>NC_079162.1:108683492-110028808 GCF_947563725.1 Argiope bruennichi
TTACCATGAATAACGTTGGAAAAGTTTAATATATTGACATCGCGTTTTTATTTTATTTTGTTTAAGTAATAAATAAAATTAAACTATTTTTAAATACTTTTGGGAAAGTTAACCAGAAAGAGGAGGGGGGGGGGTGGAATGAGAAAGAAAGAAACAGTAACAAAGTCAATGAGCTATGAAATATAAATGGAGTCAGTTCATGCTCAAGCAAAACATGTTTCAATACAACATACAAATTTCATTGTCGAAGCTAGTGCGTCTTTTGCACGAGGGTAAAAGACGTGACGCTCCAGTGTTTTGTAATACAATGAGTAATAAAATATAAAATGATATGCGCAGTTACGCTTTTCGTGTAATTGCGATGTTACGTGTGTGAATTAATTCCATTATATTATCTATAAAAGATGCCTCCTCTATGTCTTATCATTTATCTCGTTTCAAAATAACCTTCCCTTTAATTTTCATCAACTAATCAACATATGGAAAGGGCAATTGCCTTTTTTATTGCAATCGTCAAAAAATTCGAACTCGAGATTTTCACGAATTTCCATGTTTCAGACCTCTTTGAGTACAAAATACACATTTTTTTGCCATTGTGTCTGTCTGTCTGTGAACACGAAAATTAAAAAATGCTATGAGAGATACTGATGAAATTTGATATATGGCCCTTAAGACCGAATATGTAGATATCTGTTAAATTTTGAATGAAATCCATTGCGAGGAAGTACACTCAATAACTACGAAACATAAAGAGCTTGATAAATGAAATTTGGTGCACAGGTCTAGCATCTAAAATGTAGATGTTTTTTTTTCAGAATTTTGAACTAAATCTGTCGAAGGGTTGACCATCTATCGGTCTGTACTTTGCATGCATCTGAACATAATTGTTTATAAACACAATGACTTAAAGGAATGAATTTCGATATGTGTTGTGTTTAGTTTTATCAACGTCCCTTTGTAAAGCAACAATAGGACTATTTTGGGACGGACGGACCTCGTAATTAACTGCGGTCAGATGACAAGACGACTCCTGAGCTGGCACTCCCCTCTTCACACCTCACCACACCAGCAGGAGAACGTTTGGCCTGACGGATTTCACGCGCAACAGACCCCCTAACACGACGATCTTTTGGTGGAATCGAATCTCGAACCTGAAACCCTATTGCTCACGAGCCGAGACCTTTCCACCAGGCCACCGCAGCCCACAATTCGAAACGTCATCTCATGACTATAATTGTAGTTCCGTATCAAGTTTTGATTCAATCTGTCGAAAAAAAAAACTCAAAAATGCATATCCGCACCATAAATTCTATAAAAATATTCCCGTCGAAGATCTACGTTTCTTAATTATTCGCTAATGCCATGCAAGATATTTGCGACCTTATTCAAGGTATTCGTTTGTAATTTTATGCTGGGAGAGGGGAATAAAAGTTTGAGTGAAGAGTACATGAAAAAATTTCGACCGAACCACTCCCACTGGTTAAATTTTGCATTCGTATACATTTGAGAACTATATTAACTATATTAAATACTTTTAGAATAATTCTTAAAAATTAATATATCTTTTAAAAATTTAATTGAGAAATTTAATAATCCTTTCATTTTGTTTTGTTTTTTGTTATTTTTGTTTCATTCCATTTTCCATTTTTTTTTCATTTTTATCACTTAAAAATACATTCTGAACAATTCTTATTAATTTAAAATGTAATGATTTAGGGTATATTTTTATGCGTTGATAGGGAAATTTCACTTTACTAAAATTGAATTTTGATAGTTTAATGAAGTTGAAGCTCAAAATATATACATATTTATTTTAGATTATAACATGAATTCTTTTTGTAAATTTTATACTGTTAACTCAATTAATAAGAACCCTAAACCGAAAAAAAATATTCGTTTGCTGAAAACACATTTCTAAACTTGCTTGTTGTCATAAACTCATTTATTCAGTTTATTTGTCAATACATATTTGAATGCAAATATGCGCGTTTAGATTCAAGCATATATTTTGGAAATAAAATGTGAAAATGAAATTTTAATGTCGCAGTTGATTTCATTAAATTTAGAAATCTATTGTTTCCAACAACGGGAAAGAAAAGATATTTTTAATTTTTCAAAATGATTGTATTCGATCAAAACAATGTATACCATATATGAATATTCAAATGACTAAAATTTTGGTATTATGCAACAATCAATAATTATAATTAGAACAATTTTTTATAATTTAACAATTTCTCGGGGTTATTATTCTATTAATAATATATTGAGATTTCGAACTGAACTTATGAAATATCTATTTCCTTGTTTACATGAAGTAGAAAAAAATATCAATGGTATACATTTTTAAATATGCACTGTACTCCAAAAGATCTTTTACAAACTTTACGGTTGGGTAAGTCGTACAGAAACAAACATATTTTTTTCACTTTAATATGGGGTCGCAAACGTGAAGTTGGTTCTCTCTCAAGGAGTAAAGTAAAAGAAACGGGCACACCAGATATTATGTACAGTATAGGCTTAATGGAAAAGAAGTTTACAATAGCAAAGCAAAAGAATTGCATCAATAGAAACGTTTGAACTCAGTAGATACATTTGTATCTCCCGCAGCATGACAAATCCGTATGTAATCATTCGTAGCACGATAGTTACGTAATCAGCCTGACATACCGCAGCATGACAGATCTTATGTGTATCTCGCTGAATGAGGAATAAGAATGTAGCGTGAATCCGCAATCTTCGACGAAGCGAGTAACAACTCAACTCCGTATTGAAAACAACAACAACTTGGAAAAACTTGAAAAACGGAACAGCGTTGTGATCAGCAGCTGAAAAGATTCTGAACTGTTTACTTTCGGAAATGCAGTCATTTAAACTTAATATGTATATAGAATAGCTTGTCTTGTCGTAGAAATAAATGTTATAGTTATTTTTTCAAGGAGAGTAGTTTTTTTCAATCACAGTAAAAGAACCCGTGTACCATAGGCGAGTACACGACATGGCGTCCGCGACAGGACTGTGATTTGAAATCAACGATTCGAAAGGCAAGTGAATTTTTTTGACGATAAATTATTTGTTATTAGAAATTTGTCGATACTTTGAAGAATAACTGTTTCAGAAAAATTATGGAAGCTTTAAAGCTTAAACGAAAAACAGTTAGATCCGCATTTACTAGATTGTTTAATCATTTAGATGAGTCAGCGAAAACGGAAGTAAACATTGCAGATGATTTAGATTGTTTGGCAACCTTCCAGCTGCTTGGCGAGAAAAATAATGAACTTTTGCAATTAAATGAAGATATTTTGAATCTTTTGTTGATGTCTGAAGACATAAATGAAGACGATATTGAAAAAGAATCTCGTTCAGCAGATGAGTATTCACTCAATTTTAAAAGGATGAGTTTATTAGTGGATCGAAAAACTAATCCCACTGTTAACGCTGATACATTATCTTCAGTTGGCGGTGAAAAGCGGAAATTCAAGCTGCCTCGTTTGGAACTGAAGAAATTTGGCGGGGAAATTAAAGATTGGCTGCCGTTTTGGGGACAATTCGTAAAAATTGATGAAGACAACGATATCGATGAAACCGACAAGTTTCAATACTTAGTCCAAGCAACTATCCCGAATTCCAGAGCGAGGGAATTAGTTGAAAGTTTTCCCCCTACCTCCGGAAATTATTGCAAGGCGATTGATTGTCTGAAATCTAGATTCGGCAGAGATGATTTATTGGTTGAATATTACGTTAGAGAATTGTTAAAATTGACACTCGCATTTAATCTAAAAGAGAAACATGTTGAATTATCAACTGTTTATGATCGACTTGAAACCCAGCTGAGATCATTAGAAACTCTTGGCGTTACTACAGCAAAGTATGCGGCCATGTTGTTTCCCTTGGTTGAGTTTTGTTTAAGTGAAGAAGTTTTAAGAGCCTGGCGGAGAAATGATAGAGGATTGGATGAAAAAGATGACACAAAAGAATCTCGATTGGAAAGTTTGATGAAATTTTTGAAGAACGAAGTTGAAAATGAGGACAGGATAGCTCTTGCTATGGAAGGCTTCTCTTTGAAAGAAAATAACAAAAATATAAAGATTAAAAGAGACTTGCCGACAGCTGCGGGACTTTTTTCAGGAAACCAAAAATCTGTTTTGAAGTGTGCATTTTGTGACAAGAACAATCATGAATCCAAAGAATGTCATGTTGCTCGAAATTTGGATTTAAGTGAGAAAATGAACCGATTGAAGAAAAGAGGTTGCTGTTTCAGATGTCTAAGTAACGGTCACGTGTCAAAGCTATGCAGGGTCCAAGTGAATTGTGGAATTTGTGGTCAAAGACATCATGCTGTGATGTGCCCTGATAGAAAGACCGTTGAGTCTTCTAACTCTCAAGAAGCAACGGAAAGTTCAATCAATTTTGGACAGTTCAATACATTGACCAATCCCACATGTTCTACAAGTGTGTTTCTACAAACCCTGGTCGTGGTTCTTCGAGGAGAAACACAGGATTTTGCTGTGAGGGCCCTCATAGACACTGGAAGCCAGAAATCTTATATTACGAAAGAAGCTGCTAAGAAAATGAAGTATCCTGCATTAAAAGAAACAACTCTTATTCATACGTTGTTTGGAGGGATGCAAAATCCCCAGAAACATTCAGAATACAAGATTTTTGTAAGTGATTTTAACAAAAATTATCATTGCACTTTTAACGCATTTGATCAAGAGAAAATCTGTGCCGAAATTTGTCAGATACCAACCGGATTCTGGTCAAAGGAATTAGAGGATAATAAAATTCATCTAACAGATCAAGAATGTTTAGCATCTTGTTCTTCATCCACAATCCATTTGCTTATTGGTGCTGACATAGCAGGAAAATTGATGACTGGAAAAATCCTCAATTTAACTTGTGGATTAACTGCCACTGAGACTTTGCTTGGTTGGACACTTATGGGAAGAGCACCAAGCAGTTCAGACTCTATAAGCATGACAGTAACAAACTTACTTATAAAAGATTGTAATATAAGTGATTTATGTAAGTTAGAAGCCATTGGAATTACTGATCCTCCTGAATCGAAAAAGAAGACTGAAATGGATCAAGGTACTTCAGATTATTTTCGAAACACTCTGACGATTGATGAGGAAGGGAGGTACGAAGTCGCCTTACCTTGGGTGTTAGAATCATTCCGGCTCCCTGACAACAGACAAATGGCCGAGAAACAACTTTATTCTGTTTATAAAATACTTGTAGAATCCGAGAGAGTTGGAGTATATGCAGATATCTTTAAAAAATGGATTGCTTACGGTGTCATTGAAGAAATCGAAGATAAAAAGGAATTGAATGTATACTATCTCCCGCATAGGCCTGTATTTAAAGAGAACAGCATTATTAAGAAAGTGAGGCCAGTTTTCGATGCATCCGCACTTATAAAGGGTACACCCTCACTGAATGCCTACTTAGAAAGCGGTCCTAATTTAATTGAACTTGTTCCTTCCCTACTGAATCGTTTCCGGAAATTTCCTGTTGGAATAACATCAGACATTGAGAAGGCATTTCTCCAGATCAGAATCAGAGAGAGGTACAAGGATTATCTGCGATTTTTATGGAAAACCAAAGACAAGGGAATGAAAATCTACAGATTTCGTAGAGTTGTGTTTGGTGTCACCTGTAGTCCATTTCTTTTAGCGGCAACTTTGAATTGGCATCTGGAAAAAGGCCCTGAAGAGCTCTGTGCGAAAATTTTGAAGAGTTCATTTTATGTGGATAATTGTGTCTGCAGTTTGAAGAATATAGATGAAGCAGATAAATTTATAGTTGAATCGCAAGCGTTGATGTCTTTAGGAAAATTCAATCTACGAGGCTGGCAATCAAATGCTTCACTTGAAATTATCGATCAACCCGATAAACACCAAGCTGTACCCTTATTGGGCTTAAACTGGAATCTAAAACAAGATACTCCGTCTTGCTGCCCGAAAGATGAAAACCTGGTTCTTACTAAAAGAGATCTGCTTTCTTTGGCTCAGAGTATATTTGACCCTTTGGATATATCTTCTCCCGTAACCATCATTTCAAAGTTTATGCTTCAAGAATTCTGGAATCTTGGACTTAAATGGGATGGCCGGCCAGAAGGTCTATCCAAACGATTTTGGAACTGGCTGAAGGGTATAAAGAATCTTTCAGAGGTCAAAATACCTCGATGGATGAAGCTGAGTCAAGGTGAAGAAGAAAGGAAAAAGAAGGAAAATATTTGGAAATTTATACCACCATCAGCTCCATGGTGGGAGCGCCTTATTGACCTAGTAAAAGACCTTCTGAAGAAAGTTCTAGGCCGAGCATGCCTGAGTTACGAAGAATTGAATACGATTCTATGCGATTGCGAAGACATCGTAAATTCAAGACCCAATACCTATGTTTCTGAACACGATGATTTGGAACCTATAACAGCATCTTCATTATTCATAGAACGTAGGAAAAATGGAATTCCAGATCTTGACCACTTGGAACTATCTCCTGAGTATTTTAGCAAGCGGCGACTGTATAGGTGTAAACTGCAAGAAGATCTCAGAAAGCGATTCCGACTGGAATACTTGGGGCAGTTGAGGCAACAAACCAAGAAAATGATAAAAACCCACGATTTCAAGGTGGGAGAAGTGGCTACTGTCGAAGTAACCAATCAAAAACGTCTCAATTGGCTTCTGGGGAAAACAACAGAAATATTCCCTGGTAAGGACGGTTCAGTTCGTCTTGTGAAAGTAAAAACGAAGAACGGCGAATTTCTGAGACCTGTACAGCGTCTCTACGCACTTGAGATTCAAATGCCATCAGTAGAGAATCTACTAGAGATGAGAGCATCTGAAATTGAAGATGAGAAAGAAGAGACAGTACAACAGCAATATGTTGAACATCCTGAGAAGCTACCAGAATCGGACAAAACGTCTCTACCAAATCTAAATACCATGAAAACCCGTTTCGGCCGTAAGATTCAAGCTCCCAAACGACTGGACCTGTGAACTGTTTGTATTAAAGAACATTTTGAGTTTTCTTGAAAAGAAAAACCTAAAAGGTGGGAGTGTAGCGTGAATCCGCAATCTTCGACGAAGCGAGTAACAACTCAACTCCGTATTGAAAACAACAACAACTTGGAAAAACTTGAAAAACGGAACAGCGTTGTGATCAGCAGCTGAAAAGATTCTGAACTGTTTACTTTCGGAAATGCAGTCATTTAAACTTAATATGTATATAGAATAGCTTGTCTTGTCGTAGAAATAAATGTTATAGTTATTTTTTCAAGGAGAGTAGTTTTTTTTCAATCACAGTAAAAGAACCCGTGTACCATAGGCGAGTACACGACAAAGAAAGTAACGTTCGCAGCTTGGGCAGATACGTCTCTACAGCACTCAATATAACAGATATGTATGTATCATTCGTAGCATGATAGCTACGTATGCATAAATCGTAACATGACAGATTCATATTTATATCTCGCTGTATGAGGGATTAGTATGTAACATTCGCAGCTTGACAGATACATATGCACAGCTAGCCTAATGACAAGTGCGTATGTATCATTCGTAGCACAATAATTACATATGCATAATCGGCAGCATGACAGATACGTATGTATATCTCGCTATACATAGATGTAACGTTCGTAGCTTAACATATATGTTTGTATAGCTCGCAATATGACAGGTACGTATGTATATCTCGCTATACATAGATGTAACGTTCGTAGCTTAACGTATATGTTTGTATAGCTCGCAATATGACAGGTACGTATGTATATCTCGCTATACATAGATGTAACGTTCGTAGCTTAACGTATATGTTTGTATATCTCGCTATACATAGATGTAACGTTCGTAGCTTAACGTATGTGTTTGTATAGCTCGCAATATGACAGGTACGTATGTATATCTCGCTATACATAGATGTAACGTTCGTAGCTTAACGTATATGTTTGTATAGCTCGCAATATGACAGGTACGTATGTATATCTCGCTATACATAGATGTAACGTTCGTAGCTTAACGTATATGTTTGTATATCTCGCTATACATAGATGTAACGTTCGTAGCTTAACGTATATGTTTGTATATCTCGCTATACATAGATGTAACGTTCGTAGCTTAACGTATATGTTTGTATAGCTCGCAATATGACAGGTACGTATGTATATCTCGGAGTACGACAGAAATGCATGTATTTCGTACCCTGACAAATATGTATGTATAGCTAGGAACATGACAGATAGATACGTATATATAGTTCACAGCATGATATATATGATAATGGCTAGTAGGATATGGTATCAATATCTCATTTTTGAAATATTTAAAGTAAGTATTCAAAGGTCTAACCGTCTGAAGCTATACACGCTTCGCATGTCCTTGTTCATGCAGCATATGGTTATGTGTGATGATGTTATTTTAAATTTTAATTTTGTTAAACTTGCTTTATACATTTTATCTTGCATATTCTTTTCTTTTACTTGATTGACTGACACAAGTCTTTCTGCAGTTGTCGCCGTTTGCGTTTCCGACCCCATGTTCTATAGTAAAAATGACTTATTCCTATACGCCTGACCTATCTTTAAAGTTTTTAAACGACCTTTTTGGACACCCTGTATTTAATAACAACTATTAAAGATAATTTAACCCCACGTATAAATACTGGGTGGTTTCGAAATCCTTCTCAAATTTTCTTTCAAAAGAGTGAAATTTCTTTTTTTGACTCAGAATTGTATTTCACTGCTAGAAATGCCAACTGTTCTTTAAAAAAAGTTCAAACAAGGCTGGTACATAACAAATGAGTAAAAGGGGATTCGAACAACCCGTTTCACTGGATTCTAACCTAGATCAGAATCATAAAAGAGAAAATTTCTCCCTGCCAATTAATTCCGAGCTAGATGCTTGGGCCCGACAACTTGTTCCAGGAGTGTTTCAGAATCTAGGTCAAGGAATACAGCCCAACATTCTAATCGGGCTATTTAAAACAAAGAAGATAAAGATAACTGCCAGAATAATTTGTTAATTTTATTTGTATTTCCGGATTTTTTTTGTTAATGAATTGACAGCTGACATCGTAGTACGATTTATAGCTTTTCTTTAATTTATAATCCACTCGTGTCATTCTAGTATTTACTGACAATCAAAACATTGCATCATCCTTTTTGACATTCAAAATCAATATGTAAAAATATTCGAGTTTTACCAATGACTACAGTTATTCTGGCTTTCAGAGCAAAATTTGTTGTTTTTTGGTTTTTGTTTTGGTGCATTCATTAGTGAACCTAAAATATCATTTCAGGGTCAAAACCCAATTACCCAAAGTCGGGCGATAAATTATAAATTGCATTTTAAATGACAGTGTCCTGTTAAAAGAGATTAATGGTGGGAAATGTGTATTTAAGCATTTATAACACAAGTCTCAAGGACTTAAATGAGCGTTAATGTTTTAAGAACAAATTAACCGAATATATTTGGTCTTATATCACTAAAACGTATTGCTATGCGAGACGTTATTGATTGAAACAGAGTTGAACAAATAAAGTTTAGTATATTAAAAAAAAAACAATCTTAGAATTAAATGTTTTGTTATGAATGACCATTTTTTATAATGATTGATAACATTTTATTATTAATAAATTGGTTTTTAATAGACTTCAGATGTTTGGAAATGAGTTTTTACTTATTTCCTTTTTCTCTACTTTCTCTATTGAATTTCTTTAATTCTGTACTGAAATAAAAAAAAAATATGAAACATGCGTGTATTTAATAATTACAAATTACGTATATTCTAAAAATAGTTTTCTAATCACTCGAACTGTAATTTTAACTTCTAAGTTTCGCGAACTTCTCATTTTCCGGTGGAATTTAAAACGCTGAGTCAACAAATTCCTTTCTAAAATTATACAAACTAAGAGTATCTTCTCACGGTCTTTCTATGCAGCTATCTGTTTTTCTATTCGGTCTACTGCACTACGCTCTCCATGACTTGGACAAACAAATCTTGGCAAAACATAAAAATTGGATTATCTGTTTGAAAGGAAGAGTAAAAAAATATTTAAATAACTTCCATGGTTGTTTTATCAAATAATGTTTTGCACACATAAAAATATATATTCACTTTCTCTTATAGGAATTGCACAAAGAAAAAGAATTGAAGTAGTAAAAAAAAATCAATTTTCAGATTGAGTTGATTTGAAAAAATATCCACTCTGTAAACATTCCGGAACTAGGAATTTTTTTTATTTTTATTTTATGCATATCTGCCTAGTGATCAGTCTATATGTTAACACCATAAATCAAAAACATAACAAGTTAAAAATATGAAATTTGATATATAGCTTTTGCACTTAAATTGAAAATTTTTCCCAAAATTTTGGGCAAAATCAATCAAACTGAATATTGTAGATTTGCTTTTATGCGAATATGACAACTCAAAAAATGTAAGCTATATGATTGAAATTCGATATGAAGTTTGAACATCAGTTTTGTAGATTTATCTTAAATTTGGACGGGATTTTTCGATTAATAGATGAAGTGAGGATGAATAGATTGAAAATTAGCTGAATAGAAGATGAATAGAATGAGAATTAGTTGAAGAGATGAGGATGAGTTAAGCGTATTAAAGCTCAGACATGTCGTCTTGACACCAAAATTATAAATATGGATCATATTTTGGGCCTAGTTGTTCCAAGAGAAGGTGTCGGAAACGTATAACAGATTTTTTTTTTTTTTTTTTACTGCTTTACGAATCTAAACGAAAAATAATATTGTGTAACTGTATGAGAAAGTAGAAGTCAGAACACGCTCGCTAGTTATTATTATGAAATTAACTGTAACACAAGTTTGTGGACTTTGTAAATGAAACAGAAAACATGAAAGAATACCTATTTTTATTAATTTTTGTATTTCTTATATAAAAGTTTCTCTTCTAAAAGACAGAAAGTTACTGGTGAACGATCTAATAATTTTTAATTAAGGTCGGTTCCGAAAGTCTATGTAGCATCCCACTCTCCAAACATAAACAATACGATTACTTGGTGGATGTCTGACTACCGACCACAGCGTGGTAAGGCCATGTAAACAATGGATATTTCATGCCATCGGACCTCGAAACTGAATGTGATAATATTGTTATGCATTTCATATCTTCGACTTCTTATCTTCTACTTCATATCTTCGACTTCTTATCTTCCACTTCATATCTTCGAGCCCGGAGTCTCTGATATCAGATCAAGTGTTCTTTAGAGTTTTGAGCTATAATTAAGTATTGCAATTTCGAAAAGCATTTTTGCTCTAAGTGCTTTTTTTAAAGGATAAAACAAAATAATAAAAAAAAGAGATACATTTATTCGAAAAAAATTTTTTCCCCCAACATTCATGATATTTTACCTTGAAAGTATTTTTTGAAGTTTTCTTCAACCATTCTAGTTAATTGATTAAGGAAATAATTTTTCTTAATCCTATTCAATAAAACTGAACTAAACCTATTTCATCATTAATTACTTGTCAAGCATGCATAAGATGTTTGATAGAATTTTCCCCCCTTTAATTCCATCTCGTTATCTGATCGTTTTTATTTTAAAATCGCTTTTGACAAATCCCTTTTAATTAGCTCGAACTTTTAATTAAACAGTATTGCATTCATTGGAATTTCATGCACTTGGGCAACCTTCATTTCTAGACACTTGCATAAGTGCCAAAAAGTTGGTATTCGTGGGGAGCACGAATTCATTGCAGCATGTGGTTAAGAATGTGTTACTTTGCTAATCACGTGCTAATTGGCATGATACAAATTCTTAGATAAGGCACTACATCAAGTAAGAATTTTAAATATTTTGATATCTAGAGGAGAGACATTGCATTTTTTAATGTCGTTTACTTTGACCTGATTTTTCCCAAGTTGACGAATGAAATAAACAAACATAATGGTCACATGACTAGTTTTTTTAAATGCGTTTTTGCTTCCATTTACGGAATGTTTAATTACTAATTGGTTTATTTTTTTCGGCGATAAGTTTAATAGTTATTTACGTCCTTCCGACTCAGGAAGTTTAGAGTCTGTTTACACCAATTTTGAATCCGCCTTTTCTTAATGTATAATCAGATTAGGAATTTTCGCAATGACTAGATATATGTATGAAAGAAAGTGTTCTTCGGTTAAGTAGTTGATTGATTTAAGGAAAGGTTATTCCGAAAACACCTTATCTGACTTGTATAATCCTCCTACAAACTAGATAGAATTGGAACCGATTCTGCC
This sequence comes from Argiope bruennichi, assembly GCF_947563725.1. Classification (NCBI taxonomy): domain Eukaryota; kingdom Metazoa; phylum Arthropoda; class Arachnida; order Araneae; family Araneidae; genus Argiope; species Argiope bruennichi. The sequence goes on from NC_079162.1 coordinate 108,695,751, forward strand.
TACTTCCTTATATGTTAATGAGGAATCCAATTTTCTCTTCTAATTTATTATAAGGAAACACGGTATTACGGAAAACTTTCGTTTACAGTAATAATTTCTATACCATTAGAGAAAACAATTACACTATATGAAAGAAAAAACTCTTGCGTGAAGTGCAAATTATTAGTCAGTTTTGATTAATAGCAGTTGCGCCCTTTTTAAGGCGACGCGAGGATTATAGGGGTGGATTTCGTGATCAGATTGACTGGTGCGAATTCTCAGTTGGCCCCCTTTTCAAAGTTTCTGACGGGACAGCTGAGAATCGAAGTCTTATGTAGCGTTATCACAAGTGTATATTGCTGTTTTTCGCTGGAAGCGGGTTTCGAGCTTAAATCCCTTTGATTTCGAAGCCGTAGATCACAGTATATGTTCGAATGAACGTTTCCTTCGATTAGATAGACAATTGATTTTGAAGTCATAGATCACAGTATATGTTCGAATGAAAGGTTCCTTCGGTTAGACAGGTAATTGATTTCGTAGTCATAGATCATAGTGTATGTTCGAATGAAAGGTTCCTTCGATTAAAAAGGTAATTGATTTAAAGAAAGGTTGTAACGAAAATATCATGGCTGACTTGTAAAAAGCTCTTTCAAACTAGAATTGAACTGATTCTCTCTTTTAAACGAAATAAATAAATCTGCAGCAGAAAGAGACATATTAAATAAAATGGTTGCACACCAACAAAATGAAGTATTTAAAGAAAATGCATATGACATAATTGATATAATTCTATTAACATGATATAAGGTATATGATATAATTATTTAATCCCTTAACTGACGTGGTCATACATTATACTCAATTGAATTTTAACCTTACGAATTAATTATAAAAATTCGTAGTTAATATAATTCGATACAAAAAGTACACTTTGTAAGCGGGGAGATCAGTAAAAATTCGACTCGGGGGGTTTCAGGTTCGCAATCCAATTCCGCCATTGAACCATTGTTTATTGTTCGTTACCGGAACCCAAGACTATCACTTTCGTACAATTTCAACCTGTAAAAGGGTGATACGCAGTAACATGAGCCCATTTCCGGAGAACATTGTTAAGCCTTAACTGTTGTCCCGTTATATATATTTTCTTTCAGTTTTTTTTTTTAATCTGCTGGTCATTTTGAACAGCAATATTTTATTTTTATTCGAAAATTGTACATTTATTCATCACATGGTTAGTTCAGTTTTTCAGAGTTTCTGCGTTTACAACACCACCTAATTCCTTTGTTAACGGGCGTTTATGGCATTGCTAAATGAATGTAAAATTAAATCTCTTCTTTCACCTCACCCTTATTTTGGTGAAACCAAAGCGCAGGCCATGCGCAAAAACATCGAAGGGTTTAGCATTTAAGAATAGTTAGTATATGGATGCATGTTTATTTTGATGTTGAAAATTAAACTTTGGACATAAAATGATGTTTCGGAGATGTCATTCGTTTCATGTGTTATTTTAGACTTGGCGTCTTCAAAACCTCAAGAACTGTCTATGGCGGACAACAAAAATCTTGCGTCGATTCTGTTTGGTTTCGAAGGCTCAAGGTTCTTTCCTCTTCTCAACATATACCTTTAATTAATAAAAAAAAAACATCTTGTAAACAAATGCCTTATGTGCTTAAAAAAATAAGATAAGAAGCGGAACAACTTGGCGGTGTAAAAAAAATGTCCTTTACCTACACATTTTCCTTAAAGTCTTCAAATGTTTCATATTTTGCAAACTTTTAATTTATTATTTTATTATAATTTATTACTTTATTATTGGCCGTTAATTTTATATACCAACCTGATTAAATGTTATATATAAATGATAATTTCAAATTATTTTCTAAGCTTACGTATAATTGTTGTATCACATATTTTCAAACGCTTCAAATTCCATTTTTTTTTTTTTCTTGTATGTCAAGGGATTAAACATTCTCCTGCTTATAAAGCATAAAAATTTCAAAAGGGTTGCTGTGTCTAGTGTCATCATCATCTGATCACGGTACAGAATTACAAGTTCTATCCTCCTTCTGAAGTGCTCTCGTGGTGCTACGAAGCGAGTAAGTTAATGTGACTGAATTAAAGAAAATCGATACAAAGAATGCATGGCGTCCATAAAAATATCTTGTTTTTCATGGATATATTGTTAAATCAATAAGATTGCACATTCCGAAGACCGAAGATATGTTAGATAGTAGATTAAGAAACTTAAAAAAACTCTTAATATTAATTAAACTGCTCAAATGCAATATGCGATCATTCTTTTTTTATCCCTCATTACTAAACTTTTTCTTATCTAAATGTTTTATCTAACTTGTGTTATCTAATCTACCTATCTATTGAATTATTTTAATAAGGGATGAGAAGCACAAATATTCTTGAAAAACTACTAATAGTATACTTATATTATCTGGAAGCAATTTAATGCAAGTCATGAATGTTTGACGAGAAGGTGAGACATAATCACGAGGAGAGTTATTTTTTCTCATTATTGACTTGCTCACATTCTTTAATATAGCTCATTTTCCATTTAGCTTTATCTTATAATAAGGAGAATAAGAATTGTTTTGTTCACAAGTAATGATTTCATATTTTTTTCATATTCATACGGAAGAACAAGCAAATTCCTCTTTATTATTATCCTTAATTTTTTTTTTGAATTTCTCACATATTTGTTCAGTATAGGCTATCTTGTATTTAACTCCATTTTATATTAAGGAAAATCAAGTTTGTTTTATGGATCAATCATCGCTCATTCTTTGGATCGAAAATTTGTTTAGTTTAGTTATATTAATATCCCGTTTTAAAGCAACACTTGTACTATTTTGGGGCGGACCTCGTAATTTTGAACCGCGGTCAGATGATAAGGAAGACACCTGAGCTGGCACCCCCTCCTCCACGCCAACCGCACCAGCGTGACGACAGAATCAAAAATTTGATTTAAAAAAATTTTAGTCAAGTAAGTCCGCATACCAAGTTTCATTTATTTAAATTACTGCATTTGTAAGTTATCGTTTTCACATACACACTAAAAGGCAGACTGATAGGTAGTGAAGCAGTTGACGAATTTAGTTCAAAAACAGATTAAATTTACAATTCTGGCGCCATATAAATGATATAGATCTGCAGGTCTGGTGTAAAACCATTGGGAAAATTTCATCTATATAGTTTTCTACGCTTCTTTGGAAAAATTCGGCTATCTAGCTTTCTACGCTTTTGAGGAGGGCCACGGTGGCCTGGTGGTAAGGTCTCGGCTTCGGAACCGGAGGGTTTCAGGTTCGTGACCCGATTCCACCGAAAACCGTCGTGTAAGGGGGGGTCTGTTGCACGTTAAATCCGTCATGACCAAACGTCCACCCGCTGGTGTGGCATGGTGTGCCAGCTCAGGTGTCGTCCTCGTCATCTGACCGTGGTTCAAAATTATGAGGTCCGTCCCAAAATAGCCCTAGTGTTGCTTCAAACGGGACGTTAATATAACCGAACCAAATCTACGCTTTTGAGATATCGTGTACACAGAACTCTCATAAGCGTAGAATCACATTATTCTAAAAATGTATTTTTCTTACTCAGAAAGGACTAAAGCGGGGAAATTTATCAAAATTTTTGGTGATTAATTTTGGCCAAAAGTATCTCTTTGAATGCTTCATATACATTATATATAAATTATTAGGCGTTATTTATCCCCCTCTTTGTATCTACTAGAAGCAATACATCAAGTGTTAGAGCTTCAGCTATCGTGAAGGTTAATATTGGCCCAGATTTACAAAATTTCCATATTATTTCAACAATAAACTTTCCTTTCGCCGGCGTCCTGGCATAGGGGTAGCGCGTCTTCCCCGTGATCTGGGCGTCCCAGATTCGAGTCCCGGTTTGGGCATGGTTGTTCTTCTGTTGTTCTATCTGTGAGATGTGTGAATGTGCCCTCCTGTAAAAAGGGGTTGTGCAAGCGAATGAATGATGCGTGAGTGGCAAAGTCATACTCTTGGCCCTAGTTGCCGCTGCTATAAAAAATAAGAGACGTTCCCCCTCAGGCTTAAATCGCTGTCTTCGTAACAGCGGGCTTGTCAGTGGCAAGTGCCATAAGAAACAACAACAACAACAACAACTTTCCTTTCAGTCTTGTTGGTTTAAATGTAATTTATATAAGTACGTATAATAGATAAGATGATGTTTCTGGAGATCTAGCAGCATGTCTAGAACTGTTGTTTCAATATGTTTATATCTAAAAGTAGTAATTGCTACTAATGTTTACCCCTGGGTTAACGAAATTATGTCGCTATAAAAATATTGAAATATGTATTTAGATTGTATAAATTACCAACGAGCTATTATACATCAAGCTTCATATTTGTCAGTCGTCAGCCTGATATCTTTGTTGCGCCTTCACCAAACACGACTTTCTGCTGTACAGTAGCAACACTACCTTTGATTTGATTTGATTTGCTCGTACATCCTTTGCTTTGTAACCTGATCCCTTTATATCATATAACAGAAGAAAGGGAAAACACATCTTCTCATCTATCAGTTGGGAGGTTGCAAAACTGAATATAACAAACACACTGAGCTACAGAAGGCGGCCTGAAGTACGGATGGCCAGTCTGGGTGTGTCGCTTTTCCCCTGATAATACAACCTTTCATGTTTGACATTGACGGATAAGTTCAATGGATGAGTACAACCCTATTCAAGTTTGCAGTCACATAGTATTATTGAAGTAACATGAAACAAGCAGACTTTTGATATGGTAGATGCCCCTTACTGTCCACGGAGCTAAAAGTAACGAAGAGACGCTTAATTCTCTAACTTGTCAAAGCTCTAATAATATTACTGTAAGAGATATCAAATATGAAGCCAATATGTATTTTTTTCTGTACATCATCACATTGTACAGAAAGGGAATTTTAAAGTTATGATAAATATTTTCATAAATCATTATTTGATGAAAAAATTTAGTTGTACCATTAAGCAATTATTATCTTTGTTTTGCAATGATGTGCCCTACATTTAAAAAAAAGTCCATTATAAAATAAATATGAATAAAATAAAACAATTAAATTAAAAATGAGTAAAATTTGCAAACAAGATTTGGATTCCACGATTCTTATGCCCAGACTTACGATAAGCAGAAAATAAATGACCGCCATGCGTATTTAGTAATTCCAAAATTATTTTAGTTTAACTTTGACTAATAAGAGCACTTGTACATTCATGTATTATTCTAAATTCACTTTGTAGTTACAAGTCTAGTCTTCCAAACTGCCATTTATTTCACCTTCAAGAAATAAAAATTAGACAAACTGTAATCTCTTATGTATAATACAGGGTGTTCATTAATTATTGTCGGGGTTTCCGTACCTCATAACTTTCGAATAAAAAATATTACGCAGAAACCGATTACGTATTCGTAAATTACAACTCAAAGAATTTTATTAATGATATTAAAGTGTAAAGCTTGCACAATTTGCACTTTGTAGGCATTCAGTTGAAGAAGATTATGTATTCGTAAATTACAACTCAAAGAATTATGAATACGTAAATTACAACTCAAAGAATTATATATATTCGTAAATTACAACTGAAAGAATTATGAATAAGTAAATTACAACTCAAAGTATTATGTATTCGTAAAGTACAATTCCAAGAATCGCCTTCAGCTGAATACCTACAAAGTGCAAATTGTGCAAGCTTTACACTTTAATATCATTAACAAAATTCTTTGAGTTGTAATTTACGAATACGTAATCGGTTTTTGCGTAATATTTTTTATTCGAAAGTTATGAGGCACGGAAACCCCGACAATAATTAATGAACACCCTGTAGAATCTTGATAATGAAAAAGAATATTTTAATCTGAAAATTTTAAGGAAATTTACTAGTAACCATGAGTTTGACGCTTTGGAACTAAACATGAAGAACAGAAAAAGACTGTTGAGTCCTATCAATCAACATTTCAGACACTTTCTCTCATTTTTAAATTAATCTTCATTAATGATAATCCATCGATTCGTCTATGTTTCAAATCAACACATCAAGGTTTTAAATTCATAATAACATGAAATCACTAAAGCCACGGGCTATTCCAGAGCTTCACATTGCAAATATGTATCAAATAGGAGGAAAATGAGATTTTAGCGAAATTTTCCCAGGAACTTCAAGCTTTAGAAAAGGTATTTGCCTTCTTTTCAAGTCGTCTATTAATTGATAACGCTGTAGGCATTTTTGTCGTAGAGAAACAGACTTAATCGTTATTGACACACGCGTGCGACGAGGTAGAAAACAAACCTTGAAGACTTGTTTCTGTGTCGACGCACTTTTATTTCCTTATTAATTTTAATTGGGAAAGAAATAACTAGAAAAGAACGCTTTCTTAGTAGTTTATTTAAAAATTCCATAAAATAACTCTTGGATTATTGAATTAAGAAATATCCTTTCATAAACGCGATTTAAATATTACTCATCAGCTGAAGGGTAATATTAAGTGTCATAGAGCTCATTTTAATCTCGATTTTCTCACGAAACTTAATTGGGCGGGGTTTATTTTCTACTGTCTTTAGAATTATATATCACTTAGAATGGGATTAAGTGATATTTAGAGCAAGGATTACAATTTTTAATCTGATGAAAATATGTACCATCGAACATTAAAAAGTCATCGACGTTAGCGATGAATCACAATAATTAAAAACTTTGCGCGCTAATAAAGAAAGATACATATAACTTTGGAAAGATTATTTGAAAATTTAATGACAAATGTCGAAAAAGAGAAATTTTATTTTCACTTTCCTTTTTCTAATTAAAAATTCGAAAATTACAACAACAAAAAAAGGAAAAAAAAAAGACTAAAATTATGGCGATTTAATTCGAAACTTAGGTCTTAAACCAGTATTTAAAAGATATACTAAAAAGGATTAGTTAAAGAACACATCAAACAGAATTCTCTAAAAACATAAAACACGCATTTATCATATATGATTATACAATGAGGCATGTTTTCATGATACCAAGTCTAAACTTCAAAGTCGATGGGTTTCAAGTATGAACCTCGAAGATTCTGATATATAAAGGTATATAATGAGTGCGTTTAGTCTGTAGCCATATGACAATTATCCTCAAGCTTGGAGGAATTTTATGAGTGGAATATCAAGTCATTTGTCTTGTTCATGATACAAACCATGATATCAATATGCAAGCATTAGCACCAAATGCGGATTTCAGAGATTCTCATGTATGAGAGGATATTGGGCGCAATTAGTCGACCGCTATAGGATAATTGTCCTCATTGCGGAATTTCATTAGTAGAATATCGTTTCAATTGTTTTGTTTGTGGCAGCGATGGAGTAAATTCAGCCAACGTCGTAATTCACGTGTCAAACATAACTGCGCATGTGTACTGAGAGATTTCCAACAGGATGTCACATGCCTAGGACGAAAAGTGGTTAATAAATGGAGGAATTGACCCTAAATTTTTAGCAATAGTAGTTATCAAAACGCTTTTGACCCAAAAGTTTTTCCCTAATATGGGGCAATAATTTGCCAAATTTGAATCACTTTTGATCCAAAGGTGTTTCACTATGATGGGGCAATAATTTACCAAATTTGAATCGCTTTTGACACAAAGGTTTTTCACTATGATGGGGCAATAATTTACCAAATTTGAATTGTTTTTGATTCAAAGGTTTTTCGCTATGATGAGGCAATAATTTGCCAAATTTGAATCGCTTTTGATCCAAAGTGTTTTCGCTATGATGGGGTAATAATTTGCCTAACTTGAATCACTTCTGACCCAAACTTTTTTCACTATGATGGGGCAATAATTTACCAAATTTGAATTGTTTTTGATTCAAAGGTTTTTCGCTATGATGAGGCAATAATTTGCCAAATTTGAATCGCTTTTGATCCAAAGTGTTTTCGCTATGATGGGGTAATAATTTGCCTAACTTGAATCACTTCTGACCCAAACTTTTTTCGTTATGATGGGGCAATAATTTCCCAAATTTGCATCGCTTTTGACCCAAAGTGTTTTCGCTATGATGGGGCTATAATTTGCTAATTTAGAATAATTTTCTGTATTTTATACCAAGCAAATTTGGTTGAAGTTTTCCATACAAATCAATAATTTCTCCTAGAATTGCTTGAGATTTGATTGCATGCATCTAATATTAAACATATAATGATTTAATTATATGTTTGATGTTATAGAACTTCTTTCAATTCGCATTCGAAAGAAAAAAATTTATCTAGAATCTATTTTAAAATGTAATTGTAATACGTTATTGTGAAGAAAGATAAATCAGTTAATCAATCGAATTCCAGAATTAATATCACTCTTATTAACCCAGAACTTTTCATTAACCTTAATTTTATGGAAATCCAACGAATGTATATAACAACTTTGAGAAGAAAAAAAAAGAAACGGTTGATAAAATTAACTTTCTTTCAACATCTCTAATGTCCAACAGAAGATTTTACTGTTTCCAAATTCGAGAAACAGAACACTGACCCAAATACGTCCCAAGCAGTTCAAAAGTCTTTATTGAACTGAAGATTCACGTCGTATTTTGTGATGAGCCTTTGTTTTCGATCATTAAAGTAAAGAATATCCATTTCCCCCTTCGTAAATTTCTTCGAAAATCCTTCCTTGAAGGCAAAACAAAAGAAAAGGTGTTCATCTTTTCTGGGAACTACTTGTTTCCCCGCCAATTCAATTGTGGTCTACATCGAAAGGATTGTGGGATTACTTCAGGAAAATTATTTTGGATTTAATGAGCTTTACCATTTTGCATTTTCTATCCTCAAAACCAATCGATATTTTTTGATCAAGTTAATCCTTGGTAAGGAGATTTTCTGTAGATATAATGTATTTTGGGAATAGATACCTTCGATTTTGTTTCATTGATAGGAAGAGCCAGTTAGACAGTGATGGACAAACTATAACCCTCAGAATAGATGCGGCCCACTTAGAGGTTCTATCCATTCCGATGCAGATATGAATATAATAGTAAACTACTTTAAGATACAAAAAACTCCCAATAATTTCTTACTATTAGCACTTTTTAATCGATATTTTTTAATCATCTTTGGTAAGGAGATTTTCTGTAGGTATAATGTACTTTGGGAATAGATACCTTCGATTTTATTTCATTGGCAGGAAGGACCAGTTAGAGAATGACGGACAATCTATAACCCTCTGAATAGATTCAGCCCTCTTAGGTGTTCTATCATTCCGATGCAGATATAAAAATAATAGTACAATACTTTAATATACAGTAAACTTTCAATAATCTATTAATGTTTTTTGTACTTTTTAATTGATATTTTTTTTTCAAGTTCATCCTTAGTAAAGAGATTTTTTGTAAATATAATGTATTTTGTTAATAACTACTTTCGATTTTGTTTCATTCATAGGAAGAACCAGTTAGAGAGTGATGGACAAAATATAATCCTCAAAATAGATGTGGCCAGCTTAGAGGTTCTATCCATTCCGATGCAGATATAAAAATAACAGTACAATATTTTAAGATACTGTAGATTCTCAGTAATCAATCACTGTTTTGTATTTTCTATCCTTAAAACGAATCCATATTTTTTGATCAAGTTCATCCTTGATAAGGAGATTTTCTGTAAATATAAAGTATTTTGGGAATGAATAAATTCTATTTTGTTTCATTGATAGGAAAGTCTTGGACAAACTACGAATACAGGAATAGATATGGCGAGCTTAGAAGTTATATCTTGCCAGGCGTAGATTTTAAGATAATACTATGGTAATTTATGATATAGTAGATATAGTAGATTCTCGGTAATCTGACAGATATCAGACCAGATGACAGCCGGATTAACAATTTAACAATTTATATCAGGCTTTGGATTATTGGTATGGCAAAAATTAACTATCCATAATTTTTTAAAAATTGTTTGGTTCTGTCAACTTATATTCGGATTTTAATTGAAAAATATTTCAGAATATAAAAGGATTTTGTGTGTTAGAATATTTTAAAGAAAGAAATATATTTTTACATTAAAAATATTAGACATGATAGTGCCTTAAAAGTCAGCAACGCTTGATATATTATCCAATGTATAAGAAAGATTATGTTTTTAACATTTTTATTTTCAGTGAAAAGCTGTCTTTAGGAATCCTAAACAAGTCTTTCAATTCTGTTAAAGAATATTATGTATTATTGAATCTGTTCATTTAATATCTCAGCGTAAGGTTTTCTCAAATGTAAAACTAAAATATTTTTTAGTGAACAAGGTTTGAAAGTTTTATATTATAATGCTATCCAATCTAACCTTGAATAATGAAGTCACATTTGGAATCCATCCTTACCATAAAAATAAAATCGAAATTTTAGACCAAATAGAAGCTAAATTATGCATTATTTATATTACAAAAAGTAACCACATGTATTTGTATTTATTCACATGGCTATATCCTTAGTTTATCTCCGTTAGTGTTTGACATTTGTAGTTTGAAACTCTAACGTGACCTTTCTTCAGTTCTATTTTAATATAAAGTCATCACCTTTATGATATGGTGACATATTAAGCTCTGTAAGTTTTGCTGTACCAGCTAGAACTTTTAGAGTTTATAATTTATTTGAAAAAATGTTTATAAAATTTAATTATGCAAACGAATTTTTATTATAAATTTTATAAAATATTCAGCAGCTTTTCTGCAGAATTTTATACTTTTAGTAATTTTTTACAATACTTTTTTACTTAGACACTATACTTCTGGGTACTTTAGGTTTATACTTTTTGGAAGAAGTTTTTACTTTTATCGTTTGGTATTTTAAAAATCAAATCTCCACAACTTTTAAATCTCTTATGAGTTTTCTGGGGTTTTCATTATCGATTATATTCGACTTTAGAAATTTTAATGAATTTAAAATTGATTATATTAGTTTTTAAATCTCTTGTATATTTTTAATGCTTTTAAAGTTCAAACTTCACAACTTCTCATCTTTATTATTTTGTTCAGTATTTTTAGATTGACTGTCCGCATTTATTAAGGCACTTAATAGTTTTATGAATGAAAACGATATATAAGGTACTACTACTAAATCACACACAAAAAATAAAAGCTATAAGTCATTGCTTGTAGCTTTTATTTTTTCTATGCTTGCTGTTCATTAATTTATAATGCATTGTGCAACTACAGTTTTTTTCTGTGTGGGGGCACTGTTTTTTTTAATAAAGATATAAATAAGAATTTTTAGTATTTTTAGATTGACTGTCCGCATTTATTAAGCACTTAATTGTTTTATGAATGAAAAAGATATACAAGGTACTACTACTAAATCACACACAAAAAGTAAAAGCTATAAGTCATTGCTTGTAGCTTTTATTTTTTCTATGCTTGCTGTTCATTAATTTATAATGCATTGTGCAACTAGAGTTTTTTTCTGTGTGGGGGCACTGTTTTTTTAATAAAGATATAAATAAGAATTTTTAGTATTTTTAGATTGACTGTCCGCATTTATTAAGCACTTAATTGTTTTATGAATGAAAAAGATATACAAGGTACTACTACTAAATCACGCACAAAAAATAAAAGCTATAAGTCATTGCTTGTAGCTTTTATTTTTTCTATGCTTGCTGTTCATTAATTTATAATGCATTGTGCAACTAGAGTTTTTTTCTGTGTGGGGGCACTGTTTTTTTAATAAAGATATAAATAAGAATTTTTAGTATTTTTAGATTGACTGTCCGCATTTATTAAGCACTTAATTGTTTTATGAATGAAAAAGATATACAAGGTACTACTACTAAATCACGCACAAAAAATAAAAGCTATAAGTCATTGCTTGTAGCTTTTATTTTTTCTATGCTTGCTGTTCATTAATTTATAATGCATTGTGTAACTAGAGTTTTTTTTCTGTGTGGGGCACTTTTTTTTAATAAAGATATAAATAAGTACTAAGCGGCATCTGTCTAATCCTTCATTTATTTAATTCAAGGGTTTCGAAGTGATTCCTATCAGCATTTGATACTGAAGCAGACTGATGCCAGCCTTCTCTCAGATGCATATTAATTGTTACCTATCCTAATTACTATCTCGATGTATTTAATGAGCCTGCAATTAAACTTTCACTATCGGGATTTCCACTTCGATCTTGTATGGCAGCCATCTGATTTATCTCTAACGAGATGGAAAAATCATCAATTACTTCTAAACTGTCTATTATGACGATATCCAAAATAAGCGATTATTTTTTTTAATGAAGGAATTGCGAGTTTGGCTGTCAAGAGTTATATATCAAACACGGCGCTTTCTGTCTCATTTTATAAGACTCTTAAGATATCATTACTCAAGGTTAATTCTTTTTAAGACAAATATTCTCTGGATACTTCTTGTCTACGTGATAGATATGTATCGGTTTTATTTGCTAATTACTTGTTTGATCTTAACGTATCTCAACATGAACAGGTTTTTCATTGAAGTATAAACATAAATCTTGTTTTTATTGTAGTGTTTTCATTCAAGTATAAATATTATCTTGTTTTTATTGAATATTTATTTTGGTGAAACAACTGTTTTATTTTATTTATTTTCGTTTGATGAATGGCTGGTCACACGGCTGCTTGTGAAACATTTCATTCGTAAAAAAATTATATGCTATCAGTTTAATAACCTTAACAGAAATGAACAGAAATCAAACTTAAAAAATTAGTGATTTGACATGCTGTAAACTGGAACAATTTTGCCACATTTTTCATTTCTTTCAACTCTTTTGTAAACTAGCAATACATAAAAATGCTTAAAAGCCGTCATAAACCATTAGTCTAGATCTCTAGTATTCGATTCCGTTGAAAAATGTCAGCTTAATTAAACGTTTATATGTTAAAAAAATTTAAAAAAACAATGCTAGAAAAATACAATTGAAAAGGGGCAATTGAGTTAAAAGTATTCGGAATCCCCAACACATAAGAAAATATCTTTTGTTAAACTATGAAAACGCTTCACACATTAATATTAACTCTTTATATTAAAAAAAGTATCAAAAATATTCAAAATATAAAAAAACTGGAACGTTTAAAATTCACAAACTTTTTTTTAAATTTTCAATTTAATCAGGAAAGATAAATTTTCGACAAGTTTCATTGCAAGGAGGATATTTAGTGAACTTCATTTGTACATTCAGTGAAAACTTCATCAGGCACGTTTGGGAAGTAACAGATTTGCCTTCGGGCATTCGTTCGAAGATAAGATACCTCCAACTCCCATCTCCATACAATTGAATGAGTTTATCGTCAAAATTCTCCTTATTATTTTTCCCACTAACTTCACCTCAACAAATATTCAAAGCTTTAGTTTTAAAGAAGCATAGCTTCAATATCTTCGGTCATATTGATCTTCAGTATTTCATTATGTTTGTTCATATGTGTTCACATAAAGAAAATGCACAGCTAGATTCATTTCTGCTGTTATGGACATTCTTCCGACTATTTTCCCAGTTACTAGCTCCCCACCTCCAACTTGATTTACTTTAGAAGTACTTGAAAGGGATTTGCCTTTTCCCACCAACTATAAAACTGTGGAATTTATCCCTCCAAAGTATCTAACAAATCGTTCATGAAAAGTATTAAGAGATATTCCCTAGCCTGCATAAGTGAGGACATTTTCGAGAATATTATCTTCCCCGTCACTGCTCAATAATATCGGGCGTCCTGTTTAGTTCAAATGGAGGCGCTTGTCTTGCATTATCAATGAATCTTTGAGGGATTTTATAACCTTCAAGTATTTTTCAATTTGATCATTTCCCTAACAATCAGAGTAGAGACAGCAAATCGCAACATAGAATCTCATAATATTTATACATGTAGATTCCCAACTTAGGTTGGAAGATACAACCAAGTTGGGAATGGTGATCCTTATGTTACAACCAAGTTAGGAATGGTGATCCTTATGTTACAACCAAGTTAGGAATGGTGATCCTTATGTTACAACCGAGTTAGGAATGGTGATCCTTATGTTACAACCGAGTTAGGAATGGTGATCCTTATGTTACAACCAAGTTGGAACTTTGTGGTCCTAATGTCTTGGTTTGGAAAAAGTATAGAAGTCGAGAAAAAGACAAAATTCTAGATTGGCAAAGTTTTTATTTATCTAGATTAAATTTTTTAGCCAGATTTCTGACGCTGCTTTGTCGTTATATTATTAAACCGAAATATAACACAAAATTTAAATCTATAATAGGATTCTGAAATGGAATTATGTGCTAATTGAAATAAAATAGTATTTTTACTTATACTTGATTGATTGGACTATTCGGATCACTTAAGTCGACTACCAAAAATATTTATACAATAGAAAGCAAAAGAGCTGAAACTTAAAAAAATTCGTCAGGGTTAAAACAAACATAAAGGCTATCGTTAAATGCATTTTCTGTGCAATGAAATCATTGGCTCCTTATTGTTTAGTTTAAGAAGGCGACCAAATATTATTTGCAAAGTTTTCCTACTTACAGTGCTTAGTTAAAAGCAGTTTTAAAAACATACCTTTATTAGCGTATTTAGCGGTAGAATTTTTTTAATATTATTTTGAAATTTGTAATATTGCTTTCGTTTTTTTTTTTTTTTTTTCTCAAACTTATTGACAGATGCTGCTCCTAGTGCGAAATCAAAATTTAATTTAATTAATGATTAATCGGTAATTAAGTTCTAAACATATTAAAATAATATCTTGTTGTTGAAAATACACTAAAGCAAAGGGAAAATAATGCATCAGGAAATGAGGGAAAAATCGATTACAAAATTCCATGCAAACATGAAACAAGTCAAGATAAACAAATGTTTAAAAATGATGATAATAAAGTTATTAGAAGTATCGGATTCAATACTTGTCTTGATTTTTTCTTATCAGGAAAGAGTTCTTAATAAAAAATAAATAAATAAAAAAACAGTGACTAAATTCTTTTTAAAAAGAATTCAGCTTTTGAAGAATTCTTCTCCTTAAGTTTTACTGTGCATAAATGGAAGTTACACTAATGTGACTCGGATAGAAGAATCAATCAGAAGAAAAAATAATGATTGTTACAACCAGATGAAATATATATGCTTTTTCACTTCACCTTGTCTTTTCAATTTTTTTAATAAGCAACTATTTCCTTGATTCTGAATTTCTCATTGTTTTATTTATTTATTCATTTCCTAGATTTTGTTCAATATATTCTCCCTCCCAAAAACAGTCTCTTTTTTCCCACGCAATTCAGAAAATCTGATAACTTTATATAAAGACCAAAAAATCTACAAGTTTTATCGACACATGTTTAAATAAATAGGAAGCATTATTTCAGCATATGATCTTTTTTTATATTAAAAATACTTTCTTTTCTTCACACTTTGGAATCGAAGTTTATTTTCTTTGGCAATACATGAAATTGTAATTTGTTTGCTCCTGATCCGTTACCTATCTGTAGAATATGTTTTACAAAAACAAATAAATGCATTTTTAAATTGTAGATTACAAATGCAGCTTTCAAATGTGTTGTCAAAACGACAGAAAATTTTTGAAGGGATTTTATCAAGTGACAAATTTAAGGTTTATAAATAACCTGTCTTTCACATTATTAACTTTTCTTCATTATTTTGAAATCGTTCAAAACAGATATTTCAATACTGAATTGATGAGAAGAATTTCACACTTCAGTTTATGACACTCCAGTCAAGCTCAAAATTTGTTATTGAATATCAGCAGACTATAAGAGTTTGAAATGCTCAACGTATTTATTTTTTTTATGTCGGAAATAAATATTGCAAGATTTGATAAACACATATGAATAATTCGAATGCTATGACATGTGAAAGGAAGGAATGCCGCATAAATGAACCTATTCAGCTGCAGTGAAAAAAGTAGAATGCTTCAGCACCATATTTCAATCTTGTCATAAAATGCCTACAAGTCTGAATAGAAAGGCGACTGAAAGTCTAAAACTTGACTGAAAAAATTGTCGACTTCTTTCTTCAAAAGCAGTAAAAAAAAAACGAAGAGAGAAAGTGAAGAAACCTAGATAGTGCAAATTTCATTTTTCTTTTGTGTTGAAACTGTAAATAATTATGAAATCGCACAGCATGAAAGAAACACTGTATCGTGATGAATGAATGACGATAAACATTTTAATTTATTACAGTCTACTCATTTTAATGCTTTTCTAAACTAGCTTATTTATGTTTCCAATCCTCGATCTTAGGCATTTGCATGCGTGATTTAATATAAAACAAAAAAGTAATGAAACAGCATCAATGAATTCTGTGTTCTGAAAACGAAAACCAAAAAAGAAACATAGTTTTGTTTCTTTTATAGACTTAAATAACAATTTCACATAATATCTTTTTCTTAACTTTGAAGAAATATCTTCGATTTCTTGAATCCAGACGAAATGAATTGCCTTGTTAACAATAAAAGCAAAACTTCAATAGAGCTCTTAGAAAGGATTGTAAATTTGACATAAGAATAACTTCAGTTATACTGGATGTTACCTTAAGGTCATTTACAAATTTTAGAGGTAAATCAGGCGTACAGAGACAAGTCACTTTTACAAGAGAACATAAGATAGTAAACGCAAAAGTCGACCGCTATAAGAAGGCTTTTTGTTGGAGAATTTAAAAAAAAGGAAAGAAAAAGATAATGCAGATAAATGTACAACACAAATTCAAAGGATTACATAATTATAATACCGCTATTACATGGATAACAATATGTAGCTTCGAAAGTTAAGGTTTTTGAACACTTAATTTTATAACTTCAAAGGTTTATTTCCTACGTCCTACTTGTCATATTATTTAATTTGCTGCGAAGGTAAATTTTTTTGTTGTTCAATCAACCCTGCGGTTGTGCTACTGTAAATTTATATTCCGTTAAACCTGTGTTGTATACTTTATTGGGTGAATAACTTTTCTCTTGAGTAATTCACTGATAAAGGGTCCTCTGTAGCGGCCCCTCTTTGCGAGTATGACTCAGTGTTCTATTACAAGAAAGGCTTGTTTCTGTTCATCTCTACTTTCCTTCATTTAATTCACTGACAACAGTCATCTGTGGAGGCGGTCCTTTTTATTCGTATTACCTTGTTTCAGCGCAAAAACGATTTGTTTCTGTATAGTTGACATTCCTTTCCGACATTTCCTTACGTTTCGGGACATCCTTTTTAAGCGAGATATAAGGAGTTGCCAATTACAAAAGATTTCAGCTTCCATCCTACAAGCAATATAAAAGACAAAATTGGCCTGTGAGGTGACAGTTGAAAGATGTCCCCTTTCTAATTCAATATTTCATAGTTAAAGACTCAATTAAAAACATTGTCACAGAGTTATTGTCCATTTAACTGACTTGATATGTTTTTCTTACTTTTCTGATTTAATTTATTTACATTTCAAATGATAATTGTAAATGAAAGGAAATATGTAAAAAAAAGAAAAAAAAGAGAGATTGGCAGTGTTGGTGGAGATTTCGGTGGAAAAGAAGATCTCGGTGGCTCTTGGTGTGGTGTCTGGTCGCTTGCCTGCAATGTCTGGACATTGCAGTCAAGAGATGAAGAATCTTAGAGATTTTCGAGATGAAGAAGTAAGATGTAGGCCTCCCACATGCCGAGGCGTGATCGGCTGTTTCTGTTTTTAAAAGTCCATTTTTAACAATTGTTTTTATCATTTTTTCTTTTTTCTTTATGAAACATTGAGAACTTCCAAAAATTATACTGCGATAAGGTAACACATACTGTCGTCGATTTATTTATTTATCGAGACAGTAAGTTAATTTACTACACAGTCTCTCATAGCAAATATTAAGTTTACTACATAAACAAAGGAATATATGCCGCACACCATATAGCTTTACTACAAAATCAGAAATGATCCTAATACATGCCCCCCCCCCTGCAGTAAGATCATGAGTATGAACATCAATGGGAACAGAAAAAAATAATTTCGAAAAAAAAAAAAAAACAGTTACTTAAACCAAAATATATAAAGATGGTTTTTGTTAATGCAAAAATAAAACATCAACGTTGTTAAATACATACTACTAGCAAGAGAACTTTGAAATAAGTTCTATAAGGAGCAACATCTTGAAACACATAATATAAGCAACAAAATTTTGAAACACATAGTATAAGAAGAAAGATTTTCGAATACATACTAAAACAATGGAGTGCACTCGAAACCTAAGGCCTCTGGGCTAAAAGGTCGGAGGTAGGTCGATTAAAAAAGTGCTAGACACACAGTTGCCAAATAAATAAATCTTCACAGTTGCCAAATAAAAATTATCCATTCTGTGAATTATAATATATAATGATTAAATAAACTCTGTCAAATATAATTGGTTAAGTTTATTTCTGTTTCCTTAAGTTCACTTAGTTATTACAGAATTTAAGGCATGCTGTGAGCTTAAATAATATTATGTGCAAAAGTGGGTACCACACAACCATGAGTTATAATAAACAACTAAATGAAAGCGGATGCATTTTCACAAGATTACTAAAACGATTAGCTCAAGATAAATCATTAATATATTGAAAAATTGAAAATGTTTTAAAATGTGAAAATAAAGTGACAGCCAGCTTATTGGAAGAGACAATTTCATAATGTGCACTGCATAATGGTCGCAAAAGGCCTATAGCCGCCAATGCCAGAATCAGCAAAACTTTAGAATACGAAGTATGTGCGACAGAATGCAGGAACGCAAAGCATAAACAATAAAACATTGAAATACAAAATGCAAGTGGCAAAATTTTGCATTGCAAAGTATAGTGGTCAAGATACTGGAATGCAAAGTAACAAAACATTGGAATGGAAAGTATAAGCTGCAAAACACTGGAATACAAAGTATAAGCAACAAACTTTGAATACGTAATATAAGCAGAAGAATTGGAAATTCCTATTAAAAACAACAGAGCTTTGGAATACATGAGAAGTAGCAAAACTTTGGAATGTATATTACAAGTATAAGCGACAGATGGAAGAATCTTTTATGAATTATTTAAAATTTCAAACTTCATTGGGAGAAAAACACGATTAAAACTGACAGAAAATCCAGATCCCAATTATGTAAAAGTCGAAAATCGCCGTCCGACATGTTATTTGATAAATTGCTACTAACAGGAATGGGTCGTAACAAATGGTAATGATTTACAACAATTTATGAAAAATGAATGCGATAAATGCAATTTGGACGTAATGAATATTAAACCGTAACTTCTTAAGAAGCAATAAACAAACAAAAGAAAAAGCTGACTACATTCCGAAAATTGTCACTCCATAATCATAGAGCTATTTCGGTATCACTAGAGAGGATTTTGCTTTAGGCATGTGTAACATCAAGAGAAACAGAAAAAAAAAAAGTCAATCTTTTCGTTTGAACTCGCCACGATTCACTATCGGTTGCGTGATCAAAGTGTGAATCAGAAACAATACAAATTGCGCATCCATTCCGATCTCTTCGGCAGTTTGCCCGAAATTAGCCATTGAGGTTTGTATTGAAATATGCTTGAGAAGAGTTCGGGGATAACGATTTAGAGTTCAATAATCTCTCGGCTAATGCAATTTTTCGTTATGCTGCACGCTCTCAGGTGCAAATCGAACTGTGATATATTTTCTACCATTTCTTTTCTGCCAAATAGCTATTTTATGTAATAATATGGTAAATAGGGCTCTTATGGTGTAAAATCTTTCCTCCTTATTTATAATATGGTTGAAATCAATGAAAGGATTTTAAAATGTTCTTAAAATTGGCTAAGTCAGTTCAAAAGTCAATCGGAAAAAGTTAAAAAGCTTTGAAATAGAATAAGCAACTTTAATTATAATGCAATATGTTAAAATAATGCGTTTGTGTCAGGAATTTAACCAGTTAACATACACGCTATCATTTTAAACTAAATTACGCCATCTATCTTTAATGTTGGACAACATCTTTTTGACCAATGTTTGAAAAGTAGTTATTAGAACCTGGAATTAATTAGAAAAGTTTTACACAATGTACTTTTACCAGGCTATTATAATAATTGAGAAATATATTTCACTTAACCTCCTTAAATCTGAAAAATTCATTATAACCTCGCAATGTGAAAACTTTCTGCAAAGGAGATAGTGACTATTATCCATATAAAAGAAATAAAGTTAATTTTCTGTATTATTTTTTTAAGAAAATATTATCACATTTCTTTTTAAAAAATAGTTTTACAGATTTTTTTGATGTTAATATCTATCATTTTTTCACATTTTATTGAGGTTATTGAACTGTTTATATTCTCGAGAATCCAACTTTGATTCATGCGTTATTGAACTTTACATGGAAATATAACGTAATTTACAACGGAATGACTTAAATTATTAGTGTCTAAATTGCACGAGACAAATTTATTTTTTCCAACAAAATATCCAAAATTTTTATTCGGTGCATTTTAATATTCTTTATTATTTTGACAATCTTGGAGAACTCTCTTGGATCGGATTGCATTACGAGCCATCATTGAAATGTTGCTAAGTAGACTGAATTTGAATTTCATCTAATCCCCAATTTCCCTGCAATCTCGCAGCTACCAAACTCCTGTTTTTTCAATGGTGTTTGGTGCATCATGATCATTCTACAATGACTGTATCTTGAAATACTTCCATATAGTAATCTCCCATTTTAGCTGCACTCCAGTTGCTACCAAATTCAATTTTTTGATGGTCATGGAATGAATCTTGGTTATCTACAGTGACCGAGTCTTGAATCGAGCTTTAAACTTTATCTAAACGGAGATCCCCCATTTTCGAAGTGTGCCTGCTTCTACCAGTCTCATGTCTTTGCAATGGTTTAAGTGAAAATAAATCATTCTACAATGGTTTAGTCTTAGAAATCATCTAAACGAAATTCTTTCGGTTTAGTGGTTGCTACCAAAGTCATGACTTTTCGGTGGTCATAAGTGGATCTTGAATATCCTACATTGGCCGAGTCTTGAATTATATTTTAAATTCTACCTAAGCAAAAATCTCCCATTTTCGACATATTATTCCTACTACTAGACTCATATCTTTCAATGATCTTGACGAATTTTGGACATTTTACAACAGTAGAATCGTCTCTACAATATCTGAAAGAATGGTCAATAAAAGTCAGTGGTATCATTAGTAGATAAAAAGAATTTAAGTTTAAAAACATTTTAAATATTTTTTTTCAATTAATGATATTTTTTTATTATATGGCATTGATTTTTTTAGTAACTCTACATTAACATCTCTTTCTCTGTAGATATGGTATGGTCTACTAAGTCTTCTTATGAAGTGCGCTGCTAATAAACAGTTATGCGCTAACATATGATAATTTTTAAAGGATTTTATTACAAAACGTAATGAAACCCCTAGAGCAGAAAGTCTTGAATAAGTTTTCAACAGTAAACAAATTTAAGATCGTTTAGAATATAATGCTGTAAAATAGAACATCTGTATGGTGAGAGGATTCGTGAAACTGCCTCGAGAGTATTTCTCATTGGTTACTTACTCCAAGTTAAAGAATGGACGCCCATCAAGATACTACTTCTGAACACAAATTGGCGGTAATTCTCCCAACTTACAACTTTTTGTCCCCAACGCATGTAAAGTGAATACAAATTAATAGGCTAAAAATAAGCGACAAACAAATGAGTATAACTGAACCTAAGGCGCTAAAAGTAAATAGAATAACATCGAATCAGAAAGAAAATATAAAGAAAACTCAGAAGACAGAAGCAAATAAATTACAGAGAAGGCAAGTTTTTGCTCGCAAACGTTCAAAGCGAAGAATTGTATTTCCTAAAAGTTAAAAGTGTCAGATAGAAGAACTTGGATCCAAGTGCATTAAGGATTCGAATCACAAAGCCGAAAAGATTTTTTTGTGTGTGAATCTTTCTTTGATCTTGCGACCAATCCTTGGTTTTATCCTTTTGTCGACTTCTTTCTCCTTTTTCGGGCACATCTCAGAATGATGTCACGTTTTCGGATTCAGCTGTAGTCGTGGATAGAAGTCCGAGTGTGACACTTGTATTAATTACGCTTTATCTATCCACGTTGTGCTGAAGTGTTCTGACATTTCCTTGAGATGATTCAAGCTTGGGCTTCTTTCTATACATATATATAAAAAAGTGGTTGAAATAAGTCCTTTCAGCAGAGAGTTTCTTCAACTTTATCATTCGTTAAAGTTCAACTAAAAAAAGTTTTAGTTGAGAGTGAAATAACTTATTCACATTGATTTACTGTATTTGTTATTTTTCAATGATGCAAAAAAGTGAAAATACGGTTTTCAACACAAACGAAAACCACTAACCATGTTAAAAAAATCTTATTTAAAGATATAGAAAGGAATGCTTTTCAAAATTATGTAGTTTTTTTAAAGAAATAATTTTAATTCATCCAGATACGAATATTTTTATTAATTATTTTTATTTAACTTGATTGGTTTATAGAAATAGAATTCTAAAATCGATATTTTACTCTCTTCCTAGTATGATAGGTTTTTCAAATCCTGTGCGTTTGTGAATTCTC
Organism: Argiope bruennichi; assembly: GCF_947563725.1. NCBI lineage: Eukaryota > Metazoa > Arthropoda > Arachnida > Araneae > Araneidae > Argiope > Argiope bruennichi. The sequence continues at coordinate 108,718,261 of NC_079162.1, forward strand.
AACTACCAAACACTATTTTAGTATTTTCAAAACCTAATTATTAGTTGAATGGCTCATTAAATTAAATTTTAATTTCATACTAGTGGCGCTACCTGAAGCCAAATTCAAGAAAGATTATTTATAGGATTCTATAATATTTGAAATTATGAGTTATAAATTTCTAAAAGGTCGAAATCAATTCGTATAAAAAATTCAATTACCTTAGAACTCTAATAAAAATATTTAAAAACTTTTTTGATTAACTTATTATTAATTAACATTAGTAAAAATTGAATTATGCAATCGATTTTTCAGTCAAGTGCTGATGATATAAACTTTCAAATTTTCTACACTTGTATATTCCCGATGATAATACGAACTTTTATTACTTTAATAACCTAATTATCAATTAATGGATTAATGAAATTAAACTTTGATTCTTTACTTGTGCCAAATGATGATGATGATGAACGTAATTAGCTTAGGCCAAAATCTAGCGATCGAATTTTTGGAAGATTTTAATATTTTTGGTATGCATACAACGCATACCAGAAAATCAAATGTAAAGAAATCATTCCCCTTTTTAATAATCCTATCTATAGAAATATTTCTTTTTCATGATCCGCACTTATTCAAAATAACCCCTAAAATATATTTTAGACTTGAAATTATAAATATTCGCAATAGATTTTCTATATGAATATGAGATATTTGCATAAAGCCGCAGAAAAAGAAAAAAAGTTTTCAGGGTTTAAAAAACCTTGAGAAAATCGTGAAAAGGGTAATGGACAGCCTGTGAAAGACTACTATTTACGAATCTCGTAAGCATTTTAAACGCCGTGAAAGAGAGAGAGAGTGAGAAACCTCTGCATGGGTACAGCGGAAGAAAAGGGTTGGAAATGAGGTAATCAATCACAATAAATCAAAGGTCAAAGTGAAAAAGAAATTCACTACAAGCATTCTTAAATTTTTTGATTTATAGTTCCATCTGTTAGATTTTTTTTCGTTGTAATGTCTGATGCATGTTTGAAAAAAGATGAAGCGTAAATGAATGATTCGATGCATTTATTAAAAACAATCAATAAATTATAAATTTATAGTTCAAAATAGTTTTCAAAACTATATATATATTTGCTACTAATGAAAGAGATGATATTTAAAAATTCCACAATCCCATTTGGGGTCACAATCCATAGTTAATAATAATACCCATTGATTACAGAAATAATTGATTTCAGCTAAGCACGTAATAAATATAATTATGAAACTTTTGAATCATGTTCTCAATCATGGATCTAATAAAAGCAGAAATAATTGATTACAGAAATAACTGATTTCAATCTTAATAAATCCATTTATGAATCCTTTGAATCATGCTCAAAAGTCTCTAATATATTCGATCATCTTGAAAGAACATATTAGAGACTTTTTAATTCTTAAATATTGCAAGATTGAGCAAATATTCAAGATTTCAGAGATATTTACAGATCTGTGACATTCAGACAAGAAATCTTCAAAAATGGAATCATGCACACATTTATAAATAACATTTTTTTTCTGTATTTACAAAGAGTATTTACATATGTTTAAAACAATTTCAATAAAGAATTATCAAAAAGGCAGATGTTTTGGAATGCGAATTTCCGGCAACGGCTTATTATTTGAAATGAGAAATATCGTCTGCTACTTTCAAATTTATCCTTCTTTCAAAATGTCACACATAGACAAGCTATATTATGAAAAATGCGTTTTTGCACTTTCCGAAAAGAAATGTTCTTGTTCCAAATTTCAAGATGTTGTAAAAATCATGGTATTAAAATTTCTAAGAGCAAAATAAGCAGCATTGTGAATCGAAAAGGGTAAAACCGCCAATCATTATTTCTGCATGGAAAGAAGATCCCAAAAGAATACGCGAAAAACCTAATACTGTTTAAATGTTTCTAAGTGAAATTTCTGATAAGAAGAAAAAATCCATTAATGCAGATATCAATTTCAAAGTCTTTAAATACATCAATAGCAATGATAAATATAATAACAAACCAAGATTAGCAACTTAAAAAAGCTAAAAAACACAATATTCATCTGCTTTTGCCTAAGCAAGTGGCTCAATGCAAAATAGTTTGAAGAGCTCTTTATGAAAGTTTTTTAATTGGAGATATATGGTAATGCATCATGATCCTTGATGTCGCATGGGTTTACCTAAATGACTGGCACAAAAAAAAAGTCTATTTATTATTGAAAACGAAGTGAAAAAATGCTCGAACTTTTTTCCATCAATACAAAAAATTTTCATTAAGGGACTTATAATTGTCGTAGGGTTCTCCTACAATGGGAAATTCAAAATAACAAAAGTGAGAAAAAGTTTAAAACCAGCTCAACATACTATCGAGTGAAAGTTGTACTTCCAATATTTACAGAAGAAATTCTATTTCTTTATTCAAAAGGCCATCAAAATGTGAAATTGAATCAACACAAAGCTACAAGTCATACTTAAAAATGTACCCCTGCATTCCTAGAAAAAAAAATGAAGATTGGTACAAGTATTGCGTATATACGTTACACCTATAAACTATTGTGTCTTTGGTCTGTTGAAAAACGCTCTTTCTAAGCGCAAATCAACCACGATTGATGGACTCGAAAGTTCTGGAAGAGGAGTGGAAATCAATATCCCTGGAAATTTAACGAAAAGCTCTTCTATCATGGAAATCCTGATGCAGACTTCTAGTTCAGGAAAAAGCTATGAGAACAAACCTTTAAAAAATAGGTTTTCCATTTTAAACATTAATTAAATTGCCCAGAAATCATTCTAAAAATGTGTAAACACTTTCTGTGTATCCAAGATATCTACGTGTAAAAGATAAACTATTAGTTCTCTTTCTTCAACTTATAAGCAATTTGCTTAAATAGTATAACTGAAGTGAAGAATCTTTTGAAAATACATATAACCAGGTCCCGATTATTAAATAAGCAATGTAGGCAATTGCCTAGGTACACTTTAACTTTGGAGCTCCAGAGTTCACGAGATTTTTTAAATTATTTTTAGGTTCATTTAATTTTCATAACATCGTTTGATTTACTAGGGTCATGTTCTATCATTTATTTAACTTAAAATCAAGAATGATTTCAGTTTCTAAACGTTACTCTTGGAACGTTGATTTTTTTCCTTGCTTTCCAATTCACTTGTGAATAATATAACTCAATTCTTATATTTTATATATTTTTTTGCTGTTGTATGAATGACTTTTAAGCTGAATATTAGAGTATCCATATTTGTTAAAAAGGCTTTGGGATTTTTTTATCGTTTAATTTCAAATTATTTTTTTAAATTAAAATTTTTTTATTCGCTAGAAATTGGAATCTTCTTTCTGGAGGATGACATGCAATTAAATTATTTGCCAATTAAATTTGACATAAGATTTGTACTAAACACAGTTTTAGTAAAGATTTATTTAAAATTTATTAAAAAGATCTTGTTTTAGAAGTTCTGGTTTGGAAAGCGCCATATGGAAGGAAATATTCACATTGCTTAGAGGCCCTAATAGCCTTTATTTTGTTTCTGCGTGCATCACTCACAGACAAGGTAAATATTTTTTAAATACTAATTTAAAAACTATGACGACCTATCCTTTAGTCCAAATGCATGTTTTTTGTCTATGAGGTAGCAAATATAAAGAAGATGATAAATGGTTTTGCTTAAATTTTAATTTAAGTTTTTAAATTTAAAGAATTTCAGATGTGCATTTTTTGATCAGCTGTATTTTCTCCCATTTGGCGATTTTGTTGTGCTTTGTAAGTTTAAAAAGAGTTTTCTATTTAAAATTCTATTTAAAAATTTATTAAAAAAAATTTGACTTCTATTCTAGTTCGAATTCTATTTTTAAAAAATCGCGGTTTTGTTTCAATTGGCACGTAATCTTACTAGTTACCTCTAAGCTTTTATTAGAATTATGATTTATTTTATAAAGGTACTGATATAAAGAATAAATATCAGTATTTTGAAAAGTGATATAATTCTTTGCTAATTGCGTATGTCAACTGATATATCGTCATCGTTATGTCAAAATGTCGTATGTTAAATTTGCTAAAACATTTTATTCTGATCTGCACTTATATGTGCTCTAATATTGTTGTACGTACGCGGTTCAATGAAGAATTATCATAAAATAATAAAAAATAGTTACTAGTACTTATCCTCCAAATTTCGATGGTCTTTCTCAAATAATTCCCCTTTGCTTGCAATACATTTACCCCAATTTTTTTCTAGTCTTCAAACTCATGCTGGAATCCGGTTTTTGGCATGCCTTATTCTTTAGTGAACTGTTCTTGTATCTTAAACATGATTGCTATATGTTGCCACAAAACACAACACGTTGCTAATGGTTCTTCTTATTACATTAAAATTTCTTATAGTTTCTGACGTACGATATTTTGTTATAACAGTAACGATACGTTTATGGCAACATTTTTAAAAATAAAATTTTTTTTTATAAATTCTTCTAATCAAATCTTGACTTTACGTAATCATATTACGATGCGTTTAAAACCTTAAATGGTCAAAAAAAAAATTCTCCTTGTAGCAAATTTTTGTATCTGCCAAATTAATGATTCAAAACACGTTTGTTGATTTTAATTCTCTTGTCTTTAATAAATGAAATCCAAACTCATTGTTTTGATTCCACATATTACGTTGTATCAATTTGTCAGCACATTTTGTAATTAGATACGACTCTCTTTGTCTCAAAAAGTGGCTCATGGAAATAATCAACAAAGGTGATTTTAAACAAGATCCACCCTTTTCTTTGCTCCCAGGCAAGAGGGCACGCCCTTTTGGAAAGTAAACTTTTCTCTGAACTGCATTTACTTCCTTTGTAATTCCTGCGATCCCGATAACCCTCATTCAATAGCATTAATATAGGTTCTTACCTCTTTTCCAAGAAAAAATTCCATTCAACCTTTGCCTTTGCATATTCCTTCCTTTAACCTGTATTCATATTCATACCCTGCTATTATAATGCGCATTTATTTTCCATTAGCGTTTAAGTAACGAATTTGACACTTTTCAGGATGTTAAGTTCCATTTCAATATACTTGATTTGCTCCTTTCTGCATATGATTTGAATTTTTTCAATGTGAAAATTTTCTCTGTGAATATGAATGTTCTGTCTGAATATGAAAACTCTTTTGAATGTGATTTGAAAGGTCTTTTGAAATACTATTTGAAAGATCTTTTTCAACAAGCTTGAAATATCCATCTTAGTTTTTTTTATGAACATTTTTTAAATTAGAAATCATGTACTTTTCGAAAGTAATAATTTGATTATGTTCAAATAAGCGGTGCTTTTAAAAATTATTCATTTTGAGAAAAATGAATAATTTTTGATGTATGTCGCCTTTTAAAGAAATTATTCATGTATGTCGCCTTTTAAAGAAATTATTCATGTATGTCGCCTTTTAAATAAATCTGAATCACATGCCGTAATTGTCCTGTGGCATACAGTCGCTCGCTAGTATATAATGTATGTTTTATACAGCAAAAGAATTTCAAACAGCTGTGCTGATTTTTGATTTAATTATTGTTTAAAAGTAGTTTCTGTCAAAATCGAAATATTAAATACACTGCAACATTCTGCATCTGTGCAACATTCTGCACAAATGTAGCATTCTGCATCTGATTCCACCAAAAGGCATCACGATTTCATTGATGACATGTGGTCATATAAGCAAATATGATCTCGCTTATCTGGTGGGTATCGGAATGGTTAAGATTGAATGACCTCTAATAGCGAAATATTCTGTTAAGGAAATGCATCTCCTACTGGAGAGCTTGGGCCGTGGCCGGTGATGACCGCTATAATTTCCTTGTCCGACTATGACGGCCATTCAGACTGTCCCGGAGGCTTACCCAAGGCGGAATTAATTCCTTTATGACTGGTATATACTTTATGACTGGTATATATCTGGTAGTTGAAACAGTGATCTGCAACTTACGGCTTAGTTTCCAATTGAAAATTAAATCCACACATATTTTGTTTCTTAGAAATTTTCTTAAATCTTACAATACATCTGTAATAGCATTCATCTATTCGTTTAAGAGTGAAAAACATCTGTGCATTTCTGGTTGGCAAAAGGTTGCTTTTCAGATAAAAAAAATTTATGTGCATTTTCGTTTCGGCGAATTCAGTTCTTAAGTAAATATCATATATGTTTTCTAATTGTTCTGTTATTTTTACGTTTTCCTAAATGATGTTTATAAAAAGAAAGAATATAAAGAGAAGAGTTGTAATAGTAAAGAAATTTAACTTCGGAATTTTGCCGAATCTCCACATCTCAGACATCCGTGAGTTAGGAAATTTTATATTTGGAATTTTATTTCTCTGTTTGTATGGGAACTCTATAACTCACATGTAAAAAAGCTAGATAAATGAAATTTAGTATGTGACTTTCACACCAAAAGTGTACAGCTGTTCCAAGGATAAGACAAGTCAAGGGGAAGATTATTTGACTGCATACACCTGAGTTTATCTACAATGTATTTCAAAAATAGAGCAAGCTGGATTACTGAAACTTTTTATGTGGCCTTTACGCCACGTTTATAGAATTTTATAAATTTTGGACCAAATTCTGCAAGGGGTGGAAGAACCCTTCAAAAAATCATCTTTTCATTGCATGACGAAGCCAGTCGTCGAGGGAGGGGAGGGATAGATATAACAATTTTTTGTGCTTTTTCATTATGAAGCATACAAAGAGCAAGTATTGTAATAATTTAAAAGAAACTCGGCCTCGAAATTCTAAAAAATCGCCAATTTTCAATCAAATCTCCAAAGAATTCCATTATTAGGAAATCTGTGTGTTCACTCGTGCATATCAATAACAGGATAACTCAAAAACACAAAAAGCCAGATAAGTTAAATCAATGAGAACAGGATAACTCAAAAACACAAAAAGCCAGATAAGTTAAATCAATGAGAACAGGATAACTCAAAAACACAAAAAGCCAGATAAGTTAAATTTGATATGTTTTTTTTTTTTTGTCATTAGAACTTCAGATCTCAGTTAAAGTGTGGGCCAAATGCATCAAAGGGTTGAATGCCTGTCTATCACTCTGTGTCTATGTGGATGTGATAATTCGATAATGCAATGACATAGATAAATGAAATTCGATGATAAAGCCATCCAAAAGCATTGATTTGTTTTAAATCAGTTGAGAACAAGACAGTTAACTAAGTAAATATGATAATTCAAAGCGGAGTCTGGGTGACAGAAATTTAATATGAGTTTTTTACACCAAAATTATAGATTTTTATTAAATTTTGGTCAAAATCCGCTTGTGGAAGTCCATCTGTCCATCCATGTGTCCGTTGTTCATGTGTTATCTCGTATACAAAGTATAGAGAAAGTATTTTCAGCGTCAAAATATTTGAACTTGATATTTTGACTCATCTCTACAATTTAAACTAGTATGAGTTCAAAAAACATGCTTTAGCCATTATGTTTGTCTATGAACAGGATAACTCCAAAACGCTTTGAGCTAGATGGATAAAATTTGTTATATGAACTTAAGATCAAATTCGTAGATTTCTTTCAAATTTTGAACGAAATCCATTCCAAGGAAGTCTGTTCAAATACAAATGAGCTCGATAACTTTAAAACGTAAAAAGCGAGATAAATAAAATTTTGTTCACAGGTTTAGGTTCTCGTCAAAAATGTAGATTCTTATCAAAATTAGTATCAAATCTGTCAAAAAGTTGATCATCTGTCTGTCTGTACTTTCTCATGCATGTAAACGCAATAACTCAAAAACGTAATGACTTAAACCAATGAAATTATGTATGTGATCTTGTGACTATAACTGAAGTTCAGTATCAAATTTTTGTTTCAGTCAGTCCAAAGGTATCCAAAATATATATTCTCAAGATAGATTAATAAAAATGCTAGATTAGCGCCAAAGATCTATATTTTATAACAACGGTCTAGATATCTTTATCTAGTGCCTACGATCTATATTTTATAACTACTGCCTAGATATATTTATCTAGCGCTTAAGATCTATATTTTATAACTACGCCAATGCCGTTCAAGGAATTTGGGTCCTTACTCAAGGTCAGCAATTTTATGCCAGGAAAGGGGGATAGTATCTTTATTGGAGAATAGAATATACGAGAAAGTTCCGTGGAGACTATCCCAGCTGGTTTAAAAAATATCTGCCCAAATGGAATGAAAAATACGAACTACGCAAATGTAATAGAGTCAATAAACAAAGTTTTCAAGATTGGAGAGTCCACTTCATCACTTCCTTTCTTGCTGAAATTTGCATAGCTGAAGAATGCTTCAAAATGCCTCGGCGTTTTCTAAATATAATGTGCGTTTCTAACTTTTCTGAAAGTGGAAATTCGTTAAAATGAAGTGATTCTTGTGATGAATTGTTCTGCATATTCAGTAATTTAAAGTATTTGCTTAGAACGAGAGATAAAAGCCTACTTGAATATTTTGTAGCATTTAATTTAAGGTTAACTAATCTGAACTTATTTTTTGTTGAATGCTTAGCAATTTGATTAAACTTATTAAATGATATTTTATGTTGATGATTTTCTAATATTTTATTCCATTTTCAGGCATATTTGTGTTTATTTTAATTAATTAAGTTTAAAATTGAATGAATATCCCCTTTTCTATTTATATTAATTAAAAAAAACGTTGTTATACCAAAAAAGGTATTCCTAACGATAAAGAGCCCCTTTTATCTGCTGAAGCATATTTAATTCTTTCTCCTTTAAAAAAATATGTATTAGCCACTATTATTTTATTAGATTTGAATTTCTTAGTCTTTTTTTTTTCTGCTTGTGTATGTGTATCAGATGTGAATGGAACAATGTAACAGATAAATTAAATCAACCGAACATTTTTCATGGAAATAATTTATGCCATTTAAACTTTATTTATATGTCTGATATCTCTAAAAGGGAAAAAAATAATCGTTTTTGTAAAAAAAAAAAAAAAAAAAAAAAAAAAAAAACGTGCTTAGGAAAAAAGGCTTATTTCACTTTAGTTGTAATTTCAATTTTACCCTTCAGTTCTATCAATCAAAAATCATTTTTTTTAATGTAACGACCTAAATTTTTTCTGTTCTGCTCTCAGATTCTATAAAACCTCACTTTTTTGCATAAACCTACAAGCTTATATCTCCTGTTTTTAGATCTAAAACTTTTAAGACTTTGGATCTGGGATCTAATTGGCATACCGGAGTAAATTGATTTGATATCCATTCCTCCTTTCAATTTGATTTGCAGAGTATTATATGAAGCATGGATAACATGATTTGGATGTAAATGAATAACGAATAAATAAGTAACTAGACATTTTATCAAAATTTTCCTTACACCTCCTCCTCAAAAAAAAAAAACAAAAAAAAACCAAGTACTATGTGGCCCCATAAGGAATAAAGCCCCTAAATAGTGTCTGAGATAAGTATTTTGCGACCTTAGACAGTGCAAATTATGAAAAGCCCCTTAATTAATTAGTAGGTCAATTCATTTCAAATTTCACACCATTTTTAATTTAATATACAAATGATTGATACTGGGTTTATTTTTATTTTTATTTTAATAACGTTGTGAAAATGTATATGTTTTTATTTATGTATTTACAATGGTTCATGACTGCGCAATATTTACGGTTGAGACAATATTTTTAAGTGCAAATAAACAGTCTAATTATATTTGATAAAATGTGAATATTATTATAATTTTTTATAATTCATAAGATTTACATTTTTTATAAATTTATTTAATTGGCAAATAGGCTAATAGCATTTTTTTAATCAATCTATCTATGGTATCCCTCAACTATACTGCTCCAAGCAGCAGCTTAGTCTACCAAGTAGCAAAACCGCCTCGGATCTTAAGTTTAAGATACCTTAATCTGTACAGTAAGAAAATGAAGTTAGAAATGAAGATTTTTTTCCATTCAAATTTTTTCTATCATTCTACCGAAGAAAGCGGTATTAAATGAGCATAAAGATATGAAATGAGCACATGTTTACGAATTTCACGAACGTTTACGCTTTCGCAATATTTTTAAAGCAAATAAATAAATTATTTTTGACAAAGTGTGAATATTATTGTATTTTTTTATAATTTAAAGGATTTGCATATTTTTTATAAATTTATTTATTTAGCAAATAGGCCAATAATATTTTTGTAATCAACCTACTTACGGTATCCATCAACTCTACTGCTCTAAGCAGCAGCTTAGTCTACCAAGTCGTAAAACCGTCTCAGATCCTAAGTTTTCGATGCTCTAATCTATACCACAAGAAAATGAAATTAGAAATGAAGATTTTTTTTTCCCATTCAGATACATTCTTTCCATTTCAACCGTTGTAAATTTTTTTATTATTCTACGGAAGAAAGTAGTATTAAATGAGCATAAAGATATGAAATGAGCACATGTTTACGAATGATTCTGCATTCACCTATAGTTACAGAATTCAGATCCTGAGTAATCAAAGAAAATGTTTTGACAGGTTTTGATAGAGACTTCCAGATGTCGTGATCTCTGAAGGTCAAGTAAGCATTTGAATGTCACTGAGATAGAATCTGGGCGAGTTGCGCACAGTTATGATTACACATTAGCATTATGAAATTGTTGACGCCCATGAATGATATGAAGGGATAAATAAATCCATTCTTGATTTGAATCGACCCCACCCTTGGATTCTTTCTCTTTCGACAAGCTACTTGAAATGTTTGTTGCAAGCAGGACCTTTCTTTCCTTTACAAAAGAATACTGCCTTACTCTTATTTTCAAAAGAAATAGAGTAAATAATGAAAGGTGCCTCATTTCTCTTTCATTGTCATTGATTTCGAGAAAACGTTGGAGGAAAGCAATTTGAAAATATTTCGGACAATTTTCTAGTCGTTTGATGCAGGCAGAATTCACTGACCGTTAGTTCGTCTACTTTCGATGACTTTCCTGGTCATTTCGCAAGTTATGTCATCGTGATTCTCATTCTTAATATTTCAGCGAGGTTTTTCCTGAGTACTTTGACTCAATTTCAAGAAGCATCTTTTCAGTAATAACTGCTGAGCGATTTTTAACGAGAATTTTCTCAATAATACATAAGATGAAGTAGAAAGTATAAAATTAGTTCAATATCCTCAACGTATCATATGTAAGAAAAGTCTGTGTTTCATATGGCTATACCAAGGTGTTTTTCTATGGTATTTATTTATTTTTCCTCTTATTCTTGGTCAGGTTTTGAAAAGTTTCCTTTCTAAGGTACTTCATGATATTTTTTGGATCACTTTTAATGAAGTATTTTTGGGGTGAATGAAGTACATTTGATTAAGTAAAATACATGTGAATTTTAACTCAATTTCGGGAAGCATCTTTTCAGTAATAACTGCTGAGCAATTTTTAAAGAGAATTTTCTCAATAATGCATTAGATGAAGTAGATTGTATATGCGTTTTAAGTATAAAATTATTTCATTATCCACAACATATCATATATAAGAAAAGTGTGGGTTTCATATGGTTATACCAAGGTGTATTTCAGTGGCATTTGTTTATTTTTCCTCTTATTATTGGTCATATTTTGGAAGCTTCCCTTCAAAGGTGCTTTATGATATTTTCTGGGTCACTTTTAAAGAAATGTTCTTGAGGTTATACATGTGATTAAGCAAAATATATGTGAATTTGAAGCATTATATTATCCAATAATAGACGACTAATCATATGTAAGAAAATGGCAACTAATCATCCTACTTTGTAAATCGACTTATTAAGATGTATTATTCCAGTTCAGTTTTGTTAATTCTTTTCAGTTTCCTTTGTTGAATGACTTTTAGCGAGTATTGCCTAGATGAGGCATTTCAGGAAGCATAAAACATATTCATTTCACGTATTAAATTATTTCATAAACTTCCACTCCAGTATTTGCTCGATAATGCATTAGATGAAGCAGAATGAATGTGCATTTTAAATGCCAAATAATTTTATTATCCATTCCTAATCACATGTGAGAAAAATTGGAATTTCATATGGATATACTGCGATGCATTTCAGTGGTATTTGCTTTACTTACTTAGTTTCACTCTTATTCTGCGAGGAAAAAAATGTTCAAGAAATTTTTTCACATTTCTTTTAGTAACTTTTATTAAGAAAGAAAGAAAGAAGAATTTTATCACTAATTTACAGGTTGATTATAATTAAAGTATGGTTCTTTTTAATCGAATTACAAATAATATATTAGAACAATGCTATAAACTGTGGCATTCCGTATTCATACTATTTAAGCCATGGAAAATAGATTTATTGAAAAAAAAGTTCAAGTACAAAGAAAATCTCGCTTGATTCACTAGTATTCCATAAATATTTTAACACCAGAATGTTTTTAGTTGCAACATTTTAGTAGCATTATCGATAATTTTTTGGAAAGTTGTGTGAAAGAAAATTATGTTAATTTTGTTCACTCTATCAATTCCTATTGAATTTTAGTTTTGAAGTTATTTAAAAGGGTCTGTGTACTCTAAGAATGTAAATAATATTAAAAGTTTAAAGGACCATAAAACACTGCAAGGCAGACAGATCGATAGAGACATCCAGAATTCAGCAGTCGATAGGTTTATTTTGAGAATGAACCTGATGCAACAAGCTCAAGGAAAAAGTATGTATTGAAACCTAAATTGTGAAATAAAAGAAACAAGTTGTAAAAAATAAGCGAATTACAAAAGAGTAAAAATTCAGGTAGATGTTCAACACGAAATGTAATTGTTCAAAATTTATTTTTGCGCTAAATGTCCAATAAATTTTATTCAGCATCATAACATTTTCCTTTATTTAATTTGCGCCTCTTTTAGTGCTCAAACTCAGGCTGCAGCGGCACTTTAGCCCTGGACGGCGAAAAAGTCAACTATATCTTCATTTCTCTCTCTCTCTCTCTCTTTTAGATCGATTTCCTCATGGTCAAAATAACATGTATACGGTTTGACGGCGCATTTGGTCAGTAATTTTTTTTATAAATGAGCCCTAAACACTTATATTTTTATTACAATCACCATCTATTTTAGATTTTTTTAAAAAGGGAAAAATAATTAATAATTAATATTTTGTTAGTTATACTGAATATAAATTTCTACAAAATTATCAAGTCTTATTCAAAGTGTTTTCTTCAAAGCAGAAATGGACCTTTCTGTTCTATATTTCCATTTTCTAATTTTTCATACCGTCATTTCAAATAATGTTTATAATGATGAAAAATACCAAAGTATGTGATTATCATTATTACTAGCTGACGATTTTTAATTTTTCTCCCATACCATGAAGAGCTGTTTTAATGTGCATTATCTACTTGAAAATATTCTTATTAAAAATATAACGGTAAGACAAATATTAAAATGACGATAGATGATAGGCAGTTGTGCTAAAATTCAGTGATAGAATTCAAGAAAACTTTTTTATAAATATTTCATTAATTACTCTAATGAAATTTGGGGCTAGAAAAGAAAAATAGCGCAATTAAAATAATACTTTTTTTCTCCTTTGTTTAATTTGCTTTAAAAACGACATAAAGGCATCAAGACTTTTTTTTTAGTACCTAACTGATGTCTGGGACAAAGTTATGTCTCGCTCTGTAAAACTTTCAGACTTCAATCATTCTGTTTGTCTTTTAAACCTACATATCCAAAGGTGTTCTTAATTTCAACATATTTTGGTTTTACATCGGTATAGCTGTTATTTAATTTCTTTTCGCTTCTGTTATATTGTCTTCATAGACAATATATTGCTACGCTGATATATGAGACTTATAAATTTCGATAATTCATTTTAGCTCTCGAAGATGTGAGCCTTAAAATGTTCCTCGTTTCAATTCAGTTTTACATCAGTACAGCAATTTTTTAGCTTCTTTCAGTTACTGTTATATTGTCTGTATAGAGTACTGATATCCCACCATGTGTTGCTAGAGTAGTATATCGAACTTTTAAATTTCATTCATTCTTTTTGGCTCTCAATGTTATGTACCCTAAAATCCTCCTCGTTTCAGTACAGTTTTACATTAGTATATAGAGTATTGATATCTCACAATGTGTTGCTGGAGAGCTATACAAAACTTTTAAATTTCACTTTTTTTTTCTTTTTTTTTTGGCTCCCGAAGATGTGTATTCAAAAATCTTCCACGTTTCAATTCAGTTTTTCATCAATACAACAACTGCTTAACTTCTTTCCGTTTTTGTAATATTGTCTGTATAAAGTAGATATCCCAACATATGTTTCAACCTCTCTATATCAAACTTTTAAATTTCAATCATTCTTTTTGGCTCTCGAAGATGTGTATTCGGAAATCCTCCTCGTTTCAGTTCAGTTTTACGGCAATTATTTAGCTTATTTCCGTTATTGTTATGTTGTCTGCATAAGGTGCTGACAACATAACATAGGTACCAACATATGTTACTACCTCGCTATATCAAACTTTTAAGTTTGAATCATTTTCTTTGGCTCTCGAAGATGAGTACCCAAAAATCCTCCCCGTTTTTAATTCAGTTTTATATTACAGCAATTGTTTAGCTTCTTTCCGTTAGTGTTATACTGTCGTGCTCTCTAAGGTACTTATATCCCAACATATGTTGCTACTCCGAAAAATCAAACTTTTTAATTTCGATCATTCTTTTTAGCTCTTGAAGATGTGAACTCGAAAATCCTTTTTTTTTTCAATTTAGTTTTACATCAATTTTTTAGCCACTTTCCGTTACTGTTTTATTGTCTGCGCCATCTAGAGTACTGATATCCCAACATGTTGCTATCCTGCTGTATCAAACTTTTAAATTTCGATCATTTTTTTTAGCTCTCGAAGATGTGTATTCGAAACTCTTGTTCGTTTCAGTTCAATTTTATATGAATACAGCAATTACTTAGCTTATTTCTGTTATTGTTATATTGTCAGTATAGGGTACTGAAATTTCTCCATTTATTGCTATATCTCTGTACGGAATTTTAAAATTCTAGTCATTCTTTTCTGCTCTCAAAGATGTGTACCCGAAAATCCTCCTCTTTTAAATTCAGTTTTGAACAGAATTTTGAAGTACAGAATTGTGTAGCTGCTTTCCATTACTTTTGTATTGTCTTTATAGGGTACTGAAATCTCCATTTGTTGCCGCATTCTATGCCGCTGTACGAAATTTTTAAATTCCAGTCATTCTTTTTGGCTCTTGAAGATGTATAATCGAAAATCCGCTTATTTCAATGCAGTTTTGCATTAGTATAGCAATTGCTAAGCTATTTTCCGTTACTTTTATATTATCTATATAGGGTACTGATATCCCACCATATGTTTCTACACCACTATACGAAATTGTAAATTTTATTTTAGCTTTCGAAGATATATACCAAAAACTCTTTTTATGTAAGCACATTTACTTCAATACAGAAATTATTTAGTATCTTTCATTTATTGTTATTGTCCATATAGGGTATTGATATCCAACCGCATGACTCTACTTTGTTGCGTGGAACTTCCAGATTTTAATCAATCTCTCAAACACTGTACACAAAACACTCCTCTTCATTTCGACACAGTTTGGGTTTTACGTCGGTATTACAGTTGTAAATTTTCTGCCCTGCTGCGTCAGAGGATCAGTGGGAGCTCAGAGATATAAACATATCATTAAACGATGCTGTAAAAATAATCGTGTTGTAATCACAGTCTCCAGCGGAGAGCAGGAAAAAAATCAGAAAATTCATTACCTTATCGGATGCAAGCATGATGAAAGAATTCTTGCACATTTCCTTAAATATTTATTTATATGAAGAGAAAGCAGCTTCTGAGGTCATGTATGTTTGTATACATCAACAACAAAGATGCACACAATTTATACAAAATTTTTATTCTGTTTCATGTCTAAGAAAATTTCATCATAAGAAATTGCATGTTGTTCTTTCAGTTGAAAAAAAAATGACTCTGTTATTTTTTGTATGACTCACTCGATTCTGTGATTTATTGACTCTCTGTCAGTAAGTAGTCTTGGAGAAGTGTGGAATTAATCCATGATGATCTTATCGAATCTTATTTTCGTTTAATGTACCAAATGATCGGCGAAAGAACTTTAGTTTATCGGTTATTAACAAGATAAACTTTTTTAATAGAGTTATTTCTAATTTTTAACTAAATAAATTGACAAATGTATTTCTTCTCCATATAGATTTTATATATAATTTATTAATTTTTCGGTGTAATTAAAAAACTTTATAAATCTCTCATTTTTAAAATTAGTTGATTTAATAAAACAATATGAAATATGCATTTAGATGTTAATGAATGATTTTGCCAAATTATTTAAAAAGGTCATTGAAAATATTTCCTGAGCTCAATTGTTTAATGTGTTAGATGTAAAAACCACATTAACATTCCTGTTGGTATACTTTATTTCCAATTCACGATCGTTTAATAAAGACTTTTTACATCTCAAATTAATTTTACTTTATTTTATAGAATTTTATAGTAATTATGAGTCGAATTAATTCCATTCCATTTTCCATTAAATTCCATTTTCATTCAGTTATATATTTAATATGAAACTTCATAATGAAACGAGTTTAGCTT
The DNA here is from genome assembly GCF_947563725.1 of Argiope bruennichi. NCBI lineage: Eukaryota > Metazoa > Arthropoda > Arachnida > Araneae > Araneidae > Argiope > Argiope bruennichi. Next base: position 108,734,835 of record NC_079162.1, read on the forward strand.
GTACACTTTCTCCCCTATGACTTATCTAAGCTACTATCACCTGTTTATGCGACCACAAAACATGAAAAGAAAATGAATATATAATGTTAAAGTAATATTATCTGTAGGAACATGTTCCCAGAATAGACAGATTTATGATTTCTCTAGAAAAATCGGATATTTTTTCAAAATGTATATGCTTATAACTAGATAAATTTACAATGACGGAGATTATCAAAATCCTAATTTATGACTGGCGCAGGAATTCAAAACCTGCTATTGGAAAGATATCGTTTGTACCTCTGATTCGAAGAATAGGATAAATACATTTTGATAGAAAGGATCAAAATATTATTTATGATTGGATCAGCTTTGTAAGTTCTACTATTGAAGGATATTATTCATATTTCTAATTCGGAGAATTTATAGTGTCGAAAGATTAAAAACTTCCTTTATAATGGTATCCGCAAATTTTTTTTTTTTTTTAGATGGCATTGGATTTATGCATTTTCTGGTCCCAGTCAATACAGACTGTAAAACTATAATTTAAAAAAACTGGTCAATTTAGTTTCACATTTCTATACATTTTTAACAGATCATTACATTAATGATTTACTTTTAGTAGTTTTCGCAAAACGCTTTTTTATTTATTTATCATGACTTATTGACTGAGCAGCTCCCATGTTTGAGTAAACTATTATTTAAGCTGATAAATAAATTTGTGTAAATATTTAATTCCTTGATTTTATGTTTTCCTTTATTTCATGTTCCAGCAGATTCTGGAACTTTCTTGAATTTACCAGATAAGTGATCTGGACTTTTCTTACTGTCTCCAGTAAAGTATTCTGAAAATTTCCTTGTTAGTATAAAAGCAGAAGATCTGCCAGTCACTGTGTTCTGAGTTCAGAGTTGATTTAATAAATTGGTTTAGCTCTACTTCTTGTGTGTGTCATTGAGTTCCAAACTAAAGTACCTACGTGACAATATATATGCTTATAAAATTAAAATAAAATCTATTGAAAAGGACATGTACTATTTATATTCATGCCTTGTGACTTTACTATTCAGCGTGCTTTAAAATTTTTTGGCTTTTCTGAAAAAAGAGAGCAATGGCATGGAAAAAAAGTCATGTTTGAAAATAAAGAACACAAAAGAGATGCCAGCATTAAGTGTATCTAATTTAAGGTATTTATTTTTTACATGTAACTTGAAATTCGAAAATTGCATGTGTTACTACACATGCAATCGGAAACAAATTAAGGAAACAGCTGAAACTTCCAAATTTTTAACTTTGATTTTAAATATATAAATCAATGCACAAACATTAATCAGAAAATATTCCTTTTTCTTTTCTTTTTTTTTTTTTTTTTTTTTTTTTTTTTTGCGAGCAGAAATATTTTCATGCATTATGTGCGATTTCTTAAAGCATAAAAAAAAGTATCTTCACTTAAAAAAAAATTCGTTTAAAACTTATTACCCACAATGGATCCAATAGTTTCTCTTTCATACCAATCAGTGACATCTAGTGAGTATTAAATGAACTATTTCTCCTCTGCCTGATAATTTTGAACAGTTATGAATTCGCATATGTACTGCCCTCTACTGTCAACAAATGTGGTTATTTCCAGTTTGTGAAATGCAAAATCGACAATTAAAACTTTTTGAAACAAAATAAAGGCAAATTGTGTCCATAACACTTCTTTTAATAAATAGTATTAAACAAAAATTTTTCGAATAAAGCTGGATTCCAAATTTTTGAAAGCTTTGAGATTTTTATTTCTGCAGAGCTACAAGTTAGGGTTGAAAATTCTTTGAGTACTCCATGGAAGGGAGGAATTTATTCATTACTTTAAAAATATATGTATTTTGTTCATGCTTTCTGAACCAAGCTTTTTAAAAACCAGGGAATAAATTTTTATGTTCTACTAATATGATTTCATTTCTTTAATGTTTTGTTCAGTAATATTTTTTGGCATGGATTTCAATGGGAGTGATTATTAGATTATAAATTTTCTATTTGAAAAATGCACATAATTTTCTTCTTCAAGGAATTGTAAAAAAAATTACTTGAAAGGAAAATTAGTTTGATTATTTTGTAACTGCTTTATCTACTAGATAATTTCTTATACAAGAATTACTCAGAGCTTTGTCAAGAAATATATGGCGTATATTTAATGGTATGGTAAAAAAGTATGGTGCATTTTCTGCATTCTTTAGATAGACGGATTTCTGACTTGACAGAATAGGCAGCCGCCAACGGACGCTGGACTGAAAAAGGGCTGCAGTCAATAATAAATTAGTGTACATAATAGAAATTCTATAAATTATAAAATTTTAGGATATTTTTAATACTTTATCGAATATAATTTGTCAAATTTATCTCGGTTATTATATTCACTTAGTTATAATAGTATTTATAAACAAGAAAGTCCGCTTACTTAACATCTTATACAGACATAGCTATTTTCACAAATTTCTTTTAAAAAATTGTCCTTTAAGGCAAAAAATCATAAATTTGTAAAAGCCTTAGACTCAAGACTCAGTTTTACAAACATTTATACAAATATGAAATGTGATATTTACAAAGTTGTAACAATTCATTTGCATTCTGTTAAATCCATGTGTATTTTTGTAATGATTATAAATTTATAATGATACATACCATGCCATCACATAGCGCTTATTTAAAACTCTGTTGCATTCTTGCAGGCGGAAAAAAGACGTGACGTCTTAGCGATGCATAGGGTGTGTGAAATCAGAAACCATGATCAGTAAGGTTTAAAACATTACTATGATGACATTTGCTTGACCATATAAATGAGAAGTCAGTCGCGGGGTATATACAAAAGAAACCAGCTGTTGCAGGGAAAATACCCCAAATACTATTGGGGTATTATGGCAAAAATGAGAGTAAATCACTAATAGTTGTAAGTTAATTTTTAAAGCCAGATATGATGACTGAGCGAAGCCCCGGAGGAATTTACCTTTACTACACTTCCGAAGATGCTTCATCTCTTCCTGTAAGTTCTTTTTTCAGTGTTTGGAGGGTTTTTTTAACCCCGAAATTAAATTTTAAAGAATTTTATGCTAGTAATGTTTTATAAGAGATTGATAAAATTTTGAGAAATGATTTTGAATGCTTTGCTTATTGCATAAAAATATATGCTTATAAATAATAGGTTGTTATATATGTGGACTTGATCTTCATATTTTAGGATTTTCATTCCATTCATTAGTTTTTTCAAAGATAAACGTAATTGTAATATAAAAGTTACCAAATCTAATAAAAAGTATTTCGCATAAATAGCAAGGCAGCTAGGAAATTTAAAAGAAAAATTATCAACAATGTATTTTACACTATAAATTTCGTTAGAAATTTTATTGAATTCGAATAATATCATTGCCAAAAAGAAATTTGATTGAAAGAAGTATTAAACAAACAAAAAAGAAATGTGAAATTGTTAGTTGAAATTTGAGTACATGACAATAGATGGCAGCACCACTGAATTCTTCATTTTAATGCTCTTTTGCACCATATGCAGCAATACTGTCAAATATCACGTTGCTCAGTTTTGAATTCCATCATTAGATTTAAGGAGTTTCTTAACCTTCGAGGATTAAAAAAATTCAGATTATTCGTTCTTGTTTTTGATGATTTATAGGACCTCTCCCTCTCCCCCTCACAATTAATTTCACCCAGCTTTTTTAGTGATTAAAAATAATGAATAATATAGAAATGATCCGTCTCGACAGACTGCACTATTTAACATCTCTGTTTATATATTTATTAACACAATATTTGTCATGGATAAGATCTGCGAAGAGCCATATTTTCACTTATTTTTATAATGTGTTTAATTACATGCTTCTGATTATGGTCTTTTAAGAATATATACACAAAATTTACTTCTACGGAACTCAATATAATTTTCATGCATTTAATGTAGGTTTATTTTATATTTAACTATACATAAAAATAATAAAATCAACTTCCGAAATTCGAAAAATGAGGCTATATTTGAAATAATTATTTGATATTTTGCTGTGATTTTACTAATAAATTATTCATTTTTTTTCATACGAGTAACGGAAATTTCACTTTATTCTTTCGGAACAGTGACTTTAGAATTAATGAAACAAAAAATATAAATCAGTAGCATATCTTTTACATATAAATGGATAAAAACACAATATAGTTTTAAATAATTATCCTTCTTTGGTTAATTCTCACTATTTGAAAACGTCAACTTCAAAATATCCTACGAAATTTAGATTAACATTTCATTTTTTAAAAAGTGTTTACTAAGATGAAAATCAATATAATATCCTTGCATTCCACAAAAATTATGAGCCTCAATTTTCCATATTTAGCGCTAAAAATGGAATTTAATAACCGATAAAACTAATTAATTTTCAATTTTTTGAATTTTAATAATATTGGCAAATTGCCATTTATTGAAGTCATTCATTATCATTCATTCAATTTGGGACTATTAGATCAGGTCATTGTGAAGAATAATTGATTGGTCAGACTTAATTAATTAATTAAATAAAATTACTCAAAGGCAACCTGAGAAAGATGTCTGAATTTCGCACTGTAATTAAATCCTTCTCTCACATCTTTAGCCGCTAGAGGGCGTTTGATTCATGGATTCATGATTTAAAGCTTCTAAATAAGTGAATGAAATTTAAATAGTGAATGATAAATGAGCGAAAATTAATGTTCCAACGGGATATTTTTCATTCATTTCCTGGTGAATGAAAGTGTTCTGATCTGCAGAAATTTGAACAATTGTATGTTCCCGAATGCAATATTTTAATATTCCCAGCATTTAATTCTCAATAAATCGTGTAATTTTAATTATACTGGAGAAAGAGACATCAGATAGCGAATTAAAAAAATAACAATTTCAAGATTCCCTAATAATTACAATGGTAAACTTTAAATAAGTTAAAAAAACACAAAAAATAATTATTATTAATAAAAATCTAAAATTAAAAAATGCGTTTTTTTAACGCATTAAAAAACATAAAATAATTTTTCATCTGAATATACGGAATTCATAATAAAATCGTATCAGTGTGACTTTTCAAATATTTTATTAATTATTATTTTATTTGACAATGCATCGGCGTCTAAAGAATTATCATCTGGACTACATATTTGATAATTACCTTCAACACTGCGAACATATCCTTATACATTTACAGTTTTATATGGTATTTATTAAATATTTTAATTTTTTTAAATGGAAGAACATAACATAAGTAATTTTCTTTTTGTGTAACTTTTTAATTTTGATTTCGAAAATTCTTCGAAACGATTTTTTTTTAGGAAGGAGAAGGATATAAATTCATTAACTAAGAATCAAATATTTATTTGTAGTTTGTGGATTACAGGTTTGAATAAATATGTAATTTTCAGAATTTTAAAGGAAGTAAGGGGACAGAAAATTGGAAGCAAAAAAGCCATTTTCCATTTCATTTCTTATATTTTAAACATGTGGCTGTTCATGTGGCTAATTTTTAATAACTTTTTTTGTTCAAAAAAGTCAAAGATATAATTTGAGAAAAAAAATAATAAAAGTAAATAAGAAGTTAAAAAATATCATTAGTTCTTTTGACCAGATCTTCAGGTAAAAAGAATTTGTACAAAAAGTAAAAATCAGCGGCATAAAATTCAACAAAGTTTTTCTCTTTTTTTTCCCCTTCTTCTTTTCATTGAATGATCTTATAAAACAAGATGCAGTTTGATCATTTATTGTTTTTTACTTCATATGCTTCATTAGGAACATTAGATTTAGATAATAATTAAATATTGCTGTATTTTTTAAATTTCTCTCACATAACATATGTATGGCGGAACATATTATAGCCCACGAACTTCTAAATAATTAGAGAAAAAAATACGTATCACTATTTGCATTTTTGAAATTATACAATTACAATAATCCTACAGCTAAGAAAAATGATTATAATTTGTCAATAAAACTGATATTTTTATAACGATAACTTAACGATAATGACGATAACTTAAAATGATACGGCAATCAAAAACTTTTTTTAAAAATGAAAAAAAAAAAACATATACACAAACATTTTACTATTCATCGTGTTGGACATGCGATATTTATTGGCGAAGAATTAAATAGAAACAATAAAAATATACACAATGATAGGAAGTGGAAGTGGGAGTGGAATATTTCTTGCTGATGATTGCAAATTCTATTGTCTGTGGTATGTTACATTAAATAAAGGCGAGAAAAAGCTTTCGTTGGCCGTTTTTCATTTGTGCTGTCTGTTCAAAGCGAAGCAAATTTTCTGCCAGCTTTAATGGCTTTTCCTGCCACAACATACTTTTGCTTTAACGACGCATTTCAAGGTCGAAGTGGTTTGACAATTAAATTCCAATGTTTTAATCGCAAGAGCTGCGGCTCAACATTTGTCCTAGCTGTGCTGAAAAACTGTTCACCGCCATGTTAGATTTGCTAAAAATGTTAACATTTTTATAAGATGTTTGAATACATTTATTTATTGCTCTGAAATTTTCTTGGATTTTGATACAAGATAGAGGGTGATCAAAAAGAGCGATTCACAGTTGCAGTGAAAAGGTGCGAGAGACTGTCGCTGTTTCACATTATTATGAAAACCAGGACTATCTGATTGATTACTTGGACTAAGACAGCAAGGAAACTCCAAATCTTGCAGTATTGTTGGTAACTGTCCGATTTAATACCAAATGAATTTCAAGAGATTCTTCTTTATATTATTTTCCAAAATTTCCTCTTTGATTCAGAACCAAATGAGTTTCAAGAGATACTCCTTTATAAAATCTTGAAAAATGATTCTTAAATAAGGCTGAAGAAAATCTATAACTTCTCAGCTAAGAATCCAAAGTCTAATAATATCGTATTTTTTGGATATTTTTTTTTAATTCACCACATAATTTTTCGTAGGCAATATTTTATTCAACAAATAAAAAAATATTTATCTCAAAGTAATCTCATTCGATTACTAGGCTTACCAACTTCATTGGAGATATTTTACTGTCAATGTAAATTCACCACATAATTTTTCGTAGGCAATATTTTATTCAACAAATAAAAAAATATTTATCTCAAAGTAATCTCATTAGATTACTAGGCTTACCAACTTCATTGGAGATATTTTACTGTCAATATAAATTCACCACATAATTTTTCGTAGGCAATATTTTATTCAACAAATAAAAAAATATTTCCCTCAAAGTATCATTAGATTACTAGGCTTACCAACTTCATTGGAGATATTTTACTATCAATGTTTTACACTTCTGTTGCAAGAAAAGCATTGCAATATTGACAAGTGAATTCAAAACAAGATATAATAGTGTATGTAATGGTTGTGTATGTATTGTTTGTATTTATGTATAGAGTACGTAATGTATGTAAAAATGTGTATGTTTTTAGAATACAACATAGACATTTATGAGTATGTTGTATTAACCATACAGAAATGAAGAATTATGATCTTAAATAACACTAATTATTCCAAAAGGCCAACAAAATCATTTTATACAGTTCTTAATATTTAAATTTTGTCCCGATTAGTCAATTTTCCAATAGCACGAATATTGATTAAATGTCTATTCTTTTAAGGATGTATTCATATATTGGTATTTTTTTCGGTGAACAGTTTTAGTATATAGTCTGTCAGTAAAGTAACCGGACACTTGTTATTACTCTTACTTTATAAAAGTTAAATTTTTAAAAAATATGTCCCCTTTAAAAATATGAAAATGATGTAGATAGGGAAAATGATGTAGGATTACATTTGAAAAAATGATTTAGGATTTTCTCCTTTGATTGGCATGAACATTTTTGTGATTTTCCAATAAAATTTTTTATTATAATTTTTATGTACTCTTAAATTTAAAAAAAAGAATAACTTTCATTTTTCATCTTGAGTATTTTAATGTAAAATAAGAATTGTCAGCAATGATTCACTGTATCTTGAAATATATAAAGAAAACGGGAACTCTTATTCAACATTAAAAATTGAAATTTTCAGTTTCTTATAACTCATCAACAGCTTATAACTCAAGATTATAAAATTTTATATGCATTCGGTCTATTTTAATCTGAAGAATTTGCGTATATATTCGAAATTGGGTATTCAACTTGAAAAAATGGAGTTTGTGTAAATTTAATTATGAAGACGTCTCTGCATGAAAAAATATTTCATATACTTATTTCAACAACGACAAACATTTGCCGTTTTATTGTGCGGTAATTAATTTCGGAATGATGAGAAGCGTCCGGATATTTTCTTGACGCACTATATATTTACTAATAGATGCATATTTATCAATTTTTGAGTACCATATTTGTCAATATTTTGACAAATATGGTACTCTTTTTATATTTATAGTTTTACTTATTTCTTTATTTTATTCTGCTAAATATCAATTGCAATTTCCATGTTTCTCATGTTCAAATTAAAGTCAGAAAGCTCAAAGCAGAATAATGTAAATAGATTTCTTAAATATTTCCCCACTCTCGATTTCTTTTTTAGGAAGAAAAAATTCCACCATCCTACTTCAGGTTGCCACTCACCTTTTGAGCAGTCTTGACTTAGAAGATTCCAATACTCCTTATACATTCACTCCCCCCCCCCCATGTCTTTTGCGTTTATTATTTGCTTCATGGCTTACAAATGCTGAAGAATCTATAAAGAAAGGTTTGAGTAGTCCTGATTCCACTTGCGGTCGCAGCTTGCATCTGAAGTAGGTCTGGTTTAGAAGTTTTGCCTACACCCTTTGTTGTCTTTTATATTTATTATTTATTTTTATGGCTTGGTAAGGCTATTGATTTATTCAGAATTATGGGCAATACCAAGCCAAAATTTTCTGCCGCCCCCCTCCTCCATTTTTTTCTTTGCGAAATAAATTATGCGTTCCAATAGTTGCATAGTCAGTGCATTCCTAGGATTTCGAACCAAGTAAGAACTTAGATCTTATCTTCGCCAGTAATTTATATTGATTTGGGTCTAATCAACCCCAATGTTTTTCTCTCTTCATGAGGTGAATCAGTCATAGAATATTCTTTATCAGTACTTTTCGTGATCTGTTTTAAATATTTATGCTGCCGTTAAAATATTAAATTCTTTATTTTATGGAACATGATCATGATATTTTATGGAACTTTCATGAAATAATTAAAAATTCTATGAAATAACTTCTCATATATTATGAAATAATGAATATAATTTAATGGTAATATATATACAAAATGATATTAGACCGCAATTGAGGTTTCAAAAATATTATTTCTGCTTTTTTCAGAAAAATCATATATTATAATACATCTTAATTTTTTGACATTTTTAACAGAATTTAGGAATGAAATGAAATGGAGAATGAAACATTCAAAATTATTATTATTATTATTATTTTGTCGAATCAGGTTGTAGTCCAAACGTAATTAAAGAGTTTGAAGTTATAATACATTTTATCATTTTTTTTTCTGCGCGCTCACTTGGCTCCTTATGGATGAAAAAAGGGCCTAACGGAGGAGCAGAGTTCGAAAAGGGGAGCAGGAAATGGATTCTATCCTATGGTTACAGACTAAACAGAATTGTTCAGAAACTGATAGACATGTGTAATTTAGTAACAAATTGTTCATTTTGTTGGGTTGGATGCAGGAGTTTACACCAAGTTACTTTTCTTCAAATGAAGCAGAAATGTGGTCTAATTTTCTCTAAAAATCGTGCTAGAAGGCAACTTATTCCTCTAAAAAATCAAACTTTTAGCTTAGATTATAGAAAGGTCACTGTTATTAACCGAAGATGCTAAACTTCCCCATTATTATAAATCCTGACGTCGATTTGACTGTGTAAGCTTGACTAAATGATTTTTGAGCCATCAGAACCTTCTATCACAAAAAAGGAAGGAAACAACTAAAAGCATTTGGTTAGTTAGAAAAATTCTTATTTATAGCAGCTTAATATTTTCATACTTGTAATTTTAAAAAAGAAAGAAGCAATCCAACTCAAATTTCAAAATATTTTGAATAAAAAATATACAAAATAAATTTAATCTGTCAGTTTTAGATTTTAAAAAATCGACAAGAAATCCATTAAGATTTATTCTGAAAAAGAACTGAAAGTAGCACAAGCACTTTATACTTTTGACGAATACATTTGACAAATCGGACCATCTTTTTTCCAACTGTACTTATCAGTATATTTTAAAATTTTTCTTCAAATGAAAAGAAAGTAAATTATCTTACTCAGTGTCAAAGCGCATTTCGCAATTGTAATGTAAAAGGTAATCATTCGGGAAATATTCGTTTATCTTTAAAAGACTGTTATATGAAATTCCTCGGCAAGATAAGGAATGTTGACATTTTTCTGACAAATGTAACGTAATTGAATATATCTGCCACAGATTCTGTTATTATTGCTGTTGACAAGTATGATAAACTCTGTCACCGTTATTAAACTGCACTTAAATGAAGTTTTTAAATTCGATCTGCTTTTGAATTTCTTAAAAAAGAACGCTCGCTGTCGTTTATACAAGTCATTTCCTCCTTTAACAAAGAAATAAAATAAAAATGGAAAGAGTATAAACACTTCACGCTCATTTGCATTTCTGTCTGTTCTAAACTTCAATACTTTATTATTTTTTTTCATGAGAACATAGCTAAATATTTATTCTCTTTAGTGCAAGATCTTTTTGGCAGACGATTTTTTTAAAAAAGATGCATTGCCACAACACGTTTCGTGTGGAATAAAAATTCGATTTTAATAAAGGTTCAATGGACTGAAAGAAGCAAAAATGTTCGAGGCCCTTATGCTTTCATTGTCTTTTATGAATCTAATAAAACATAAAGCAAACGCATTTGCCTAGTTTGCTAGTCTGCGGTTCTTATCTCAGGACAACAACCTTTGTTTCTTCTTTTTTTCTAACACTGTATATGTTAAAACGTTTCGTAACAATATAGAGACTTTCACTAGCTGCTTTATTTTAATAAGAAATAATTTTCGATTATTTATTTCAGCTTTCTCGTATCGAAATGTAAGGATAGGCTTATTTTGTTTTATTTCTCGTTTTTGGCAGATATTTTATCTGAAAGATAAAATTATAATAAATATGAATACTGTTATTAATTTATTGGGAAGAAATTTGCTTCCAGTTTAACTGTGAGGTCTGTGGTTTTTGTAAGAAACGTTGAAAAGATTTGGCTGATTAAATTATGATTTTATTGAGGCGGAAATAGGATTACGTTAAGAAATTAATTCCAAAAATATATTGTGAAAAAGAAAGTTATAAATTATTTTGGCAAACAGAGCTGATTTTTTAAACTAACACCAAAAATATGTCTTATTTCATTGATTCATATAATACTTGACTAAAATCAAGGTGGTGTCGATTTTATTTCAAAAATTTTGAAACCTAATGTGATGCGAAAATCCAAAACAATTGTGAATTCCGAATGGTAGTGTGATATATATATATACATGCATATCTAATATATAAAATTCTCGTGTCACAGTTTTCGTTGCCATACTCCTCCGAAACGGCTTGACCGATTTTGATGAAATTTTTTGTGCTTATCCGGTATCTATGAGAATCGGCCAACATCTATTTTTCATCCCCCTAAATGTTAGGGGTAGTCAATTATTAATTAAAAACTAACTTTCCCGCCAAAAAAATCTTCCATTTTCCCCACCGCCAACTTTTCCGCCAAAAAAATCTTCAATTTTCCCCAACGCCAAATGATTTAGGCTTTAGTTCTTTTTTTCTCCCAACAGTAATGAGGCTAGGGTTAAGATTTTTCGGCGGATTATTTCAAACGATTCTGTTTATTTTCTTAATGTTCTATGCATTTAAAATTAAACATTGTTAATTAATCCATGTTTCAGATTCATTTTGAAGTACTTTTGAATTAAAATAGCACAGAATAAAGGAAATTAAAAATGTCTAATCTTCATAGCGTTACCCCAACTGGCGTAGAAAAATTCACGCATTTGCGTTACGTAAAAGGCGAAGAAAATTCACGCATGCGCACTGTGTTCTGATCGTTGGCATGGCAACCATTATCAACGGACGATTTAAATTACTTTTAGGTTAGTTGTATGCTTTTGTAAGTAAATTGTATTTATGTTATATATTTTTTGTATATGCTTATAGTTTTAAGTACATCGTTTTTTAAGTAGTTTTTTTTAACCTGTTTACAATGATTTAAATTATTTTTAGGTTAGTTGCATGCTTTTGTAATTAAATTGTATTTATGTTAGTTATATATATATTTTTTATATATGCTTATAGTTTTAAGTACGTCGTTTTTTAAGTAGTTTTTTTTAACCTGTTTTCAATGATTTAAATTATTTTTAGGTTAGTTGCATGCTTTTGTAATTAAATTGTATTTATGTTAGTTATATATATATTTTTATATATGCTTATAGTTTTAAGAACATCGTTTTTAAGTAGTTTTTTTAAACCTGTTTTCGACAGATTATTTTAAACGATTCATTTTATTTTCTGAGTGTTTGATGCATTTAAAATGAAACATTGTTAATGAATCGATCCATTCATGATGAATCTGAGAAAATTTTGTTGACAAATGCTTGAGATATTACATAAATTAAGAAAGATATTCTTTAGTGCCCATAAAGTTTAAACGCTCAGTGACTCTATTATCAGTAATCATATTATTAAAAAAATGCTTTGTTTCAGTAAAAAATATTGTTATATTAATTGCAGATTAATCCTTTACACTTTAATTTAAAGCATAAATTCTACGAGGGGTAACAGAAAATTAGAGAGATACATATCACGTTATGACTGAAGGCCTTTATAATATTATGAGTGAATTATATGACTATCAAAATTTGAAGTTTTAAAATATTTTGCTGAAGAATAAAATATTTTGCTGAAGAAGTTAGAATTGCATAAAATATTTAATTATTAAAATTTTAACGAACACTAAGATTGGCGAACCGGCTGGTCGCCAAAGGCGGCTAGTTTTAAAATAATTTCATCAATAAAGAAACACAACGTTTAAATAAACTCATGAGAAACTATTAAGCACTTCGCTAATGGCATAATTTTGTTTAATAAAAGTGCTAAATGCTTTCATTTTATTGGTTGCATTTGTTCTTTCATTAATAATTAGGGGTAATTATTAATGAAATCATTAATAATTAACCTTAATCATTAATAATTAAGATGAATCTTTTTCATGTCTCGGAAAGTTCATAATTTTAACTACAAACATCTTCGTCAATCTTACAAATAAATCCATGAAACTTTCCTGTGTTTTTATTATGGTAATTGCGGACATTTCTCTAATGGACTTTTTGATCTCCCCGAATATATTTTTATTGGTAAGGCTCATAATTGCGCGACCTCCAAGATTGTATACAATATTATTCAAGTTTACCTTTGGGGTTTCCATTTACTATAATAACTAAGTGATGATAATAGAACAGATAGAAACCAATTATACTTGACCAAATATTGATATTATCCTGAGACAGTCAAACATCGTAAAAGGAGCAATTCGTTGATGTAATTAACAAGCAAAATAAAATGTAAAAAGTGACTTTTTTTAAAGAACAATGTTTCCTATTATGAATAGTAGGAGACACCGTGATGTCACTTGCCGGATTACCCTATATCAATCTGTGATGAGCGCTTGTTTGAAGAGAATCCTTATATCTACAGAAGAAATTTTGGTCGGATAGCGTTGTCGAATGCGACTCCGAGGGATTTGAGAAAATGCTCGTGGAGTCATAATAGACGACATTTTGTTACTGGCAAAGATTTTGCGGTTAGAATTCGATAGCAATGATATCGAAGAATTTATGGAAGAATATACACTAAACCACTAGGAGATTTTGTCAAGAGAGGAGGAGATAACAATCAGCAGAGTAGCCTCCTTCCAGTGAAATAAGGGAGATGTTGGAAGCATGGGAAATTATTGTATCATATGTTGAAAATTATTATTGTAATACAATAGCTATGCATATTATAGACTCATTTAATGATAATGCTGTATTTTATTTTTGCAAAATTTTTAAGCGTATCCAAAGACAAATGTCTTTGAACAATTTTCTGTAAAATAATCATGCATTGTAAATAATAAATTATATTATTAATGTTTTTTTAATGGAACGCATTGTTCTATTTTACATCGATTCCTATGGGAAAAAAATTATTTCGCTAAAGGAACGTTTCGCATTACGTTCAAAATTTGGGAATAAATTATGCTCGTTAAGAAAGGTTCCACTGTATTTTACTATTCCATTGAATTTGCATTTTTATAAGTTTATTTATTTTAGAAAATAGACTAAATATGTTTTTTAACCGACTTGCCTGCCACCCTCATCCGCCCAGTGGTGGCCAGGTGTTTAGTCGGAAATTAGCCACTGACGAAAAGCCAAGCATTTCTTTCTACATATTTGATACATGAAGTATCTCTGCTCATCAGCTTTTATTTAATGCATTTACATTGGTTTCATAGACTTGTATACATATGATTTTAGAAATAGTTTCTAAAAATATTTTTCAAAGTTGGAAAAAAAAAAAACTCTGAATAATAATAAAGTATGCTGAAAGTGCATATATTGCCATTAAAGTACATAATTCAATTATTTCATATTCTTAGTGATTTCGTGAAATAACTTATCAAGGATTTATTATCAGTTATTTCAAAGAATATTTAATTGTTTCAGAGAAAATCTTATTAATTAAATAAATGATCATATTCGACGAAATAACGGATTTTATGCTTTAACGATAACACATACATATGCAAGTGAAGAAGAAATCAATTCATACATGTCATGTAGGTGCTCTTGAGGTTATAAAGGTGCATCTAGAACAAATTCCCCTTTTTTAGTCACCCAAAATATGTGTTTGTGAAAAAAATGTGAACTTTATTTATTTATTCGCTAGGAAGATAGCTAGTTTGATTTAAAATATAAATAGCTTCATTTGTAGAAACAAACTTATAGTAAACACTGAGTTGTACTGCATGAAGTCAAATTATTTCAGCATGAAAGTCCCCAAGAAAACTTGCATCGGTTCCTTCAAAAACTTTCACAAAGTGGTACTTTCCTTTTTAAGCAGAAATAACGAGGCATACTCATGGGGTTATTTTAATTTATACTCCATATTTTTCCCTAAACGATGGTTTAGTCACGAATAAGTTATAACAAATATAATTTTTCTTTGGCATTTGATGATTCGATCACTTTTCGATTTTAATAGAATCTTGAATTAAGCGTATCTCTCTCTTTATGAATATGTATATATATATAAGAAATAACACCAAGAAATTCTTGATCGAATTTCATTAAAAAATATTACTACATTAATACCATATCTCTGTAAATTATAATTATTAATTTTAATTAGAATGAGAATATATTCCTAAAGCCAAATATCTGGCTTTAGGAATTTAATCTTTTAAATCAAGTGACTTTAAGTCATTTCTCTCGCCTTATATCTCAGAAATAAATATTATATTTTGCACAAAATTAAAATTTGAATTGTTATCAGATTCAATTTAAGACAAAACACCAAGAATATTCTGATCGAAATTCATAAAAACTATTCCTATGTCAATAACGTAGAGCAAAAATGAAAAATATGTCTAAAATATTATATTCCTTAAGACAACAACTGTGAGAAAAGAAACACTGCGGAACGGAATATATGAGAAACGGAAATATGAGAAATATTATCAATTGTTTTCATATAACTTAGACAAAAGTATGCTCCTTTTTTACTACTATTAAGAGCTTAGAGGAATTTATTGTCCTTTTCAAGTTCAAACAATTATCTACTTGCTTCGAAACTAAGCAAACATTCCTAAACCACAATAGAAACTAGTGTTTGTATGATTTAACATTTCAAAAAATTCAATTCAAAGAAAGAAAAAAAACTATTCGAACTTTATCAACTATAAGACAAAAAATCTGCTTTCAATCCTTTGGATTAGTACAGTATATATTTTTTTTCCCTGCAACTTGAATTGCTATGGAATTTGATGTATTCCATTTGATGTATTCATTTTTCACACAAATGTGTGTGTGTGTGTGTGTGTTTTTTTTTCAAGCGTCGGAAAAATTGCTTATGTGAAAAAAGAAGGATATTTTTATTCGCATTTTGCAAAGTAAAACTATAGTAATAGTGAATAGTATAGTGTAGTAAATCGTCTATTTCCAGCTTCTCACATGTCTTCAAAAGTAGTAAATCAGCGAATTTTATTATATCTTTAAATAAGGGTATTTCTCGGTTTGAAGTAATTGTTCGCATAATTTATTTTGAACTCTATGAGAAAGTTATTAATTTAACTCTATTTATTTATTTTTGGGGGAGCTATTAATTTTATTCTATTTATTTATTTTTGAGAGAGTCATTAATTTAACTCTGTTTATTTATTTCTGAGAGAATTATTAATTTCACTCACTCTTTTTAGGATTTGGTTTTCGTTGTTTATATCGCAGCTACATGTCAAATATTCTAAAACTTTTTCGTAATCTGGAATCAGCAAAATTTTTATCTAAAAAGTTTAATTCAATATCTAAAAGTTTAATTCAATCAATTTTTTCGATTTCTAAGAAGTCTATTATAGACTTCTTAGAAATCGATCGATCCTGAAGCCATCTGCCTTGTCGATCGTTCCTGAAGCCATCTGCTCGCTGAACCTAAACAGTGTTGCATATTTCTTTCGCGGATGTTTCACAGAAGTTGATACTAGCGAGAAAAAAAAATAATGTAAAAACTTTATTATAAAGTCTATAATAAAAATATTTACTGCTAATTTGGATGTCCGCTCTTCTCAAAAAATATAACTGCTAACAATGCTACTTACAATGCTTAAAAAGTTCCTGCAATTTCAAAATTTAAGGAAAACCACTCTATTTATGATTAATAACGTCGTAGGTATATTGATATTTTTCTTGATTATTTCTATCAAACCAATCTAGTTATGATTTTTACTTTCTAGTACAGAAAGTATTGTAATCATCAGAAAATTCGAAGTTGATGAATTCCCATGTTTCAGAATTCCCTGAGTTCGAAAAACTCATTATTGGAAAATGTCTGTCTCTCCGTCTATCCGTGACAAAGATAACTCATAAACACTTTGAGATAGACAGACGATATTCAGTATATGATCTTTACACTAAATTTATAGATTGCTGTTAAATTTTGAGCAAACTACATTCAGAGGAAGACTGTCTGTCCAGCTGCTCGAATTTAAGTTAACACAATAACTACAAAATAAAGAGAGTTAGATACATAAAATTCGGTGCATATATTTAACATCTATAGTGTAATGCCAATCAAATTTTGAGCCAGATCTAACAAAGAGGTTGAATGTCTGTCTGTCTGTTCTGTCAGAAGCATGTAAACATGATAATTCCGAAACACAAATATATCAAATTTGGCACGTGATTTCATGTGATTAAAATATAAATTCACTATTATAAAAGATTACGCGATAAAGTTTTGGGGAGTAAAAAGTTTTACCCATTGTTTTTTAGGAGAACTATTTTCGCAGAGATAATACCGGGACATGCTAATGCTCATCATATCGCCATTGCGCTTTGCCATAAAACAATATGCATTTCGAGGCCCCAACAATTGTTTGCTTATTGCGATTTTAACAAATTTCATGCGCAGTTTTCTTTATTCGGATTAAACAGTAATTAATTTTTGCTTCACTGTTAAACGCTTCTTCAAAAAAAAAAAAAAAAAAAAATTCCAAGTTCAATTATGTTGTTTTTGCTAACATCTCAGAAAATAAAGTCCAGCAAAAACTAGAAGCAGTATTTTTATTTTCATGAAGTGTATGAGTGTGTGTCGATCGTTCCTGAAGCCATCTGCTCGCTGCACCTAAACAGTGTTGCAAATTTCCTTCGCGGATGTTTCACAGAAGTTGATACTAGCGAGGAAAAAAAATAATAAAAAAACTTTAATGTCAGCAGCATTTCCCTCTGGCAACGGAGCATAACATCAGCTGTCCTCTCGCTCGGATTCATATAACCAATAAGGCTCTCCCGTGCAACCTATTCACTAGTGTCCAGATGGCAGATGAAAACAGATCCCCATGAATTTTAGGGTTAATTTCTTTTTTGCTCTCCCCCTCTCTTTAATCGCAACGCGCGTGCCCGGCCTTGTTCTATCGAAGAATATCGTTCTGCGAGGAAGCCAGGAGGGACTTTTTTTTTTTCTTTTTCTTTCTGTGCCTTGCTCTTTGGATCCCCCAAGCCCGTAGAAGGGCACGTGCTATTATTGTTTGAGTCCCTAACGGTCTAGGGACTAGAGAGGAGAGGGATTACCATTGACTACAGGGTTGCCTTTTTATTCTGACCGTTGGGGTACAATATGATTGATTATATTATTCTCATCATCCAGCTGCTCGGCGAATATCGCCAATTCGTAGCCGGACAGCAATGAAATTGTCGACGTTAAAGGATATCCGTATACCAAACATGTCCACCTATATTATAAAACCTGCCTCTGTACAACGCAGCCTTTTTCGGCTTGACTATTTGATGGATACACACTTTTAATATGTATTAAGGGGACAGTAGACTATGAAATAAGCAAAATTGGACGAAAACATGAAATTTTATTTTTATCGTTTCATTACCAAAACGTATGTTTATATTCAACTAAAATAGGTTATAAAATGTATTGTTTAATAAAATAAATATCTGAAGGGCTTAGAGGACAAGTGACATTTTAATGACTTTTCTCAAAGTGATATAATAATTAAATTTAAATATTTTTGAAATGCTCCTGGTATCTTAATTTTTGAAGAAATTAAATAGAATAGATTAACGATTTGGGTAAAACATTAAAAGAAAATAGGGTATGCATTTTATATTTCGAGGTTTTTTTAGATAGTTAAAAGTAAATTTTAGTTCAGAAAAACATAAAATTTCTATGACAATTCAGCAAGCGTGCATAAAAATATTTCTAAAAATTTAGCATTTAATTGGAATTACAAAATTATGCACAGTGTTATTCCAAATAAATTTATATTGGGTAATAAGGAAAAAATAATAGAAATAATTAAAAATTAAGTCTCCTGGAATATTTTGAATTTTTTAAAAGTCATATATTTTTTAATTTTTTAGGAATAATATAATTCGTTTTAAAGAGTTTTATACAGATATTTTACGTATTTACATTTTAATACATATACATAAAAAATTTTATAACCCTAAACAATTTGCAAAAGTGCCTAATAAAGTTCACCGTCTCCTTACGATATAAAAAGCTGTTTTTTTTTTTTTTTTTTTTTTTTTCCCTAGAGATAAACAAAAATAAAGTAAGTGTTCAGATTCAGTTATTAATAAACGATGTTAATATAAAAAAAATCGTATGTAATTTTCTTGCGATTTCATTTTAAAATTAAAAGAAACGTTTGGTATTATGAATAATATGAATAAGACAAGGATTTATTAATTGTTAAATTACAAATCTTAATTAAATAGTTGATTATATTGCTCAACTTTCGAAGATATTTAAAAACAAATGGTTTTGGAAAATTTAGAACACTCTTGAATTCTCATCTATGAAAGAGAAATTAGAAAAAAAAAATGCTATTATTGATGAATTATTACATATGATTACTGACTGGATTAAGTATTGGTATATAATAAAATAAATATGAAAAATACATTTTTCAAAAATATATTTGCTAATTTAATTTTCATTCTTCCTATTAAATGTTTAAAGAATTAGATTTTTGCAACTATCTAGTAGCATACTCTTCTAAAATTGATTTAACATACTTTTGCCCATTTTTAAGAACTAAGGAATTTTTGAAATTATCATCAGTTAACTTTATTAAAAACGCTCTAGACTATTCATTAAAGGAAATAAATTACTCTTTTGATGTATGTAGGAAAGAGTTCAGTTGTTTTTCAAGCATAAAATGAATGTATATTGCGAATAACATTTCAAACGATCAATGAAAGATGTTTTTCCCGCCAAACGAATTCCATGTCTTGTGATATAATTAGCGATATAATAATTTAATTTACAGGATCCTTAAATAATTAGCACATGTAAATACATCATTTTTGTGTTACTAAAAATTTACGAAAATGTCATACACCAAGTTTGTATTATAATACGCTTTTTCGCAGTCAACTAAAATGAGATCGATTTGACTTTTTCAAATGTCAAGCTGTCTTAAAGCTTTAAAAAATATATAGTATTCTTGTCGCACTTTTTTCACACCCAGAAGTTAAAAATCGAGTTCTCTATTACAAAACACATCGATCTAGAAAATTTGATCGATCATCTTCTCGAAAATCTGAAATCACAAATTTGCATTTCCAAAATCATGGCTGAAATTTCTTATCTCATTCGTTCAATAAATATTAATCATAGGAGATACTTTGTTATCCTACTCCTTTATAACAGGAAATGGTGAATGAAATGTAAAGTAACAAGTGGAATTTAAGAAATGATCTTTTTACTTATTTTCCTTATCTTTTTAATTTTTTTTTCTTTTTATATTATAAATTAGATTTACTGTCAAATAATTAAAATTGTATGGAAAATTTTATTCAGTGTCTTATTTTCGACATACAATATCTAAACATTAAGCAAGCAAGCGTTACAGATAATGTAAGATTAGATTAAATGAATTTTCAATTAATGTATGAGAAATTTTTTTCCTGGTTAAATATAATACCGCGGGAAGTTTTTTAGTTCGAATTTGTCGGTAAGTCAAATTTTTTGTTTGGTTCCTTTGGATTCCCTATTAATTTAATGTTAAAACCTAGTTTATAATTCGAACTTATAGATTATTTACATGGATTGTTTTCGTAAGTTAAATGCGTCGATTTTTTGCAACCTCAGTGATAGCAAGTACGTATAGAAGAAATATTATTTAAAGGATGATATTTATTCTTTAACTGCATAATTTTTAAAGATTCTTTATTTATTAGGAGTAAATAAGGCGTAAATTCGCACAATGCGTTCAATCAAAAAAGCAAAAACATGATTCTGAAATTTTTAAAAACTTTATAGACATTGCTGGTCTGTAGTGCAATTATTGTATTTAGACTGTTTAGATTATTGTATTTAGATTGTATTTTGTTTATAAAAATTATTAAATTAATCATTGAAATTATTATTTTTAAAATCATTAAAAAATTTTAAATTATATTTATCATTTTATGTTTTGAAATTATTTATTGCTTATATATTATGTATAATTTAATAAGACGATATTACAAAAAAAATGTTATTATATTAGATGCTAAATTACAAAAAAAAAAAAAAATCTTACAGACATATTAATATAAGATTTGCCGTTTTCTCTTGCTATAAACATTTTATCCAACTTTTCTTTATTCAATTTTTTTGGATAATTCTAACTTATATTATATGCCACCAACCTCGAATTATCTAAGTTCCACTATATAACCGTTTGTAGAAGATGAGCCAATAGCAAAATATAAATAAATATTACAACCATTTTTAAAATAAAATTTGCCATTTCCTTTTACTATACTCAACTTTTGATTCAACTTTTCTTGATTCTATTTCTTGAATGAATTTAATTTTTTACCATACTCAACTTTTGATTCAACTTTTCTTGATTCTATTTCTTGAATGAATTTAATTTTTTACCATACTCAACTTTTGATTCAACTTTTCTTGATTCTATTTCTTGAATGAATTTAATTTTTTTTTCTATTCCATCAACTTCGAATTATCCAAGATGCACTATATAACCGTGCGTAGAAAATGAACCAATCGAAATATTGAATATCACGTCATTATGCGTCTCTACGACTAATAGATCAAATTACCTCTTAAAAAAGGTACTAAAACAGGCTTATTATATAACATTCATATTCTCACACTGAGAGTGCAGGTCTCTGAACCTGCATTTACTTTTTATGCTTCTGCCACATCTAGTTCCTTTCTTAATGCGTTTTCAGTATCAAGATAAATCGTTAGCGAATAAATAATTCGAAGAGAACCAATCGTAGTGGTGAATGACTTTTGCCAGAAATACTTCCTTTTGTCATTTGTTAGTTTGGTAGATAATGTATGAAGAAATAGCGGCAGTGTGTTCTGTTTTGATTGCCAATCCAGTCTTCTAATGCTCTTTGAATAATTCAACTTTATTTGGGGGGAATATTAATTGTAATCAGTGTCATTAATTACAAATAAATAAGATTGGCAGTCATTCACTTCAGTTATGTTGTTTTCTTGCTGAAAATTTCATTCTGTCAGGAAATTATCTTCGTGAACAAGAGTGGTCATCTTTGGCTTGTTTTCGAAATATTAAAAACCTGGAGGGGGAAAAGGTAATATTTATTTTAAAAGCATCTATGAACTAAAAAAATGCAAATAGTCTTTCTGAAATGGATCATTTCAAAATTGCAAAATGTATGAAGATGACTCAGAAATCGGATATCTTTTCAATCATTTATTCTAAATTTCTGAGGATCCTTGGAAAATTTGACTAGTACCGCTAATTAGAATTAATTGTATTCATTTACGATAGTATAATTTTTGTCTGTGCTTACTCTGTCTGTCTGTACATAGTTAAAATACTGTGACTCAAATATTTGCTCGAAGAATCTGACAAAATGTCATGAAAGGAACGAATTGTTAAAAGAATATTCGACCATCGAATTTATTTCAGTCGAATCTTTTAATGTGTAGCCCATTCTAATAAAATTCCTCTAAAAATTTAAAAGTGTGTGAATTTACCTGCATACAAGAAAGTTAATTTTGACGAATTGAGCTAATAGTTATTTCAGAAAATTTGTTGTTATTTAACAGGAACGATCACACTGTCTGCTTAATAATTATTCGGAAACAGAGTGAGTAGCTGTAGATCATTCGAAATTTTAAAAAAATTGGTTAAATGGAAATTTTATCTCTGAATGTTCATATCAAAAGGTCGTATGTCAAATTTATGTCAAAGTGAGGTATAGCAAATTTATGTCAAAATGTCGTATGTCAAATGACGCTATATCAAAATATCGTTACGTTATATCAAAATATCGTATGTTAACTTTGCCATTTTGTAGGCGTAACATAGAACACTTGCAAAGCAGATGCTTATTTCCACATGCTCTCGAACTATTGTATGTCATATGATATTTAATTGTTGTATGTTTTCACAAAATTATATATGGTTCCAGTTGTTACATTGAAATTTTGTATCTTTTGATTTGTATTATTTTTCACCTATGACACTTTCATATAACAGCGACGATTTAAGTTACAGGAATTTGAATATGTCTCGAAATGGTAACTTGAATTTCAACTGTACTGCAGATTCAAACTCATGAATATTTTTTTAAAGAAAATTGCTAATGCAACGAACTTTTGTAATCTAGCATCAAAGACAGCTTAAACTAAATGCTGTATTTGAGGGCTATGTCCACTTCATGTCACTCCTTACTACAGGGCGTTTGGTTAATGAAAATAAAAAATTAAAAAAACTAAAAATATATTTCTAATCCATTTATACACTTTTTGCTGATCGATTTGACAAATTAAAGTACAATCTTTCAGGACTTTTTTAAAATAATCTCCAGACTGGGTGATAGAGTGCCAAAAAACGGGCCTCCTCATCCCATGTCCCACATGGGCTGGTTGAAACCCATCTGTGCAGACATCAGGGGGAGGCAGAAAGGCGGAAAGGAACTAGAACAGAAGTGGTAACAAAGGCCACGCGACGTTCTACCCTCCCCAGTCCGATTTACCTTTCACTGAAACACCCACCCTGTTTCCTTCCCCGTACCCTCTGGCTCTCAACCTAAAATTCGAAACTTTCATCACTGGGGTTTGGGTCTGGTGATCAGCAAATGGCTTGTTGAGGGTGATGTATTGACTATTATTGTATTTATCGCACTATTAAAACTTTCAAATTGATTTTAAAAGGGCGAATACGTTTAACGTTATAGAGGATTAAAAAGGACCCGAAGGTCTTACTCTATTAGCATATTTTTCCCATTTTGATCTGTAATGCTTGAAGATTTCCTTCCTTCTAACAGTAGAAAATTTCCATTGAAAATAAAATTTTAAAAAAAGTAACGCATATTAAAAAAACAGCAAAAAAAAAAAGCGTTTGCATACATTCTTGATTATGTGCATTAATGCAATATCTCTTCATCAAGTTAAATAAAGTACTGAAATAAAATTTCTGTGCTACATATAATGTCTGTAGCACAGAGATATTATATGAACAAATCAGTTTCCCTCAAAATGAATAACCTCTGATATGGAAAAAGATAACTTATTTTACTATCGAACTATTTTAAACCTTCAAACATTTAATATTTATTATAAGTGTATAGAGTTTATCATAAATTTATTTATATGGTTACAATGATTAACGTCATTTGCTAATCGACAAATTAATATTTCGTTGCTATTCTATATATGCCAAATATACAAAACATTTAGTCAAAACACACGAAATTTTGATACAACAGCTGGTTGAGAGAGACAGCTAGCTGCATGTGGCCTTTTATAACAACACAGAATAAAAAAATGCAAAAATGTTTGAGCAGATGCAATTACCTATAAAAATTATCTATTTCCAATTACCTATATATTTTGCATCAATAAAATGTATTGGCAAATTTGACATGTAACATTTTGATATAATACTGAAGATATTTGGTTGCTTTAACCGATTAAATACTTTATTGAATACAGGTAACAGAGTAAACATAATTTACAGGATTAAAACTTTGTACATTCACTTCCCCTTACCCGCCAATCACCCTACCAGGGGGGGGGGGGTACCTAGAAATGAGGATGAGATGCTTCCGGTATGGTGGTTGGATTTCGCCATCCTGGAGGGTACATAAAAGGTGGGGGCATCTGACTCCTCCCATCGATGACTAGACGTGCTTCCTTCGGGAAGGGTTGTAGCGTGATCGGTGTTGGCCCTTAAGACTCAACCACAGTTCTCGCCAATGTTGCTGTTGCGACGGTTCGGTTATTCAGTATTCTTTATCTGTGTGCCTTCAGGGCAGGTCGGAGAGTCAGTGATATGACTTATCCACCAACCAACCAACCAAAAAAAAAAAAACTGAAGCGTAAAGTCAATGCGTTGTTTAAATACAAGAAACAAAAAAAGGAATAGTTTTTAATCAGGAAGGAGAAAGATATATTTTGTTAAAAATATTATTATCTGCCATTACTTCAGTATGTCATAATGAAGATAAATTTGGCATGCGAACTCTTATAATTGCGTTTCTTCATGTACCATTGTATTATATAATTTTAGTTAGAATCCTTTTAACGTTTTGCAATAAATCTTATCTTCAAACTATTCTATGGTAACTCTATAGGTTATCTCTTACAAATAATTTGTATAGATATGACAATAAATGCTCTGAATTTCTAATAGTTTGCGATTCTTTCTTTTAATATTTTTGTCTTGAATGTAATTATATAAATATCTCGGTTGTCAAAGCTGCTGAAATTGGTTAAAAATGAAAAATGGATTTTTATGATGTAAGCATACACTTACGTATTCTAAGCATGCCAACCAATAATACAGAAAAATCTACTTAAAAAAAAAAGACAATTTAAATAATCAACAGGTTTATACATTTAAAAAAATTAATAACTAACTAGGAGAATTGATGTGTTACTAATTAATTTTCGACAAAGAGGTGAATTATTTCAAATCTTGCTTTGAACAAAACTGGAACATTTATTTACTATAGCACATATAAATTCACTAATACTGGTTTAGTGAATTTATATGTGACAGCCATATGTATTAAATGTGATTCGCTCTACAGTTTTCCCAACTGCCATGTGATTCATATTTACTTCGTATCAAAATTTTTGTTTCAGGCTTGTGATTCATATCTGAAGGACTCCAAAGGTAAGGATGAACAGTTGAAATATGGGTCCTTTTAAATAAATTTATATTGTTGGCGTGTTAAAATTTCACAAAATAGATTTTCACGGTGGATTTCCATTGGATCTAAATACTTGTTTTTAATATATTTAACTATAAATTTATAGTTTTACACTCTAAAAAATTGAAAAACTAATAAAAAATGACAAATTGACATAAAAGAGAAAACTAAAATTGCTAATTAACGTCATACAGAGTTTCATTTATCCTGTCTTCTTAGCGATGTTTCTTAATTTTCATGTAATTCAAAGCTCTATCATAGATTTGGACAATTTGCAAACATATTTATTACGAAAACAAATTTACTCCACTGTACAAGAAATGATTAAAACTGTTTGTACTCATGTAATAAATTTACTTTCTTTAATCTGGTAGAGCGAATTATATGTGTACTGCTCAATGCAAACAGAGAAGAACGTTTAAAGAGGCTATGTAGGGCACCTAAAATTCGCATATGCCATAACGTTTTTGTCACATAAATTACAAGAAAGCAGTAATGTTTCTTTTAGTACATTAAAAAATAATTAATTTAATAAACTTACTTGATATTAATTTGCTTAGTATTACTTTCTACATTATAAAGGCAAGTTGGAAAGATGTCACCAAAATTACGAGGATCAACAAATGAAAAATGCAAAATCATTATTTACTGTTGATTTCCTTAATCTTTCGTTGTTGGCATAGTTTAGCCAAAAATGCCTCTTGTTGCACAGCACAAAATTTATAACAGCCAGCCATCAACCGAAAGCCCCAAAAGAATCTATAAAATAATGTTTTTATACTACCTCATTCAACTTCAACTGAACTGGAGCATTAACTTTATTTTCATGAAATTAAATGTTCATTATTTCTGTATTAAATAATATCTACATTATAAAGGCAAGTTGGAAAGATGTCACCAAAATTACGAGGATCAACAAATGAAAAATGCAAAATCATTATTTACTGTTGATTTTCTTAATCTTTCATTGTTGGCATAGTTTAGCCAAAAATGCCTCTTGTTGCACAGCACAAAATTTATAACAGCCAGCCATCAACCGAAAGCCTCAAAAGAATCTATAAAATAATGTTTTTATACTACCTTATTCAACTTCAGCTGAACTGGTGCATTAACTTTATTTTCATGAAATTAAATGCTCATTATTTCTGTACACAAGATATAAACTATAAAATAAAAATAATAATAAAAAAAAACGTTGCTGGTAATTTTCAAAATCATATTTGCATAATTTATACAACACGCGCATATTAGCATAGGTAAAAATATTAGTTCATAAAATATATTCTTCCTCTGTTGTAATGATGAGATGGATCCATTCCCTTGCGTGTGTGTATGCCTAAATATACACAGTCCTGGATAAGATTCACTATACCGTAATGAAAACTGAAGAATCTACGATGAATGTAACAGAAAACCTTAAGAATTGCAAACAAAACAAAATGAAATATTCCAGAGAGCCTCCGTGCAGGTGAGTTATGAAAAAATACCCTCCCATATCATCGCGTGTATACACATTACTTAAATAGATGAGTTTGAGAAAGATGCTGGAAAGATTTCAATTTTTCTGAAATTAAAAAGGAAAAAATTCCCATCCTTAGTGAAATTGATTGGTTGAGTTGGAGCTTCAGTTACTCAAAATGGCAGGTATAATAAAGAGATGGAACAATTTTTTTTTTTTTTGTATATTAGTTGTAAATTTAAAAAAAAAACGCTGCTCCTTTTCTTTGTTAAAACTAGAAGATTTACTGAATCAAAGATTTTCATGGACTTTGCCAGCTGAAGTTCGCTCAAATTGATATAAATAATATTTCTTTCGGTTTTGATATATTAATACAAAAAGAGAATAGGCTTCTATTCGCAATAAAAAAAATATTTTAGATTTAAATTGTTACTGCCAAATAGAACATAAGCCATCTTTTAGATAGATTATTCTTCATGGATGAATTATAAGGCAGAAAACAGATCGAAAAAGGCACAACTTATGAGTAAAACTCTTCAGTATTAGCCATGATAAGGCATTGAAATGCTGAAAACATTGCAAAAATTGAAACAGAAGAGAAACCAGCGTATAAAGGAAACAATTTACATCATATTCACATGACAAAGTAAAAGGGCATGCCATTTAATATTTTACAGCACTTTGTCCAATGCTGACCTGTAACATCACATATTTTTTTCCACAAAATAGGTAAGCTTGAAAAGATTTACTGAATCAAAGATTTTCATGAACTTTCCCAGCTGAAGTTCGCTCAAATTGATATAAATAATATTTCTTTCGGTATTGATATATTAATACCAAGACGGAATGAACTTTTATTCGCAATAAAAAAATATTTTAGATTTAAATTCTTACTGCCAAATAAAACATAAGCCACTTTTTAGATAGATTATTCTTCATGGATGGATTATAAGGCAGAAAACAGATTGAAAAAGGCACAACTTATGAGTAAAACTCTTCAGTATTAACCATGATAAGGCATTGAAATGCTGAAAACTTTGCAAAAATTGAAACAGAAGAGAAATCAGCGTATAAAAGAATCAATTTAAGTCTTATTCACATGACAAAGTAAAAGGGCATGCCATTTAATATTTTACAGCACTTTGTCCTATGCTGACTTGTAACATCACGTACTTTTTTTCCACAAAATAGGTAAGCTTCAGAAGATTTACTGAATCAAAGATTTTCATGAACTTTGCCAGCTGAAGTTCGCTCAAATTGATATAAATCATATTTATTTCGGTATTGATATATTAATACAAAGAGAAGATAGGCTTCTATTCGCAATAAAAAATATTTTAGATTTAAATTCCTACTCCCACTAATTCCTACTTAAATTCCTACTTCCTTTATGGGTGAATTATAAGGCAGAAAACAGATCGGAAAAGGCACAACCTACGAGCAAAAGTTTTCCCTCTTAGCCATGATAAGGCATTAAATTGCTGAAAATGTTACAAAAATTGAAACACCGGAGAAATCAGTATATAAAGGGATCCATTTACGTCATATTCACATGGCAAAGTAAAAGCGCATGTCATTTAATGTTTTGCAGCACTTTCTCCTATGCTGTCCTGTAACATCAAGTACCTTTCCTTCTAAAAAATGGGTAGGTAATTCCAAAAATATTTTAGTGTGGTGCACTTGAAATGATTAAAAATTGACTCGACTAATTTTTTCAAGTGAACTATACTTATAGTTATTGTGACAAAGCTATATACTTTTTTACACCCTCGTACACGCAGTATAGAGAAAGTTTCGAAATCGTCAAAAAATTCGAACTCGAGATTTTGACGAATCTCCACGTTTTAAACCTTCCTGAATTCGAAAAACACAATTTTTGGAAAATGTCCGCCATTTTATCTGTGATAAAGATAACTCAAAAACGATTTGAGCTGGACGATTGAAATTTCGTAGACGGTCTTTACACCAAATTTGCAGATTTCTATCAAATTTTGAGTCAAATCGATTATGGGGAAGTCTGTCTGTCCGACTGTTTGAATATAAGTTAACGCGATAACTACAAAATAAAGAAAGCTAGATAGTTAAAATTCGGCGCACATATTTAAAATTTATAGTGTAGGCAGTCCTCAAATTTTAAGTCAAATTCAACTAGGGGTTGATTGTCTGTCGGTCTGGACTTTCGGAAATAATTAAACGCGATAATTTAAAAACGCATTGATTTAAATATATCAAATTTGGCACGGGAATTTGGGACTACAAGTACATTTTTCTGCCAAATTTATGTTTCAACCGGTTGAGAAAAACGTGTCTAAAACACAAATTCGATTTTGGGATATTATGAATGCATACCAAGCTGGGGATAAATCGTCAAATAACTCTCCAAGGATAACACGATAAATGCAGTAAAAATGCTAAGTGCATGCCAATAAATATTTCTTAACTATTGTACGCCAATGCAATATAAGGCATTATCGGCATGATAAGTTCATGAGAGATTACGCGGGAAAGTTTGGAGGAGACCAATTCCACTGGTTGTTTGTTTTATAAAATGCTCAACTGGTTAAAAAATTACACCAAATAGCGAGACAAAATTGGCTACTTCTAATCAAGTAGTACAAATAGATTCTCACCAAAATTTATACCAAATATCGTGACAAAATTGGCTACTTCTAATCAAGTAGTACAAATAGATTCTTAACTACACAAATTAAAATTATTCTTAAATATCTACAGCACTTTCCCCGTTTATTTCACGAAGACCAATCGTTTTGAATGGCAAATTGCCTTGGAAGAAAATTGATTAAATTGTCGAACGAAGATATCCTCAAAAAATAACATCTTTAATAAGCAAATCAACGTATTATTGAATAAAAATTACTAGAAACGTATACATTTTGTCTTTGATCTTTTTCAAGATTTACTTATCTATTTATTTAAAAATGTCTCCTTCAGAAAAATCCAATTGCAATACCCCATCGCACAAATGAAATAAAAAAATACAAAATACACGCAAATAAAATTTAAAAAAAACACCAAATATACACTAATAATATAAAAAACACAAATAAAATTAAAAAGCTCAAATAACATAAAAAACACAGTATGCATTCAAATAAAATTTAAAAAACACAAAATACAAACAAATAACATAAAAAACACAGTATGCATTCAATAAAATTTAAAAAACACAAAATACAAACAAATAACATAAAAAACACAAAATTTACAAAACAAAGAACAATGATTCGCAAAAAAAAAAAAAAGGAAAAAAAGAAAGAGAGAGAGAAATACGCTGATTAGCTGATTAAAAAATAATATAATCATCAAATAAAATAATACACAACTTATTCATAAGTTTAAAAGTTAAAAGAAATTTCAACCTTAAAAATATTAAAACATATATTTAAAACAACAGGAAATTCAGTATACTAAAAGATATTTTTATATATCTTTTGTTAAAATTATAAAGAAGAAATTTTGTAAAAAGAAGAGAATATTCAATGCAATTAACTTTAATAAAAAAACATTCTGAAATAATTTTCTGTCTCTCAACATTTTGGCAGGAACAGCTAAGCAAGCATAGATGAGAATTTCAGGCCGAGACATATCGTTATTATTATTTTCCTGAGTAAAATACTTTTCACTGAAAGAAAAAAAAGAATCATTTTCATTGATTAATTGATCTAATTTAACTCTTAAAACATTTCATAATTTAGTTTTGGCCGCTTAAAAGAAATTTATCCGAAAGATGTCTTAAAAATCCATTCATTCACAATTCCGTCTTCAGGTACCTCGTTTAAGAAAGATTAAATCTGAAGTCTTTCCCCATTTTCTTGGGGAACAAGAGAGTAATAATTTGAAGAGAACGGAGGAGGGGGGGGGGCGGTGGCTTAGATGCTCTTCCTCCTCCTGGTGCTTAGAATCTTAAAGCCCCTCAACCACTTCTTTTTCAATCCCGAAATCACTTCCTGAATAGAGTAGAAAGCCCGGGATTTGCGGCTCACGTCAAAATCCTCTTTTCTTTTATCTCTCTACGTTCCGCTGCTTATAATCTGTTCTTACTCATGTTAAGCTTTATCGGTTTAAAATAACTCGAAACACTTGATCTTGCAGTTACCACTTTCAACAAAAATTGTGACACGTAGGTCGAGGAAAACAATGCGTTTAAGTTTAATGTTACAAGCTTTTTCCAACTCCAAACTCAACCAAGTATTATATTAATTTCATATATTTAAAATTGATATTACGGATGGTTTTATGTAGATAAACAATATTGAATACTGTGTCAAACCCTTTTTTTATTTTAGCTGCGCTTAATTTAGTTTAAAACCCTTTTTTTTACCGTTGATTCTTTAAAGTACCATTTAAATCCGGTTGATAATTTCACAATATGACTATTTTTTTAACGGCATTTGAAAGAATACGAAGAAGGTATTTCCAATAGAAAGCAGTAAATGTCAACTAAAAATAAAATTAAAAATCTTTTATTATTAATTTAATTAATTCAATTATTTTAATTAATTAAAAAAGTTTTTTTCTTCCTCCTGGGTATAACTACCAAAACTTAACTAATGGCTCAAAAATAAATTTAAAAAATTGATGGTAAAATAATTTAGTAAATAAAGGGTTAACCAAATTAACATTGCATTTTTGAAGCTACAGTAAGGGTATTTTGGAATGAATATCTCATTAAGGAATTTCAAACAGATGACATAAATGAAATTTTAGCTGGTACCGGATCTCCAAACTTTCATATTACATTAGCGAAAGGGCATTGTTATAGTTTGTGTAATTTCTATAGGCGTTTCAAGGACAAACTCGTTTTCCTTACTCTTCACTCTTTCTCCTTCTCCGTTGCAATGGTTTCGACAAAGCTTGTTTTTTTCCCATGCCAGTACGTTTCGGGAATACCTAACAGCTGTATAAAGAAAAGAAAAAAAAGGAGTGACACTGTTATCCGCCTCAGGGTTGCGAGGCAGACAACCGGTTACGAGGTAGAAAATGTGGCCTTGAACCGCCTACAGAAAATACGCAGACTATAGTGATGTAGTAAAAACAAGTGGCACCAGGGTAAATTGTAGTTATCTCGCTCCCATTCATCATTAGTAGCTAATAAAGGATAAATGGCTCACGGTACATGATATTTCACTTCACAAGGTGACATAAACGCATTAATGTTCTATCATTAGGTGCCCACTAATTTTGGTGAACCGGGGTTTGTATGCCACCCTTGCTCCCCCCCCCCTTTCTGGACACTACGTCTTGGAGCAACAGTCTTTTATAGTTTACGACGTATCAGGACTTCAGTTTCGTAATCCGAGGATAAGGGGTTCGAGTCTTGTTTCCGACGTATATTCGTAGGATGATGAAAGGCGCTAAGCGCTAGTTAAATTTTTGAAATCAAAAGCCTTTATGCCGTTCTGGCGCTGTTTCTAATTTAAAAGTTTTGTCGTTTAACTTTCCATTTAAATGCAACGTGTTTCGCAAAACCGGCGCAACTCAGGATTGATTAGAATGATAAGGACGTCATTGGAGCTCGCTCTGCCTCTCCATATTTCTATTGAGAACTTGGAATGGAGGCAATAAACTCTAAGTCACTTCGAAATTTGTAGAAGTTTATGGATTGAGGCGCTGATTCAAATGCTATCCTTTAAATTCCACATTCATTCAAAATTGCGAGTTGCGTCTCCAGAAAAACAGGTTCAAATAAGAGAAAATGCAAAGTTAAATTTTGTTTAATAACGGAATGCATGAAAGTGCAAGAAAATACATCAATTTTTCATCTCCTTAAATTAAAAAAAAAAAAAAAATCAAGAAATAACTGAAAAAAAAATTTGGAAAATCTAAATATGAAATTATTTCGTCTTATACAGAAAAACTTTTTTAAAAGGCAAAAATCCCAAAAGATTGTTTTACTCCGTCTCAGTTATAAATCGATAGCCGACAAGCTTTCTGCTTTAAGAAAGAAATAGTTATCGATAAAGAATGAAGTTATCCAAGGTCACTCAACATTTTTTAGCTTTATAGAAGAATAGAGAATTTTAGCAAACATGAAAGGAAAATGTCTTCTTTTTTTTTTTTTAGTTTTTCGCGCCATACTGGTTTAGAAATTCCGCTCAAAAATTCAAAAATTCTTGAAAACGTGGCCTGTGGCAAAATACGTTTTACGTTCAGGAAAATACGTTTTTCAGGTCTGTATCAAAAGTGAAAATAAAATCAATTCCAATAGTTTATTCAAAACAACTAAAAATTCGTAACATTTCCTATTTAAAAGCAAATAATTAAAAAGTGCAAAAATAGCTGGTTTAATCGCAAAATATCAATTAAGTGCTATGGTCAATAAATTTCACTCTATGGTCTTTAAAAGTCAGAGAGGATATTAAATTTGTAACTTGTCACGCATTTTCGTTTTGGTGTAACGCTGAAATTACCAAACTTTGTCGATTCTCGGTACCTTTGCTAAATCCAGAATTTTCCAAGGTGTTCTGTGAAAATTTTTAAATGTTTCTTAATAAAATAATCTGCAATTTTTCTATGAGTGAGGTAAAAATAAATAAATTTGAGAAAATATATAATACTATATCGCGATGCACCTGTGAAAAAGTCGACTCATTACGGCGTCGAGGCCCATACCACTAACTACTGTATAATGTGAATATTTGTCCATTTAATCGACAAACTCTCGTTCAAAATTTCAAGGTTTCACCCTGATTAATCTTCGGTTTATTTAAAACGGGACGTTATTCCTAACAAATCAAAGCAATAAACCACGGTTTATAGTATTATACGTAAAAAAAAAAAAAAAAAAAAATCTTTTTACTAATGTTACTAATGCTTTTCTTAAATAAATATTTCTTGACCATGAAGAGAATAATTATACAGAAAAAATTATTTATTTCCAGTTTCTTGACTAAGGTGCAAAGAAGTGCTTCACTTAAAAAAAAAAAAATTATACACAACCTTTTTTTAATTTCAGAAGTGGATTTTTTTTTATTCCCAGTGTTATCAGATACATCACTGCATTAAAATTCTTAAGTATTAACCAGTTAATTGTTTTTGACGAGTATACTCGTCATGGGAAAAGTACAACATTTTTCGTTATGACGAGTTTATTCAATGACAATTATTATATTTATATAATAATTGTTTAATTTTTATATTTATAATTAATTATTTATTATATATATGTTTATGACAATTTAGATACGCGTTTTCAGAAGAGGTCGAAACATATAACTGGTTAATAATGTGAAACTTATTTCCTCGTGTAAATTCCTTGTAAGAATTTTTTTCGTTCATGCAGCCGTTCTAATAAAAATTGTAATAGCAATTTTTTTTTATCACGTGATAGTTTAGAATTTAATACTTCTTTTATTTTTGTAACCTGTTTAGCTAGTCTTGAGCAAGTTTTATATAAGATTTGATACACTCCTAAAATCATACTGCATTTTTCAACAAAGGTATTTGCAAGATTACGGTCTGGTTCGCAGTCCCGATCCCACCTCTTCTTCTCAAACGTGTTCAGTTGGGCTGTTCGGCTCAAACGTGTTCAATTCGTGATTCTTCGAGAAGTCCTTCAATGTCCATCTCACAAATTACTTCGACACGAACTTTTCTTTGTGTGCAGACACAAGAAACTTTATATAAAGTAAAAAGAATTTTCACAAACCTTAAGTTTAAAAGAATGAATGTTAAGATATTTCTAAAGTTAAGATATTAGCTTTCACATGCAAATCGGAACAGTTACTCTAGTAAATAAATTACAAATAGACCTTTTTTTTGTGCAGCAACAAGAAATTTTCAGTAGAAATAGAATTTATCATAATAAATTACAAATAAACCTTCCGTATGCAGCAACAAGAAATTTTCAGTAGAAAATGAATTTATGACAATAAATTGCAAATAGACTTTTTGTATGCAGCAACAAGAAATTTTCAGTAGAAATAGAATTTATCACAATAAATTACAAATTGACTTTTCATATGCAGCAACAAAAAATTTTCAGTATAAAATGAATTTATCACTATAATTTACAAATAGACTTTGAGTATGCAGCAAACAAAGAAGTTTCAGTATAAAACGAATTTATCATAATAAATTACAAATAATCGTTCCGTATGCAGCAACAAGAAATTTTCAGTAGAAATAGAATTTATCACAATAAATTACAAATAGACCTTTTGTATGCAACAACAAGAAATTTTCAGTAGAAAAAGTAGTAGTTATCTCAAATGTCTAATATTTAAAGGGACGCATTTTAATATTTTTGCTGCTTTTACATACATATAATAATATTTAAATTACAAAAATAGGTTCCAAATAGCTCCTTTAGCAAAAAACTTTTGATGAAGAAATTTTTTTTTCTTGATTCATAAAATTAGAAGGGATGGAATGAAATTAAACTATTAGAATTCGATCAAAGCATCTATTTTATCAAGATAGCAATATTCATGTGCTATCTTTAAGCTTTTTTCTTTAAGAAACTTTTAAGAAAGAAAGGAGTTCATTAATGTAAAAATTTTGGAGATGAATTCGAAGCAAGCTGTTAAAAGCAACCATAACAATTATTTGATTAAATATTTCCGAGATAGCTAACTACATGCAAACACAAGAGATTTATTAGGCTAATTATTTTCGAGATTGTTACAAGGATGGGTGGCCGATTCCAGACTTCAAGTTAATAGATTTGATCATGTTTGAAACCAATAGATAAGGAATTGAATTTATTTTGAAAGTTATTAAAAATAAATTCATTTACAATCAGGCTGAAGAAATTTACACTGAATAAAATATTTTTTCGATTAATTCTATATATAAAAAGAATGAGATAGAATATCTTCGCAGTTGCTTTATATAGAATATTGTAGCGAAATAAAAGTTTGCTTTACCTTGAAAATAGGACGTTATACGGTGAATAGAAAAGAAAGATAGGCGAATCCGGAATACTAAATATTTCCACTTATTCAAATTTTAAAAGACGCAACACATCGGGAAGTGAGTGAAAAATCCATTACAAAATTATGTGTATACAAACATGAAACTAGTCAGGCAAAATAAAAGTATTTAACCCTCTCATTACTTACCTGGCCCAATACGGTCATGTAAGTTCTATACTAATGTGATGTTTCTTTTACAAACAAGGAATTCAGGATGTAAAGCGTGAACATCCTTCTTTAATTCTTTAAAAAATAAATTTCTTTATATCTTCCATCTCTGGTTTGAAACAGAAATCAGTCTCAAAACAGCCAATTAGTACAGAACTTTCAAATCCGGATGGGGTGAATGAGTTAAAAACAATTCAGATCATATTTATCCATTTACATGCTTTATATAACTCGAGATTCGCCAAGCATTAAATAAACTATTGTTGGACCAGGAAATGAATTCCAAAAAAAGAAAAAGAAATAAAAGGAAAAAACTGTAATTTGAATTTAAAAGCGAAATTGCCACTTTAGCTTGAGGAATGTAGCAATTATTTCCAGATGATCCTAGTGCTTATTAGTCCAATAAATATGAGAAAGCACTCCAGTAGCTACTTTTTTCAATAGGTATCAGCGATTTGCTTTTATGAAGTTTTAGAGACATTTTAATGGCCAGAAGATGTAGAATAAATACACCATCAATAAATACAAAAGCAGTAGGTCTTAAGTAGTTTTTGTGAACCAATTTTTTATACTTTTTTATATACGAAGTGCAGAGAAAGTATTGTAATCTTCAGAAAATTATAACTCGAGATTTTGACGAGTCTCCATGTTTTAGACCTCTCTGAGTTCAAAAAACACATTTTTGACATTATTTCTGTTTGTCCGTGACAAAGATACGCTTTGAACTAGGCAGATGAAATTTGCTATATAATTTTTACACCAAATTTAGATTTTTGTCAAATTTTGAGCAAAATCTATTCAGAGGAAGTCTGCCTGCCATAAGTTAACATGATGATTGCAAAACGAAGAGAGATAGACAGATAAAATTTGATACAAAAATTTAACATCTATAATGTAGATACCAACCCAATTGTGAGCCAAATACAAGGGATTTACCATCAGTCGGTCTGTATCAGAAGCATGTAAACGCGGTGACTCAAAAATGGGATAATTGAAATTTTAATTATGAAATTTGGTATGGGATTTTGTGATTACAAGTGTAGTTTCTGTGTCAAATTTTTGTTTCAATCGGTTGGAAACAACATGTTTGAAACTCATATTGGATTTTTGAATACCATTAACCACATGCAAGGGATCAATCGGGGGAGAAAAAAAACCATCGCTGAGGAATCACTTAATAGATTCAGCAAAATGCGACATTTAGGCCAAAGAATAATATTTCGTAACTATTGTATGCCTACACATACCAGTCAAAGAGTTCTCTGCCTTATCCATGGTCAAAAAATTTTTGCGGGGGTTTGGGGATAACACTTTTCTTAGAAAGTATGCGAGAAATTTTGGAGGAACAACTGCTGGTTTTTTATTTTTGAAGAAACAGAAAATTTCTGAATATTCAAGATTGCTTTTCCCTTTCTATATAAAATATAGGGATTAATAAAATGAAAATGGATTTTCGATATATAATTTTGTCAGTGAAAATGTGTCATAAGCATAATTTCTCTGTTACTATCGGATTAAGTAAAAAAATTGAGGATAAGTCAAATCCAAATAAGAGTAACACAAAATTATGTTCATCAACCAAACGATAATTTTTTTCATATTATAGAATTCTTGTAAATAATTTAATTAAATATTTGTTTCGCAGTTTTTGCTTTGAAAAGTTGCTTTATTATTCTAAAGATCATTAATCCTCTGAGTGATGGACTCTCGAATACGAAGATGAGAAGTTGCTATAGATGTAAGTAGCTTCTCGGTTCTCCTGCTAAGGCAGTGATGATGATGAGTTTGGTTAATGGTTTCATCAGTGATGAAGGTACTTTCCTGTTTGTGAGGATTTAGCTCATATTATAATCAGCGGTTGTCCGGTCATACACATTTAACGTATGTCCGCACATTGGAAGCACAATATTCCTTGTGACTTTTTATTTTATTTTACGAATCAAAGTAATATAATGATCCAGGATTAAAATTATTTTGAGTTTTATTTCATTGAATATAATTTTAAGTTCGTTACTAAACGCTGATTGAGTCTTTGACGGTTTTTTTTTTTAAATCTCATTCTGTTTAAGGACCACCGTCGCCTCGTGGTTGCCTTTCGCTCATGGAACCCGAAGGTTTCGAATTCGAGACCTCATTTTAACAAAGAAAGTCGTCAAAATTCTGATGCCCGAAAAATTGCTGAAATTTAAATGATGTTCTGCAAGTGCAGGATTGGAATTATGGGAAGAAGAATTCCGGCTTAGGTGACGTCATCATCATCTGAACGCGACCCATAGTTATAAAATCCAATTGAAAATAACTCTGAATTGTTACATTGCAGTACGTTAATGAAACTGATCTAAACTTTCTTTGCCAATAAATAAATCTGATTTATTGTATTTCATTTCTGCTTTTTAGAAACTATGTTCAATTTTTTTTTTCCTTTGTGTTATTTATTTTTCTTTTCCTATGTGGATGCATTCGAAAGCAAATAATTGTACAGCATATTTTAAAAGCAGATGTTTCAAATATTTGAAAAAAATTAAATTCTAACATACCGAAATAAATATGTGCTCACTAGATGTAATTACGGCGAGAAATGATAAAACCCCCGAAAGATGCAACAGAATAATAGAAAGAAGGATTATGTAACAAAAATGCTACAAAATTCCATTTTTCAGAAACATTCTTTCAGATTAAACACAAATACAATTTATTAAATGCGAAAAACTGATGGCATTCGTTTGGTAGAAAGATATTGCATCTTCAGTCATTCGATATAGAATAAAGAGAATTGAAATCAACTGCACTGAAAATGGAACGAAATTATATTCTCAGGGAAATCAATATGGCCGGAAATATTAAACTGAAATAGGATTTTTTTCGCTTATGAAATATTAATGTGCGCTTTAAGAAATTCGAATTAAGAATTCGACTCTCGAATTACTCATCCCATTTTAAAAACTGTTTCTAACTCTTTATTTTAATAAAAGATGTAACAAATATTATTTAATGTTCTAAAAGATTTCCGAAATGCACAAGTAATAATTGAAATTTAATAAAAAAGATGACATCCTATCTTTTATACAAAAACAAAAACAATCGAGAATTTCATAGTGAGTAACAAAAAAATTTGCATCAAAATTGTTAAATATTCACTGCCATTTTTATGTAAAATTTGAAAGAGATTTTGCTAAGAAAAAATAAAAGAACAAAGGCTTTAGAATATGTAACAATTAAATCATTTTTAAGATTCAGAAAAACAAATAAATCCATTTCAAAATACATTTTTGAAAAAGTGATGAAGCTAAATATCTTTTACAAGTCTTTGAAAAACACCAATTAAATTTTGAAGCCGAATTGGAAATTAATTTAATAAAAGCAGCTTTTAAAGTCAAACTTTTAATAATATAGTAAAAAACAGATTTTTTTTCATATCAGTTTTTTTCCTCCTTTAAGCTTTTATTTTATAACTTATTATTTTAAATAGTATAATCTCTAAAATTGAATTTCTTTTGTCCAATACCAAGTGGCGTTACTGGAATAGAATAATAATTTAATTTAATTATGCTATTTACAGATAATTATGTTTTGAAAATATTAAAATATTGAATTTACATTAAAAACACATTATTGTGTAGAGTATTTTAAATCAAGCGCTTTAAGAAAAAAGGAAAAAAAAAAAATCGATTAGACAATGCTTCATCTCTTAATTAAACATGAAAAAGTCAAGTTAAATGAATTCAAGTAAAGTGAATTCTTAGAACTAAAAGTAATGCGTATTATGTTTTCGAATTCAAGAACTAATGGCGAAACAATAGACGGAAAAGGAATACAAATGAATATACAAAAGGTTTCGCAATTCTTGAAACTTCGAATAAATACTGGTTTCTTGAAAAAATAGCAAATAATTAGCTATTTTACTAACTTCAGTGACCTTCTCGTGCTAACACATTCATACGAAAACAGGTTTCTTTAAAAAAAATTAGCTTTTGAGGATTTGAATATACCAAAAAAAAATAATAATTTAAACAATAGACGCTAAGACTAATGTAAGACTTTGCCTGATTTTATTTTGTATAAGGTTTTTTTTTAAACTGTGAGTCGCATACCCTAATAAATTCATTTTTCAAAATATTTCGTTGCAAAAATCACAGAATATGCTCTTTCAACTTATTAAAAATTTATAAGCAAAAACAATTTAAAACTGAATACAAATAAAAGCTAAGGTGCACAAAAATAAATACATAAATAAACATCAAAAGACCTAATATAAAAAATAAACAAATTTGTAAACAAAAATAGGAAAACTTAACTCACTCAAAGAGTTAAAAGAAAAAAACAACAACATAAAGCAAAAAAAAACATTAAAAAACATTAAAAACTGAATAACAAATAATAGACAAATTTGTAAGCGAAAATATTAAAAACCAAACACACACAAAAAACTTGTCATACGCAAAAAACTTAATCCAAAAAAAAAAAAAAGTATACAAAAAAAATACTTAACCCAAAGAATAGATAAGCTCGGATTTTATTTAGTACGGGGCTTTTTAATATGAGGGTCGAAACCCCATTTGAATTCACCAAGAAAACTATCGGTGTCCTCAAAATTTTCGCGGGTTTTTCTTGTCTTAGATTCTTCCAAATTTGTAAAAAAAAAAAAAAAAAAAAAAAAGACTTGTTATATTTCATTAAAATTTGCTACATATCTAATTTTTTTAAAAATTCTTTGTAGAACCCATCATTTTATTTTTTTAGTTATTTATTTAATTTTGAGGTTTCGGTAAAATTTTTTGTGACTGAAACTGTATCGCTAATTGAAAAATTTGCTTCGCTCACATTATATAGTTAGCCTTTTCTGATTCCAAGATTAGTTATCTTATATTTTTCAGACATTTTTGAAAGGCACTTCTATCGCTTCAA
The DNA here is from genome assembly GCF_947563725.1 of Argiope bruennichi. NCBI lineage: Eukaryota > Metazoa > Arthropoda > Arachnida > Araneae > Araneidae > Argiope > Argiope bruennichi. Next base: position 108,776,217 of record NC_079162.1, read on the forward strand.
AAGCCACGGCAGAATAACGCAGGATGTACAGATGCTTAAATCCGGAATTTTTTCTTTGCTGTATTGTTGGGTGCGCACCTGGTTTGTAGGGGGGATGGCAGCAGCCAGACGGACTCGTCTGAACTCGAGTTTCTTGTTTTTCTTTTGGGTTCATATCTTTGTTGTATATGTGTATTGATAATACATGAACTTTGACCTCCTTGCAGATGCCACATCATTTCCTTATCAGAATGAATGAAGTTCAAACTTCCAAAAGTTTTAGAAATTTTCTTCGGCAAATGAAGAATATTAGAGAAAAGTACCAACCATTCACATTTTATTCTTTGTTCTTTTATAAGAAGTTATATGCTTTATTCTTTCGTTAAACTTCACTTGCTTCATGTTGGTAAACATTATAATAATGAATTATAAATTAAACATAAGTAAGCGCAAAATAATTAAAATACTTAGAATTCTATTTTTTAAAGCAATAAAAGCGTGTTTTAAAAACTATTTTTATTAAATTTATTTAACAGCAAGTATTGCGAGAGTATTTTAACTTCGGTTTTCTGTATCAAGCAATTTTAAAGAAAACTGCTATTAATTCTTAATTATGCTTAGTTGAAATATAATGTATTTCTGATATAAAATTCTTGTTATAAAATCATTAACAATTGCTTTAAATGGTATTATTATGTAAACAGAAAGTTTCATAATAACTTTGAATGCAATAACATTTGCTTTACATTTGAATAAATTTTCTTGAAAAAATAATCAATAAAATTTATATTTGATTGCACAGCAATTAATATAAAAACATGTATTTTTGATTTTATTTTCAGGTTTTTCGTATTACAGCTGTTCTAAACCAAGAGCAATAATTTTTAATGAGTGATTAAAAACTGTTATTTAGTAGTACAAACAGTGCGATTAAACTGGTGTTTCAAAAATAGGAAATAACACGAAATGCAAGATAATTTATTTTGTCTTATACATTCATCAAAAAAAAAAAAAATGGAACACCTCTGTAATTTTGTTATTTATTATCGCGTTTTCATAACAGTCATTATAATATAATAAATATTTAAATATAAATTACATTTATTTTCAAATCAGACGATTTTAATTGATTCTGAATTTTGTTTTCATTTTTAAAAAATTGATTTTTTTCACTCAGACGATATAAAATTTGACTATAGGAATATATAATCCATTTTTATTCTTTAACAGCAGTTTTCATTTGGAAGTAAATAAAATATAAATATGAAGAAATACGCACCAATTCTTACCATTAAGTAAATTAATTAACTATAAAATAAGGAAACTAATTAAAAACAATTATTTATATATTCGATGGTTTAATGTTAAGCACTCATTCGTAAATTTGTTTGATTAGATAAAGGATGTTTTCAGAATATCCTTAAAATTATTCTTTCAGAGTTACATATTCCTCTTTTCAATTGTGCTTGTGTAAGAGCGCAATTTCGAACTTTTAGTTAAAAAATCGTTGTATGATGGTGAGAAAGGCTCGATTTTTTTATGTTAGTTCGTCTTGATTGCATCAGCTGTTACGTAACAGAAAGAAAGTTCATCTTTCTATCGTTCTTACAACTCATTATAGTGCTGTTTTTTTTCTCTTTTCTTTCAATGAATGGTTTTCGCATGCCTCATCACCAGTTTATTTTTTGCATACCAGATAGCAAATACGAATACGTCAAAAAAGAGCTTAAATGTGTCGCATAGTCTATCAAAAAATTTCATTCAGCTCAAGATTTTGAACACAATTTTTCCCTGTGATGCCAACATATGCTTCTGATAAACTTATTATTTCAGAAAAGACAATCTACTATACTATTTAAGCCTCATTTGTTTACGAGTCGTAACCAAAATTCGATAAAGAAAAAGAGTTTAAGTGCCAAAATTAGAATCCCAATTTCATGTATCAAGCGCATTGCTTTTATAATTAATCGCATTTAAACAGTTAAGAATATACAGACTCCAGATTTATTATCAGATAAAGCTGGAATTTCAAACTTTGACACATATATACAAATCTGATGATTAAGTTTGTACAAAATTTCATACATTATTTTTTATTTATCATGCTCGCTTGGATATAGGTGGACACATGTACAAATTTCTTTTACATAAATTTCGCCCAGCATTTGATTCAAATTAATGATTTTGATTTTAAAATCACATAGCAAATTCCATTCTTCTAATTCATTCCATTTTTGAGTTATTTTTCTGATTGGCAGACGCCTGAGATTTCAAATATGGATTTTTTTTCAAAGACTCAGTGTGAAAAGAGAAAATTCGCTAAAATCTAGAGATCAATTTTGAAGACTACAGCTTTTTTCCCATTATGATCGTATACGGACAAGTAAAAAAAAAAGAAAAAAAAAATGTTAGTTCCAAACAATGTTTTATCACCATAAATATTACCCTCATGCAGTTCATTAACCGGAGGAGTTGAATTTCAAATAATTAATTAACTTTTACTTCCGTAATATTATCGCAGTTTAACATTTTATTATAATAGTGTTATTAGAAGAATCTTTACATATTTAATATTTGCTTAAAGCATTAAAATAATTAAAATATTGTTGAACTTTATGTAAAAATTATATGTGTAATATTTTTTAATAGAATAAAATAACCCTGCGATGCTTAATAAATCTCCTTTCGGATTAACAATCTGTAAGTAAAATTATCTCTTTTTGACATAGATAATTTCATTGGTTTAAAAATGTTTTTACAATATTCGCATCTGACCAATCAATGTTTTTTTAATAATGGGTTAAACAGCGTATTTCATTTAACATAAAAATTAAGATAGTTGCTAATTTTTTCAGGTGGGATCAACTAAAGTGGACGAATAATCAATCAATTTGAAAAGTAATGGAAATGCCTCAATATTTAAATAAAAGCAATAAAATATTTATAATTTGAAAAATCATGCTCATATTAAAAATAAATCATGCTCATATAAAATTAAAAATAAATCATGCTCATATACAATTAAAAATAAATCATGCTCATATACAATTAAAAATTAAAAAGAAAAAAAAATGTTTTTTCCCTATTAACGAGTTGAGATTTAATTGATATCCAGTGAGTTGGTTATTTGTAGGCTGAATTTTCATCAAACAAAATTAAGCATATCTTAAGAGCTACTACGAATTTAAGAACGAAACTTGATACGCATGTTGTAAAGGCATTAATTATGAGGCCACATCAACGTAAACAATAATGTGCTTTCTTGTGAAGCAGCGAATAAAATTTTTTAAAAATTACACACTTTTATTTAACTTGACTTATTGCTTATTGATATAGATGGGATTTGTAGTTTATTTTTCATTTTGTTCCTGATAGACTAGTGTTTCGAAATTTTGAGCACTGGCGTATCCTCAATAACAATACAATATTTTAATATTTTCAGGACTTAAGTTTCAGTTAATCGATTAATATAATAAAATTTTTATTCTATACCAGTAGCGTCATCTGGTAGACAATTTGAAAATTGTCAAATTTCATGTTTCCATAATATTTATAATAATGATTATATATTAAGACTGAAACATAGAAAATAATAAGAATAAAAAATTCTACTTTTTAGTACAATAATGAAAATGTATTTTTATAAACTGTTATAATTATATTTATTAATTTTTTAGCAAAATTTTGTTTATTATGGCCGAGAATTATTTAAGAACTACTTGAAAAGCATTTTACATTAAAATTATTTGCAAACATGTTCACGCTAATATTTAATTCAAACGAGAACAGTAAAGTATAGTAACTATCTAAATCTCAGAGATTTTGATAAAAAAAGTTATCAAAGACAATTTCAGTTTTTCCAAAACATTATGAAATTAAAAACTGTTGAAAGTTGATGAATAAGATTTCCGAATTGAGAAAATATCTACCTGATTTACAAAACTTAAAAGGATATTTTTAATTTATTCATATTTATATTGAATTATTGCCACATCCAAATAGAAATAACCTGCTTCCTTTTTGTGTTCCTGCTTTAATCGTTTGAGAATTTACAGGATCATTCTAAAGTCATGAAGAGGTAGGTCAACTACAGAAACTAGTCATTTTTATAAGAAAACATAAAACTGATAACTTAAAGCGAAACCGCTAAAGGTGACTGTTAGTCATTGAATTAAATAAAAGAATAGTAAATGGTAAATAAAATGTGTAAAATAAAATTAATGGAACACAGATTTATACAGTCATTAATTAATAATAGCATGGGAAGCGAATACAGCTTCAGACAGTAAGGCCTTTGAACACTTATTTTAAATATTTCAAAAGCTCTCTATTTTTACTACGTCCTGTTTACGATTGCATCAGTCGGGCTATCTACAACTTGTAATGGAGTTATTTATGCAAATGTATTTCTGGAGCATTGCGGGGTGGGGGTATGCAGTTTAATTGGATGTTGCATTTTATCTTGGAAATCTATTTTTTTTATTTCACTAGTAAAGCAACCCTCTACAACAGTTACTTTGAAATCAAATGTTCTATTGTAAAATACCTTGTTTTCGTGTGACTGATAAACCCTAAAAAACTGATTTTAAAAGTTTACCCTATGGTTTTTGAGTTATCATATTTAATCATACCCTATGATATGAATGCTATCATTGTTTTCAACTCACAGAACCATTGTCAATAGATATATATAATATTGTAAACATGATTTTGCAGATGTGTTGGCCGAAAAGAAGAAAATTTTTGAGTTAAGTTCGGTTTATTTTACCACGGAAGATATGATTTGTACACTGGTAAGGGAATACCGATGGTAAAGAGACGCTTCTGTTTGCATCTCGCATTACAAGAGCAAAGTGAAAAAATTTTTTTTCTTTCGGCAATTTAAAATACTAATTTAACTATTTAAGACATGGGCTAATTTAAGATAAAAATTAGAAACTCGATTAAGATTTAAATTTTGATAATGATTTCTTTGACAAGTGTAGATTTAGAAAAGGGGAATAGAAAAAATTTAGGCGAAATTAAATAAAAAAGTGGGATTTGAGTTAGGAAATAAGATTTCTTTTTATTCGGAAATAAGAGAAAATTTTCGAATGAAGTAACATGGGCTAAGATAAAAATTAAGAACTCGATTAAGATTTAAATTCTTATAGGGATTTCTTTGACAAGTGTAAACTAAGAAATGGGAATAATTAAATAAAAAAATGGGACTTGGGCTAGGAAAAAAGAGATTTTTTTTTTTTTTAAATTAGGAAATAAGAGAATTCTTTAGAATGAAGTAAAACGGTCTAATTTAAGATAAAAATTAGGAAATCAATTAAGATTTAAATTCTGACAGGGATTTCTTTGATAAGTGTAGATTTAGAAAAGAAGAATAGAAAAAAGTTAGGAGAAATTAAATAAAAAAGGGGGATTTGAGTTAGGAAATAAGATTTCTTTTTATTCGGAAATAAGAGAAGATTTTAGAATGGAGTAGCACGGGCTAATTTAAGATAAAAATTAAGAACTCGATTAAGATTTAAATTCTGATAGGGATTTCTTTGACAAGTATAAACTAAGAAAAGGGAATAATTAAATAAAAAAGTGGGATTTGGGTTAGGAAATAAGATATATATATTTTTTTTTTGAATTAGGAAATAAGAGAATTTTTTAGAATTCTTAGAATGAAGTAAAACGGTCTAATTTAAGATAAAAATTAGGAAATCAATTAAGATTTAAATTCCGATAGGGATTTCTTTGACAAGTGTAGAATTCCTTTGGAAAAGGGAATAATTAAATAAAAAGGGGGATTTGAATTAGGAAACAAGAAAAAAAAACTTTTTTTGGGGGGGGGGATTAGGAAATAAGAGAAACTAAGAATAAAGTAACACGGGCTAATTTAAGATAAAAAAGTAAGAACTCGATTAAGATTTAAATTCTGATAGGGATTTCTTTGACAAGTGTAAACTTGGAAAAGGGAATAATTAAATAAAAAAAGGGGGATTTGAATTAGGAAACAAGAAAAAAAACTTTTTTTGGGGGGGGGAGGGGATTAGGAAATAAGAGAAACTAAGAATAAAGTAACACGGGCTAATTTAAGATAAAAAGTAAGAACTCGATTAAGATTTAAATTCTGATTGAGGGATTTCTTTGCCAAGTTAGAAAAGGGAATAATTAAATAAAAAAAGTGGGATTTGGATTAGGAAACAAGAGAAAAAACTTTTTTCTAATTAGGAAATAAGAGAAACTAAGAATAAAGTAACACGGGCTAATTTAAGATAAAAAGTAAGAACTCGATTAAGATTTAAATTCTGATTGAGGGATTTCTTTGCCAAGTTAGAAAAGGGAATAATTAAATAAAAAAAGTGGGATTTGGATTAGGAAACAAGAGAAAAAACTTTTTTTTAATTAGGAAATAAGAGAAACTAAGAATAAAGTAACACGGGCTAATTTAAGGTAAAAATTAGGAATTTGATTAAGATTTACAATTCTTAAAGGGATTTCTTTGACAAGTGTAAACTTGGAAAAGGAATAATTAAATTAAAAAACAAGTGGGATTTGGGTTAGAAAATAAGATAAAACTTTTTTTTTTTTTTTTTTTTTTTGATTTAGGAAATAAGAAAAAACTTTAGAATGAAGTAACACGGTCTAATTTAAGATAAAAATTAGGAAATCAATTAAGATTTAAATTTGATTAAAAGATATTATTTCATATATACGGCCGGCGTCCTGGCATAGGGGTAGCGCGTCTTCCCCGTGATCTGGGCGTCCCGGGTTCGAGTCCCGGTTTGGGCATGGTTGTTCTTCTGTTGTTCTATGTGTGAATGTGCCCTCCTGTAAAAAGGGGTTGTGCAAGCGAATGAGTGATGCGTGAGTGGCAAAGTCGTACTCTTGGCCCTAGTTGGCGCTGCTATAAAAAATAAGAGGCGTTCCCCCTCAGGCTTAAATCGCTGTCTTCGTAACAGTGGGCTTGTCAGTGGCAAGTGCCGTAAGAAACAAACAAACAAACAATTTCATATATACAGTACATTCCTTCATATCATATGTTCACCACATTATAAAAATGTGATGCATTTGCAATCAGCATATTAAAGAAAGTTTGACATCTAAAATTCTAAAAATAAATACAGAGTCCCATCAGAAATATCTCCAGTTACAACTTTAATCCTTGATTTCCGATATTTAAGCTCAAAATACTTAAAGCTGCTTAATTTTGAAATAAAATATTCCTCCAAATATGAAGAGAGCAAATAAAAAAGAGATTTCCACTCAAATCTTTTTCGTATCTATATATAGAAAAGTTAAAAGCTGCTCCTTTCCGGAAGTGTTCCTCTCTTTCCATCGATATTTTCGAAGGTATACCACCCAGACGAAGTGTGATGTCAGCGCAAGTTTCGATCAATTTTTCAAAGATTCTCTCCTGGCTAATAGTTTTTGATCGAACTGTCAATCAGAAGGCTGCCTTGGAGAAATCGAGGCGCTGACTCTCCCACAAAGATTACAAGCAAAACTATTTGTATTTGAGATGCTTGGGGAAGCAATACATCACTTCGTCTTTCCCTTCCCGAGTTGAGTTCACTTGAAGAAGGAAGCGAAAATGTATTTTAATCCAAACGCTAAGACTTGGACTAGGCAGAATGTTTTTTTCCTACTCTTAAAACAAATTTAGTTAGAAGTAAATTTACTTAAGTTGAGTCTTGTCAGCTTTATTGCATAGAATCGGACGCAAAGATGTGCGCTGGTTTTATAATAGAATTATATTTTATACTATTTTATCAGATGACAAATTCCTTCTCCTATTATATATCCATTAAAATATCAAAAGTTTAGTTTCATTATAATAATTTCAACGTTTTAAGATAATACTAAGGATTTGAAGAAAGAAGCGAAAATATATTTTAATCCCAATTCTAAATCTCGGATCTAAACAGAATGTATATTCCCTTTTCGTATTTCATTATTTCATCGTTTTAAAGTAAATACTAAGGGCTTGAAGAAGGAAGCAAAAAAATATTTTAATCCAAACGCTAATACTTGGATCTAGGCAGAATTTCTTTCCCTCATTTGTAGAATAAACTTAGTTGGAAACAAATCTACTTAGGTTGAGTCTTGTCAGCTTTATTGTATAGAATCAGACGCAAAGATGTGAGCTGGTTTTATAATAGAATTATATTTTATACTATTTTATCAGTTGACAAATTCCTTCTCCTATTATATGCCCATTAAAATATCAAAAGTTTAGTTTCATTATAATAATTTCACCGTTTTAAGGTAATACTAAGGATTTGAAGAAAGAAGCGAAAATATATTTTAATTCCAATTCTAAATCTCGGATCTAGACAGAATGTATATTCCCTTTTCGTAGAATCAACTTAGTTGGAAATAAATCTACTTGGGTTGAATCTTTTCAACTTTATTGTATAGAATTGCACGCAAAGATGTGAGCTGGTTTTAGTATAGAATTATAATTTATATTATTTTATCCGATGATAAATTCCTTCTCCTATTATATGCCCATTAAAATATCAAAAGTTTAGTTTCATTATAATAATTTCACCGTTTTAAGGTAATACTAAGGATTTGAAGAAAGAAGCGAAAATATATTTTAATTCCAATTCTAAATCTCGGATCTAGACAGAATGTATATTCCCTTTTCGTAGAATCAACTTAGTTGGAAATAAATCTACTTGGGTTGAATCTTTTCAACTTTATTGTATAGAATTGCACGCAAAGATGTGAGCTGGTTTTAGTATAGAATTATAATTTATATTATTTTATCCGATGATAAATTCATTCTTCTATTATATGTCCTTTAAAATATCAGGCCCTTAGTTTCATTATAATAATTTTAACGTTTTTGAGTAATACTGGGGACATTTAAGAAAGGACTTAATGATTTTGGGCCGCGGCCCGATGACGAGAGCGGGACTTGAGCTGGCAGCCCCTATCCTCTCTCCAAGCGTCCCCGCCACATTAGTTGGAGGACATTTAGCCGTGATGGAGTTAACGTATATTACACTCGCTTACATAGAAATTCCTCCATGAAATCGGGTTTCGAACCTGAAGCTTTCTGGTTCCGTGAGCTTATCATCAGTTCATAGCAATTCTTAAGTTATATGAAATAAAACAGTTTTAAAAAATACCCCTTTTAGTGTTCTGAATAGCAGAATTTTTCTATTTTGATTATTTTCGACAATTTAAATATTAATTCATAATAAATTATTATAAATATTATGGAATCTTGAAGTAATTTTTTTCTAAAGTTTATTACCAGATGGCTCCAGATAAATGCAAACAAAATTTAATTTTATTGGTGATTAAGTCATCGAGAACACACAAATGTACAAAATTTCGAACCACTAGCACGTTACTGAGTGGCAAATGAATGACAAAATTATATCTTTTCCAAAGTAAAACAATCAAGTTAAATTAAAGAGTATCATAAAGAAATTAATATTCAATTTTCATCTTTTATAACAATATATGGATTGAATCGCTTGTATTTCTACCGGCATAATACATACATAACTCATACATAAACTCATACATACTCTTCATTTTAGATATATAATTTTATTCTTATTTTATAAATATTAACAGTTAAACCAACTCTAGGCAATGAGGGAGAAAATAAAAACAATAAATTTAACTGTGTATTGTTAAGTACTGAAATAATTTGCATTCATTTTCGTTCCGTTTTTAATTTAATGCAACCCTGATTTGTCTTATTTTCCTTTGACGTAGAAATAAATTTCTATATATATATGCATAATCTATTCAGTTTTTTCCTTGCCATCTTTTCTTCTTCACGAAAAAGTATCAGGAAGTTTCAAGTCATTTGTATTTAACTCGCTTTAAAATACTTTAAAGTAAAATTAAACAAAAGTATCCTCCAGATGGGACTGATTACGCAATTAAAGCTTAAAATCATATGGAATTAATACTAGAAATTGTAGCAATTTCACGTGTCTTACAAACGTCGTACAACTTTATAAAAACAAAAAATATTTAATGCGCTAGCCTAAATAATACAATACACATTTTCCTCTTTGAGCCAAACAAAGTTTCTACCTAAGTTTACAAACAAATCAAGTTGTTTATTTCCTAGATATTTCTTTTGTTTTGATAAAAATTAAATCAATACACTTTTTTTAAATGTTTCTTTCGCGACTGTCTGAATCTTACTAATACATATCTTTTGTAATAGAATAACTGTAAGACAGCAAGTTAATTCTTCGTAAAAATGCTTCACGACAAAAGTGATAGTAAATTTTCAGAAACTCATTGTCATATTATCATTGTATCCAGTTTTGACGTGAATGTATTTACTTCATGTGTGCCGCCTAACTTCACAGATATTAAATAAACATCAGTAGAAATTCTATGAAAAATTGATTTGTTTCGATGTAGTTGTGCTGAGTCTTATTCCACAAGGGTTTCAAATTTCCAGACGGATATTTTAAGGAACAGCCTTCGCATACTTGAATTATTTATTTAAAGCTCACATTCTCACATCAGTGGTATAAAAGTCTCTTTATCAGAAAAAGTATAAGTGAGCATAAAAAAAATATAAAAACAGCATAAGTTTTTGCCTATATATATAAATTTATTTCGTGTAACTGGGAGACGGCTCTAACGATTTGGATTAAATTTTATATTTAGATACGGTTTTGCTTTTTAAGTTTATCTATATAGGTTTCTTTCCTGAAAAAAAGAGATTTTTACACACAAAAAGTTTTTATAACTAATTATTATAATAAGCATGTACAACTTCTGTTTCGAAGAGTGGGCCGTGCAGTATAGTGGTCAGAACAATAAGAATGACGCGGGTGTCGCATTGTCCTCGTTTCGCGTCGCGCTTTTTGCTTTATTATTATTTATTTATTTATTTATTTTTTTTTTGCTTATGCAATTATATTTAATATTTTTGCTTTTTAAGTTTATATATAGAGGTGTATTTCCTGAAAAAAACGCGATTTTACACACACACACATAAAAAAAAATCGTTTTTTTTATATCTAACTATTAGAGCCTTTTTCTATCTGCTCTCATGCTGGCAATGCCTTATAGCTCCATCTCGGACCCGATTTCACCAAAGTAAAACTGAGTGTAAATTCCAAAATATAAGTAATGATACATAAACAGCAAAATGAATACTGTAAAATAGTAGATTGTTTCAAATAACATGTTAAACTAAGTGCATTCATTTTTTTTTATTTAAATGAACCAGTTCATATGTAGGTTAGATTGAAAAATATTCATATGTAAACAGTATGTGATTCGTATCTAAATATTTTCTCAAAAAAAAAAAAAAAACCCACGACTTTACAAAAAAAAAAAAAAAAAAAAACTGAGAAGCGAAGTTTAAGGTAATATAATTTTTAATGTGTGAAAAGTATGAATGTTTGTTCTATTTCTTGCAATCTAACCTATTTTTAAAACCTATTTTCCTACCTTATTGAAATGACTAATATAATTAATAAAAATTTATATTTCCATTTTAAAGTTAAGAGTGTCATCGTCACTCTGAGCGACTTGATTTAAGTTTATCCATAAATTTCAAATTGCAGATAAGTAGGATGGCCACAAAATCCTTTTTCTTATTTCGAAGCACTTGGAGCTAAAACTAATACACGGAATAAAACTAATTTTTATACGCCTTACGGAAAGTATGGGGAAATAAATTTTGCCAAAAAAAAAATATAGTGACAAAATTTGTTAATAGAAGTCTTAGTGATGTGGGAAAGGAAAATTGACCACTCATTGCAAAACACGAAAAAGGGATCACGAAAGTTTTATTAATGTTTAAGTAATAAAAAATGTGCAAATAGAAATGAATGAGCCATAGTATGATAAAATTATCTTTAATTATTTTGCATTAGGGATAGCTGACCCACATCCAATATTTCAGTTCCCTAGTTTCCCAGTGGTTTCATTGACATAGCTCTAAGTGCAAAATAATTGCACTGGTCTCTCTCTCTCTTTCTCTTATTTTTTAACGAAATTCATTTCCCCATGTTCCGTATAGTCTGTACATAAAATAACAACGGTTTTCATTTCTTTCGTTATTTTCTGCTTCCAAACAAGGAAAGTTATTTTTATACCCACCCGACATGATATTTTTCGCAAATATAAACGGACATGTTTGGACATCAACTTCTCCCATTCTGCAGCATGTTTTCCGTAGTTAACACATTGACTGCCGAGCTGAATTTCTTACAATGTAATTTATATGGGCCTGTCGGTCACTGGTGACTCAGACCGCAGTCAAGGTGTTAAACATAGCCATCTTATGAAGAACTTTGATTCCAGAATTTCTTAAATTGTGGACAGCACAAAAAAAAAAATAAAAAAAAAAAATACATGGATTCTGAAAATTTTTGTGGCTTTTTTAAGCTTCAATTTCTTTGTTACTTACGAGGGAAAAATGATGGGACAAATGAATTAGAATTTAAAACTATATGTTAAAGTTTACTGATGAATTATTTTAATTTTCTTTCTATTATCTTCTAATAAAATATATATCTTAATATATATATTTTATTTTTATTTTCTAATGATGAACCCGAAATCGGAAAAAATTTAACCCTTTAGAAGGCAATTTTCAGTCTACTCATGGTTTATTAAAAATTTTTAGGATGGAGATTGGTTTAAGAAAAGCGATTCATTTACCTCATTAGATAAATTTGATTTGATTGATTAATTAATTAATTTGGCTACATAATAATTAAGTAGCAAATCAAGACACACCATTTTGTGTCAGATTAGGAATTGAAGCTTCTAAGTTTCTACCTTATTGAAAAATTTGTCAGAATTTGAGCCAACTTACATAACTTCCTAGAAAGATTGATGAATTTGGTGGAAAGCCTACTTCTCATGGCCCTAGAATGGATTAAAAAGTTTTACTCTGGACTGCTTGTGAGCATGTACAAAACAAGACTCATCATTCAAAAATCCAATTCAAAATCATCTCAACGCAACTTGTTGGGCCGCAGAGGCAAAGTCTCCGCCTCAGAACCGAAAGGTTCAAGTTCGAGACCCGATTCCACCGAAGAACCGTTGCGTAAGAGGGTCTGGTGCACGCTAGAATCGTCGAGGAGGGGCAAAACTCCTCTCGCTTCTGTGGTGTAGAAGTTTGAAAAAGCGGGTGCCAGCTCAGGTGTCGTCCTCGTAGTGGGACCTCTGTTCAAAATTGCGAAATTCGTAGCAAAATAGCTCTAGTGCTGATTTAAAATGGCACGTTAATATAAGTAAACTAAACAATGTACTTATTCTCTTGACTTCCAGTACCTAAAATAAGGATTTGCAAGGAAAGGGATAAAATAAGGAAAAGAATATTTTCGTCATGTCAAAGTATTTTGCGCAAATTCCATGGAGACAGGAACAATAAGAACGTCTTCTTCAATAAGAACGTCTTTAAGGAATATTGGATGTAGACGCAGATAAAGAAAGATGTTGTCTACACTTAGAAGATTCTACTTTAACATAAATACTAAAGATGCTGCTCTCTTCGCATAAAATAGAAGATTTGGAAAGGAATCGTAAACTGCAACAGTTTTCTTACTTGAATTCATAAATTTTACATCTGAAGATAAATTATTCCTATGACTTGTTTTACTAATAAGTTTTTTTTTTTAATAATTGTGCTAATATTCTTTTATTTCGTGTAATTAAAATGTTTTTTTTTATTCTTCGTATTATAAATTAATAATTTAGATAAAGAAGAAAAAAAATAAAAAAATAAAACATATGTTAAAATCCGCTTATTTAATTCCATAAAACTGTAGGAAAATTGTGAATCTTATCATAAAAAATTGGGATTACTAGAAATTTTGAGGTCATCTTTTAAACATCTTTCGCGACACTGCCTTTAGTTTCTGAGTTAACGAATCGCTACTTATTTTGTTGTAGGTAAATACGAAACATTGGCACTTGCAGAGATTATGAAAAATATGATAGAACTTTCTGATGAGAAATAGACTAAATTTAATGAGTTGCTGCTATCAGTGACGTAGTAGAAAAGCAAAGGAGGTTATGGATGTCATGGCGCCAGTCTTTTTCAGATAACAGACTGCCTTGAAGACAAAATATTAGTGTGATTATTTCATTTTTTAAAGCCAAATATGATGAGGGAACGAAAAATATTTACTCCAGAGTGTGCTGTTTACCCAGTTTGCATCGCTGACGACGAATGACGGCAAAAAAAAAAAAAAAAAAAAATCATATTTTGCTGTGGACGTCATATAACTTTATTAAACCACTGGTTACAGAGAATATCAAAGACCATGTTAAAAACAAAGAGAAAATACACTAAAAGTATTAAAATATATTAGCTTTCATAAAATATTTCTGTATATGGCTAAGCCGGTTTTCTTAAACTATGGATTATGACTTTTAAAGAGGTCGCATATAACAATTTTTGAGTTATGGTAGAAATACTTACACGTAGTATATACTTTTAGATAAAATATACAACTAAGATTCCCGTTATTGATTCCATATGTATTTGTATCTAAAACTAAGCTGAACCGAGATCGAATGTTTCTTCTCTGAATTTAAATTTATAAAATCCGATTTAATAGTATTAAGGCATGATATCTGGGTAATTATCAAAAACTACATTTCTTTTTGTTTGCAATAGATTGATACTTTATTCTAAATTTATTTCCCGATTTTTGAGAAGATTTAGTTATACCCAAAAATGGTCTAGGATGTAGAAAATTAACTTCTAATCGTAAGATTGTTTTTATATATATTTTCCTTAAACAATATTTTAGTTTAGTAAAAATATTGTAAAAAATGCTAATAAAAATGATAAAAAAACTTAAGATTTAATTATTTACTTAATAGTTTAATTAATTGAAGAAATAACGAAAAAAATCTCAGTTCTATTTTGAAGATTTAAAAACAATGGATTAGACAAAAAAAAAAATACAGGCGTTTGATGAGGAAAAAAGTTTATTTTCTATATTTTTGGCTATATTATGAATTGAAGGATTGGATAACTTTAGTTAAACAAGCACCTCGGTTGGAAGCAATACTAGTGCGATTATATGACGAACTTCGTAATTTTGAGCCCCGATCAGATGAGGAGGAAGACACCTGAACGCTCACACCAAACTTCAACACCACATCAAGCGAGGAACATTCCGGACATGATATCGTATTTAACATCCATTACGACTAAATTCACGGCTGATTTTTAATGGAAACGGGTTTCAAACCTGCAGATAGATCTCTTGTTCCGAACTCGAAACTTTATCAACAGGCCTACGCGGCCTTGAAAATTTATATCCCTCTTGAACTCAAGGGAAATTTTTATTATATTCAACTCAATGAATAATACTTTAAACACAATCATTTATTAAACATATTTATCAATAGAAAGGATTCATATAATAATAAAAGATCTGGATTATTTGTTAGAACTAACTATACGGGTCATAAAGTATAAAGGAAAGAGTATTACGTCGAATAAAACCACCTGTAGCCAAATCCTCTTAATACCTATTTCCTGTTCTAATGGTTTCGTTTCCGTTCCTAATACTCTCTAAAGGAGTCCTGACTGGTGCGAAAGAAGTGCTTAACCGAAACTGCTGAATAATGTCATCAAATCCAGGTTATTTTTGTCTTCCCCCGAATACTTCCTTGCAGCGTAAGAATGTTTTCTAGTGTTTGTAGTTGACAGTTTTCGATTAGCCTTGAATATGCATTAATATTTTTGAAAATACACTATGAGAATGTATATTTTATTTTTAGATAAAATAACTTGATGTACATAAATCCCGTGCTTATGATTAAAAGATTTCATAGTTTTGTTTCTCTCGGAATAAAAGGAGTTATTTATAAAAGTATGCTGGAAAACTATTGTCAGTATAAAGTATATTAACCCGGTGGCTTAATTATTTAGTTACATTTACGACCCGCTTTTTAAGGCAACGCTAAAGCTACTTTAAGACCGATCTCATAATTCTGAAACGCGGTCAGATGACGAGGATAACATCTGAGCTGGCACCCCCGTCTCCAAGCGTCCACGGCACACTAGCAAGTGAACATGTGCCTCGTACTGATTGGAACCGCTTATACCACAGTTAGTCGGTAGGAATCGGGTCCCGAACTTGAAACTCTCCAGTTCCCAAGCCGAAATCTTACCACCAGGCCGCCGCGGCCCAATATTCTGGCAGAAAGGAACGGATATTATAATTAATAAGGATAAATGCTATCATGAAAGCATTCTCCCGGTGATGAGGAAGTTGGTGAAAAAAGAAAATATATTCAGAAATATATGCAATACTTTATTAATCCAATAAATTCAATGGATTTTATTTGAAGTATGAAAAGGCTACTAATAATTGATCTCGTGTATTTCAGCTATAGTCAAATAACGAACGTGCTACCTGAGTTGGCATCCCTCTTAAACCTCCATATAGCGTCCATTAGAGACGCTTAACTTCTGAAGATAGATTTAACATGTACCAGCCATACACGTTTGGATTTTATATGGATAATAGTTTTGGACATGTGAACTTTTGACCCATAAATTGAATTTTCCCTACATCCTTCGACTCTAAATTGAATCATACCACCGAGAAACGTTGGTGATTAGTTTTAGAGATTTTCGCTACAGTCGTGAGTTTTCAGCTCCGATCAGGTATTGAAAACATGATTTCAAAGGAAACTCAGTGAATGCTGCAGAAGTACCAAAGGGTGAATGCTTCTATGCAGTTTGTTTCTAATCCTTTTATTGGTTCTTTTAACAAACAGCAGATTTCTCCTTTTACTGTATTCAGCAATTTGAAATTAAATATTTTCAAACAAACACAGATAATGAATTAAAGAGAAAATATTTCTGAGCTAAGATAAAAAAAATTGCAAAAAAAGTGCGCTATGCAAGCAGTTTACCTTAGACTACAAGTACAGGTTTAAGGAAATCTATGAAGCTGTCTATGATAGCTAAATTGCTATCATAGATATTCAGGCCGTGATTATATTGACAGTAAAAATTAATGGTGCAGTCAGTTACTGGAAATGTTTCTTCCCCAAAATATCGATCAATCAAAATAAAGTGATATTAATGCTTTTCTTTCTTTGCCTTCTGGGTTTGTTTTATTGATCCGAACCTATGTTACATTGTTCCATTTTTCTATAAATGTATTCGAAAATTCTCTAAATTGTTTCTGTATATTGGAATAAAAATGCTACTTAGATACAGACAAACGACGTTCGGTAGCTGGAGGAAATAAATAAAAGTACTTGTTTTGAGATATTTTTCCTAAAATGGGAAGTTGAAATTCAATAGTCCATTTCTTCATTTTTTCACTAGATATTGTTTAAAAGTTTTCTCTCCATGAATCTGGTGGTTAAATTTTTTGAATTGTAGAATAAATGCAGCTATTCTGTCATTCATAAACCAACCTTAGTTTATAATACTGTGTATATACAAAAAATAAGACGATCAGACCTAAATGTTTCCTGAATATTTGGCAAAAATTTAATCCTTTCCCAAATAAAGATAACACAGAACTGCAATCAAAATACTGCAAAGGATTTTTATTTGGTTTCCTACAGGTTTTCGCAGGAAAAATTCGAAAAAAAAAATTACTTTACGTCTCTTTCTTTTATTTCTTTTCTTTTGCAAATGTAAGATTTTAGGTTTAATTTATTCTAAAATATGTCATTGCTAGAGTCGTTAAAAATTTCATTTTTTTCTGGATAATTTTTTTTATCAGTTGAAATATCATTTTTATGGTACAGGCTGCGAGAGAGATGTTTTTGCTATAAAAGAAGGGATCTTGTTTACTGAATTGATGTCCTCGGGCAACTGGGGGATTTCGAAATCAAATATAACTCCGATAAGTGGTGCCTACTTAAAAACTCCCCAATAACTAGCCTCAAGGCAGTTTTGCTGCATTGTTACAATCAAATCAATGCCAGTTAGACATTCAATAGATCTTGAAATAATTCAAAAGAGTTAGCTGTAATACAGCAAATGAACTCTTTTAGATGGTTTGCGGGGAAAAAAAATTACCTATGCGTATGGTCTTGCAGAAAATAAAAAAAAAATTACCTATGCGTATGGTCTTGTGGGAAATAAAAAAAGAAATTACCTATGCTTTTAGTGTAACAATCACATTGCATGAAATATTGGCGCTTTTTTTTTTTTTTTTTGCCTGTAGTACAGCAGAAAATGACCACTCCAATGAAAGAGAACTGTGGCAATCTCTCAAAGCGCGCATCCTAGCTGGAAGCGATAGTGACAAAAAACATAGTTCCTCAAGGAAAGGTTCTAATACTATCAATATATATTAATTAAGTGCTTACGAAACATTTTATTAAGTCTTTTCTAAAGATGGAGAATATATACCTTTAGTCCAAGTTTGAAAACTATCTGAGGTCAAATTAAAAGAGGAAAATATGAAGGATCTGTCACAGAAAATTTTTGAATGATTCAGTTACATGCAATGCGAATAAAAGTGTAAACAAAGCATTGGATTCACTGAAAGATGTAGCAACTATATCAGTTGCAAAAATGTTGTAAAACTTATTTTGTCAGCATTCAAGGAGCTAAGCTGCAAGATGGTTTGAGTGCTCGTCTTTTGCTCGTTGTTTGCTCGTCTTTTAAGAGACATTTCATAAAATTTTAAAAGATGTGGGAAAATGTTACCAAAGAAAAAGGGGTGCTATTAGGATGACAGACTACATCGGAATGTTCCGTTATTGGATATCAATAAAGATATACCAATAATTTCGTTTTGGTATCGTAAGTATGAAAGAAAAGAAAAAAACGATAAACGATTCCACAACCAAAGGCAGTTAATTATGGTCACCAACTGAAATCAGAATTTAAAATGCAATGCTAAAACTTTTGCATTTGTTAATTTTTAGTCAAAATAAAATGGTCATTTTTTTTCCATTTTGCCATAAAAGTCCTACTAGAAATGAAAGGATTAGTTTAGTTTAGTTATTTAACGTCCCATTTAATGTAACACTAGGGCTATTTTGGGACGGTTTTCGTAATTTTGAACCTCGGTCAGATGACGAGGACGACACCTGAGCTGACAACCCTTCTCTACACCACGCCACACCAGAGGGAGGATGTTTGATCATGAAGATTTTAAAGTGCAACAGACCCCCTTACACGACGGTTCTTCGGTGGAATCGGGACACGAACCTGAAACCCTATTGTTCCGAAGCCGAGACCTTACCACCAGGCCACCGCGGCCCTTGGAAATGAAAGGAAACAAACGTGAGAGAGGGTAAACTCCAGTTAATTTCAGTTTTAGCGTACAAAAAAATCCCCCAAAAAATCTGATGCAGATGAGTTTAATTATTTATTTATTTGGCCGACCTATTTGAGTAAGATATACTTGTTTCGACATTATTTTTATTTCATTATAAGATCTTTGTAACCGTCTCCCAGATTTGCCCATAGCACTTGAAAATGGCATTAATAGAAAGCAATGAGATTGCATTTCAAAATTTGAACACTAAAATTTTATAAAAATCAATATAATTGTGAAAATCTCATTTCTTTTTAAAAGATCCTTTTTATAGAATAACATCTTTATATTGTTTAGCGCTCTTTAATTTCATCTGATCATTACACTAAAATTTTAATCTCCCCTGTTTTGAAATAAGATATGAATTATCTACATTTTATTTTAAATTTATATGGCACATTGTGCCCTGTGAATTAAACACAAAATAAAATAAAAAATTTGTGAAATGCCACTGAACTATATTAGAATAGGAATATGCAAGGAATTGTGAGCTTTTCTTTCGAGGATGCCCCCATCTCCAATTTCCAGTAAGCATAAACAACGCAAGAAAATCGAGCAAGCATTTGAACCTCTTTCCTTTAACCTAGAAATCTCAAAGTTTGATATAAATGTCAAATTAGGAAGGTTATTTAATAAATATCATACATCTAGTTTTACGCATATCAGAATTCACGAATTTACTAACAGATAGAGCAAGAAGCAATTTACCCTTTGATGGATTTAGTCAAAATCTGATACATGTCTTTAATTATGATGATAAAATTACATTATTTAAGCTCCTGTGGTAATGAAGTGATTCCGTAAATAACCACTTCACGTTATGCACCATCGAACAGTTCCGGGGAATATTAAAACCAATAGACCGCTTTATCCGAGCTGTACAAAGAACTGGTACTGCTCCTACTAAGAATTCCTACATCTCTGGAAACAATTTGAACGCAACACTGATCTCTGGAAACAATTTGACCTCGAAGGAATGCGAATGCTTTCAGCACCGACGTTATTAGTATTTCAGAGTCTCGTTCTAGCCAGAGGCCGTACAGGAAGACCTAATGAGAAGTAAATAATCAATCTGCAATTCTACAAGTGCCAATGTTATACCAAATGAGACTATATCACAGTTCGGGCGATAAAACTTTATTATTTAAGCTTCTGTGATTATGATACGATTCCATGAATAACTCTCAGGTTACCTTGGTTAAGAATCACTTCATGGAATTCGTTATCGAATTCCAGATCATCTTATTGCGGTAGATTGCTCCTTTCGATCCACCTAAATAAGTGGCATTGCTTCAAGTGCTCCAAGATTTCTACATATCTCGAAATAATTTGAGCACAGCGCTGATATAGAAATACTATAAATCAAGATTTAGTACAAGTTTCAAGCTAGAATCAATGTTATACGATTGCAATTGTATGATTGTTATTAAAAAAAAATCTAACCTTTGGGCTTTGAGATAGTATTTTAGGTTAACATATCTGAAGATTATTTTATAACTTTAAAAGAACAATGCTTGTGTATGTGTGTGTGTATATATATATATATATATATATATATATATATATATATATATATATATATATATATATATATATATATATATATATATATATATATATATATATATATATATATATATATATATAAATTTATTTCGTGTATCTCGGAAACAGCTCCATCGATGATTTGGATCAAATTTTATATTATATTTAGATGAGGTTTTGCTTTTTAAGTATATCTATATGAGTGCCTTTTCAATTTTACGCAAAAAAAATCTGTAATTAACTATTAAAATATGTATATTCAACTTCGACTTCGAAACGTGGGCAAGGCAGTGTTGTTGTTAGAACAACATGAAGGATGTGTATTGCGGATCATCGGTTCGAGTCGCACTTTTTGTTTACTTTGCATTTATATTTAATATTTTTGCTTTTTAAGTTTATTTATATATATGTATTCCCTGAAAAAACTCAAGTTTGCATGAAAAGAAAATTTTTTGTAACTAATTATTAGAGCCTTTTTCTATCTGCTCTCGTGCTAACGATATCATACAGCGCCATCTCGGACCCTATTTCACTATGGTAAAACTGAATGTAAGTTCAAAAATATAAATAAACTGTAAAATGAATACTGTAATATAGCAGATTGTTTCGAATAGCATGTTAAATCAGGGGCATTTATGATTTTTTTTTATTTAAACGATCAGTTCATGTGTAGATAAGATGGAAAAATATTCATATGTAATAAGTATGTGATTCGTATCTAAATACTTTCTCCAAAAAAACACGATTAAAGACAACAGAATCGCATTAAACAAGATTAAAACTCACAAATACTTCTTCAAAATGTTTGAGGCGAGTATACTATTGTCCTAAAGTTCTTAGTTTTAGAATAAATATGACATTATTATTAAACATCAGGATTATAGTTAGTTATAAGTTAGATATGAGTACTGACATATTAATTATCAATTCGAAGACTATGAATTATGGCTAACTTTGACTTACATCCGTTCTTTTATTGATAGATTATCCTAAAGCAATGAATTAATAAGAAAAAAAAATGTTTTACATAATAATCAATCTACGAGGGAGTAGAAAGGTATTTCTCAATATCAAAGATTTTACGGTTCTTTGTTATAAATTATTCAATAAAATGTGCTATACGCAAAAGGAGTACATTTTAATACAGCTAATAAAAAGATATCAATTCACTCAATAAGAGGAAAAAAGATAAGAAAAATAAGAAGGTCAAATCCTTATTTCAATAAAAGAAATTGTTTTTCATGTAAGTATGTTTTTTATGGATATTCATGAATATAAATTGAACCAATTATCTGAAAATAGCTTGCAATGGGAATTGAGATATTCGATTCTCTGAATAAGATCAAAATAGGGATATTCAGTTAAAAAAATTGGAATATATATTTAGCCTGTAAGACTTAGTTATTGCTGCAGGTAATATGTTTAAATGTTTAACTGTGAAGAAAATCTATGTGTATAATCTTATTATAACAGTAGGAGTATTTCTGGCTAGTTATTTCAAAACTAAGGGGTAAGCAATAAGATACTAATTATTCTTTTGCTTACGATTTCCTTTCTTTAAACTAGCCCCTTTAGTTTTTTAGTAGTTTCAAAAATCAAAAGTATTCGCAGAATTATAAAATCATACCAAAAGTAATAATATTTTTCGTAGAAGATTTGATTTCTCCAACATTTCAGAAAGTTTTACTTATTAGGACATATACACATTGTTCTAAATAATTTAAATAATCATTTTTACTTTAATACAACAACTATATGCATATGTAATTCTGTATAACATTTGACACAAACATACAAAAGAATCAGAAATTGTTATGAAGTTTTTTTTTGTTTTTTTTAATTAATTCATTTCACTGTGTCGTTACATTTTGGAATCTATTCCCCGAAAAGCTTTACAATTTCTATTACATTATCTGGATAGAATTATTTTTATCCCGAATATTTTAATTCGAATTCGTATTAATTGTTTTTTTAGCAGAATTATTTTTGTGCAAATAATGTTATTCTCTTTATTACCCTGGACATTAACATATTCAATATTAAGAAATAAATAGCTAAAGGAAAAAGAAAATTTGTTTGTTTAAAATATACTATGTTTTTTATTAAATGATTTTTATGATGTAAAATAAAAATGGGCGGTATTTCATGACTCTTTTATTATTTTAACATGCCTTTTCAAACATAATTTTGAAAGGAAAAAAAAATTAAATAGATGAGCATTAGCAAGCACAAAAATATAAAAACGGAGTGTTTATAAGAATATAAAAAAGAAATGAATAGAAAAGATCAGTAAAAAACGACGTACAGATTTAATAATGAATAGTTATTCCACTAATTAAAAAAAATTCCCTTTTCATTTATTGTAAAAAGACATTTATTTCCAATAAAGAAAATAACATACATTAGAATAAATTTCTGACATATGCGTATTTTAGAATATAAAACAAACCAATAAAAGTTTTTTAAAAAATAAACATTTATTATTGTGTTAAAAAATACAAATTTTTGATTTTCATAATTTTCTTCTATTGAGTCGTGAATTTATAATCCATTATAATAGATTCTTGAAATCAGTTTTTGTGAAATTATTTACCAGATGGCGCTTTTATTGTGGAGTCAAAAATTAATTAAAACAAACCGGTTAAATGATAATTCTGAAAATATTAAAATACTGTTCTGTCATCAAGAATACAGAAATGAACAAAATTTCTGTACAGATTTCTCATTTTTGAACTCATTCATCAAGAAATGAGTCAAAACGCAATCTCAAAAATTCATCGATATAAACAAGAAAAAAAATTAATTAAGAGAGCATAAAAATCATTAATTTTAATCTCAAGTTCAAGAAGAAGAATCATATTGTTTCTTGTCTTTGATGTTTTCATATTTATAGTTTCTTACTGATATTAATTAAAATGAATAATCTAGAATTTTGTGGGATTTCAAACTCCTGAATCATCAAATCTCTCATTTAATAACAAGAAGTTATTGGGCGATAACAATTTTTAATCTCTCATTAAAATCTCTTAGAACAATAATAATAATAATAATGAAAATCAAATTCATGCTAAATCTTAAAATCCATTTTTCTGACAGAATTGCTGTATACTCGAATATAAAACAAGCTCTATGCGTTGGGAACTAAAATGTTTAAAAGAGAATGTGATTTGTAAAATGAAAAATAAGAATGACATCCTTCCCATGATTCTGTCAAAAACTAATTATTATTAATTAGCGATTTAAAGAGAATTTAATTAAATCTTGATTATTTCTTATTGATTTGGCTCATTGCTGCCTATTATTAGCGCTGAAAGCATACAACTGAGTTTAAACTTTTCATGACGAATGCAGTCAGTTTGTTAATATTTTTAAAAAGTTAATCATTAATGATTTCTTAATAAGAGTTTGGTTACTACCCAAGCCTAATAGCTCTATTGTACCTCAACTGCTATTGTTTCTTCTAACTTCTGTAATTAAAAGCAATCGCACTTTCCTCTGGAATTAACAGATTAAAAAAATCACACCAACAATAAGTCATTCTAATAAAATTTGTCATTAAATAAATTTCATAAACAGTTTTAAAACAAGTAATTAAAATACCAAGAGAAAAAATATACAGAAAAAAAAACAGAATAAAGAAGTTTGTATTAAAGATAGTTCAGCTCCACATTCTCCTCAAACCTACCCGGTGGCCTGGTGGTAAGGTCTCGGCTTGTGAGCCGTAGGGTTTCAGGTTCGAGACCCGATTCCACCGAAGTAACGTCGTGTAAGGGGGTCTGTTGCACGTTGAATCCGTTCATGCCAAACGTCCTCCCGTTCGTGTGGTGTGGTGTGGAGAGGGGGGTGCCAGCTCAAGTGTCGTCCTCGTCATCTGACAGTGGTTCAAAATTACGAGGTCTGTCCCAAAATAGCCCTAGTGTTGTTTTACAACGGGACGTTAATATAACTAAACTAAATCCTCAAACATACCATTTATTTTTTGGCATTTATTTTTTAGTAATTAGTAATTAATTCTTTTAAAAATCGTTAATAAAGAAGAACTGCTGAATTCATTTAACCATGTTTTAATAGTATACACAATATTCAATTTCAGTAGCAATCTTTTTAAAGATTATATATATATATATATATATATATATATATATATATATATATATATATATATATATATATATATATATATATATATATATATATATAAAAGCTTAATATATATATTCTTAATATATTATTCTTAAAAGCGGAGAAAATCTTCGAGATTCACTTGAAGTTTCATTGATAAAATACCTTTTTTTTTAATATTTTAATTTTTTTACACTTTTATTTAATTCAGTTTAGTTAGATAATTTCTCATTATAAGAACCATGAATGCTATTTTGGGGCAGACCTCAAAACTTTGAACCGTGGTGAAATAAAAAGAATGGCACCCAATCAGTCACTCCCTCTCTCCAAACTTCAATGTTACAACATCGGCTAGCATGGAAGTAAAGTATTTTTCCTTCTTTAATACGACTGCCGATTTTAGAAGATTGTCACGGAGTTCTTCAACTCAAGGTTCTTAACCTCAGGACATAACAGATGAAAAAAGTAATAGCATGGCAATAAGATTACTTAGTTAGTGGTTGTGCTTAGATAATTAAAGGTATTACTTAGGATTCTTTAATACGAACTCGAGACAAAGATCACCTCACTTGGAAACCAAGATGTCCATGCTTGAGTTACATCCGCCTTGCCGAGGCATCCAGGGGAATCTGAATGGCTATTCTCGTCACAGAGGAAGGCAAGAAATGATATTGCAATCCTGAGAGACACGATTGAAAAACATAGCTGTATTCATCGTCGCAGCCCAACCTTTCCCGTAGAAAATATATTCCAAAATTGAAGCGGGGGTAACTCGAACCCACAGCAATATTATATCCATAAAGGGAGCAAGAAACTACTTTCTTTAAAGGAGACTTTTCATTTACGTACTAATGGTGTCCTCTGGTGGAATACGAAGATGGGAAGTCAATTCTGTGGTGGTATGGGTATGAACCAAGTGGGCACCTTTCCCGCTTTTCCATTTTTCTTGTTTAGTAAAGTATCTCTTCAAATGGAATTTTTCGCAACATTTCTCGGCATAAAAGAACAATTCGCATTTATTGTAATTCAATATTTTAAAAAGAAATAGTGTTTAAATATTGTAAAAAAGATAATATCAGAGGAAATAAAAATTCCTCTACCAAGTTACGACATCGGAATAAATTATTATTGTTTTTTACAGATAATTAATCAGTCAAAATGTTTGATATTCGTATTAATTTCCCTCGAAAAGAAAAGAATAAAGAATTTATGTAGGTATTTAATAATGCATGCCATTCTTAGAGAAAAGAAATAAATCTTTCCTGTTTCAAAAAAACCATCTTGGAGTCATTAATTTCCTTTGAACACGACGATCAATTTGGGTCAATGACTTTCGAACAATTATGATCGTCATTCAGTTCTTAGAAGTCCCAACACGTTTTTTTTTTCTCCATCAAATGGATTTTTTTTCGTGGAAAAAAATCAATTGGTAAAAAAAGATTTTTTTTATTGATTTGAAGTAAATTGTCTTGAAGTATTGCTCTTATTGGAAATAAACTGGGAAATTTTTATCCGTAACTTAATAACATCGAGCTGGAAAGGAAAAACAGTTCAGGTCAAACGATAAAAAAGTTTCATTACCTCGCTTTCCGGTTTTTCCTTATCAATAATTATAACAGTTCTGTTTACTAGTTGTTTATGTAATGATTCATGATGAAAAGCTAATAACATTGAGTAAACTTGATAGAAACAAGAAAAAAATTCCATCGGATAATAAAAATATGAACTCTTGATATCAGTAGCAAAACATTCTAATCCATTATGTTGCGTGCACACTATGTTTTTACCTTTACATATCAGTCGAATATATTTGAATTGAATAATAAATAGTTTCTACTGCCGCAGGCATAAATTTTGTACACCGTGTACACAGACGTTAGTTTGTGTATGCAGAATATGCTCCAGTTTCTTTCCCTGTTATGTAATACTTGTCACGTGCGAAATATTTAACGAAATATTCAGGAACTCTTTTCTTTTTCTTTCTTGAAGTACGAAATATATTAAAAAATAATAATGAGTATATTATTGAAAGATAAGTTGACTCAAGAAGATACTTAGATTTTGTCAATGTCAATGTTTTTTCTTCTTATTGAATTTAAAGATAATCATAAATAAATTTAATGAAAAATAATTTTAAAACTCTTTTATTAGGGCATTAAAAATAAGAGTTTTTTTTAAATATTTTATTTATCATTTCCTATCTGATTTTTAATATATAATTCGCTATTATAAATGTGACGAAGTTTATGGTAATTTATTTTTGCAACTTACCACCTGGTGGCACCACTTTTATAGGATCAAAATATAATTTAATTAATCGATTTACTGGTAATTAAGCTTTGAAAATATTGAAATTGCGTATAGTCACTGAAAGTATATAAAAGTACAAAATTCCAAAAACTAGCATATCAGAAAGAGAGTTACAAATGGATAACAAAATTCAACTTTTACGAAGATTAATCAAATCGATTTAATGAAAACTATGTATTAATATTAGCGTGTTAAATCGAATGATTTTACTTGTAACATTTAAATTATATCACTTTACCTAATTTTTATTAAAAATGAATAATATAAAATAAACAGTAAAACAAATACTAAGCATACATATATTTTTAATTTTTGTGGTAGCTATGCATTTTAAGTAGTAGCTATACATATTAAAGGTTTCATATGTATCATGCATTAAAAAATTGCTTTCACACGTTCATTTTATTGTTCTTAAATAATCATGCAAAAATAAATTTTAAAACTTTTTTATTAAAAAAACACAAATTACAAAATAAACAGTAAAACAAATACTAAGCATACAATATTTTAAAGTTTTGTAGTAGTAGTAGCTATGAAGGCTAAAGGGTGCATATATACCATGCATTGAAAAGTGCTTTTACATGTTTATTTTATAGTTCTTAAATAATCATTCAAAAATAAATTTAAAAGCCTTTTTATTTAAATAAGAGTTTTTTTTTATTTATTATTTTTTATTTGATTTTAATACATAATTCATTATTTTAAATGTGACGAAATTTAAAGTAATTTATTTTTGAAACTTGTTACCAGGTGGCACCACTCGTATAGAATCAAAATATAATTCAATTAATCGATTAACTGGTAATTAAGCTTTGAAAATACTGAAAAAAAAAATAATCATGCAAAAATAAATTAAAAAACCCTTTTATTTAAAAAAAAGCCATTTACTTATAAATAATTTATTAGGAAAACGTTAGAGAATCTTTGATTTTTTTTAATAAGATCCTCTGCTAAATCTTAAAGCACTTACAAAGCTTGAATATGAATTGACAATAAAAACATTAAAAATATTTTGTGTTTACTTTTGATTCCTAATGCTGAAATAACCAAATAATCATCTAACTCTCTATTATGCAAGTTCTCAAACTTTTATACATCAAAGAATAGTCTGACATAAAAGAAAAAAATTGGAAAGTCTTCTTTGCTTCTTAAACGAATCTTTTTCTTCTGAAAGTTGTCAATAACGTATTTGATTTGTTCCACTTTCTCTAAACATAAGTGCATGGAACTGCGAAAAAGTTTTCAGAGGTAAGGAGTAAACAAAAAGTTTTAGTCTGAAAAGGAAATCGCAAAAGGAAAATTTTTAAAATCTTTGGTTTAAGCAGATTCAATAATCGTCTGATAATTTTGGAAGCGAATTTATACTCACGTGATAAAAACATTCAGCCTTGCAAAATCAGTTTCTGAATCTACAGTGGATTGTGGAACATCTGCTTATAAAGGTATACAAAAAGAAATACAGCTGTATTTCTTTTTGTTTGTTTGTTTGCTTGAATTTAATTTATTATTCTGCATTGTGTTATTTTTATATTTTGCTTCACATTTTCTTTATGAAAGAAATTACAGTTCATAATTTCATTTTTGTTAATAAATTTTTATTCTTCCTTTGTCGAATTATTTATTATCGTTTTCTGTTTACATTCGAATCTTCCGCTTCACTAGCATTATTAGAGTAAATTTTATCTATACTGCATCAACTTTCTTTAGAATAAATAAAATAAAATATATTTAGTCAGGGCTACTTAATTATATGCTAGATTATTTTTCACTTTTTATAAGTTAGTAAATAAATGTGTTAGTCAGTGTGTTGATAAAAACTCAGTAGGATACATACATAGAAACTTCTCTTCGAATTCCCACAGTTCTTTTTAAAACTTCTGAGTTTTTAAGCGGGAACTGTAAAATCATTTTCGTAAAAAGGCCATCATTTTTTCTTTCATTATAGCTGTTAAAATTCGAATAAGAATTCTTTTTTATAAGCTTTTATGTAACAAAATTTTCATGCTTGTAAAAATGGAATTTTTTAATCGATTTTCCTAATTTACTAGATTCAAAACTTGATTTTTACTAGATTTTCCTAATTTATTCATTTCTTAATTTGATAGAGGTTTTTAAATTTGAGCTCTTTATGTATTCTCGATGAAAATACACTATTTTAGTATTTATATATCTTAATTGTTAGCATCACATCTTATTTAGTTAAATTTTAATTCATTAAAAGTAATGAAATTTGGTTGTTTCATTTTAAAAAAGTCAATTTCAGAATGCCGTAATATTTTTAATAATGAATTATCGTTAAAGAATAAAAAGTAAAAAAAAAATTAAAATAAAAGATCTTACTTTTAAAGCACCAATAAAAATGTTTTTTAATAAATTAATTCTTATTACACTAGATAAAATGTACTTGATGTACATAATGTAACTTGTTAGATAAAAAGCCTATATTTCTTATGTTCATACAGTGCAGCACATTTTGTTTTATATTTGAACAATGTGCAAAAGTTACGTTTTGATGTAACTGTAAAATTACGTGAATTCGTCCTATTATTCTTAAGACCAGCAATTACTGGATTCGAGCTTAGTGGAAACATATAGTAAAACTCCATTAGGTATGATATTTCTCTCAAAATAAAATCTAACTGAAAAATTAACTCTAATTCGAATTTAGAGAGCTCATGCTTAAATTTTTATCTTAAAAGTAATTAATAATTCAAATCATTAGCTAATCGAAACATTTATCTCATCCATTGCAATTTTTGATGAAAGTGAATTTTCCAACAACATTTAACTTCTTAATTCCTTTTTTTTATCATAAATTCGTCCTTCAAATGCTCTGTTAATTTTTTAAAAAATCAAATCATCATTAAATCATTAAATTTTAAAATATCAAAATAAAATCCCTCTAGAAAATAATTACTAAGGCGTTTTTAACTAGAGGAAAAATTATTATAAAATCAGATCTTATTTTCTGATTCTTGTCTTAGTGTGACTGCTCGTCCTTTAGAAATGCAAATCCTCAGAGCCCTCAGCAGATTTCAATGATTTTAGGGAATTAAAGATAAAATTCTTTTTTATCACATCCCGCAGTTTCAGTTTGGTTTAGAAGACATATTGTCCGTCTGTGAAATTTCAATTCAGATCAAAAGATTCTTTCAGAATAGTTTCTATCCTTCTACTCAAAATTGTTCGAAAATCGGTTAGCGCCTGTATCTAAACGTAGCACAAATAGGGGAAATAAGGTTTTAATAGACTGAACAGCTAAAATGTCAGAAGACAGAAAACAAAAATTAAGAAAATGAATGTTTTTTTAATCAATTAATTTTCAAAATTTTAGTTTATTAATCTGATTAAAAATGAATATAAACTCTTTTTTCAAATGATTCGAAGGTAGACATTATAAATTCCATGTGAGTGACTACGTTCAGGATGAATTTGTTTTGAAAAATGTTCGAAAACAACTATTTTTTTTTCTTAAATATTTACAGAAAAAAAGTTTTTTTTAATCCGGAAAAAGGGCCTTTTTTTAATAAAAAGAGGGATACAGCAAAAATTTTCAATTTAGAGGTTTATCAAATTATTTGCTTAAAATTTTTTAGATAGCTTAAGAAATATATTATGTAGCTTCTGAATTAAAAAAATAAGTTGCGTTTCTATTCATTATTTAAATATTGTCGTTTGATTGATAAATAACATGAAATTTTCAATTTTTTTCACATTGTGAAGCGCTTAAACTACTATAAAATATTTGTAAATGATTAGATTACTTATTTTCTAGTTCAGTAAATTAATATACCAAATTTGAACAAAAAATAGTCATCAGATTGTAATTCATGATGTTTTTCGTAAGAAAATTCTATCATATTCTAGATTTGACAAAACAACATTTAAAAATGCAAAATAGCATTAACAGTATGCAAATACAAATATAAAAATCAGCGTAACATCCTAAAAAATAGATTTGGAAACAAAATGTTAATAGTTTTATAAACAAACCTGTTCATACATTAAGAATAATAAATAAAAAAATTCGCAAAAGATCGACTTTTCAACGTAGTCGCCGACCTTAAAAAATCACAAAGTGTTTAAAGAAATTCACTTTACTATATTGACTCCTAAGCAAAAGAATAGAATAGTTTATAGAAATTCAGAAAATAACAAATTCTAATATCTTTCAGATTATTTTTTTCTTTCTTTCTTTCTTTTTCTTTTCTTTTCTGCTGAAGGGCTGTATTTATTGGAATTGATTTTGAATCATCTTGCTTTAATATTTGTTCGCATTCCCTCTGACTACAAGTTATTTTCCAACGATTCTTTTATTTCACTTTTTAAACACTTTTATGTATCTTGGCCTCTTACACATTTGTGAAAATGGAATTTCCAATCACTTTCTGGTGTATGAAAGGTTCGAAATTTTATACATTTTCGTATCTTCGCTGAAAATAAGCTATTTTGATATTCTTAGGAATTATTTACCTGTTAATTCTTAATTAGATCAAAATTTGATTATGTTATCTATGTGCATTTTGTAGTAAGATTGAAAAACAATACATCTCATAATTATAAAGTAAAAAATTACTAATTAAAATTTAAAAAATTGCTGTTTAGCGCGAATAAAAGTACTTTTTCAAAACTGGTTTTTAATTAAATCTTTAAAACAAATCAACAATTTATAAAGGGTGTGCCAAAAGTAACGCAAAATTTGAATTTGCTTCCATTCTTCCAAAAAACCTAAAAAACCCATTTGATAGATGACAATTTAGGGTTAGTAAAAACGGAGCATTACACGATAGAACACCAAAAATTAACGCAAGATTTGAATTAAAAACACAACTTTTTTAAAACTGTTGTATTTTTATTGAATCTTAAAGTACACAGTCTAGAGTTATGTATGGAATTATAAATATGACAAATGACCTCCACTGCTTTGCTGGCACATACGCACTTTTTTGTCGAAATTTTCCATAACCGTTTTGCTTAAATGTTGAAACGAAATTCAACCACTTTTACACAAAATGTTCATCGAAAATTTCGACGAAAGAATGCGTATGTGCCAGCAAAGCCGTGGAGGACGTTTGTCCTATTTGGTATTCCATACATAACCATTACACATACATTCCATAGACGCTTACTATTGTTGCCCATACTTTGTACTTTACGATTCAATAAAAAAATTACAATTTAAAGGGGGGAAAATGTGTTTTTTATTTAATTCAAATCTTGCATAAATTTTGGGACACCCTTTATAAAGATGATTGTTCTTCAGAGAGATGAATAAAAATATTTTGGAAAAAAAATTGTAAACCACCAATCCTCTGTCAACTAAGAAAGGTACAGCTTAAACAGACATTAAAACACGCTTACTATTGTTGCCATAACTCAGGCAATCTGACATAGAATATAAAAACGTTTTGGTTATTAGAAGGCTATTTTCGGAAGACTACTTTTGCCTAACTGTTCGTTTTGGAATTGATGATCCACCGCCACTTTGATGACTCAGCCAAAGAATTTTTCCTTTGAGTTTGGGAAGTGAAGTAGCAAGTAATAAGTTTCCTATTGCTGCCAGTGGTCACGCAAGGGCAGCAGAAAATCGTCTCGAATCTTCCTTTCTCAAATATCAAGTATCAAAAAAGGGGCGGTTGTCTGTGCTGTGGGGTCGCTAGATGATTGTAATGCCTCATCGATTTATCTTTACCGCCAAGCAAATATGTCAGAGACAGGCTATTTCATTGTTTAGCTGATCAATCAAAATTGCTGAGGAGCATACTGCTTCTATTCCATTTTCAGAAAACTTGGCGCCACTTTATGCAGCCATTACTCTTCTGTAGGGGATGGACGGGGAATCTGTTTAGTCCTTGTATCTATAGTGTTCGCATCGTTTACCTTATTAAAAAGTTTTCATGCGTCTTCCTGCTTTGTTGGATCTGTCCTGTGTGTATTGTTTATGAAAATTTTGTCTTATTAAAAGGTTTTCATGTATCTGTCCGCTTTGTTGGATCTGCCCTATGCGTATAGTTTATAAACTTTTACCTTATTAACAAGTTTTCAAGTATCTATCCGCTTTGTTGGGCCTTCCTTGTGTGCATTGTTTATGAAAATTTTGCCTTATGAAAAAGTTTTTCATGTATCTCTCCGCTTTGTTGGATCTGTCCTGTGCCTCTACTGTTTATGAAAATTTACCTTATTAAACTCTTAGTGCTTTTAAGTAATCGAATTCACACCCACGAAACGGTTGGACTGACAGATTGACTCCCTGAGAATGAATCCCTTTGATTCCATCAAAGATTTTATAGAAATCTACCATTTGTTTGTAAAGACAGCTTTCCAGGTACTATTTGTTTATTTGCGTCTTTTTCTTTTAATCATCGAACTCACAGACAGGCAGATAAATTACAAAAATGAATTGGGAGAAGATTAAAACATATAAATTTTCTACACTAAAAATATCAATGTTGATTATTATTATTATTGCTATTATTACGATACTTCCTCTTCATAAATGTTACCATAAGAGTGTTAAAAGTGCTGTTCGTTGCAAACTAAAACTTTATAATATAAATTTACCTTTTACAATGATGCATCGAATATACTTTTGATGAATTCCAGTGCACTATATTTGCGTCCAATTTGTTTCAAAAACATTTATATTTATAAACAGAATAAATACCTCTTCTGAAAAGTTACAAAGAGGTTGTTAAAAGTGCTGTTTGACGCAGATGATTTTATTACGTAAATTTACCTTTTACTATAACCCCTCGGATAATTTTTGATTGATTCCAATGTACCATATTTTGTATCAAAATCATTTATTTTTATAAAGAGAATAAAAAGTGAACGCAATAACTACAAAATGTAAAGAACTGAAGAGAGATAAAATTTGGTACATTTAGTATCTAAAATGCAGATTCTTATTAAATTTTGAACCACGCATGTCAAAGAAATGACTATCTGTCCATTTGTACTTTTGCATGCCTATAAACGCAATAACTCAAAAACATGACGATACAAATAAATGAAATTTGGTATGTGATCTTATGATTACAATTCTATGTCACAATACAAATTCAATTTTCAGATACTTGCGTATTAACCACATGGCAGGGATTAATTGCTAAAAAAATCGCCAAAGATTGCATGACAAATTCAGTAAAAAGGCTAGATTCCAACCAATATTTCTAAACTATTGTTTGTCAATACCATGTACGACGCTCACGGTCTTAACCACAGTTAACAATTTTATAGGGGAGAAAAACAGCTTAGTTTAAGGACTTTCTCCATGTTTATTCTACAATCCGAAAAAAGCAATTGAAAATAAATAAAAGTAATTTTAAATCTGACAATGCTTTTTTTTTATCTCACGTCGGTCGAGGTTCGATAATAAAGCAAATTCTTTATTAAATGTCTTATTTTGAAGCCACTGTATTTAATTTTAAAATAGACTTTATAATTTTGAAGTTTGATCAAATACAGGATTGTGTGAGAGATACGCTCGGTCGCATTTGAGTTTTCATTGGAGGCTTACTGGAATTTTACCTTTGGGAAGAAAATTTGACTAACAATTAGAAAGATAATAAAGATTACATATTTTTCATCCATGTTAGAGAGTGACTAAAGCTCCTTTTTTATGGTATAATCCCAAATTTTTCCAAGTGAAAAACTGATAATTACTCCTTATAATTATATCATAAAATGAGAGGAACAATATGATAATTTTATTTTTTGATTAGAATTCTGTTACATGTAATATATGACAAATGTAATTTTAAAAGTGTGATAAATGCGAAATTTTAATGTCGGAACTTTTTTTTCTGTGCATGAATTACACCTCTTCTTTAAATCTGATGGGAGAATCAGATGTCTTTTCATTGATATGAATCGGAAGTTTAGCCAGAAGGATGCCGACACAGAAGAAGAGAACGTCATTTGAACATGGATAAAATAACGAGGTCCTTCTTCTTATTGCTACAAAATGGGACATTGATTTAACGAGAATAAACTAAATCGACATTTGAAGCTACTACTAAATATCATACCTTTGATTAATAACTTATCTAGCACGCTATCTCTCAAAACATCTCTTAAAAACATCTCTTTCACAAAACATCTCTTAAAAACATCTCTTTCACAAAACATCTCTTAAAAACATCTCTTTCACAAAACATCTCTTAAAAACATCTCTTTCACAAAACATCTCTTAAAAACATCTCTTTCACAAAACATCTCTATTACATACACTCAGGATCAGCAATAATTACACTTACGCGTAGAAAATGCAAAACATTAAAAGAGGTTTCATAAAATTGCACTATATATTGTACTAATGACCCTGATAAGAGGATTGTTTTATATAACTGGGTGGTTTTCTTTACAATGCACCAATAACAATTTAATTTTACCTTAATAATGATTTCAATACACTTATCTTCAATTAAATATTAGTTCCAATGAGTTATATAACATTCATTTTTTTCTGTTCTGACATTTATTTATTTTTTTGCTTACTCGTGAAGAAATCTTAAATGTAGCTATAAGAAATTCAAGTTTGTCTTGAAATGTGTGATCTAACATTTGAAATGAAAAAAGAAAATGTCTCATCGTGAATTTTTTTTTTTTATTATTTAATATCGGATTCTTATGCGTCGTAAATCGAAGCAAGCGCGCATTCAATTAAACTCACGGAAAAGAACCATTTTATTAAAAACATTTCTTTGGATTCGAATGCAAATATTTCCCAACATTTATAAATATTGCGCATCTTAAGAAACTCTAATATAGAACCAGCTGGGTTTTTTCCCTTATTTTTCTTGGTATTAACTCACCTTCTTATCAAAATTTCAGTTTCTGGGGCAATTTCTGTCTCACAAGGTCGTTAAGACAGGGACACCTATATTTCTTCATTATGCTATAAGGAATGGAGGCCTAATTTTCCTTTATGATAAAGACGGGTTTGTTATAGGTGAAAGCTTTTAGAGCTTCCCTAAGCATGAGAGAGCTTCTATTAACCCTTTCTAAGGCCCCTGGGAAGTATGCTTCCCATCAAATTCATCAATCTTTGTAAGAAATTATGTAGGTTGGCATAAGTTCTGACAAATTTTTTTAGAAAGACAGAAACTTAGATGTTTCAGTTCTTTATCTCACATAAAATGATGTGTCTTGGTTTGTCACTTAATTATTAATTAACCAAATTAATTAATTAATCAAATTAAATTTATCTAATAAGCTAAATGAATCCCTTATCTTATTCTAATTTCAAGCCTAAAAATATTTTAACATAATATGACTAGAAAAAAATGGCCCTTTAAAGGGTTAAAGGATAAAAGCAATTGCAGGCATCATTAAATATCTCTAATTTCTTAACTGTGGGAAAAATTTGAATCGACATTTTCTTTTAAGTTTTAATACACATAATAAATTCTTTGAAATTTAATAGATAAAATTCTAAATAGAGAGCTAAATAGATAAAATTCGGTACACAGATTTAACTTCTATAGTGTTGACACCTGCCAAATTTTGAGCCGAATCCTATCTGTTCTAGCTTGTCTATGTGTTCCTATCTTCAGAAACAAGAAAGCACGATAAGTCAAAAACGCAGTGACTCAAATATATCAAATTTGGTATTGAATTTTGTGACTACAAATGCAGTTTTGTGCCAAATTTTTCTTCCAAACGGCTGAGGAAAACGTGACTATGGTCGGATACTATTGGAAACGTGTAAAATTCGATTTTCGGATACTATTTACTCATGACAGGGATTAATCGCCATTTAAGTCTCTAAGGATGATACGATAGATTCAGTAAAAATGCTAAATTCATGCCAAAACTTAATTTTTCTTAACTTTTGTATGCTATGCTATGTAAGGAGTTCTCTGACACAACCAGTTTATTAGATTATGCGAGAAAGTTTTGGGGAGACTACTCTTGTTGGTTTAATACATACAACTCATAATTTGCATGTATGAAAGAGAAAAAAGAGGAGATGAGGAGATGTATTCAGTAATGAAAAACAAAAAAGAACTTTGGTTTGAAATATAATATTTTACATATATATATTTTTTTTATTTATAATGTAAATAATTATAATATTTCATATACTTATACATATTTTTTTGTAATATTTATTAAGTTCTGCCATTTTTTCCTGGCAATATCTCATAA
This sequence comes from Argiope bruennichi, assembly GCF_947563725.1. Lineage (NCBI taxonomy): Eukaryota > Metazoa > Arthropoda > Arachnida > Araneae > Araneidae > Argiope > Argiope bruennichi. Next base: position 108,813,584 of record NC_079162.1, read on the forward strand.
AATAAATTTAAGGAAGTTTAATGGTTTTAATGATTAAATAAATTTAAAATATCGACATTACAGGTTAGACTCTTATAATGTAACGGAAACATCTTAGGAAAGATTTGAAGTAACCAAATGTTCCGAATTAGCCGCTATAATATCGAATTTTTGACAGTCAGTACCAAATGGAAAAAAATGCGTTGAAAGTTGAGCATTAATGGGATTTGTTTGATTTAATTTACCAAAAGAAGCTGGATTGACCGATGCAGTGCTGGAAACTTGCCCTTTTTTGGAGGGGAAAGGGAGTTCCAAGATCTCCAGATCTCACAACTTGCGATTTCTTCCTTTTAGATGGCATTAAACACCTTGTACGTGCCATAACTGCGAGATATCTCGAATGAATTTCAGAACCTTGTTACGAACATGGACAATGCCATATTCCAAAGTCTAGGGGAGGAGGGTGGGAATTGGACAGGAATACGGATATCCATTGCAATATTGAAAGGAAGACAGGCAAAATATTTGCAATTTTTCGAATAATGTTTTGAAATGTTTTAATTTTTTATAAAGTAAATTAATTTAATGGTTTCAAATACTTTTTGAAATCTAATAAGTGTAATCCAGATGATTATTTTGTAATTAACCTGTATAATCATCAAGATGAATGTTCTCTTTTTATATTTTTCACCGCCTATGTAAATTCGCATTATCCCCAATCTTTCCCCTGAATGGATTGAATAACATTTCTCACGTTTTATGGCTACTATATCTTCTAAAAGAAAACGTGCAACACGTGATGTTTCAGATTTTGGTATTTTGGGTCCGTCTAAAATCAAATCTGCCTTATTGGCTTCAAATTTTAAGTTCGCCTATTTCCACCTATCCCAAAATATAACGGAAATAAATTTAGAAATAGCCTTCACTTTTGCTCTTTTCGATCATCGAATGTCAAAATCGCAGACTTAGGAGAGCTATTTTTAAGCGACACTTTCTCTGCTTTCTTTCCTTCTTATTTTTTTTATTGATCACATATAGATTTTTTCATTTAGGATTGGGTTACAGGTGCTCTTCCCTTGCTCGCTTTTTATAAGCCTCGTTTTTTCCTCCTCCGAGGAGCTGTTTGTCAAGCAACATAAGAGCGAAACAAAAAAAGAAAATAGATAACTTTTTTTTTTCTATTTCTTCTCACTTTCTTCTTTGTCGACGGTCTAAAAGTTAGTAATTTCTTTTAGGAAAAGAAAGTAATATAAAACATTTTGCTTTGAATTCGTTTTGAAGTAAAATGCTTTCTTCAGTGAATGCTTTCAGATTTTCTACTGCATTTAGTGATAAAGAAACTGGGATTTATTTGATTCTGTGACTTTTCAAGTTAAATGCCACGATAAAAAGTGTTAAACGGTGATTCTGAGAATAAAATAGTATCTGAAATATACCATTGCGTATTTTTATATTTGGTCGTTTAAGAGTAGTTGATTGTGCTTGGAAGATTTATTATAATTCGAGTATTAGAATGTAATAACAATATTATTATAAAGCATCTTGCTTTGAATGCCTTTTGAGGAAAATTGCTTTGTTCAGTGAAAAGTTTAGTTGGAAATCAGTTTCAATTCCTTACTGCAGCCAATGATACAGAGACTGAGATTTATTTAATTTTGTTACTTATCAAATTAAATGTCATGATGATAAAAAGTGTTAAACGATCATTCTGAGAATAAAATAGTATTTGAAACGAACGATTTCATATTTTGATCTTTACCAGTTTAAGAGCAGATGATTGTGCTTGGAAGATGTGCTGATATTCAAGTATTAGAAAATAACAACTTTATAACTATACAGCATCCTGCTTTGATTGCCTTTTGAGGTAAATTGCTTTCTTCAGTGACAGTTTTCAGCTAAATTCAAGTATTAGAAAGTAACAACAGTATTATTATAAAGCATCTTGCTTTGAATGCCTTTTGAAGTAAATTGCTTTATTCAGTGAAAGCTGTCAGCTAAATTCAAGTATTAGAAAGTAACAACAGTATTATTATAAAGCATCCTGCTTTGATTGCCTTTTGAGGTAAATTGCTTTCTTCAGTTACAGTTTTCAGCTAAATTCAAGTATTAGAAAGTAACAACAGTATTATTATAAAGCATCCTGCTTTGAATGCCTTTTGAAGTAAATTGCTTTATTCAGTGAAAGCTGTCAGCTAAATTCAAGTATTAGAAAGTAACAACAGTATTATTATAAAGCATCCTGCTTTGATTGCCTTTTGAGGTAAATTGCTTTCTTCAGTTACAGTTTTCAGCTAAATTCAAGTATTAGAAAGTAACAACAGTATTATTATAAAGCATCCTGCTTTGAATGCCTTTTGAAGTAAATTGCTTTATTCAGTGAAAGCTGTCAGCTAAATTCAAGTATTAGAAAGTAACAACAGTATTATTATAAAGCATCCTGCTTTGAATGCCTTTTGAAGTAAATTGCTTTATTCAGTGAAAGCTGTCAGCTAAATTCAAGTATTAGAAAGTAACAACAGTATTATTATAAAGCATCCTGCTTTGATTGCCTTTTGAGGTAAATTGCTTTCTTCAGTTACAGTTTTCAGCTAAATTCAAGTATTAGAAAGTAACAACAGTATTATTATAAAGCATCTTGCTTTGAATGCCTTTTGAAGTAAATTGCTTTCTTCAGTGACAGTTTTCAGCTAAATTCAAGTATTAGAAAGTAACAACAGTATTATTATAAAGCATCTTGCTTTGAATGCCTTTTGAAGTAAATTGCTTTATTCAGTGAAAGTTGTCAGCTAAATTCAAGTATTAGAAAGTAACAATAGTATTATTATAAAGCATGTTGCTTTGAATGCCTTTTGAAGTAAATTGCTTTATTCAGTGAAAGCTGTCAGCTAAATTCAAGTATTAGAAAGTAACAACAGTATTATTATAAAGCATCCTGCTTTGATTGCCTTTTGAGGAAAATTGCTTTCTTCAGTGAGTTTTTAGCCGAAATTCAGCTAAATTCAAGTATTAGAAAGTAACAACTGTTATTATAAAACATCTTTTTTTATTGCTTTTTGAGATAAATTGATTTTGTTTAGTGAACGTTTTCAGCTGAAATTAAGCTAAATTCAAGTATTAGAAGTTGTCAACAGTATTATTATAGAGCATCTTGCTTTGATTGCCTTTTGAGGTCAAATGCTTTCTTCAGTGTGTTTTCAGCTGAAATTCAGCTAAATTCTTTACTGATTCTGTGATACAGAGACGAAGATTCATTTAATTCTGTTACTTTTTAAGTTAAATGCCTTAATAAAAAGTATTAGATGGTCATTCTGAGAATAATATCTGAAATATGCCATTACTACTTTGATCTTTACCATTTTAACAGCAGTTGATTGTGCTTGGAAGATGTACCGTATTTCAACTATTAGAAAATAGCGACGTCATTGTTATAAAGCATCCTGCTTTGAAACCCTTTTGAGGTAAACTGCTTTCTTCAGTGAAAGTTTTCAGCTGAAATTTGAGTATTAGAAAGTAACAATATTATTATAAAGTATCTTTCTTTGAATGCCTTTTGAGGTAAATTGCTTTCTTCACTGAATGCTTTCAGCTGAAATTCAGCTAATTTCAAGTATTAGAAAGTAACAACATTGTCGTTATAAAGTATCTTGCTTTGATTATCTTTTATTGTAAATTGATTTCTTCAGCAAAACCTTTCAGCTGAAATTCAGCCAAATTATTTATTGCATTCAGTGATACAGAGATCGAGATTTATTTCATTCTCTTTACTCTTCATTCCATAATAAAAGGTATCAAATGATCATTCTGCGAACAAAATAATATCTGAAATATACTATTTTATAATTTGCGTTTTTCCAGCTTAAGAGCAATTTATTGTACTTGGAACATTTACTGTCATACAAGTATTCGAAAGTAACAATGGTATTATTATAAAACAAATTGTTTTGAAAGACTTTTGAGATAAATTGGTTTGTAAAGAAAATACTTTCAGATTTCTCAATGAATTCAATGATATAGAGATTCACTTCATTTATTTAATTTGTTACTCTTTAAATTACTTCTTACAATAAGGAATTACAGCCTATAATTCTAAGAATAAAGCAATATCTATGATTCTTTCATGCTTTGATTCTTTTTTTAACAAAAGATCAGTTTATAGTGCCTGAAATGTTTGCAATAATTTATATTATTTGAAAAGTGAAATTTTTTCTATGTAGCTGAAAGAAACTATTCTTCTAAAAATAAGAAATTTTGGAAAAAAGCAAGAAAAACACACGCATTAGTTTATTATTTTTTCTCTTCTCACAATTAACACTAGATAATTAATTGCAGAGAAAATAAATTTTCTATCTTAAACCGTTTTTATGCTAAAAATTAAAAAAAAAATCTCTTTTTAAAAACAATTGAACAAACACATAAATGAATAACTTAAATTTAACAGAAATGACTCTATTCTCAATTTAGTTTAGTTCTTCTGTAACTTTGTAATGAAAATTAAGAACTGAAATATATGAATTTTTTATTATAACTTTTGATCTTCATTAAAAAGTAATTTGAAAAGCTCATTTAACATAAAGATGAAGAATTAACTTAATTAGTTGATTAAAATATTTTATTCTAGATCCCTAGCCGCTTTATTTTTTGAATATTGCAAAAATTATTTTATTTCATTTACTAAAATTTTTATGTGAGGCAGCGTAAATCTTTTGTCATATAATAAAATATCGGATCCAACTGCAATTAGCATTAGAATTTCTATGTCAATTGGCAAAAATTTGTCTACTGATTGATAAAAATTTCTCTATCAAAGGCCTGGTATCAGCATCGAGATCTGGGATGGAGATGTTGGTTCAAGTGTCGTCCTCACTAACTGATTACTCCTTAAAATTTAGAGGCCGGTCACAAATTAATTCTCATACCAGTACAATAGTCTAATTACAATAAAGTAATCACTCTGTATTATTATACCCTTTCATTTTTTCCTACGGTGTGACAGTTGCCATTTAAAACAAACATTACATTATAAAATACTGACTTAATTTTTTCAAGATTACTAAGACAGATCCTAAAAAAATATTTTGATCTAATTAATTGTTCCGTCCATTTGTACATCCAAGCGAAGTCTCGCAAATTTCTTCCTTTTTTTAAAAATGGCAAAGAAGTCCAATAGACATTAATACCTCTTCCAAACAAAAACTAAGTTACCGTCTGGAAGAATGATTTAAAAAACTACTGAAAGGATAACTCATAAGCCTTAGGAAATAAAAGCGTAAAACTGATTTTGTTTAGAATTTTAGTTATATTAACGTCCCGATTTAAGTCAACACTAGGGCTATTTTGGGACGGACTTCGCAATTTTGAACGGCGGTCAGGCGACGAGGACGACACCTGAGCTGGCACCCTTTCTCCATGCTTCCATGCCACAACACAACAGCGGGAGGATGGTTGGCCCCGCCGAGTTTAGTTTGCACCAGACCCGCTTGGGTAGAATCTCGAACCTGAAACCCTCCGGTTCGGAAGCCAACACCTGTTCACCAGGCCACTTCGGCCTTTGGGCGCGTTTTGAAAGTTAATTTTACATCAAAATTAAAAATTAATTAATTTCTAAATTACTACTAAAACTTGATTATTTGATTAGATGTTAAATAAAAGCTGTTATTCCCTTTAAATTTTGCTAAAAAATAATATTTTCTTAATAAAATTTAATGAAAAACAGTAAATATGAAATATATTAAAACATTTCTTCTGTTTGTAGTTACCATAAAACTGTATACGTATATTTCTTCAAGAAAACTTAAATCCACAGGGTTAGGAATGACTTATTTTTTTCCCCAAATGATAAGTTGTCATTTTATAAATCATGCCATATTCTGAGATCTTGAGACAAATTCTGTTGTAGATATTCGTCATTTTTATAAAACAAAAACTGCGTTGATCCAATTTCTTATCCCTTCCACTTGCAAGTTCAAATGAAGCCTCACAAATCTCTCCTAAAAGAAAAACATGGAAACCTGACAGACACTTGTAACTCTTGTAAACAAACACGAAGTTACTAACTTGGCGGATGATTTTGAGAGTAGCCGGGAGGTTATCTCATAAACTAGAGCAGATGAAAGAAAGAAAGAAGAGAGAACTAATTTTTTCCCGACGTTTACTTTTGCGCCGCAAAAATAAATTAATACACTCACAAAAAACGAAAAAAAAAATGGAACAAAGCACCACAGAGAATCCTACTGTACTCATAAAAAAAAAAAAAAAAAAAAAAAAACGAAGGAAATTGTAGAAATAATTTTGGCAATCTGCCTTGTGGGCTATGCTTTTTTAATGAAATTTTGCTAACAACTCATTTCATTTAGGTGACCTCTGGAAGAAAATTTATTGCGGAAACAAACAGATACGGTTTATTTATTTTCTTCTAGTTAGAATTTCATGCGTTTTTCGACTGCTGAAAGGTCTGAAGTCCTGTTCTTGAAGTGGATGATGAAAGGACCTAGTTTTATTTAAAAAGAAAAAGAATCGGGGAAAGAAAAAATTATTTAAAAAAGAAAGAATCTTCCACCCAAAATCAAAAAAAAAAAATATGGGTCCAGGTTCTAATCATTCTTTCACAACTTATATATTTACTGTTGTATAAATATGTCATATGTCAAAACCATAAACGGTAACATGCACGGAATTTTGATGAAAAAACTGGAATCACAACTAGTACTGTTTGACAACGGATTGTAAAACCCTCCGTGCTTTTGTGCATGCGTTAGGATGGGTTTAATTCGACAAACTAGGGGTGAGAGGAAAGTTGAAAGGAGATGTTTACATTTAACAATGAAAACTCATGGTTTTATGAGACGTAAACATTACAGATAATTAGTAATATAGAAGGAAAAAGGTACTAAATCACAGTAAAATATTTCAGAGCAATTTTTATTTAATATAAAAAACATAAACATTAAATTATGAAGAATAAATGAAAAATTTCTGTTCTTAAAATTTGGTAATTACTTTTTTACAAAATAATAATGATCTTTTTTATATTAAAATGTTTCTTTTTTATATGTCATTAAATTTTTTCAGGAATATTTTAATTCCCCGTTTTCTGCTTCTTGGTCACAATATTTAATGATGTTATGTAAAATTTTCTTCGTACCATTCCTGAAAGCTTTTTTATCACTTTTGGCTACACATATCAATACGAAATTTTAAGTTAAAATAAAATACTATCAGAAGTAACACAGCACTCACATATAAGTGAAAAAAATTGAACTAAAAAGTATCTAATGGGGGAAATCCAAGGTGAAAGGTGAATACCGGAAATGCGCTTATCGTTCCGCATCTCACTCCTTAATGAGATGGAATCGTCGAAATGTGATCGTCCCAGAATCTGTTGAAGAACAGTATATGATATTTTTGTGATAATATACAACAGTAGTTTATCACATGCAACACTTCGAGAACATATATAGTTAACATGTGAAAGTGTTTTGCTTCAATAAATAGTTTATCAAATTGGACATTTTGATGGAACAGATACGTCATTTTTTTCTTCTTTTCAAATAACAAAAAAAAAAAAAAAAAAAAATTCTGAAATGCTATTAAAGTAAACGAGACAAATAGTAATAGCTGTCCCAAGATTGAACCAAGATTTGAATTTGCCACCATTCGTGCAGTAAATGTTGACAACCCTATTAAAAATAACCATTTGACAGCTGATAATTTAGGGTTAGTAATAAGGAAGCGTTACACGATAGAACAACGTGTTAAGGCAAGATTTGAAATAAAGGAAAAATGCATTTTTTTAAATTTTTATATTTTTATTGAATCGTAAAAGTTCACAGAATAGGTTTATGTATGGAATAACACATAGGGTAAATGGTTTTGCTGGAACATATGCAATCATTTGTCGGAATTTTCCATGACCATTTTACATAAAGGTGACTGAATTTCGTTGATGATGAATTTCCTCCTTCAATGCACGCGTGCTTGTGTGCTTGGTGACATAGGCCTTTGACTTCAAATAATCCAATAAAAAGAAATCCACGGTGTTAAATCACACGATCCAGGGGGCCAACTTTCAAATATTTGAACTGTGGCCGCCAGATTTTCATCATTTTTGAAATATTGTTCACCAATGAAAACTCGTTGTCCTATCGATTAATGCTCCATTTTTACTAACCTTAAACTATCAGCTGTCAAATGTTTTTTTTATAGGGTTGCCATCACTTTACTGCACGAATTGTGGCAAATTCATATCTTGCTTTAATTTTGGAAGACCCTTTATAATTTTTGATGAAGCTTTTCCATTTTCTTATCCGAAATTGCAGAATTCACCGCACTTAATAACATCTGTTCATTTCAAGAATGCGGAAGATGTGCAAAGTGAGCAGATGTATTCAACATATGAGTTGATTGATTAATTACTGAATTTTTTCTATTAATGTGAAATTAATTTTTGTAATTTAGAATACCTCCTTAATAAGAATTAATTGTAATTAGAATAACTCTTACTATTTCTCCAAAAGTGTCAAGAAAGTAGAAACATTTTTAGTTTTCGGAAAAGATATACGAGAAACAGTATTTATTTTTTCTTACGAAATTTTCATTTCTCAATTTAAAATTTTTTTTCATCCCTGTGAAATTTTTTTGACATCATGTCTTTAATAAGCATTAATGTTAATAAATGACTTAAATGATATAGATAGTTGAAGTTAATTTATTTTACACATGCATTTCTGAAGTACGAAATTAATTCTACATTGCATTCGGAAAAATGGGTAATTTATTTTTCATTTTTCTACAATTACTCAGAATACTGCTGTAATACTTACATGGTATTAAAATGAAAGAGATAAATCAAAAAGAATTGTCACATCGTCGCTATTATAACGAAATGTCATATATCAAATTCGGCAGAAGATTTTATTAATGCCAAACTCTCAATTAATTATATGTACTTTCTGATTGTTGTATGATCAATGACTTTTGTATGTTATCTCAAAATACCATAAATATTGCAATTGGTTCCAGTTGTTGCATCAAAATTTCGTATATCTTACTGTGCGTGTCTTTCGATATACAAAATTTTGTAATAATACTGATGATATTCCCGGCCTATTGAGCAAATGAGATACCCAACAAATATCTGCAAGGCAAATGCCTGATACTAAGATATCACACATTGACTACTTCGAACCGCCCAGAGGCGCGCGGATAAAATATGGATGACCGAATTGCCTTAAGTGCATTGGCGAGAACTAATGTTGAATCCTAAGGGCCATTATTAACCACGGTACAACCCTTCCCGGGGAGAGGACGTCCCATCATCGATAAGGGTTAATCGACCCCACACCATTTCTGTATCCATTTGGGTGGCGAGAACCAACCACCATTCCTGCAACTTCTCAATCTCTTATCTGAGGTCCCCCCGGGGAGAGCGATGTTCAGATATACGCTGATAATGAAATTCAAAGAATAATTTTGAAAATTTTGCTGCAGGTTGGATCTATATTGTCTATTGTTTTATCTATATATATAACATTTATTCCGAAATAACAATTTTGATTTCATATTAATTTGAGAAAAGAAAGTAGTCATTGCATGCAAAAACCAAATGGCAAAACGTACTTCAAAGAAATATTCTTCTAACTGCAAGTCACATAGAAAAGATACTTTAGTACTGGTTGGAAAAATTATAAAGTTACAAAAACTCTTTGGGCTTATAAAATTGTATTAAAATTCAAAAATTGCAAATAAAGGAATGACGTAGCTGTAATACAGCATTTCTGACTGCTATATCTATATCTATATCTATACTTATAATAAAGCTCAATGTGTGTGTGTGTGTGTGTGTGTGTGTGTTGGCGCTCTACAGGCCAGACCGTTTGACATACAGCTACCAAATTTGGTACATGTATGCCTTGGAGGTTGGGAATGTGCACCTGGGGTTTCTTTTTTCGAATTTTTAATTAGAATTTTAATTATTAATTAAAAACTAACTTTCCCGCCAAAAAAATCTTCCATTTTCCCCACCGCCAACTTTTCCGCCAAAAAAATCTTCCATTATCCCCAGCGCCAAACGAGAAAGGCTTCAGTTTTTTTTTTTCTCCCAACAGTAATGAGGCTAGGGTTAAAATTTTTCGGCGGATTATTTCAATCGGTTCTGTTTATTTTCTTAATGTTTGATGCATTTAAAATTAAACATTGTTAATGAATCAATCTTTCAGATTCATTCTGAAGTACTTTTGAATTAAAATAAAACAGAATAAAGGAAATTAAAAATTTCTAATCCGCATAGCGTTACCCCAACTGGCGTAGAAAAAATCACGTATTTGCGTTACGTAACCGGCGAAGAAAATTCACGCATGCGCATTCTGTTCTGATTGTTGCCATGACAACGTTATCAATGGATGATTTAAATTATTTTTGGGTTAGTTGCATGCTTTTGTAAGTAAATTGTATTTATGTTAGTTATATATTTTTTGTATATGCTTATAGTTTTAAGTACATCGTTTTTTAAGTAGTTTTTTTGAAACCTGTTTTCAACCGTTTATTTTAAACGATTCGTTTTATTTTCTTAGTGTTTGATGCATTTAAATTTAAACATTGTTAATTAATTGATCTGCTCATAATGAATCTAAGAAAATTTTGTTGACCAACTCTTGAGATATTACATAAATTTAAAAAGATATTCTTTAGTGCCCATAAAGTTTAAACGCTGAGTGACTCTATTTTCAGTAATCAGATTATAAAAAAATGCTTTGTTTCTGTAACAAATATTATTATATTAATTGAAGATAAATTCTTTCCACTTTAATTTAAAGCATAAATTCTACGGGTGCTAACAGAAAATGAGAGAGATACATATTACGTTATGACTGAAGGCCTTTATAATATTATGAATGAATTATATGATAATCAAAATTTGAAGTTTTAAAATATTTTGATGAAGAAGCTATTAAAGTAGAAATTGCATAAAATATTTAATTATTAAAATTTTAACGAACATTAAGATTGGCGAACCGGCTGGTAGCCAAAGACGGCTAGTTATTACATAAATTACTGAATATGCCGAAGAAGAATATAACGGGTTTGTAAAATCCAGAAATCAACCAAATTCGAAAATTTTTAAAAGACCGTTTGACGACATGTCAGCTTTTAAACAAGATAAAATTATTAAAAGGTATCCGACTACGTTAAAAACACTGGTTATCGACCACATTGGCGAATTCTTCTTTTATTATTATTTCTTGTAATTCAGGCTTTTCTCTTTACAAAATAGTATTTTCTGGGAAAAGGAAGGTCTGATCTATCATCCAGGAGAATTTCAAACAATTTTTTAGCTAAAATTTTTCTTTAACTTCAATTTTCTCAAACTTTAATTTTTATAAAAATTATCCACCGTTAACATGATATCTCAAAAACTAATAGAGGTATTTACATAAAAATTTCAGCGTGTATTTTAAATTCTGTGGGCAATGAAATGAACCAAAAGTTTTATTGTTGGTGAAATACTTTTTCATTTATAGGTGTTTTTAGAAAAATTAAGTTGTAAATTTATGGAAAAAATGTATATATACGTATATTTTTAGCCGTAATTTCTTTGCATCTCAAAATGTTTCTTAGATTTTGGTTCATTTCATTCATCATTATATTCTATAACTTGTGTACAAAGAAAAATAGGATTGCTGCATTACAATTTTGCATAGAGTCTTAACCGTTTAGGTTAAATTTCATTAAAATTTACTAAAAATTTTCCTATTTCTCAAAATATGTTATATTTCCAAATAATTTTTTTGTATATATAGTGTTTATAATTGACAATACATCTAAAAACCATAAATAGTTTTTAAAAAATTAAATTTTTCAAAAATATTGCTTTGAACGTAGTCGGTTACTTAAGCGAAGTTTAGGGCCTTTCTTATTGACAAACAAAAAAAAATTTTAACACAGAAATGAATGAATACAACCCTTAAATATGATTTTAATCATGGATTTTTTCTCTTCTTCCTCATTTGCTTTATTCAAATATTGTTTCGCGTAGAGCAACAACAACAAATAAAAATTTTTATGCTAATATTTCTTTTAATTTAAAATGCTTTATAATCTTGCTTATTAAATTTCTCGAGTAGGCTTTTTGAATAATGACTTATTAAAACTTTATATAGAAATCAAAAACGAGAACTTAAGTGATTGACTTTCCGAAAAAAAATATTTGCCAAGAAATAATGCTTCTTTAAATGTTCTCTTTGAATAATCTCGGAAGAACAGAGATGGAAATAAATAATCTTTCCTTTAAGAAAAAAAAATGCATCGCAAAGATATCTTCTGATTAATTGTCATGGAATTCTAAGCTTACTTATGGCTTATTTCCTTGACCTAAGCGTGGTTGGGGAATTCATAAAATTCCCAGCTATCATAAATTGTCTGGATAAAAGGGATCAGTTATCTCCTTTAATGGTATTTTTCCTTGAATAATATTGTATCCAAACGTAGGAAGGGCTTATTGAAAATATTTATGCTTGGAATAATTTTCGGTGTATTCGCTGGATTTTAATACACAGTTATTCTAGAAACTAATTACGTATATAAGAATATAAAACTAGGGCTGTTAAAAGTTAATTGTTCACATTTTGGCTGTATAAATATCCGATTTTAATAATAATCCATAATGGGCAATTAACGATAAATCCAGAAATGGTTAGTAATAAAATCTAAAAATACGTCGAATGGATATGTAGGCGATGACACTTCCATTTGTTGCAAATTTTCAGCTTGTATGATGCTTTTTTTTTTTAACGGAAATTGGATTCAAATATTTGATTCTCCGAATTCGGAACCTTAATTATAACTAACATATTGAATCTCCATATCATATGCTGGCTAAATTTTTATAAATTTTCTTATCTTTTCCTTAATTTTTAAACTAAAAATTTTTCCTAAAGATCATTAATTTTTTAGAACCTTAACGAAAGCAATTATTAGAATTAATTGTATGTTCGTTATACAGATCTTTTTTCCACGGCATCTGTCTAAATTTTCTTATCTTTCCATTAACTTCTAAACTAAAATTTTTTTTCTGAAACTCATTAATTTTTTTTAGAACCTTGATGAAAGCAATTATTAGCATTAATTAAATGTTCTGCTTACTAATCCTTAATTTTGTGGATCTGATTAAATTTTAAAACTTTGCATTTTATTGCATTTACTATCAAATGCAGATTTAATGCTATTAACTTATGTAATTCTATTGATTCTGAAAATTGTGTTTCGAAAAAAAAAAAAATTGATTTTTCCCTCAGAAGATCATTATTTTTCTTAACAAGCATTTAATTTAAAAAAACAACAACATAATTCTCAAAAGTAAGTAAGCTAATTGCTCTGTTAATTAAAAATTTAGATTTAAAATTTCAATTAAAAGAATTAACGTTAATGAGAATTAAATATTATAATAAAAACTATATATATATATATATATATATATATATATATATATATATATATATATATATATATATATATATATATATCCTAATTAATTTCCTAATTTTTTTCTTAATTCAGCCCATATTAACTTCATTCTAAATGTTCCCTTATTTCCCGATCCAGTTCCCATTTTTTATTTAATTAACTCTACACGCACTCTATAAAACTGCTGGTCTGAGCATTTTCTCACGCTCCGAATGAAAGGATAAAAATCTTTAATGCATACTACATTCTTTTAAATATACCTAAGATTCCCTTTTCTAAATCGGCGCGTGTCAAAGAAATCCCTATCAAAATTTCATAATAAAATCACTGAAGGGGAAAGTTCCTGTCTCTTTTGCACTTGTATCAAGATGTAAACAAATGTCAGTTTTATCATCGCTTCTTGTATGTATACCTTCCGTCGTGAAATAAATCGAAGTTAAAAATTTGAAAAGTTTCTTCTATTCGGCCACTCAATTTCTTAAATATATTTACACACACACGCACGCACATGCATATATATATATATATACATCTTAGTTGGTGGTTTTTGGGAATGAATGGTGTTCACTTGTTGCAGAGTAAATTAAGTCTGATTATGTTATTTCAAGAAAGTAGATAACATCGTTGAAAAAGCCGTGCAAGTTTTTAATTGATGGATATTATTAATTCCTAAATCTTTTTTAGCTAGCACATTTTCACCAGAAAACAAAATGTCATTTACTAATTAGTAAATACTAACATGCATAATTGCTTTAGACTAAATTTGAATGGAATTTTTAATTCTACTTTAGGATGATATAATGCTTTGATGGGAGAACTCACGATAATAAAAATCGTGTGTAGAAATCCTCAATTAGTTATACATATTTAGTCTTTTTACTTGTAAATCAAGAATCTAGAAAAAAAGTATTGATAATAAGGAACTGTGTTTCATTTGATTGCTATTTTCTCGGTCTGTCACCTGTGATACTTAAAACATAGAAATCTTTTATGAAAATTCGAAATTTTTTATACTATCATTTCTCCCTTGGTTCGCACCACTATTTTTCATCAAGACGATAACCAAGGTATATACTAAATATTTTCATGTTGATTGATTTTTTAACACTTTTCTTCCCTCACGTAAACTCACATTTCTTTCCTTTAAAGGGGCCGTGGTGGCCTGGTGGTAAGGCCACGGCTTGTGAGCCGTAGGGTTGCAGGTTCGGGACCCCATTCCATCGAAGAATCGCCGTGTAAGGGGGTCTGTTGCACGATAAATCCGCCAGGGCCAAACGTCCTCCCGTTGGTGTGGAGTAAAGAAGGGGGTGCCTGCTGAGGTGTCATCCTCATCATCTGACCTCGGTTCAAAATTACGAGGCACGTCCCAAAATAGCCCTAGCGCTGCTTCAAAACGGGACGTTAATATAACTTAACTGAACTCTCCTTTAGAGGACAACTGGTATGAGATAAAAAGTGACACCATCGATGCAAACTAATGCCTATGTAGACTAATTTGTCCGAAACTATTTGATGTTTAATGAGAAATCTAGTCAAACATTTCCAAATTTTCTTAATCAATGTAGAAAAATACAATATTCTATTGTCAAGCTATCAAAATATTTAATTTCCAATCTATAATAAACTTATCTTCATAAGTGGTATGTTTTTAGTATAATAAACTGATGTGCGAAATAATACTTTCTGTAAAACAAAATTTATTTTTTAAAAGATTCACTTGGATTGAAAAAAATGAAGCAAGAAGTTATTACTTCGACATCATATTATGTTTATAAATTATTTAATTATTTTTTATGATATTATATAATTTATGCCTTATTATATAACATATAGTAACATTATTATTTATAAATATAACATATGGTATGAATATTTATTCTACTTTTAGATTTAATTTCATACCTTAGATAATTTCCTATTGTAAGGAGTTGGCTGGAACTTTAATAAGTAAAGATATATTCTTTTGAGGACAAAAACGTATTTTTCTAAATATATAAGTTGAATAAGCCCTAAGAAGTTAAAATCACATAATAATCTGTGCACCAATAACTGTACTTCAGAAATTATTTAATAATTAATTAAAACTTGAAAAAATAAAAAAAGAAACCAAATAACTTGTTCAACTGCAACATGAAATGACTTGTACCAGAAATTTACCTTCTCATATTTTATTGATTTTTTTTAAAAACAAAATTACCTTTATTAGAAAAACAATAAATACTACATTATAACTGGTTATTTCTCTTTCAATATGAACATCGATAATACATTTGGACGAAAAAAGTTGGTAAAATGAACTAGTAAAGCTCATACAATAATATCTGTCCAATCTTTTATGGAATGCTGCCGTTGCAATACTGTTTTCTTTTCCTTCGGTCTTATATGTAAGTCGGATTACTTTTCGGTTATGGTGTAATATTGATCTCCCAACGGATTACCTGCTCCATTTATTCATTCCATAAGCAATATTTATAAACGGGAGGATAATGGAAATCTGGAGTAAGAAAGCGATCAGGTCGTAGGGTTTTTTTTTATGTCATCGGATTATTTCTAACATGGGAAGAAAGGTAGCGGTCCCTTGACTTTATGAACTTTTGCATAAAAAATCGTTATTCTGTATTCTCTCTCCACATAGCACAATCTGTCATCATTCATTTATACATAATTTGCTGGCAATAACCATAAATTACCAATCTAGAATCAACAATAGATCATGAAGTTTGGATTTATCGGCTTACCACCTATTGACATCATGGTTACCAACAGTTGTTTTCTTTAAATGTTAGCTTGTAGAATGAACTTACATATAAATGTATTGCTACATTCTCTCTCCACATAGCACAACCTGACATCATTTTTAAAAATAATTTGTACGCAATAACTATAAATTACCATTCTAGAATTAACAATAGATCATGAAGTTTGGATTTATCGGCTTACCACCTATTGACATCATGGTTACCAACAGTTGTTTTCTTTAAATGTTAGCTTGTAGAATGAACTTACATATAAATGTATTGCTACATTCTCTCTCCACATAGCACAACCTGACATCATTTTTAAAAATAATTTGCTGGCAATAACCATAAATTACCAATCTAGAATTAACAATAGATCATGAAGTTTGGATTTATCGGCTTACCACCTATTGACATCATGGTTACCAACAGTTGTTTTCTTTAAATGTTAGCTTGTAGAATGAACTTACATATAAATGTATTGCTACATTCTCTCTCCACATAGCGCAATCTAAAATCATTCTTTTGTATATAATTTGCAGGCAATAGCCATAAATTGCAAGTCTAGAATTAATAATATATCATGAAGTTCGGAATTTTTGGATTACCATCTATTAGCATCATGGTTTTCAGCAGTTGTTTTCTTTCAATGTTAGTCTGTAAAATGAACTTATGTATAAAAATTCGTATCTCTACATTCTCTCTCCACATAGCACAACCTGGCATCATTTTTAAACATAATTTGTACGCAATAACTATAAATTACCAATCTAGAATTAACAATAGATCATGAAGTTTGGATTTATCGGCTTACCACCTATTGACATCATGGTTACCAACAGTTGTTTTCTTTAAATGTTAGCTTGTAGAATGAACTTACATATAAATGTATTGCTACAATCTCTCTCCACATAGCACAATCTAAAATCATTCTTTTGTATATAATTTGCAGGCAATAGCCATAAATTGCAAGTCTAGAATTAATAATATATCATGAAGTTCGGAATTTTTGGATTACCATCTATTAGCATCATGGTTTTCAGCAGTTGTTTTCTTTCAATGTTAGTCTGTAAAAAGAACTTATGTATAAAAATTCGTATCTCTACATTCTCTCTCCACATAGCACAACCTGGCATCATTTTTAAACATAATTTGTACGCAATAACTATAAATTACCAATCTAGAATTAACAATAGATCATGAAGTTTGGATTTATCGGCTTACCACCTATTGGCATCATGGTTACCAACAGTTGCTTTCTTTTAGTGTTATCCTGTAGAATGAAATTTTGAATAAAAAGTCTTATTCTACATTTTCTCATCGCATAGCACAATCTGACATCATTCTTTATATATATATAATTTGCAGGCAATAACCCCAAATTACAAATCTAGAATTAACAATAGATCATGAATTTTAGATTTTTTTAAAAATGTATAAAAATTTATTCAGTTTTATTTTTTATAATCTAAGCAGGCTGATTGACTCTTCCTTTTTATATATTCAGTACAGAAACAAGAAATTCATGTTAACGTGCCTATTTTCTTGAAATTAGAAGGTTAAAATATTCTTAAGAATTTAGAGTCCTAATGAAATGCAAAAATTTCGATTTATTTGCTTTAAAAACTAATATTTCAGATCTTATTAAAGCAAAATAATTGGGACTTTAGAGAATTAAAAATAAATAATAGAAAGTCAGAGAAAATAGAAATATGATACTATTTTTTAGCTACGATATATCCAAATTATATGCGAACCATGCAATACATATTGTTTTTAAATTGACAAGAAGACAGCGAAAACATTTGTTAGAACTCATATTTCTTAAATATTTTTTCTTGTTATTTATAATCGATTTCCATTCATTCAACTAAAATGCTGGCAGATCAAGAAAAATCTAAATTTGGACAGCACTGAAAAGGAATTTGAGCCCACCATTTTTGAAATAATTATAAAACAACCACAGCCACCTAACAAAAGAAACTGACCATGCGATATAGATTTGCAGGTAGGTTCTATGTCTCAATTACCATCTTTATTTTGTTGCCTGGAGATACTTTTTATAAGCTTAGCTAGATAAGAATTTCTTAGTCCGATAATTTTTATTGGTATTATTTTTACTTTTTTCAGTAACTGAGTAACACAATTTGAGTAAACTGATTCCTCAACAATCTTCGTAAAGTGAGTAGAGTCGATCGTCTCTTAATTTAATATTTATTCCTTTCAAAGTGCCTCTTATCCGTTCCATTGCTTTATTTATCCAATATACTTAAATGCTTCTTATTAGCGTTTATAACGACGTTGTATATTGGGACATGATATCGTATTTAAGGGCAAAAGTCATCGGAAAGACGAGCTAGAGAAAAAGCCACACGAGTCCAGTTAGAGTCTAATTTATCGGTCATTGATCTATCTGTATTAATGGTCTTCACATTGCAATCTTATGCATTTTTAATAAAAATTTTCTTGTCTTTTTCATTTGTTGGAGAACAGGGCTTTAGTGTGCCACCTCGATTGAAGACGTATCATTTCATTTGACGGAAGCGGCTGTTTGATTTCTTCTTTCTTTTTTTCTTCTTTTTTTAGAGCTTATTTTTAAAAACTAATGAGAGAAAAAAATTCCTACATACTTTTTCTATCTTTTAGGAATAAGGCACAATTAAATGAGGAAAATATGTTTCTATTAGTTTTCTGTCCAAATTGTGGAGAATGCGCAGGAAAATGTTAGCAATGTGATAAGCTTAGATTAAAAATAAATCTGAAACAAACCTTGACTATAAAGAAGCTTTGTCTCTGAAAGCTTGTTCATGAATCAGATAAATGGGTAAATAATTTATAAGAACATTTTTAACATATACAGGGTATCTCAAAAGACTGTTTTCAAGCCTTTTGAGTAATTCAGACACACAAAAAACAAGTTTTATTTTTCAATGGAATATGGGGCCATACACACAAAAAGGTATGGCTGCTACAGGCTTTTTATAAGTGAATTGAATAAAAGAGAAGTTATACAGTATACAGAATGTTCATTTCATATTTAATGGAATACGGAATTACCCATTTGTACCCAGTTGTACAAATTGGTAATTACAATTATTACAATTACCATCTGTAAATTACCCAGTTGTAGTAGTTTGTACAATCTACTAGCATGAAGAACAATATTACGTGTCATACTCAGCATGGTAGACACAATAGTTTCAAGTAGGGTGCATCATCAACAACAAATCTTTGAAGTAAGTGTTCAAAGAACTTGCTGTCTGAAGCAATACACGCTTCACTTGTTGTTATTCACGTAACTATGATTTTATGTTATTGCAAAATTGCATTCCATTAAACATATTTTGAACATTTCATTTGGTATATCCCATTCATTTACTTAACCCTTCAAAGGGCCATTTTTTTCTAGCCATATTATGTTAAAATATTTTTAGGCTTAAAAAATTAGAATAAGAAAAGGGATTCATTTAGCTTTTTAGATAAATTTAATTTGATAATTAATTAATTTGGTTAATTAATAATTAAGTATCAAATCAAGACACATCATTTTGTCTGAGATAAAGAACCGAAGCATCTAAGTTTCTGACTCACTAAAAAAATTTGTCAGAACTTATGCCAGTCTACATAATTTCATACAAAGACTGATAAATTTGGTGGGAAGCACACTTCCCACGGCCCTAGAAAGGGTTAATTCAATTACAAAGAGTCTTTATAGTGGCTTTAATTTTTGAGTTACCGCTTCCATGTTCTATTTAAAAAAAGATTTGTTTCTTTGTACTTTGCTCTTCTTCCCTTGGTGCAGTTTGGCTTTCTTGTTGTTTATACTATAAATTCCATAATTTTCGTAAGGCTTTGAAATATTAATAATAGTGTAATAAAATTGATAATAAGAGAACGTGCAAAAATGAGGTAGAAACTTCAAAGTTTCACTGTCAAAAACTTATGGTTGGATAATTTATGCTAAACCGAGAAACAATGTGTATCTGCAAGGTTCCAACAAAATAAAATGCGTAACACTTTTTTATTACAGAGAATCAATAAAGGCTTCGTGAATCAATAAAGGCTCTAAAGATTTCGTGTGAATAAAAATAAATTAAAAATGTAAACATTTAAAATAAAGCCATGCGAGTTCATTTAAAATGAAACTAAAAAAAAACTACATTTTTTTTACACTAAAACTTTATATTTCTTAAATTTTTTGACAAATGCATGATAAAATTTCAATAACAGCAAACCTCAAGTATTCATATATCATACAGAGTGGATGAAACAAGAAACATTAAAATAGAAATAAAAGATATGATGCAAAAAATAATAATAACATACTTAAAATCTGCAGAGGTCCCCTCCTCTCTCCTCCCATGATCTCTGAAAAGGGAGGGGGAGAATCAAGAGTGCACAGAGAATAATATTGATTCATCTATGCCTAATTGGCTCTTGAATTGCAAAGTTATATGTTCAACCCAAATTCTTATTTAGAAAGTTATTAGTCCATCTTTAAAAGCGAAAAAAAGAAATATGCATAAAAAAGTAAAAATAAATAAACAAAATAAAAAGAACTTTAAGAGAATGACATCATTGAAGGATACTGATGAATTCTCTCAAGTGGCTGTTCCCAGAATTAGAGAATCTGTATGATTTTTCTTCAGTTTCTTGTAACCACGTTCTGATATTGGTTGTTGAGAGTCAGTATTGGGATAATTTTCGTTGGATTTCCACAGAATTTCATTCAATTACATTGTATCTATCCTTTCATACAGAAATGATAAGAATAAGCAATTTATTCAAGAGATGGAATTTTCTTTAGACATAACAACAATAGCGATGAATAAAATGTCCAGTTTTCAGAAGCAGTATGCATACTTATTTGGCAATAAATTTGTCAGGCGAAAATTGTGATAAATTATGAAAAATAAAGAAAGGTTTTTCAGCGATTTAAGACACGTCTTTTATTTTGATGCGTGATTGAGATAGATGTGTGATTGGATTAAAATAATCGGTTTATCTTTTATCTTTCAAGAAATATCGTGTCCTTTGAAATTCATGTTATATGAGTAGAATAATCTACGAGAGTGGATAACACTTGAATTTCTTGCATTCTTCTATAACATGAAATTTTTAGTGTTCAATTTCTCTATATACCATAGATAATAGAATGCGCATTTTGATTTTTTTTTTGACTGATGATTTTTTTTTGACTGATGAATTTTTTTTTGACTAATTTTATCCAAATTCCGTACATATCTGCAGTCACGATGACAAACTCATGTGCCAAACTTCGGTGATTTATTTCTTTTCGTTTTGGGTTATCAAACTCATCTGAACTAAAGCGGTCTTCCCTTAGATCAAGAATGTCAAACTCATGGTCCACAATATATATATCAGCGACTTTGAAAACATAACAGCAAACAGAAAGATGTTTAATAAAAATTCGTAGATTAATTTTTAAAATCCTTATATACGTGTATGAGCCAAGATTGAGCCTAAGTTTGAAAGCATTCGAAAAGTGCCATAGGATATACTTTCCATGTTTGGAAATATTTATCAGCTCGAGTCATTAGTTTCATTTATGAAAAGAAAGAAATCTCCTTTCAGATCAATGATTACTGACATTCACCTTGGATTAAGTTTGAAAGTAACCATTCCGAACAAGATATTCCTCGAAGTATGAAAGAGATACCAAGCGTCCAAAATTAAAACCGTAACTCTATCGTTGCATTTGTTCTTTTTCATACGGTTTCTTCAAAATAAACTTATGTGGATTTGTGTGTGTGTGTGTGTGTGTGTGTGTGTGTGTGTGTGTGTGTGTGTGTGTGTGTGTGTGTGTGTGTGTGTGTGTGTGTGTGTGTGTGTGTGTGTGTGTGTGTGTGTGTGTGTGTGTACTGCTTTTGCTCTTAGCTTCAGCTTAGTATTTCAGCTTGACACTTTTGTTGCGGACTGATTTCACCCAAGATTTAACAGGAATTTAGAATTTTGTTGCAAAGAAAATATACAAAATCCAATTTTTTTTTAGACGCTAGATTTTGAATTATCGAATTGGCAGTTTGACAGGAATAATTTTAAAAAGGTTCTTTTGGATATAGGAAAGTCTTAAATATGAAGATTAATCAATAGCAGATTTCTATATGGGGCAAATTAGGAGCTGTCTACCACAGAAATGTTGGAGAAGGAGCAGGCAGTTCGATTAAAAATGCTATTAGTCTAGCTGCCAATTAAATGAACTTGTAATTTTTAAAAAAAATATCTATGAATTATAAATTGAATTGAATTATTAAAATCATTAAACAAAAAATTAAATATTAATTTAATTATAATATCTTCAGATATTAATTATTCAATTAGATGGCTGTGTTATATTCTAACAGTAAAAACTTTTTTTTTTGTCCTGCAAAAAATAAATTTTTTAATTTTATATTTGTTTGAAATTTATTTTTTCCCATTTAATCTATCATAATAAACAAATGATTTCATTTTTAAGTAAAGAAATCATCAAATAATAATTATGGTTTATTTTTCAAGAATTTTATTTCTTTACTCATTTTTTTTCTCATCATATACATATAAAAATAATTATTAATTCACATTCTCATAATATAACTAAAGAAATAATAAAATATAGAGTACATCATTAATGCGGAATAATCCCTGTTTATACGACTTAATTCTGTGGTAACGAGGTGACGAGATGTAATTAAAAAAAGGACATCATTAGTATGTTTATTAAGTTCTCGTGGTTTGCATTATCTTTGATCGTATAATACCTAAAGAATGAGCAACTGAGACAATTCAAATCACAGTGGCAGATTTTTCAATAGTTAAAATGTTTTTTTTTTTTTTTTTTTTTTTTTGTTCTTCGAAAAAACTTTAAAATGAAAGATAATTAATACGAAATACTGTTGTCCTTTTTGAACTGATTGACAATAAAACCACAGTCTGAGGTTCACCCATTATTTTCCGGTTTTAAATATATTTCGTCTTTTCATTAAATCCAAGTATCTAAGTGAAAAAGGGGCATTTCAAAAAAAAAAAAAATCAAAATAATTGCAAATTATTTTGAATTATTTTCAATTAATTATAATAAATAAATATAGTAAAAATATTTATAATTAGCTAAGTCTCTTCTTTTACGCGTCTTGAATCGATATAACGCGTCCTCTATAAAATTAGCATTTAAATCTCTTCCATTATTGAAAAGTCAGATTAATTAAAATAATTAGTCTCAAACTCTTTTTCACAATGGAAAAACAATGATTTCTCTTAGTTTAATAAAATTCCAGAGTCCCAATTACAAATTTGAGATTTGGGCGGAAACCTCAACGGATTTTTTATTAACAAGTTTCCTTAATTAGCATCTCCAAGGCCTCGAGCATCTAGTTAGAAGTGTAACCCAATAAGATCCCTCCTGCTGAGAATAAAATTTCATTAACGAGGTTTTCTTCGTTTTTATTTGTTCACCAATTAAAGTGAACCAAGGGTCATCTTGATTGCAGGAAAAAATGAGCCGTTAAAAAGTAATTTACTCTTAACTTCCGATATGCGTGAAGCAGATCTGTTTAAGCAATTGAAGCAAAGTGATATCAGCTGGTGAAGAAAAGTTAGTAGATTATTTTCAATTAGGATCTGAAGTTAATTGCCTCATTCAATTAATTAAATATCGTATATTTTTTCACAAACTTTGTTTTCAAGGCTTCGTAAATATTTTCACTTGAAGTTGGGTCATAAATATATGACACAAGTCGTTTTAATTAATTTATTATAATTGTTTCATCTAAAAATAATTTTAAAGTATTAGAATAATTTAGAAATTATTTGGATTTCTTCCATGGATTTCTTAATGTCGAGTCATAAATATATGAAGCTAGTTTTTTTTTTCTTCAGTTTATGATAACTGATTGCGTAGGAAATAATTTTTGAAGAATAAAGTAATTAAGATATGCAATGTTTTCCCTTGCATGCATGATTATCGTAGTTTCTCTTCACATGTTTGTTTTTTACGTCTTGTAATCCCGCTGGAGTAGTGTGGCGTAGTGTGGAGAGGGGGGGGGTGCCAGCTCAGGTGTCGTCCTCGTCATCTGACCGTGGTTCAAAATTACGAGGTCCGTCCCAAAATAGCCCTAATGTTGCTTTAAAACGGGACGTTAATATAATTAAACTAAACTAAACCTACGTCTTGTAAATATAAGGCCCAAATATTTTTTATCTGAGATTGATTCATAAATATATGTTACATGTTATTTTTATTAGTTTAGTATCAGTGGCATAGCTGGGGTAGGCAGGACAAGTGTCTTGGACACCATTATTAGAGATCGCAAAATTATGAAATAAATTAGTCGAGCTTAATAAAAAAAATAATTAAAAAAAAAACCTCCTTATCTCCAAAATTAAAATAGACTTATTAAAACATAAAAAAGAATTTTTCTCCCATTTTAATATTTCTAAATATTCAGTAATCTCTATTAATTCCCAAATTCAAATGTTATTTAAGTTTCGTTCACAAACATCATTTCTAACACAGACAAGCGAATCATGAAAGTTTGAAGATACTTTTTTTGATAAATAATCAAAGGTTAATGCATCTTTTTATTCTAAACGAATCATGGGAGTAGTAGTTGATTAGTAGACGCAACGTGACATCAGATTTAATATATAAAAATTCACAAGATCATATTCTATTCCCCTATCTTTCTTATCAATCAACAAAAAGCCGATTAGTGTTTAAAAATGCCTAATTTAAAAATGCCGTTATTTAAGTGCCGTTCGCAAACATCGTTTCTAACATAGACAAGCAATTTTTCAATCACCAAAAAGCCAATTAGTGTTTACTATTGCTTTATTTATCTTTATTTAAGCTCCGTTCGTAACGTAGACGTTTCTATCGTTTCTAACGTAGACGAATCGAATCATGAATGTTTGAAAATACTTTTTTTGATAAATAACCAAAAGCTAATATACATCTTTATTCTAAGCGACCCATGCAAGTAATAGTAGTAGTACGAGTAGTAAAGTATGGTATTCGATTAGTAGACGCAACGTGAAATCAGACTTTATAAAGCTCACGAGGTCATATTTCTATTCATCTATCTTTCTTATCAGAAAGCAAAAAGTTGATTAGTGTTTTAAAATGCCTAGTAATTTATGTTTAGATATACTATAAATCAACTAAATGGGAAGAATTAGAAATATATTTCATTTATAATAACAGTGCAAAAAAAGCATTATGTGATGGTAGAGGCGCGGATAGAACAGCGAGCTATTAATTGGATATTTTCCCTTCTTTTTAAGGCTGGGATTAATTTATTTTGTTTTAAATTCCAAATAGAACAAGAAAAAACGAAATCTTCCTTTTTTTTTTTTTTGCTCATAATATTAGTGTTTCTCCTTAAAACGAATGCTGCAGTTATGATCTATTTCACAAACTGATTCTGTAAGAAAAGTTCTTAGAGCTGCTCCTACAGAAATTTAATTCCTGCTTAGTATCTGACGATGAATAATTAATTAAAAATGCTCTTACATTTGCATAATCATTAAAATTCAGAAGAAATATCAAGTTTGAAAAAAATTCAAAACATTTTTATTTATTAAATGCCGAGTTCTTCGTTTTATTTTTTAAATATAATATATTAATTCGTTTCTTCATTGAATTTGAAAATAATATTTTTGATTTTTTTTATGAAAATTATTTGAGTTCAATTCATTTATTATATCAATAAAAATTTTGATCAGCATTCGATTCTTATCTTTTTAAATAATTTCTGTGATTGCGCCATCGATTGCTTGAATTTAATTGGATAAAAAATAAGTTTCCGAATAATTGAAATATAAAATCTTTAAAGACAACGCATCTCAAAAGCTTACCATAATTAAATCCTCAACTCAGTATTAAAATAAAAATCATTTTAAATCAATAATTAGATTAAATTTCGTGTTTACCAACTGTTGGCTCTAATTTGATAAAAAAAGTTATATTTAAAATAATATATTTTCTTAATATTTCTCAACTATTAAATTGCTTTCATAAAAAGAAAAATTTTTAAATTCTGAAACCATGTAAAATTCATTTTTGTGCAAAAATATTTTCGGAAAAAGGGCAACATTCAGATTAAATTTCCTTGAATTACAAATAACTTTCAGAAGATCTCGTCTCTAACTTTTTTACTAAGAATTTTCTAACTTTTTTTTAAGAAATTTATTTGGAAGTTCCGTTATTTGGAATTTCTAATATTTTTATTTCACAATTGTGTTCTATTATTCAAATCATCACAATTGTGTTCACAACTATTCAAATCATATTTTTATAGCACTTGCGTTATTCTTTGATATTTCCCATGGAAGGGTTACTTCTTTAAAACCCAAAATTTTCAGATTAAAATACTCCGATACAGACAAAAACATTATAAAAATAATTCCTTTATATATATGAGCTCTGAAAAGCTTTTTTTTTTGCTTGAAAAACAGCTTCTCCAAGATTCTGTGAGACCTTTCAAATAATACAAACGTACTAATTTATATCATAGATTTATTTCTCCAAATTTTTTGTCCTCCGGCCGTATAATTTTCTAAAATTTACAAATATAATACACGAGAAATAAATAAAATACACGAGATACGATACAAATAAAATACACAAGAATAAAATAAATGACCAATTTTTACTCCAATACTCGCCTTTTCACACATCTCAGTCTAGTTAGCTGAAATTAGGTTCATATTAGTGAGAAAATCAACTTTCAGTCATTAAAAATCAAATCCTGAAAAAATTCAACGCATTCGATTTTTTTTTCCTTTTATGAGCAGTGGTTTTTTTAAAAACGTTTTATCGCTAGATATTCTTTCTTTCTTTTTTAACTTTTGACTGTTTTTATCGAATATCGCTGCTATCTATGTCAAAGCAAGATGTAGCATTTTTGACAACATATAAATATCGCATATCATTTCATCAATTAAATGATTTTACAAATTTGGCATACATTTTGATATAACAGCGAAGTTAGTTCATATTAGAATCGGTTAGAATATTTCATCTTGAATTTATCATTTTTTTACGTTTACGGATATCAAAACGTCAGAAATTTGGATTCTCAGACACTGATCTGTGCTCTTGCAGCGCGGGTGAGTTCAAACTGTCGAACACTTGCTTTTTGAGTGCTCCAAACTTGCTGAAGGGAGAAGGGATTTTATTGTGGATCTCGATGCCTGTAATAGTAAGTTTCCACCTCCGCTTCATGTTTTGGTCGACCACAAAATGGTTTTTTTCCCATTCTGTAAATTTATTGCCTTTGCTGCTTCAGTTTTTAATTAGTCTTGTTTGTTTGTTTTTTGCTTTTTTTCCCTGTTGTTTTAATCTTTATTTTTATCTGTTTTTATCTATGTATGTAGTTGTTTCTACTTACTTCTGTAAGATTTGTGCTGTATTTTGTGGTGCACAAGAATTGCCTTATTACTAATAAAAAAATATCAAAACGTCGCATTGTCAAAAACCACATATAAAAAAACATAAGAAATTTTGATGCAACAACTGGATCCATTAGAAACATATGGCATTTTGTGTCAACATACAAAAAATCGCATATCATTTCATCAATAAAATGTTTTTGCAAATATATTTTTATGCTTTTACTTTTACGGAACATTTTGAGTTTAGATTTGCAGTACAGTAAAGAGAACTGAATATTCAGACAGAATTCCTTCCTTTGTACGATAGAGTCCAAAGTTTGATACGATCTATTATTTATTATTATTACCAAATTTCATTTATTTTGCTTATTTTTTTCTTGTTCATACGCATGCGGACAGATAAAAAACTGCTGCTTGGTGGATTCAATTTAAAATTTGGCTCAGATCGAACAATTTTGAAATAAACATTACATACCAACAATAATTTATTTGGTTTATTGCATTTATGAGTTGCAGGCTCATTTGCGCATAAATAACCAGATAAACTAACTGTTAATTTGTACAAAATTTGAAACTGACATACAGTTTCAGTAATAGTATCGCATACTGAATTCTATCTAATCAACAACCTTCTGATTTTTAGTAATGGTACATGTACGCAACATGTGCACAATACATGTACATTTACATGTACACAATGTATGTACATTTACATGTACACAATACATGTACATTTACATGTACACAATATACGTACATTTACATGTACACAATACATATACATTTACATGTACACAAACGAACAGACATGAAGACTTCTCTTTGTCAGTCCAAAATTTGTTGCAAATTTAATACAAATTTAATACTCATACTAAATCTCATCAGTCCAGCTTGTTGCGTTTGGGAATTACCTAGTTCTCAAACAGAAATGATTCCATAAATCATTTTTTATTTTTGCATTCATGAAATATTGACGAGGATTCTATTTAAAATCTAGATGTCAATTTTTGAAGACTGCATTATTTTTTCTTTGTATATCTCTTGCAATAGATAGGAAAAAACTCTATCACATATAAAAAGACGTTAGATGTTTACTTTTCATGTACAATAACTTTGAAATTTTGTTCGCAGTGTTTTGAAGTACATCATGATCTCTAGGAAATAGTCATCCTTCTTTTCTTCTTAAAAGTCCAAAGAAAACAATAACTATTCAGTGGATGATTGATTATATCTCGAGTTCTGTTCTTCCCTTGCCAAATTGGCAAGTTTTCCTATCTAAGAATTAAGATGCAATTTTTTATGAGCCTTCGCAAATTGTTTTCTTAGAGTAAAGTGGCTCAGATTCTTCAACTATAGACGTCTTCTGAAGTTTCAACTGCACAAATATTTTCATTTTATAGAGTAATCATCAATCTTCACTTAAGTAATTCATACAATTTTCTCCTTTATTTAATTCGCGAACTATTTATTAGTAATACTAATCTCTTTTATTGACTTTATTTATTTAATAATCGATATAGGTAAATCTCCCAATTATTTCCAACTGGCTTTGCTCGGAATGAGAATTTATGTAAAGAAAAAAAAATATTTATTTAAATTATTATAACATACGAATTCCCCTTATCGTCTGATAAATAAAGTGATTCAGATTCTCCAACTATAGATGTCTTCTGACGCTTCGACTACACAAATACAGGGTGTCCCCAAAAAATGTATACACACTTTAAATAATTGTAAATTCGGGGTTTATTATAATTCGAATAATTTTCAACATGTAAAAGATTCTACAAATATCATTCTATTGTCTTGTTATCGCATGTTCTCAAACTGATGTCCGTTCTGCTCCAGACACTGCTGACAACCCGAAGCGATGGAATAGCACACATGATGGAACAATTCCCTTGGGATATTTGTACATTGAACATTGTACATTGGAATTCGTACATTCTCAATTGAACAACTGTTGCAGGTTTATGGACGTCCTGAACAGTTCCATCAGCTTCAAACTTATCTCTAATTCGAGTGATGGTATTTCGTGTAGGTGGTTCTTTGTTAAACTCCCTCTTAAATTGTCTTTGCACTTCTACTGCATTTTCATACTTCCAGTAGCATTTTAGAATAAATTTCCTTTCTTCAAATTCAAGTCTGCTCGGGGGGGGGGAACTCGGTTCAATGGGTTCAGCTTGTAAAGAAAGAAGAAATAACTTAGTTATCAGCTGCTAAAATGTGTAAACATTTTTTTGGGACACCCTGTATTTTTATCATATAATGTAATTATTAATTCAGTATTCTCTTAAATAATTCATACAATTTTCTCACTTCTCTAACTCGCGAAATATTTATTAGTAATATTAGTTTCTTTATTCTTATTGACTTTATTTATTTAATAGTTTATATGAAGAAATTCCTCAATTATTTCCATCCGATTTTTCTCCGAAATGCGAATATTTTCATGTCTAATTTATTGAAATAAATACTTTCATTTAAAATATTATAACAAACAAATTCTATATGTCATTTGGCACGTTTAAAAAAATTAAAATGA
Organism: Argiope bruennichi; assembly: GCF_947563725.1. Lineage (NCBI taxonomy): Eukaryota > Metazoa > Arthropoda > Arachnida > Araneae > Araneidae > Argiope > Argiope bruennichi. The sequence continues at coordinate 108,843,698 of NC_079162.1, forward strand.
GAATAATAGTTGTATCAAGCAGATATTAAAAGTCACTAAAAATTAATTTTCTCTGTATTAATAATTTTTAAATTCTTTAAAAATTATTAATATGGAGAAAAATTTACACATTATGAGTAATTTAAATAAATGATTTACAACTGCAAATTTTTTTATACATTTGCAGATAAAATGTAACTAACATAAAACAAATGTAAATAACAAATGTAATAAAATGTAAATGTTAATAAGTAATAACAAATGCAATAAAATGTAAATGTAAATAAGTAATAACAAATGTAATAAAATGTAAATGTTAATAAGTAATAACAAATGCAATAAAATGTAAATGTAAATAAGTAATAACAAATGTAAATAACAAATATAATGTAAATAAAAAATAAAAACAAACAGATGTAACTAACATAACATACAAAATCTGTATAATATTATTTTCTCGAATACGACATTTATACCACTTATCATATCAATATTTTGAACAATCTTTAACTACTGGACACTATTCTTTAGAAAATAAGGCAACTTTCTAAATCAGGGATCAAATCAGAAGTTTTTAGATTTTCGGTGCAGTGAATGAAAAATAGATTACGAAATTCCATCATTATAATCAAGAATCAAGTCAAGTTAGATAAAAATGTTTATATAAATGCGATAATACTCAACAAAAAAGAATATTTTTTATTCTTATACTCGGTTTTATTTGTAGTGTAAATATTTTCATCCCTTTGATTACAAAAAAAAAAAAAAATGTCTATAATTAATTGCCTTGAAACCTTCCGCATGCTACAAAATGATGCAAAATTTAATTAAATTTTGCAAGTGGTAAATAAATAAAATTATATAATATGTTAATAATATTTTCACTTTATAGAAATGACAACATCAATAATAAATTATTAAATAGTTAATAAGAAATAAATTATTTTACAATTGAAATCTTTTATCCCTCACAGTATTAGAGACTAAAATTTTAAGAAAAACTGTTCAGTAGTCTCGATTTTTATGACTTGCAAACTATTTTATATTTTATTTCTTTCCCTGAAGATTACCGTAAAATCTACTTTATGGCATTATTTTCTTAAAGAAAATTTAGTTTGAAATGAAAATATTCTTTTGATCGATTATATCAAATTTTAAATCTTTTATTGTAAATAAATAAATCTATTTAATTCATATGTAATATTTTCAATTGTTAGGAATGACAACATTAGTAATAAATAACTGTTTTATCAAAAAATATTAAATAATTAATAAAAAATAAAATATTTGATTTTTGAAATCTTCATCAAAATGCTCCTTATCCTTCATAATATTTGTGGGTAAAATTCCAAGTAAAATATTCAGTAATTTGGATTCCTGTAGCGTACAAACTATTTTAAATTTCTTTTTTTATTTTAATTACAAAGAAGTCTACTTTACGGCATTATCTTTTTTTGAAAGAAAATTTAGTGTGAAATGAAAACATTCTTTTGATTGATTACATCAAATTTGAAAAACGTTTATTGTAAATAAAGAATATTATTTAATATATTTATAATATTTTTATTTATTAAGAATGACAACATTAAATATGAATCATTGTTTTATCAAAGAATTATTACATAATTAATAAAAAATAAATTATTTGATAAATGAAATCTTCGTAAAAATGTTCCTTATCCGTCATAAAATTTGTGAGTAAAATTTGTGAGTAAAATTTGAAGTAAAGCTATTTAGTACTTGGATTTATTTATTACTAGCCGCCTTTGGCGACCAGCCGGTTCGCCAATCTTAATGTTCGTTAAAATTTTAATAATTAAATATTTTACGCAATTCCTACTTTAATAGCTTCTTCATCAAAATATTTTAAAACTTCAAATTTTGATAGTCATATAATTCACTCATAATATTATAAACGCCTTTAGTCATAACGTAATATGTATGTCTCTAATTTTCTGTTAGCTCCCGTAGAATTTATACTTTAAATTAAAGTGGAAAGGATTAATCTGCAATTAATATAATAATATTTTTTACTGAAACGAAGTACTTTTTGTAATATGATTACTGAAAACAGTCGCTGAGCGTTTAAACTTTATGGGCACTAAAGAATATCTTTCTTAATTTATGTAATATTTCAAGAATTTGTCAACAAAATATTCTTAGATTCATCAAGACCAGATCGATTAATTAACAATGTTTAATTTTAAATGCATCAAACACTAAGAAAATAAAACGAATCGTTTAAAATAATCAGTTGAAAACAGGTTTAAAAAAAACTACTTAAAAAACGATGTACTTAAAACTATAAGCATATACAAAAAATATATAACTAACATAAATACAATTTAATTACAAAAGCATGCAACTAACTTAAAAATAATTTAAATCATCCGTTGATAATGGTTGTCATGTCAACAATCAGAACACAATGCGCATGCGTGAATTTTCAACGCCAGTTACGGTAACGCAAATGCGTGAGTTTTTCTACGCCAGTTGGGGTAACTCTATGCAGATTAGAAATTTTTAATTTCCTTTATTCTGTTTTATTTTAATTCAAAAGTACTTCAGAATGAATCTGAAAGATCGATTAATTAACAATGTTTAATTTTAAATGCATGAAACATTAAGAAAATAAACAGAATCGTTTGAAATAATCGGCCGAAAACTCTTAAGCCTAGTTTCATTACTGTTGGGAAAAAAATGAATCCTTACTCATTTGGCGGTGGGGAAAATGAAAAGATTTTTTTGGCGGGAAAGTCAGTTTTTAATTAATAATTAAAATTCTAATTAAAAATTCAAAAAAAGGGACCCCAAGTGCACATTCCCGATCTCCAAGTTATACATGTACCAAATTTGGTAGCTGTAGGTCAAACGGTCTGGCCTGTACAGTGCCAACACACACACACACACACACATTGAGCTTTATATAAGTATAGATTTCTTTACTATTTTATAATTCTTATTTTTCTAAAATTATTTTTTTTAAGAAAATTTAGTTTGAAATGAAAATATTCTTTTGACCGATTATATCAAATTTTAAAAACTTTTATCGTTAACTTTGCATTATTCAATTCAAGCTGAATGTTTTGTATTTAATTCTAGAATTTTATTGCAACTAATTCCAATTGCATTTTAACAGATGATATCTATATGATTATAATTCTGGCTTTCTAAGTATTTTTGATCAAATGTCGGAACATAAAGATTAAAATAAGCATCAGAAAAAAAAGAATGATAAGCATCTTTCTTAATTAAAATTAATTTGTAAATATGATCATCTGCCACCAAATTTTCGAAAAGTTAAAATTCTAATTTCGAAAATGGATATGTTCTTATCAAGCATTAATATTATCGTTTCATGTATTTTAGAAAAACAATTATAATTATATTATCAAAATTAAAGTAATAATTTTTGAACTCGCGGTTCTAAGTTCTAACTGCATTCTTAATAATTTAATATTCAAAAGCATAGAGTTGTTCATGAACTAGACCATAATTTCAATTCACACGCTTTGTGTGAAATCTTTTAAATTATTTAGCATGCAAGATTAATTTCATCTAAAATTTAAATATAAATCTTGATAAAGATTTCCAACAAGCAATTACCCAGCAATATTTCTTTAAAAATAAAAGGACTTAATGAGAATTGTTCAATTAAAATGAAGCGGCAGCATTAGTCTTTGCTCCTGGTTAATGGAATAAGCATTCGATATTAATGAATGTCATTTACAAAAATGAAGCTTAAAATGGCTCAACGGTAAAATATCATTAATTAATTAATTTTCTGAATTCCAGGCCAATTGCTGTAGATACTTGGGAAATAAAACGATTTTTCTCAAATTAAATGTCAATAGAATCAATTTATACTCGCATCATAGACATGAAATACGCCAAGACAAATTTATTTCGAAATACATATGATGTCTTATAGGAAGATCGAGGAATTTTAATCGTTGAATATAATCGTATAATTCAAAATTTTTAGATAAAGGTTCACATTTTAGTTTTTAAAACTCTTATTTACATATTTTTAGTTCAGTTATATATTAAAACTGCAATAAAAAGACCCTATCATTAAGAAGCTAAGTCCCCAAGTTAAAATACGGCAGCCCGGGGCAAGTTGTAACATGCGCTTATATATAATAATGTATATATAATATTATACTATAAATAGGAGATAAACCATATTATAAATATAATATGAAATATATCATAAAATAGAGGAATAGCTTACTTTAATTATCTTGTAAGGTATACCATAAATATAAAGTATGCAATGCTTCTAAAATTTAATAAAAAGAATTCAATTTAATCCCAAGAAAAATAATATTATTTTTAAAAAAGAAGCTTTTGAAATTTTATATAATTTTCAAAGAAAATGCACTCGCCGTCTTTTTTTTTTTTTTTTTTTCCTTCGTTTACTTTTTCTACACAAGGTCCATGTTTTCCCCCTCAAGTTATCTTCTTAACATTCTCATCTGCTCTGACATGCTCTCTTTTTCAATTTTTACTATTGTTATTTTTTTACTTTCTCTTTCTTTATGAAGATTTTGTATTTTTCTTTTGTCAATATTCCTTTCTTCAATGTATTCTTTTCATCTTTTCTGTTTATTGCTAATGTTTTTTTTTTCCTATGTTGCCTTTTCTTGCACTCTGTTTTTAAGTTTTTTTCTCCTATGTTACTTTTACAGCGTTCTGTTTTCCCCCCTCATACGTTCGTAGCATAAAATATGACCGACTCCTTCTAATAAAATTATTCTAAAGAGCCAATAACACGTAAAAAGAAGGCTCTTCGTTTAGTATTTGGATAATGATCTGTATAAGTGTCAATTCCATCTAAAACCAGCAGTGAATGTTGATCTTTCATACATTAATTAGATCAAGTCAAAAATCCCAAGACAGATTTCACTTGGGAATACAGTGCTATTTAATGCATCGTCCTCTCTATCAATCATATTTAAAAGTGAGATGTCTGTCTTCATAGCTCCTGTTCAAAATAGAATTCTTACATAATAAATAATTACGAGGAAAGATACAACCAAACACGCTTAACGCATTGTTAACGGCTTATAAATAGATCCTATTCCTGCTCAAAGGACACTCGTATAAGGTATATAAGGGTACGAGATACACGTAAAAATATAAAAGTATGAAGAACATAAAAGTCCCGGACACATATATAGATATAAAGTACGTAAACTTACCGAACACATTTAAAAATATAAAACATATAAAATTTTCTGACCCACGTATAAGTGGAATAAAAATAATAAGGGTACCGGAAAACACTTGAAGTTATAAAAAACGTAAACTTACTGAACACGCATAAAAATATAAAATATATAAAATTTTCTGATATACCCGTAAGTATAAAGCGTATAAAGGAACTGGAATATGAGTAGATATAAAGTACGTAAAAGCATCTGCCATACGCAGAGGCATGATATAAAAGGAATTGACATCACAATTCAATGCAAAACAATAAGAAATTAGATGCGCATATAGACTGCTTATAAGTATATAAGTAAGTATATACTTAACAACTTATTTTTGTCACAGATTTCTCTCATTTACTGGGTTGTATTTAGTAATATATAAATGGTTTATAAATTTTTAAATAACTGATTATTTTAACCACTATTGAAAAGAAAAATAAATTTACTTCTTAATTTCTTATATAAATATATTTTAAGATTCATTTTCTAAGTAAATCTAGATGCTTTGTTAAGATTAGTCAACTAGATGCGTTGTTAGTTTAGCATGTGATTGTGAAATGACTCAAATTAAATCCATTAGAGGTAAATACTGAACAAACCAACGAAGATTGTATTTTTGATAGACAAATTATCCACCATAGGCAAGAGTTGTATATATATTGCAGTCGTCTATTAATACACCAAATATTTTTCCAAATATTATTGCATCGAACACACATATAGACATGATATAAACGAAATTGACATCACAAAACAATGTAAGACAACAGGAAGTTAGATGTTGAGGAGTTTAGCATGCGATTGTGAAATCAGGCGAATTAACTTCATTAGAGGTAAATGCAGAACAAACCAACATAAATCATACACCATAGGTAGAAGTTGAATATATATTGCAATAGTTTATTAATATGCCATGTGTTACGCATGTTAGTAAGTTACTTCCATGCATGTTAGTAAGTCAAGTTCAATCAAAAAGTGTCTCAAAGCAAAGATTTAAAAAAAAAAAGTGATTCAGAATCTTTTTCTGTCAAAAAAGGTCAATAAAAACCCAATTCCCTCTGCCCAAAACTAAGGAATAACATTATTTCATTAGTTTCTTTTAAAAAGAGTTCTTTTTCCTTCCAAGCAACTTATTGCGAACTACTAAAAACCGCAGCTTTTCATCTCCCTGAGTGAGAGAGAGCTCTTTCGATAAATAAAGAGTATAAAGTGCGTTAAAAATCGGACACACATATAGCTATGGTATAAAGGAATTGATATTACAATACAATGTAAAAAGATAGGAAGTCAGAAGTTTAGCATGCGATTGTGAAATCAGGCGAATTAACTCCATTAGAAGTAAATGCAGAACAAACTAACACAAATTATGTACGATAGGCAGAAGTTGAATATATATTGAAGTCGTCTATTAATATACCAAGTATTTCTCCATACATGATAGTAAGTCAAGTTCGGCCAAAAAGTGTCTCGAAAAAAGGATTAAAAAGAGAGATTCAGAATTTTTTCCGATCAAAAAAGTGTCAATAAAAACCCAATTCCCTCTGCCCAAAGCTAAGGAATAACATTATTTCATTAATTTCTTTTAAAGAGAGTTCTTTTTCCTTCCGAGCAACTTATTGCGAACTACGAAAAAGCGCAGTTTTTCATCTCCCCGAGTGAGAGGGAGCTCTTTCAATAAATAAAGGATATAAAGGGTGTAAAAAATCGGAAACACATATAGCTATGGTATAAAAGGAATTGATATTACAATACAATGTAAGACAATAGGAAGTCAGAAGTTTAGCATGCGATTGTGAAATCAGGCGAATTAACTCCATTAGAAGTAAATGCAGAACAAACTAACACAAATTATGTACGATAGGCAGAAGTTGAATATATATTGAAGTCGTCTATTAATATACCAAGTATTTCTCCATACATGATAGTAAGTCAAGTTCGACCAAAAAGTGTCTCGAAAAAAGGATTAAAAAGAGAGATTCAGAATTTTTTCCGATCAAAAAAGTGTCAATAAAAACCCAATTCCCTCTGCCCAAAGCTAAGGAATAACATTATTTCATTAATTTCTTTTAAAGAGAGTTCTTTTTCCTTCCAAGCAACTTATTGCGAACTACGAAAAAGCGCAGTTTTTCATCTCCCCGAGTGAGAGGGAGCTCTTTCAATAAATAAAGGATATAAAGGGTGTAAAAAATCGGAAACACATATAGCTATGGTATAAAAGGAATTGATATTACAATACAATGTAAGACAATAGGAAGTCAGAAGTTTAGCATGCGATTGTGAAATCAGGCGATTTAACTCCATTAGAAGTAAATGCAGAACAAACTAACACAAATTATGTACGATAGGCAGAAGTTGAATATATATTGAAGTCGTCTATTAATATACCAAGTATTTCTCCATACATGATAGTAAGTCAAGTTCGACCAAAAAGTGTCTCGAAAAAAGGATTAAAAAGAGAGATTCAGAATTTTTTCCGATCAAAAAAGTGTCAATAAAAACCCAATTCCCTCTGCCTAAAGCTAAGGAATAACATTATTTCATTAATTTCTTTTAAAGAGAGTTCTTTTTCCTTCCAAGCAACTTATTGCGAACTACGAAAAAGCGCAGTTTTTCATCTCCCCGAGTGAGAGGGAGCTCTTTCAATAAATAAAGGATATAAAGGGTGTAAAAAATCGGAAACACATATAGCTATGGTATAAAAGGAATTGATATTACAATACAATGTAAGACAATAGGAAGTCAGAAGTTTAGCATGCGATTGTGAAATCAGGCGAATTAACTCCATTAGAAGTAAATGCAGAACAAACTAACACAAATTATGTACGATAGGCAGAAGTTGAATATATATTGAAGTCGTCTATTAATATACCAAGTATTTCTCCATACATGATAGTAAGTCAAGTTCGACCAAAAAGTGTCTCGAAAAAAGGATTAAAAAGAGAGATTCAGAATTTTTTCCGATCAAAAAAGTGTCAATAAAAACCCAATTCCCTCTGCCCAAAGCTAAGGAATAACATTATTTCATTAATTTCTTTTAAAGAGAGTTCTTTTTCCTTCCAAGCAACTTATTGCGAACTACGAAAAAGCGCAGTTTTTCATCTCCCCGAGTGAGAGGGAGCTCTTTCAATAAATAAAGGATATAAAGGGTGTAAAAAATCGGAAACACATATAGCTATGGTATAAAAGGAATTGATATTACAATACATTGTAAGACAATAGGAAGTCAGAAGTTTAGCATGCGATTGTGAAATTAGGCGAATTAACTCCATTAGAAGTAAATGCAGAACAAACTAACACAAATTATGTACGATAGGCAGAAGTTGAATATATATTGAAGTCGTCTATTAATATACCAAGTATTTCTCCATACATGATAGTAAGTCAAGTTCGACCAAAAAGTGTCTCGAAAAAAGGATTAAAAAGAGAGATTCAGAATTTTTTCCGATCAAAAAAGTGTCAATAAAAACCCAATTCCCTCTGCCCAAAGCTAAGGAATAACATTATTTCATTAATTTCTTTTAAAGAGAGTTCTTTTTCCTTCCAAGCAACTTATTGCGAACTACGAAAAAGCGCAGTTTTTCATCTCCCCGAGTGAGAGGGAGCTCTTTCAATAAATAAAGGATATAAAGGGTGTAAAAAATCGGAAACACATATAGCTATGGTATAAAAGGAATTGATATTACAATAGAATGTAAGACAATAGGAAGTCAGAAGTTTAGCATGCGATTGTGAAATCAGGCGAATTAACTCCATTAGAAGTAAATGCAGAACAAACTAACACAAATTATGTACGATAGGCAGAAGTTGAATATATATTGAAGTCGTCTATTAATATACCAAGTATTTCTCCATACATGATAGTAAGTCAAGTTCGACCAAAAAGTGTCTCGAAAAAAGGATTAAAAAGAGAGATTCAGAATTTTTTCCGATCAAAAAAGTGTCAATAAAAACCCAATTCCCTCTGCCCAAAGCTAAGGAATAACATTATTTCATTAATTTCTTTTAAAGAGAGTTCTTTTTCCTTCCAAGCAACTTATTGCGAACTACGAAAAAGCGCAGTTTTTCATCTCCCCGAGTGAGAGGGAGCTCTTTCAATAAATAAAGGATATAAAGGGTGTAAAAAATCGGAAACACATATAGCTATGGTATAAAAGGAATTGATATTACAATACAATGTAAGACAATAGGAAGTCAGAAGTTTAGCATGCGATTGTGAAATCAGGCGAATTAACTCCATTAGAAGTAAATGCAGAACAAACTAACACAAATTATGTACGATAGGCAGAAGTTGAATATATATTGAAGTCGTCTATTAATATACCAAGTATTTCTCCATACATGATAGTAAGTCAAGTTCGACCAAAAAGTGTCTCGAAAAAAGGATTAAAAAGAGAGATTCAGAATTTTTTCCGATCAAAAAAGTGTCAATAAAAACCCAATTCCCTCTGCCCAAAGCTAAGGAATAACATTATTTCATTAATTTCTTTTAAAGAGAGTTCTTTTTCCTTCCAAGCAACTTATTGCGAACGACGAAAAAGCGCAGTTTTTCATCTCCCCGAGTGAGAGGGAGCTCTTTCGATAAATAAAGGGTATAAAGTGCGTTAAAAATCGGACACACATATAGCAATGGTATAAAAGGAATTGATATTACAATACAATGTAAGACAATAGGAAGTCAGAAGTTTAGCATGCGATTGTGAAATCACGCGAAATAACTCCATTAGAAGTAAATGCAGAACAAATCCAACACAAATTATGTACCATAGGCAGAAGTTGAATATATATTGAAGGCGTCTATTAATATACCAAGTATTTCTCCATACATGATAGTAAGTCAAGTTCGACCAAAAAGTGTCTCGAAAAAAAGATTAAAAAGAGAGATTCAGAATTCAAAAAAGTGTCAATAAAAACCCAATGCCCTCTGCCCAAAGCTAAGGAATAACATTATTTCATCAATTTCATTTAAAGAGCGTTCTTCTTCCTTCCGAGCAACCATCTCCTCTTCCCTAGCAACTTATTGCGAACTATGAAAAAGCGCAGTCCTCCATCTCTCCGAGAGAGGGGAGCTCTTTCGATAAGAATGGAATGAGGCCGGGATTAACATACCCTCCACATTAAGCTTCTTCCTTTCGACTTAAGTTTGTCTGGAGCACTTTTATAAGAATCCATAAAACAGCACCGGTTTATTTATTTTTTACCCCTCCTTCTTGTAATATCTAAATGAAGGACATCTCACAACGCGATAACAGTGGGAAAATATGACATAACTTCATTTATTCATCTGTGTGCCACAGTTCCATTATTATGCAAAAGCTGACTTTTATCTCAAAATGGGATTCTATTTCGATATTTATTTATCTTATCTTTGCTTAATGTCTGAAATTGGACTCGGGGAAATCCATGCAAATGGTTTCACTCGAGCTATGAAAATAGCATTAGCTGAATATTTCTGTATACAAACGGTATTATTATAAATTTTAAAGTTTTTCTAACGTAAACATATATGTTTTAAACCAATCTTCTTATCGGTAATTTGTAATTTTGTTAAAAGTTTTTGTTTTTTTTTAAAGGTTGTGCGATTTTTCCATGAATTTCTCGAATCTTATAAATTTAAATGAGCGATTCTAGCAAGCAATATATATGTGTGTGTGTGTGTGTGTGTGTGTGTGTGTGTGTGTGTGTGTGTGTGCGTGTGTGTGTGTGCGTGTGTGTGTGTGCGCGCGTGTGTGTGTGTGTGCGTGTGTGTGCGCGCGCGCGTGTGTGCGTGTGTGTATGTGTGTGTGCGTGTGTGTGTGTGTAAGTTTACTTCGTGGAAATGGCGCTAATGATTCGGATCAAATTTTATATTTAGATAAGGTTTTTCTTTTTAAATTTATCTGAATAGGTGTTTTTCCTGAAAAAACGCGCTTTTACGCACACACGCACAATTTTTATAACAAACTACTAGAAACAATATACTCAGCTTCCGCCTGCAAGTGTGGGCAATGCTGTATAATCATCAGAACAGCACGAATGACGCGTGTGTTATGGGTAATTTCCCCATTTGTAGCTAAAAATATACTATTCAAAATTATACACCAAATTCATTTTTCTTAAAAAATGCTGGTCTTCGCATTAGCAAGACTAATGCTTCAAACTTACAAACCTGGAGTAAAAATATCAATAATAATTAAAGATCTTTAAGAATAAACGCCATAGTGAAAACATTTTGAATGAAATAAGTCATGACATCATTTTAGACTAGACACACTGTTCTTCTTCTTTATTAATTCGTAAAGCATCCACTCCTGATAATCTTTACAATTTAATATTTATTAACAATGAAAGGCGCTGAGAGGAATTATCGACTTAATAAATACCTTGAACAAAATAAAGAATGACATTGTCGTAGACAAGACACGCTGTTATTCTGGCCAATTAGCGCCCAAAATATTCAGACCGATAATTGCTGCTTTGTAAGATTAATATTTATACTGCCTTATCTTATTAGTTAATTGTCTATAACAAGAAGCTATAATCATGACAACATTAGCAGGTGCGTTTTCCCCTGGTGACTTAATAATAATTATAATGGCTACAACTTTGAAAATGAAACTGATCTGGAAGAAAACGTTAAAGGATTAAGCTGAGATTCAACCTAGCGTGGCTTAATGTAATGGCCAAGAAGCATAAATAAGTGGAAGATGATTATGAGTTTCTAATTGCTTGCATTTCTATTTCAAAAACTAGCAGACCGAGGTGCGATTTAACATAGAATTTCTTACTATGATCTACGGGTGGTCTCTCACTCAGCTAAACACAAATGCAGATCAATTTTCCTTTCATTCTTTCTGGAAGGCAACCAACCATAACATATTGGAGCAAAGTCAGATATTTTTATTTGTATTTTCCAATCCGATCCTCTTTAAAAAACAGAAGATGCCACACTTTCTTTCTACCATGAATCCTTGCCTTATAGACTCAGGATAGATGCAAAGCGGAACTGCATCATGGAACGCATTATAAATATTTATTTTATTGCTATCTATTACTGTATTTATTTTTAGATTTGTAATGTTGTACCTACATTGTTGAATGATTTGAATTCTTTGTATTGTTATCTTTATGTTGCATTTACTTTCTAAAGTAAAAGTTATTAGTAAAATAAAAGTTATTATTTTGATTAGACAAAGAACGTACGGTTAAAAACAAAAACCTTTTTAACACAAAGAACGTTCGCTCAACAATATGTTTCGCATAACATCCGCCCTTTTCTGCGCAAAGCAACACGGAAATAACATGTTGTGCTAAAGCTTGGCTTTAAAACACGATTGTCTGTATGAGACGACTAGAGATTATTTTCTCCGCCTGTGCTGTGAAATAGCTTTACTCAAAAACTGGTAGACCGATGTGTGCTTTAATAACGAACTAAGATTGAGATTAAAACCACAGCCACACTTAAATTAGAAATAATTTATTTTATTAATCTGAGAAAGATAATCTTCTTTTCATTTTCAAAATTAAGTATTAATCAAAGTAGTGTTATTTATTGTTTCTACACATTCAAAAAGTTGTTTTTAAATTGAGTGGTTTTATATTGATCCTTTAGAGAACCACTTTGCCTGGAATTACAGCTGCAGGTTCGAAATTCTATTCCGTCAATGATTCACTGTGTGTAAGTGTCCAGTAAGTGTTAAATCCAATGTGATCATAGGTTTTTCTATTGGTATAGGGTGAAAGCTTAGAGATAAGAATTTCAATTCAGGTGTTTCCCTCGTGATCTGATAGCAGTTCAGAATTATAAGTTCCATCTCAAAACAGACCTTGATTAACTTTGAAAGAGACATTAGCTTAACTAAATTAAGTTAAACCAAGATTGTACGAAATACTGCCCAATCAACACATCAGTTATTTCTCTGTATTGACCATCCCTAGAACGTTTAACTGAACCAAGTTGATCGAACGAGTGCAATATAAATTACATATTTGTATTCATCAATTAACAAATGCCGAAAGAAGTACTGTACAAATATTCCAATGTATTAATAAGATAATAAAAACATTAAAATAGCCAGTGCAAATCTACATGATCTTTTTAAAATTACAACCATGCAACATAAGATGTTTTCTATGCTAGCTAAAGTAAAAGTATATTTTTTTTATTTCTTTTTTGTACATCATTAATAATTTTAAAGGCGATTAATGATAAAATTCCTAACTTTTATTTCCTCAAAATATTCACCCAAGAAATCTCTGTCTTTATTTCATATACCTTTCATATTTGTTAAGATGGAATTTTGAAGTCGATTTTTCACTAGCTTTCTACTGTTCTGAAATTTTATATATTGATATATTCTCGATGACAGTATACTAATTAATATTTTCTGAACATAATAGTCAGTTCCTAGAATCAATTTAATCAAAATTTGATTTTATAAAAATGGCGCCACCTCGTAGGGTTTTCAAGATTCTATAAGATTTATAATAATGAATTATTAATTACTGTAAAGTAAGAAATAATTTCAAGTTTCAAATTTTTAGAGCATTAACAAAGGCATGTTTCAAAACACAGTTTATATTAAATTTATTTATTGTTGCAGTAAGAACGGAGATTAATAATTTAATTTTATAAATAAATAATTTATGAAGCTACTTAAAGGTTATTTATCCTGCGGCTGCGCACACATGCACATGTTTATATATATATATATATGAGGAGGTAATATTTTGTCTGTAACAAAACCAAGCGCAGTTGAATATTGGATACGCAAATTAAGAAGACTAGTCATTTATTAAAAATCAGAAAATATTTGCAAATCAAAATATTAATAAATAAATATGAAAATTTTTTGCTCATATTTGTATTAGATATATAGCATAAATATAAGATCTTCAAAGAAAATTTCGAATTTAGTGACATGTGATGCATGAACACACAAAGATGAAAATATGGATGATAATATAATCAATTTAATAAAAACAGTTTTTAAAAACACACTTTTATTAATATGACTAAGTAGGGGATCTTTTTATTTTTAATTATTTTCTACTTTTTTATTTTGAAACGCCATTATTTTTGAAGCTAACTATCAGGTGGTGCAAGCGGTAGCGAATCAAAATATATTTTCCTTAATAATTAACTGAATAAATGGTTTTGAAAATATTAAAATAGTATATTATTTTAATAATCCGATAGTGCCCTAATGTAAGTCCTCAAATACATCGGGATGCAAACGGAAATTTGATAACAAAATTCCATTCTATGGAACAAATATGGAACAAGTCAAGTTGAAAAGTCTCCATTTAATGATGTCTGCACTGACTTTTTTTGAAAGAAGTAAATATGCCCAGGAAAGCATCAGATTATTTTATTGTAGATTTGGCATACTTTTTAAAGATAAAAGGTATTAAAATGGGTTTTTTAGGCTAGAATTTTGCTGATTTTGATTCGTGACCATTTTGGGATATTGGGCTTGAAGCTGCACGTACCTCTTATAAATGGGGAATGATAGAAAGAGGACCTCAAGTTCGTGACGTGACTTTCTGTATTTTCAAGGCCCTTATTTTGACATGCAATAGATAAGAAATCGCTGATTCAATTTTTTTTTTAAGGCTTGTAAAGTTCTTTGGAAAAATGAAACAGAATAAAAGCAATAAAAAATGCCACAATAATTTAAATTTGACAAGTTAAAAAAAATTATCGCATATCTGAGATATAAATATGTTGGAAGTTTCTGATACATGTTCAAGGAATTACAGTCTTTGAAATTCAAAAAAACTTTTACCTGAAGTTTCCAAAATAATATTAATATTGATAAATGAGTATTTTCAAAATCTTAACAATAGAATGCATGACTTTTTTTTTTTTTTTTTTTTTACAAAAAAAAGTGTTTTGAGCAGTTGCATGGAATTAGAAAAAAAAAATTCTTATTCAAATTATTTTTCTATGAAATTTTTAAAAATTAAAATATGCCAAATTAAGATTTAAACAATATCCCTAAATAATATCCTTTCTTACCAATATATTTTTTTACAATGCAAATATATATATATATATATATATATATATATATATATATATATATATATATATATATATATATATATATATATATATATATATATATATATATATATATATATATATATATATATATATATATATATATATATATATATATATATATATATATATATATATATTGATAGTAATTTTAATGGTAGATCTATTTATACAGCAGCCATCTTGATATTTTTTCCAGGTTTCCAGTTTAAATCTAATTCTAGTATCGTTATTGTCATATATCGGTATTTTCTACAAATGTTTATCAAAAACATTTAAAAAAGGATTTCCAAACTCTCATTGTTGCCCTTTGGAACAGTCATGTGCAGCTTATAAATGGAAATAAAAACGTGTAATCAAATGGCTACACGATGGTCGAGTTACGCGAGGTCCTACACGAGTTAGAAAGTATAAAGTAAATCCAAGCGATGGCTTTTATCAAAATATTGCTCACAAATCGGTGCGAATTATGGAAAATAATCCAAAGCAGAAACAGCGCTTGACAATCGCAATCACGTTTTTTTATGTTTAATTCTCAACTTTATGGGGTTCTAGTAAAATGAAGAATCGAATAAATCAGTAATTGAAGCGAAGTTGGTTGCATGTTTATTTTTGAATATGAAGCAACATTGAAAAAAAAATTTCAATACCATGAATTAATTTTATTTATATGCATATATATGATAATTCACATTTCATATACATAACATAACGCCATCCTGTGCCCCCGGTACCTATAACACTAAGTTATCTAACCAGTTGGATGAGCGATTTCATATACATGGCATTCATATTGCAGTGTTTACACTCAGCCAGTTATAAAAGGCCAGTAGGCAACGCGTGCGTAGAAAGACTGAAAAATGCTATTCGGTTCATGGCAAGTAATTGTCCCTACGCGACAACAGCATGTCGCTGTATTGTATTTTTTCTTACTGCGCATGCATTTGTAGAATTTGGCGGGGGGGGGCTTGAAAAAATGGATCTGTTATCATAGATTAATTCCGACATTTTTTGCTCTTTGTTCTTTCTGATCCGAGTTTTTTTTTTTCATTTTATTTGCCATATTTTTCTATAGTTTTCTAAATATGGGTATGTTGATCTTTCTTTTTATTTTACCATGCTTCTTTGTGTAAATATCCATCATTTTAATACGATACGCAATGAAAAAGAATAATTCAGGGACGCCAAAACGATAATTTATAACCAAGCATGGAATACCTGAATATATCTTAAGAAAGTGTGACAACATAAGTCTGTCCCTTTCTGCGCATGCGCTGTCTATTAACCGTCTTATAACTGGCCGAGTGTAAACTCGGCGTATATATGAAAATTTATTCAGAAAAGTTTCACAATATCAAAGTTTAATTATATGGTTTGAAGAGGAAAATTAAATCACTAATGAGCTACTAGAATAATGTAAAAAAAAAAAAAAAAACCCTCACTGAATATTCTGATTTAGGCTAAGCATCAATCAATAGAGATAAAATTACATCTGCAGTCATTTTTCTTATACAATTCTGACTTAAGTATCTTAATGAAATTTGATTGACTGATTGATTGCTATCATGTCTGAACACCATTTCTATTATGTTCAGCACCTTTTAGAGCTCTTGTAAGAGAAGTCATATCACTAACTCTCCGACCCGCCCGAAGGCACACGGATAAATAATACTGAGTGACCGGACCGCCGCAACAGCAACAATGGCGGGAACTGTGGTTGAGGCTTAAGGGCCATCACCGGCCACGGTACAAACCTTCCAGAAGGAAGTACGTCCCGTCATCGATGGGAGGAGCCAGATCCCCCCACATCTTTTGTGTACCCTCCAAGGTGGAGAGATCCAACCACCATACCGGAAGCATCTCATCCACATTTTGAGGTGCTCCTCATTTTGGGGTTACTTTCTCTTGTAAGAGAAAGTGTATTGCCTGTGACTTGTTTCATTGCTACTGTTTAATCTTTCTGACTACTCGAAATAAGATTGTTGTTTGTGGCTTGTTTCCACTGCAACTGTTTTATCTTTTTTGATAAATAAATTCTTGATTCTCGAAATGTGCTACATTGCTGTGACTAGCTTCCACTACAACAGTTTCATCTTTTTGATTACTAAATTCTTGATTCTCGAAATAAAATAGTTGCGTGACTTGTTACCAAGGCAACTGTTTAATTTTTTTGAAGACTAATTTCTTAATTCACGAAATGAACTGCATTGCCTGTGATTAGCTTCCACTACAACAGTTTCATCTTTTTGACTACTAAATTCTTGATTCTCGAAATAAAATGGTTGCTTGTAACTTATTTCCACTGCAAATATTGCAACTATTTTTGACGACTGCATTCTTGATTCTCTCACAGGTAATTCTCTGCATTACCTGTGATTCATGGCTTGTAATATTTCATATTTCTTGCCTTAAAATTCTTGGAGATTCGACTTCATGTGTTTTGGCATTGCAATGCTGAAGAATAGAAGTTACAGGCTAAGAAAATGTTGTGCTTTACCTCTGTGTACTTTATGAGTCCCCCCCCTCTTTTTTTTTTTTTTTTTTTTTTTTTTTTTTTTTTTTTTTGTCAAGTGTGTTAAACTATTTATGCAGGGAAGCTTGATGAAAAGAATGGAGGACTCGAGTGGGGATCTTTGATTTCGGTCCCCATCCTATCGATCATGACTGCGTCGAATTGATTGGGATGAGCTGTATGGTCCGTCTGTCACGAACGATTTTTCGTTGCCTCTTGTGACAAACGGGTGTTTTATTTTTTCCCCTGTGACTTCTGGTATTCTCAGTGGAAAAGCAGCATATTTATTTTATTAGAATTCATTTTTAATAAAGCTTGTTTTTAGAGAGAAAAGTATCTTATGGTAAAATGGTAAAAAAAGAAAAGAAAATTGCAGCTTCCTGGATTAATTAAGCTGAAATGTTAGGCTCAGAATCTTCATTACTAACAATATATTTCAATTTATTGGAAAATCAATAAAATTAGATACAAAAAAAAAGAAGAGAAAGCTCTGAAAAACATTATAAATGGGGAGAATATCCTCTCTCATATTTTCCAAGACTACAAAGAGAAATAGATTTCAAAGTGGAAAAACAGTATATTTATTTCATTAGAATTCATTTTTAATGAAGCTTGTTTATGGGGGATAGCCACTTTATTATGGTTACTAAGTAAAAAATAAAATTGCAGTTTCCTGGATTAATTAAGCTGAAATGTTGGGCTCAGAATCTTCATTACTAACAATATATTTCAATTTATTGGAAAATCAATAAAATTAGATTAAAAAAAAAGAAGAGAAAGATCTGGAAAACATTATAAATGAGAAGAATATCCACTCTCGTATTTTCTAGGACTACAAAGAGAAATAGAATTCAAAGAGTACTATTGGTTTCTAAGGTCATTTTTCCTTTTCGCTTGAAATTTACATACTCTAAATAAACAGCTATAGGAGGCTCCCGCCAGAGAAGAAAATTTAGGAAAAGAATACAAAAGATAAAGTGTGCAACACAGTTAAACATAGAGAGAGAATATAAATTCACAGTATCATTGTTGCATGTTTAACAACAATGAAAATCGTACATGACAAATTCAATAGCAAATAAGATGCACTATCAACAATAACTTTAAAAGTAATTTAAACAACACGCTCAAAGCACTTACCATTCGGTGCGAAACATTCTTCACGAATTGTTATTGACGCAACTGTATTGTTGTACTATTGTGAATTAGTGAATTTCCATTAAGTCTGAGCTGTAAACTTCGAATTGAATAGAGGAGATAAATAATTTAGGCAGGATAAAAAATTTGTCCAAGTTCATGGAGGGACTATCCAATTCAAATGGGTGGAAATGGTTATGGGGGTTGAAATTTGCATTTTTTATAGCTTTCTTGTTTGTGATTGGGGATAGAAAGACAATTCAAATTATATGAATTATTGCCTCATAATAAGGAACAACTTTTATATCGAAAGTTTTTCAATAACTTAGAAGTTAGGAGCTGAAAGGTGATTTTCAATTCTTCATCTGCTTTTTAATGTAAACTTGTGTCACCTCATTGGACAGTTTTCCTCTGTTAATTCTTTTTTTTCTCTTTTTGTTACTATAGCTCTAAACTTTATAAAAAAAGGGGAGGAAATGGTGGTGAGAATGAAATTTTCCTTATATCACCGGACAAAAAAAAGTTGAATTTCGTCTTCCGGGTTGATTATAGTTTTTTTTTATTATTATTCTGTACGTTTATTGGAAAAGCGACAAACTCATAATGATTGGGATATCTTTTCAAAATATCCAAGAAAATAATTCTACAGACTTGGAGGTGTGCCTGTCTAGACGGACTGTTATCCTATTAATAATGTCTCAGTTCTGATTGTCACGAAAAGTGCAGAAGAAAATAAATAGTAACATTAGAAGCTTTGTTTCCTTACAATGGAATCTTATCTAACCATAATATTCACTAAAAGAAAAATAAGTACTAAAATGAATAATTTCAAATGAAAAATAAGTACTAAAATCAATAATTTCAAATGAAAAATAAGTATTAAAATCAATAATTTCAAATGAAAAATAAATATTAAAACTGATTTGAAGCAAATAATGATCCACTTACAGAGAGAAATCCGACACGACAGAAGCCTGAAACGGAAAAAAAAAAAAAGAAAAAAGTTGAACTTCATAAAATAACGAATTTTGTAAAACGCAAACACCGAGCAAAGAAATAAACATGATTAAATGAACAGTAAAATGAATAAATTTATTCAAAAGAAAATTAATCAATCTCAAGAATTATAAAATTCGATTCCTGAAACGTTGAAACCCTAGGTCAACTACAAAATAAAAGTAATCCTAAAAAAATATTACCTTAGCTTTTATGCAATCCAACATAATTTTAAAAAAAATTTAATGAGATTCCATAACTACATCATATTCAGAAACACTCAAATTAAAAGCAGATTGAAACAAATGGTAATCTATTAACAGAAAAGAAAGCATTGTCAAATAAAAAATAAAATTAATTGTTGAAGAAATAACTATATGTGCATCCATAAACACTCCCTGGCATTTGTTATCTGCAAAAATGAAAAATAAATAATAAAAAATCAGACATCAAAACAGAAGTTGGCCAGGTGCCAAAAGAGCGTTACAAGTATTTGTAAACACATCTTACATAAAGATATAACTAAAATTAGAATACTAGTAAAAAAATAGTTTATCCACTATAAAAGCTCATTGCGCAGAGATTAAAATTTACAGATCAAAATAATTAAGATCTAAATGTTTTTTTTATAAAACTATATAAAAAAATTCATTTAATAGTTTTTATAACTATGCATAAAAATAATCCATTTATTGGTTTTTACATTAATTCTTTATTTAAAAATTTATTATAAAATATGGATTACTTTCATTTTTATTTTAAATATGTTTACCTACTAAACAAGAAAAATATTCTATTATTCTCAAGAAATTGCTGTCATTCTGACTGTTATTTTTAGAAACACATTTTTAAGTAAATCGGATTAAAAAATGTCATGTTGCAATATGATTCGTGAGACATACGCAATTATCTATAATCATGTACCGATAAATTTCAAAAACATTTCAGATAATAAATAACATAAAAATTAATAGCTTACCATTTACGCACCTTTTACTTCAAAGAAGAGGTATTTCAAAATTCCAAATAAATTAATCAAATTGTGGTTCAATAGGATTATAAAACCCATAAAAAGGCAAATCCAGAAAATTCTACAGTTAATTACTTGTTTTTTCGTAAAATTCCATATGGTGTGTGGTCCCTGAATACCTAGAGCCGCTGAGGCCTGGTGCTAAGGTCCCGGTTTCGAAACCTATTCCAGTGAAGAACCGTCGTATAAGCGGGTCTGGTAAATGCTAAATCCGTCGGAGCCAAACGTCCTCCCGCTGGTGAGGTGTGGAAGTGCGGAGAGTGGGTTGCCAGTTCAGGTGTCGTCCTCATCAGCAAAATTACGAGGTCCGTCTCAAGACAGCCCTAGTGCTGTTTTTAAACGGGACGTTAATATAACTAAACTCTTATTGCATAGATTAATATAATTCACTTTCTTTACATGTCTAACATACATTTTGAGTTCAGTTAAATTGGATCAACGCCCCGACTTGTAACTATACAAAGATATTTTTTAATTGATATAGGAAGTTTGTACACCATTCTAAAGACAAGTTCAGGACTTGGGCCAGCATCAATCTCTCCAAACTTTCTTAGCAGAACTGCATTTGATTCTCAGCGGTTTAATATTCACCTGATCGATTACACGTGCTTCTGGATTTCTCCTGAAGTCTATCTCGAAGAAGTAATCATGTGATCCCGAATTATAGAATTTGCCACTAGGTCATCATCTTCTCAGATATTTTAATGCTCTGTTAATGAATTTTTATTATTTATTTATAAATTTTGAAATTTTTCAATATTTTTTTACTTTAAATTACAAGACTTTTGATATTATAACAACAGTAATAGTAATTGTTATAACTATCCTATTATATTATGGAATTTTCTTATCACTGCACATTAAATCCATTCAAATTCTGTTAGATTGTTCATTCATTTTTTTTTCTTTGTCTTAAATCGCTCTTCTGTGTGTTTTATTAAATACAGAAAATGTTGTTTAAACTCAAAATTAAGTATTTACTTTTACATTTTAAGCATCAATCATGGAAATATTTTAATGTTATAAAAGATGACATCATTTGAATTTATTATTTATTATTTCAATTTAATATTTTATTAATTAAAATAAAAATTCAATTATTTATTGTTAATTTAATAGTTCGTTTTAATCATTAATTAATAATTGCAATATTAATTATTTAATATATAATTAATCAATGTTATTTAATGTTATAAAAGATTATATTTTAAGTATCAGACACTTTTGCAATTGAAAAAAAAAGATATCAGCTCATTTCTTTCATATCTGTTGTTTCTATATGGAATAATAAAAATTTAAGAAACTAGAGATGGATACATTTTTCAATAAATTAATAAACTGAAACGGAAAGGCTGTTGTAAATGTGTTATTCTGAATATAGCACACTTTTCTCGAAATTACTATACTTAATAATGTGCAAAGTGCTTAAAGCTTAAACACAGTAAACACAAGATTTAATAATGCAGATTATCAGATAATGCAAGATTTTATCTTATAAAAGGATTTGGCAGTCATTTCAGTCCAGAGTCAGTTCATTTAATGTTTTGAAATATGCTTGAAACAGATTTCCAAATAAGTCCTCAGTTGATTTAATAACAGTTAATAGTCCTTAGTTAATTTAATAATAAATCCTTAGATGATTTAATAATAAGTCCTTAGATAATTTAATAATGAGTCCTAAGATAATTTAATAATATGTCCTTAGATAGCAATTTAAGTTCAATCCATTAAAGATCTTCAGGAAACTCAATGTGCGAAGTTCGCTAGTGAAGTATTCAAAGAAGCCAAAGCCAATTAGCAATCATTATCAGCTATTAAAGGTACTCTTCTCGTGTGGAACGTGAAAGTAAAGAATTGCTGGGCTAGAAGTTTGAAAGAGGCTTTCAATATTGAGAAGCAGTGAAAAATCAATCTAAAGTATTTAAAGCTACAACTATTGGATTTTCAGAGAAAGGGGGAGAAATTTAGTGCTGAGCGATCCTAAGCTAAGCAGAAATGTGTTCGTTTTTAAAAATTAAACAGTGTTAAAAAATAATTTATTTCGAAATCACTGATAAATTGAATTTTGTTGCATATATATAATAAATTTAAACTATCAGCGTTATTAAAGGTAATTATTTTTTTAATCAATTAGATTCAAACTTCACTGCAAATTTAACGGTCCCGTTTAAATTGTCCCATGATTTCAGGTGGGAAACACGCACTTAAAATATATTCATGCTTCTCTAAGTTTAAAGAAAATTCTCTTTTGAAGCTACATAAGCTCTGAATATATTGTGTTACCCTCCCGTCAAGGATTTAATAAAATTCCTTTCAGAGCAGCTAAAAACTGATCTTTTTAATTAGCCATTAAAAAAGAGAATAAAGCTTTCGTTTAAAAAGAAATCCTCGCCTTTTCAATTACCAGAAGTTGTATTTATACCCATAATGCAAAGCAGAAATAAATAAAAATTCGGAAACAACGTTCTCCATTAGCAAATTTCATTAAATAAACCGAATAAGCATTTCTGAACAGTTTATCTCCACGTATAAAAGTCGAAGATTCACATTCTCGGAAATGTCTCAAATGCAATTAATTAATCCTCTTATTTATTCCAAACTAAAGTACAGAATAAAAATTAATAATATGAGGATTTTCTATTTTATAGTATATAATCTCCAAGATAATTTAATTATTCTTAAAGGAGAAATTTCCTTTGGGTATCCTTTCACCTAGAGGAGAAATTCCCACACAGCAAAAGAGGAGAACCGTTTCAAAACAACAATGACGAAATAATATTCGGTATCAAACAACAACTATTTTTAACTTATTTTGATCACAATGCCTTGATGCGAATTGTTTATTTGAGTCTCCTTATCAGTGCTTAAAATAATTAAATCTATCTTGTTACTGGCATACCATCAAAGAAGTCTAAATAACCTTCACTGCATTCATGATATTTCATTAAATTGTTTCGACTGATCACTTAAGACTATTTAAACCCAAGCTGTCGTATAAAGCGATCTGTTATTTCGACAGCTGACGTATATAAATACCATTGACGTCAACAATTTCAAAGGATATTTGAATATTTAAAAGAATTGACATGTCTTGTCATCTGGATATGTTAGGTTTGAGAGGAAGGAATTTATTTTGGGACATCAATCGGTTTTCAATTTATTATAAATTGCTTTTAGTAAAAATAAATAATATAGTTTCCACGCAATTTTGCATTAAAAATACCATCGAGGCCACACAAATAATTGATTGATTTCATTAAAAATCTTTTGGATCACAAAAAATATCATATATATTCGTTCTTCAATGAATTTGTAAAAGTAATATCTCGGGGGACTGATAGAATAAACCGTTGATCAAATTATACCTTTGTCGACATATTTAATATTTAACTTCTTCTGGCAAGAAAAATTTATTAAAAATTAAAATTCATTTAGTAATTAAAATCATGCTTTTTTCCCCATCATTTAGAACTGTATATACTCTAAATAATTTTACTATCCAAAAATACATTATAAGAATCTAAGACGAATGATAAGCCATACTTTAAAATATATATAATTTATACTATTATCGAACTAGTAATTTTTATTTCTTTTGGGTTTTTTTCCTCCCTTTAGATTATTTGTGTGGTTTAATGGAAAAAATGATGTTACTCATGTTAGTTATTCTTAAATACAAATACAAGGATTCATATTTAAAAGTAATTAGTATAAATGCACTGCATTAGAAATGTAAATTATATAGAGAGAACAAAATTTTAAAAGCACATAATTGAACATGAATTGAACCACATAATCATTCCATTTAATCTGCTACTACTGGTACATTCCCCATTAAGTTGCTGTATATGTGAGTTAGTGGACATTCGCAATTTTGAATCACGAATATTACAATATGGAAACTGGGAATTTTGGATCACAAAGAGCACAATATGAAAACTGGTAATTTTGAATCACGAAGAGCACAATATGGAAACTGGCAATTTTGAATCACGAAGAACTCAATATGGAAACTGGCAATTTTAAATCAAGAACAGCATAATATGGTAACTGGCAATTTTGAATCACGAAGAGCACAGTATGGAAACTGCTCTTCATGCTCAAATCTTCTACGTCACACCACTGTAAAAATATTTGATACATATCAGAAGAAACTGAAGACCCATAAATGATTTCGTCTGAAAGAAAAACTATTTGATCCAATTTTTCCTACTTGGAGGATTTGTAAAGGAAACGAAACTCAAAACATGAATCAATCAAAAACAAAATTGATATAAAATTCTCAATCACCAATGCGAATCTAATCATCATATTAGGGCTAGAAAAGGCTGATTCGGGAATTTCATCAATTTTCCTTCCTTCTTTTTTTTTTCTTTAATAGGTAGCAGGTAATACAGACTTTTCTCAACCGTATGTCTCTCAAAATCCTCCGTGGATTTCAAGGTTCGTCGATCTATGTTAACTAGTCTCGGTCCAACTGGTGCAGTAGTTATTTAATCGGCCCTACTAGTACATTAGTTAAGTAAAACATTAATCATTTAGGTGAGATTGTCATGGGTATTATCATCAAGTAACTGATTGGAATAATCTTCAGGGCATCATGATTTCCCTTCGAACTTGTCGTTTGATTGTTTTCACAATTTGAGTGATTAGTTAGAAAAAAATATGTATAAAGAAATAATTTAATCCCTGTAATTATGCTATGGATGAAAAAGGAACGCTAACCAAGTGAGATAAGTTTCTAATGCTAAGAATTTAATGCAGTCTTCCTACTTCCAAGCTTTGTGAACTAAATGTTATCACATGGTAGAAAAAGACAACAATCCTATTAAAATGTTTAATCCTTTTACACTCACAGGTCTTTTGGAGCCACAAACACGCTTCATTTGAGTTTATCGCGTTCTTCTAAAAAAGGCAGTACCGAGTAATAGCTTCACAGTTCTTACTGAATAAAATTTTGAAGTGAAGGCTTTTACACTTTGAAGCATTTTGACAGGGTTTCTAAGATACGACTTGGTTCAAATGAAAATGGGGTGGAAAAAAACAAGAAAAATCATGAAACCCTCATTTTTCTTACGTAAAACCGACCGTAAAGTTTTATTATCTCATCGCTACCGCAACCGCCTGTCGCCTTTAATGTCCAAAGTTTGTGTCGTCGCTCATATTGCTTGGGTGATATTTTATGAGAGAGCTCCTCGGTCGGCAATGAAATGGATGTTGAAAAACACTGGAGGGGAATATGAAGTCGGAAAACTTATCATTTAACTGATTTCATCCTTTTCGGTTGATTGCTGACGAAATGAATTTAATATGCAAAAATAATCCAATTGCTTATGGAGAAATTTTGCATTTCAACACTTGGTTGATTGGAAACCAGTTGCCACGTTTTTTATCGTTATTTTTTAAATTACCCTAAGTACTCTAAAAATTTGACTTTCTCATAAATTCGGAATTAAAAACAAATAACATGACTACAAGTAACCAAAAGTTAGTGCAAGTATATCAGTAAGATATACACTATGTTAACACAAACGAGTAGAATACAAGATGTTTACTAACATATTTTTCTTTTGTACTACAAACTGGAGTACAAAAGATATAGCAATACTGTTAATAGTATCTGCAACTAATAAAATGTTATTACAGGAATTATCAGCGCAGTAATCTCAATAAGATACACAAAGTGCAGGCATAGTATCTGCAGAAGCGTAGTAACATTGCTGCAAGGGTATATGTGCCCTGTCGCTAGTCAAAAGAGCGTGCAAAGGAAGTCAAAACATTAGGGCATTTACGTCATTTTTCAAAACCAAATATGATGAAAGTGAGAAAAACCAATGGCTTGTAGGCTACCATACAACTAACGAGTTTGGTTTGGTTATATTAACGTCCCGTTTGAAACAACACTAGGGCTATTTTGGGACGGACCTCGTAATTTTTGAACCGCGGTCAGATGACGAGGACGACACCTGAGCTGACACCACCCTCTCCACGCCACACCACACCAGCGGGAGGACGTTTGGTCATGACGGATTTAACGTGCAACAGACCCTCTTACCCGACGGTTCTTCGGTGGAATGGGGTCACGAACTTGAGACCCTCCTGTTCCGAAGCCGAGACCTTACCACCAAGCCACCGCAGCCCTCTACAACTTACGAGAAGAAAATTTTCATGCCCCGGGCGCCCGTTATTTTTGCTACGCTATTGAGTATTCGTGCACAGTATATATAAATAGTCATATATTGTTACTGAGACAGAATAAAATATACAAATTGCAGGCATATGGGTTTACCTTATATCATGCGTTATTATATGAGACGTATTTGTGCAGCCAAAATTACATATGAAACCGAAAACTAAAGTTATGGAAATCTCTATTTATTGAAAAAGTACATATATTCTTATTTGAAAGTAACAATGCTGCTAGAGACAACTATTGGAAATTATTGATTTATTTCAAATAGTGGATAAAAATTAATATTGTAAAAGTGTAAAATATCACTGATTTATAATAGAATGACCTTCACCTTACACCAATAACTTAATTAGAAAACTAAAAATAACCCTAGCAATGGGTGTTTCTCACATTCACGCTATAATTAATGACACGATATATTTCAAGAATATTGTTTTATATCTTTCTTATTCATAAAAGCCACCTATTGTACAAAATCCGGAATAAAGTATTGACATTATTAATGAGAGTGAATCCGTCTTAAAATACAATATATCTTCACTTGATTCTTCATATAGTTATCCATAATCGGTTATTGTGAGATAGTAATTTCTGAACTTCTATTTTAATTATCAACGCGTGAGAGTCATATTGTCACAGTAGCAATTCCTGATGAGACTGATATGATTCTTATTCATTGATATCAGTCTCATCAGGAATTTCAGAACAGTCTCATCAGGAATTTCAGAACAGTCTCATCAGGAATTGCAGTCTTGATATGACTCTCATTCATTGTCACACTGACGTTGCATGAGAATCATATTGTCACTGTACCAATTCCTGATGTAGTTATGACTGTGATCGGATATTGCGGGATGGACAATTGGTGACTTCTAATTTAGTCATTGAGGTATTGGTGAGAGTCATTTTATACTAAACTGATGATGATTTACTTTTTTGCATCAGACTTTTTATCACTAAAAGTCACTGTTCGTGATCTGTTTCTGATCAGTCTGGGATGATAACGAATGATTACTGTAGCTTTTCATAACTTCACGACTCTAGTTTTCGTCATTCAA
Source organism: Argiope bruennichi (assembly GCF_947563725.1). Taxonomy (NCBI): domain Eukaryota; kingdom Metazoa; phylum Arthropoda; class Arachnida; order Araneae; family Araneidae; genus Argiope; species Argiope bruennichi. The sequence continues at coordinate 108,871,861 of NC_079162.1, forward strand.
ATGATAAAGTAGTTGAAAAAGTTGTAAAATCATTTTTTTTTTTTTTTGCGGAAATACTAATTTTTTAATATGAAATTCTTAATGTTTCAACATTTTTTTTATAAAACCACTTGAATTTTGATTCTTTTTTTTTTAGAAAATTACACTGATATTTATATTTACATTTATATACGTTTTAGAGCTATTTTACGTCTTTAAATGCTATTTTCTCAAATTCTAATTTTTTGGAAGAATTTTCTTACGAAAAAAAGTTATAAATTAAAATCCAATGCATATTTCTTGCTCATATTTGTTACATTAGTTTCTTAATATGTTCTTCAGTTTCTGACTTAGAGAATAAGTAATCTATTCATTTAGAAATATTCTATAGCTGTTTAAATGCTTCATAATGTCGTAAAAATTGAAAATTTCATGTTATTTATTGGTCTAACCCCTATATATAAAGAATAGGTAGAAATTATGTTTTAGTTCAGGAACTAGATAATATATTTTTAAACTATCTGCAAAGTTTTAAGCTAATCATTTGATAAACTTCTGAACTAAAAGATGTTTCCTTTGCACCACTTTTTAGCAAAAAGAGCCATTTGTTCCCATTTTAAGCATCATTTATTATTTAAATAATGTATTTTGATTTCATTCATGATTTTTTTTTCTGTTTTAGGAAGAAATTCAAAAATACAACTATTTTAGAGCGTTTTTCAAAAAATTCATTCCGGACATAGTCGCATATCTTAATTGTATAAAGATATTCGCAAAAACTCTGTATATCTGCTGAATCAAAAGTATGAGAAGAAATCAGAATTTTGTAATATGAAAAGATTTCTGGGATATTTCTGAATTTTAAGAACGAGGATTTTAGTTCAAAATTTGACAAGATATTTTTAAATAATGACAAATTCGAGTAATTTTTAATCAGTACTGCAAATCCATTGCAAAGTTGACAAATTTCAATTTTTCAAATTTTTTTCATTAATAAAATTTTTTGGTGAGCAAAAAAAAACATTATGATGAATAGCTTTGAAGTCCGATGGGAATAAAATGACTAATTAATTATTTATAAAAGGATAAATAATAATATTAAATTGAAATAATGATTTTAGATGGGGGGTTTTTTTCGATTTAGTATCAGCAGCAGTATTGTATTGCAATTTTAATTAATTGAACACTTATTTAATGCTATCATAAGAATAACATTTTAATGAATAATAAGAAAGGATTTAAACTTTTAAAAATAAATATTTTTTAAATAAAAATGTTATTTATTTATTCAGAGAATTTTAACTATATTCCAATATTTCCTTTAAAAATTATTTCGAAAAAGTTGCCTTTAAAAACTAGATTTAAAAAATAAAAAAGCGCTTCTAAATTCCTCTTAAATAATTCCTTTTCTTCACAATTGATTTTTCATAATACTTACTTCATCTTTCTTCAGATCTGTTGCATAGATTTATTTGATTTGCCGCTCTTTCTTTTGCAAACGAAAAAAAAAAAAAAAATCGTTTGCTTGCCAACTCCTGCTGTTCCCATTCAATTCACGCATCGCTTTTCAGCTGTCACTTTGGATTTCATGGTTTCAGGAATCCTTTTCACACCGACTACTTTGGTCAAAAGGGAATTTTTATTTTTGCAAATTTTATTTCTTGTTGATGCGAAGATTTATTTTCACGGTGGTGAAAATCTTTGCTCCAAGATCTTTTTTTTAATGCTTTTCTGATTAAACTGAAAACATCTTCATAAAATAATTACATTTATTAGCAGACTTTCTGGCGATTACTTCGTAGAATTCTCCCGAGGTAAAGCAGTAATTAAAAATGAATCGTTTTGAACGTTTTCTGGATTACTCGTTGTAATATTTCTTGGGGGAAAAAAGAGAGATTTATTATTCCGCCTCTCGTAGAGTAATTAGTTCCTTACGCATAAGGAAAAGAGCTTGTCACTCTCTAAATGAATCCCATCTAGCTTGATCACGGATGAAAAAAAGAGAGAAAGGGAAAGAGATTTAAAATATAAGAATAAAAATGGATAAGCATATATGAAATTTGATTTATGTTGGAAGCCATTCATACACTGCGGCGCAAAAGTTAAACAAAAAACAAATTCAGATTAATTTAGAAAAATATTCAATCACTTCTCTTAATACTGTTTCAAAGTAATGTTGGTGCATATATAATATTTTTATCAAAATAATCAGCTGTATGTATTGCAAGTTCCTATGAGTTAACAAAACTTAATTAACGCGCCTCAAAATTTTAAGCAAAAGTTTAATAATAAACTAAAATAAACATGATATAAAATGTGATTTTATATCCGTTCTTGTTATGTAATTCATGAAAACGCATTTTTATCCTATTAACTAAATTCAAATGGATTAGAGCTCGATTTCTTATCATAAATTTTCGATGGAATTATTGAGTTCATATTTAAAAGAGTATTGTCTACATTGTCGTCTATGCCCCAAAGATTTTTGAATGAGCTCATTATTGCTTTCTCATTGCTCATTATTTTAAGGAATTCCCTCATAGCCTCAAGAACACTTGAGAAAGTATCTCTAACTATAAACCCATTGCCATAGATACCCATTTCTCGATTAAATTCTTTGGGAAATGTCGCCGCTTTAAGCCGAAGAAAGCAATCGACCTGAAAAGTGACCCGAGGCCGAAATGCACTTCTCTAATTTCGGCAAATAAACTTGAAAATCGGTAGCCGTTGGTCGAATATTCAACCGTTATTTAAATGCGGTTGAAGCGTTTGTTAAGAACCTGCATCTGCTATAACATTACTCTTTAGATTAGAATGGATGAAGAATTCCGCTTTTCCAAGAGCGTGGAATGCTGAATTTATGGATTGAATGCCTGTAAGTAATCAGAGCTAATTCTGTGCTCATGATTTCCCTCATTCAGCAGGTAGTGGCATCTTATCAAGAAACCGATTTCAAAGATATGAGACTTTTAAGAGATATTTTTCCCAGTATGTGGTATTTAGAAAATTTAATTTATAAAAAAAGCAAAATATGCAATTGCCATATCGAATTAATAACCAGTTTATTTAAGTTGAAAAGCTAAAAGTAACTTGTTTTCTGCTCTTTCATCTAAGATGTCACCTTCTTGCATGTACTATGCGTGAGATAACTGCTTTTTTTTTTTTTTTTTTTTTTTTTTGACAAATCTTCTGTTTTACAAATTTTTTGGGATAAAATTTACAAAAGTGGTCAAAGCAACCTATGCCGACAACCCCACTTTTCGCATTTCAACACCACGCCAACAAATTACTAAATTTATTTTGCAATAATTAAATAAATAAATAAAATAATTAGGACATTGCTATATAGAGTAAATAAGTAGTTTTGTTAAGTTTAAAAGTTAAAAGTAACTTGTTTCTACACTTTCATCTAAGATGTCACCTTCTTACATATATTGTAAGTAAAATAACTGATTTTTTTTGACAAACCTTCTGTTCTGCAAGTTTTTCGGATGGAGCTTATAATGCTGTAATGTGGTCAAAGCAGCCTATGTTAACAACCCCCCTCTTCGCATTTTAACACCACGCCAACAGAAAAAAAGTTTCTCCCATTTTATATTTAATAATATTCACCAGTTAAATATAAACATTCGATATTTTTAACCATCTCCTAAGCCCACACGATCACGGTGGGTTAGTGGTAAGATCTTTGTTTCAGGCCCTGAATATCCAGGTTTGAAACTACTCCGCCGAAGAATCGTAGTGTAACCAGATCTGGAGCATGTTGTATTCCTTGGAGCCAAATGTTCTTCCGTGGGTGTGGAACTGAAGATTGGAGATATGTAGTGCCGGCTCAGCTATCACCCTTGTCGCCTGACCATGGCTCAAAATTGAGAAGTGTGTTCCAAAATAGTCTTCAAGTTGCTTCAAAAAGGTTTTTTCGATAATCAAACTAAATCCAAGTCCGTAATCAAGCACTTACAACCAAACCACCACAGTCTGCAGTAAGTTTTGTGACTTTCTTAGACTTTGTGTAGTGGTGGGAGTTCTGCTCCCTTTCGGTGGTTGTAATCTTTTGCTTCAAGCCATCAGAGACCTATACTTTGTGTAAAGGTGGTGGATCTAATCCCATTTGGACTGGTATATCTGAATGAGTCTATGATGGCCATGAACTTCTGATAAAGGGCAGGTATACCATAACTTGCCATTCAAAGTGAACTAGGTACACCCAGATAAAATTCTTTTTTAGCAACGATGAGTTGAGATAAGTTTCCTTCTAGGAGATCTTAAAAGGAAATTGGTCCTCATTTGTGTTTCACTTGGAGTTACACTACCAGCTGTTTAATCCGTCTATAAAGCGAAACTCTTTTTCGGTAAACATCGATATAACAGCTATTGAATAATACTGATTAAGAGCATAGCCAGAAACTAGGACCCATAACATTCTTCATCTGATTTATATTGGGTGCTATACAGGGTGCTATTATACAGGTGCTATACAGGGTACTGCTAAACAGGTGCTATACAGGGTACTGCTAAACAGGTGCTATACAGGGTGCTATTTTGCGTATATAAGACAGAAGTTATACTGTATGAAAATTATTGTAATCTGAAATGAATCGTTGTGCGAAAAAAAGTTTGTTTTTTAATGGACTATTTATTTATTTTAAATATAATTTTAATTTGCTAATCAGTTTTATAATGCAAAGGTAAACATAGTATAAAAATAACTATATAAAAATGCAAATAATACGATTATTTCATGAAATCCGAGAAAAATGTAATAATAGACAAAAATAAAACAAACTCTTATAATTCTTTGCATAAGGCAGTTTTATAAGGAATTATATGTAATAACACAATCATTACAGTTAAATCATGCTGAAATAATAAGCGATTCTTCTAGAATTATTTCTTTCCTATCTTGGGAAAATTTGCACTATGTTTTTAGTTAAAAGAGAAGTCTTCCATTTACGGCGAATAATTTAATTATCGCATGTTTATATATTTTTTTTAAAGATGGAGGGATAATGAAAATCTTTGTCGTCTTGTCGACGAATTTTCAGAATATTTCAGTTGATAGGAATTTCAAAAAATCCAATTAAACGAAGTTGCTGAAATGCCTGGAGCAAAGTATTCAAATCAATCTGCTTACTAGATAAACTATTTTCTCGAGTTTTGCACCATTTTTCCGTACTCTTGATTTCGGTTTTAATTTAATAAAAGTTGTTTTCTGTTTTTAAGAAAATCTCTCAAGAACTTTTTCAGTTCTGAAATATTTGAACCAGAACATTTTTTTCTAGAAATGACTCAAGCCTTTTTTACAGGTTCGAATAATTAAAAGCCAAATTAAAATTTAATTGAATAATTAACTTTGATAAAAGCTGAATACGTAAAAAAAGCAATAAGATTTTTTTTACTTCAAATATGCAAATAATCCTTACTTTTTTTTTTTTTTTGAAATGTTACGTAAAGCGCATCTGCCGAAAAATACCTCAAAATAATAAATAAGTATTAATGAGTATTTTTTGAGCCAAATAACAAATAAAAATTAATTTTCCTACCAACTTTGATTTTTTAAACACATTTATTTAATTTGATTTGTTTCAAGTTGATTATCCCAAACTGACTACTCCGAACCGCCGAAAGGCACACGGGAACACTTGAATAACTGGACCACCACGATAGCAACACTGGTGGGGAGAACTGCGGTGGTTGAGTCCTAAGGGCACCACCGGCCACGGTACAATCCTTCCTTAAGGAAGTACACCCCGTCATCGATGAGAGGAATCAGACCTCCACCTTTTCGTGAACCCACAAAGGTGACGTGAAACAACCATCATGCCGGAAACTTCATGGTGGTAACCACAAACTGGCTACTCCGACCCGCCGGAAGGCACACGGGAACACTTAAATGACTGGACCGAAACGACAGCAACACTGGTGGGAACTGTGGTTGAGTAACTGTGGTTACCTTTCCTTGGTAAGTACGCCCCTTTATCGAGGGACAGACAGACCCCTCATTTTTTTGTGTGTGTGTACCGACTAGAGTGGCGAGAACCAAACACCATACCAGAAGTTTCACATTCTCAATTATGAGGTCCCCCCCCCGTGGAACTGTTTCATGTTGGAAAAGATGGAATCTTGCAATCGATTTTTCACTTACCTCTTGATGTATTAGAGGTCCGAAATTTTGCTTACTTGTGCATTCTCGATGGCAGTGCATTAATATTTTCAGAGCTTAATTATATATTAATCATTAACTAATCCTTTAGCACCACTTGTCTATAAATTTGAGCAACAACAGATCTCTAGATTAAATAATAGAAAATAATTACGATGAAAAGATTTCTGTTGTTTAGTATACTAATAAAGAAAGATAGAAATTCTAAAAACTGTTTTTAGTTATTTTCAATCAAAGGCGGTTTTCGTGAAATTTTTTGACAAATCTATTCCTTAAAATTTGTGCTTTCTTTTACAGCATTCCCAAATAAAGGAGAATTATCTGTGTTACTTTTAATTATTTCAAGTATTTTTTCCATAGGAATATCTGTGCAAAGTATTCGAAACTAATTGCAAATTGCAAGAATTAACAAATGGGAGTTGGATACGCCAAGGTTTCTTAAATTGAATTGATGATGTTAAAACTCTTCAGTGGATTAATTAGTATTGAACTGAAAAGTTTCAGAATACTTACGTGAGGTTATTTCATGAAAAACTATCTAATATTTAATCATAGAAGGAGAAAATAAAGAAAAGAGATTTTAATTAATCAATTTACAGTATTTGCTAAAATAAATATTCAATTTTTGAACATCCTAAATAACATGAACTAAAAGCAACTGCTCAATTCGATTGGGAATTCTTTTTCTACATGTTGAACTTTTAGGTAATGTTACGAATTTTAATTTAGTTCAGCTAGATTAGCGATCTACTTTCAAGCTACATAAGAGCAATTTGGGAACGAATCTGGTAATTTTCATCCGTGGAGTGATGATAAGGACGTCAACAGAAGCGGCACTTCTTTTCCTATATTATATCATCAAGATAACATTTAATTTAAGTCCTATGAACACTGCGAATCTTCGTGAAATCGGATCTAGAACCTGTCATAAACTCTTATTCCGAAGCTGAAACATCTACATAGGCACCATGACTAAATCCTCATTGTGATATCAAAATGACATATGTCAAATTTATTGAAGTGTTTTATTGATACTAAAAACTTGTATACTTTAGCTACATCTTCTCACAAATTTTGCTTATGATATATGATTTCTCTTTGCTGTCTTGAAATATAACACTTATATAGTGTTTCTTTAGCTTTTCAGCAGCTAGAGTAAAATTTCGTATACTTTGCTACATGCGGTTTTTAATATACGACATTTTGATATAACAGTAACATTATGTTCTGAAAAAGATCAAAGCCAGAAACGCACAATTCAATGTAAACACAAAGAAATTCTTCTCTTTTCTAAAGCTTTACAATATACTTTCATTATTTACTTTTGGATTATAGTTGTTATGAGTCAAACTTTGATCCATCTTATCTCCAGAACTTTTATGAAACGATGACTGAGATACTGACATTTGAACTAAAATAACTGAAAAGTTTTTCGGTTTCGATCTAGTAGTATATTTAAAAAAAAGGAGGGGAAAAAACCGTTCTGTGGCAGATGCGAGAGCATTTGTTGACAGATGTTCTATCAGGACTAGAGAGAACAGTTCTAAAGATAAACAGCAGATGCGGAAGTTATATCCATTGATACGCTTTTACTTATGGAGAAGTTTAGTCTGAAAGTGGATACCCATTTTTATAACATAAGTTTGAATAAAAATATAATACTAAAGCTGCTCGAAATATAGAATTCTGAAAATTTGTGAATTTATTTATATGTAGAGTTTTCGTAAGAATTGATATTTTTCTGAAAAGTCGAAAACGTTTAATATAACAGCATTGTTAAATGGGAAAATTTCTTTTCATACTTTAGATTATATGTTTCTTATAGCTGGATTTAACATGATACTCATTGAATTAATAGTCATTCTAATAAATGGTGCATGCACGGATAGTCACAAAAACAAATTTGTCTTAAAACTACGTATGAATAAAATTGATAAAAACGAATTCCCTAATTAAGATTGTAATGCACCAAAAAATAAATTCATACTGACAAAAAAAAACAACACCGGTAAACATTTGGTAAACCTTGGTAAAACATTATTGGAACTTTGGTCATGAGTTTCTTCTTAACAATTTTTTTATAAAACTAAAATGATATGCAAAGATATGATGCCACAATTGAATCCCAGATTGTTCGAGGAATGTTAATCCCTTTTCATAAGAAAATATATTAATAAAAATATTACTTCGAATATAAATCGAAATTATAAATATTACAAAGAAATCTTCACATAAAATAAAGTTTTTCTAAATAACCGTTAAATACAACAAAAGCAATTTTTTATCAAGTATATTTTGTCGATTGAGGCACAAACGTGTACATCAAACGAAATTTAGCTAGGCTGGTATGGACAACCAGTTAATGTATAACAATTAGTATTGTTAATGTATTGCAATTTGAGTTGTAGTCTAATTTCACTGTTTACGATTTCGCACCGAAGAATATAGTGTAAAGGCATTTGTTTTCGGATATTTTTTAACGACTTATTGTATTCAATATCCTGCAGGATATTTTTTATTAGTTTATAAGAGTTTAATGATTATCGCTCTTTCTTATCGTTCTGTCACAGATTATTGAACTTCAGATCATAACGAGAATTTTTTTTTTTTTCGTTATACTCCATGGATGATCAGGTATGCTTTAGGGCGCTTAAAAGCGTGTGTAATAAATGAATTATCCATTTTCAATGACTAAAGCTGAGCGTTTTTATCTTCTTAAAATGCAGTTTTAACGCCGCATTAGGTAAATGATCATAAATAAGCCATCCAGTGCATTTCATTTATATGAATTTAGTCTTGTAAAATTTTAAGGAATTTCGTCGAGGCAAAATTTGCATTTCATGTAATTTAAAATATTAGTTATAAATATTTATAGATAATTCGATAAATTTCAATGCTTTTCAGAAATGAATTTTAACATGCTATTTTTATTTTTGTTACTGTTCCTCAAATTATATTGTTGTCTTTGATAAGTAACATCACGTTTATGAGTTACAACACATAAAGGTGTGTTCATTGTTTAAAATAAGAAATATTGAGGGTGAATTTAAATTTGTTTTATAGAATATCTTGAAATAATACTTGTTTCATAAAAAGAGTCCCTGAGACGGTGCCAGCTGTGAGCTAAAAGCCAAATTTAATTTTTTTTTAAATGTAAAAAAGAAGATATTCTTCTTGTGCTTAGAGAAGTCAGAATTCTGCTTTTTTTTATTATAAAATCCTTTATTTCATTGAAATAAAATTAATAATAATTATCCATACAATAATATTAATTATAATATCGTAATTCTTATCGTAATGTTATTTGTCTTTAAAGTACCAATAAGTAAATTTTTCATAAATGAAATGCTGAATTTCTTTTTTTCTGGCCCACCATTTATGTTTAATAACATAATAACTTGGTTATTGTTTTAGTGTTTATAAGATTTTCCACGTCAAAAAAAAATAATAATCCATCTTTGATGGTAGAAAATTGTTTAGTTCTTAAAATTAAAATGAATTAAGCATATTGATAAGCATAATTAATGCATGCTAGAGATAGAAATATTTGAAATAATTTTACTCTCAAGAGCTTCAAAAACAAGTTTTTATGAAGGAAAATACGAAATTTTTCTCAAGTGTTTGTTTTTGTTAAAAACATATAAACCTAGATTAAATATATAAAGTCTGTAAATCTAATCAATCTCAGTTTTTACATTACTCACTCAAAGCAAATTAAAGTCTTCGTCTAATTTTAAACATTTCCGCACACAACCATTTTTGTTCCGAGAAATTTTTTTTATCCCATGCAAAAATGTGCATAAAATTAAGACAAGAAAATGAAAGTTGAACTAATAGCAATTAAATAAAAACATAATTTAAATTATTTATATGATAATTTTTATATGTAAAAATGGACATTTATTATTACATGTATCGTAAGACCTCATAGAAAAAATTTTTAACCCTTAAAAGCATAGCAATGCTGTTCTGCATAGTAAATTTAAAACCTCATATCTCGTTATGTAGCAACCTTTGCATAGTGTATTTTAAATTTTAATTTTGCTAAAACTATTTTATGGTTTCCGAACACCACTGGAATGATTAGCAGCTTATTTCTTTATCTGTGACAATTTTCACTGTAGGCGCGCTATCTGAGTACAATTTCATTTCGGAGGGTGTTAAGAATGACGATTATTTATATAAAAGGTAAAAAAAAATATTCAGACAAAATAGTTTTCTGATAGAAACAAGGTAAGAAAAAAGAAATAATGTTTATATATTTTTTCATACACCGATAAATTTACGCTAGAGAAATGTACCTTTTTTTTTTTTTTATTTGCATAAGTTTCCTAAACCTAGAAAATCCTCTCATCCGTTGCCGTCTATGAGTGTACGAAAAGATGGCGTTAGTCACGGGTCTATATTTTCAGGCAGACTGAATGTAAAATTCCACTATGTAAGGGATTGTTCAGTGGTCATGTAGCAAATGCAATGTTTCTTAATATTTAAATGCTAAAAATATTGTTTCATGAATTTTCATGTTTTGTAATGTAATGAGAGGAATTATTTATGTTTGAAATATTATGTTATTGTGAGCAGTAGATTTGTAGAACTCAAAGAATGAAAAAAATCTTTTTTTTTTTTCCCCCCATTAGCTACACTTATTTCCCGGTTGATTTCAAATTTTATTTATTAAAAATAAAAATCCATGCATTTAAGGCTTAAAGCCGCGGCTTAATGGCTTTGGGATCGAAGCGTTACAGACCATCAAACATGCAAGGTTTGCCATAATTAATAATTTAGGCTTTTAAATTCGTTGTTGTCAAGCATACGGTCGCTGTTAAGAGGGGGGAGGAATTGCCAGCTTGAATGAATCCGCCTCATCTAACCACAAGTGAAAATTGGGTCTTAACCGATCTGAAATGGCCTGAAACATCAAAATTAGATATTTATCTGACTATAGCTGAACTTCTATATATCGAACTTGAAGGTTCCTGGGAAAAATTCGATATAAAAAATTCCGACATATAAAAATGCACATATACTTTTCAGTAATTTTCTTCTATGAACAATTATGCATAGTTAATATTCTAAGATTAAAAAGACTAAAAAAATTGAACTATCAAAGCAGAAAATAAATAATTTCATTTTTTAAAATTGCGCAATTATATATAATGATATCTCTTAATCTAATTTAAATCCTAATTATTTTCCTAATTTTCATCTTAATTTTGATACTATATTAACTACATTCTAAAATATTCTTTTATTTCCTGATCCAGTTCCCTACTTTTTTATTTAATTCATTCCACACTCGCTGAATAAAACTGCCGGTCTCAGGATTTTCTTACGCTCCGAATGAAGGGATAAAATTCCTTAATGCTTACAACATTCTTTTAAAGATACCTAAGATTCTATAGCCTAAATCTGCCCGTGTCAAAGAAATATTTATCAAAATCTCATAATAAAAACACTGCGGGGAATAATTTGATCTCTTTTGCTCCTGTGTCGCGATGTAGACTGACGCATCTTTTATTATCGTTTTTTTTTTTTTGCAAGTTATGCCTCCAGGGATGGAATATATCGAAGTTTCAAAATTTCAAATGTTTCTTATATTCGGCCACACAACTGCTAAAATATCTTTACATATATACATTATTTTCAAATTAGCTAATAGTACACTCACAGAAAATGTATGCTAGCATATAAAAAACGGTACTGAATTTAGAATTTTTTTTGACATTTTTTTTATTATTATTATTCTGTTAAACATTTTTATAACAGCTATAAATTTTCGTTTTGAGGCAAATGTTTTGTTCATAATAAAAATACATAAATCTAAATTGAAATTCAAAAAAAAAAAAAAAAATCTTGATCTAAATTAGGAAATGGATTAGTAGAACAGAAATTAAGAATAGCATTTGACTCTCGGTAGGTAAGTGCTTATTGTTTCTTCGTAAACACCCTCCAGGACATCCGTGAATTTTTATCGCAGTAAGAGACGGTGAAACTGCTACATTTCTTTTAAATTATAGTTCTTACGAACGAAATTCATGAGTTTTTTTTTTTTTTGTTTGTTTGTCTGTTTTGTAGCAGTAAGTATACATAATCTTTTTAGGCGAAACACTTTGCTCGATTTATAGAAAATTTTGTCAATATACGGAAGCTATTTTTCAAATTATTTCCCAGGTTTCGTAAAAATTTTTAACATAAAAGGATTTTGCACGTTTTGAAGACCCATATGTGGAGATTATACATTCAAAATTGCACGAGTCCTTGCATTTCAATCACAATCCTATTCTATTTCAAGTCGGGATCCGTAATTTATAAAAGCTTTGTTTATTCAATAGTTCGACAAAGGAATCAAATAAAGTGCGGGATTTGAAAATCAATACGGACTATATTATAAGATGCGGAATTAAATAATGCAAAATCGTAAAATCTGTTTCTATTTCTGCAATGCCGTAAAAGGTAATAATAGAATCTGAGAGTAGTGTTTTTACAGCTATAATATACGAATCTTCTACTCCTAAATTCTTTAAATTTTCAACAAGAGCTTGATGATAATCGGATTATTTGCAGACGGTAAAGAAAACACGAATTTTAACACTATAAATATCCTTTTATAGCAGGTTTTGATCTTGTAAACAAAAGCGAAAAGGAGAAAATAAAAGATAGTAAAAAAAGTTTTTCCGTCGACTGAACTACGCGAAGACATTGACTCCCGACCTTGACTACATATACCCTTGACATTATTAACTCGTTCATCTCGCATGATAAATTTTGACGCGATTAAAAGGGGGAAAGAAAAAAGAAACGCAGGTCAGTAATCCTTGAAAAATGAATACATTCTTACATCATGGCAGAGTTAGGAGTTTGTTTACCTTTTTCTCTCCATTATTTAAAAATGTACTAACGTAGCAAGTAAAAGGTTTGTTTTAAATCCTGAATGAAAATAATGCTGGTTCTGTTTTTCTAAGTACTTCCTCGTAACAAGTAAAAAGTGTGCTATTGTCTACATTTTGTGTTTAACTGATTTCTGGTTTGAAAGTGTATTTAAGCAATTGTTTTTTTTTTATAGCGTAATTGTGAGAAGGAATGAATGAGTTTAGTTTTTACCATTGATTTCAATTGAATCAAAGGAAATTTGAAATCTAAAAAAAAAAAAAAAAGCATGTTATGTGTTTTTTTATTTTAAAACTGTCAAATATCTTTTTTTATTATTTTGTTAAAAGGTTTTTTTTAAAGATGACTGGGTATAAAGATTCTGGTATATATATATACACCATAAGTAAGTATAATAAAGATTCTGGGTATGACTGGGTTCTGGAGCATTATTTAATTGATTACAAAATTAAAATGTGATTCTTAACTAAATTGTATTTAAAGCATTTTTAGCCAAATTCCGTACCGATATTTTTAAAATCATTTTTAAGAAAAATTAAAAAATTATTTATAAAGTTTCAATGAGAAATCGTTGTGTGAAAATATTACAAGTGAATATCAGAGAAATATTACGTTCGCCTTAAATAAGTAAAGTATTTCTCTTTTCTGATTCTTTTTTTTTTTCTGAACTTTTATTTCACATAGCCGTCGAATAAGCATTGTTACTAAAAAAATTTTTGCTTCCAAATTTAAAAGAACCAGCTTCCTTTCTCGTTTAAAAACTTATATTTTAAGGTAGAAATTTTTGAATTTCAAATTATAATAAATATTCTAGAATCATATCACTTCATAAATATAAGGAAAATCATTACCCTGCTTATAAATTTAGTGCTTTTGCTATGAATACTTAATATTGGTTTCAATAAATTGTTTTTGATTGATTACTAGGTCATTTTAATTAATTTGAACAAACTGCGTTAGGGTAATTTGGTAAGAAAAGAATCTACCTAATAAAATGATTAAATGAGCAAAGAAAAAAAGTAATCTGTTGTCAGATTAATCGATTCAGATTGATACCTTTTTAAAATAGGATTTTGCAAGCTAGCTTCCGCCATCCTTAATCATATACATTATTTCCTTTAAAGATTTGATTATAAATTTAAAATATTATAAATATATGGTAATTTTGTTGAAAAGTATTTTTATTCTTTGGAATAATATATATGTTTATATAGCATTACAGATTCAATGACTGTATAGTAACATGCCTTAATCATTCATTGCCAGATTTTAGGTTAAGTTATACAAGGTATAGTTTAGGGTCTGTATTGTTTCGCCCCCCCCCAAATGGTTAGAAAGAATAAGTATCATATATACTAAATGTACTTATTAAGGATCATAAATTTCAAACAGTTTAAAGGCTCATCAAGTTTACAACCGAGATTGATGATATTTTTACTTTTAAAGCATCTAAAATTATAATTAATTAATGTTTTGGTCCAAAACTAAAATAAAATCAGTAAAGGAAACAATAAGAATTCTGGCATTACAAACATTCGATAATAAAAATTCTATCGAATTAAAGACAATGATAAAACGTCCCTAACGATTACCACTATAAATTTTCTTATTTCGATTTTTATTTGTTTCTTTATCATTCTAGTTATTTTCCCCCATTCAAAATGTGTCATAGAGTTTCTTAAACGTTTAGATGAAACATTGCTTTAAAAAAATTATTTACTATTATATGCGCTACTTTATAAAATTTAATTTATGTACTTTTGAAAACTTTGTCTCACTGTAAACATTTAGAAAAAGGCTTGCAGTTGATATCGCTTGAAAAAATTATAATTACTTTCGGTACAGACTAAGTAAGAAAAGTTTTTCTCTTCCTCTTCCTGCTCAGTCTCTTCCCCCCCCCCAATTAACAGCTCTTTCTAAACACCATAATTTAATTACACTCGCAAGGCCATTTCGATCATCACTTAATCACTTCTTAAAGAAAAACTTTCATTCAAAATTTGTAATTGCCGAGCAAAATTAATTGGCCTCTTTTATCATCATAGCAAACAACGTTTCATTTCTGATTGAGCAAACGAAACCAGTGTCATCATGCTCTTTCAATTCTAAAACATCAAATCGAAAATTAATAAGATCGACTGTCGTCACAGAGGTTCACAGAAAGATTGATGAGCAGAACGAAAATTAAACAAAAATATAAATTAAGATCAAAATGAATAAGATAATTCAATAGCGATGACG
This sequence comes from Argiope bruennichi, assembly GCF_947563725.1. Lineage (NCBI taxonomy): Eukaryota > Metazoa > Arthropoda > Arachnida > Araneae > Araneidae > Argiope > Argiope bruennichi. The sequence goes on from NC_079162.1 coordinate 108,887,132, forward strand.
AAATCATAGGTAAGTCCAGTTCTCTCTCTCTGCTCTATAAAAAACAGCAGCAAACACGCTCTGCTTGATTCAATTTTTTTTCCCTCTTCATTTCTATTTAAACTTGAATAAAAAGCCCTTTTTGTATAGCCAAGCAGGAGTCAGATGGGAAACTTCCCTAATCGAAGTGGGAAAAGAGAGTTAGTCATGTGTTGCTGCCGCAGTTCAGTCACTCGCCGGGGTTCGGCCGATGACTCATATTTCTACCTCACCACTGGCGCTTTACGGAGATCATTTGGCGGAGTTTTAGGCGACCGCTTTATCGCTCCTTTGGCGGATTTTAACAAACAAAAAAAGAGTCGACGTCTGGACGAATGACATTGTGGGTTCTCCATGTTGTACATTTATTAAATTACTGATCCGTTACGTTTGAAACAATACTGCTGGCAACTCAGTGCAGAAATGTATATGTATCGAAAATCAACAACAAAAAATGTTAATGTGAAAAAAACACGATTTCTGAGCTTTATTCAAGTTCTGAAAAAAATATTTATATATTGATAAAGTTTTGATAGCCATGTCTGGATTTTCAATACCAAACTTTCAAAAACCAGTTTTTTTAATTATTGATTTTAATTAAATTTACATGTTCTATCATATGGGTTTTTTAATTCATTTTAATTTCAATTATGTTTTACCATATTTTGTGTAATTGTTAAAATAAATAGAAATTAAAAAATTTTTTATTTGCTAGTTGATGAAGTTGAAATGAGTTGGTTTCATTATATGAGCAGTTTTTTCTGAAAATGGGGCAAGTCCATTTTTTGTCATTTCGAGATATTTAAAGGTTTGCATTTCAATAAATTTAAAAATATTGGTGAGTATTAATAAATATATTTTTTGTATTTTGTGGTACCAGATAATGTAAGTTTGTAATCCAATAGCGTTTACAATGCTGATTTAAAAAATAAGAGTTTTATTATAATTAAAGGGACTTGCCTCACTTTCAAAATTAATGAATTATTGTAAACGTACATTTAATCGGAAAATATTTCAGTTCCATCAGCGTTATTTTTAATAATAAAAACGAAATATTATTCAAATTTTTATAAATACTTAATAATTTGATAAAAAGTGAAACAAAACAAAGAATATTTTTGTAGAAAACATAACATAACAAAAATCAATTCAGTTTTATTAAGAATTTCAAGGAAATTATACATTTTATGTTTATGCCCAGGTATAATTAAATTGAATTTTATTCAGGATTTAACATTTTAAAATGTTCTCGATGGACGGGAGATATATATGGTAATAAATCCATCATATCCTTGTATTTTTCATATGTACTAAATCTCCTTTTTTTCTTACTGAATTTCTGAAATTACTTAGAATTATATACCTTCTTCGTTGTGTTGACAAATCGATAATTTTAAATTCAAAATCTCGTTCTATCGAAGTTTTGTTGAACATTTTGTATGGTGCATCTCTTGTAAATCTAATCCAGCATATAGTTTATCAATTCATGGTTTCTCCATCGGTATTTTTCTTTCTTTTTAAAACCGCTTTTTCCAGAGGTTGGGTTGAAAATAAATTTCCATATTTAATTTCATGTACTAAAAATTTATTATGTTTTTGACAATTTTGTATTACTTTATAGTAATCCTGGATAATATGCAAGCAACTGGTTTCTGAATTGAGTAGTTACTGGATAGTTGCACTCCAAAATCACGATCGTTCGATAGAAATGAATGTCCTGACAATAAAAATTTGTGATATTTATTTCGTTGTCATTGGACTGAATAATCGGTGATGGAAGTAAACATTATTATCGACACACAAAATTAAGATATACTTTTTATTATTTATAAAATACTGTACAACCACCGATTTTCAATATCAAAAATCGATAAATAGAAACACCCTAGATTTCAGACATGATGTCAAACGACCACATTTGCTTCTCCATAGAGCAACCGGAGCTAAATTTTGCCGTAATATATTCAGTCAAATATAATTTCAATATAAGATGGACTTGCACCACTTTGAAAATAAACAGATTTTCAATACTGTTAAGAGCTAAAACTTCCATCTCCCAAATACTAGAATCTAAATGTTTTTTATTATAAATTTTTTACTCATAAAAAGATCATAACAAGTTTTATCTATAACTGCCATTGTCCCCATTTTTTTCAAAAATGGACTTGCCCCAATTTCAAAATAAACGGCTCATATTGCATGTGAAAAAAATCAAAAGTAATTTGGAACTAAGCGTTAAAAAATCATAATACTTTTTTACACAATCTAAATGAGTTCCAAGTGCTGTTAACTTGTGAAACAGTCAAACAATTGCCAAATAAATTAAGCCATACTAATTAATCTGCACGTGAATTCACAAACACACCAAAAATCCTTAAGGTAATATTTTGAAATTCTAAAAGATACTTAATTTTGATTTGAGTTTTGAAAAAAAAAACATTTAGGTCATTAAAGCTATAGGGGGCCTAGCCTACCGCCTACTTTGTCTAACTGATAAAACGACCCTGATTATAAATGCAGTGGGGTTTTTTTATATAGCATTTTCTAAACTAAATCCGTTTTATAAATGTGGTAAAAAACACAATGAAAGTGTAAAATTACTTTACTAAAATATTTGTTTTAGTATAAATATAAACAACAAGATTGATTTTCCGTTTCGGAAAATAATTGAGATTTTGTTTTTTGTTTGAGCATAGATTAATTTCAAACGAGTCCAACAGTGTTTGTTTTGCGGACTCAAACGTCTTCAACTAGTAGATACTTGGTAACATAAGAAGAATAAATGGCTCCCTGAGCTCAATAGTTTTTTCATCCCTCTCATCAAGTTTGCCTTTTAGAAAATGAGATAAATTCAGCAGAAATCTAAATATCCCAATTAAACGGCGATCGGGATGATTCTTAAATGCGGATGTTCAAATGTTTGAATAAAGTTCATAAAGTAGATTTTTTAAAAAAAGAAAAAAGATGTCGAACCTAGGAAAAAAAATGTAATACACGAAATTAAGTTTAACTAAGTAAGGCAGAGAAAATTGTAAATATAGCAAGATTTACAATTAAAAGAAATCTCAAATGCAGTTATATATGATGGTTTATACATAAAATTGCATATGAGCAATAAAATATTTATATCCAATTTTATTTGTTGAAAAGGAGTCCTTCAGTAGGCAAATTTCGCGCCAGGACCACTGACAGTGTTTCCTTTAATTTCCTGATTCTGACATTCTTCGCACTTTTTTCCCCTTCCAAAATCGCTTTGGATGATTGGAGGTTCGTATAATTGGGCTTTAGATAATTGGGAAACTCAAATAATTGGCTTCAGAAAACTGGAGTTCTGCTGTGCAACGATATTCGATACCCCTCCTTCCCCAAGGACTGGTGCGCATACATCTCTACCACTCTTTCCTCCCTCTGCCACTTAGACTACTTATCAGCAGAATGGAATTATCAGTATAATTTCATATAAATATTTAACAATGTAAACATAAAAACAAAGATACTAATCACAGGCAGATTTTAATCGTCCTTCGTAGATAAGGTTTCTTAAGCGAAAGTTAAATATATTTCTTAAAATACAGATTTTTTGAGATTAAAATGAACAGATAAATTCTCTTGGATATCGACATTTCTTTTAAATGACTGTCAAACTCTTTCTCTTTCTATTTTGTATTGTGTGAGTCTTAAGCATTTTCATAGAGAAATTCTCCAAAATTGAGACTGAAACTCATACAGTCTACAACTACTTGCTTTTAAGTGATCGTTAATAATGAAGATGAATTGATAAAAGAACCACATTGGAAACAAGAAAATTGTTGAAACTCGGATTTTGAAGAAAGACTTTTCTATGGTTCTTAAAATTGTTTGATTTTATTGTCCATACGTGCACAGAAATGTAGCAAAACGAGCTGAAGCATCACTATTTCATGTTTTTCTTGGTGTTTAAATGAAAGTAAGGAAAAAAAAAAAGACTATTCTAGAATATAAGTGGTGTCCAAGAATCGATGAAATATAGTAAAATCTCCTTAACTTTCATTGTATTCCTCTTACGTATCTGACTTTATTTAATCTTTACATTAAATAAAGTCGAATGAAATATTAAATATCTTTGGAAAAAAAGTGCTCGAAGGAAATACGAACTTAATCCAGAGCTTTATTCCCTTTTCTTCATTCTTTTTTTAATTCTATTATCTAGTAGAAAAATTTCAGTCCCTTTTATTTACCATAATAATTCATAATTCACTAAAAGTCAGGTTGATAGAGTTTGTCTTTTTGTTTCTTCATATTTTTCTTTTTTGGAAAAGTCCAAAAAGATTATGAGAGAAAACGAGTATTCCCCCCTCACCCTACTTAAAGTTGGAGACTTCCGAAATTCACATGGCAAGAGTCAGCGCTCTGAATCGTTTGCTGTCGGGAATACGGATTAAATTAGTTTTGCATCAATGACTTCATTTTAGTTCTTTAACCATACATAAACATGGGAAACTGGTTTTCTTATTTTCTTTTAACATTGCATAATATACTATTTTTGAATAGATAAAACCGTGATCTATTTTATTTGTTTGTTTACTTTAGAAACGTTTTTATCTACTGTTTTGTTTATTTATTGTTTGCGTAACAACATTTTAACTTATTTACAAGAAGGGAGCTGTAAAACACATTTTGAAAAAATAAATCAATAAACTCCCAATGTAGACCTCAGTAGAAGGTCGAGAGAGAGTGCAGTAAATTTGTTCAATATAACTATTAGAAGAACTAACTGTGAAGAACTATCGAAAAACTAGATCTTCTTTCAATACGAAAGTTATACCTTCTGTTTACTTTATATCTTAAAATGTCTCTCTTTCATTTTGAATTTGTGCTTTTATTCTCAAATTACATTTTCTATCAATAAAAGTATTTTCCAATTTTGTTTGTTGTTTTTATCATTATTGGATTTTTATTCATTTTTTTATGGGAACGTGGACTTTTCTATGATTGAGGACTGCTCCAAAAAGACGAAAAAAAAACCTCGTTTGTGAATAGAATTCAATTTTTAATAATTTACATTCATATTTCAACTTTAAAGCCTGCAAATCAAAAAGTAATATTATCATGCCACAGGACATACTGAAATATTTTTACAATGTTGTAAATAACTCATCTTCCGTACCCCTTCTATTCTATCCGGAAATATAAAATAAATCTTCATTAACAATAAATGAGAATTCTGTGCATTACCGCTCTATAGAATAACCCGTTTGAGCAAGAGCTATTATATTAGGTACAAATATACTTTGGAGAGTGAGAATGTGCATTTCAGAATGATTTAAAAAATTAATTCATAATTTTAATTAATTAAGTCATATTTTGGCGTTTTGCCGCGATAACTCCAAAAAAATAGCAACATAAAACTAATTTTTACATATTTTAAAAATTTGAAAAGTTATCTTTTTATCGATACTAATTAAATTAGTTGTTCTGTAAATGTTTCCTAAATTTTTAATTAAAAAAAAATGTTTGTGGATAAAATTCAACTCTGGATTTTATTGTTGCGATGGAATTCAGAATATCTTCATTTTCTCATCAAATGATTTTCTTCTATTATTGAAAGCAAAAGAAGAGTTATTTTGTTTATTATCTACTCAATTACAAGCGGAATGCATACTATGAATGATTATGTGCAATTAGATCATGAATTACTTGAGCAATTATATTTTCGATGGCAGTATGATATTATAAGATATGACTCCATTTGGAAGCTTTATGTACTCAGGTAAAGAGAACAGGTGTATGGTTATTAAAATAACACAGTTATGTCTGTCAGAATTTGATGCTTAATAATACTTTGTTGAGGAAATCATGCAAAAAAATTGAAATTAAACGTAAACAATATTCACCGCAAACTATATAATCACCAAAGGTAAATATATAAATAAATCTAAAATAAACAATCTTATGTATTTATAAAATATTTTTTCACGATCCAAAAAGGGCCTAAGAGAAATAATAAAATAAATCTAGAAAGCATTAAAAATAATTAACAGAACTCTGTAGTTAAATAAAGTTATTTGGGAATTTTTAAGGGGATGTTAAAACTCCATCTAGTTTTCTTATCTTATGTCTGCTTTCCTTCATTTAAAAATATAGTATTGCCAATGATGCTCACTAATAACTTAGTTGGTTTAGGCATGAATTTCTAAGGAATATGAATCGCGGGAAGAAGGTTAAAGTTCCTTTCCTCTGAATGCGCTTTTAACCAGCATTTTTCATAAAATGGAAGACCAATAAGAACTTCTGCACCAAATTGTTTGCTACAGTAAGACTAGCTGGCTATCACTCGAAAGAAACACAAATATAGACCAGTTTTACTTGAAAATTCCTCCATGAAGACAACCTACCCTCTTACATGAAAGTTAGTGTTCCGAGTCAATTGGACTAACAGAAAACGGCATATCTTCCTTTTATGGTGAATCCCTTACACAAAGAGTTGGTTAGGAAATTAGCAAAATGCTCTTGAATGACTATCAACATGTTTACCATTGACCATGAATATGTAATTCTTACCATCTCTGCATTAATACTTCTAGCAAATCTGGATTTCTGTCATATAATCTAGTAGACAAATCTGACACAAACTTGATTGGTTCTGACGTAGATCATCAAAACCAAGCCGGTCACGTATTAAATTAGACAGCTGTAGGCCATATCGTGGATTAGACCTTATTATATAATTTTGAAAACTAAAAAGGATAATAAAAGCGTTTTTTGCAGTTTTTTATCTTTTAGAATCTGAATTCAAATAAAAAATTTCAGTTGTCACTGAGGAAATTTTTATGTAAAAAATATGTTTGTTTGGAATGATGAAGAAATTTTAAAAGCTCAAATACTCGAATATAGTGTTTTGTCTTAATTTGCAGAAAAAGTGTTCAAGAGATCTCGAGCAGGATTTATAAAAGAGAAAGAAATATCATAATAAAATATAATTTTTTTTGTTATTGTTGTTGTTGCTTTATCGATAGGAAGAAAATTTAAAAATGTAATCAGTCTGTTTTGAATTCGCTGACTTTTACGCCTCGGATAAAAAAAAAAGACTAACGAATCGAAAATCACTCTTTCATCAAAATTCGGATACATCAGTCCCTTATCTCAGAGATAACTAATGTGAAAAAATTAATTCATAAGGAATTAATATAATAGAAATGGACAATCTTAATTATCGCCGACAATGAAAATGTTACTTAAATAGAGAATGAAGGGAAATAAGAGATCTCGAGCAGGATTTATAAAGGAGCAAGAAATATCATAATAAACCTCTATTTTTTATTTATTATTATTATTATTATTTTGCGTTACATATAGGAAGACAGTTTTAAAATGCATGGAGTCTGTTTCCAATTCTCTAGCTCTTACGCCTCAGATAAAAAAAAATCTAACAAATAGAAAATCAGTCTTTCATCAAAATTCAGATACATCAGTCGCATATCTCAGAAATAATTAGCGCGAAAAAATTAATTCATAACTAATTAATATAATAGAAATGAACAATCTTAATTACTGTCGACAATAAAAATGTTATTTAAATAGAGAAGGAACCAAAATTCTTAAAATCCTAGGGGAAAGAACCTAAGAAAGACTCAGAACAAAAACCAGAAATCTTTCGCTGTTCTCCCATAAAAACGTTGATTAAGATTAGATCAAGTAACCATGGTGACACTTACAAAGCTCAAGTATCTCCTCGACTCATGCACCTTTAGATTTGAACACTTAATTAAACGCAAGAATGTCTCGAAGAATGAAAGGGAATCTCTTTTTCTTTTCTTCGAAGTGAAGTTTTGTCACTTTTTTTCTGTCTCAAGTGACGTAACAGCGACACCTGCAGCATTTTTGTGTCTGATATCCCAATGAAAAATGCCATGCGACAGGTCTAGGTGCAACAACAATAAAAAAAAAGTGAGAGGGGGGAGAGGAAAAAAGCAAACCATTCCCAGGTAAACAAGATCACATCCAAAAGCTTTCTGCCGAGTTTTTTTTTTTATTATTATTTTATCTTTATTTTTATCTCTGATTTTCAAAGCAGCGCTGCTTATCCGACGTTCCGACAACAATGTTGAGAATCGGCCATTTAAGAATAGAATTCATTCTTTCATTCAAGAATGGGAAGTTCTGTAGTATTTCTTATCAGCTCTTCGGTGATTTAATATAACAAATCTGAAACTGATACGCGTTCTAACACTCAGTGCAAGCCAAACAAATAAATGATAACACACAAAATATGATATTTGATTCAAGTATATTTGATAATATACGGAAATACTTTGATGGTGTCGTCAACAAAAATATGAAGAAGTCGCAGTGGTATCTTGATAAATTTTTAAACACATTTTCGATACAAATGTCGAACGGATAACGTTCATAACGTAGTATAAACTGCATAAGAACTTCGAATGTTTCCTTTTCAGCTTGGAATTTGGCAAATAAATTTTCAGAAATATATATGTAAAGAAATATGTCATAAAAGGTTTATTTATTACATTTTTATGTCATTGTAATAGCAATTTCTACAATAAAATAATAACCTTTCAATAGCGTTATTCTTTATTAGGTTTATATTTACATTTTAATTTTAAATACTTGAAATTGTAGTCTTTTAATCTATCCTTTCCTTTACAGCTTGGATTTTGGCAAATAAATTTTCAGATGTAAATACATTATTATATATGTAAAGAAATATATCATAAAAGGTTTATTTATTACATTTTTAAAAGTCTTTGTAATAGCTATTTCTACAATAAAATAATAACCTTTCAATAGAATTTTTCTTCATCAGGTTTATATTTACATTTTAGTTTTAAATACTTGAAATTATAGTCTTTTAATCTATCCTTTCCTTTACAGCTTGGATTTTGGCAAATAAATTTTCAGAAATATATATGTAAAGAAATATATCATAAAAGGTTTATTTATTACATTTTTATGTCTTTGTAGTAGCGATTCCTACAATAAAATAATAACCCTTCAATAGAGTTATTCTTCATTAAGTTTATATTTACATTTTAATTTTAAATATTTGAAATTGTAGTCTTTTAATTTATTTTATCTATTAATCTATTATTTTTTATCTATTTATTTAATTATTTAATCTATTTTAATTTTTTAGTAAAAATTTATCAAGATACTCCTGCGACTTCTTCATGTTAATGATGACGGCATTGTCAAAGTATTTCGCTATATTATCAAATATACGTGAATCAAATACCATATATATAATTATATATAAGTTTGTGCCGATTCTTTCCAATAAAGTTTCTCCTAATAAAAATTATATGGCATTTATTCCATTACATGCTAAATCATTTATTGTATATTTGTCGTTTTAACTTTTGATATAATGTAATGTCTTCTCGCTCTTAAGATATTATTTTGTCAGATGACAACATATCTGAGATAATTTATATAGCTTCTGAAATCGATTAAAAAAAAAAGATTTAAAAATTTATTCAAATTTCAAATATTGTCATTTATTAATCTTTCAATGCCCTAAGTTTCAAATTTGATACCGGACTTTTAATTCGAATTGCACACTTCCAATTGGTTTGTTTTTAATATTTGGCTCACCTACATGTATGTGAGTTATCATTGCATAATGTTCTTTTGAACAAAAGTTAAAAAAATTACCGTCAGCAGTCAAAATGGTTCAAATAATATGAATTTTGTTTTCCCGCCGTATTGGAAACAGTACATATTTTTAGAAAAAAAAAGTTTCAAGGAATAAATCTTTGACACCTTTCATTTTTCCTAAAAATAAAAATACTTCTGAGGTAGGTGAGTATCATATTTTTACTATAATATAATTATTTAAATATATTATTTATGGCCTTAATGCTTAAAGAATCAAAACTGAAACATCCTTTTTTTTCAAAATAAATATATAAAATATGTAATGTGATTATTTTTTATTTTTCCCTTTATCAGGCTACGGCATTGAACACATTGATATTTTTTTAAGTAATTTTAAAAATCAGGGTTAATTTGTGTTTCAGAATGTTATTAGCAAGATATCCTCTGTTCTCTATAGATAAAATTACTTGATACTTGTATTTGTGTCGTCGTCCCCCCCACCACAAAAAGTACATTTATAAAAACTAACTAAATAATTTAATACTCCTAACTAAATTTTTCAAAAGAACATCACTCTTTAAATAACTAAAGTTAGAGAGTTAGAAAAGCATTTAAAGTCTACATCGTATATTCAACGATTGATTATTTATTATTGCAACTGCACTATCATTTTAAATAGTGATTTAGCAAATAAAGATACAATTTATGCGTTTAGATCGAGTATAGAAACACGGCATGAATTGTTCTCAGAAAGAATGGAAATAAAATAGATTGGTAAGTGGCATTCGGGGCTGCTTGTCTGCGTCCTTTACTGTGACTCATCTCTCGGAGCTTACCCTTTTCCCTCTTCTGTTCAGATCAGATAATCAGGAGGAAGGCGGTCTGCTTCATCCAAACTAGGAGAAGAGATTCGCCGAGATTTGTACCGTGTTTCATGAAGAAAAACAGGCACAATGCCTTTCATCCATTGTTACCATCTACTTGAGAAAAAAGAAAGGGAAAAAAAAAAAGGCTACATATTTTCGGGATAAATATCAGTAACAAAGCATACGTGTTTTATAACATTAATTATAAAATAATTAACCGCTTATAAATGCATTTTTCTAAAATTGCTTTCACTTGTTATTGGCCGAATAAAGGCTATTCTTTGCGCATCTTGTTGGATAGATAGGGAGGAGGAAATATACGGCATAACATAATAAACAGCAAGTAGTTAAATGGAACGTATATTTAAATTTGCTGTGTGAATATTCCATGTGAATTAATATGATACATTAAATTTGTTATTTGTCACTTGAACAGTTACGAATAATCAATTATTATTGTGAGAGTCATAAATTCAGCGTTTATTAATAATTGGTTACCAGATACAAAAATAATTTTCCTTGGCTTTTTCGAGTAAAATTGCGAGTTTGGCTTGTGCATCTTCTCACAAAATTTTCTATAATGAAAATTCCAGTTAGATCATTAGACGTAATTTAAAGATAAAATTTGAGTGGATATCCTTAAAAATCTCAGTCGTCATTTAAGTTCCTTTATGGATTGAAATAAGATTCCATTCAAGTAACTAGGAAAAGTTAGCGACTCAATTGCCATGCAATTAATTAATCATAATACGCTTGGTTTAACCAGTTATTAATATCGCCAAACCAGAAATCAGATGACTGATTTCTAAGAAAATTACATTAAAATAAAATTCCATTCATGTAACTAGGAAAGGAAAGCGACTAGTTTGCCATGCAGTTAGTTAATCATAATGCGTTTGAGTTAACCATTTATCAATATCGTTACACCAAAAATCAGATGATTAAATTGTGCTCGACATCTAAGATGATATTTAGTAGTCAATTTCAACGAAATGTTAATCATTATATGTTTTTTGAGTCCTTTTTTTCCCCTTAATACTAGCCGCCTTAGGAGTCAGCTTGTTCGACCAGATTATTTACTTTTCAGTTTTGACTTTTTGATACGACTGAAAGACATGAATTTAATTGAATCAGTAAACTTCAAACTTCTGGGGTGCTATTTTTTTTAAAATGATATTCTGTGAAATAAAAGAGGAAGTGATAACCTTACTTTGGAGGAAATGTCCAAAGAAAGCAATTTTTTAATCTTAATTTTAACACTGGCAAAAAAAAAAGACATTAAAGAAAACATTGTACAGAAATGAAATTGATATCATTTAAAGGGCAATTTTTTTAAAAAAAATTTAAGGTAATGAAAAAATTAGCTTTTGGGAAATAATAATTTTAGAAGATATGGACATCAGTTTTTTAATAAGTAAGTCAATAGTGATTATTGCTTTCTCCTGATTACAAATTCATAGATTATAAATTCTTTCTCCTCAGTGAATACAGTTTTAGTGACACGGCAAGACCCCACCCCAAAAAATTCTAATAATATTTTGGAGCTGCATTAATTATTTAAATGAAGTATTGAATTAAGTGCAGCTGTAAAAACGTTCAACAAAACAGTCTGAAACGTTTGCATGACGCTGCGTTTATATTTGATTGTTGCCATTCGACAACATATAATAAAAGCAAATTTGTACATTAGCAATTTATATATATAGAACTTTTCTCTTGGTCACTCTATAAAATGTTTTCTGAGCTAAAAATCCAGAAGGCTGCAATATATAATGCCTACAGAAAAAGAAATACTATATCAAAAAATATAGTACTTCAGAATTATATATATAAAAAATATAGTACTTTCAGTACTGCATACAGAAAAAGAAGTACTATATCAAAAAATATAGTACTTCAGAAAAATATATATCAAAAAATATAAAACTTTCACTACTGCATACAGAAAAGGAAGTACTATATCAAAAAATAATATAACAATGCTTGGGCAAGAGTGAAATAGGAACATTCATCAAAGTGATTCAAAATCACCCCGAACATGTGTTCAAAATTATTTATAATCGATATATATTTATAATCGATTTAATGTATTCTATGACTGCAACGAATTGAACGGGTGTACCATTTAAAAAAAAGTGACAACACTCTTTTGGTGATAATCTTTTTACCTTTAGACTTTAAAATTATTTTTTTTACTAGTTACATGACATGAATGCCTTCGAAATATTCCATTTTCGTGAATTATTATTTTACGTGAAAGCATATTTTGTCTGTAAAATGAGGAGGACAAACTTTCGAACTGATGCGATATAATTATATATTTTAATTATTCAATGTTTAAAAGGTAATTAAACAGTATTTAATAGTATCTCATCTTACTCAGTAACCTCGACCTATTCAAAATAATATACTGATAATCTAATAAATAGAATAAAGCAGATAACTGGAAAACCACAGTATAAACATTTATAGATTAACTTCTTTTTTGAATGTCTGACGATAAATCGTAATTGCTAGATTTTATTTTTTAATTCATTCACTTCATAAAGGTAGGTCATAAAACACGGAATGTATTTATTGTTTTCCTTATATTGTATATCCCTTTTCATTGCCCATAACACTAGTTCTCAGAATGCTTTTATTTCACTAAAGCAAAAAATTACTTGAGCACTGCATTTAACGTTTTGTATGCTCTTTAAAAAACATGCTAACATTATAATTATTTAAATCACGTAAAAATGTACATTAATTCAAATGTTCTGGAAAAAATTTTAAACTCATTTAATCAGATACCTTAAAAGAGAAGACGAGCAATCACTTCTTGTTTTCTTTCTCGGATTTCACCAATGAGCTTTCTAACAAACAATTTTGTCTCGAATGGACAAAATAAAGAGGAAAGAAAAACATTTGTAGTATTAGAGAGTTAAGCGGTAAGCCTTTCATTTCCTCTTCGGAAATACTGTAGGTTTTCTTTGAATAAAAATAAATTCTCAGATAAAAATAAGTTGGAATGTGGATGCTAGTACTTGCCTCCCCAATCAAATGCTGGAGAAGTAAACACTAACACGTGACACGGATTCCCTTGTTTACTTGTTTTCCCTTCTTGGGTATTTTGTGGCATTTTTAAATTAACATACATAATTTCGAAATCAAGATTTGATATTGATATTTAACAAAAAATAAATATAGAATTAATCTCTAATCTAAAATTAATTAAATTATTTATTAAACTTAACATCATTTTTTTTTCAGATAAATTATGTATTATTCTGCATTTGATACACGTTATTTGAATAGATTATTAAACAAGGCTTATATAAAAAGTCTGAAATATATTTAGTGTAAAGAAAGTTAATATCTATGTAAAATACGTGAAATAAATATGAATATGTTCATTTTACAAAATGCTTTAAATAGATTTCAAATGCATTTCGTAGCCCTTAATTTTTCTCATTTTTTAATAATCTCTGTTTTAAGAAAATCTAATTAAATTTGATTAAAGTATAAATTTTTAATTTATTTAGTCAATTTCTCTAATATTGAGTTTTAACGGATAGATTGTTCCTCGCTTTTAATTCAGTATTCTAAAACCAATCTTGAAATGCTTTTCCTCAGTTAATCTATACTTATAATAAAGCTCAATGTGTGTGTGTGTGTGTGTTGGCGCTCTACAGGCCAGACCGTTTGACATGCAGCTACCTAATTTGGTACATGTATACCTTGGAGGTTGGGAATGTGCACCTGGGGTTTCTTTTTTCGTATTTTTAATTAGAATTTTAATTATTAATTAAAAACTAACTTTCCCGCCAAAAAAATCTTTCCTTTTCCCCACCGCCAACTTTTCCGCCAAAACAATCTTCCATTATCCCCAGCGCAAAACGAGAAAGGCTTCAGTTTTTTTTTTTCTCCCAACAGTAATGAGGCTAGGGTTAAAATTTTTCGGCGGATTATTTCAATCGGTTCTGTTTATTTTCTTAATGTTTGATGCATTTAAAATTAAACATTGTTAATGAATCAATCTTTCAGATTCATTCTGAAGTACTTTTGAATTAAAATAAAACAGAATAAAGGAAATTAAAAATTTCTAATCCGCATAGCGTTACCCCAACTGGTGTAGAAAAAATCACGCATTTGCGTTACGTAACCGGCGAAGAAAATTCACGCATGCGCATTCTGTTCTGATTGTTGCCATGACAACGTTATCAATGAATGGTTTAAATTATTTTTGGGATAGTTGGCATGCTTTTGTAAGTAAATTGTATTTATGCTAGTTATATATTTTTTGTATATGCTTATAGTTTTAAGTACATCGTTTTTTAAGTAGTTTTTTTAAAACTTGTTTTCAACCGTTTATTTTAAACGATTCGTTTTATTTTCTTAGTGTTTGATGCATTTAAATTTAAACATTGTTAATGAATCGGTCTACTCATAATGAATCTAAGAAAATTTTGTTGACCAACTCTTGAGATATTACATAAATTAAAAACGCTGAGTGACTCTATTTTCAGTAATAAGATTATAAAAAAATGCTTTGTTTCAGTAAAAAATATTATAATATTAATTGAAGATAAATTCTTTCCACTTTAATTTAAAGCATAAATTCTACGGGTGCTAACAGAAAATGAGAGAGATACATATTACGTTATGACTGAAGGCCTTTATAATATTATGAATGAATTATATGATAATCAAAATTTGAAGTTTTAAAATATTTTGATGAAGAAGCTATTAAAGTAGAAATTGCATAAAATATTTAATTATTAAAATTTTAACGAACATTAAGATTGGCGAACCGGCTGGTCGCCAAAGGCGGCTAGTACTTATAATAAAGCTCAATGTGTGTGTGTGTGTGTGTGTGTGTGTGTGTGTGTGTTGGCGCTCTACAGGCCAGGTCATTTGACATACAGCTACCAAATTTGGTACATGTATACCTTAGAGGTCGGGAATGTGCACCTGGGGTCCCTTTTTTTGAAATTTTAATTAGAATTTTAATTATTAATTAAAAACTAACTTTCCCGCCAAAAAAATCTTCCATTTTCCCCACCGCCAACTTTTCCGCCAAAATAATCTTCCATTTTCCCCAACGCCAAATGATTTAGGCTTTTGTTCTTTTTTTTCTCCCAACAGTAATGAGGCTAGGGTTAAGATTTTTCGGCGGATTATTTCAAACGATTCTGTTTATTTTCTTAATGTTTTATGCATTTAAAATTAAACATTGTTAATTAATCCATGTTTCAGATTCATTCTGAAGTACTTTTGAATTAAAATAACACAGAATAAAGGAAATTAAAAATGTATAATCTGCATAGCGTTACCCCAACTGGAGTAGAAAAATTCACGCATTTGCGTTACCTTAAAAGGCGAAGAAAATTCACGCATGCGCACTGTGTTCTGATTGTTGGCATGGCAACCATTCTCAACGGACGATTTAAATTACTTTTAGGTCAGTTGTATGCTTTTGTAAGTAAATTGTATTTATGTTAGTTATATATTTTTTGTATATGCTTATAGTTTTGGGTACATCGTTTTTTAAGTAGTTTTTTTTAACCTGTTTTCAATGATTTAAATTATTTTTAGGCTAATTGCATGCTTTTGTAATTAAATTGTATTTATGTTAGTTATATATTTTTTGATATATGCTTATAGTTTTAAGTACATCGTTTTTTAAGTAGTTTTTTTTAAACCTGTTTTCGACCGATTATTTTAAACGATTCATTTTATTTTCTTAGTGTTTGATGCATTTAAAATGAAACATTGTTAATGAATCGATCCGTTCATGATGAATCTGAGAAAATTTTGTTGACAAATTCTTGAGATATTATATAAATTAAGAAAGATATTCTTTAGTGCCCATAAAGTTTAAACGCTCAGTGACTCTATTATCAGTAATCATATTATTAAAAAAAATGCTTTGTTTCAGTAAAAAATATTATTATATTAATTGCAGATTAATCCTTTACACTTTAATTTAAAGCATAAATTCTATGAGGGGTAACAGAAAATTAGAGAGATACATATCACGTTATGACTGAAGGCCTTTATAATATTATTAATATTATGAGTAAATTATATGACTATCAAAATTTGAAGTTTTAAAATATTTTGCTGAAGAATCTATTAAAGTTGGAATTGCATAAAATATTTAATTATTAAAATTTTAACGAACATTAAGATTGGCGAACCGGCTGGTCGCCAAAGGCGGCTAGTAACAAATAAAATAGCAGATTTCCATTTGTCAATAATTTCGTCTGAATTTATTCATCGAAAACAGAAAACATCTGCCATTCCGAAACATGAAAATGCAAAACTCAGATGGTTTCCTCAATCGAGCCAGTAATAATAATAAAAACAAAAAAGGATGCCGCTGTTTTCTGCCCAAAGTGATGTTTTTAAATTTAAATTCAGTTATTGATAATCTTTAAGAAGTTGGGTTCCTTCAAGGCACTAGCATTGTACTATAAACATCTCTTCACACCAATGGTGCTTCATCGATAAACATATGGAATGATGATGATAAAAGTCGTTTTCCAGACGTGCTAACATATATTCGGAAGAATCGTCTGCATACTAACAACCGTTTATAAATTTTATACGAGTGTTGAAAATAGGTGAAAAAGTGACTTTCATCAGACAGAAAGCATAATAAAAAATGCAAACGTTCATAAAAATATTTTTTTAAGATTTTAATTTAATTTCTGAATGACTCTATGAGAAAATTCAAGGATACTCAAGTAATAACATGATTATATAGTCATTGCAACATTAAAAAAATAAGTCCGATAAAAAACAATTTTTAAAAACACTAATTTATTTATGGTCTAAGAAGTACAATTTTTTTTTATTTTACAACACTTAATTTATATTTAATTATTATAAATATGATGTAATCTTGAAATAAATTTTTTCTTATAATTACCTTGTGGCGCCACGCGTATAGAATCAAAATTTATTTAAATTAATATATTAACATATAATTAAGTTCTGAAAATATTAAACGCTATAGAGTCATTGAGAGTGTACAAGTGAACAAAATTTCAAAACTCTAGAAAGCTAAGAAGTAAACAAAAATCCATTACAAAATTCCTTCTTGACCAGTATGAAACAGCCAAATTAAATAAAAGTATCAACGATCGGGTATGGTCTCTCCTAAACTTTCTCGCATGCCCTCTTTTATATATATTATTATTTATTATTTTTAACCGCATGCCATTGGGAAACAATAATTACGAAAGATCCTATTAACATGAAATTTTTTTGGAGGTTAATCGTTGTGAGTCATCATCGTTGTACAATCTCTGTACACTGACAACATCGCTGTGAAAATGATGTCATCAGTACATTGAATGTATATTTTGGGAGACCAAATGAAACCAAAATTGGACACAGAATTACAATCATAGTCACAAATCACATACCAAATTCCATATATTTTATTCATCGCTCTTACGTGCTTGGGTCAACAGACATAACCTCGTGACGGATTTGGTTCAAAATTTGATAAGAACGTACACTTTAGATGTCATATCTACGAAGAATTTTTTATACATCCAGTTCTCTTTGTTTTGCAGCTATCTTGTTAACATATATTCAAACAGCCGTACAGACAGATGACCTTTAAATGTTCGTTCAAAATTAGATAGAAATCTACAAATTTCGAATCAATTACTATACATCAAATCTCATCCATCTAGTTCAAAGAGTTTTTGAATTACCTAGGATTTTGAATAACGTGTTCGCCTAAATTATTGACTTTTTTTGCTGTTAATAAGGAAACATTTGACCTCGTTACTTGATACGTCTGAAAAACATGAATGTACTGCAAATTAAAAAGTATATATGCATGTATATGAGCTTATTAAAAAGGTAAAAAGTGAAATAAAAGTTGAAGTGAACATTTTACTGCGGAGTTCATGATTGGCAAAAGCAGGCATTTGAATATTTTGATGGATGAGTTTGAATTCCATCGCAACATTTCAAAACATATTGTGTATCAAATAATATTATTAAACTTTAGGGGAAAATGATACGAAAACGAAATAGATATCATTAAAAAGTTAATTTTTTGAG
Organism: Argiope bruennichi; assembly: GCF_947563725.1. NCBI lineage: Eukaryota > Metazoa > Arthropoda > Arachnida > Araneae > Araneidae > Argiope > Argiope bruennichi. The sequence goes on from NC_079162.1 coordinate 108,905,677, forward strand.
TCTTAATATAAAGATCATTTTTATAAGATCAGTGTTTTGGAAGATATGAACATCTATTTCCATAAGCAAATCATATCAATTGTCTATCTGCCGACGGTTAAGCCTGTTTTTGCTGTTGATTAAATTTTCGGTTTGAAGCCTATTTTTAGATTTCATTTATATCTTCTTTTCTCTGATTCAATGGATTTTTGATGAAACAGCGAGCTCTCTCTAGAACATTTCTAATAATAATTTGGAGTTCAATCAATCAGCCAAGTGAGGCAATCAATTCAATGTCTAAAATTCGTACAATGGTTTGTTTACATTTGGTTTTTTTCATTAGACAACAGGTATTAAGAGTGATATCTGTGCCACATACGTTAGCGTTTCATATTTATAGGTGTGATTTCTGAAATTTTATATTTATAGATGTGATTTTCGATCTGAAACATGGACATTCGCCAAAATCTCGATTTGAAATTTTTTGACAATTATCACAATTTCTTCTCTTTGCATATTTCGTATACGCGAAAGTAAAAAGGAATTTGTTCTGGAGGAATGATGATTTGAATAAGGAAATTAGAAATTTTCAGAATCTAAGGATTACAATTCAAAGAGAAACCGCACTTTCTCCTAGAAACCATTAAACTGATTCCTGAGTTTTGCGTCTCTTGGTAATGGAGCCAGGACATTTATACTGCTTACACCAACTTTTGGTACTGGTCAAATATAAACGATTAAATCACAATAGCTTATTCAATTCAACTCTTCTCAAAATTTTTGAAAAAGAACAAAAATCGACAAGGAAATAAGCGAATTTCCAGTTTCTTTCATGCCTGACATAACTTCATCACTGAGCTGCAGGCGTGAGTCAGAATCTCAGACTGAACCAGCAGGAGGTGTCTCCCCATAAACCTTCTCGTATATTTTCGAATAAAGATATTAAACTCCACCTCCCGCAAAAAAAGTTTGGACAGTAGGTAAGGCAGAGAATGCTTTGCATGGCACTGGCTTATAATAGTTGCGAAATATTAACTTTTGGCGTGCATTTGGCATTTTTAATAAATCTATCTTGTGATCCTTTGTTCAGAAAGTACAGACCGACAGACGTGCAACCTCTTTTTGGATTTCGCTGAAACTTTGATATGTGATGTATACAATAACTCAATGGCACGACAGACCTATGTGGGCCAAGGCCTACAGTGCCCATATCTGCTTTCCTGACCAAGGGCCCTGTGGTGCAAGGCATAAGTCCAGGTTAGGTGGGAGAAATGCGGTACTGAAATTGTAGAAACGCGATTACCCCCAATGTTTCGTTCCCAAGTATGCTTGGTCCTCAATTTATCGACCCACTGAAGGAATGAAAGACTGAGTCGACCTTGCCCAACCCGAGGATGATGTATACAATATAGATGTTAAATTTGCGTACCAAATTTTATCTATCTAGCTCTCTTCGTCTTGTAGTGATCGTATTAACTTATATTCCAACAGCCGAACAGACAGACTTCTTCTGAATAGATTTTGTTCAAAGTTTAACTGAAATGTAAAAATGTAGTATAAAGACCATATACCAAATTTCATCCATCTAGCTCAAAAAGTTTATGAGTTATCCATAATATGCTTTGCTATCTGCATTTGCTATTTGCTATTAAAAATGCCGACCAGTATGACAGACTTACGTTAAAATCATTGTATATTCTTACAAAAAGGCTGCATGGTATGTATGCTTTGCTATATTCATTAAAAATATGGACCAATAAGATAGACAGACATTAAAAACATCGCCTACTCTTCCAAAAATGTTGCACGGTACACTTTGCTCTCTACATTGAAAACTTGGACCAATATGCCAGACTTGCATTAAAAACATCACCTATTCTTTCAAAAATGTTGCAAAGTACGCTTTGCAATCTGCCTTGAAAATTCAGACCAATATGGGAGACTTACGTTAAAAACGTCGCCAACTCTTGCAAACATGTTACACAGTATGCTTTGCTATCTACATTGAAAATTCAGACCTACGTTAAAAACATCGCCTACTCTTGCAAAAATGTTGCACAGTATGTTATGCTATCTTCATCAAAAATTCGGACCAATATGACAGATATACGTTAAAAATCCTTTGCTTTTGTGTCCCATTCGCATAATTATGCAAATCTGCATGCAAATATGGGGAAAATTTTAATGTATCTAAAAAAAGGAGACATTCTTCCTGTCTGTCTTGAATCAATTCAGCTCAAAAATGGGAACATAGTGAACATAAATTCAATTTACATCATGAATAATAACAGCAGATCGCTATTCGTTTCGTGTTTTCTTTCGTTTTACTGTTTTTCTGTCAAATATGTCATTCCTAACAGTCACGTTGCAGTTGATGAAATTCAAAAATAAATTGAAGCATTTCATTACTGCTTTTGACATTATAAAATAACCTTAAAAATTTTATTTATTGTTTGATAGGTTGACTGACTTCAATAAAATAATATTAATTCACAGAAAAATTTCTTAAAAGAATCTGGAATTAGTCGAATGATATATTTTCTTGAACAGAAAAGTTTTATAGTATTAAATTAATAAAGTAAAAAAAAAACATTTTTAAAAATATCCTTTCATAACTGTGCTAATAAGTATATATTTTTAAAAAATTTTAATTAGTATCTACATTTTAATTTTGAATATGTAATTCATCACGATAAATATTATGGAATTGTGAAATTAATTGTTTTCTTAAACTCATTATTAGGTGAGGCTTTTCATACGGAATCAATACTTAATTAAATTATTTGATTTATTAATAATTTGTCCTGAAAATATAAAACAATTTACTGACATACTGACATCAGAATTAGGTAAGTGTACAAAATTTCAAAACTCTGTAATCAGGAAATAAGAAAAGAAAAAGAAAAAAAAAAAAAAAAAAAAAAAAAAAAAACATAAACATCAGGAAATAAGAAAAAAAAAACATAAACATCAGGAAATAAAAAAAACATAAACATCAGGAAATAAGAAAAAAAAACATAAACATCAGGAAATAAGAAAAAAAAACATAAACATTAGGAAATAAGAAAAATAACATAAACATCAGGAATAAACCGTTAGGAAATAAACAAAAAACATAAATATCAGGAATAAACATCAGGAAATAAGAAAAACAAACATCAGGAAATAAGAAAAACAAACATCAGGAAATAAGAAAAGAAAATCGCTCGCAAAACTCATCTCAGTCTTTACAAATATGAAACTAGTCAAACTAAACTAAAAAGTCGTTTAAATGTATAAAAATGTATATAATAATATCTTAGGATTGAGAAAAAAGTATATACTGAAGAATTTTGTCTTGATACGTCAATTGCATATATCTCTAATTAAGTTTATCGTCTAACTTCAGAAATTTCTTCATTTTTGAATAACTAGCAATAGGTTTCTACTATAGTTAATGATGATATTTTGTTTATTGAATGCACCTGAACATGTAATGGTAGTAAATAGTAATTTCGACGGCCTTTTCATGGAAACAGTGAATTAATTTCGTATTTATAAAAACTATTTAATCATTTATATTCTTGCTTGTGACCTTTGTTTTTGAGGAATTCTTTATCTATTGAGCCGATTCATCGCCTCAAAAATTAAAAGAACTACAAAAGTAATTCAAAATAGGCTCATATAACTCTATTTACTTTTTAGTAATCCGAAATTTTTGCACTCGCTGTCGTCAGTTGCAAGAATAATTTGACAATATATAAAGATTTATGTCCAGCTGAATATAATTTATTGCAGAGATTGCTAGAATGATTTGCATCTCTCGCATGACGGTTGAAGGGCCAGATATCCCACTTCTTCCCTTAACCCTCTGAGGGTTCCACACGTATTTCGACGTAGCCCCATAGATGTCTTTAAAGTGAACCGCACGGATTTTAACGTAGGGTAACGAACGATGCAGATTCGTTTTGCACTGAAAATCACGTAGGGGTGTTACTGCACCGCAGATGGTGTCGACGTATTTTAACGTATTTCTTTCCCCCTACCAGTTTCGACATCTTGATGAATTGGAGGGGAGACAACACAATGAAGTTTTACGGCCATTTAAGGAAGTCACAGGATCTGAGAGCCCGAAGATTCCTTTAGGCATGGGGCATTGTGATGGTGCCGGGGTTATGGAGGAATGAGGGGTGAAAAAGGAAAGGGCTCGCCCAAGAAAAGAGGAACAGGAATTTTTCCCCAATTGTGTCTCCCATAATGGCTCTATGTGAACTTAAATTTAAATTGCATTTTGTCTCAATAGGTTTTGTTTGATATCGATAGGGATAGGATTTCTTTGATCTAAGCGTTGCCTCAAAGTTCCATTGAGTTATTTTTTTCTTAATGCAGTTTTATGCTTACTTGTGATTAAACATCACATTGAAGTACTAGCAACTCGAAAGGGATATATTTGAAAAATTGCCATCAATATATAGTTAAAATATTAAATATATTTTGCATTCTTAGTTCAACTGTTATTATGATTCAAATTTATATTTTTATGCTAATCTATACCTCCAATTATTTTTCACGAAGTAAACAGATGCAAATGAATTTTACGTTTTTAAGCAGTCTAAATTTCACAGAATATAATAAAATATATTATTATATTGTTTCTCTTATCTTGTAAAAATTTGGAATAATGTGTCATTTTTTATAATGCGACTCCTTTTCAAAGTTTTTTTTAAAGAACTGAATAGAAAAATTTCATTCAAATTCATAAAAGAAACAAAAACATTTTTTTAAGAATTATGTCTATTCAGAAAATTATTAATATTTAGTCTTAATATACCTTGATGTAGATGAAAGCAAATAGTAAAATAAATTTAATTCAGGGTTTGATTTATTTTGTTAGGAATATTAAGAAACGAATCGCATTGTAAAAGTCTTAACATTGTAAACTATCTGAAGATATTTTTTCAACAGTTTATCAAAGAAGATATATTTCTTAGATAAAATTATAGATCTCTAAAACACTTCTAAAAAAATAAGTAGGTAGTTCAAAAATTCTGTTCTTATTTTACAAATTTTTAAAGCAGTATTTTTTTTTTTTTTTTTTTTTTTGTAGATAAGTTAATGAGCATTCTTCAATATAGAATAAAATCTGAGTGGATAAATGAGATAACTTTTGGGGAATCTTGTGCTAAGTACAGAATGAGTTTTAACTATACGTTTTTAAGGATGTTCTAATACAAAATGGTGCAGATAAATTCCTGAATGGTGCATGGATAATAAATTATTTTTGAATATTCAAAAGCTTAGCATTCATAGTTATGCCTTGAAATCACAACCTGCTATTTTCTCCTATCAAATAAATGACTTTGCATTACTTTATTCAGATTTTGTTACTGATGCTGGTGTTACTTATGGAAGAAAACTTCATAAACTGCACACTAATGCAGGATCGACCTTAAAGGTTGTTGGGCCCAAACAGGAAAACAATTATTATTATTAAAAGCAATCCAAGGTTTACAATCAAGGTAAAGATCAATGGTAGCATCAGCATTCTTACTTTTTCCTATTCATCTGCTTATGCAGTGTAGCGCTATCCATATTTCTTAGCACATTTTGAATAGAATCAAGTATGAATTTGGTGCGTCTTCCTATCCTTTCAGACTGGAGCAAAAATTCGACACATTCGCAATAACGATATCAAACCAACTCACCAAACTTCATTTATCTATATTGTATGTGTGCGTGTGATTTCAAATAATTATTTAAACACTCATGTGTAATAAATCCTTTGTCAGAATACATTTAAAAAAATTAATACAAATCTACATTTTGATAAAATTGCATGATACATTTAATTTATCTCGATGCTTCCGTTTTGGGATATCATGTACATGCATACATGACTTTTACATACAGATTTCTCATCAGTCAGTTTATCTAATATTTGAAGATAAGATTACATATAAATTAATTACAATTAATTATAGAAAGGTTGCTATATGTTGATTTACGATAAAGAAAGAAATCGTTTCTCAAATTCTTTGACTGGAATGATTCCTAGTGAATGTTCAGCCTTTTTAACCTAAGCTATTGAATGGGGAGGTTAAAAAAAAGTTAATAAAGGATTTTAAAGGGTTGAAAAAAGGGATTAAGCCATATCCAGTATGCTATATTAAACTGAAATTTAAGAAACAATTGTTTATTTTTTAAACCAATTATATAAATAATATTGTCAATCATATATTAATTTTCCTTTTATATGAGGGCTAATGACTATTTATATATCATCAATGATCACCTATCATATATATATATATATATATATATATATATATATATATATATATATATATATATATATATATATATAATATCTTCTCAGTATATTCAGTTGATACGTCTATGGCGGAATTACTTCCAAAACTTTTTGGTATTCTACTTGCCCCAGTCATTCGACCAAATCTGTCAATTTATATTTCATAATAAAACCATTGGCCATTAGATATATCATCAATGATCGTCTGCTCTATATAATTTTTCAATTTCGAAAGAAGAAAAAAAAGCCTTTTTTTAATGTATTTTCATTTTGAAATAAATAAATTCTTTCTTTCCACTATTTGGCTGCATGATTCATCAACAATTCAATCAAGTTTATTAATTTTTTCTACCGCTTGGAGATATATTTGATAAATTATAAAAATAAAGTATCAAGCGTTGTGGATGGGTACAATTTGTTTCAAACATTTTTTTTTTTTTTTTTTTTGTAACCATGTTTCTCTGCGCGCTGGGGAACGTGAATACAGAATTTCTGCGAAACATGCGAATAACTTTGTATAATAAATTTTACGAAAATCAGTTCTGTGATACTTGAAGTTTATAAATATTTTACTGAAGCAGATATGTATTGTAATGCTTAAAACTAGTTAAATGAATATTATAATTCGGTATAACTATACTGCATAATATTTTAATTATTCTAATAATTTATATATTAAAAATTTTCTGTTCTTTATATAATATATATTATAAAGTGACAAAAGAAAGCGACAGGAATTTGAGGTTGAGTTTTGAGGTTGAAATGGATTTCTCTTCATGATTCCTCTATGAGCTTATACTGCGGCCATGAATTTATACTTTTGTTCCTTTTGCTTGGCTCCTTTTTAGTATTGGTTTCTATATATGTATTTCCTCTTTAAAAAATTAAAATTACTGAATTTGTGTATTTTAGTAATGCGTTTATTATTCTTGTTGTCACGTGAAGTATTTCCTTTTAAAATATTTTCATTCTATTACTTTTTTTAATGGATTTTGCTGTTGAATTCTGTTCATAATTGTCCTTATTGTGAGGATATAGAAACAACGCAAGAATAAGCAACACATTGAAAACATTTAAAAAGTATATGAACTTTTTTTTATTGAAATGGCTGTTATTTAATTATATAAAGTTTTTATAAAGTAAAATGCGTTTTCCTGTATTAAATCCAACATCCTACACAATTGTGAAAAAGATTTCAATTTTTGGTTAGTTCTTTTGGAAGTTATCAAGAAGTACAGTAAGTAAAATGTTCTGTTGAGTAAAATGTTGAGTTGAGTAAAATGTTCGGTCTGTAGAAAAACGGCGGCCCAAACTCATAGCGACACGGGTGGCATTTGAATCCGTATAGTGTGATACTAGCCTTAGGGCCACACGGATGGTTAATCGCGAGATGGTCTTTCTGATTTAAAGGGGGGGGGATCCATAAATCAATGGAATAGCTTACAAATTAGAAAGTAACTGCTTTATAAAGGCTTTTTTTTATCAAGATTTAATTTGATAAGTTTGTGAAATTAAGTCAGTAGATGTAATCGTTTAAACACTATTATTAATTTTCGACAAAAAATATGATTAAAAACTAAAATCAACTTTTGATAATAATATGACGTGATGTTCTAAGACTGGGCATATTTTGTAAGTATCAAATTTCGAGAATCTGTGAATTATTCTTTTCAATAACGAAATACAAAGAGTGATTATTTAGTTATGGTAAAAGATAGCTTCATACTTAATGAACTAAGGTATGCGATTAATATATTCCTTCTAATATTGAATGTGTTTATTTACTAAATGCGATCTTCAGATTTATTTTGAATTGCTCTGAATAATTATATCATAAATCACCATAGCACTCATGACATAAATCATCATAAAACAGATTTCAAAACAAACATCATAATATTGATTTATTTAGAGGAAATAACAGGAGATGTAAATGTTATTTATGATTTCCAGGTATGTTAATTGTTGTAATATAATTTAGAATACGGTTTATTAAGTTATAATCAAAATAAGAAGTGTTTACGTCCTACGCGTAACTACTAAACCTTTTTTTACTAATTAAAAAAAAAAAGAAAGAAAAGAAAAAAACTTTATTTTTGTGTATTTCAAAACCGATTCAAGGCTAATGTCAATGATTTTGGATACAAGGCTACTTTCATAAATGAAAGTAATTGCTTACACCGGTAATTACTTCTAAATAAGGAACCAGTTACCTCTTACGCTGGTTTTCGAGAGTTTTCACACTATGCTGTCAAATATTTGTAAAATTTATACATCCCAATTTCACTGAAATACGAATATCACTATTTCTTCACTAAATCCATTTACTTATATAGTTTGATATTTTTACAATGTCTATGGAGGTAATCAACAAAAGTAAAATCAACTTTTCTAGTAAGCAATTAAAACTTCCAAACTTTGTTTCAAATACAGTTCTAAGACATAAAATTTCTTAATTCAATTGTGGAATTGTTGCGGTTCCTACCAAAGCAAGACGCTTATTCTTTTATTGAATCCATCGTCATGAATTATTGTTAAAAAAAATGTTTTCGGTGATTGTTATCTTCACTCCTAGCGATCATTAGAAAGAGAAAGAAAATGGAATGTTGCAAAGATACGTTAAGGCAACATATGCTTTACAAGTTTAATTTTACATATTTAAATCATCAATTACTTTTCCACAGTAAATTTTATAAAAATATGTAAGCACAATTGAAACTTTTGTCATTTAAATTTTTTTTTGATAAAACTAGCAGAAATAGCAATGAATAAATAGTGTTTTCTTTTTTAGAATGCACGAAAATTAGAAAATTATTACGTCCATTGTATTTTTTTAAAGAACATCATAAATGTATCGAAATTTACGAGGAATGAAATACTCCTGTATAATATTTTAAAAGAATCATTTGTTTGTTCCTTTGAATATTTTTGAAGATAGCAATTTCTTTGAATATGCACACAAAATAGTGAAAAAAGGTGGGAAAAAAATAGCAAAAAAAAGTCGATAATTTTAATAAATTTCTAAAACATTTTAAAATCAATAGAACAGTCTATAATTTCAAAAATAAATTTTAAATAAGGTCATTTAATCTGCATTTACCCTGATATATTTGATGAGGTTTTAATTGAAATTTTCATTATTTTGAAACATTTAAAAGCGAATATGCCATTATTTTTCAATAAAAAAATGTTTAAAAAAAGTATTGAACTTTAAAAAAATTGATGTGATATATTTTAGAGCCTGGGTCATTAATACATAAATAGCAAATCATATGGCTCTAGATTTGTATATTTTTTAAGCTACTCAATCAATTTGCTGATTTGCATATTTTATTATAATAGAAGATAATGCTATTTTAATGATAAATCGGTTTTATATTGTTATTTATACACATCTGATTGACATAACTATTTGTGATTAGTCCTAATTTTAGACAAATGCTATTCAAATATTGATTACTCAGTAAAAAATATTACAATGATTTATTTGAAAGAATAATAAAGGAATATGAATGGAATTTGAATCCTCATTAATTACTTATTTTATATATATATAGTGAGACCGATGAGAGTTTCTGTGCTTAAAATACCTAGCAAAAATTAAGAGAAAACCCTTCTGTTTATATTTGCTCTGTACAACTTTTTACAGAGCGATATTATCTACTATCGGGGTTAAAAAGCAACAAAACTGGATCCCCATACACTATTCCTAGAAACCATCTGACTTTTCTAGCCATAAACGAAAGCTATAAGATCTGACATGAATGAGCGGTAATTTGCGTATACCCCAGGGTTTGTAGACCACCCGTGAAGAAGAAGAGGGGAAAGAAAAAAGTGCTCGCGCTTGCTGTACATTTCTTTAGGAAAACCGAAACGATTGTGAGAGAGAATACTAGTCAAGTTTAGTTCCCTTTTTAGAGGTTTCAGACGTAGAATGAAAACGCTCAGAGGGTTAATGTACGTCATTTTACACTCACCACAGAGCAATTTCGGTCGTAATTTAGTGCTGAAAAGTCCGTAGTTTACATCCGATTTTCCCTCTTGCCTTGGGACTCCACAAAACGATGTTCATTTTATGCAACCAATTTACGGTTACTGGACGAAATTTACGAATAAGAACTGATGTATGTTAAGTTGGATAATCCAATTCTTAATGTCGAAATGTTATGATAAGGATAAAAATTTTTTTACAATTGTAGAATTTAATAGAGATCTTCAAGTCCAGTAATGTACTGTTACTGATTGTTTGTTTACTAACATCGTAAAAGAAGAGAAGAATTTAAACATTAATTTTTTGAAAATAAATAAAATTTTTCCTTGAAAAAGGTAAAGGCACAATTTGGCATAATAATTTTAAATATTTTCATCCATTACATAAGAAACTAGTAAGATAATTTGTACTTTACGAATTTACGTAATTTACGAATAAGAAAAGATGTATATTACATTAGATAATCCAATTCTCAATGTCGAAATGTCCTGATAAAAAATAAAAAAATTATAATAATTGCAGAATTCAATCGAGATTTTCAGATCCAGTAATGTGCTTTTGCTGGCTGAATGTTTATTAACATCGTAAAAGAAAACAAGAATTAAAACATTCTTTTTTTTAAACAAATAAAAAAAATTTCCTTGAAAAAAAAGTTAAAAAAAATGGCGTAATAATTTTAAACACTTTCATCCATTACATAAGAAACTAGCCGGATAATTTGTAGAGCTATTGTAGCTGCTTCTCCGCAATTAACATAGATTAAAACTGTACAATAATAAAATTAATTAATAATAAGCAGTTAGTTATTAACTTACATTTATGATGTTTATATTGCATTCATATATTAATCATAAAATTAATATGTAAGTGGAGTTATTTATTAACTTGATGAATAATTTTTATACAATAAAATTTTGATTATCCATGGAAATCGCGTGACAACCGCGAATAATCATAAAATTAACGAAGAAAGACGCAGATTCACATGAAAAGATTTTTAAAAAATTCAAATTAGAGTTATTGTGTTACACACAGAGGTATTTCTTGCATTATGAATATAATTATGACTTAATAACAATAGATTCTTATATTAAATTTGACTTTCGGTCCAAACAAATTCCTTTTTGTTTTTTTGGTTTAAAACATGTTTTATTACTTAAAGAAAATTTTAAAAACATTTTGAGATAAACAACTGCATATAATAGAGAGTTTATTGCCATATCTAGTAATTATTTATTTAATTTCATAATGAAATAGAATACATAATCATTAATTAATTTCTTAATTTGCGTTTATTTACTAGCACTTCTCTTTAACTCTTACAAGTCGTATTTTTTTATTTGCTATTTCCTTTTATTAGAAAGGCTTATTACTTTTTGTCCTTATTATTTTTAGGCCACTCCTAAATAATGAGTTTGACCCGTTCCATTTAGTGAAGAAGTAGCGTAAGTAAACAGATCACTGGAATTGTTAAAATCTTACAAAATTTTAGACAACCGAAAAATTTATCTTAAATTGAAAACAAAAGTATCTAACCAAAAAATAGGAACTCTTCCCATAAGCTTTAATAATACTTTAAAGAAAGTTCATTGTATTGCGATCAGTTTTTTTAAACAGTCGAGAGTTTTTCCGTTGAATCCCATTTGATTGACAAGTTAAGCAATATGAGATTGGTTGAACCTCTAGAGATTTCAACAGAAATCTGCAGAGACTCAATCCATCTTCAGTGCAATCGAAACTTGACTCCGAACTTTCTGATCAATTTGGAGAATCTTTACTACCAGATCACTATAACCATGCATGCTAAAGCATATAAATAAGTATAAAATTCCATAACTTATTTATCTTCTCCGCAAAATATAGAATAATTGCATGATGTTAAAACAAAATAAACTTTGAATAGCGCTTATTTTCATTAATAAAATTACATAGCTTATTTATCTTCTCCGCAAAATATAGAATAATTACATGACGTTAAAACAAAATAAACTTTGAATAGCGTTAATTTTTTTTAAAGATCGATTTATATAAGTTAAGATCAATTTATTGATGTTTCATCCATACTATTCATATCATATAAATGCATGCGAAATTTTTTGATGAATAAAATATCTTATTGTCAGGATGTAGAATTATTTTATAAAGTTAGCTCAGTCTGGCACTTCGTTCGGTTCAGATTGATCTTCACAACATGTTATATGTTAAGGTACATTTATGAATCAATTGGAGATTCTTCTTTATGTAGTTTTGTCTTTTTTATGCATCGTTAAACACTGGATGACCTCAATGTACCCTAGAAAAAAAAATCAAAATCTTATCTTTATAACGAAAGCTTTAACGATAATAATTCTTTATAAAAAAAATCTTCAAAATGACCGCGCATTCTTGACTCTATCTAAGCAATTTTGATTTTACTCAAAACTTCGATTCTAATTACATTTGTCAGTCTATTTTTAAAAACAAGTTAAACTATATTTCCTGTTTTTTTATTTTTTTATTCTTACGCTTTTCCAGTCGAATTCCTCAGAGTATTCTTGAATAACAGCATAAATGGGCTGTTCGGCAACTACGGATTCACCGCAAAATGACCAGAAAAAGGACACAAATCAATGCAAAAGTGCTTCAGAATTTTCTTTTTATTTACAGTAAGAGATCAACACATGCAATTAGTAAAGAGTAAACATCAGATTTCTGTCATTACAAGTTGTTTTTTTATTTATTTTTCGAAAAGTCCTTTCATACGATTTTGTTTTTTGGTGTTAAAACAGTCTTTTTTTAAAAAAAAATTGTTTAAGTGGTCCAAAATGTTGTTTAAACCTTTTAAACAACATTTTGGAATAAAAAAAATCTTCGGTTAATTGAGAATTTGTTGTACTTTATGCAAAATAAAATTTTTATGCAAAATAAAAGCCTCTGCAACAAATTTTTAGCGTTTTATCCTCCAATTTAGAGCTACTTTCATTTGCTATTTAGATCCAATATATGCATTTTCGAGTAATTTGTTATTTATATATGGTATTATAATAGAATGATATAATGCAACACTGTATTGATGTAATACAATTCGTTTAAAACAATTAGTAAAAACATTTTTCATGAGTTGTTGTGCTTTATATTATTTTAAGTTACTTATTGTGTTTTGCATTATTTATAAGCAAAATAAAAGCACCTGTAGTAAATTTTTAATTTTTTATCCTCTAATGTGAAGCTATTTTTAATTGCTGCTTAGATCCAATATTTGTATTTTCGAATCTTCTACAACGAAGTAATTTGTTATTTATATATAATATTATAATGAAATAATGTAATTCAACACTATTATGATACAATATAATTCGTTTAAAATTATTTATAAAAACATTTCTCGTGAAATTATGTAGAATAAATTAGACGAAATTTGTGCGCTGTCCGATTCAAAAGAAGACAAAAATAATTTCAAAATATCATTTCAATAAATGCAAAAATGTGGTCTTGGTTTCTCTGAAAAATTACTTTCAACTAGCAATTTTTTTCCCTTCGGAAACACAGAAGGGGAAAAAAACTAATGCTTTCTGTTGCCAGCCTTTATCCATTTTCTTCCTCCTCCTAAAGTGCGACTTTCCTGCATTAGAATGAAAATAAAACTAATACAAGTAAGTTTTTTCCCCCTATTTCGTGCTCTTTAATGCCGAATGAAAAATCCAAATGTTTTGACAAATCATTACATTGGAAAAAAAACTTTTCTCGGTTTATGATGCTTTCAATGTAATTGCTGCTCATTATTTACATCATTTCCTTTGATAATTTCTGTTTATAAAGACTTAATTATTGTTTTAAGGAACGTCAGTTTTGAAAATTATGTTCATCTGTTTTTATTACGATGTTAAAAACTAACGAAAATGCATTAAGACTGATCACTGTTTGTAGCAATTCGACGGCAACAATCATTGTTTTGAAAATCAGCACCTGGCACTGTCTGTTTTCTTATTAAGATTTAAAAAAAAAACATCAATATTAACGAGCATTGGGATGAAAATGAATATTACAGTCATTTGCTTTAAGTTTTTTCTCGTTTTTTTTCCCCTTCCTATTGCTTCAAATTAGAAATTTTAAAATTAATAATCTTTAAATGAGTAATTTGAGAACTCTTCGTTTTTTAAACTCATTCAAATCTGCTGTTTTCCTATGTTATAATTTTTCATTTCGTTTATTAAAAGCAAAAGGTAATTTTGATTGTTTATTATTATTGTTATTTTGATATAATGACGAAATTGAAATAAGAATTGGTTGCAAAGAGTTACACCAAAAATTCTTTTCCAGATAAGCAGGATTTTCTAAATGTAATAAACAAATATCAAATTTCTTTCGAGTTGCATGATTTTCTTTTATCAATTTGTACGCTGCAAAAAAGAGTATTAAGGTGCTTTCTGTGATTCTTTTATCACAGAACGCTCCTTAATTCTTCCGATTGTTTTGCAAATTGTTTAAAAAAAGCATGTTGTTTTGAAAATTATTTGAAAAAAATGTATTATTTGAAAATTGGTTGAAAAAGTAAAATATCCATAACTTTACAAGATTGATAGGAAGCAAATATTTAGAGAGTGAGATGCTGCGTGACCACAAACTAAATTACAAAATCTATTCTAAATTACATTAAAAGAGCTCAAAATAATTAAGAAAAAAGAGATTAAACAAACAAAAAAGATTACAGATTCATCATTAGTGTTGGAGTTGTAAATTTTCAATATTGTCTCTTTCTCCTGTATATTATAAGATGTAAAATATATAACTTCACTGTTATATCGAAATATTACATGTCAAATCCCATGCATACTCAGTGGTGTAGCGATGATAACAGGCGCCTGAGGCATAATATAATTTTTTGCCCCCTGTCGTCATTAGCGGTTCTATAAATATAGATAGTCCTTGGGACATGATGTCACTTTTTGGCCCCTTTATGATATTTCATTTCAAAAATTATATAAATCATTTACATCACAAAATTTTCACATAAAATTTAGCAGGTGGCACTTTAAGAGAACATATAAAAATCACAATCGATTACAATAATTTGAAAGCAGATGGAACCAAACTATACATCTGTTTCGTATCAATAAAATATTTTGATTAATATGGCATATGACAGTTTGATATAACAGAGAAGGTGATTTGCGATTCTGAGCCATAGATAAATGAGGAGGGAGATAATTAATGACGCAACTCATTCTTCAAAATCCATGCCTAAGTGAGAATAATTGCGTTAATCAAAATTAGAATACATTAATTCCACATATGTAGTGATAATTAATGAAACTACTAACCTTATTTGAAATTCTATATCTAAATTCCTTTACGAATTTTATAATCTATTACAAGGAATTAATTATCTAGTCTGAGTTAAAATAATAATTAGTGACGTTCTTCTGTTCTAGCAAACGCTATCTGTCAATCAACAAGATGTATGCAATCATTATTTAATGAAGGAGAGTGAACTGCGAGATAGTTTAGATAAAGGAGAGAAATTAGAAGAGAATACATATTTTACCAGTAAGTTTATAACAATCATTCGTTACCGCAATGAATATCATAAAATTTTTGCTCTTCGCCGAAGTACTGGTCAGCATTTTTGAGACAAATAAATATTATTTCTTGCTATTTGGAAATAACGGTCTTCCTAAATTCTGTGTGGACGGACCAGAATTTCGAAAAAATCTGTGACAGAGATAGTGAAAAATTATTGTTAATTTACTTATACAATAAATTGCTGTAATGAAATTTCCGTAGTATTTTTTTTTTAATTTTTCTAAATTACCATCCTGTTATCGTTTGTTAATGAGTTGAACAATATATCTACATAGTTGAAAGGTAGCCGCATGGCTTGTTTAAGATACGCGAACCTTTATGTCTAGGACAGATTCAGTAGATATTTTACTAACCACGGTCTTCCTCACTTCTGCGTGAACCAGTATATCGAAAGGATTTGAGACAGAGAAAAAACTACTATTAATTTACTTGTAAAATAAATTAATGTGATGAAATATCTGTAGAGTCTTTTTTTTTCAAATTTTTGTAAATTGCTGCTCTATTATCATTTGGTAATGAAATGAACAACATATCTACATAGTTGAAAGGTAGCCGCATGGCTTGTTTAAGATACGCGAACCTTTATATTTAGGACAGATTCAGTAGATATTTTACTGACCACGGTCTTCCTTAATTCTGTGTGGACCGATATTTCGAAAGGATTTCTGATAAAATAATAATTAATGTAATGAAATTTATATAGAGTTTTTTCAAATTTTTCTAAATTACAGCCCTATTATCGCTTATTAATGACTTGAACAACATATCTTCATAGTTGAAAGATAGCCATATAGTCTGGTTTGAGCATATGAGATCCTTTATGTCTAGAACGGCTTCTGTTTCATTTTACTATGTCATACGCGACCAATTAAATATGAAATTTTTATTACCATTTGAAGTGAAGACAAAGTAGGATGGCAACATGTTTCAAGTTTTGCAATATCTTATTCCAAACCCACTTCAAATTTGAGTCCCTGAAATGAAGCCAAAGGGAACTGCATTCAATAAATCATAAACGAACTAAAATAGAAAGCAGAAATTGAAAGAGAAAGTCAGAGAAATAAATGCCCCAAAACTGAATAAAGATGCTTGCAACATAGTTCCCAAGATTCTTCATTCCTTTGTTCTTACTATAGAAAGATACATTAATTAAATGAAGTGCTTTCTTCCTGATGGAACTTCTCTTAACTTGAGAAGAATCCGTTTCAAAAGTTTCCAAAGGAACGTTTTCGGAAGGAGCAAAGGTTTCAGTTAAATATCATTGCATTGGAAGAAGACATTGCAAAACATTTCATTCCGACGGAAGGAAAAGTTTCCATTTATAAGCGGTGTGTTTTGTCCAAAAAAAATAATAAATTTTAACAAGAAAATTTAAAACTAAATAGAAACATAGTATATTTTTTAATTAATTCTTTGATTTATTTATTTAACATTTGAAACGCATAAAAGAATTAAAAAATACCTCACCAGGAATAATGTATTTATAAATAATGGTAAAAATCAAACAAATGGCTTCAAAATGAGTAAGAATCCATCAAAAATTTTTCAAAACTTCCATTCTGAAGAAAAGTATCATATAATAATAATCATTCTGATAAATATATAAATTAAAAATACAGTAACATTTACTTTTAAAGCTACTCCTATTTTGTTTATTTATAATTATATGATATTGTACCACCTGCAATTTTATTTTTAGAGACATATGTTTCTTTTCCGGTTTGAATGTTTTCATTTTCAGGGAAAAGAATACAATAGTATGAAAAACAATTGTGAAAAATTCATGCACAACTCAAGTACAGACATGAAAACAACACGAAAAGCAAAACAAAGAAAACAATATATATATATATATATATATATATATATATATATATATATATATATATATATATATATTCATCAAAATAAAAATAACTAGAAGAGTTTTAAGTTTGCGGATTTTTATACCAGTTTCAAAGAGATTTGTGATCAATGACTTATCCTGATCCAGGATATCGTTCTCATAACATATGAGAAGCATTAAATATTGACGTCCTGTTCTTGACATATTTGATTATAAACATCTTGTTTGAGTAAAATAGACCAAATATGATACGCATTCAAAAATTAATGCCTTTCTGACCTTTTCAGATACTTCTCATTTTTCAGTAGTTCTTTACAATTCCAGATTGCTAGAGACTGGAATATACAATATTAAAACATGGAATATATAGTATTAAATTTAAATATGTGAAATATTCATTGACAGTTAATTCATGCAGTATTTATGAAAAATAAAATAAAATCTATGTTCGTTTTTAAAGATGTTATTCTTTGTCGGCTTCTTTTGCCATATATATATTTATTTATTTGGAACTGTTTATGCAGTAAAATCCAACTCCAAAGTAACATATTATGATATTTTCACAAAACAATACAGAAAAAAAAATTATATGTTACATTTTCTCAAAGTTAATTGCATTATAAATAATCTATCGTGCAATGAATTGCAATTGGCTCGATTTTGAAAAGTAAATTATGCGCTTTTAAGTACAATTTTTCATAATGAACAGGAAAATCAATAAAATGGTAATTGGTTACTAATTGCATGACTCGTTTCTTGGATGTAAATATGTGATCCAATTACACTAACAGAAAAGAGATGTCATGATCAAAAATTGATGGATGTGACAGATCGAAAAAAAAGTAATTCCAATTGCATGAAATCCATGTATTTAGAATTGAAGGTTAATTTCTACAAACTACCGCATGTATTAAAACTGACTGATCTGGTATGAAAAAAAGCAACGATGAGAAAATAATCAAATATTGATTTCTGTTAATATATTTTAACTTTATTCAAACAGAAATCTGTCATATACGGCGACACTGCACAAATTTGGTTGAATTGCATTCTTCCCACGAATAAAACGATTCAACAAAATGCATTCAAATTTCATAATTTAGACATTCAAATAAGACAAAGTTGTAATAAATAATTAAATTTTCTACCAAAAACAGTAGAAAGAAATCCCAAATAACTTCCAAAGACCTTAAAAATCAGTTTCTCAGCTTTAATATAAACAATGAAATGAAAACAATTACACTTTCTGTTCGAATCGTTAATTCGTTTTATTTCACATTAACCTTTTCCAATCAGAAATTTATATAATATTGTTCTCAACAAAACTTCTGTCTTATTAAAAGAAACACTCGCTTTCTAACCCTACAGAGAAACAAATACATTTTTCAGTGACTTTCTTCTTTTCGTAAATTTTGTTTTTTACAATACTCTACATGGCAATCGAATGAAAAATAGTATAAATGAGTTTTCGTTCGTTTCTATATACATTTACTACCTGTTAAGGTTAAACAATTTCATTTGTTGTAATTATTATCATTTGTGGCAACTCAAGTTAGATAGAAAGTGAACTTCATATTCTATTAGTCGAATACTAGACGGTTAAGCACAGTGTCTTGCAGAAATATTTTCTCATATTAGAAGATTTGCTAAACTATATTTCTGATTTGTTAAGTAGGAGACCATTTAAAAGGGCGAAGTTGAAATTTAATTATAAATAAAGCAAAAAAACTAAATGGTCTAATACAAATATCAAACTAATATTGAAATTAAAAAAGATGATTAGCATACATTGTAACGTTTTCCCTTTTTCCTCTCAAGTTAATTGGCATTCCGGCCAGAAGTAACTTCACCCGTTTTCCCACATATTGTAAAGTGTATACGGACCGCCAGATGTGGATCCTTTTCACTAGTAGAGTCATTGTATCTGGTCATTTGTTATGTCGACGTGAGGTCCAGAGATGTGTGTTTCGTCATTTCAAATAGATCCCTCGTGACTTCAAGGGAGAAAAACTTAAAGAAATCCAGATGCTAAACTTTCTTCCCTCATGAAGAGACACCTCAAATCATCAAGAAACGATCAATCCCTAGCAATCGTTGTCATTAAGTGTCGAACTCAAGTGGACGTCAGCCGGTGTTAGCTGTGAATTGATTATAATTAACATGTGTTCCAGAGGGGTCAGCTACAAAGATGGATCCTTAACAGACACTTTCACAATCGAATGCACCGATAAAGATCCACCGATCTTTATCGGTGGATCTCTGGAGCGGTCCTGAATAGCCGTTTAGAGCTAAAAGCCTGTTAGCGGTTTTTGTTAACTTATTCTCTTTTTTGATGGAAGAACTATTTCGTGATTGAACTGTTTTTTGATATTTGTAAATAATATTAACCTAGATGAGAACAAGTTGTTTTTTGTACATATATATGGGTGTAAATAAAAGAATTGTTTTGTTGCGATATTCTCTAATGTGAACGGTCTGGATCAAGATATTATAACATTGAGATCACAGTAGCTGTGTTCCACTAGCCGTGCAAAAAAAAAAAAAAAAAAAAAAAATCAATGTTTATTAACAATTTCCATCGAGCAACTAAACAAAGGTTTTATATTAACAGAAGGTTTTTTTTTTTTTTTTACTTCTGTATGATAAGTAGGGGAAAAAAACCACGTTATTCGATATTAACAAATGGTATTCCCAAGAAAAAGGGATAAGCTTTGTTATGGTTCAAAATACTGAGTGGTTTCAAAAGCCTAGTTTCGCCGCCAAACATCTTTATATCAGCCTCCAAATTCACGCCTACTTTCACTTTTACTCTAAGTTAAGGCTTAATAATGACACAGAAGAGACTATATTTGGATTCTTGTAATAATCCATTCGTAGGAAAAGTAAAAACAACATAATTTATTGAAGTAAGATAATAAATTAATACTTATAAGATTCGAAATTTAAACAAAACATATAAGGCAAAATCACAACTTTTTACAAAATTTTATAAACAATATTCTCGTTCTCGAACTAAATGTAACAATTCCCTCTGTTTTCCTGCATTACTCAGACAGCTTTAATACGCAGATGATAAAAAATGCGTTACCTAAGAAGAAAAAGACATTACTCTTGGGTACTCTTTTGTTACAAATTTGTTTTTAGTGCATTATGTTACAGTTCCCATGGGGAAAATTCATTAGAACGATGCAGACAGTGCAAAACTTCTGACAGTAGCCACTGAAATCATCGTAATTAAATAACCCGACTCTTTCTGAAACTTTTATCTTATATACCACAAATATTATATTCTACCTTTTTTTTTCTTTACATTTAATCTGTTTAAAAGGAGATATCTCGATGTTTTTCTTACATTACTAACATTTGAAACTTTTTAATTGCTTTTATTAATTTTTGCTTCTTTAGGCTTCTCAAATTCATCCTTCATCAGTTTATATAATGTATATGTTCAATTATAGTATAATGAATTATTATTTTGTGAATAAAGCCTGAAATGTGGACTTCAATATCGCTTAAAATTCTTAATTTCTATTGTTTGAATTATTTTTACAAATATTGAAATTTCAGTGTATTATCGATTTCTATGTCATTCAAAGTGCCTTCAAAAATTCTTAATTTCTATTATTTGACTTTTCTTACAAATATTTAAATTCCAGTGTATTATCTATTTCTGTCACTACAAGTTCCTTCGAAAATTCTTAATTTCTATTGTTTGAATTATTTTTACAAATATTTAAATTCCAATGTATTATCGATTTCTATGTCATTCAAAGTGCCTTCAAAAATTCTTAATTTCTATTATTTGACTTTTCTTACAAATATTTAAATTCCAGTGTATTATCTATTTCTGTCACTACAAGCTCCTTCGAAAATTCTTAATTTCTATTGTTTGAATTATTTTTACAAATATTGAAATTCCAGTGTATTATCGATTTCTATGTCACTCAAAATACCTTCGAAAATTCTTGATATATATTGTTTGTTGAATTCTTTTTCAAAGAATTAGTTTTGCAATCTCTGCAAATTTTTAAATTCCATCTTATTCAAGTCAAATCCTGTTTTTTATGCACAATCTCATGTACGATTTGGCTTGTACTGCATCAATACAAGTTGCAATGTATTCGTTCAGTGGAACGCATTCGTAAAAAAAGTTTAATTTCTTTCAAATATACGGTTTAACATGAAGGTGAAAATTTATAAATGACCAAATAAAGTTAGTGACTGAAGCACTGGGGATATGCGTGGGGATCATGGGTTTAGTTTTAGTTTAGTTATATTAATGTCCCGTTTGAAGCAACACTAGGGCTATTTTGGGACGAACCTCGTAATTTTAAACCGCGGCCAGATGACGAGGACGACACCTGAGTTGGCAACTCCCTCTCCACACCACACCAGCGGGAGGACATTTAGTCAGGACGGATTTAACGTGCAACAGACCCCCTTACACGACGGTTCTTAGGTGCAATCGGGTCTCGAACCTGAAACCCTCCGGTTCCGAAGCCGAGACCTTACCACTAGGCCATCGCGGCTCCGTGGGGATTATGGGATTATTCTATATGATTTGAGAATTATTATAGGATACTGTAGTTCCTTGTTTTGATTCTGCAGAAAATTCTGACGGAAAATTTAGCTTCAGTTAGCCAAGACATAATCGCTAAATATAATAAACTGACACTTGGAAAATGTAACTAATAACACCTGGACCTGCACACAGAATTTTATTTAAAAAATATTTATGTCACTCTGTATTTATCAAGCTACCCTAAGTATTCTAAAAAATAATTTCTGTTATAATATTTGTGAAATTGCATTAAAGTCGCCAAGCATACATTCCATACTATAATCAAATACCAATAACCGAAAAGATCGATAAATATTCTCCAATATATTATAAAATAATTTAATCGTTTTAGAAAATATCGCACCATATAAAATTAAAAAAAACATAAACATTTTATTTTAAATTATTGTAAATGAGTATTGCCATTGTAAGCTTAATTGGTAGACAAAATGAATTTTGAAGTCATAAATCAAATGCCGTTTCCGTGCCTACATTTTGCAGACTAATTGCATTTAAAACACAAACAGTCAAGGTCATTCTAGGATAACCACGTTCATTACTTTCTTGAAAACGGACGTGAATTTACAACAAGTATCATTAATATGCACTCAACCCAGTTTGAAATATTTTCTGCTTGGTATAGAGGCGTAATTAGGGTGGGGCAGGTAGGACAAATGTCCTGGCGCCATTTCGAGGTGGCACAAAATTGAAAAATCAGTTAGTTGTATTTAAAAGAATAATATTTTTCTAAAAAAACTACTTTTAATAATTCTTATTCCTTTAAAAATAAAAGATTTTTAAACTCTTTTTCCGAGAATCTTCAAAATAAAAATGATTCAAGCACGTGTGGAAGAAATATAAGAAGATACTGTTATTTGAAAATCTAGGAGCCAGTTCAAACAAAGTTTCACAAAACAAAACTCTAAATGGTTTTATTTTGCAGAAATCTGTACGATCAAAGAACAGAAAAGCTCACGTTCGGTCACGTTGGGTTGAAGAGGAGGAGAAATGATATATTTGACCCTCCACGATAGTCAGATCTTTTTAATGGGGAGAAGATGATAAGTTGATCAACTCTACAGGCTGTTTTTTCTCACATTATATATAGAGATAAAGTATCATAATCTACATATTTAGACTAACTGGATATCGGTTTCTTTAAAAGTGCTTGGTAAGTAAACAGTAATAAAATATTATTTCTATTTTTAAACAGCAAATTAATACACGGAGATGGACATTTCAACTGTTTCTTATAATTTGAAGAGAGTTCGTTTCAAGTAATCAAAATTTAGAATTTCAAAATATAAAAATTAATAAACCTTATTTTTTCATTATTAATAGTAGTAGTAGTATAGGGATTTTTTTTCAATAAATAATGTGATTTTAGGGATTTTTTTTCAAAGTTTTAAGAACGACTTGGAAAAAGTGATATAGTCTTATATTTTCTGCTAAATCAAAATTTTAAAGCAAACAGTTATTTAATTTCCTTTTAAAAAATTTTTTAAATAGTTAAAGTAAAATTGTATCAAATTTTTCGAGAGAATTATGAAAAATATCATTAAAAGCTTTTAAAGCAATATTATAATTTTTTTTTCAAAATATTTTTGTGATACTTCCTTATGGCATTTTTTAAATGAAAGAGTTGTTCTGTATTTAATGCCTATTTTTCAATCACTTCTAATAATAATAAAACCGAATATGTGCATTTCTTATTCTTCTCCCTTTAGCCCATTATAAAACAGTTCAATTGATTTAGAATTATCGAATCTGGCATAAGTATACTTTGAAGAGTGGTAATGTAAATATCTAAATAATTTTTTCGAAACTTTAACTTGAATTTTAATTAATTTAATGTAAGGGAAATTTAATTGTCAATGATGATTCCTCCAGAAAATATCATCTCAGAAAAAATAATTTTTACACCATCTTAAAATTATGAAAATTATCTGTTTATTAATATAAATTTGGCTAATTTGTAATTTTAACATATTTTTAAAAATATTTATGAATAACACTTACATCAATAACTTTTATTGTTAAAATTTAAGTCAAGTCTTTTTCATCGTTTCATCAAATTTTAAAATCTCTTCTTTTTACCCTTAAAAAAATCTCCGATAACTTTTTTTTATCAAGAATTAAACTTTACAGCTATGAGAAGATAAAACTGCAAAATAAAATTCCTGATAGCTTGATAGTTACTACATACACAGCTCTTGATACTACATAGTACTGATTCTTTGTAACTACTGTAGCTACAAATGCTTGAAAGTATTTAGTAAACGAATAGTAAATTTCCTTTTTCTTTCTGCATGCTTTAAGCATAGGATTACTTTTAACTTCGGTTTAGATTTTTCATGTGATATTTATTAAAAGTACACGAATTATTTTAATGCTATAGATATTGTTACCTGTGCATTTCATAAGAAAAATGGAAACTTCACTTATTTTAGGAATTAAATTAACAATAACGTATCATTCATTTGTGAGATATAACTAGATTAAATATGTTATTTCTAATCATCTAATAAATTTAGTCATCTTAATGATTATTAAAATCATAGAGAGCTTTAATAAATAAAAAATCGTTATTTGTATCAGATATACTTTCTTACCCCTGAATGTTTCCTTTTTACATAATTTTACAATTTATGGATGCTACTTGGATTATTTTCCTTTTAGTTTATTATGAGCATATGATAATTTATGTTTCAGAATTATATTTGGTGTTTAATGCGTTTATAGTATTTACAACTAATAAATTTTACCATTCATTCATACTATATAATTTGATTAAATATGTAGTTTCTAATCACCCAATAAATGTAATTATTTTAATGATCATTAGAATCAGAGACAACTTTAACGGCTTTAAAAATCGTTATTTGTATCAGATATAATTTCTTACCACAGAAATCTTCCTTTTTACTCAATTTTACAATTTATGGATGATACTTGGATTATTATGAGCATATGATAATTTATATTTCAGAATTATATTTGGTATTTAAGGCATTTAAATTATTTACAACTACTAAATTTTACCATTCATTTATATGATATAACTACATTAAGTATTTAATTTCTAAGCACCCAATAAATGTAATTATTTTAATGATCATTTCAATCATAAACTACTTTAATAGCTAAAAAATCATTATTTGTATCAGATATAAGTTCTTAACCTTGAATTTTTCTTTTTTACTTCTTTTCACAATTTACGGATGCTACTTGGATTATCTCCCTTCTGGATTATTATAAGCATATGATAATTTATATTTCAGCATTATATTTGGTATTTAATGCATTTTTTATGTAGATTTTAATGATTTCTTTGGCTATTTTTTTATTTTCTGGACATATTTAACTGTGTATTTCATGAGATTGTTATTTTGTTTAATTTCAAATTAAGAGCACCTGTAACAATGAATTTGTTATTCAACTGTGTGCTAAAACTTCTTTAAAAAAGAGCTTTATAATTACTTAAATAATATGCAATTCTGAGAGTTTAAATTCCAGGCCAAAATGATAGGCAATTTTGATTAGATTTCATCTTTAACTTTTAATCTTTAAATTTTAAATATAACGGCCTGAATCGTTAAATTCATACGCTTTACGTGCATTTCAATTTGTTTATACATCAAAATTTAGTTCAACTAGTAATATATATGCTTCAGTATTGTATTCATTCGTCTGTTTCAGTTTATTTCTCATTTGTTTGTAATAGCTATCAATGTCACCATACCAAAAATTAAATTATTTCAATTAATAAATTAGAAGTAGTTGAAATTACGAAATTGAAATTAATACAAATAATCTGCTCAATAAATCAGCTGATCGTTGAAGACAGCAAATTATATTAGTTCAAAAAGGTTTTATGTATTGGTATTTATATTTAATTGCAACTTCACATTCCCTTTTATAAAGGATGTAGAATGCAATTTAGAAGAAAAATAAGCGGGGTAGGGGGATACTGTTTTGGTATTTGCTCTCCGCAAGTTTATGTAGGTACGCTTCGAGTAACATTTTACCGGATTAACTCCCCCTGCAGTTCCATATATATCGTGCTATTTCACGGAAGTTGATATCTTTATTTTTAAACTTGCATGGAATGTAAAGATTAGAATGTAAAACATAATACCAGTTTATTTTTAAATGACTGAATTCTCAGACTTGCTCAAATAATTAAACTGCCTTATTCAAACATCAAGCGGAGCAAGAGTTGAATTCAGCGTGAAATGATTAAATTGAAGTTCATGGTGAAAAGGGTGAGCTTGAAATAAAAAAAAAAGTAATAACATTGAATTTCTATAGTATTGTATGTTTAATAAAAGCTTTTTCTAAAATACAACATATATTTATTATTGAATTCAAAAAAGAGAAGTTTCCACTTTAACTATTTTCTACGTTATTTTAATTACTTTCTTCTTTTTATAATCCATCATTATAAATTCTTACGGACTTTTGAAACCAATTTGTTCGGAAATCCAATAGCATGTGGCACCACTATTAAGAAATCAAGATTAAATTAAAGTACGCAATTAACTGATAATTAAGTCCTGAAATATTATAATAGTGCATTATCATCGGGAATACTGAAATGCGCAAAATTTTAAAATTCTAACCCATCAGAAAGTGAGCTTGAAATCAATTATAAAATTCCATATTTACAAACATGACACGATTCAAGTTAATTTAAAGTGCACAGAAACAAATGAAACGCACGCATTAAATTGCGTGTTCTAAAAAATATTTTCTCAAGTTATACCCATTACATAAGAGATAGAATAATACACAATATTTTGTATGAGCTAGAGATTTTTATCCAGGAAATAATTTACAAATAGGCAAGTATTTTGATCATTTTCTACAGTTTAACTACATCTTTACATAGACTATTATTTGAAGTTTACGTACACACTCATGAACCTCCCCCTCAACCAAGATGAAGCGAACAGCGAGAACGCACAATCAAATAATTTAAATTTCCAGTAAAACGAGATTCAATTGAACAACCAACGTCAATGTTTGATTTATGGTTAAAATGATATCAACATATCATTTCTATCTTTCCACAAAAGTTGTTATAAGACAGGAAATGAAGCGAAACAAAAAAAAAAGCAATCCGCTTAAAGTGGGGTTATGAACAGAGAACTAATTTATTCTTTATTTAGGATTACTTTCAAAAAACAGTTTTTAAAAATGCACTCTTATGGTTTGCTAAAAATCAAAATATCTTTATTATTTTCTGATTTTTAGCTATTAATTTAGTATGCATGATCGAAAACACTCAAGTATATAAAATTTCGAAATTCTACCACATCAGGAAGTTAGTGAAAAATCGATATAAAAATTCCATCCTTGCAACATGAAACAAGCTAAGTTAAATAAAAGTGCTTAGAAATGCTTGCATTTGTCTTCCAAAAGTATTTCAGTATTTTATGCATTCATCAAGGGAGTCAGTCAATCGCGTCACACCACTGTCAGACGACAAAACTTATGGCACATATAATCTAACTGCACTTTGTCTTACGCATGCTGTAACGTCTCACTTCTACCTACAAGCACCGCAATGGCTCTAAAATTATATTTATAAGATATATCTGACGTGCTTTGAGAGAGCTTGAATCGATTAACTCCATTGTAGACTACAAACATTATTTTGTGGATATATTACGAAAATGCATTAAAATTCGTAATAAACTGTAATGTTACTGACGTAAACATTATTTATTATTTCGTTTGCAATATATTAACGGTTAGACCAAAATGTCTAATGTTAAATTTGTTATACCAATTTTATTTATGCAAAATATTTGAATAAATTAGCTAATTATGCTTTCATATTGCTTTTAATGACTTGTAATATTTATTTGTTGTAACAAAATAACACATGCCACTGATATTCCCGGCTGTTACATCAAAATGCGACATATTTTTCTCTGCATGGTTTTTTACAATCAACATATTGATACAACAACGCCGATATTTCTCTCAAAAGCTGGTAAATTTATTTCTTTTAATGAATCATTTAAATAAATTTAAAGCATCCCATCTTTTTATATTACTCTGCCATTTCCCTAAACGGTATGAAATACAAAACAAATTTATTTTCGATAAAGACGTCATGAATGGAATATCATTTCCATGAATGAACAACTGTCATCTCCGAAAATGCAATCAATAGAAATCGCTGTAACATTGTTTTGTGGATACATCATCAAAATAGAGTTAAAATTTATAATGAGATGTAATGTTACAGGCTTAAACATTATTTATCATTTCTATTGCAATATTTTAAATGTTAGATCAAAATGCTGCATGTTAAATTTGCCATACTAGTTTTATTGATGCAAAACGCTTGTATAGGTTGGCTAAATATGCTCTCAAGTTGCTTTTTATGACGAGTAATAGTAATTTGTTTCAATAAAATAGCATATGTCGCTGATACAGATAAAAATACACATATTTTTATCTGTATGATTTTACTCAGATATTTCTCTCAAAAGCTGGGAATTTATTTCTTTTCACGGACCACTTTAAATAAATTTAAAGCATTCCATCTTTTTATATCGCATTACGATTTCTCTTAACGACAAGAAATGCACAAAAAAAACCGGAAGAAAATTGCTTTTGATAAAGACGTCATGAATGGAATATCATTTCCATGAATGAACAACTGTCATCTCCGAAAATGCAATCAATAGAAATCGCGTATGTATATTCCAGCTAGAGAGGGAGATTTTTATTTGTGCTTGCCCTCTCTATCTTCCGTGTCTTTGGCAGGTGTGTGCTATCAGGAAATGGGTATCAGGCATATCAAGATTCCTTCTATTATATGAAATGATGAAATGATTAGCCTAGCGCAGAGCTTTTCAAATGAGCGGTGAACGAGAAAATTCTAATCTCTAGACGAAGTGCTCGACTCCTCAGCGGTAAAGTTCATGAATATTCATTCTTGCCAGCTTTTGAGCTCGCTTCAGGTAGATTAAGGCGAGAGGAAAACGCATATTTGCTCGGGAGAACTAAAGCTTTCCGCCACCAGAGACCGCTATAAATATCTCTCTCTCTACTAGTAAGCTAGTTTTAATTTAAATTCAACCTGAGTGCAGGGCTATTGATTCGGAGGTGTTTTCTTAAAAGAAAATACAAAGGTCACATGTTAAAGGAAAGGATGAGGAAGAACTGGATTAAAATGTATCAACAAATTATTATTAATGGGTCAATGTAAAGGGCGTCACAAAATTAACGCAAGATTTTAATTTGAAACCATTCTGACAGTAAAGTATTGGCAACCCTATTAAAAAATATTTGACAGCTGACAGTTTAAGCTTAGTAAAGATGAATCATTACACAATAGAACAATATGTTTTCATTGTTGAACTATATCGCAAAAATAAGGAAAGTCAGGCAAGTACAGTTCGAAAATTTGAGAATTGGCTCCCTAGATCGTGTGATTTAACACCATTGGATTTCTTTTTATGGATTTATTTGAAGTCAAAGGTTTATGCCAACAAGCCTACAAGCAAGCGTGCATTGAAGGAGTAAATGCAACGCTGCATCAACGAAATTCAGCCACATTCATGCAAAATGGTCACGGAAAATTTCGACAAAAGAGTGCATATGTGCCAGCAAAGCGGTGGAGGCCATTTGCCCTATGTGTGTCCCATAGGATAAGGTTAGTCTATACATAGTCAACCAGCCTATTGAAAGAAAACACGGTCTTCCAAGCTGAATTACTAGCACTCAACAGAGCAGTCAAATACGCAACCTCTCTTCCTACATCAGATCCAGTTACTATTTACGTCGACAATAAAGCAAGTATACAAGCCTCAAGTTCTCCAAAATCCAATAGCCAATTAGCAAGAGATACATTTACCCTTCTTCTTGCAAACCCTCACATTAAAATCTCATGGATCAAGGCACATGTAGGCTATGAAGGGAATGAAGCGGCTGACAAACTAGCCAAAACAGCGGCTAATGCTAATCAAGATCGGAATATAATGAAGCTCCCAAGATGTCACCTGAAGAACATCCTCCAAACCGATATGATGACAATATGGCAAAAGGAATGGGAAGAAGGCGAAACAGGCCGCTCCACATTCAATATAATACCGAAAGTTTCTCTATACGCTGCCAACTGGAACAGAACGGATGTCCTTTTCTTCACTGGACACGGTCCATTCCCGACATACCTACACAGATTCCATCTGGCCAACTCTCCTTACTGTAGCTGTGGGGAGATAGGATCCCCAATTCACTATGCCACCGAATGCCTACTGACTCTGTCATGGCACATGAGAAAGCCAGAAACAAGTCTCGAAGAAGAATGGTACAGGAGAGTTGCATCGAATACCCTTTCACGTGGCAAGATCCACTCCATAGTAAACCATATTCACAAATACCAAGACCTATTCAAGACTACACATTAGCTGAGACCAAAATGCCACATGTCAAAATCAGCCGAAATTATAACTTCAAAAGTCCCTCAAAAGTGCAGTTCTCGAGAAGGAAATCAAAACCACAGGATTCAGACGGACGCCACAGATTTCTGACTCTTTAGGGATTACTTATATGCTAATATATGTCATACAGATATTCTCAATGTAAATTATCAATTTTTCAGTTAGTAATCTCATTTCCCTGTAAGTTCAACTCAAAGTCACCATTTGTTTAAGTATTCTTTTCCCCTCTATCCAGTTATTACATCACCAAAAAATTGAATATAGTCATGTAGGATTTGACACCAGTGTGATTCTCTCTGGAGAACCCTGGATGGTCTGTCGTCTCTTTCTTTTTATCTTCTTTCTTTTTTTCTTTTTTTTTTCCCCCTTCCATCTTGTGCTCATCCAACTGGTTAGATAACTTAGTGTTATAGGCACCGGGGGCACAGGATGGCGTTATGTTATGTTATACATAACCCTATTCTATGTACTTTGCGATTCGATAAAAATATAACAATTTAAAGAAAAAAATGTGATTTTTAATTATTTCAAATCTTGCGTTAGCACTTTGTTCTATCGTATAACCCTCCAGTTTTTCTAATTCTAAATTATCAGTTGTCAATTGGTTTTTTTAATAGGTTTGCCAACACTTTACTACACGAATGGTGGGAAATTCAAATCGCGTTCATTTTGGGACGTAATTTATTTCAATTCTAGATTCACAGTGTTTTTCAGTTTGACTCATTCAATATTTTATTATTTTATATATTGAGAGAAAAAAGAACGTTTTTAAAATCTATATTCCGTTTTCAATTGCAGTGCGAACTTTATACAAATATAAATCTATCCCTCTATTCACTCTTTAATGCTTTATGCCTGTTTCTACAGTGATGAGTTAAGTTGGTATAGTAACTAAGCGAAATTTAAACTTAGTTGTGTTAACCCGTTAAATGACAAATGGTGAAAAATTGTTTTAAAAGATTTTTGGGTACACATACAAATTAAGTGGGATATATATATATATATATATATATATATATATATATATATATATATATATATATAAATGTAATATTTCTGAAGCAGAGTTTATATGCTCAAAAAAAAATGCTTGAATACTTTTTTTTTTCATAACGAATGATTTATTTAAATTAGATTAACAAAATTACATAATACTTCCATTTGATGAATGAGTGTAACTGATTCATTTCAGGAAGAATGGATAGTTAAGCAATAGCCATAAATCTAGTTTGACCACGCAGAGGCTAAAATTTGTCGATGCATTATCAAAAATGTGAAGGCAAAAATTTCAGTAATAGCCTAAAATAAGACACTGAAGAGATTTTTAAAACAATTGAAAATATTTCAAATTGTTCATAATTTCTCCTGACGTTTATACTTCTTTAGATGATGCTGTTTCACTCTGAGTTAAAGTTATAAAAAAAAATTTTATGCTGAATTCAGAATATGAACAAAAGTGGAATAACTACAGACCACAAATTATGAGTAATTAAAGATTACTAATTATTAACAAATATCTATAAAGATTGATTCTATTTTTAACACAAAAAATGTATTGACAATAATTGTATCAGCAATTATCAGAAGTTTTGAAAATAATATAATTGTTTTTCTTATTTCTGAATCTTTTTGTATCTTTGTCTTAACACATTTTTATCCGCATTAAAATAAATATAAAGTTTCTTATGAATTCGATATTTTATTAGGGATCCGATGCTAAAAAGGATTTTCTCTAGAAGGATATGGAAGTATTTAGATTTGTCAAGCCAAAAGTCGTTTATAAATACAAAGCATGTAAAACCAGCATGAAGGGTTTCCCCTAAACTTTCTTGCATACTCTCTAATAAACTTGACATGCCAGAGAACACCTTACATGGCATCGTCGTACAATAATTACGAAATATTAACTTTTGGAGTGAATTTAGCATTTTTAGTGATTTTATCAATCATCTCTGGCTAGTTATTTGGCGATTAATGCCTGGTGTGCATTAATAGTATCTCCAAATCGAATTTGTGTTTTAGACACATTTTTCCCAACCAATTGAAAAAACTTGCCACAAATCTGCACTTGTAGTCACAAAATTCCATACCAAATTTGATATATTAAAGTCACTGCATTTCTGAATTATCGCGTTTGCATGTTTCTGAAAGTACAGACCGACAGACAATCAATCCGTAGTAGTATTTCGCACAAAATTTAACAGGCGTCTACAATATATATGTTAAACCTGTGTGCCGAATTTCATCTATCTAGCTCTTTTCGTTTTGTAATTATCGTGTTAACTCATATTCGAACAGCCTGACAGACGGACTTGCTCTGACCAGATTGTTCACAAAATTTGACAAAAATCTGCAAATTTGATGTAAAGACCGGATACCAAATTTCAACCACCTAGCTAAAAGCATTTTCGAGTTATATTTGTCGCAGACAGAGAGATGGACATTTTCCAAAAATTTCTTTTTCGAACTTTTTCGAGGTCTAAAACATGGAAATTGGTCAAATTCTTGCGTTCGATTTTTTTACCATTACTATACCTTCTCTATACTACGTATACGAGAAAGTAAAAAACAAATATATTACTGTTGACAATGGTAACTTTTATTATTTATATGTGCATATACACTTATAGACATTCCTTCGAATCCGTATAATATATACCATATAACTGCGAAGCCGTAAAACATCAGTTAATCATGGAGATCATGATAATTAAGCCAAATAATTCATTGTTTTAATTGTAAAATGATTTTTGCATTGACATCATGGCTCCAATTTTTTTTTATACTGGATTTAGAATTATATTATCTTCAAACTCAGAAATAAATATATGCAATTGTTATGAAGTAATATGCTTTGAGGTAAAAAAAAATCTAATTGCAGAATAGAAATTATGCATATCCACTTTATCCAGCACTGCATTTACCACACTCAAATTATATGTTGTGCTGTGTTTAATTGTAAGTTAGCAAGTTACTTAAGAGCTAAATCTTTGTAATATATACTTTAGTTCTCTAAGAGATCATAAGCCATGACTGCAATCTCGTTTAAAAGTCTTCAAGTGTTTGTAATTTAAATACTGTCGGTGGCAACGTGTTAGATAATTATTTCTAAGCGTCTCAGATTCTTCTCTCTCTTCAAAAAGCTTACTTGTTGGCAGTATTACTGCCTACGCGAATTAAAATGTTTAAATACTATTTTGTAGCATAAAAGGACGTAATCTTCAAATGCCGGTAAGAGCAAATCCTTTGATAATTCAGCATTGGCCATAGATTTAGTATCATGGTGTAATATGAATCTTAATGTAAAACTTTTAATGAGATATTCAATAAGAAGTGAAGTTATTGACTGCACGTTTAGAAAAAAAAATGGGCACTTTTTCATATGCTTTATGTCTATTGACATTAGATTTGTCTTGATTCTTAGAGCCAAAATTTGGTTACTTCATAAATAGTGAAATAATCAAATGATATCAATGTAAAACACAATTCACAATCGATGATTATAAATATAAAGGCAAATATGATTGCTTCTTTGGTATGATATTTAATGATAAATATAATCCCTTATTTCTTTGGACAAAAGTCAAAATACTTGATTTCCTGTCTATTTATTTGTCTATTTTTTCGATTAAAAAGCTCTGTTATCGCGTTCGTAACTTATTTTGAAAGTACTGTGAACACTATTTTTAATACGGAGTTAAGATAACCTTTTTATCTCATCTTCTGTAATTTTTTTTAATTAAATAATATAAATTCCCTTCAAACACCTGGACTGTTCGTGATTATGTGCAACTCCATCCAATGTTAAAATACCATAAATACCAATCACAATTTTTCTATCAAAAATAGCCAAAAAATATATATGTCATGCACTAGCTAGTCTACGAAACACAAAATGGTTTCTACAATGGTTTCCTACAGCAAAATTCCATTTCTGTGTTTGATAAGCTTGAATTTCGAATATTTTTAGGCTACAATAAATGGATTACCTGCAATCATCCTTTTGTTTATCCTTGATATTGAGTCATTAAAATTATACATTTGGATCCAAAATAAATATAACTGTCCATGGTTTCAAATTTATAAGTTTGAAGTTGTTGAGGCAATAAGAGAACTTTTGAGTCCATAACGATAAAAGAATTTCTGTTGTAGTGGTAGATATCAGTTATGAATAATAAAAAAAGTAGGATATAGATAAAAACTAAACAAAGAATTAATATACCCAAGTTTTAAGTTTCTTTAAAGAAAATTCTTCTCTCTGTCAGTTTCAGAAAGACAATAAGTAACGTTTCCTGAAACTATAAAAAAAAAAAATAACAAAACATTCTGTTATACAAAAGAGGATCATTTTTCTGTGTGGTTCGTTTTCTATCAAAGAGTTATTTAAGGAAACCACCGGTGGAAGGTCACTGTTATCATTACCATACTCCAGACGGTTCAAACAAGACTTCCTTTCTTCGGCCAGAGAATGACTACGGGAGTTGATTAAAGGTCAAAGGAAAACAGACTGGCTCTTCGCGAGATAAAAAGATCATTCACTCCCAACTTTAAACAAAACGAAATGAGCTTGAATTTTAATTTACTTGGGAAGGAAGGATTTTTATTGTCAGAGCTCCAAATTAAAAGAGGATGTAATGTTAGAAAGAATTTCTGGCGGTATTTTTAATCTCTTCCTTCAGCCTGATAATGAAATGTTAATAAATTTATTATGCCCTCCACACACTAATTTCTTTAAATATTAATTAAGAAACGATTCACAAGGAAATGGAGTCAATTCATGTCTACGTTACGCGTCAGATTCTCTCGTTCTCATATATACTCATTGACTATTGTGAAGATGTAGAAAGAACCAGGAGCAATTGCCTCCTTTCAAAAACTTACTCGCTTATTTTCTACTTAAAGTGTTATCCCAGAAACTCCTTGCATGGCATTGGCGTACAGTAGCAAGAAATATTAACCTTTGGCACGAATTTAGCATTTTTGCTGAATCTATTACTTTCACGTATACTTTCTAATAAAAGTGTTATCCCAGAGATTCCTTGCATGGCATTGGCGTACAGTAGTAAGAAATATTAACCTTTGGTACGAATTTAGTATTTTTACTAAATCTATTACTTTCTCGTATATTTTCTAATAAAAGTGTTATCCCAGAGATTCCTTGCATGGCATTGGCGTACAGTAGTAAGAAATATTAACCTTTGGCACGAATTTAGCATTTTTGCTGAATCTATTACTTTCTCGTATATTTTCTAATAAAAGTGTTATCCCAGAGATTCCTTGCATGGCATTGGCGTACAGTAGTAAGAAATATTAACCTTTGGCACGAATTTAGCATTTTTGCTGAATCTATTACTTTCACGTATACTTTCTAATAAAAGTGTTATCCCAAAGACTCCTTGCATGGCATTGGCGTACAGTAGTAAGAAATATTAACCTTTGGCACGAATTTAGCATTTTTACTAAATCTATTACTTTCTCGTATATTTTCTAATAAAAGTGTTATCCCAGAGATTCCTTGCATGGCATTGGCGTACAGTAGTAAGAAATATTAACCTTTGGCACGAATTTAGCATTTTTGCTGAATCTATTATTTTCACGTATACTTTCTAATAAAAGTGTTATCCCAAAGACTCCTTGCATGGCATTGGCGTACAGTAGTAAGAAATATTAACCTTTGGCACGAATTTAGCATTTTTACTAAATCTATTACTTTCTCGTATATTTTCTAATAAAAGTGTTATCCCAGAGATTCCTTGCATGGCATTGGCGTACAGTAGTAAGAAATATTAACCTTTGGTACGAATTTAGTATTTTTACTGAATCTATTACTTTCTCGTATATTTTCTAATAAAAGTGTTATCCCAAAGACTCCTTGCATGGCATTGGCGTACAGTAGTAAGAAATATTAACCTTTGGCACGAATTTAGCATTTTTGCTGAATCTATTACTTTCACGTATACTTTCTAATAAAAGTGTTATCCCAAAGACTCCTTGCATGGCATTGGCGTACAGTAGTAAGAAATATTAACCTTTGGCACGAATTTAGCATTTTTACTAAATCTATTACTTTCTCGTATATTTTCTAATAAAAGTGTTATCCCAGAGATTCCTTGCATGGCATTGGCGTACAGTAGTAAGAAATATTAACCTTTGGCACGAATTTAGCATTTTTGCTGAATCTATTACTTTCACGTATACTTTCTAATAAAAGTGTTATCCCAAAGACTCCTTGCATGGCATTGGCGTACAGTAGTAAGAAATATTAACCTTTGGCACGAATTTAGCATTTTTACTAAATCTATTACTTTCTCGTATATTTTCTAATAAAAGTGTTATCCCAGAGATTCCTTGCATGGCATTGGCGTACAGTAGTAAGAAATATTAACCTTTGGTACGAATTTAGTATTTTTACTGAATCTATTACTTTCTCGTATATTTTCTAATAAAAGTGTTATCCCAAAGACTCCTTGCATGGCATTGGCGTACAGTAGTAAGAAATATTAACCTTTGGCACGAATTTAGCATTTTTGCTGAATCTATTACTTTCACGTATACTTTCTAATAAAAGTGTTATCCCAAAGACTCCTTGCATGGCATTGGCGTACAGTAGTAAGAAATATTAACCTTTGGCACGAATTTAGCATTTTTACTAAATCTATTACTTTCTCGTATATTTTCTAATAAAAGTGTTATCCCAGAGATTCCTTGCATGGCATTGGCGTACAGTAGTAAGAAATATTAACCTTTGGTACGAATTTAGTATTTTTACTGAATCTATTACTTTCTCGTATATTTTCTAATAAAAGTGTTATCCCAAAGACTCCTTGCATGGCATTGGCGTACAGTAGTAAGAAATATTAACCTTTGGCACGAATTTAGCATTTTTGCTGAATCTATTACTTTCACGTATACTTTCTAATAAAAGTGTTATCCCAAAGACTCCTTGCATGGCATTGGCGTACAGTAGTAAGAAATATTAACCTTTGGCACGAATTTAGCATTTTTACTAAATCTATTACTTTCTCGTATATTTTCTAATAAAAGTGTTATCCCAGAGATTCCTTGCATGGCATTGGCGTACAGTAGTAAGAAATATTAACCTTTGGCACGAATTTAGCATTTTTGCTGAATCTATTACTTTCACGTATACTTTCTAATAAAAGTGTTATCCCAAAGACTCCTTGCATGGCATTGGCGTACAGTAGTAAGAAATATTAACCTTTGGCACGAATTTAGCATTTTTACTAAATCTATTACTTTCTCGTATATTTTCTAATAAAAGTGTTATCCCAGAGATTCCTTGCATGGCATTGGCGTACAGTAGTAAGAAATATTAACCTTTGGTACGAATTTAGTATTTTTACTGAATCTATTACTTTTTCGTATACTTTCTAATAAAAGTGTTATCCCAGAGACTCCTTTCATGGCATCAGCATATAATAGTACGAAATATTAACCTTTGGCTTGAATATAGCATTTTTACTGAATCTATTGTGCGATACTTGTCGTGTGTTTTGGCGATTGATCCCTGGCATGTGGTTAATGGTATCCCAAAATCGAATTTGTGTTTTAAGACGCGTTGTTCCGGACCGATTGAAATAAAAATTTGACACAGAATTTCATTTGCAATCGCAAAATACCATACCAAATTTTATATATTTAAGTCATTACGTTTTTGAGTTATCACGTTTACATGTTTCTGAAAGTACAGATCGACAGATGGTCAACTTCTTGTTGAATTTAACTCAAACTTTTATTGGTGTCTACATTACGAAATATTAACATTTGGCGTGAATTTAAAATTTTTATTGAATTTATCGTCATCCTTGGCGAGTTTTTTGGCGATTCATTCCTAGCATGCGGTAAATTGTATTTGAAAATCAGATTTGTGTTTTCCGACCGTTCTTCTCGACCGATTGAAATAAAAATTTGACAAAGAACTACACTTGCAGTCACAAAATCCCATACCAAATTTGATATATTTAAGTGATTGCGTTTTTTGATTTATCGTGTTAACATGTTCCTGAAAGTACAGACCGATAGACATTCAATCTCTTGTTGGATTTAACTGAAACTTTTATGGGTGTCTACGCTATGGATGTTAAATATGTGTACTGAATTTTATCTATCTAGCTCTCTTCGTTTTGAAGTT
This sequence comes from Argiope bruennichi, assembly GCF_947563725.1. Classification (NCBI taxonomy): domain Eukaryota; kingdom Metazoa; phylum Arthropoda; class Arachnida; order Araneae; family Araneidae; genus Argiope; species Argiope bruennichi. The sequence continues at coordinate 108,944,519 of NC_079162.1, forward strand.
ACCGTGTTAACTTACATTCAAACAGCCGAACTTAACTTACATTCGAAACAGACTTCCCCTAAGCGGAGTTTGCTCAAAATTTGACAGAAGTCTACAGATTTGGTATAAAGGCCATATATCAAATTTTATCCGTCTAACTAAAACCTTTTTTGAGTTTTCTTTGTCGCTGATTGACATATATATATATATATTTTTAATGTGTTTTTTAAACTCAGAAATGTCTAAGACGTGGCGAATCGTCAAAATCTTGTAATTCGCATTATTTGATGATTGCAATACTTTATCCATACTTCGCATACTGGAAAGTAAAAGGGACTTGACGCCACAGCAAGGCTTAAGACAATGCGGGGGTAAAATAGATGACCTATGTATACATTTTCTGCCTATAATGGAAATTTCAGTATTTTTCAATAAATTAATTTTTTAAGACAATTAAGAATCGATCTACAAGAAAATGGAGTGAATTCATGTTCACATGATACATTTCAAACGAACCAGCAACCATTTTATCTTGGAGTTAATTGTGTAGCCTATAAGGGGGGAAAACCTGCTATCACTCCACAGATTAAGACAATGTGCGGCTAAGCCAAATACTATACGCAGTTACATTTGTAAATTGACTTTGACATCCTGTGTAGTGACTCCTTCATATATTCATTTAGGGTAGTGTCGTATATACAATAAGGTTTTATGAATATAAGAATGAATGTCGTACATGCAATACGGTTTTGTGAGAAAATCCTGAACACATGCGTATCGAGATACCAATTCCTATTTTCTCTTTCTCTCATACATAGAAAAACCAATTAGTTCACAAGACAGAGGGGGCCTTGTTAAAATCAGCAAGAACAAATCGTAAGATCAAACCCACAAAAAGGCTAATTGAAAGACTAATTCGTTGATTTGAATATTCACTAGGATTAAGAAATGGCTGGAAATAGAAATAAATATGATGAATCGCAAGACTGGATCGTTGTGATTCCACCTCAGAGATTTGTTTACGGGATTTAAGGATAAGAATTCCAGTTTTAATTACCAAAGACTGCAAGTTGTCAACAGCTTTATTGGCAACAAAGTGCATTACTGTACAGTTTTAGTACAATAACATTTTCTCGTACATATAGGAAGATATTTCTAGAGATATTTCATTGGAGATAAGATTAATACTTAAGCTCCGGACAAATAATAATGTTCATAACATTTATAAAGAATATTTAATATACATGTTTAAATCAGTAACGATAATGTTAGTAAGATTTAATAAAGGCCTACAAAGTTCTGGAATGAGATTTTAACCCCTTGACCAAGGAATTTATTTACTTCCTTAGATGACACACCCTTTTTAGGACAATTATTTTCCTTTTAATTCCTTATAATAGGCATTTGAGATATTGAAGCATTCTCGTCTTAAATTTCTTAATACTTTCACTAAATTTCAGATTTTAAAAAATTCAGTAATCCTACAAGACTCCAAAGGCCGCGGTGGCCTAGTGGCACGGTCCCGCCTTCGGAAATGGAGGGTTTCAGGTTCGAGACCCAATTCCACTGTCGTGTAGGCGGGACTGGTGCAGGCTAAATCGGTGGGGGCCAAACTTCCTGCCCAAGGTATTGTGTGGATGATTGGAAGAGAGTGTTCCAGCTCAGATGTTACCCTCGCCCTCTAACCGCGGTTCAAAAATACGAGAACCGTCCCAAAGTTGCCCTTGTACTGCTTGGAACGGGACGTTGGTATAACTAAACCAAACTAAACTAAATCTGTGCGCGTATAAGAAAGTCCATTGTCTGTAAAAAGGTTAAACAAATAGAGGGTCTACTATTAACGTTCCCTGCGTTTTTTAAATTTATGAAGTCCTGTTTCGTTGTAATTGGATAAAAGAAAAGACCGATAAAAAATGGATTTCATGTAAACGATATAAAGAATTTTAAATGAATTACAGTAAACTCTCATTTATGTTAATTTCAGAAGGTTATTTAAAAAACTTCAATCAAAAATAGAAAAGAGCTGTTTTAACACGAAAAAAATGATTAAACTAATAAACTTATTAGAAATCTATTGCTTATTAAATCATAATTGTATGTGTACTCCTTACTGTCTACAAAAGCATTTTCGTGTTGATTTGTGCTGTTTTTCAGGGGGTGGGGAAGGGAAGGATTATCTGAGGAATTCACTTATACGTGATTGCCGAACCACTCGATTCTACAGATAATCGGTAATTTATTATGTCTTCTTTTTCCTAAATATGTGTGTGTATGTGTGTGTGCGCGCGCGCTCGTGCGTGCGTGCGTGCGTGCGTGCGTGCGTGCGTACGTGCGTGTGTGCGTGCGGCGTATTGGTAAAATCTCAGCTTCGTGGCTGGTAGTAGGCTTCGAAACCGTTTTCATTAAATATTTTTCATATATCCAGATCTAATACACATTAAATCTGTCGTCGAGGGTCAATTTTTTTTCCGTTGGTGTGCTATGGAAGTTTGGAAAGGTGAGTTACCAGTTTAGGTTATTATCCTTGTCATCTGACCAGAACTTAAAATTACGAGGTCCTTCCCAAAACAGCTCTAATGCGGCTACCAAACAGAATATTCATATATCTAGACGTCAAAAATTAATGTGCATATTTGAGATTTGTATAAAATTTGGTTTAAATTTTAAAAGAAAAGTAAATACTTCATTATAAATTTTATTTTTTCTCAATTATGGTTAACAAAGTCTATATCTAAGATGAAGGGCTAATAATTAAATAGGTGGGATTTTTTCTTTATTTGCTTTTATCAAAATTAAATATTTTTGTGACCTCTTTTTATAAATTCGATTGTGCTATGCCAATACCTGGTATAGAAATATTTTAAAATATAATTCCTCTAAGAAGTGCATATTTTCAACGGCGCGATATCAAACAATAGCTCATTCAAAAATCCTCTTTTACGCATGAAAAGGCATTAAGATTTTTAAAGTTAAATTGTAAGCTAAAGCTTACTTTATCCAGAATGGAAATCTTAAAGTCTAGAGATTTATAGCCATTAAATATTTTGTTTCTTTACATTTTGTGTGTATCAATCCTTTTGCAATAGTAATACTATGCTTATTTTTATCTCTCACGTGCTTAAATCTACTTTTTCGCTTTCAATAAAAAAAATTTATAGGTTATTTTTTATTTTCTAAAATATTTTTGAAATAGCTTCTACTCGTAATATTTTCTATATCGTTAATTTTTTCCCCATTTTTTTACATATTTATACCACATGACATTAGCAATAGTTTGGTTACGTTATTCTTAAGAACCATTTTTTGGTTAAGTTGCATCATATACAAGGTTTTAAACTTTTTGACATTCATTAAAACTATCCATATATTACGTGAATATACGACTGATATAACTGTAGACTGTTAAAAGGTTAAATTTGAATAATCAAATAGTTTTAATCAAACTAGTATAGTCATATCAAATATAGTCAATAGTATAGTCAAGGCACACGGATAAAGTATACTGAATGACTGGACCGCCGCAACAGCAACATTGGCGGGGAACTGTGGTTGAGTTCTAAGGTTCAAGGTATAACCCTACCAGAAGGAAGTACGTCCCGTCATCGAATGGGAGGAGCCAGATCCTCCCACCTTTTATGTACCCACCAGGATGGCGAAATTCAACCACCATACCGGAAGCATCTCATTCTCATTTCGATGTGCCCCCCGGGGGTCTATCAAAATAGTATAATCAAATTTGACAAAATAAATGACGATACAATCCAAACAACTTCAAAATTTAATTATTCATCTCGAAAGAGCTCACAAAATCTTGTCAAAGCTTGTATCAAGAAGATACGTAAACAAATTAAAATGAGATTGTCTTTTAAGATGCATTTTCAATATTATTGCCATCTGTTGATTTGATTGATTTGTAATTGAAATGATTGATTTGTTTACCAAAAGTTCAAAAAAAATCAATCATTCTATTCATGTGTGTTAGTTTATAAAATGCCCCGCATTCGTAAATACATGGGCTGAATTGTAAACACATTAAATGTTAATGGATCAGTCTAGAGTGTCCGTGTTTATACGACATTTTGGTTTATGTGTTTAGAGTAAATGGTAAGAATATTCATTTCATAAAACTTATAAGAACTATATTGCTACTAAATGTTTTTCCTATTTATTTTCTAAACTTTAATGCCTTCGAAAGCTTTTATCAGAAACTGAACTTATATAACAAAAGCTGTAAGTATTATCTTCTTGAGTGCTAGCTTTTATATTATATGAAGTTCATTTACAAATTCATGAAAAGAGGCTCGCGAATTTTTGTTCGTATTTTCAAAAAAAAAAAAAAAAAAAAAAAAAATTGGTTAAAAGATTTTATTATCGATATTTCAATGAAAAATCAAACACTGAATAAGATCAGAATTCTGCTGCTGTAAACAGGTAAAAAAATTAAGTACTATTCAAAAAAAAATTTTTTTGAAGGATTTTATTTGTTGAATGATTTTTTTCAAATTTTGTTTAGATGAAGAACAGTGTTTATAGAAATATTTCAAGTTGCTTCATCAATGTATTTGGACTTTTTTTTTATTACATCCAGTCACTCCCTCACCACAGACATAAGCCGAATAAACAGGATAATGTATCTGGAAGATGTAATGATTTTATGCAAATTTTGTTTAGATGAAGAACAGTGTTTATAGAAATATTTCAAGTTGTTTCATCAATGTATCTGGACTTTTTTTTTATTAGAGCCAGTCACTCCCTCACCACAGAGATAAGCCGTATAAACAGGATAATGTATCTGGAAGATGTTGATTGCATGCAAATTTTGTTTAGATGAAGAACAGTGTTTATAGAAATATTTCAAGTTGTTTCATCAATGTATCTGGACCTTTTTTTTATTACATCCAGTCACTCCCTCACCACAGAGATAAGCCGTATAAACAGGGTAATGTATCTGGAAGATGCAATGATTGTATGCAAATTTTGTTTAGATGAAGAACAGTGTTTATTGAAATATTTCAAGTTGTTTCATCAATGTATTTGGACTTTTTTTATTACAGCCAGTCACTCCTTTACCACAGAAATAAGCCGTATAAACAGGATAATGTATCTGGAAGATGTAATGATTTTATGCAACTTTTGTTTAGATGAAGAACAGTGTTTATTGAAATATTTCAAGTTGTTTTATCTTTGTATCTGGACTTTTTTTATTACAGCCAGTCACTCCCTCACCACAGAGCTAAGCTGTATAAACAGGGTAATGTATCTGGAAAATGTAATGATTTTATGCAAATTTTGTTTAGATGAAGAACAGTGTTTATAGAAATATTTCAAGTTGTTTCAACAATCTATCTGGACTTTTTTTTTTATTAGAGCCAGTCACTCCCTCACCACAGAGATAAGCCGTATAAACAGGATAATGTATCTGGAAGATGTAATGATTTTATGCAACTTTTGTTTAGATGAAGAACAGTGTTTATTGAAATATTTCAAGTTGTTTTATCTTTGTATCTGGACTTTTTTTATTACAGCCAGTCACTCCCTCACCACAGAGCTAAGCTGTATAAACAGGGTAATGTATCTGGAAAATGTAATGATTTTATGCAAATTTTTTTTAGATGAAGAACAGTGTTTATAGAAATATTTCAAGTTGTTTCAACAATCTATCTGGACTTTTTTTTTATTAGAGCCAGTCACTCCCTCACCACAGAGATAAGCCGTATAAACAGGATAATGTATCTGGAAGATGTTGATTGCATGCAAATTTTGTTTAGATGAAGAACAGTGTTTATTGAAATATTTCAAGTTGTTTCATCAATGTATCTGGCCTTTTTTTTATTACATCCAGTCACTCCCTCACCACAGAGATAAGCCGTATAAACTGGGTAATGTATCTGGAAGATGCAATGATTGTATGCAAATTTTGTTTAGATGAAGAATAGTGTTTATATAAATATTTTAAGTTGTTTTATCTTTGTATCTGGAATTTTCTTTATTACAGCGTTTCTCCTTTACCACAAACATAAGCCGTATAAACAGGATAATGTAGATGGAAGATGTAATGATTTTATGCAACTTTTGTTTAGATGAAGAATAGTGTTTATAGAAATATTTCAAGTTGTTTTATCTTTGTATCTGGACTTTTTTTTATTACAGCCAGTCACTCCTTCACCACAGAGCTAAGCTGTATAAACAGGGTAATGTATCTGGAAAATGTAATGATTTTATGCAAATTTTGTTTAGATGAAGAACAGTGTTTATAGAAATATTTCAAGTTGATTATCATTGTATCTGTATTTTTCTTTTTTACAGTCAGTCACTCCATTAGCAGTATAAACAGTGCAATGTATCTGGACTTTCAGTATCCCCCAAAAATTTATAATGAAATAAAAATGTTACTGGCATCAATACTACAAATTTTTTTTCATTTCTTATATCTCGAAATCAACTGTTTAATCAAAAGTAAAATCACCAAATAAAAAATTTCATTTTGATAATTTTGGGAACTATTCTTATTACAGATATTTTCCTATCATAAAAGAAACATTTACCGACGGAAGCTTCCGCTATACTATGCATGCTCATTATTTATGGGAATTGTTCAGACGTTAAAAGAGACGTTTCTAAGTTAAAAAATATTCTGGAAATTAAATTAGTAACACTTGAAAAGTAAATTTTAAATGTTAATTACAATTTTCAATAAAAGCAAAATGTTTGATTTTATACATACATATAATTTTGGAAAATGATTGAAAGAAAGCAATATTTTTATTCGCCGAATAAATTAGTTCAATGGATTAATTATTTAATATCCATATTAAACTTTTTACTAGCCAACTCAAAACAAAACTTTGCGAATAACACATAATTTTAAATTTAACGACTAATATGAGGACTACACGTATTTTAGAACGAAATTGGTTCATTAATGAATATATGAAAAATATTGCTTTTTTAAAATTATGATAAATTAAATGTTTTCCTTAAATCCAGCAGTTTTCGTTTTTCGTTTAGTTTTTATATTTGTTCTATCTACTATTCTACTAAACGAGAAACGAAAACTGCTATCTTTAAGGGATGTATTTAATTCATCATAATTTTAGAAAATGATTGAAAAAAAAAACAATATTGTTTATAAAACTGAATAAATTAATTAGATAGATCTATAATTAATAATCAGACTAAATTTGTTATTAACCAACCCGAAACAAAAATTTGGGAATAATTTTTAGTTGAATGACTAATGTGAGAATTACACTTATTTCATTGAACATTAGAATGAATAGAACAAATATAAATTACACTTATTTTAATAAGCATTAGAAAGAATAGAACAAATATAAACTATAGTTATTTTAATGAACATTAGAATGAATTGAAAAAATATAAAGTATACTTATTTTAATAAACATTAGAATGAATAGAACAAATATAAAAACGAAAATAGCTATTTTTAAGAGGAACATTTAACTAACCATAATCTTAAAAATTAATTGAAAAAACTATATTTTTTTTATCCACCGAATAAATCAATTAGATGGATTTATATTTAATATCCAGTTTAAACTGTTAATAACCAACCCAAAACAAAAGTCTGCAAATAACACATAATTTTAATTTGAACGACTAATGTGAGAGCTATACTTATTTAAAAATGAAATTGGTAAAATTAATGGACATTAGAATGGATAGAACAAATGTAAAAACTGAACGGAAAACGAAAACTACTATCTTTAAGAGAAGCATTTAATTGACCAATTTCAGAAACTGATTTTAAAAAAGAAATATTTTTATACCACCGAATATATCAACTAGATTGATTTACATTTAATAATCAGGTTAAACTTGTTATCAATCAACCCAAAACAAAAGTTTCAGAATAATGCGTAATTTTAAGTTGAACTACTAATGTGTGAGCTAAACCTTTTAAAATAAAATTGGTCCATTAATGAACATTAGAATGGATAGAACAAATGTAAAAACTGAACGAAAAACGAAAACTACTATCTTTAAGAGAAGCATTTAATTGACCAATTTCAGAAACTGATTTTAAAAAAGAAATATTTTTATACCACCGAATATATCAACTAGATTGATTTACATTTAATAATCAGGTTAAACTTGTTATCAATCAACCCAAAACAAAAGTTTGAGAATAATGCGTAATTTTAAGTTGAACTACTAATATGTGAGCTAAACTTTTTGAAATGAAATTGGTCCATTAATGAACATTAAAATGGATGGAACAAATATAAAAATTAAACAAGAAATGAAAAATGTTATCTTTAAGAGAAACATTTAATTGACCAAGCAGCATATCCTAATCAATTAAAATATGGAAAGACGGTTGCTCTCAAAACCAGTACACCCCACAAACCGATCTATCCCATTATTCAAAAGGATTTGACTCAAGTGTCTACAACCACCAGTTTGAGTCGACCCTCCTGGGTAACGAACTAGTGTTGGATTTCTTAACAGACAGGCAAATGAGACCGTTACTTCAATGCAGCATTCAATTTTTTTATTGGTCAAATCCTTTGCAAGTAATTATTGTAAATGAGGCTGCAGACAATCTACCAAATAATAGTACTAAAAACCTCTACTCTTACCTCTCATCTTTCTCATGCACCAGTTGAAATAATAAATCTAAAATCCAACTGAATAATAAGTAAAATATGACGCATGCAACCTGACGAGTATGAAAAGACAATCCAGCGATGGTGCAGCATGTTTAATAAAGTGAGCTTGAAATCGAACCACAATGAATGAGGAAATCGTGATTAGACCTGGCATGGTCCATTTCACTTATGCTTTTGCCAATTACAACAAATGAGCTTGCGGCAATATTAGAGACTCTGAGCATTACATTCTGTTCTCTAAGCACTTTGTAGATACATCTTCATATAATGAAAAGCTCTTATCACAAGACGATTCATAGTAATCCAGATGCAAACACTAAGCTATGATATCTAAAGTCTCTAGAGGTAAAGGATAGACTGCTACATGAAAACGGCAATGGCTCTTTCTACACTGATGCTTTTCAATCTTAACACTCATAAAGGAATATCAGCAAAATGAAAGGCTGAAAACAATTATATTCTGCTATGATTTTTTTTCTTTTGATTAATGATATATAAGGAATTTTCATTCTTGTGTTCCTTCAAATAGAACTATAAGACTTCAAATAGAACTATACCACTTTTTATCAGCATTTACAACCATTTTAATTTGTTGCAGTAAACGAACATTTTAGTAGTTTGAAATCCATTAATAAAGTATTATAATTCAAATAAAATATTTTAAACAAGAGAACATTTGTTTTAAAATATTGAATTCGTCACCATTTTCATGTCTAGTAAAACAGGAGAAGAACATGATAATAATAAAATCAAATAAAATAGCAAAGACAACGTAATCTTAAGAAGATAAAGGACAGAAGACTTCAAGAGAAAAAATTTTTTATTGTAAAGCGAGTCATAAACTTGCAGTAATACAAAACAAGGGATCGAACATCATGCTCCCGGTGTCTGTCTAAGTCATTAAACGTAACATTTGACTGGAAAAAAATGTTGAAGTTTCAAAATAAAACAATAAAAAAAAATATCCGTGATAACTTTTTGTTCAAAATATTCAAAAGAAACCAGGCGGAATTCTTTTAGAAAATATGAATTCTTAATGTCTATCTATGTCACCATTTTATAATTAACAGGCTTTTTATTCAAAATTTTTTTAGACATACTAAAAAAATTGTGACTTTGATTTCAAAAAACATTTCTGACATTTATTGCATACACATCGATTAAAATGACAGCATTAAAATATCAGTGAGCTTAAAAAATATATATATCCCTAACTGATACTTGAAATTTCATTTTAAGCATCAAAAGTTTACTAATCATTTTATTCTTATTCTTATTCTTCTTATTATTATTTATTTCCTCAGTAAAAAAGTTATGTCACTGAATTTGCGGTATTATTCCTTTACGGTATTATGTTTATCTTCATAAGCATTTTCAAAATTTGAAATTCTTTAAGAGCTATAAAATATTTATTTCGGAATAGTCTTTTTCCCTCAACAAGTTTGAAAGTACTACCAGAAAAGAAAAATATGAAATTTTTCCCCCTCTGTCTGAAACTTGAATCACGCTGTTATTTATTTGAAAAAAAATGCCAGTGAATTAAAAAATGAGAATAAAAGCTTTGAATAATTTTTCTAAAAATATATATCTTCCCGAATATTAACATATGTACCCGTATTACATAATAAAAGAATTATTATCTATATATTTTTACTTTAGCATATATTCTTAAAATTTTCTCAAAAAATAAATTGTTTTCAGATGAATAATCTATGAGAAGTCATTTTTGCGATTTTTTTCAGAAAGATTTGAAATTATTAGATAAAAAATGGGATGTTTTTCCTCTGCCTGATATTTATAATAGTGCTCTTTTTAATTGGAGGTAGAAAATAAAATCATTGAATAGTTTTAAATAATAAAAAAAACTACATGTGCATAAATATTGGCACATGTACTTAAGTTATATAACAAGAAACAAAGTTATTAATATACATTCTTATTCTTATAAATCATTTTTACCTATTACTTATTCAGAAGCTACTTTCACATTCTTCCACTTTCATGTAAAAAAAAAAAAAAGCTTGTAACCATAATTTTTTTAATCCATGAATATTAAAATATGCCAGCAAACCAGTTTTTTTTTTTTTTTCAAATTAGTATCGTCGCAAGCAAAGAAAAAGCAATTTGAATCAATTGAAAAAAGACTACTTTTAGACAATTTAGCTCGTAAATTTCTCCTATCAGAGCAATAGATTTTGAAGATCTTTTTTCGTTTTCTATAACTGAAAGTTAAACTCAAGAAACTTGAGATAGCAGCTTATATATAGAGAATAGCAAACTGAAACTTGTTTTTAAGAGAACATATTCGCATTAAATGTAGCTCCACTTATTGCAGGAGAACGAAAATCCTTTAAAATTTTCGATTGGTTTTTCATTGACATCAGATGATGATAGCTTATGTACAGAGAAAAGCAAACTGAATCTTGTTTTTAAGTTAACATATTCGCATTAAATTTAGCGTTACTTATTGCAGGAGAATGAAAATGCGTAAAAATTTACCATTAGTTTTTACTGACCTCAGAAAACGATAGCTTATGTATAGAGAATAGCAAATTGAAACTTATTTGTAAGTGAGCATATTCGCTTTAAATTTAGCGTCATTTATTGCGGGAGAACGAAAATGAGTAAAAATTTACCATTAGTTTTCAATGACATCAGAAAATGATAGCTTATGTATAGAGAATAGCAAATAGAAACTTGTTTGTGAGTGAGCATATTCGCTTTAAATTTAACGTCATTTATTGCAGGAGAATGAAAATGCGTAAAAATTTAATATTAATTTTTCATTGACATAAGAAGCACACAAATATTGTACAAAATTTAATGATATCGTATAGGTTTAGTCGTAAGATTTCGTTTCCAAATGTTTCCAAGTTCGATACTCTATTTTAGCAAATGTCCATCAAATATATAGGTCTGGAGCTAAATCAGACTTCGAGGATCACAAGTTCTCCTGCTGCTATCGCGCTCAAGGCTGGAACGTTGTTTACCGATTAAGATACCATCCTCGTCAGCTGAACATGATTCGGAATTGTGTGCTATGTTGCAAAATAGCCATCATTGCTTCAAAGTGGATATTAATACACCTTAACTAAACAGCTAGATAACTCTTTTTTAACTGTTTTTCTTTTTAGATATCATTAATTAAAGCTTTATTATTATTTATATCTTTATTAATTTTTAAATTGCGGGATAGCGGCGAATTTTTTCAGAAAAAAAATGGTGTCGAGAAATTTTTACTACTGAAAATTTAACGATTGTAACTGGAAAAGTTTTTCTAGATTATCGTGGTGGTGCAGTGATAAAGCGTTCGTTTTAAATTTCAAAAACCGCAGTTCTAGAGAAGATTCCTGCTAAAATCAACTGTGCGGGCCGTCTGGGGTTTTAAATAACTTGAAGAATGAAATAAAATTTAAAGTGGTGTCTTCATCATCCAACCTCTACTCTAAGTTTAGGACAGCGGTGGCTTGGTCGTCAGATATTGGAGCATCGTGAATACGAGAGTTGATTTTACCGAAGAGCAGCCAGTTTTTTGAACGTGAATCTGCCATCGAGATTCAGACGTTTTCACAATAATGGGAAATGGAGGTTTAGAATATGAGGTGGTGATTCAGATTCCGCCCTCGCTATCTGACCATGGTGCGAGGTGCACCCTAAAATTATTCATCATGTAAATTCCAAACGGAACAATATAATAACTAAATAAAATTAGTTTGGAGATAAATTTCTATTAGATTTGAGCAGCTTCAATCTGACTTTGCAATTTTAATCCACTTTGTCTCATTCATGAAGGAGAGGATTTATTAGAGAAGAAAGGAATAAACAGACAGTTCTAAAATAGCTTCGAGCTTTATTTGTCATATATTATTAACAGTTTCTTCCTCAATAAGAATTAATGAATAATTTTAAGATATTCTACCGCAAGTTTAATTCTATTCCCACGGGTATTACATACAATACCCGTGGTACATATTACAATGAGGATAATTTATTCAAATGTAAAGCCATTAAAACAATTTCATGTCCCATTTTTGGTAAAAATATCTCACATACCATTTTAGATAGTCTCCTGTTCCTGTTTTAATATGATAAGAAGGCTAAAATTAATCGACATACTCTTTCAATTAATAATTAAAACACTATGTTGGTTGTCATGGGTTTTATCGGCTGTAATATGGCAAATATGTGAGTAGAAATACTTTCATGTACAAAACTATTAGTGTACTATTCAAAACACCATTTGAATAACACACAAAAAAAAATGTTTTTGTCATCTTTAGTTATCTTATCAATTTAAAAAAATGTAATATTTAACGATCTGTCAGTATCAATGATGATTTTGACAAGAAAAGGCACTTTATTTTAATTTATCAGTGACATGATAAGTCAAGTACATTACATTTAGTTATCTTATACTTTACATAGATTAAAATAACAACATGTTGCGACCTCGCAAGAGTTATTAAATTGTTAAAAGATATGTAACTATTTTTAAAAGCGAATATTCATTTGTTTTATCAACTTTGAGAAGTAACGCCTTATAATATTTTAAGGAAATGAATTAATTAGATATTTATTAGATAATTATTTAATTAGATAAGGCAAATAAGGATTATTTAATTAGATACGGCAAAAAAATATCTACAATTAAACAAAATAAGACATGTTGGCGTCCTTGCCAAGGGAGTAGGCAGAGAGCAAAGGTGCAATAAAAATAAATGAAAAAAAGTCTGATTATGATTGATATGATCTGCAGTGTAAATAATGCAAGCATAAGCATTATGTCTATGGTTATAAGCTGCAAATAAATCAAAAAATATTTCAGAAAATACATACAATTTGTAATTTATTTGCTGAAGAGAAACATTTCATTTTTGTTTTCAGTATCTTTCAGTAATTATCTATAATTAAAGTATTATTTTTTCAAGAATATATCATTTTTATTAAAACTTCGAAAACAATCATAAAATTTTCAGATCTATTCTGAAAGAAGAAACTAGAGGAAAGTAAAGTTTCTGGGGGTGGAATCGTCGAAGGGGAAGGGCGAGGATTAAAAAGAATGTAATACGTAATGAGGGGAGCACAGCTTTTGAAATTCTAACTGGAGTGGAGGATCATTTCGATAGGACTCAGCAAAGGATTACAGTAAGCCTTTAAATATGTGATTTGCGAATTACCTGAGATAGTTGGACAGAGAATATTGGTAAAAAATTACAATGAAAAATATTTCTTAACATCAAAGAACTTTGTGTTATTACGCGTATTTGAGTGTGTGTGTGTGTGTGTGTGTGTGTGTGTGTGTGTGTGTGTGTGTGTGTGTGTGTGTGTGTTTTTAACGAAAAACTTGTAAACACAGGAATCTACTATTTATTATAATTATATGTGTTTGACCCCTAATGTAAATTTTAAAAATTTCAAAAAACGTTTTCACTTTGATTTATACTTTTTGAGATCATTTTACTTGACTAACCGCTATTGCCGCTCCATTCATTTCTACGTATATTCGAGAATTTATTTTATTATAATCAGGTATTATAATAAACTCATATTACAGATAAACAGAAGACTCATCTGTTAAAGTAAATATACTTAAAATTTTGTACGTAGAGAGTTGCAGACTCGATAGTAATAGTTCTAGAATTATAGTTAAGGACAGATTTTCGATATATATATATATATATATATATATATATATATATATATATATATATATACAAAAGTATTAGAATCAAGTTAATAGGAAAAACAAAAAATCAAATAAAAATTATGTACTGGCCTTTTCGTTTTTAATTTTTAATTTTAGTGCTATTTTTTGTTTTTATTGTTATTTTTGTTATTGTATTTTTACTTTGTTGTGGTTAATTTCTTCTAATTTGTTGTTTTATATTTCCTTTCTGTTAAAATGGTATATCTCTTGAGCATAATTTCAGGGGATTTTCGGGTCACGAGGAATCAGTATTAGACAATGTCTGTATTTCCTCACAGAAAAAATCCCTTTCTTTGAATCCCTGCCTGAGGGTGACCCTTGAAAAAGTCTTCAGGCCGGATTCTTTTTTTATATTTTTAATAATTTTTTTGGTTTAATTTTTATTTGATTTTTTGTTTTTCCTATTAACTTGATTCTAATACTTTTGTATCAATTCATCTGTGTTTTAGAAGTAGCTGCAATTGCGCTCTCTAAATACTATGAAGTTCTTTTTTGGTTTTAGTTTAAATAGGTTATTAATTTTAGTTGCGATTTCGAAACTGTTTTTGTTTCGTTTTCATTTTAGTTTCGTTTTCAAACTTTTTCTTACTTAAGATTGGTTACTTATATATATATATATATATATATATATATATATATATATATATATATATATATATATATATATATTGATTCTTTGAATTATAAAATATTAGGGAAATATTAATATTTTATCAAGTATAATTAGCCTGACTCCTATATTCCTAAATGTATCAATATATTCACTTAATTATTAGAATATTAACAATAATATGAATATGAATGAATGAATGAATGATATGAATTAGAATATTAACAATAATATGTATATGAATAAGGAAGCCAGATGAGGATGTAAAAGATAAGGCCTGATAAGGATGTAAAATGAGGATGCTAAAATGCTAATTAATAAATCAAAAACTAATAGATTTCACAAAGTTAAAAAAAATAAAAACGCAATTAAATAAAAATAAAGCATGTTAAAAATGTGTTGAAATATAAAATTGAGTAAACTAATATATTAAAAAAAGGGGGGCTTTATATTGTGTATTGCCTAAAGTCACAAAATATCTAAATCTGTCAATGGCCGTTTAAAGATAAAGTAAAACCCCTCTGTGCAAATAAAAGCTTCCAAAATTGCATATGTTCTTGCGAATCCAATGGCTAAAGCCAGAAATGACGAAACTGCAAAGGAAAAAGTAGTAACATTCTCCAAGGCAGAAACAGATTGCTGTTGTTCAAAACATTAATTCGAGAATTCGTTCAAAAAATTTATTCAGAAGCATTTTTTTATACTAGCCGCTTTCGGCGATCAGCTGTTTCTTATTATTAATTTTGTTTCCATTCAATTAAATCTCTGACGTATAATATGATGTTTATGATTCTCTCAGTAAAATATTTTTAGCATCCAATTGCGATAGACATTAAAGATGTGTTATTTTAAATTTGCCTGTTTTGTTTATTGAACACATGGATTTTCCTCATGGAACTGAGTTCCATGGCATCATAACATTACTGAATAATCATAGCATTACATCACAGCATTACATTATAAGAATGTTAGTGTCTGGGCTAAAAATGTTAGTGTCTATTTCGAATTGCACGTTGTCTTTTGTGGTAATGAAACTTCACTCTCTGAATCATTACGTAAACTGCGCAAATAATTAGCAAAGTTTTGCTTCATTGGCTTTCAACAATGCAAGAAAATCATACAATTCTATATTTAATTAAACAGTGAAAACTGTTTGTTCCATTAAAATAACGAAATCTAATCTAATTTTTTGTTTAATTTACAACAATAAAATCTACCATTGTAAATCAACAACAACAAAAAAAATTCTTAAAAGGTGCCAAAATTCAAGGAAAATTTGCACGACAAATAAATAAATACCATTAAAAAACTATTTTTTATTTAAAAATAGAGAAAAAAATAATTTTGGCAAGTAAATTTGCAGGAGTTCTCGCAATAAAACGACAAAATCTTGCTTGGCTTTTAATTAACCATAATTCTAATTACAATTTCAAAAAATCGCTCTGATGCACACATTTTCATTCACCAAAGTGCAAAATTCAGTAGCTTTAGCCTCACTTTCTAAATCATTACTTAAACTGTGCAAATAATTAGCAAAATCTTTCTTCTATAGCTTTCAACAATGCAAAAAAATCATACGATTTTATATCTAACAAAACAATGAAAACTGTTTCAATTCCATTACAACAACTAAATCTAATTTAATTGTTTGTTAATTTACAACAACGAAATATTTCGTTGTAAATTAATTATAAAAAAATATTTCTTAAAAGTTGCCAAAATTCAAGAAAAAAATTGCACGACTAATAAATCAATGCCATTAAAAGGCTATTTAAATAAATAAAATAGTGAAAAAAATTCATTTCAGCAAGTAAATTTTCAAGAGTTATAACAGTAAAACGACACAATTTTGCTTAACTTTTTATTCTAATTAAAATTTTAAAAAATCGCTCTGAGGTGCACATTTTCTTTCACCAAAATGTATCCGTGCCAAATTCGGTAGCTTTAGGTCAAACGGTCTATCTTGTAAACATACATACATATACATTCTAATTTATTATTAGAAGAAATAAATACGGAAAAGGCGATTCAAACCACCCTCAGACCATTTTGTATTCTTCCAGTAACTTCTTGGAAACTTCTTCTCCCCCCCCCCCTTCCAAGAACAAGTGGGAACACTGTAGCAGTTTTCGGGAATATGGCGTTGAAGTCAAGCCAAAAGGAGCCAAATTCCTGAGGAAAAATCTATTGCCGGAGCAAATCACAATTGAGTTTCATTCCGAGAATTGGTTCTAAACTCTGAATACTGCCTTCTATTCCAAGACTATTGATTAACTATTTTTTTACATCCTCGAGTCAAAGATTCGGAGATGAATAAACTGCAAAGTACCATTTCCATGTTAATTGTTCAATGATTTTCGAACTCGTATCACAATAGATAATAACATTTTCTAATCTCTTTATATATTTCATAGCATAACTATGAATTGAATATGTATTAGATAGAATGGAAACGTTTATAACGAAACAATGTGTTAAACTTCTTGTAACTAATATATAATGATTAAAATAAATGTAATTGCAAAAGTAATTATGAAGAAAATAGTGAGAATTGAAGGAAAAGAGAACTGTTTTTGTTATGGTAGTTCTCGTAGTTGATATCAAAATCCTTTTTGTATTATTTTGTTACTTATACATGTATTGTTTCCTATTTTTAAGGGTAACATCTAATTTTGTTTTAAGCATTATAACTTCAGTAGTTAGTTTCTATAATTTTTTAGTGTTAGAAAATAACTCTTATAACATATTATTTGGAAATATTTTTATTTAATAGTCCTTCCTGTTATATTCAACAGTCTAAAACATACCGATCAAGTATTTGAAAACAATTTTCATTGTTGATTATGGAAGGGTATGCAAAATTTTCCATGCTTTTTTTATCCTAATAGCTGAAAGCTGGATCAAATGTAAGGTTAAATTGTTTCGTACGGCGCGTTTTCGATATAATCTTGATATCTGTTGTTAGACTGATTTTTGTTGTTTCTAATGGCATTTGCCATAGACAAGCTCGCTGACGAAGTCAGTGATTTTAAGACAAGGGAGCGTCTCTTGTTTTAGTAGCGCCAACTAGGGCCAAGAGCACGTCTTAGCTACTTACGCATCACATTTGCTTGCACAACCCCTTTTCACAGAGGGGGCACATTCACGCATCTCACAGATAGAACAAATGAAGAACAACCATGCCCGAACCGGGACTCGAACCCAGGACGCTCGGACCACGCGGAAGACGCGCTACCCTTATACCAGGACACCGGCGGACTGATTTTTAAAGTCAGTTTGCAAATGATGCTTAGTATTTGTTAAAATTTTATTGTAAATATAAAATTAAAGCTGTATGGTAAATTAAACTGAGGTGAGTCTTGACCTAATAACGAGTTCTCATGTTTCAGACTTAATGTTTTTAACATTGATTGAGATCTTTTAAAGATTTTCTTGGAAGACCCTTGATAATGTTTCTTAGACTGAGGTTGATTTTTTAGAGAATTTTTTTTTTTTTTTTTATATTCCTTACTTTCTTATAAATTCTCTTTCTTTGTGTATATTTCTGGAATTTATATCCGAATTATATTTAATCGTATGCAGGCTGAAACAGGAGGACGAGAATCAGTAAATCGTGGTACACATATCCATGGTCGGTGTCGACTCACTCATGCATGATCGATGAAGACAAGTTTACATCAAACCCGTATATGGCCAACAGAGTACAGTTACATTTAAAAATATTATGTTACTTTTTTTAAAAAAAAATGCATAACACGATACAATAAATAACTAATCTTTACTAGTCACAGGTACAAAAAAAAATCAGTTATACGTAAATAAACAAGGATCTACAACGAAAAATATCCAAATTCTGCAACGAAAGAATTCCAAATCTATAACGAAAGAGATTCAAAATCTACAAAGAAAGAGATTCAAAATCTACAACAAAAGAGAGAGAGTGCCCCTAGAAAAAAACAATAAACCAATACAACACACTCTTCATCTTTTAAGTAATCGCAAATTTGATAACAGGCTTCCATTATTTTCAACAACTTACCCAACAAAAAAGAAATTTTGCTGCATGTTTTTAACCTGTAGCTTAATGGACAGAAGAGATGAAAATCCTTTGTAAGATCAATTTAATAAACAAGACTACGTGCATTACCAAACTTTCCGCAGGAACAATTCAGTGAATTTAACAATAAGACAGCAAAAAGAAAGCAACTTACAGTTTTAGCATTAACCTTAGGCAAATCTCCCTTACCCTCACCACGGCCACAGAATAATTTCAGTGTATATTCTAGTTTGAAATAATATCTACATTTTTTAATGAAAGAATATGGTCATACTTTTATGATTATACGGTCAACTCTTTTGCTATTTCTATAAGCCTATCTGTTTACAACATTAAGGATTGCTTAAAATGATGATACTTTTTGACATGGTCAATTTTACCGCTTATTAAATACAAATATTTTAAATTAAAGTTCTTGCGTTTCATTTAGAATTCATAAATATGTTATTACTTTTTGAAAAGTGCATTTATTTCTTTAATTAATAATTATTTTTGCTTTAAAATCTGATTTAATTGTGGCCTATAAATTAATAGAAATTTCGTTTGATTTTTGTCATTTTTTTTACATTTTTCTATATTAAAATACTTATTAGCCATATATATATAGTAACATTTAAAAAATGTATATTTTAAACGTCTTATCGTAAAAACTGAAACAAATTCAGTGATTTTGTATTAATTTGCTATTTTTAAAGTAACTAAGTAAGAATGATACTATAAACTAACAAGATTGCTTTTGTGGTAGTAAAATTTTGCGAAAATAATTGTATTTTTAATATATATATATATATATATATATATATATATATATATATATATATATATATATATATATATATATATATATATATATTACTTAAATTATAAATATTCCCTAAAAAATAAATTGTATTAAAACACCACCAAAGTTAGATATCTAGATATGAATCTTTTATTGACTTATTTTAAGTTTTCACCAGCATAAGAAAAAAAAAAACACCGTTCAGTCTCCTAAGTATGAAGTGGACAAATCGGTATTTTGCGTTTATTTTTATCTGTTAGCATAACTTCCTTCTCAAAGCACTTTGAAATCATTCTTTATTTATAGAAACTTCAGTTTTCTATTAATATCTCAAAATCATTTGAAGTGAAGTTAAATCAATATATTTAACGCAATTGTAAATTTTATAAGGTTTTTTTTTTTTTTTTTTTTTTTTTGCGGGGCAAAAGAATAGTATTCTAACTGCAAATTTTTTGGACTCTTTCTTGCTCAAACATTATAAAAAATTATACTACTATCGCATTCACATTTCTTCTTTCCAACAATATAACTCGTGCTACTCCTGAAAGCTTTTTTTGATTCTTATAACTTATATAAGCAATCAATAAGCAATTTTCAGTTAAAATAATAAGGTCAGAAACGACGCGACACTCACATACACACAGAAAAAAAGCTGAACGAAAAAGTATCTAATGGGGCGGAAATCGAGGCCAAAGAATGACGAAGAATTCTGGAAATGGCTCATCTTTCCGCGTCTCACTCCTTAGCCAGGTAGAATCGTCGAAAAGTGATAATCTCTGGATATTGAAATGAGCAGTATTCTGAATGAATATAAGTTTTTTCATCGCTCAATTGGGTTGAAAATTCTTTTTTCTGGTATAATGTCTGAGCCACGGTTCAAAAAGTATCAAATTACTATGCTATGTACCTATGGTTCAGAAATCATCAAATTACTACGTTACGTAACTACGGTTCAAAATTAGGAAATTCGTTCCAATCAACTCTAGTACAACCTCTAAATGACACGCTCATCCAATCCACCGTAATCTTCCAATATTCGGTTAGATAAAAGTTCCCAATAAATTTCCCAATTACTTTAGCTAGGCCATCTGAATTCTGATGTGGAAACTTTGTGTTTCCTTTTCCTCATTTTTTAAAAATAATGGAAAAGATCGCTTGCAGATGAAATAAGGTTTTAGAAAAATTATAAATATGACCACAATTTTATTAACGATCATATTTCTAAAACCATTGAATAAATTCTACAAACAACTTGACTTATATCAAAATTAGGAAATCCGTACCCAATCAACTCTAGTATGACCTCTAAATGACACACTAATCCAATCTGTCGTAATCTTTCAATGCTCGTTTAGATAAAAGTCCCTAATAAATTTCCCAATTACTCTAACTAAGCCAACTGAATTCTGATGTGAAACCTTAGGAGTTTTTTTCCTTAATTTTAAAAACAATGGAAAAAAAATAGATTTCAGCTGAAATTGGATTTAAGAAAAATTATGAATATGATCATAATTTTAATAACGATCATATTTCTAAAATCATTGAATAAATTATTCAAACAACTTGATTTATATCGTTGCATATTTTACTCTTTTATTCGGGAAATAAATATCCAATTTATTTTTGGAGTTTGCAGCGTTTTCCTCTATCGTTTTATTATCTAAACTGATCATTCTTGATCGAAATTTAACTATTTTTGGAATCAGTCTTGATTCCTGTTCGATGCAAAGACTTTTGACCCATAGACGAAGTGGTGCATGAAATCTGTTTCACAGCTCTTAGTTCTAAAAGAGATTTTACTTCCTGAATTTTTATGAGTAACTCTTTACGAAGCGAGTTCATCGCGATTAAGGTTTTTCTTTAACACTCAGACACGGAAACTAGAAAGAGAATTTACATAACTGTGACCGTGACAGAAAGAATGATCACATCGTGTTCCTTCTATCAAATAAAAAAAAGGTGAGACATTTTTTTTTGTATTTTATTTATTTATTTACCTTTTGCATTTGAATTTAAAAAAACAAACAAACTATTTTTTCCTTTTAACCCTTTGAAGGAAAATTCACGGAATGCTGCTCTTTCGGATGCGTGCCTTGGAAAAGCAGAAACCAAGAAAATAAGGACATATAATTGAATTTTCTCTGTTTTCGGCAGGTTCCAGTAAAACAGTATTGTATTTATCAAATATTGAATTAATAATAAATATAAACATAAACTGACTTTTATAAGAAACATATTTTTCAGTTTTGATGGCGCTATAAAAAGCAAACATTTCTGAAAATGTATTTAAATGTATTTGTACAAGATCACTGAAATACATTCTTCAGAATACTCCAAAATTTAAAATATTATAATCCTATATAAACACTGCCGCAACTAAAAATAAAATATTTGGATTTAAAGCGACAGTAAATACACTCAAAGCAAAAGGAACATACGAAAAGAGCGAAGATACTTTACGTGTTTTGGCAACAAGGAGAGCACACAAATTTATAATATTTTAATCCAAGTAGGAATCATTTCAGTCTTACTCGCAGGTGATTTAATTTAATTTTTTTTTAAAATTGTGGCTGTTTAAATCTAATGATACGATATCCCTTACTCTGTCTTGACAATGAAAAGGGCGTTTTATATGTATAAAAAAATTTTTTTATAAAAAATTATGCCTTTAAATTTAATTAAGTAATATTTTTGTATTTGCTGATACTTATATCTGAATATCTCAAATTATATTTCTAATTCATTACAAAATAATGTAAATTGATAAATAAAGCGATATGCTTTTAAACTCATTTATCAAAAGATGGACAAAAGATGGATCTGAAAAGGTATCTTTTGAGATATTTTCATGGTATCAAGATATCTAAAAAATTCTAAGATTAATTTAGAATTTGTTTAATTGATAAATCAAAGGGTTAAAAGGAAATTCAAAAACGAAATGCATACACTAGCACTTCAAAAATATTGTGGAGCCTTTGGATTACATTATGCAGTACGCGGAGATAACTGAGATATAATTTTTACCTTTAAATGGCTTCTTATTAATTAGAATTGAATCAGTTGTACAGAAAATTAATGAAAATGTATTTAACAAAGGAAGTAAAAACTTTGAATATATTTTTCTAACGTTAGTGTTTATACGGAAAAAGAATAACGTGTAAAAAAACTATGCATAAAATTAGTTATACTTTACACAAAATGAATATTGCTAAAGAAAACATAAAGAACATAGTTATGTTTTGCATAAAATGAATATTACTAAATAAAACATAAAGAACATAGTTATGTTTTCATAAAATGAATATTACTAAAAAACATAAAGAACATAAACATAACATAAAGAACATAAGAACTAAAGAACGTAACAGAAAGAAATATTTTGTAAGAATATGATTCATAAAACATAGTAGGTGTTTGTTATTTTGCATGTCGAATACAAAATACTACTTCTTTTAAAGTTACAGATTCGAAGGTATATTGAACATGCTTTAAAAAATTTTTTTTTGTTCCCTTTATCTAGATTTTATTAATATCTTAAATTTATTAATATTATTAATTTTATCTCGAGATTCCATTAGTATCTTAAATTAATTTATCAGCTCAACACAAGCATATTCAAAAATAATTTGCTTTCAAAACTTGACATTCCCTAGAATTAAAAAAAGCACTTAAGAAGATTTTCGTTAAATCAAATTCAGAGAACACCATTTTTTTTCTAGAGAAGTTACACATTTCTAAAAAATACTTACAGCACTACTTACGTAACCTAATTTAAACGCACGCATTTCTCAATGAAAACCAAAAGAGCGATATTTAACGGTTGCAAAAGAAAGCATTAAATCTGAAAAAGTTTTCAGTCTTGAATACTTTCTAAGAGCAAAAATAGCATCCTTTTTTGTGGTGGTCTCTCTCTCCCTCTCTCTTGAGTCGATCAATCGATCGGATGCGGGGAGAAACCGGCAAGTTTGGCGCTCTTCCATTTGAAGCATCCAACTAATAGAATATATAGAATTTCCCCGCTCCATCCGCTCATTTTCAAAATAATAGAGACCTTCTGACTCACCCGTTGACTCGATGCTTACTTTCTTCACGGGTTTCCCTTCCATTCATTCTTGGAATTCATTCTTGGCTTTTCGATCAGTTGATATATTTTATTATCTTCACACCATAAAACCTTATAAAATCACTGTTTACCAAAAAGTCGAATGTCAAATTTGTCAAAACATTTTATTAACCAAATAGATTGGATTAAATATGCTTTTAAATTGATGTATATTGAAATAAAATGTCGTATGTCATTAGTACTTCCAGTATTCAAAGTTTTATAAGTTTTGCTGGGTGTGGTTTTTGCATACCATATTTTGGTATAACAATGATGATATCTTAAGTATGTATTGCATTCCACTTTAATTTGGTTTCTAAAGCAATTCTACTGATAATGAAAATTCATACAAGTGAAGATTAAACATTTGAGATTAGATATACTCTATCTATACTAATTGACATCCGATTTTATTCTGAGATCCAACATTTTAATATGAAAGTAACGACATTTTTCTTTCAATTCATTTTCAGAATAATAGAGCCCTTCTGACTCATCCGTTCTTCACGGGTTTCCCATCCATTCATTCTTGGAATTCTTCTTGTGATAGCAGTATTTTCCATGGATTGATATATTTTATTATCTTCAGACCATTAGACTTTATATCTTCACTGTTTACAGAAATTTCGAATGTCAAATTTGTATAAAAAATTTTATTGATGCAAAATATTAGTATAGTGTATTATAATACTAAACTAGAACCAGTATACTATACTACTAAATATGCTTTTAAACTGTTGTACATTGAAACAAAATTTCATGTTATTAGTGGTTCCAGTTATCAAAATTTTGTACATTTTGCTGGGTGTGGTTTTAGCTTACGATATTTTTATATAACGCTGGTGATATCTTATGTCTCTATTGCATTCCACTCTTACGTGGGAATTTGATTTCTAAAGGACTTCAATTCAACTGGCTATAAAAAGATTAAAATTTTGAAATTATATACGTTCAATCAATACAAATTAACAATCGATTTTGCTCCGAGATCCGACATTTTGGTATGACAGTGACGACATTTTTCTTTTCATTCATTTTCAGAATAATAGAGATCTTCTGACTCATCCTTTGGCTCGATGCTTACTTACTCCACGGATTTTCCGTCTCGTCATTTTAGGAATTCGTCTTATGATATCGGTATTTGCCCTGGATCTCGCTGGTCTTAAATGCTTTTCAAACTCAAAATACCATTAGATCTCATATCTGGGATCTCTATTGCATTCCAGTCTGACTTGGGAATTTAATCATCATTTTTCCAGGAAAATTCATGCAATAGAATGTTAAAGCTTTCCACCTTCCAAAAATCACCTTCAAAGTAAAATTTTATGCCATAGTTTGTGAATATTTATTCATTTCCTTAAAAATAATAGACATGTTGGCTCCGTCTTTGACTTGCTGTTTACATTTTCATAGATTTGTTATCGCTTCATTGTTCTGTTTCATTTTATGACATCGCTGTAAACAACAAGTTTGTTTTTAAGTTTGAGGTGTCCATATTTTAATGCATTTTCATCTGTCAAACATCATTTTCAACCGAGAATCATATTCATTGAATTTTATTTTATTGTAGCTTCATATGTGTATTAAAATTTTCATATTATTAGATGTTTTATGTTGTGTTATTCAAAGCAAATATGCCAATTACAAATGAGCTCTAATTTTTTTGTAAAAAAAATCGGTATAAAAAAGGAGAGCTTAAAGTTTTATTTGTGTACTTAATAATTGCCCTATGTGACTTCTCTTGGTCACATCGACAATATCTAGGTGGTAGTCCAGTTCGGTTTCACATCAGACATTTTGATGCATGTTCTCGACCATTGATGACTGTTTTGCATGAGGCTATTTAAATCTTTTGAAATCACTTTTTGCATCTTCTTTTCAATGAAAAAAGTCGCAGATTCTGGCTGTACACTTTCGAACAATGAACGAAATGAAGGTACGTACAAAGAATGCCTCACATGAGAGTGAAATGGATTGCTACACGAAAGCAATAAGATAGAAACAAAAACATATCTCAATGGGGAAAAAAAAATACAAACAGCAATTTCAAAAAATTTATGAAGCTTCCTGATACTTAAGTCGCGTCAAAATGTTTGGTGTGAAGCCGAACAGGACTATCGTCCAAATTTTGCCAATGTAACCAAGAGAAGTCACATAGAGCAATCATTATGTACATAAACAAAACTTCCTTCTACGTTGTATTGAAACTATTTCTCCCTATCGTATTTATAAAATAATTTTTATTTGCAATCGGTGAAATCGGTGAAAAAAAATACAAACAGCAATTTCAAAAAATTTATGAAGCTTCCTGATACTTAAGTCGCGTCAAAATGTTTGGTGTGAAGCCGAACAGGACTATCGTCCAAATTTTGCCAATGTAACCAAGAGAAGTCACATAGAGCAATCATTATGTACATAAACAAAACTTCCTTCTACGTTGTATTGAAACTATTTCTCCCTATCGTATTTATAAAATAATTTTTATTTGCAATCGGTGAAAAAAAATACAAACAGCAATTTCAAAAAATTTATGAAGCTTCCTCATACGGAAGTCGCGTCAAAATGTTTGGTGTGAAGCCGAACAGGACTATCGTCCAAATTTTGCCAATGTAACCAAGAGAAGTCACATAGAGCAATTATTATGTACATAAACAAAACTTCCTTCTAAGTTGTATTGAAACTATTTCTCCCTATCGTATTTATAAAATAATTTTTATTTGCAATCGGTGAAATCATTTTGAAAAACCCTGAATATTACAGCGTTTTCAATTTCAAAACTTTTCGTTAAAATATATTTTACTAGACGACATGAATGAAAATAAAATAATGTATCCTTTATTCTCGGATTCAAAAGTCTCCGCTCTTTTGTGCTCGCATCAGGATGTGTTAATTTAGTTAAAATAGGGGTGCGAAAAAAGATGAAAGAAAGAAATATTTACATTTAAGAATAAGAGAAATTCTGATTCTTTACTGACTCAGGGAATAAGAACAGTGGTTAGTCCATATATTGTTGGTAAAAGAAACTCAATCACAATAAAATACTTTAGAGCAATTTTTATTTATTGTAAGAGGGCTAAACATTAAATTATGATGAAAGAATTGAAAATTTCTATTTTTAAAATTTGATAATTCCCTTTTTTGTATATAAAATTATAATATTTTTTTTATGCCAACACTTTTTTTTCTATTTGTTTTTGAATTTTTTTTATATCATTTTGAGATTAACAATGGTAGATAATTTCGTTCATAATTAATGATATTACATAAAATATTCTTCATACCACCCCTGAAACCTTTTTTGTCTCTTGAATTAGCCATTTAAGGAATCAATACGCAATTTCGAATTAAAATAAAATAGTACAGTGAGAAACGGCAGGACACTCACATACACGTGAAAAAAATTAAACGTAAAAGTATTTAATGAGGTGGAAAATTATCTAATGAGGTGGAATGAAGTTAACGAGATAGAATCGTCGAAAAGTGGCAATCTCGAGATGTTGAAACGAATAGCAGGTCTGAAAAAAGGAATTTAATCTGATTAAATAAATTTCAATAGTTTGACGTTCTTCTCATAGAAGGAGATACACATTATGCATTTGATTAGGTTAATGAATTCTGTAGAGAATAAACCTTTTTGGAAATAGCTTGTTTTCTTTTACCTAAGTAAAATTTAATTCTACAAGTCTTATTTTTCTCTTTAATTATCAATACCAAAGACCTGCAAAATTTTTTTAGCAGTGTGCAAATTTGATTACATTTTTTTTTCTTTTTATGTATCAGCATTATCTATAGATGAAAACTCAAAATCACATTTCAGAATAGAGGGTATAAAGCTCTCAAATCAAAATTATTTAGGAATTTAATAGAAGACTGGCTACTTAATGTAGATGTTCTGTCTACATCGTAATCAATTTTTTCTTCAAGAGTATTCCTTTTTATGTGTCTGGGAGTTAACGGATCGATATAATATAGGCTACACTTATAAATTACTGGTGTGAATTCGAAAAGGAACCATGTGGATAAATTTTGGTGCAATAAAAATACTAGCACAAAGTATGGGTGTGCCCAATTCCATAATACGAGGATTTCATTTTTTAAGTAGGGCCATCTTAAAAATAAATTGAAATAAGTAAAAAAACAATGACATTTCTTTTCTGATGATACATACGATTCTCAGTTTTTCAAATAATTTTCATGTCGATTTAAAAATTTACCAAAACGAACAACAACTTTTTCGATGTTGCCTGTGAGATAGCTAATGATTCCGCGGCATTTTTACTTCTTCGCCAGTGTCTAAATGCTTGCTACTCAGAAATATCTGCAAATAATGAAGAAATGGTAATCCGTAGGCTCAAGGTCTGGACTGAATGGTGGATGATGGAACACCTTCCAGACAAAAGATCTTACCAGATTTTCAATTTGAGATTAATCAACTTTATATAGTGCAATTACATGGACCTTTTCCTTCTGTATGAACAAGTGTTAAACCTTTACTATTCGCCCCTTTTCTCATTTTTACTGACACTCATTACTCATATTCATCATAACTTTCGCATACCTGGACATGAATATTTACACTTTTCATGTTTCTTGCAGTTAAGAAACGGATGGCTGACCTATGTCACAGTCGGGGGGGGGGGGAGCTTGATTTATTCAAACCATTTAACCTCACACTATGAAGAAGATAGACAGGCATCGTGGAAACAAATGGCGTCGAATTCTACCCAAAGAAGGCTAGGAGACTACGTCGACACTCATTCTCATTTACGTACGAAACTTGAAACAGTATATGAAATGAAACTTACTTAAAAAATAACTCAAGTATATTTAAAATAATAATAAAAATGTTAAAAATTATTGTTAGAGTACAAAAAAGTTGGAAATATTTTTTTATCAAAAATCTAAATTCAAAACAAAATTGTAAAAACATGATGAGATAATAGAAATAGTTTTCCAATGATAATTTACTGTAAGTAAATTGAAATTTAAATCGTAGTTATATAGTTTAAATTTTAATGGTTGTTTAAGAGTTTTGTTTCTTAAATATTTATAGTGATTAAAATTCCTTATAGCATAGTTTTTAGCTTATCATATTGTTAAGAATTTTTTCTGGCTTCCAGATATGTGATAAAAATTTTCTACTTTTTAGCTCGCTAATAAAAGTTCGTATTAAGAACTTCATTTTTTTTTTATTATTATTATTATTTTCTGATTTTTAATCTCTAATATATTTCACAATTTTTTTTATTCTAATCATTACGGAACCTCGTAATCGTTTTTTTTTTCTTAAGCAGAATATCAGATAGCACTTGTCATATTGTATAATTTTTTTTTTTCAGAAAAGGCAGAACTGATATTCAACATATCAGCTGTGCCTTTTCTGAAATAAATGATTCAGTTATCTCTAAATTTATTCAATTGATTAGATTTAAAATTTGGCATGTCAGTTTTGTCCTTTCTAAAATAAACGATCCAATTAGCACTAATTAATGTCTTATATGTTTGACTTATCATTTTTTAAATAAGTGCATTCACGATCGCAAAAGGATTCTTCGTATACTGTTGAAGTGGATAAATTTTTGGCTATCTGTAAAAGTATATCGAGAATAAAAGAATACGTCTGATATAAAGGATAATTAGCACTAATTAATGTTTTAAACGTTTGACTTATCCTTCTTTAAATAGGTGCATTCAGAATCGCAAAAGGATTCTTCGTATATCGATGGGATGGCGAAATTTTTGTCCCACCTGTAAAAATATAGGATTTAGGATAATTAGCACTAATATGTGTTTTATATGTTTGACTTATCCTTCTTTAAACAGGTGCGTTCAAGGTCACAAAAGGATTCTTCCTATATCCACGGGGTAGCGAAATTTTTGGCCCATTTGTAAGATATAAAAGATATTTGATATAAAGGAAAGGATAATTAGCGCTAATTAATGCCTTATATATTTTACATATCCTTCTTTAAATAGGTGCATTCAAGATCGCAAAAGTATTCTTCGTATATCGATGGAGTGGTACAAATTTTGGCCTAGCTTAGAAAAGGTACTACGAACAAACAAAGAAGCCTATCTAATATAAATCAAATATACTTCAATGAGAGAAAATATATCCTTTAATAATAAAAGATATCCATAATAAGATGTTTCTTAGCGTCTTTTCAGTAAATAATAAACACAAATAAAATTCACATCTTTATGATTCATGCATATTATCATGTTGAAACTACATGAATTTAAAAAAAAAAAAAAGGGAATCAAGTAATTAAAATGTCGCATGCTTCTTGAATCTAGGTCTCATCAATTTTTTTTTAATTTTCATTGCGACAATATGAATTAACGCAATTAACAGATAATAATGTAACTATACCAGAAAATGATTTTATAATTTAAAACGCACGTTTACATAAGATCCCGGACCAAAGAATTTTCTACTGCTGAATAGCTTCAATGAATCAGAACTAAGTTTCATTACAGAAGCTGATAAACTGACCCATCAAGATCAATTGGTTCCAAAGACGTTTGCAAATAGACCTAAGTTGACATTAATCACCAAATGCAAATATTAAATCATTAAGTGGCAGTGCACTATAAATGGATCAGTCACCTCGCATTGTCGTCGCATTGAATCTATGATCCTTTTCAATCTTCCTAACTATTGAAATCAAGTGTCTGCAAATCTGTCTAGAATTGCAACTGGCAAAACTCTTAATGCTTTCACTTCAGTGAACAGCGTTGCAATCTATTTGGGAAAACGTCGCTTCTACGGAAAGAATCACTTGTTAATACAGAAATATTTCTGTAATTGGAATTCGTCCCAATGATACATATATTAATATTTGCTCTAGCGTAAAAGTTTCCATCGAGCTGAAATCTAGAACTTATAATTTTAAAAAATTTCTGGATCCATACTGATATAGTTTTCTTTTTGAAATTAAAACATTTTGAAATTTATTCAAAAAGTAATATATTTTCAATTTTTAAATAGAAACTGGCATGTCATTTTAACGTCGGTCTTTAAAATTACGGTGAGAATCCAATAATCTTTTGGTGATCAAATTTAATATACCGGAATTTTCTAATTACCTTTCTTGCTGAAGCAAACCAAACGAATTTCAAATGGAATGAAAGATTCCTTTTTTTAGTTACAATAGTTTTTAAATTACAAATTTGCTTATAATTTTAACACCTTTCTTTGAAATTGTGATAATAATCCAATAATCTTTTGGTGATCAAATTTGATATATCGGAATTTTCTAATTACTCTTCATGTTGAAGCAAACCAAACAAATTTCAAATGGAATGAAAGATTCCTTTTTTTAGTTGCAATAGTTTTTTAATTACAAATTGGCTTGTAATTTTAACTCCGTTCTTTGAAATTATGATAATAATCCAATAATCTTTTGGTGATCAAATTGATATTTTGGAATTTTTTAATTATTTCTCATGTTGGAGCAAACCGAATGAATTTCAAACGGAATGAAAGATTCTTTTTTTAGTGACAATAGTTTTTTAATTACAAACTGGCTTGTAATTTTAATGTCGTTCTTTAAAATTGTGATAAAAATCCAATAATCTTTTGGTGATTAAATTTAATATACCGGTATTTTCTAATTACTTTTCCTGTTGGGAACAAACCGAATGAATTTCAAACGGAATGAAAGATTCCGTTTTTAGTTACGATGTTACGATAGTTTTTTAGTTACAAACTGGCTTGTAATTTTAACGCCGTTCTTTAAAATTGTGATAAGAATCCAATAATCTTGTGGTGATCAAATTGATATTTTGGAATTTATTTAATTACTTTTTGTGTTGGAGCCAACCAAATGAATTTGAAACGGAGAGAAAGATTCCTTTTTTAGTTACGATATTATCTATCACGTTAAATTAATCGTAGACACAACCGGAAAGGTTTAATGTAGGAAGAACAATGCGGTTTTCTAAATATTTTAAACATGCCTCAAATAGAGAAGAGAATTCAGCTTACTTTACACATAAGGAATTTCTGGAAGTCTTTGTTGGAATAGCTAGAAATAATCTAGAAACTTCTAGAATTTAACCTAAGCAGATGCAGAAGCCGAATAGAGAAAATTAATTTGCTATTAACTCGACATCAGAAGAATTTGAACCTGACTCTTCCGCTTTGTAAAATAAAAATTCTACCTCTTTGCTAGAACAGCTTCCTGACTATATGACACTATTTATAGTTTTAAAAAATGAGTTCTCCTGATCCTATCATGAATAAATGAGCATCATTTCTTAATGATTATAAACTACAAAAATCGGGAATCCTTTGTCTTATATTTTGTGTCCACAATCGTTATCTTCCACTGTGTCTAATATTACCACAATATAGTGTGTAAGCGTTTTATTGTTGTATATGATCTTTATAGTATATTTATTGTTGTGTTTTATTTTCTATATGTAAACAGAACGACAGACAGGCTTAATTCCGAAAATATATTTTTAGAACTCATATAGGTCTGAGACGTGGTGAGTATTAAAAATCTCGGGATCGAATTTTTGACAATTACTATATTTTTTATACTTCACATTAGAATTAAATCAGTTGGAATGTTCTACCCTCAACCTTTTCGTATACTTAGACAATAATGAAACATCTTTTCAATTCGTTTTATAATAATCTGCATTCCCTGAATGTATCGCTAGGGCTGAGGAGAGAAGCGACAAACCCTCGAAGTGCGCTTCAAAGTTCGCAAGCGGGGATGTTCCTCTTTCCTTCCCCGACTCATGCATGTACTGGATATTTCCCAAGTATAATTAAAAATCGAGTAAGAATTTTTGACGCCTTCCTTTTTGACCAGTTGGGTCGAAATTTTAATATAGATTTACAATTTTGGCTATAAGACAGCATACCATATTTTATTTGTCTAAGTCGTTGCGTATTTGATTATTATCATCACTTTCATTTGAATGTACAGAGTGAAAAATATCCATTCCGTTGATGAATTTGGTCCAAAATTTAGTATATTTCTAGAATTTTGAAAATAAAATTATCTCTTATTATCGTTTTTTGAATAATCGAGTTCACATGCATTCGGACAGATAGACTTCCTTCAGATGGGTTTCATCCAAAAATTTATAGAAACATCCATTCCGTTGATGAATTCGGTCCAACATTTAGTATATTTCTACAATTTTGAAAATAAGATTATCTCTTATTATCGTTTTTTAAATAATCGAGTTCACATTCACTCGGACAGATAGACTTCCTTCAGATGGGTTTCATCCAAAATTTTATAGAAATATCCATTCCGTTGATGAATTCAGTCCAACATTTAGTATATTTCTTCAATTTTGAACATAAGATTATCTCTTATTATCGTTTTTTAAATAATCGAGTTCACATTCATTCGGACAGATAGACTTCTTTCAGATGGGTTTCATCCAAAAATTTATAGAAATATCTATTCCGTTGATGAATTCAGTCCAAAATTTAGTATATTTCTACAATTTTGATTAGCTTTTATTATCGTTTTTTGAATAATCCAGTTCATATGCACTCGGACAGACAAACTTCCTTCAGATGGGTTTCATCCAAAATTTTACAGAAATCCTCAAATTAGGTATTAAGACCACCTACCAAATTACATCTATCTACCTCAGTCGTTTTTGAATTACCGCACTCACCGATGGATATTCACACTTTTTGGATTTAAGACGATATAAAATGTGGAGATTAATCAAAAACAAGATGTCGAATTTTTTGAAGATTACAATACTTTTTTTTTCGATATTCCCTATGTAAGAAAGTAAAAATTATCCGTTTCATTTTTTGCATGTTAAAAAAATTGTCTCTTTAAAGTAAAATAATTGAAGTTCTAAAATAAAAAGGATACCAGATTTATTTAATCTAAATAAATTTGTGTTTTGGATTTATTTATTAAGTCAGATAGCGTTTAAATGAAGTGCTTCGTTATCTTTTTCCTTATCTCGGGAAGAAAATGTTCTTGTTTATTCTGAACGTTGATTCCGCAATACTTTTTCCCTTCCAGTAAATAGTTTCCGGTCGTCCACAACATATAGCTTTGATAAGTTTTCGAAATAAATCACTGCTTTCTAGTAGATTGCAGTACAGAATTGATTTCTGAATTTTGGGCAGAAAATTCTATCATTGTTTTCATATTGGAATCATTTCATTCTTATATTATCTTCTTGTGCGCCCAAAAATAATTTGTTTGGCGAAACGAAACTCGCCAAACTAAATCAAACTTTGCCAAAATAATAAAATCAATTAAATTAAACAATAAAAAATATTTAAAAAATACATTATTTTTTATTAAAAAATTAATGAAATATTCTAAAATCCCCCAAGCAATCGATAAACAGGTTTTATAATTTTATTTATACTAAAAAAAAAAGAAATTCAGTTTAATAATCTGTAAAGAAATATGAAACCTCAACCCTGCAGGACATAAAATGCTCAAATCTGTCACTGCTCAGGATGTTTTAATCCTGAAGTACTTGTCATAATCTCTGAGCAGCTAAAGCCTTATGGCTGTCAATTATCTCGCCAAATTGGCAACAGGCTCTCACAATAAGCAGATACTGTTGATCATTTGAGTGCTTGTCTAAAGCAATTGACAGTCGATATCAGAAATGAAGTCCAGGAGACAGGAATTTTGGAATCAGGATTAACTTTATAGGAGGTAAGATTATTTTCGATAATTTTCCAAATATTGTGAAACAATAGCTTGATGCATTAACGGAAAAGGAGGTAAATAGGTAATATTCTATAATAGAATCGTTTAAATTGGATAACGTTAAATGATTAACGCATGTCGTTCATGTTATAAAAACTCCGGATTAATAAAAAATAATGGTTAATTACCATTGTTTTGGTTATGTATGTTATAAATTTCTTGTAACTCGATCTACTTCCGAATTTATATGCACTTAAATTAACATAGAAAGTTTATTGACAATGTATTTATTTGTATGCCATGAAAAATGTTAACTCAAACAATCTGATAGATTTGCGCGATTTTCCAGCTTTAAATTTTCATTATCTATATGAAATATTAACAATTATTAAAATTGAAAGGTAAAGAATTGGTTACTTGAATTGAATTTTTGAATTATTATATTATTAATTTTTATTAATTTATTAATTTTTTAATTATTAATTTATTAATTATTTTTGAATTCTCCGCATTTAGTTATTAGTATTATTATTTCTCCGCATTTAGCTGTTAGTAACCACATTGTCTTCTAATAATAAATATATGACAGCACTGCATCTAATATTTTGTAATTGCTCTTTATATAATCGCTTTTGAGACCCACTTTCATTTTCTAGATTAAAGAACAAGTATATTACTTTTGAAATTCCTTACTCAAAAAATGGCACAACAAAAATTATAAAACATTTCTTACGATGCACAAGAACATAATTGCCATTGTTGGTAAGTAAGTACAATAGACTTAAAAAATTAATCAATTGATTGCTAAAACTCGAGTTTTTGAATATTTTTAATGAATCTAAGATATTTTAAATACTCATTGCATTTTCTTTCAGCTCCATGTTTAGAAGGTGTAACTCAAATTCGCAATACAATGAAAACAAATATTATATTTCGCCACCAGAACAATTTGTTTACATATTAATAAATTTTGTTTCTTTCCCAGTTACTGTTGCTATAATATTAGTAAAATATCGGGTTTTCAATATTCTTGTCTCGCCGAAACATGTGTTAAAAATGTGCCCTTTTTTCCTCTGTTCATTTAAATAAAATAAACCAACTTTGAACTTCTTTGAAAGCTCTACATATTGTTTTTATAGCATGTATTTTTTATAATTTATAGTATTATGCGTTCACGTAAAGAATTAAATTATCAGTTTGCATCTATTAATACTTATATTATCATAACATTCGAATTCATAGTTGTATTATTTTGTACATTCACCAAATATTTTGCTGGATATTTCATTTTCTTTCAACTATTTCAAAGTATATTTTCTTTATAAAGATATTCCATTGAAAAGATTAGCTTCTTATGGCTTCTTTTGTTTCTTACTAAAGCAGGAAATTTGAGCAAAATGCTGCTGTCTTTCATCTTCCATGTCAACAAGCTTCTCGAATTTTCAAGAATCTTTCTTTCTTGAAAAATATATTTGTAAACAAGACGGCCCGATTTGTTGAACAGTTTTTTTCTTAGTTTTCAGAAATTCTTTCGGCGAAGTCCAGATTCTTTCTGTTTGAAATTGGCTTTCGTAAAATATTTTCATAAATGGTTTCAGAAGTGAACTTTTGGAGTGTCAAAAAACATTTTCTTTCATAATTTTAACTCGAATCTCTTTCTACTGAGTATACAAATAGTAAAACTGAAGTCAAAAAAGTTGCGTAAACCGCGAGCGTTTCGCGTTAAAGAAAGATAAATATAGACGTAAAGTAAAACTAAATTATTTTCGAAATAGCAAACTGAGCAAAACGAATACTTTGCTCTCTTTTCGAACCGCGTTATTCGTAGAACACAGATTCGTATTTTAAAACTGAAGTGCTCATTTCTTCGTGTTTGCATTTGCCTTTTCATAATAAACGTTACAGTCTGTTCTCAGATAAATTTTTACTATATCGTGTCTCTCTTATTAAATCGACGTGGTTCTAAAATGACAGTAACATTAATTTCGTCTGAAAACAGAATGTTATGAACTACTTGGCCAGGGGCTGAGCGGTGAGACCGTAGCTTGTTTTATTATGAATGAAACACATTTGAAATATTAAGCAATTTTTGCGTATTTGTCGAGTTGAGTGTTTTGACTCTACGCTTGCAGATAGCTACATCTTCAAATCAAATCAAAGCATAATTCTTGTAATAATCGAAAGTGCTAGATTTTTTTTGTTCAGAAAAGATTCGAATTTATCACGGCTAGGGATTGCAATACCGGAACAAAATTTCAATACCGGTATTCGGTATTTTTTGGATCTTAATACCGGGATACCGGTTTTAATACCGGTATTAGAAATTTTAGGAAAAAAAAGAAAACACAGGTGTGTTTTTTTTGTTTTTTTGCCAGTTTTTATTAGAGTATTAATATCACAAAAAAATTTATAAATTATAACAGTATATAAAGAATCACAAAAAAAGTAAAGGAACATCTTATTTATTTAATTCACAAAAAAAAGTGTAAATATCACTATTCAGTCTGTGGTACTATTACAAATTTTTGAAATGTGATCTTAAAAAACATAATGCATCAATTGTACTGTCATTAAGCCTGAAAAGTAATCTTGTACAAAAATTACCAGCTGTCGAAAACGCTCTTTCGGCATCTACGCTAGTCGGTGGTACTGTTAGTAATGCGCGATATATTTTTTTCCAAGTATTTACCTCTAAATTCAAAAATTACATTGTCTTATCTTCATTGTCAATATCACTCGCACTCTTACTCTCTTCAAAGTTTGAATCCGAAGTTTCTATATCCACAGTATTTGGATTCTTCTGTTCTTTATTTTTTTGGTATAATACATCCATTACTCCTAACTGAATTCCATGAGCATAGCACAATTGCTGACTTGCACCAATCAACTTTCCAACTTTGTTCATAACTGTTGCTCCATCAGTCATTATGGATACAATTTCTTCTTTCAGTGATAATCCATGTTTCGCTAATTTAGATTTCAGCAATTAAGCTATTAATTAGCTAATTAATTTCGTCCGTTAGGGAGACATAAAAACAAAAACGTATACTATTTTGCTATGTTGGCGATCCCTGAACATATAGGGGAGGCAATTTTAAAAATTTCTAGTAAATACCGAAAAACCGGTATTTAAACTTGTGAATACCGGTATTACAAAATTGTACAAATGGCTCAAAATACCGGTATTCGGTATACCGGTATTGCAATCCCTAATCACGACTGATTCCCTTTTTTATATAAATTGGATAATATTCACAGGCTTACTGCAAACGATTTTTTGAAATGTGCGATTAAATGCGATTTTGTACAATGATAGCATTGATTCAATTAATGAAATCAAAATTCGTTGAGTTTCGCTCCCCAAGGTCATACTACAATATTCATTTAAAAAGTAATTTGAATTCATCTAAATTTTATCACCATTCCGAAAATTATATTATAATTGCTTACTAATTACAGAAAAGGGCAACAGATAATTAGAATTTAAATAAAAATTACTTGATCTAGAATGAATAAAACATGACTTATCTCATTGGAAGAATGTCTATTAGGTCCGAAAGTAGCCAAAAAAAAAAGTTTATAAACGAATTTCCTTTAAAACATGCAAGAAAAATAAATATCACATTCTAATATTCTACAGTAAACTCTCGAGTATACGTCCTAATGTGGAGGAAGGGCATTGCCAGATGACAAGAAAGCCGGATAGGCCGTAATTCTATTAATCCATCTCTTTGCCCATCAATATCAGAAGACAGTTTTTATACCAAACCTCACTGTTATAATACATATTTTCTCATTTCTTATTGAGTACTAAGCCTTCCATTTATTCCATTCCAAGCCAAGTAGAATGTGAATAAGCAGTTGCCGGTAACGTGTCGAGTTAAAATAGAAGTCTCTGTACTTGTAGTTTATATATGTTAATATACTGCACTGCACGTTTCAAGAATTTATTAGAGACAAAGAGAATTATAAGATATTAATTGTTCACATTTTGACATAAATTCTGTAATGCCTTAATTGCAGGAAACATACAAAACATTAACTTAAATCGTAGGTTTAATTCTTAAGAAAATTAACTCAAACTGATTTAATTTTTCACTGATAAATGATTACACAGATATGAAAAGCTAACCCTAAGATAAGAGTCAAAACTTAGTTTTTGCAAAAGTCATTGACAGATGACAGTGAACAATGAGCAGAACGCTGCTCTTTTCCTGTCAACTTGTATTTTGCACACGACACGTAGGAGTATCGTAGCTGACGCAAGCTTCCAATGCGTTGGCAATGTTGCCAATGCAACGCCTTATCTTCAATTAATTACGATAAAAGAAAACTAAGCCGGATAGTCGAGAACCAGATACTCGGGAGTGTGCTGTATTATGAAGCAATTTTTGCTCATTTTTCAAGATAAGTTGGATGCTTTGACTCTAAGCTTGCAGATAGTTGCATCTTCAAATCAAACCAGTCAAAGCATAGTTGTTTCTTATGGCACTTGCCACGAACAAGCCCGCTGTTCGAAGACAGCCGATTTAAGCCTGAGGGGGAGAGCCTCTTGTTTTTATCGTAGAGCCAACTAGGGCCAAGAGTACGACTTGATTACACACACGTCACAACATTTTTACGGGGCGGACTTCATTCACGCATTTTATTCAAGTCAAAGCATAGCTCTTGTAATTGAAAGCGATAGATTTTTTTTTCCTTCAAAAAAGATTTGAATTTATCACAACTAAGATTCTTTTATATATATAAATTGGATAATATTCACACACTTAACGAAAAATATCTTCTCAAATGTGGATTAAAGCCATTTTTTAGAATAAAATGAATGAATTGATTCATTTAATGAACTCAAAATTTGTTGTTGCTCTTCGCTCTCCAAGATTATATTACAATAGTCATTTAAAAAATAATTTGAATTGCTTCTAAATATTAATACCATTGCGAAAATTTTATTATCCTTACTAATTACAGAAAGCAGCAGCAGACCTTAAGATTGAAAATAAAAGTCAAATTAACTCGGAAATCTAAAATGAGTAAAGAATGGTTTATCTATTGGATCCTAAGTAGCCAAAAACAAAACAAAAAAACGATAATATAAACAAATTTTCTAAAAAACATGCAAGAAAAATAAATATCGTATATTGTAACCTTATTCTAATAATTCGCGTACCAAATTGTATTTTATAAGTTCGTGAAACGATTGTTTTTGACATTTTAACGACTATTTGTGTGGTTGAAATGTTAATTTCATAAAAATAATTAGCTGTTGTTTTTATGCATTCCTTTACTACAATATTTTGTGCGATATTATAAATAGTAAAAAGCTACAAAAATATAAGATGTTTTGCAAGGCTTTTTAAGTTAAGTTCGCACCATGACCACTTTTGTTTCGTTACCCAGGATGAAAATATGCCATTTATTAATAAAAAAATATTACCGTGAAACCTTCACTAAACTTTTCTTTATTTTTCAGAATCTGTGAGAAGAAGTAATAGCAAATACTTATAACAAAAATTAGTTATTTTAAATCAGCTGTTTTCGGCTATGTGTATTAAACGACATATGC
Organism: Argiope bruennichi; assembly: GCF_947563725.1. Taxonomy (NCBI): domain Eukaryota; kingdom Metazoa; phylum Arthropoda; class Arachnida; order Araneae; family Araneidae; genus Argiope; species Argiope bruennichi. The sequence goes on from NC_079162.1 coordinate 108,984,621, forward strand.
GAGGAAGCAAAAAAAAAAAAAAAAAACTTACGAGTATACAAATAAACGCATTTTTCAAACTATATTTAATATAAAAATTTTTAAAAATATTATAATGGAAAAAACTATCTTATCATTCTTTTTTTTGTTGTTGTTGTTGCTGTAATTAAACCTAGAATATCAGTTTTTCTAAATGTTGTTTAAATCTCGCAGTTTTTTAAATAACTTCAAAAGATGCAGTAAAAATGTTTTAAATCTGCCGAAATCTGATTTTCCCACCCAATAAATTATTAAAATTCTTAAGAATGACGAAAAATTTAATTACATTGCGAATGGAACTAGGGAGGTAAATAAAATGATTTAAAATATGCTTTCCTTTAATAGGAATGGAAGCATTGAAGATAAAATAATTTTTTTTTCTAAGTATTTGGTTAGAAATATGGATGTTTAATGTAAAAATTTTACTTTATTTGTCACGTAACTACACTAAACGCTTCTTTCTATCTTATAGTATTTGTGAACGAAATTTGAAAAAAAAATTACCATGCATTTCAATAATATATCCACTATTTTTGAATTTCACTTTTATTTATATAGAATACGCATTATTTATTTCCAATATTTCCTCCAAATTTCAAAGTGGTTTGAATTAATTACTTATTTCAAATTAAGATGCAGTAGAATTTTTCAAAATGAAATTTGGAAAAAAAATTTAATAATAAATTATAATTTAAAAAAATTAATTTAAATTATAATTTGGATATAATTTATTATTTGGAAATTTTTAATTATACCTAAAATTTGGAAATTCGGCATTGACTTTGTCAAAATATTTAAAGCATTTTAAATTATTATTTAAGAATTCAATCGAGGTTTTCAATACAAACTTTGAACTTGAAGTCAGACCTATTTTTAAATCAAATTTTTAGAAATGTGCAAAATTCTCGAATTAAATATCCGTATATGGATATAAGTGCTCCTAATTGCAATTTAAATGCATCATTTTATCTTACTTTCAGTTGACTAAAAATTTCAAATTTATTGCGATTCGCAAATCGTCTTACACAAATATTTTCCCAACAATTTGACGGATTCTCCTGTTTATTAGAAATTCCATCTTATTAATAATTTCTAATTCAATTATCTTTCACATTTGAAGCCGTCCTGTTTGCAGACGGAAAACAAAATCGCATTAACATATTAAAAGCTACTCGTTTAAGAGGAAATCTAACGAAAATTCTGTCTAGCGCATTAAATTTGATTTCAGATATGAATTCTCTCGAAAAGTTTCTGCCGTAAATGTTTTCTTTATCTTTCAAAAGGTTGCCGGTAAATATCGATTATAACATTTTAGATGACATCTGAAACACCGCTTCAGTCTGGAGTCGGTCTACCTTCGTAAATTCTTCTGTCCCAGTGCCAGTCGCGGTAGAAGAGCGTATTGACCCTTTAAAAGGCCATTTTTTTTCTAGTTGTGGTATATTAAATTATTTTTAGAATTGAGATTGGCTTAAGAGAAGAGATTCATTTAACTTATTAGATAAATTTAATTTGATTAGTAATTAGCAAATCAAAACACGGCATTTTGTGTGTGATAAGGAACTGAAGCATTTAAGTTTCTGTCTTATTGAAAAATGCGTCAGAACTTATCCCAATCTATATAATTTCATTCGAAGATTGATAAATTTGGTGGGGAGCATACTTCCCATGGCCCTTGAAATTGTTAATTAGTCACAGTTATGCCATTGAGAACCAAAATTATTTCAAGGATTTCTATTTCACTGGGGCAAATTGCAAATAAGTGTGTCCTTAAGCAAAATTGAATTATTTCCAGCTTGTTGCATATTAGACTATTTCGAATGCAACAGTTGATTGAGATACCCACCATTAGAATTGTTTCGAAAACAACTATATCTGAAAATAGTGATAGTGAATATTTATTAGTGATTTGACACATATCAAATAGTGATTTATTATTAAATTGTCTTTTAGTTTCGCCACTTGTCGTGAAGTTTATGAATTTTTCTTCCTCATCAATTGAGAATCCTTCGGGAGTCTTATGAATCCTTTAATCGGGACGATTAAAGGACGCAGGAAATTAATCAAAATTAAGGTCCGTCTCAAAATAGTTGTCGAGTTGCTTCAAAACGGGATATTGACGACTTTTAGCTGGATATCGATATGAAAATCCTGAATAACCAATGCAACGCCTTTATTTCCTTTCCTACTCGTTTAGAAGGAAAACGGGTTAAACTGATTCTTGCTTCTGTTCTATGCAATTTAATCTAACATTTTAAAATTAATTTTAAAGAATAGAAAATTTTTCTTTCCTTTAAGAATACAGTGGAAATATTAATTCCAAATCCAAACAAGTATTTTGTAAAAATGTTTTGATTGCCCTTTTGATCACCTTGAGAGCAACCACAGTTTCCGTTGGAGAAAACAGAAGATTCTCGAGAGCTTGCGAAACTTTTAGTTCTTTGTATGAATCTTTATCGATTAAACGTTTTATAATTTTTCAAATCAAAGATTCATTTCCATAGACTAAAATTCATCTTCATAAATGAAGGTGGGCACATTTTGAAGTTCAGTGTATTGGATTTTGTCTAATTCTTTACTTTATCACCAAAGACTTTCTTTTCCGAGTAGTAAAAAAAAAAATGTTCGGTATTATATCAGTAAACCGTGCTTATTTGTATTCTAATGTTACACTGTTTTCAAAAAATATTTCAAAATAAGCAAGTTGTTCGATGATGCTGACTCAGTTATCGTGATTCAGTTGCAAGTGGCATATTGGTGACAAAAACGTGTCAAACTGGACGACAGATTCAGATATTGATTACCCAGTACAGTGTTTCCAAACTACTAAAACTCACTGACAACGATGAGGCATGGGATGGATTAGATTGCCAACTAAACGGTTCTTGTGGGATCTTTTGTCCTTATTGCTACAGGTAATTTCCAGTTCAATTAATGTTGAAGGCTGACAAAATGTCCTATGGTTCCTACATGCCAATGCTCAATCGCACAACTTTATCTTTATTTGTTGTTGTTGTTTAATCAGGGGAAAAATCAAATGCCTTTCGAGGACGCGCTTTGATTCACTTGGATTAATTGTTGTCTCGGTACATATGACTACAAAATTCTATATAAAAATAGAAAGAAAATAGTCAAATTTTCCATCTGCAATGTACGCAAATAACCAAAATTAGAATTTTCTTGAAATGTGATTTCTACCTTTATTTCTCCTTGGTTAATTTCTTATGTTTCGCTGTATTTTTATTTAAGATTTTAGAGTTTAATGTTGAATAGCACCTGAAAATGTAATGATTAAAACTTCGATGAAAATAAATTCTTTCCACCCTCGGTATATTGACATTTGATTGCCAAATGTTTGATCAATGTGAAAGATTGTTTATATTACATTCATCGTTCATTCTAACTCATATTTTTGTCTATTGAAATAAGCATATTTCCAACTCTGTTTGAAACCAGAATATCGTTTTTCCATACCAAGTTCTATATTTTGAAATATTTATACAAACTTTTGTATTCAGAAAATTTTAAGTCTTTCTATAAATAGGATTTTTAAAAAATACGCAGAAATATCTGTAATGAATATTACAGATTTTCTGTATACATACAGGTATTGTTATCCTTCCGAGGCTTGTAAGACAGTTCAAGCATGTGATGGTTAATAAATGTTTACCCATTACTGCAAACTGAGTCGACTTAGCCACGTGGGGCAACTTGACTAATCTTTGAAAAAAATATTTGCTTCCCCTACTAAGCTTCTGAACAAGCAATAAAGGTGCCAATGATTTCATCGCACAGAGAAAAGACATTCAACGTATCCTTTTTGCACCTTACAAACTGTTTACAAATTTTAATCGAAGCTTTAGTTTTCATTTTATTGAACAAGCGTTTTTGATAGTCATATTAAATTCTTCGTTCAAACCATCCGAGATAAATAAAAACTATTTGTTTTGCTTAAATCAGCACATAACTCCATTTCAGAATCACATTTATATTTAAACCTTATTTCCGTTTAATAATATAACTAGGCAAAGTTGATCAGACATCAAGGCAAAAATAGGACAACTTTGTTAATCAAAAATTTTATCTATTCCTAAAATTCTTGAATATCGTTTTCAAATCGTGTATTTCCCGCATTTAAATATTTCAGATGCCCATGTCAAGTTGAGAAGCAAGGTCATGGTGGCCTGGTGGTAAGTCTCGTCTTTGGGATCGGAGGGTTCTAGGTTCGAGACCAAATTCCATCGCATAACCGTCGTGTAAGCAGGTCTAATGCACGTTATAAATCCGTCGGGGCGAAATGTCCTTAAGCTGGTGCGGTGCGGAAGTTTGATGAGGGAGGTGCCAGCTCAGATGCCTTCGTCACCTGACCACGATTCAAAATTGCAAGGTCCGTCCAAAAATTGCCCCAGTGTTGCTTTTTGAAACGTTAATATAACTAAACCAAGTTGGGAAGCCGCATATATCGAAATTATGATTATACAATGTAGCAATTTTCTATATCTGCTGTGATTAATAAGGAAACGATCAATGGAAAAGCATTTGAAATTTATAATATCCTTCGAAGAATCATTGAGAATAAGTGAAGTGTTTCCATTCGAAGAAACCAAAATGCTAGACTTTATTGAGCAGTGATGAGGAAGGTGACATCTTGGAACTTGTACAGATTGGAAAATGCCTCTTGACGTTCTTTGTGAAAGAGTTTTTAGATTCATCCGTTAGGCAAACTCCCCAATATTATATTTGGTGGGAAAAGATCAATTCTCCTGAGTATTTCTACAGCAAATTAAATTGGAGTGGGAGTGGCTCATAAATGGAAGAACAATCAGAAAAATGATCATAAAAGCAGAAATGAATATAGATGGGATTTTCTTTCATGGTGAAATGTTGAAGGTCAATACGACTCAGGAGATTTGTTTAGTTCTTCAAAACTAAAGCTTCGAATATTTGTTGAAATAAAGTTCTTGGGATAAGATGATAAACTTCCTCAATTGTATTGAATCGGAGAATTTGAGGTCTTTTCGAACGAATGACAGATGGAAAATCTTTCACTTCTCAAGCTTGTATAATGAAGCTTTACTTTTTGTACAAAATATCGTGTACATAATTTATCCTCTTTACAATGAAAATTTATCTTTACAGAGAAAATTGTAAACTTTGTTAAAATTTGTTTGTTTAAAATTACATTCTAATTTTAAACAAAGTTTTGAATATTTTTTAAAATCTTTCTCTACAATGAAGAACTAATACTAATGTGTACTTTCATAGTTTAACAATTTTTGTTTTAAAGGATTTCGCCTGGTGTTAACACAATTGGCAAAGTTACCCCTTTTCCAAGGTAACTTTGCCAACGTTGTTTATTTTTTTTTTAAATATATAAATGTTTACTTAAACTGTCATGTTTCTATAAAATAAACTAGCGATTAAGGTCAAAGTTTTATAATGGTTTTGAAGTATTTTTATATGTCGCTGGCTTAGAAAACAGTTCAGACGAAAGAAAAAATGTGGCAAAGTTGTCTCAATTTACGGTACATTAAAAAAATGAGTTGCATACTTTCTGCAAGCTTTTAACCTAAAACCTTGCATCAATTTTGAAACGATAAAAATATAATAAGCTTCTATTTTTAATTCAATTATTTTATATTGTCTTTTAAATGGAATGAGTTTAATTTATTGTAGAATGATAATAATCTATGAGGCAAAAAATAAAAATTACGAAGACGTCGCCCGCTATTAAAAGTTTTGTAACAAAATTAAACAATGTATCTTATTTAATATTCTCTTATCAAGTAATAAGAATAAAATGAGAAACGTTCTTTGTTTTCCACAACGAAGATCTAAAAGATTTTAATCCGCCGAAGGAATAAATTTTGTAACAAACTCAGTATTAAGGGGAAATGATTAGTTCCGTGTATTCAAAAACAAAAATTAAAATATGTAACTTCGGTAACACTCCTTTTTAAATATCTCACACTTTTAATTTTTGTTTTATTATTGATTTCTGAAATTGCTTTTATCGTCTTATTAATAAATTTCTCTTTATTAATACTCTTCGTCGAATGTTTTGAAACATTTCATTTTTTGAAATACGTCGTTAAATGAAAAATTAGATCGGTTTTATTTTGCCTTTGGTTAAATTCAATCTATAATTGGCCTCGGATTACCTTAATAGAATATATTTCTCATCTGAATTTTTCAGATTAAATCTTAGTTTAATCCTATAAATTAAGGTTTATTAAACTATAATTCCCTCGCATTAGAACACTATGAATGAAAGTGAATATTCATAAATAGTTAGCACACAATAGAAGGCGAAACTATTCAATAGATTTTCTTCAAACTTTGTTCACACTTAAAGGCTTAAGAAGGATTTTAATGAAGATTTCATGGCGGTTAATTAAGTTTCTTTTTTTTTTTATTTATAGAAAAACTGTTTGCATAGAAGAGGTAATGAGATGTTCATAAGATGACCTCGATGCATTTTTAAATTTTAATTAAATTATTGAAATTTATTGAATACACAGATTTACCCTTTGCAGTCGAGATATGACTCATTGTTACCAATTGAAACTCTAACAAAAGAGTTTACAAGAACTAATATATATAATATTCAATCTTGTAAAGGAAAAGGTAAGATGAGCTTTTCAAACACTTTGTATTTTATACCTCTCAACAATGAAATGAGCTTTTATATTCTGTAAAAAATCATGAATTTAATTACTTTTCCGAGTGTAAAGGATTAAAGAATATTTTCCTTCCCAGCAACGTCCCGTATATTAGTTAAGCGGATGTTCAGCTTTTGGATCAAAAATGTTAAACACGTTTATAATTCTGGGATATTTCCAATTTAAAATAAGTACTAATTATACATAATTGTAAATATGTTCCAATGACAGGAGGTAAAAATAAATCCTAAGTTCAAAGCAAAATACTTACAGAAAAAAACAAAGTCTGAACACATAATTTATTTACTAAAACTTTTCATTATTCCAGACGGTTTTCTTTTAACGAATTAAACTTATATTTTGTCTGAAGCTAGTACAAGTACATTTAAAAGAATGAAGTTTAAAAGAATCTTGCTGAAAAAAGGCTTATCACTATAAATAAATTTATACAACGGTGTGAGAGGGTTCAATAGCCTTTGAAATAAACGGACAAATTATGATGCAAAGCAGACAATGATCAATAAATTCGAGAAAGCACGCAAATATAATACAAATAACAATATACTTAAAAAAATGGAAAAGATTTAGAGAAATGCGAAACGTCTATTTTCTAAGTGTTAATGTCTCTTTTCATAGAAATGCTAACACTAAGGAAAATTTTTGTAATTATTTATCCACTAATTTATTATTTTAACAAGTTTTATTACTAACGGATTGAATTAAAATCTTGCAAAGAGAATATGTATTTAATATTTATAATGCTTTACGAGATGTGTTAATCAAATTCACTGCTAAAAAAAAACGTGAACGATGCCGTTTACAATGTAAAGCTTAAAATAGCAAACGAAATTTATGCTAACTGTATGTATCAATGCTAATCTGACGGTCAGGTTAATCAGACAGTCGGGTTAATAAACGTATAAACCATAATGTGCTAATTTTACTCTAGTTAAATTATAGTGATGGATTTAAATATTCAAATTTAAACCAGAGATATGGTGTTCATTGATTTTAAAGTATGCGCATTTCGTATTAGCAAATATTAGCAGTGAAGATTTTATCGACGGTCGTCTTATTTTTATTCGCAAAGAAATATAATAATTTTATAGTTTAAATAAATATATTTAAATATGAAGATATTTTATAATTTATGATAAATAATTATAAAAAATGGTATAAAGAAATAAAATACTAGATATAATTAATTTCTTAGTACGTATTTGCATAAAGCTGTTACGAAAACTTTAAAATATTTCCAGAATAGAAGTCCTAAGAATATATTTTCACAGGTGTGAATTCCCATATGCAAGTAAAAAAATATCCGAATAGTGATTTTATTAAAATCAATGTTACTAAAAAAATGTTTATTTCTCCCTAAACATTGGGTAAAGATAATTATAACTAATTGACTAATTATAAAGATTTTAACTAATTGAGGATAATTTATCGATTAAAGCTAATTGATTAATTATCGGCTTATTTATAATTTGATTTTTCATAATACTGTTTTCGTTTACAGGATTTTTGAGCATCAAAACACTAGTTTATGATCAAAATATAATTTCGTGAACGCTAAACAACCCAAATGCCACAGTTGTTTTCAAAAAATGCACTTAATTTTGACATCATTTTCATACGGCATCTTTTGTAAATATTTCTGATTTCAATGGCGTAGTTTCAGACTAAAGCTTTTAAATATTTTGATATCGATAAGCAAGTTAATACCGTTGTATTCATTAATAATCGTTTTTCAGTATTTATTCATTTTATTTCACAAATTTTTTTACAAGTAATCATCTTACGTATTTGTTGCAATGAATTAAATCCAATACATACCTTTTTATAATAAGCCTAAAATAATTTTTTTTTCGAAATAGTTCAATATATTTTTTTCCTTTTAAAATTTAATCTTGTTTCATACTGCTTTTTTAAATTTTTTTTTTATATATATATATTAAAGCATTCGAACAAACTCCAGTGATAATGGTCTCCACGAAACTTTCTCGCATACTATCCAATAAAGGTCTTGTCCCTCCCTCATCCCTCCCGCATAAAACTGTGAACCTTGAGTAAGGCCACGAATGCTTTGTATAGCATTGGAGAACATTGGTTCCGAAATATAAATCTTTGGCGTGAATCTAACATTTTTAGTGAATCTATCGAGTGAATTGTATTTTGGGCGTCTGTTTTCCGACCGATTGTAACCAAAATTTGACACTAAACTACAATTGTAGTCACAAGATCACACACCGAATTTATTTAAGTCATTGAGTTATTCCGTTTACATGCATATGAAAGTACAGACCAACAGATGGTCAATTTTTTGACAGATTCGATTCTACTTTTGACAAGAATGTACATTTTTGTGACTAAACATATATATAAGATTTTATCTAGTTCTTTACGTTTCAAAATTACCGAATTCGCGTATATTTGAGCAGAAAGAATTTGTAGCGATTTGTTATAAGCGAGGATCGAACTCGCAATGTTTGGGTTCGTAGCCGAGTAACAAGACCACAAGACAAAAGTAATTACCTGTGTCCCGTAGCTGTTATCTGGCTTTTAAAGCTTCACCACAAATTCCTTCAATTAGATTTCGTTCAAATTTTGGATAGAAATCTACAAAATTGATCTTAAGTCCATATACCAAATTTCATCCGTCTAGTTCAAAGCGTTTTCGAGCTATATTCATAGACAGACATAATGGCAAAAATGTATTTTTCTATTTGAGGGAAGTCTGAAACGTGGAGATTTGTTAAGATATTAAATTCCAGTTTTTTGAAATTGCAATTCCTATTTTATGTTTCGTATACGGAAATGTAAAAAAAAAAAAAAAAATGAAGAAAAAAAAATCACTTAAGACAAGAATAATTTTTCTTTGATTTAAAAGAATTCAGATTTCATACAATAAACACTCGAAGCTATGGACTTAAAAAAGGAAAGATTGTTTACAGAATAGGATAATCGTACATATACCGATTTTTTCTACTTTAATCGGCAATCTCTTACCGCGTTTTGTTTTCTCTGTTAGATATGATCTTAAGCCTTTTATTATGCACATGAAGTTCTCAAACATTTGAAAAATGCACGCATTAGTAATATTGGGTTTATGGAGAAAAGCAGTCTTTCTTAACTTGGCCAATTTTCTAATTATGTGGTCCGAGGTATTATTTTCTTAGTATCGTCTGAACGAAAGGGCTCTAGACAACAATAGACAATTTTTATTTGCTAATTTCAAAGCTGTTAAATCTGGAACCATGGAATTCTTATTGTTTTTAATACAGTGGAGAGTCTTCTTAACTAAGCAAATTCAAGAAACGATAAATATTAGATATGTACAGTCATTAATATTTTTTCAAGTGCTTTAATATATTTCACGCTATATTCTGAGTGTGAAATAATATTAACCCGTTAACTGTTTCGACTTCTTCGGAAAATGCGTATCTAAATTGTGTCGCAAAAATTTGATGTATGCTAGTATATTCGTTTGGAGTATACTCGTCAAACACAGAGTATATGTAATTATGAAATTATCTTGTAATGAAATTACCTTTATTTATTTCATTAATCACATTTATTTACTTAAACTAACATTTTTTGCATATAAACGAAGAGAAACATAAAAAAAATTAATTTATTATTTTAATTTGCTGTTAGAGAATGGTATTGAGCAAAGCATGGTATAACTCATAATAATCTTTTATTTGTTCCTTTGATTTCGACTGGCCTCAATATTTTAAATATCTTGAAATTTACGAATAAGTTTGAGTTTTTACTAAAATTGTAATTCAAACTGCAAATTGTCACTACTTATCACTCCTGACGAATAAACTCGTCATAACGCAAAATGTTGTACTTTTTCCATGGCGATCATACCCGTCAACAACAGTTAATTGGTTAAGACTTAATATATTGAAATCTTTTAAGTACCGGATGGTCCTAAAATAACTTTCCTTTTTTGCGGGTATCTATGCCTAAAATTTATAAACGGAATAAAACCAAGTTTGGTATACAGGATGAGAAGATGAATTCCGAAAAAGAACTAAGTCAATGACTAGAAAGATTTCGGCGCTTTCGGTACGGAAATAATGAAATCAATAATTCCAACGAAGGCACGGAAAACAGATTACGAGAAATTTCATTAATATTGGAGTAGAAAAAAAAGATGCACATACAGAAATTAATGATACATGTCATGTAACTCACAAAAAATATTCTTTTATTAATCATATGCTTTAAATTACATTTCCAGTGCATTGATAGTACTTTTGAGCATAAGATAATCCACGCCGGCGCCCTGGCCTAGGGGTAGCGCGTCTTTCCCGTGATCTGGGCGTCCCGGGTTCGAGTCCTGGTTCGGGCATGGTTGTTCTTTAAACTGTGTTCTATCTGCGAGGTGTGTGAAAGCACCCCCCTGTAAAAAGAGAGATCATGCAGGCGAGTGTGTGTCATCTTCATATGAGCTAAAAGTCAGACTTCTGCCCTCGGGTGCTCTGGGGTCTTTATCCTCAGAAGCTACTGCACCCCTCTTTCCCTTATCTCTTGGATTTGATTTGGATTGGTGTTCATTCCAAGGGGTATTCCAAGACAACAACAACAGATATTTCACGGGCAGCTCAGTTTTAGTTGTAGATGACTCAAAGCAGGAAATATTATTTTGTGATAACCATATATATTAAAACCAGTTTATATACATAAAATGTTAACGTACGTGGCACAGAAATCGCTTATTCCGAATTGACGAATGACAACAGTGAAATGTAAACAAAACACAATACGAACGCTTTAAGATTGCTTCATTAAACATTTTTACAACTGCATTTAATTGAATGCTTCTCTGACTGATAGAGCTGCAAAAGATGATTAAAAATACTCAGGATAAAGTTCACTGAAAAACTCGATTCACTTAGAAGAAAGATGATGTAAAAGAAATCAAGTAATAAGTGTTAAACAAAGCTTAATTTAACTCGAAAAAATGCTTAATCGTTGTTTGATGGGTAACTGCTATGATTACCCATCTCATTGATGGCCATATTTTCGAAAATTATTATCCGACATTTTTTTTTTTTTTTTTTTTGCATTATCTTAACTCAAAATATTACCTTTTTTATGATAATTTTAATGATTTTTATCTATGTACAATTTTTATTTTTAATATTTTTTTAAAATGTAATATAAATTTTTAACAATTAATTTCTATTGTTAAGATGAAATTCAAACTCTTCCTTCAAAATATTCAATCACGTGCTTTTGTCAGTGTTAAAATCCAGCTTAAATAAATGCTTTAAATATTATTTCCATAACATTTTCCCTTTCGCTTTTATTTCGTAGATGCGTACTTTTTAATTTACAAGCGATATAATTTGTTTCGATTTATTTAGTTAAATTCGTGTTTTTTAGTATCAAATAACAAGGTGAATTTTTAAAAAATATATATATTCCATATTAATGTTTAACAATATAAAAAGTCAATCTGGGCGAACAAGCTAGTCTCAAAGGCGGCTAGTATCTTTTTAAAGTTATTGATGCTCCTATCGAATGAAAAAAAAAAAAAAAATAGTTCATTCTTACTTGCTTATAATATTTAAGTAATCGAATATTATTTCAGATAAATTGGCATTTCATAAGAAAGAAAAATCAGAATCGCAGTGTTTGTCGCTAAAATATAATAAGAAACTTCTAATTTCCTGATAATATTCATGTACACAAAGCAAAGACAGCTGCCAGAAAATATTGATCTGCGACAGTTGTTTCAAGATTGAGAGGTGGGGTGACAAGGGGATTATGGATACATACCTCAGGCTCCCCTTTTAAAGGCGCCATGTAGACAAAATATAAGAGTTTTTATATCTTTTTAAAGTCTATTACGACGGCGGGGTGAAAAAAGATTCCCCGGTCGCCATTAACCCTTTTGTTAAGCCAATGATAATATCCGAGAGCAAAAATTCACTCTATGCCTCAGGTTTTGCTTATTTTCTTCGCTCCAATGGCATGTGATAAGCTTTTTACTTTCTCATAGACGAAGTATAGAGAAAGTATTGTAATCGTCAAAAAATGTGAACGAGATTTTGACGCATCTCCTCGTTTTAGACTCCCATGAGATCGAAAAGCACAATTTTGGCATCATGTCTGTCTGTGACAAATTCAGATGTTTTGGACTTAAAGGATGAAATTTGATTTAACGGTCTTTACAACAAATCTGTAGATTTCTAATACATCTTTTGAGCAAAATCCCAAAAGGGGTGGATACTGTCGGCCTGTTCTTTCAGAAGCAAGTCAACTCAAAAACGCAATGACTTAAATGTATCAAATTTGGTATGTGATTTTGTGACTACTCTTGCAATTTTATGCCAAATTTTGGTTTTAATCGGTTGGGAAAAGCATGTCTAAAACACAGATTCGATTTTTGGATTACAGACTGTCAGGAATAAATCGCTCAAAAAGCTGTAAGTATCATGCCATAGATTAAATAAATTTTAAATTCACGCCAAAAGTTAATATTTAATATTTCGTAGTAAATATTAATATAATATTTATTACGAATATTAAGTTAATATTTAATATTCGTAATAAATATAATATTAATTTCGTTAATATTTCGTAACAAGGCATTCTTTGGGATAAACTAATTAGAGAGTATCCATTTTGGAAAGAGCAACCCAGCTGTTTATTTAATAAGATGTTATTTTGATGCTATTTAATTAAAACTTAATGATGATTTCGTAAAACTCAATTTTGTGTTTTACGAACACAAAATTGAGGAAATTGTTGGAATTAGAAAAATCCATAAAAATTACTTAGAATATATTTACCGAAATGGTGACAGGCGTCTTTGATTTATGAGTAAATCAGTTTAATTCTGCGCATGTTAGAAACTGATTCGCATGAACTATTCAATTCTGCGCATTAGTTCTAGACAGCTCTGAAATACCATTATTTTCGCTTATCCATGTTTTTGCTGTTTTATAAAGCATGATATAAAAAAATTTCTTAGAATTCGAAAGTTATTCAGAGGTTATGAATTGATGTCTTCACCAAAACGGTTTAACCCTTTCTAGGGCCATGGGAAGTATGCTTCCCACCAAATTTATCAATCTTTGTATGAAATTATGTAGGTTGGCATAAGTTCTGACAAATGTTTTAGTAAGTCAGAAACTTAGATGCTTCAGTTCTTTATCTCAGACAAAATGATGCGTCTTGATTTGTTACTTAATTATTAATTAACCAAATTAATTAATCAAATAAAATTTATCTAATAAGCTAAATGAATCTCTTTTCTTATTCTAAATTCAAGCCTAAAAATATTTTAACATAATATGACTAGAAAAAAAATGGTCCTTTAAAGGGTTAAGAGACCGTTGGATTGACTTTGTTGTGTCTATTCGACTTTGTCAGAATTCTAGTGCAATCTTTTAATACTTATACCACTTATCACCTAAGAAATGTTCTCGTGAATTTGTACGCAAAATGGTGCAAACAAAACAAATCAAATTCGATGTATTTGGTGTTCTGCCAACTACTATCATTTATCATTTTAAAAATATTCGAAGTAAGGATTTTGGCTATTTTTACATTTTTGTGAAGTTTATCAAGGCATTGTAGGATGCAAACTATACCTGATAAATAAGAAATTTTTTATCAAGTTTCTTGAAGCAGAACATACTAAGGAGAGATTTGTTAATATGCACTTTTTAATATTTGTTTATATAACCATAATGGGATTGCTGTTTAAAACTACTGATTTCAGTTTTTAAAAAATCTCTAAATCCATTTTTGTTGAATTAGACGATCAAGTTTATATTCAAGTGAGATCCTGAGGAAATGGCACAAAGAACTATCAGTTACTTCCTCTACAAAACTGTTAAGTCTGTTAAATTTAAAGGAAATTTTTGATTTAATGATTTTAACGCAAAAGGCAAACGTGCGTGTTTCATGCATTTCTGAAATGGTTCTTCTGTTTCATAGAACAGAATGTAAGCTTATTAAAATTTCGTACAGATGAAATAAATTTTAATATTGCATATAGGGATTGCAATACCGGGATACCGAATGCCGGTATTTTGAGCCATTTGTACAATTTTGTAATACCGGTATTCACAAGTTTACATACCGTTTTTTCGATATTTACTAGAAATTTTTAAAATTGTCTCCACTATATGTTCAGGGATCGCCAACATAGCAAAATAGTATACGTTTTTGTTTTTATGTCTCCCTAATGGGCGAAATTAATGGCTTAATTAATTGCTTAAATCTAAATTAGCGAAACATGGATTATCCCTGAAAGAAGAAATTGTATCCATAATGACTGATGGAGCAACAGTTATGAACAAAGTTGGAAAGTTGATTGGTGCAAGTCAGCAATTGTGCTATGCTCATGGAATTCAGTTAGGAGTAATGGATGTATTATACCAAAAAAATAAAGAACAGAAGAATCCAAATACTGTGGATATAGAAACTTGGGATTCCAACTTTGAAGAGAGTAAGAGTGTGAGTGATATTGACAATGAAGATAATAACAATGTAATTGTTGAAGATATTGCTAATGAGAATGAAATATTAACCCATCACGAATTGCTTCCTTTAATTTATAAAGTTTGAAAAATTGTTACGATATTTAAACGTTCCCCAATAAAAAAAAAATGACATATTACTAAATTATATACTAACTGAAAATAAAACAGAATATATGTTAATATTAGATTCTAAAACACGTTGGAAGAGTTTACTCCTAATGATGGAACGATTTTTGAAACTGAGAAATCCAAACCAAAAAGCAATAATCGACTTAAACCTGTAAATTAATTTTTCAGATAGTGAATTCGACTTAATATTCAGACCTGCATCACCTCTACTTCCAATAAAACTGACTATTGAGGCATTATGTCAGAGAGATTCTAATTTAATCAACAGCTAATGCAACAATAAATTTCATGTTGCAGTCACTGAAAGAATAGCACATATCACTATCTGAAGAATTATATATTACATTGAAAAATCGCACAGAAGAAAGGCATACCGAAATAGAAAATGTCTTACGGTATTTACATAATTATAATGATTTTGAAAATGAAGAAAAGAAAATAACCAATTCAAATCTGTTTTTTATAGTAAATTTTCTTAAAATTTTTTACCCACAAATCTATCCACATTCAGAAGAATTCGATTCAGTTATCGAAGATTATGATGATACTAATGTCGATAGTGAAAAGGAATTCTCTTGAACAAAAATTAGAATTAGCGATAAATAAAAAAAATTTCAACGAATCAAAATACAATACAGAAATCAGCTATATCCAAAACCATCCGACGAGAAATCGATTTATTTGAAGATGAGGGATTTAGAGGTAAATACTTGGAAAAAAATATATCGCGCATTGCTAACAGTACAACCAACTAGCGTTGATGCCGAAAGAGCGTTTTCGACAGCTGGTAATTTTTGCACAAAATTACTTCTCAAGCTTAATGACAGTACAATTGATGCATTATGTTTTTTAAGATCATTTTTCAAAAATTTGTAATAGTACCACAAACTGAATAGTGATATTTACACTTTTTTGTGATTTAAATAAATAAGATGTTCCTTCACTTTTTTGTGATTCTTTATATTCTGTTATAATTATACCCTGTATTTTCTTATATACTGTATAATTATGTACTGTACTTCTTTATATACTGTAATTTATAGGTTATAAATTATTTTTTGTGATATTTACACTCTCTAATAAGATTGGCAAATAAAACAAAGAAACACCTGTGTTTTCTTTCTTTTTCTAAAATTTCTAATACCGGTATTAAGATCTAAAAAATACCGAATACCGGTATTGAAATTTTAGTCCGATATTGCAATCCCTAATTGCATATTCGTCGGTCTTCAAAATAATATGTTGTTGTGTTCTAATGTGCATCATTGTAGCATTTTAGTGAAAGAAATTTATCATATTGCGAAATGAAGTGCGTATTAAGCTTTTAAATATTTACAAATATGGCCTTTAGAAAAAAAAATTATAAAAAACCACAATACAATAAAATTTTCGAGAATTTCTAAGATTCTGTCAACATACCAGCTAAAATCGAACTTGTGTAAATTATGTCACCTTAAACCGACTCTTATATCGAACTTTAGTAAATATATTTTAATTTACATCTCTCAAGTTTTCTAGTATGCTTGTATATCTAATAAGAACAGTGAATGAAATCCTACGAAATATTAGACTAAATAATATTCACATAAAGAGATAATCATTTTCTCTTTTGTGGTCTCTTTTCGGTTGCAAAATTTAAGACTACCTATGGATCATGATTTTTTTTTTTTTTTGTCTCAAAAAGTATGTCTTTATACGCAAGATAAATACAAATAAAGCATTAATGCCGAAAACAAATTTAATTCGCTCTAAAATATATACAAAGAATTAAATCTGTTTAAAAAATAAACAATTGATTATAATTAATATAATAAACAAGAAATCTTAATTTGAAAGATGTTTTCTTTCCCCTCATTGAATGTCGCAGAAGCGTGAGCTGTTAAATGTTGCGGTGACCCCAAGTTTATTGTCCATGACCTCCCCTCCACACACACACACACAAACACACACTTCAAGGCCCGTGAAACCCGCAGTTCAAGAAACCTTAGATAACAGCTTAAATATTTAGTCTGATATCATTAATAGTACAGGTGGTTTTGTTTAGATGCTTCGTATTTTACTTTAAAATCACTTCTCTTTGCGGATATGGATCTTAAACTTTGTGCTTTACGGTAAATGATATTCATCATAACCTTGCCCAAAAACTCGTGTAAAAAGTGAAAAAAAAAATGAGTCAATCCCCGGCGGAAGCTCTTCCAGCTTCCTCAATGGAAAGGAAGCAGCTGTTCTTCCCCATGCTGTACGTTCCTTTTTGCTTTCGACCCGAGACCTTGACTTGCCGCTGCTGCCGACGACTTGCGAACAACAACAAAAATTCACCTCCCTTCAGTTGTAAAATCGTCTGCCCTAAGACTCAGCAACGGAAAGAAACCCGAGTGTCAGCTAAATTGACCAGACGCTTGAAGTATTCCAGAATTTCGACTTTGCTGGATTTGTCCTGAATTCACATCGAATAGTCCTTGAGTGAGAATTTTACTTATCAATGTACAATTGATAACAAAAACTTCTGAAGAATTATCTTTTTCAATTTATTCTATACATGGAATATGGTGATCTCCTAATATGCCCAATCTAGATGAATCAGCATAAAGTAATTTCAAAAAGACTTATATTTCCTTCTTTTTTTTCAAAAGATTTTTTTTTATGTATAATCGTTTTTTTAGTGTTTCTAAACTTGTTTTAGTTTATCCAATACCCTCCTCGCCACAGCTAACCTGTCGTGCTTCAGTTCAAGAAATTTGTTCGTTTTTGCTAATTTAAGTGACCAGATATTCCAAATTTCAATCCCAAATACTCTCTGGGAAGAGAGGAGGCAGTTAGAAGGACTGTGAAAAACAATCCAGAAAGAATGAAAAAGTCATATTGGAAACAGTATAGTTGGTTTTTTGAAATTTCAAAAAATAATTGAAAAAAGGAGCATTTTCATAAAGAGAACCATAAAAAACATTGCTATTTTTTCTCGTGCTGTGTTTTTTATATTTCAAATTTTTCATATGAAGATGACTATGTTATGTATCATAAAAGAAATGTAAGAGATCTTCCGAAATTAAATTTAATAAAAAAAATAGACCAATTAAATATAGTTCTTAAATATGAGCTAGTTACTGGCTAGTATAAAGAGAATTCTGGACATAAAATTTGGATTCTAAAATTGGAAAAATCCCTGCAAAAACTGGGCCTCTGGTCATTTTGATTGAAACTCAAGGAAAATGATTTGAGGATTATAATAGATTGACCTTTAAGGAATTTTATTTTTTGAGAATTATCTGTAATAGTTATAATTCCAATACACCCTTCCTAATTAAGAAGGTTATATTCGAATATGAAATTCTTATACTTACGGGGGAAAAAACCCTGCAGATTTCTGTTAAAGTGTGAAACGATATTTTCTTAGCTATTTACTTCAAAATGCATGTTTTTGAATTTTCATATATTTATGAGACTAAAAGTTGAAATTCCTCCAAATATAAAAACGTATTTCAATGGCCCAAACCAACATTTCATAAATATTACGAACTAATAAGCGTACGAGCTCTGAATTTATGCCTCGCTTTTCTCTTTCTAGCATCAGGCAATTAAAAAAAAAATATTTAGCTATCTGCTCTGTTAATATTTAAGATCTAAAAAAACTTTCATTGGCATCCCTTTTATTTTTATTGAGAAAGAAGTTTTAAAATTCCTATATACAACTCATTATAACATATGTAACAAATTCGGTAGTTTTTAAAAATTATTACAAAATCAAATTGTAGCTCCAATTTTTGTCGACATTTTACGCGAGGACTCCAAATTTCATTTTATCACTTAATACAAAAAGCGTCATTTGTATGTTAATCTTTAGATTATGGGAAAATATCTCGAAATATTTTGTAGCGGTTATAGAAGCATTCTGGCGATTTAACGCGAAAGTGCTTTCATGCATGCTTTTTAATATATTTTAATTAATTCGCTTTAATTAGATTAACATCCGATTTTGATGCTACACGAACCTCGGGCGAATCTCAGCGGAACAA
Organism: Argiope bruennichi; assembly: GCF_947563725.1. NCBI lineage: Eukaryota > Metazoa > Arthropoda > Arachnida > Araneae > Araneidae > Argiope > Argiope bruennichi. The sequence continues at coordinate 109,003,956 of NC_079162.1, forward strand.
ATTTCGTAATTCTGAACCGTAGTAAGATAGCGAAAATAACTTTACACACCCCTCTCCATGCTTTTAAAACCACACCGCTGACCGTTGAGGTTTGCCGTCGATTGATTTAACGTGCTCTAGACCTATGTATACAGTAGATCTTCCCTAGAATCGGGTCTTCATTGGAAGATAAGATCTGTCGCCCTTTCGATTGTCCGTGGAGCAATCTATCTTGTCAGACATCAATAGAAATCTAGCAATCACGTGTGGATACTATTGCATCAATCAATCCTTTCCCCTGATGAAGTTCTAAATCTATGGAATAATTAGATAACGGATAAATTTCGACTAAAATCTTTAAAGGCTATTTGGTACGGGATCTGTACCAGTCGTAAGAAAAGGGTTAAAGTGGTGGTAGTGAACAGAAAACTATAGAGGATAAAAAACTACCAATGCATAAACTAACTAAATACAATCCCTACTTTGTTTATTTAGAGAGATTTTCCCCATTATCAAGCAAGTCATCATTTTTTTTTTTTTTACAGATCAAATTATTTTAAGGAAATAACATACTAAAAAAAGAAATTTTCTACTATGCGATTCGGGAAAAATGCATGCGATGATTAGCATCAGAATACGAGCAAAAAATTCATCTATCATAAATTGAAATAAAATCAGATACAAAAGAAGAGGAAATAAATCTATGTTAGAAATTCAGTTAAAATATTTAAAATATCATTTTTGAAAAAAAAAAAAATCAGAAATATTCAATGTTAGTGGAACATGCTTCTTTGTAATTTACATCGTAAGTAATGCGTTATATATTAAATGAAAAGCACGAAAAATACGTTCAACCAAATAATTCAATATTTGTTTTACATCCTTCGTTTCCGAACGAATGATGTTTCTAATAAATTTCGTTGCACTTCTAAGTATTTGAAAAATATTTTTATCTCAACTGAGACAACTGCAATTTTTATTCTATTTACAATTTTGTAACTGAGAATTGTTTTATTTTATTCTATTTCTCGATTCATTGTAACTCAATTTGTTCCCGTAGGGCTTCCGTGTAAAAATAGATACTATAAATTTTTCTTACTCAAAAGAATTTCAAATGTTAAATTCAAAAAAAAAAAATAACAAATTTATTTATTAACAAAAATTTTTATTAAATATTTCTAGCATGTTAGCTGTAAAAATTCAGCGTGAAATATGCATGTTTAATTTTTAACTATTTTATTTGTAAATTTATATAACAAAATTTATTCTTTGTCATATTTGATCCAATATCTACATGGGAGATATATAAGGGAAACAGTTTTTAAAACTGAGTCAACAGATTTTATGGATTTAAAAAAAAAAAAAAAAAAAACGGAATAAAAACAAATTTACTTTAAAAAAACCGCCGATATTTTTCTCACTAAAAAAATGTTTAAAAAATTATCGTAATTTGTCTGTTTTCATAAAGCAGATTTGTGCTATTATTCATCTGCTATACTAAAAGAGACACTGAGTACCTTTTAATCGATATTAATGAAATTGGGATATTGATTTTCCTGCTCTTACTAGTCCTATAATAAAATCTGCTTCTAAATTAAATTAACTTCAATTCTTTCATTCAATAAAATAATGAACTTAAAAGCTAAAACCTCAGGTGACAATTTGGATAAAAATTTTGGTTTTCTAATGTGGCAAGATTTGGGGGAGAAAACCGGTTTTTAAAGCGAGTAAATCCTTTAATAGTCACCTGTTTTCGGGAAAAAAGTGTTTTTGAATTCGTTGAAATGTACTGTGAATTACATAAGAATTCCATTTTCAACTGTATTTTTTCAGACTATAACCCTATTTTGAAGTGGGGGGGGGGAGCTACACTTTTTAAAGGAACATTTTTAAAGTAATTTCATAATTTGACATCTGTTTAAAATATTTGAATGTATTTTTTCTTATTCGTTAGTCCATCTAAATATGTAAAGCTTCCATTTTTTTTTCTCGCATATATTAAAGAAAAACATGTCATTTTTTTTTTATTTGGGCACAAAATAGCACAGTTCCAGTCTTATAGTTGGAGGTCCACCGCTTATGCAAACGTGATCATTTAACTTTATGGAGCTCAACAATGAAAATTTAAATCATTGTTTTCTTTTTCAATTTTGAACAATTTGATAATTAATAAATTAGTGAAATTTTTGATTTAATGCAACAAAGGTTTTCGATAAAGTCATATTGCATGTTGAGTACAAATGATGGACCCGATTTTAAAAAATCAGTTTCGAAACTACTGCACATATTACAATAAGTGATGCATGAATTTAAAGAGAAATATACCAAGTTTTTTTCAGTTACAAATGTTCGACGTGTGACCCTTTTGTTACACAGTATACGACCAATCTGTAATCCAGTTCTGTCAATGGTTCGGAATGCCGCACAAATGCTTTCTTTAAATTCTGGCAGTTTTTTCAGCATTGCTGGTGCATAAATGTCTTTTCTCAATGATTTCTTTTTGTGAGGTTACGTCATAGACACTGTTTAAGTACCACCAATGCCGAAAACACTGCTAGAATGCATGGGGACAGAATGCATAAGACATAACTGGTAAAAGCAGGAGAGAAGTGTGACGGCCTTTGACATCAGTTAACTGTTATAGTTCAGCAACGGATTGTAAAACCCTCCGCGCTTTTGCGCATGCGTTAGTATGAGTTTAATTCGTCAAAATAGGGGTGAAAAGAAAAATGAAAGGAGGAAATGTTTACATTTACTAGTATCTCCAAAATCAAAGGTCCAAGGAAATCCAAGGTCAAAGAGAATACCGGAAATGACTCATCGTTCCGCGTTTCACCCCTTAATGAGATGGAATCGTCGGAATGCGGTATTCTCAGAATCTGTTGACGAACTATATCTCCGAATTTCCTCCGATGTTTGGGGATAATGCAGAACAAATGTCTCTAATGACTTCTCCGACTTTGCAGTTTCGCGGGAGTCGCGTGCCTTATCTGACTGTTGCCAAAGTACGCTGCTAATTCCTTATTCGAAACATTCGTTAATGATTTATACGAGCGATACAAATGCATGTGAGCTAAAAATTATGAGAAAACCTTCCTGGTTCAGAATTTCAGACAAAATCAGAAGATTGTTTCACAATTCGATTTCATCAAAGGAGCTTGGTGAAGATTAAATCTGACAAGTGTAAAAGACCCTCCTTCCGATGGTGTTTGGAAGGACAAAACCTGTTAAGAAGTCATCTGATCATAGCTCAAAATAACGATATCAGCCTCAAAATAGTCCTCCTCTAGTTGTAAAATGAAACATTAATGTAAACTGAGGCCCATTTGAAATAGATTTTCTTGATTTCAGATACGACGTTTATCATATAAATAAAGAGCAATCCGATTATTTTGAGATTACTTGATTACCGGATGTGATATTAATAGAATCTTTCTCCTTTTGACTTATCTTTTTACAGTTTATAATAAGTCAGTAAAAGGAATTGTAAGTGGATTCCTATAGGAAGATTAATTACTGCAATGGTTCACATGACAAGCCTTAGGGAAAATTTCTTCAGCTCTGCACCGATCATGATCCCTAGAAATCCCAAATCACCCTTCGTTCAAAAGTTATATACGTATAACGCTTTGTACATATTATCTTGTAAAGAGGATAACCAGAGTAATTTTGATTGGATTTTAACTGGCTTGGAATATGTTGTTAGAAATGTAAAAATCTCGGACGAGTTCGTAAATGGCCAGTCTATCTCAAAGGGGGCTGAAATTTTTCGCTATAAATTTCTTAACCATTTAACTGTTTTATTTTCTTTACTATCTAATAAGATGACACCTTCTATTTTGGGAATATTTTCTTATTTTGATTCAAATGGAAATCCATTGAATACTTGACTTATCTACGTATTCGAAGTAATTTTAATATTGGATTATAATCGTTACGAATGGTTTATTTTTCGCTTACAACTATCAAAGTTCGATAAGGCGATACAGGTATGGCACTCTGGCAAAACAGTTAAGCGGTTAATATTGAAGAAAGAAAAATAAACCCATTTAGCCAGATAAACGCCTCCTTAAGGTGACTGCCTACATTCGAGACAATTTTTTTAAAAAAAGGATATTTTTCAAGCTTTAATTGTTTTCTAGTTAAATAGGGTATAAAAAACTATAAACATCTATAAAAAATTTCTGTGATTGTCGCATTTTTTTAAGTGACAAATTTGATGTAAATTTTAGCAAAATTTAACCAAAACGGTTAACACTCTACACAATATTCTAATTCAGTAATTAAAGTTTTCTTTACACATAGCATACATAACATAGTTATCTTCAAAATGAACTAAAATCTAAGATTAATTAAAATTCAAAAATATTATGAAGATTTTTATGTTGCAATGTAGACGTTATTATTTAATATTCAATTATTTTCTAACAAAGGCTATAAATAAAAAAAAGTGTTTATTCTATATCAAATTTTAGTTCATTTCATAGACTAAAGAACATTTCCTGAAAATTTCATTAAAAAATGTTTATTAATGCTGGAGATATGATGTTAATGGTTCACAACTTCTATCGAAAAAATTATTTTGAGAAAAATGAGTTTAAAGTTTACAATTAATGTAAAAAAGCATTTACTCTTCATAAAACAGTCTAAAATTCTCCACATTTATAAGTTAAACCTTCTCTTTCTTCATGCATTGTATAGTTTCGCTGAGCTCTCATTTTTTTTTTCCTGTGAACTTTTGCAGCTGGTAATGAATGCCTTTTTGAACTACAAATACGTTCATAATTAAAAAGCTTTAGTCCTTTATGAGTGTGACTACCAGCTTCTATTTGCAATTGATTTAACATACTTTGTATACCATTGCCACCTTCATTAAACTGAAGGACAGCAATATAAGACCCCAATGATAGTTTGGTGCTTAGCGAAATGTTGTTTCGGGCCTATATTCCAGAGCGAACCATTAAAACTCTCATTAGCGTTTTGTGTCATTCCATGCAAGCATTTCTTTAACAATTTTTGATCACCAAGTTGCATCTATACAAGCTTTATGATGTTTATAAAGTTTTGTGGAAGTCCAATGGATTTCCCAAGAAAGGTTTTCCCCTGTGCTGTAGAAAGACCGCCTTGACCTGGTGGTAAGGTCTCGGCTTCGAAACCGGAGGGTTTCAGGTTCGAACCCGATTCCATCGAAGAACCATTGTGCAACCGGGTCTGGTGCACGTTAAATCCGTCAGGGCCAAACGTCCTCCCGCTGTTGTGGTGCGGTGTGGAGAGGGGGTACCAGCTAAAGTATCGTCCTCGTCATCTGAAAGTGGTTCAAAACTAATGTTTTAAAAGTTAAACGTGATTTACTATCAAAATAAAACGTAGAAAAAAATAGATTTCAGTGAAAAATCGTGAAGAAAAATAAGAATCGAAAAGAGAACTACAATGTACACAGATGCTCAAGAGAGTGAAAATGTTATCAGTTAGCATTAAGAAATTTAAAAAAGTGGATGTTCAAAAGTAATGGCCGTGCGCTGGAAGCATCATAAAATCATTATTTGCGTTACAAAACTAAGAAAAAAGGCAAAAAATATGTTAAAAGTGGCATTTTACAATAACTTCCGGTTGCAGACTGAGACTTCCGGTAAATTTTCAAGTACACTGCATTTTTTTTAATTTGTTATATCTGGGCTTCTAGAAGACATAAGATGAAAAGAAAAACGGTCTTGGAAAAAAAGTTTGAATTAAACTATTTTTGCAAAAACTTTTTTTGACCAAGATGGTCGAAAAATGCCCTTTTCAATGAATCAGTCAGTTACCTTAAGGCGAACAACTTCTGTATTAAAGTCTTTTGATAACTGTAGTATCTTAGAAATTAGGATCTGAAAAGTGATTTTCACTTTCTAATTTTGTCTGCTTCCGACATCAATTTGTTACCTGATAGAAACTTAGATGTAAAGGAATCTACCTTTACCTTTCCGATTGCCGAGAGAAATTTTTTAACAATGCATCAATTTCGCTTTATAAAAATGCTGGTCTTATTCATGAATTTTTTCCTAAGAAATTTATGAATGAAGTCTTCTAATTACCGAACACTTAATTTTACCGTAATTTTCGCAAACTTAGATTACTGTAAACTTACCGTAATATTCAAGCTCAATGTTTTCTCTTTTTATTACTTGTATTTAATGGTAATGGTCTAATTTTTACATTTCTTCCTGACAAGGCCAAACTGTCAAACCCACAAAGAAAGTGAAAAAAAAATTTCAGGCCATCTATGAAATAAAGTTGAGTCAGCAACATAATCCATATATTAAACTTGGTCATTTTATTTTTATTTGGTAACATATATAAAATTTCAATGTATAAAAGTGATTTTATACAAAAGGAAATAAATTTATTTTAATGCATTAATGCTACAAATTCAGCCACGAACAATATTGTTTCTATTTATTCCAGAATAAGTTGCAAAACTAGTAGAAATAAAAAGATCAACATTGTATCGAATAAATATGTTTATTCTTCGATTAAAAACAGATGATGTTGAGAGAATCCTACTGAAATACATCTTATATCTTTTAATTCCGAACAAACCCTGTTGGTGTGATGCAGATGTTTAAAGCAGAAGAGATTGCCAGTCCAGGTATAACCCTAATAATATGACTGTGACTAAAAATCCCTAAATCCTTGCTAAAGTATGGTTTGTCTTGCATTGCCTTGTGTTGAAACTGGAAATTTCGAAACTGGATTTCTCTAAGTTTAATTATATTAATTCAATCCAATTATTAAATAAGAATTTTTCATTTCATTTGAATGCTATGTTCGATATTTTTATTCTTTTCTAAATTGAAAATAATTTATTATTATGCATACATAGTCTGTAAGAAAGATTCGAATTATATATATATATATAAAAAAAAGAGTTCTCAATTATGTAATGTGTCACAATTTTATTAGACTGATGAATGCAGATTTTTCCAATAACTTTGAAGAATAGGAATAGAAAGCATCGCACATTCCCTATTTCGACCCTCCCTGAAGCACAAGATGAATCCGAATGACCAGATTGGCGCGACAGCACGGGCGGAAACTGAGTGAGTTCTAAAGACCCTCACCGGCCACTGTACAACCGTTCCCATAGGAAGCACATCCCATCATCGGTAAGGGATAGTCGACCCCATAGCATTTCTTGCCCACCCGGGTACGGAGAACCAACCACCAGGCCGGAACCTTCTCTCCTCATATCTGAGGTGCCTCCGGTGGGAAGGAATAGAAAGCATAAGGAGGGTGAAAAATATACTGTAAAAGATCAACTTCGTTGATGCTTCTGTTAAAACTGAGTAGCTAAATCAATTGAAATTTTATTTTGACAAGTCGTCTCGAATTACTTTTGACAATCCTCCATTTCGATTGTTTATAGTAAATTTTATTAAGAAGCTGAGAATTATTATTTTAGATTATAAAATGTGGATAATCTTAATTAGATAATTTTAGATAAAAATTTTTACCCTAGCTTTTGCAGTAAATATTAAAGATCGCAATAATGGTAAACATGTTAACCGATAAGTTGCAAATTTTAGTTTCAAATTTTTACCGATTACTCTACCTTTTTTTACTGGCAATTCGATAAATGCCAGTAAATATTACTACTATAGGATAGATTACTATAGTGCACTTTGTGCTTGTTCGCTTAGCCGCAGAAGCAGAGATTTAAAAAATATTGCTGATTTCAAAAATTCCGCAAAAGCAATTCCTTTGACGTCAGCAATTACATTTATTATCCATGGGGAAAAAAACTTCACTAATGAAAGCGAAATACGATATACTTTGTATCTGGTACAAAAAAATGAAATTATTTGTAAGAAATGAATTATTTGGAATATTTCAATTATAAAACTGATTGATTTCGATTATGAAACTGAAATACAATATGCATCTAATTCAGGAGTGGAATATTTTCAACTGTAAAATTAATGAAGTAAATATTTTCGATTATGATTCTTTAATAATTATTAAATCAACAATTAAGGAATCTGGAAGAGCTTTATTTTTAAGGTTAGATTTTGTACAAATCTTAAGTTACAATTAAGAGAATGAAATTATTGTCCAATTATGATTTTTAGCGATTGTTTTTGAAAACATGTTGACAAATTGATCCGATATGTAATCATTTTATTTTTATTTCGAAAAATTATCTTGGTGGTAGTATTATTTTTAATTTGTTATAAAATTGCAGTAGTTTATTATTTATTTTATGAATAAATTTTATTTTCATATGCTTTTATCACAGTGTACAAGAATTAAATAAAATGTCTAATAATAAATTTTTATTTTAAATTCACGTTGTAAAGAGTTCCCATTTAGATACTTTCGAATTTTTTAATCACATTTTTTATGTGGAGGGCGAAGCCATTTTTATTTTCTCTGCATCAGTTATAATAAAACATGTTTTAACAGTTTTGAGATTCAACATACTGAATTTAACCGTTTGTAATAATTATTAAATTTACAATTGGGCATTTAATTTTACATCATTTCATAATCACTGCATCATTATTTTACATTTAACCCTTTCTAAGGCCGTGGGAAGTATGCTTCCCACCAAATTTATCAACCTTTGTATGAAATTATGTAGGTTGGCATTAAGTTCTGACAAATTTTTTTAGTAAGCCAGAAACTTAGATGCTTCAGTTCTTTATCTCAGACAAAATGATGCGCCTTGGTTTGTTACTTAATTATTAACCAAATTAATTAATCAAATTAAATTTATCTAATAAGCTAAATGAATCCCTTTTCTTATTCTAATTTCAAGCCTAAAAATATTTTAACATAATATGACTAGAAAAAAAATGGCCCTTTAAAGGGTTAAATAGTACAGTGATAAAGTATACATTGACGGGCCTCAGCAACTATGGAAAATTGCTAATTAAATCGTCAGTGTGAAGAAGGGAAGGAAACACTCTTTCTGTTCACAGTGTGAACACTTCGATGTTTTGGCACTTGCCCTCTTCTTGAAAGTGCTAATAAATTTGGAAGAAGGAATTCCTCCAAAGCTAAACTAATTGACAGAACCTTATCAGATAGACAAAGTAGGCAGCAGTCTAGAGACCCAGAAAAATTAAGGAGCTCAACCCCTAGATTTCGGGGGTTTTAAAGGATGTTTTAGAATACTCTAGTATTCTGCCTGCCTCTAATTTACAAAGGCCATGCATTCGAACTTTTTCAAATTAAAATCAAGTAATATTTTGCTTCATTTAAAATTCTGCTTAATAATCACTTTGGTTCAACATTTTTCGTAGTTGGTTGAGTATCGTGTTTATACAAAAACCGACTTTTTGAAAAACCGGTTTCCAAATTCGATATCTCCAAAAAAAGTTTTAGCCGGTTTTCGAATTTTTGTCAAAAAAAAAAAAAATGAATACGGAAAAATAAAATATTTTTCGTGACGGGTCGGATTCTGAGACCACATTTCGACAATTCCATTTCATTAAGGGGTGAGACGCGGAACGATGAGCACATTTGACCTTGGATTTCTCGCATTAGATACTTTTTTAGTTCTATTTTTTTTTCACTTGTATGTGAGTGTTATGTCATTTCTGACAGCATTTTATTTTAATTGAATGTTTCGTATTGATATGGCTAGTTCAAGTGGAGTAAAAAAGCTTTCAGGAGTGGTACGAAGAAAATTTTATGATATCATTAAATTCTGTGATGAAGAAGCAGAAAACGGGGAATTATTTTTTCCTTTCACACGTTCTTCGAAACGAGCCAGTCAAATTGCTGACGTTTCAATTAGCACCGACTTCATATCGATAGACAAAACATCCGACGAGAAGCAAGAGATGAACTTTATCAAACTTTTGTTTCACCTAGAAAAAAAAGTGAAAAGGGATGTTCATGAAAAACATAAATTGACGAATTCGAGGTGCAACTGTGCTGTGCACAAGCACTGGCCAACGCAACTTGCAACGTTGAAAAAATGTGTTTTCTGCCTGTTGCCTAGAATGAATAGCAAATCAAATAAGTTCAAAATTAATTTTTACATAATAATATGAATTCTTAAAACCGGTTTTCTTAATTTAAAAACCGGTTTTCGAATGTGACAAATTTACTTTAAAAAACCGGTTTTTTAAAACCGGGTTTGAAAACCGTCAAACCCTAGTTGAGTAGCTCTTAAATTTAGTAAATTAGCATGGTAACTCCCAAAGAAATCTAATTTTAACATTTTATTTAATGAACGAGGTATACTAACTTAATTTCTTGGAAACACGCAATTTAATATTTGTTATTTACAGAGATTCCATTAAAGTTACTTGTACAGAGATTAAATTAAAAGCAACAAAAAAAAATTGGTTTTGAAAGTCGACTAGGGATGAAGACAGAAACTTACATTGCCTAAATGACATTTTAGGGCTTTTTCCGGCCATGCAGATTGGTTGAAATGGTGCGAAAGTCCGTTTGTAAATGCGGCTAATTTAAAATGTCCTTTTCAGAAACTTTTGAAATGGTTTATAGCAGAAACAATGATATTTGCATCGATTAAAAATCTTCAACTGAAGCTGCTAATTTTTCTGGTAGATTTGTTAATATCATCAACAAAGTAATGTAACATTTCATACGAAAATGTTTGATATAAATGCATAGAAAGGTTTCAGACATTTTCTGCAAGTCGGGTTCAGTGAAATTTATTGCAATTTAGTTCTTTAAATATCCCCCCCCCCCGAATTAGAATTTTTCTGATAAGTCGTGAAACTTTCTTTGAAATTCTCTCAGCCGACTTGAAATACTTTGAAAGCTCTTTTTAACGAAAGAAATCTGTCTAGACGGTGAAATGATTTTGATTCCGAATGTGGTTTAGGTCTTTCATAATATTTTACGGTTAAAAAGATTCTTGAAAATTACAAGTTTCATAAAATGAATTCAAACTTTTTGATGCATTGGGACACTGAAGAATCGGCATATAGTTAGGAAATCGGAAATTCGCTTAACATATCTTTTTTTTTTAAGGTTCGACGCTGAAATCCAGCTTATCTATCAAATAATAGTTATCGTGATAAACTTATCCATATAGCTTTCTGTTTTATGGATATAAATATTTTTACTGTTACCATAAATAAAAATGATTACTAACTATAATTATTAAATATTATATTTAAAGTTACTATTAATATATTTTATTACATATTAATACATTAATAATTATAATAAAATATTTAAATACTACAATATAGTGGTGGCCAAAATTGTGAACACTTTTGAAAATTTTTGTTTTCTAACTTTGTATACTCAAAGAAAATGTAACGTTTCACAAAATGCAAACTCTTATATATCATCTTAAAGAAAATTTAATGCTGATTTCAATACAAAAAGCAAAATTGAAATATTTACAATACAAAAAAAGTTGAGCGGCAATAATTATCGAGATACATTAGATGCTGATGACTGCAGTGAGTTATCAGAACTTAGAAGGGTAGCCTTTATTTTTTTATTACAGCTTCACATTGATGTTTTATTGAGCAGACGAGAGTTTTTAAGATCTTCTTTTGATCTTGCATGATACCAGGAAACAATTATAGTCTTAATTATTTTTTATTTGATGAACGCTTCATATATACAAGAGATTTCAAACGGTGCCATAAGTTATCAATAGTTTTGTAGTCAGAACTGTTTCCTGGCGGTGATAACAATTTAATTCTCTTTGTACTAAACCACGCTTTCGATATTTTTGCTGTGTGGCAAGGAACTGAATCCAGCTGTAGAATAAATGATGTGTTTTTGGGAATGAGATCGCTGATAGAAGGTGTAAGTTTTGGCTCTAGAATAGTGTCAATGTATTTGCTTGCATTTAATGTCCCATCGATAATATGAAAGAGACCAATACCATCTACTGACATGCATGGCCAAATCATAACACTGAGTTCTTCATAGTTGCCTGAATGCAGTCAGGATGAACTCTTCGCTTATTCTATGTCTTACATAGTTTCGCTCATCACTACCGAATAACAATATCTTCGCTTCATCACTCCGTATAACTTCTGACCAATGATCCTCTGTCCAATTAATGCGTTCCTTTGCCTACCGTAATCTTTTTATAGGCTGCTGTAAATTGAGATAAGGATTTTTTCATTGAATTCTACTTCTTAATCCAACATTTAATAATCTTCTCCTGATTGTTCTTGAACTGACATAAATGCTAGCATCATGCAATTGACTTCTGATGGTCGCTGATAACAATCTTCTATCTTGGAGACAGTCTTTTTATTTTTCAGTCATCAACAGATGTTATGCACCTTTTTCAGCCATTTCCTGCTTTGTTTTTTATTGAATTTGTCTCTTGATATCGTAAACAAAGCGTTCGGACTTCCGATGTAGTCACTGAACCACCCACTTTCTTGCAATTTCAGCATAGGAAAAACCACAATCATATAACACAATGATATTAGTTCTCATTCTAAGTGTCCAATCTATTCTTTTATTTGATGTCATTGCTTCCTGACTAAATATTATAAATATTTACAAAAATTCCAACTATATATTAAAATGTTTAACAAAATTTCTAACTTCCAATTTGATTACATAAAAAAGTCTTCCTTCTACAGAAAAAAGCACAATAATGACTTTTTCCAACTTTAAACATGATGACAGCTTCTGCTAACAGTTATTAACATTTGATTGGTTCCCAGAACAAGAACAGTGATTCGTCAGGAAAGTTAGAAATTACAACCCACTTCATGACTGTGTTTGTTATTCTGATTAAAGTAAGAATAACTTTTTTATATTGCAAATATTTGAATTTTGCTTTTTGTATTGAAATCTGCATTAAATTCTCTTAAAAAAATGTAAGAGTTTGCATTTTACGAAATGAAACATTTTCTATAAGCATACAAAGTTAAAAAACATAACGATTTTCGAAAGTGTCTACAATTGTGGCCACCACTGTATACTTTAAAAAAGTTCCTTCATGAGTAAGTTATCTTCTAGAAGGTTGCAGTCGTACTTTTGCTTAATATTAAGCTAGATCCATTTGCCGGTGTCCTGGCATAGGGGTAGCGCGTCTTCCCCGTGATCTGGCCGTCCCGGTTCGGACATGGTTGTTCTTCTTCTGTGTTCTACCTGTGAGGTGTGTGAATGTGCCCCCCTGTAAAAAGGGGTTGTACAAGTGAGCGTGAAGTATCCAAGCCGTACTCTTGGCCCTAATTGGCGCTACTGTAAAAACAAGAGAAGCTCACTCGGTTTAAACCACTGACAGATCTGTCAGCGGGCTTGTAAAGTGCTATAAGTATCAACAACAGACTCATATTTTCCGAATTATTTTATCTCGTATGATAATTTTTTTTTTGCATAAATTGTCACGCTGTAATTGTTTTTACTGATTTTCCTCTAAACTATCATTCCATATTTTAACCCTTTGCACTCGGAAAAGTAATTTAATGCAAAATTATTCAGTTAACACAAGGACTTGCTTATTGTTATGAAAAAACAAATATTTATTATAGTGTTTAGTTGTAGATTCATTTTTCGGTAAAATTCATCTTCTTGCCATTCTTTAGATATTTTTTAAAAATCAAAATTTAAAAAAATTGAGACGTTCAAATGATGCACCATCTGGAATGGTGAATGAGAGTCACCATCCTAGTGCAAACTTCTTTGATAGTAATATTTGAAAAACTTAAACTTATTTAATTCCTCTTCCAGTTTTCAATAGTTTGAAGTTCACGATTCTTGATTGCTCTTTTCTATAATCCAAACATCCCAGGGATAGGAATTAAAGGCTGTTTAATTTTTTTTCAAGGATTTAAAAATGGGATTAGATGCGACTTTTTACTTTTTCCTGGTATTACTGCTAGATGTAGGCGAGTAGATAAAGATGTTATTTCTTTATAAATAGACAATAAAAAATATTTCGATTTTATAAAAAATATTTTTTTATATGTTTATATTTTATTTACCGGCCACAGCCATGAAAACTTTACCAAAAGTGTCTGGAATTCTTTCGAAAAATGTTAAGTCCTTAATTTTCCTTTCTTTCATAAATATCTCCTCTTTAAAAATTGCTTAAATACACAAATTCCAAAGAATAGCTCGGTTTTTCTCCGTATTTCAGCTGATAAACGCTTCTCAAATATAATGTTGTACGACCACAAGTCTAGAAATGAAAACTATTTTTATTTTTAGAGAATTCATGTTATTTCCTTTAGTTGGAGCTGAGTAATTAAATGACTTTGTTAAACTAGTAGATTTCATTTTAAAATTAAACAATCTCGCATAGAAATATTTAGAATTCGTGCTTCTTGTTATATATGTTTTTAGAATTACTTTTCAACTAGATTGTAAATCAGTACGCGCTTTATAATCTTACTTATTCTGCATTTACATATGCGCGATTCCGTGCTTTTACAACGTTCTTATATAAAATAAAAAATATTTCTAATTGGCAGAAACAAAATCGTTTGCACTCAACTTGCAAATGCCGTTTTGTAATTAAAAACACACTTTATAATGTCAAAGAATAATTTAAAGATCAAACGAATAATTACTGACAAAATAAAACCATTGTTTTCCAAATGATCGCCTACATACTCTGTTAAGACCTTAAGTTACGGATAGCTTCATTGGAATGGAATTTTAGTAATACAAACGAACTTTTGGAGTTTAACTCAGTGGCCTCTTAGAAAAACAAAATAGCTAGAATTATTTTATATGCGTCCCAAAATTATTTAAATATGTCAACTTGTCATTTTCCCCCTGTTCATTACTTAAGTAACGATTTAAATCTAGAATTTTAGAAGTGTATAAGCTATAAATAACCAGATGGAATTTAATTCATCGAAACTGTTGCTTGCAAAATTCAAATTCAAATTTAGTGCTGAGGATCTTTTAAGAGCAAATTTGAATTTTTTTCCAAACTTATTATTTTTAAAATGTCACGCCTATTAATAAATTTTAATTTCTCTTAAGATTCATTATAACTAGTTTATAAAGCTAAGATTCAAATAATTCGTGAAAAAAAATATTAAAGTTCGTTTTGAATATAAACGAAGTTTCAAAACTTACATTTAGATTTAAATATCAACTCTTAAATTGATTGACTTTATTAATATTTTACCATTCTAATAAAAAAGGTTCGTCTTTGTTATTTTGAGAATTTATCTCCATTCTACAATTATAAAGCATTTCCAAATGCTTCCTATTTCGGGATCTAAACTGTGAGTAAAAATTGAGAAAATGTTTTTTACTTTAAAAAAGGAAAACCCTAGTTTAAAATTATTTCAAATTTACTTAAGTATATTTCCTTCATCATTAATTTATTTGAATTTCACTTTAAATATCTTACTTTATTTCCTTCATCATTAATTTAAAATTCATTTAAATCTTATATTTTGATGAAAGCACTTCTGAATATCATTTTCTCTTAAAGATACTTTCATCGAAACTTTTCATGTTGGAATCGAATTCTGTATTTAATTGTGGCCAGGAATTCATTAAATAAATTCGAAAGTCTATAATTTAGTGTTCTGTTCATTTTAAAAGATTCGATTACTTCCGAAAGTTACGTGGAGTTTGTTTGACGAGGGAAATTTTCTTGACTCTTTGTTTTATCAATTGACTGCCAAAGATATACAGTTACTAAAAGGTAATATGTACTCACTCTCGCCAGAGTTGTTCTATTTGCCCCGAAATTAAATCTTACTCAAGATGAGAGAATGATTTTTGATTCAAGCAGAACATTCATTCATTCTTAATTTAAATTGATTAATTTATATCTTCTTTAAATATTCCCAGTAGAATATTTTAAAATGGTTTGTACGATTCATTTATGTTGAAATAAGAATTCATTTCATTTTTGATTGTTCATAAAAAAAATTTTAAATTGTAGCAACCAAAGTAAATTTTTCCTTATTTTATTCAGGCTTAAACTGAGTTCCCTAAATTATGATTTTCCTAATTGCAGAAGATATAAACCAGATGTAATTTGGATTTGTATTTCTCCCAGTTGCATTTTCCATCGTTATTCAATTATTTCATATTAATTGGGAAGGTATATTTTATAGTTTAAGGAAGATTTACCTCTTCTCTAATTCGTTTAATTAAATACGCTTATTCCTCATTTTAGGTTCAATGTAGGGCAAAAATGTGACACTTATAGCGACCTCAATTCTATAAAATATTTGTCTCGTAATATAAGTAGCTTATTTTGCAATAATGCAAATGTGATTTGTGGAATCTTTTTAAAAGGAGATGTATATCTGTAATTAAAGAGCAACTATTTACTTTTAGATATCGTCAATTAAATATTTTAACAAGATTTAATAATCCTTACGCTGCTTTATTGCAATTAGCAAAATATGGTATTAAGTTTTCAAACAGGAAACCTGTTTGTCTACAATTCACATATTTTTATTATGATGGTTTTAAAAATGATTTTTAAATTTTACAACAAGTTGCTCGGAATAGGACACAAAATAATTGTCTGAATTGATTTGTCAAATCAAAAGGAGTAATAATTCGAACTAGGGAATAGCCCAGAAATCAGTTAAATAACTGATAATCCTTTTAAACTGTAAGTGAATTTATCCAAAGCAAAAAACAAACAAAAAAAATACCAAACGTTGAATTGTAATGAGGGAGGAAAGCAAGAAAAAAATGTTACTTTGCATAGAACACCGCACTTGAATTTATATATTGTATGCTGATGTGAATTTGAGAATCAAAAAATTTTTTTTTCTTTTAATTGCATTTAAAGGAATTGGTGGTAAAATGTATGAAACAAGTGATCCAGTTTATTTAAGTAGACAGATGACACAATTTTAATAAGCAATTTTTTTTTGTCTACATTGAGGTGTTCTCTTAAAAAAATTTTTGAAGATAAAATGCAATACAAAAATTATACTTTTAAAAATTAAAATTACTTTCCTGTCATTGTATATTAAAAAAATGGTAATCCAAAAACAATAACTTTTTATTCGCAATTATCTCCGAAATAATTTTAAAAAATAACTCTGGCATATTTTTTCATAAATTTTCATTTTTTGTGATATTTTAGCTGCAACTTTAACGTAATGGTATAAATATACTCTGGCAAACTGCTCAGAGAATTCTGCTTTTTTCAATTTACTTTGATTGAAATTGACAACTTAAAATAAGTTCGCATGATGATTGTTTTGACTCAAAAATCAAATGGGCTTAATTGGCTTATTGTTAACCCCTTAATTGTCTCATTTCCTTTACTATCTAATAAGATATACACCTTCTATTTTGAGAATATTTTCTTATTTTGATTCAAATGGAAATCCATTGAATACTTGACTTATCTATGTATTCGAAGTAATTTTAATATTGAATTATAATCGTTATGAATGGTTTATTTTTTGCTTACAACTATCAAAATTCGATAAGTCGACACATGTATGACACTCGGGCAAAAACAGTTAAGCGGTTAAGACATGTTGCTTTGGGAATAGTCTTCAATTCTGTTAAATGTTTTTAATTGTCTTCCTTACTTTTGGATATTTCAATGAATTTAAGCAGCTTTTTTAAAAAAAGGATTTCAAAAGAAGGAGTGAAAAGACATGCAAATACAGCTAAGCAGAGCACATTCAACAGTATTTCCAATACTCGTTCAAAATACCGAAAACTGAAATCGTGCATTTCTTTGTGTAGGCATCAACAGCGATGGAAGTAGGATATGTTTTCTAGGATCAGATAGGCGATTTGGTATAGGCAGCATATAAGCAGTTTCGTCGAATGTTTTTTATGATCAAACTGCCAGAACACTCCCAATACTTTAACATTGATAAACCAGAGGTGCCAATCTCGTGGCATTCGTAAGATAATTTTGACGCTTATCCTATGTAAATTTAAAACTGCCAGGAAAAGGTCAAATTATTCGAGAATATGTGATCAAGTTAAACATTCAAATTTTAATTGCTCTTGTTGAAAAAGCAGCTAAAAAGTGAAGATTCAGGGCATGTTTCGACAAGTAACATGTGCATATCAAATTTATGGGATAATATTTAGTATCAAAAATACACGGAAAAAAGTTTAGTACTAGAACTAAATATCCTGTCGATACTGCTACTTTCAGTGGTGGCGGGGTGGTCGGCTGTACGCAAGAAAAAGAAGTACTAGAACTAAATTTAAAACACGATTTAAAGTTTTTAAATCCTTGGAAAAAAATTTTCTTCGATTTCTTTTTCCATGGAAATAGAATCCGTATCTAACCATATGTGAATGAAATGAAAATAATCGCTATCTAATACTGTTTTTTGAAATTGTGATGTCTGAATTTTACAAATATTTGTCAGGCGGATTTGGAAACACTGAAAAATTGCAATATGGAATTATTTTCACCTTTCACAAAAACTTGTAGATGAGGGGAATTATCACTTATAAAAGAAATAAAGCCTCCTGTCAGATCCAGAATTACTGAAATCCAACTTGAACCAGTTTTTGAAATTAATCAGTGACTTCAAGATTTCTCTCGTAATTTGAAAGCTGATAATTGCAGAGAAGATGCCTTCTCATTTAATTCTCATTAGAAGATTTAATCCCCTTTATACTGCGCTTTCGAAATCCAAGTATTGTAAAAAGTGTTTTTCCTCGCACTTAAGCGCAGTCTGTTGGGCTCGTGCTGCATTTGAGCCTAATCAGTTTTGTTTCAAATCATTTCAATAGCAATCGTCAATCATCAGGAATTACATGCTTTATAACCAAAAAGCTCTTCTTTAGAAAGCAAAATTTGCATGTAAAGTGCATATACAGTCTGTCAAAAAAGTATTAGGACACACTACACACATTTTATCATAATATTTTAAATATACAAATGAAATCAAAAGAAAGAAGTAAATATTATTTTGATATATACCAATCATAATAATTCAAACAAAACTCTCATATTAATGCAATCATTGCTATAACTAAAAATAAAAAAAATCAAGTAAAAGTAAGGTCTCAAAAAAGTATTGGGACACTTCCCAATAAATCGAAAAATAATAATAATGCAAACTTAAGTTAATATCTTGTTGGGTCACCCTTGCTTTTTATGACCTCTCGTAGTCTATTTGACATGGATTGGACCAATTTTTTTGCAAAATGATCCATCGATTTTGGCCCCCTCTTCTACCAAATGTTTTTAATCCTGCTTGTTAGAAATTTGATATTCTTACAGTTTTTGCTGCAAATAATCCCAAACATACTCGATGGGATTAAGGTCTGGGCTTTTTGCAGAAGTCTTAATAACACTTGGACAGTGGTAGAGGATCCATAACTTGTTAATATCAGCATTACTTATATGTTTTGGGGCATTACCTTGGTTTATCTTAGGTTGTCTTTAGATTCCCAGCTTGCTTGCACTCTGCTCTAAATTTCGCTTGAGAATGTCAAGTTAGGTATATTTATTCATTGTTCCATCAATAAAATGTAAGCACCTGGCAACAGTGCTTCCCATACGACCCTAGACTATTTGATTGTCACCTCTATATTTGACAGTAGGCCATAAATTTTTGGCATGCATTGCAGTATTTGGTTTCCGCCAAACTTTTTACTTGCTGTCCGTTCCAAAAGTATTTTATTTGCTTTCATGAACAAAAATTACAATTTCCCAAAATTTTTCTGGCTACTTTACACACATTTTAGAAAATACCAGCCTAGCTTGTCGAATAGCTTTGTTGTAGATGTAGGGCTTTCTTAGAGGTACTCTGCCATGATATTTGTTTTCTTAAAACATTTCCGACAGTTTCAGAATTTACAGATTTTCCGAACTTTTACATTGCAGAGTCATTTTTACTACACTTGTTTTTGGATTAAAGAGAACTTGTTTCTCAATTCTCTTCTCCTCACGTTACTTAAATATCCTTGGAAGCACTGATCTTTGCTTGTTTTCAACACTATTTGTTTTCTTGAACCTTGAATAATGTTAGAAACAATACTTACTCAATTTCAAGATATGTACTACACAACGAACTAATTTTCCATTTTTTCCGATGACTTATTACAAGATTTCCCATATCAACCGATATATGTTTGTTTCTCCTCTTTTTCTATAAGTAATCTTATTTGTTGAAACTTTTAAGTTTAAAATTATAGTCTAAAAAATTCAATTTTATGGATGTGCTAAATAGTTGTTGAGTTTCTCATTTCAAAAGTGTCCCAATACTTTTTTGACTCCTATATGCTTTTGAAATATATTTGAAAAGCTATATCAAATTTTAATTCTAAAATACCAATTAAATTTTCCTTACAAACTGTACACCAAATATTAAGATATTTCTTGATTCTCTGTTTTTATTTTAATGTGATAAATGGTTTTATAAAGATCTTTGCAGTTATTCACGCCAAGTGTCCCAATACTTTTTTGTGACTGTACATGCTGTGATTTGTACTTTAAAAAAGAAGGGAAAAAACAACTTTCCTTATTTAGAGCTTCATACGATTTGACGGTAAAAAGAAATTTGAAATAAACCCAGTTTCACGAAGAAAAAAAAAGCATAACTCAGTACGCGGTGAAGTCAACGAAATATTAGTTAAAAGAAGGAATTTTGAAAAACCATTTGGACTTCATTTGAAACACAGAAAAGCAAGTTCTCAAAGATTTTTACTTTTTCTCTTATAAAATAATCTTTAGTACGCTCATCTTTTTAATCCCCTCTAATGAATGAAAAAGGCTTTAAAAAAAAGACAAAGGTATTTAAAGCAAAACTAAAGTAATTTGATAGGTTTAATTCCAGATTTAAAAAAAATATCACACGTTCATAAATAATTGCCATTTATTGCATTCTTCGAAACAATTCGGTACTGCATTTATTAAACTTTTCACTCTTTAATTAAGTCATTAGCACATTAGCTGCAGCGTGATTTACATGCGATTCTCACCTATTTAATTAGATGGCATTTTTTCTGCTAGAATTAAAAAATGGGAGTGAACATGCCAATACTCCATAGATGAGAATTTACAGTTATTAAATTTTACCAGAGATTTGTAATTAAAATCATAAGCTAAAATTGGTTATTTTTAAACTTTTCAGCCTCAAAGTATTCAACACTTTGAGAAGGCTTAATAAACAGAGTTGGAAAGTTTTTTTTTTTTTTTTTTTTTTTTTGTCCGAAACCAAATTGCCAGAACATTTTCTTTATTGTCTTATTTAACACTTAGAAGAATTTTATTAATGGAATAGATTTGCATTTTCTTCTAGCATATCATTAATGGTGATAGAGTACTTTATAAGACCAGAAGGAATAGTAAGCTGCTTTGAGAAAATTATCCGATAATTGAAATTTCGTACGCAAAATATCTAAAATGTAATTGATAATTAATATAAAAAATGAGTTGGGCCGTTTTGATTAGACATATTTTGTCCGTGAAATAAATGCACTTTCAGAAGCTAAACTTCCAATTAGTTTTAATTATATTTTCCTGTCACAGCTGTATTTTTTTATTAATAAAATTTTTATCAAAGCAATCATTTTAAATTGTTTTCTAAAAGTTGAACTATTAAACAACATGTCGCTGTATTGCATAACAGTTGAATGATTCAGCAATTTAAGAATAATAGAAATAAGACATGGATATTTTCGATTTCATTCAAGAAAAAGTAAACAAATTTCAAGGCCGGAAGAAGGATGAACATATTACTCATTTTGAATTTGTTTCGGTATTTAATACTTCTTTTTTCTTTTCTTTTAATATTCTGAGTGTGCCAAAACTAAAATGGCTTAGAATATCAACAGAAAACCAAGCAGACTCTGCTGTAACTTCTCTAGAAAGATTAAATATAATTGAAAGCAAATGCGCTGTGAATTTGGTATAAACGGAATTTCATTCACTGAGGCTCAGGAAGCGCCATTTAGAACCGATTCCACACAATTGAGTGCAAGTGTCCCGAGACTGGCTATTCTCAGAATTCCGCTCGTGGTGTCCCCCCACTGCATGGCCCAAAAGGAGTTACGACTCGGGATACTTCTTTATTTGATAGTAAGGTCTCTATGGCAGTCCAAGTCAGCGATGTTTTGGCGAAATTCGAAGACCAGTTTTGTTTAATGTACTTTTTAGTATTCTTGCTTCTCTTATTGTTTAACTAGGAAGAAATTATCTTCACAAAGAACCGTCATTTTTACCGTCATTGTGGTTTTATATTGGTAAGGTAGGTCACCAAATCTGTCTTATTTGATGATGTGAGGAAGTTTTATAATTTTCCCCTGTAAAGTCCTAAATTAAAAATTTCTTAAGAAAATGGAAAATATCCTAATAATCATATTAATCCAGTTTAGTTTAGTCTTTGTATTAGTTCTTTAGTTTGGATAGCTTTTTGCAGCCTAAAACAACACAAAAGTGCTATACGCTATTCTAACCAAATATCATATAGTATTGTTAAAATCATTTCCTTTCGAATATATTATTTTCCTTATTAATTCGAGTTTCATTATCTTCCAGTGGCATAAATGAAGTACATTTTATGCCACTGGAGTAACTTTCTCAAGGAGTTACCTATTTTCTAAATACAATGCACATGATAAAATTTTAGAATACATGCAGTTTTAAAATATTTTCCCTCTAATCAACAGACGTTTTGATTTGTTTGATTTTCAGTTTAACCATTTTCCCTATTTAGAAGACCTTCAAATGTATAATTCTCAAAATGTCTGCAGTAATTGAAAAAAAAAATAGATTAGTCGTCTGCCCTTTCTCGATGAATTACTAATGACGTAAGGAAAAGCAAGTAGGTAATATTTCAAAAAATAAATTTCAGTTACCGATTCTTAGTAGTAAAATTCTGTAATTTTATCAAACTTCAAGTAAGACTTAATGTAGCTGTAAGGTTGACGACTATGTCACCATGGATCTTTGAGATTTCGTGGTAAAGTTTCGTCTTATGGGACGAATAGTTACTTTTTCGTGAATTACGCTGAAGTTCTCCTGTGCACAATAAATATGACATTAAAGGACTGCTGCTCTCCCTTCGGTGTGGCGTGGGAATTTAGAGAGCAGTGTGCTGATTAAAGCGAAGAACTCATCAAAATACAGTTTAAAAGCAAAAGATCTGAACTAAAATTGCACTCGTGTTGCTTTAAAATGAAATTTGAATCTAATTATTCTAAACACAATGATACTCTTTCTAAAAAAAAGAGAAAAAAAAAAAACACATTTCAAAGTTCGAGACAAACAAATACCGAACACATTTCAATGAAAACAGATAATTGTAGAATATCAAAACTAAACTACAAATAGAAAATTATCACGAATTCAAATTTTCAGTTTAAATTTGAATTCACTATTTTAAAAGGATGAATTATAAATTTAGCAGAAAAAGCTTCTATTTCTTTAGATTATTACAATACTGGACTATAATCGGTTTTACATTATTTTAAAAAAATAGTCGTCTATTTAGTTTAGCTTTTTTTTTATTCACAAATATTTCTATAATGCGATTGCTCTGCAACTTAATTTAGTATCTTTGAATCAAAATGGTTTAATTTTTTCAATTTAATAAAAACAGTCAATGAGAAATTTAAACAGGATTCAATCTGAAGATTGCCTCTGTTAGATATGACTATTTTTAGGATTTTGTAATTAATTGTTTAGGAATTGTCAGAATAGTGTTTAAATGGAAAGTTCAGACATTAAAAAAAATTAAGGATACGAAATCTTGCATTAAAAAAAAATCTAAATCTTCATTGCAACATAATTATTTGGTTTAAAAAGAAGAATATAACATTAGACAAATTAAATTAGCAGTAAGCATCTGCATTCTAGTTGGAGTAAATTTTAATCATAACATTCACGAATTTTAACATTATGCCGTCCGCCGACACCATGTTGGTGTCCCACAATGTCGTCCGCCACACCACGTTGGTGTCCCACGAAAACTATTTATTCTAATAATAACTAAAGTTATCTGAGCCAGTCCTACCAACGCCAAACAAAATATCCCAATTAGATGTGTGGACAATTTTTATAAATAACAATGATTTATAAACTTTTATTTTTAAAAATACGTTATTTATACAACTTTTATTTACACATTTTATAAACTGTTTTGTTATAAATGAAAATACGAATAATTATATCTATTTAAAATGAATTTCAGTTCACGATCCGATAAAATTTTCAATCAGAATAAAAGTGTATTCGATTCTCGCTTAAATTTTCTAATATGAAAAAAAGTACCCTAAACAATTATAATGGAAGGGCAGTTATTTTTTAATCATTGTAATTTAAAATTTCGAGTCACGAATTATTATTGATTTAAGATGTAGACTTTCGATCATAAAATTCTTTACCATTAGGCTTACGCAAATTTTCAAAATCACGCATCATTGAAATTAATCAATCTCTATCGAGAGAAATTACAAATACAACATTTCTTACAGATACAAACATTTTGGAATATCAATATGATATCGAGACATGGTAGTCGAAGCCGTCAAAAACTTTCAATTTTTTTTTAAAGGAAAAAGTGTAAGATCCCGATTCGCAGAGAAGGGAACACCGGAAGCAAACCTGGAAAGACGAAGACGGACGCATACCTAAATCTACTGCTGAGAGTGAACTTACAGGCTTTTGCAAAATCCTGTCAAAAGTAGTATGGTGGATTAGTTTTCACGCCCACTTGGAAGTGAATGCTTTTCTCTATCCTGCAATACATCATATAGTAGGACGTGAAAACGCTTTTGTTTTTCACAAAAACGATATCTGGCATTAAAAAAAAAAATGGTATATCACTGTTAGAAATTCTTCATGCCTGTATAGATAGAAACACTTTTGTCTTTTGTAAGATTTTAGCTTTTAAGAAAGATTTGGGATTTTTCATAGGATTTCGCTTTTATAGGATTTCAAAATAAAGGAATATTAGAAATATCCCTTTAGTTTGAAGCCGCTGGGGCTGAAATGTTAATCTCTCTGCATAAATCCAGATAACCCAACATTTTAGTCACGGTATTTCTATTTTTGTAAATTTTGTTCGTTTGTTTATTGTTGCTTAAAGTTTCAATCTCTTTATTAGAGCGTCTGTTTATTACTCCAGGAAGGATTTGAAGGAATGGTAAATGCATTTACGGTAAACCGACACTTTAAATCCTTTTTTAAACTAGTGAAATAGAAAATATGGAAATTGTAATTTCAAGAGCGATCCGACTGTTGACGAGATGACATAAAATCAGCCAGCTATGTTTTCGTTAGTCTTTAAGATTCTTAATTTATTGACCAAAATGTTCAGAGCTTGCCAGTAACAATTTAATTTCACTAGAATTATTTTCATTAGCCATTCCTATTTTTTTTATTCTTTACTTTAATCTATTTTTAGTTTTATTTCGGGCTTTTTACTTTTCCAAGTTGGAATTGCCTATAGACAGAGTAAAACTATGTGACGCTCACACCTTTCCATTGGTTACAAATTCGCCTTTAGTTTTGTCTTATTATAAATAAACCATATGAACGTGTATTAATTATTTTGAAGTAGAAATTTCGAGATATGTGAAAAGTTTATATAAATTCGACATCGTTTATGAGAATCCCAGTTTTTTTTCATGAAAAACCAAAGAAAAACACATTTTACTGAAATATTTCGTAAAAAGTTCAGAGAAATAATAGCCGAGACAGTCTGCCTTTTCCCATTCTCGGAACCAGAGTTAAATTGGGTAATCATAGCTAGTAACCAATAACTATAAATTCATTTCTTTTTTCATATGCGTGATGTGATGGAAAAATAAGGCACATACTGAAACAGTTTGATATTTCAAAGAAGTCGATGTAACGTACACGTTATTCAGCGTATTGTTGATGAGTCGCATATATACTTCAATGGGATACTTCCCAAAAAATGACAACTCGAACATAATCTCATGCATAATTTTTTCACGCTTTCGTAACTCAAGCTCTGCTCTCGAAATAAGACCCAGATGAAACTGTTAACCAAATGAGGGTAATTAGTATGTTGGCTGCAATGAGTGGATCTACTGAACTATTAAAAACGCTGATATATAAATAATATCAATAATTAAAATTAAGTATCAACAATATTAAATTTTATTAACGTACAAGTGAAATGAGGGAAAAGATATTTTCGGAAAATAGGCTCTCATTCGTCTTTTAGATCAAAAGTTTTAATAAAGCTATTTTATTTTTGGGAGTTTAGGTTATTAAACGATTGTCATACAAATTAAATTTGGAATATTCAATTTCCAGTCCTGTCTATTTGAAAATTTAAATTTTTTTCCAACCTCTCAACTTAAAAAAACTCTTAAATTTTATCGGCTTTGTGAAACTTTGCGAATTGATAAACTCTCGTAGTGAAAGAGCACACGTCTGGGAATCATGGGGAAAAGATGAGCATGAGTAAGAAGAGAGCGTGATGAGCCGTGGGGTGGGTAAAAAAATTATTTGGCGAGCTTATTTGGCGAGAAAATGCATTGGGTAACCCTGGCTCTTTGTGTGACAGGAGAGGCTGGCGGCCGGCGTTTCGTCCAAACAAAGGAAATATCCGGAAGGTGACCGTCGTATAAAGTGTGACGCTCCGTACCGAAGTTAGAAACGGTTGCGACTCGGCTCCGCGGTTTTCTCTTACTTCTTTAACCACCTACTACTAGTGACGAACATTGCAATTTGGTCCTCATGGCTTATCGTATCAGACACTGGATACCAGGTAATTATTATAATAATTTATATATGCCTGTTAAATAAATTATCTTTTATTCAAAATAAAAACTGAAACTTTCCCTTTTTTCTGGAATTAATGACCGGTGTTGTATTTAAGCAATAATCTTTCTTCTTTTGAATGATTCATTATTTTGTTAACTGAAAATATTAAATTATATTATCTTTAGTCCGCGGGAAGATAAAAATTTGACTGACACGTTGATTTTAAAAAGTTTTGCTTGTTTATAAACAAATGTCTCTCTGTTAAAGAGGGTTATCTTTTCTATGTTGGTTGTATAGCGTTATCTTCTGTAAGAGAGATTCTGGCTTGATTGTATTGTTTACAAGAATTCTCGCAGCATTGCAGCAATTTTATTTGTTGTTATAATAACACTGCGCCAATTGATATAGACAGAATGCTGTCATTCAATTTATTGAACATGTTTTTGAATTATTTGATAATCATTTCTTCTCTCGTTTCTGTACGGGAAAAAGTCTTTACTTGCTATTTTGATTATTTTAATTCACTCGTTAAATTGAATCTTCGCATTAATATTTTCTATGATGAAGTGAGCATTGACAGTGAATTTTTTTAAAACTACTTGGCAAGCTTTTTCGGTATAATGAATACACTATTTTTATTCTTGATAATTTCATTTCGGAAAACATAAAAGAAAATACTATATATTATATACGGTTGTTTGTATAATCTCGAGCGCACAAGAAATTTATTTTTATTAATGTTCAATTTCTTATTGCAAAAATGACAATCCAAATATTATAATTAGTTAATGACAGTTTATTTCCTCACTTCTAGACAGTGAATTTGCATGCTCAGTTTCTTCAGATATTTTATATCGTGTTCCTCAAAATTTTATTGTTGCTGTAAGAGCACAGAATAATATATAATAGTTATGTATCTTAAAGAATTAGTGATTCTTCTGTTCAAAATTTTACATACTTTTATTCAGTGCAAATTATTAGATGTTATATAATATGAGTTCATAGATATGTTATTAGCGTTTAAACGATTCTCTATGGATTGGTTACGAATATTTGAAACATAAACTATTTTCTCATATCCTGATTTCATTATTCTTCAGTCAGGAAAAATAGGAGAGTTAATTAAGAAATGCTCCAACGCATTATGATCTAGATAGCATTAACGTATTACGTTAATGGAAGTTTACTGCATCGAATATTTGCTGCGAGATATTTTCATCGCAAAAAGAACAAAACATCTCTACCTCCACCTCTTGCACTCCCTTATTAAATAATAATAATAAATGAAATGTAAAGAAATCCTTTATGATGAGAGTATGAAAAAAAAAAAAAATTATGACGTAAAGAATTTTAAGTTTTTATTTTGAAATTTAAGTTGATCTCTGCTATGTACACAAGAGTATTAAAAAATGGGCTGCTCTAAAAAAAAAGTTTTTTTGAAGATATTTGTAATTTATGTAATGTTGCAGAACAACAACAAAAAAAAAGTTTCAAAAACTTCTTTTGCTGTGAGTCAAATTTTAAATTAAACTTTTTGACATCATTTTCGGTTTCATTAGAACATTCGAAAATTTTCTGTGTACTATAATCGTTGTATTAAAAACAGTTTTCGTTAATTCATTTCGAAATATTTGTTAAACTTTTCGTTTTCAATAATCAGTTGATTTTTATTATCTAATTTGATTTCTGATTTGCATCATAATCAATTTCTTTAATTTTTTCTATTAATTTAAATGCTGATACTTCTTGATCTCAATTTAGTAAATAATTTTATCATTAATTATATTTACATTACCTCCTGGTTGTCCTGAGGGAGCTGATCAAAGTAAGTAGTCTTTTCTTTAAAAAAATTTTTGGGCATTGGATTTTATCATTTAATTCTGGTAAGTTCCGCTTTTTTTTTTTTTTTTTTTTTTCCTCTCGAGTCCATTGAATTGAAAATGATTTCTGTTCCCTTCCATTATTTGAATGAGATGTCACTGCGTGATACATTTAAAATAAAATAGTGGATAGTTTTGACACTTAACATATATTATTCTTCTGCGATGGTTACGAACTAGACGCGTCGAGTCGACAGTTTATTTCCGCGTTATAAATAACATTATTTTTCTGTTTGCATGGAATATATTTTGTCAAATAAAAACTATTAGTAAAATGTGTTAATGCATTTATTTCCTATATTCTAGAGAGGAAAGACGAATTTTAAATTTTTATTTGTTTGGAACTTAGGAATTGGGTTATAAATTACTACTTGTAATATGGAACACCAGTGTAGACATATTTTTAATTAAAATTTTGCTCTCACGTGTAAAAAAAAAAAAAAAAAAAAAAAAAAAACTTTTTGAATCGTTTGCAAACTATTTTCTAGTCTCATAATTTAAGAAGAAAAAGGATATAAATATTTTTATTTTATTATCCGATAAAAATTCATTGAGTAAGTTACAATTTTTAATTTTGTCATAGTTAAAAAAAAAAGTTTGGATAAAGTTAATCATTTAGTTAAAGTTGAGTGATCTTTAGCACAATCTTGTCAAATCAAAAGCTAATAACTAGGTTCAAATTTACATGAACCGCACCAAACAAATATGAAGCTTAAATTTTTATGGAAAAGTGGGTTTATTTTCAAAAACATATATTATGTAAAAGAAAAAAAAACATTAAAATGGTTTGCTGTTTGTCACATGATATACTTTTTCGATCTATAGCCAAGATTTTCAAATTGGCCAAAGCTAATTAATTTACTAAATCTTTTTTTTTTGTAAGGGTTAATAACTGTTTTTTTTTAAATAGGCATTTTCAAATGTAGAAATTTTTTTGTTAATTTTTGAAACTTTCCAAATTTGACTACAAATTTCAACACTCCAACTAGAGTGAATTTGCTTTCAAATTGGAATTCCGCAAAGTTTCGATTATTTTCAATTCCATATATATATTAGCTGTTTATCTAGAAACTTATAGAAAATCGACTTATATTCCAAAATTTAAAAAATTGCAAGCCTTTCTTTCACTTTCGCTCGAAAGACTTCAAACTTTTTCATATACTTATGTTACGAAATTGTTTACAACTATTTATAGTAACTGTAAACTGTGAATTAATTTGATAAGCTTGCCTTGAAAGCTCTCACTTTATTTTTATTTACATGCGCAGGCATATGGTTTTACATTTGACTTATTTTTTTTTTACCTGTTATGTTTTAATTTGAAGCTTGCCTTTGTCCTGAATTTTAGTGTGTAATCCAACGATTGAGTTTTGAATTTTCGTCAAATGAACAGAGCGTAGTTTCATAACCTTAAGTTTCTTTATTAATTTGTCCGCGTTTTATTTTAATCAAATATTGACTTCTTTGTTTCTTTTTTACTTTTATCTTTTTATACTTTAAATGGGAAAATTTCTGCACCTATTTGTTTGATTTTAAAAAGCATCTTATATTCAACACTCGCGTTTTGCATTTATGAGATATTTTGATAAAATGCTTTACATGTGTGAAGTTGTCTTTGTTATGGTAATCCTGTTTCTTTTGAGATTCGAAGAATATGCAGAAAAGATTAAATTTATTGGATATCGCTTCAATTATGCCGAATTCTTGGTAAACTATTGCATTATAAATTGAAAAATAGTGCCATTCTTTGGCATAAGCTGGCTTGGCGTAATCGGATTTTGTGAAAGCGTTTAGAAATGTTTTTTATTGTTGCATATTTCTTCCGGCAGCTTTGTCGATTGGATTAAAGGCTATTTAAAGGAATTCCCTGGAGTTATTAACTTTCCAACTCTCTATTTAAAACTTTTTAAAACTGTTTTAAATGACTCATTTGTTGTATGAAGCTATATATTTTTCTTGTATGCATTTAGATTGCTTTGTAAACATAAACATGCAATATTAGGATAAAAGGGAAAATTTTGAAATTCTAGGAACTTTATTAAATTTCCATTTAATCTAAATTTTTGCTAAAAGCATTTTTTTTTTATCTTATTGCATCAATTAAGATACTTATAACATTTTGCTATTTTCAAGCTTTTGAATTCAATTCTCGTGTTTACGCTTATCTTTGTTTGTCAATTTAAAGGTGCCTTTAAGAAATTTTTTTCTGGATGTATTTCGACTTTTTAATTTGATCGAAGCTAAGACTAATAAACGAAAAAAAAAAAAATGCGCGTTAATAAAAGCTGGTATGTTATTGCCACATCAGTTTCATTGTGTATCAGATGAAGTATAAGTTAGATTTTTTGAGATAATAAAAATTTCTATGGGAGTGTCTTCCTTGGGTTAGATTTTTTGAGATAATAAAAATTTCTATGGGAGTGTCTTCCTTGGGTTTTCAACTATAAAAATATATAGCTACAAGGCGGGAAAATTGGGAACTGTGGCGAATGGTAAATTTAAAACTTGCAGCGGAAATTCAGTACTTTGTAACTGAAATAACTAGTTAAGTTGTGTGACTGAAATAACTAGTTCATGTTTCTTTAGGGAAAGTGGTAGAAACTTTGTGGTTTAATATAATCTCCAGACTACTTGAGAAGTGGGCATTTCATTATTGTGACAGAATCACTTATTAAACAAATCATTGATTTCAAATCTTTCTGCTGAAATATTGCTGTTTTTTAATTCGATAAAATGTTTAGTTCGGCATGAAATTTGCACTCTCTTTAATGTTCTGCGGTGTTTTCATTAAATATCCATTATCAGAAAGGGTAATATACAATAATTTCTACAAATTACTCTTTAAATTGTATCATTTCATTCATTCAATTGGCATGCTATATATTCGTGATCTGATCTTTATTTTCAATTAAAACTAACTTGATTAGCAGTTTTCAGGTTAGCTGTCTTGAAATTTATAAGATACGAGAGCATTTTAAGATTTCATTGGCCCTTTGTTTTTTTAGAAAATGATAAATATCCTTTCTCTTAAGTAGAGATGTAAACTTGATTTAAAGAAACATCTTTCCGCTAGACAAAACTATCAGCGCTTGTTTCTTTCAACCCACTGCAGAATTCCTGGGTTGATAGACAAAGTAAGATATTCGTTAACTAAGAGCAGCGTCTATCTGATCATCTGTTAGCTGAATATTTTTCGAGTGATATTTCTTAGCTTTAAGGGGTTGTTGCATTCTCTGTTTCCGGAACGTTGCGTCTTATTTACTACTCAGATCTTACGTAATTAGTGCTGGATAAACAATCTAGTCGTACTACTCGGTGATATATCGGATGCCTTCAGTATGTTTGTTTAGACAGAACATTCTGATGCCTGTTTTTAGATTCAAATTCGGAATAACTGTTTTTAAATTTTATGGAAAAATAAAGTGATGTATTTAATGATAAAATTTTAAGTTTCCGTTAATTGTTGAATATGAGATTAGAAAATTCTATGTTGGAGAGATGTTGGTTAATTTCAGAATTTTAGCTGGTAATTTAGTTCTTTAAAATAGCGTTTTTTAAGATGTTTCTTTAAAAAATTTTGTGCAATGAAATAAAAATTAATAAAATGTGCTAATTAAATATATTTGTGCGATGCGATTCAAACATCTAATTTTTTTTGTTAAATTTTGTGGCTTTTTTTTTTTTTTTTTTCTCACTCTATGTAGAATTATTAAAATCGGAAACCTGGGAATACTAAGAATAAAAACAAATTAAAAATTCAAATCTTCAAAAATTTGTCCATGATAAAGAATAAGAGGGGGGAAATATTCGAAAAGGAAAAGATTTTTAAAATCTAATAATTCTAATATTCAGTGCTTATTGTTTGAGAGCGATTCCGTTAATTCAGAAATTTTATTTGAAGGATATAACTGTGTAAGAAATGTATTTAAATACATTTTTTTTTTTTTAAAGAAAACGGGTTAGTACAGTTTTCACATGTTTAATGTAAAGTTACAGTTGAATTTGTATTTGAATAGTTTTTCTATGCAAATTTTAAAAATCTAATTCCTTGTATCATTTTTGCTTTGATTATTCTCAGAATAATTTTTAAACTCTCGAAAAAATAAACAATTCTTTTTTCTTTTTCAAAATTCGTTTGTTATTGTTTATGTATCTTCCATAAGAAAAAGTCTTAATGATGTAAGATTGTGGTCCTACGTAGACAGTGGACAAACACCTTTCCCCCTTATGTTACTCGTTATTTGAAAATTCAGTTGCATAAAGAAAACTAAATAACAGAGAACGAATTTGGAAGCTTCCAACCATTTTCTTAACAAAGTCAAAAAAAAAAAAAAAAAAAAAAAAAACAATTGGCATGTTTTAAAAAAAAGTTTAACCCACCCTTTTAAAAAAAAATTTCTGAAAAATGAGTAGCAAAATTAAAAGCGTAAAAGTTATATTTGAAAATTTTAATATTAACATTACATAATATTTACATAATTTTAATATTAACATTAACTCAAAATAGTATGTCTTCAAAGTATAAAAATTCAGACATCCAGATTCTTTTGAGTTTCAGAAAGCGATAATCTCAAAGTTTTAATAAATATTTTTATTATTAATTGTGAAAATTTTAATTCAATCGAATTTGAATGCAACGCTTAACGAACTGTAAAGGTATGAAACCGTAATAGCAAGAAAATGAAGGAAGAAGAGAAAAAAAAAAAAAAAGAAAAACTAATTAAAACTATACATTAGGGTGCGTATCTGTTCGATAAAGTTATTCATTGCACAATACTTCCACATTATAATGATTTTTAATCAAAAAGTTGATGTTTTTTTTTATTTAAGTTTTTGTGTTTAACGAAGTTTTATCGAGTCATGTTAAACTTTTGAATGTATTTTTCTAATAAATCAACTATGCAAAAAATATATTGCTAAGAACATAATATACTATTTTTCCGATAATGCTAAAGCTGTAAATATTAGCATCAATAGAAATCTAACAAAACTATTCGAATGAATTCAGTTTTTGATTAAGCAAACGATTCAACCTTTATTTCGTTATAAGCAGCCAATTAAAAATTTTTTATTTTAAATGCCTTACCAAAACAATTGTCTTCTTTTAACACATCATTAATTGAAAGTGATGTAGATAAAAATGTTTAGCCGGCGTAATTTAATCTATCATAAAACTTAGCATGTGTATTGTACGAAAAAATATTTAAATTACATTGAAAGGAACAAAAACACTCTGTAGAATGGCATCGGATGTACAATTTTGTTATTAGCTTTTAAAAATGAGAAGTTAAATGTTCTTTTATTTCAGAAATAATGAGGAAAAATAATGAGAATCCGATTTCAATAAACATCGGTACAACTAGTCTTATTAATAATAATAGCGTATCAGTTAACGAAGGAAAAACAGGTGAAAGGCTAAACAAGGGTAGTGAGACAGACCCGTACGGACGTATTTGGCGGGGAAATGTATTGGCACTTTTAACTAAATTTTGATGCTTAAACAAAAGGGAAAAAGCTTATGTTTGTTACAGTGTGTATGTGCTGACTCTGTACAAACCAGACCACCTGACTTATGCCTATCAAATTTGGCAAATATGTACTTTAGAGGGCAGAAAAGTGATTTTCGGAGCGATTTTCAAAAAATTATCTTTTTAATGATGCCAAATATTTTACCGTATAATTTTTCTTTCTATATTTAATAAGTTTTTTTGAAATATTTTAAACATATTTTGCAACGATATATTTCATTGTTGAAAAGAAACTGAAAACCGATCGCACGAATAATTCATCTTTTGTCTTGTTGTTAAGAATATTTCATTTTTTTTCTATTGTTGCGACTAGAATAGAAGATTAGGTATATTTTTCCATGATGAGTAGGTTTCAATGTTAGGTTTGATTGTAATAATTTTTTTGATATTTTTTGTACTTATTTTGTACTTCAGAATGAAGTAATGTTGGACATTTTTTTTTAATGCCTCCATTTTAAAATATTGCCGATATTTATCTGTGATATAATTGAAAAAATAAATATTATGTGCATAAAATATAAATAGAAAAATAGAAAATTGGGCAAGGACAAAGCACAATGAAGATAAAAACATTGTAAGGCTATTTCTCAAGTATATATTATGTAAATTAAAAGTGGCTAATATACCATATATTTCATGAACTATCAATATTAAATAAAAAGTTATATTATAAGGAGTACATTAAATACTAAAGAATCTTGACATGTAATTGTTACTACATGTGCTACAAACTGGGTTTATTTTGCTTTACTTCATTTTGTATCCCTTATCTTCAAATTATATTTTTTGTTGTTGTTGTTGTCTGCATTAGGAGAAAATGGGAAGCATTTATTTACGTAAATGATATTTAATATTAGTAATATACGAATTTCATAATAAATTAATGCTAAACAATGGTAGGAATATTTTTATATTATAAAGTATTTTGAACATTCCTTGTGAGAGACTACTTTGACAGTAATTTTAAAATATAAATGTGATCTAAGAAATAATTTAAATATTTTTTGTGGATTATAGAATTAACGTTCTGTTAAATATTCTTTCAAATTTAATACAAAATCGCCAAAATTTTAGCCTATTTTGAAAAAAAAAAAAAAAAAATTGCAGCTATTACAATAGTATTATAATGCAATTTTTGATTTAGCTATATATTAATAGAAACTGATTCATTTCATTTTAATAACAATATATTAATAGAAACTGATTCATTTCATTTTAATAAATTTAATACTATTTACTACATTTATTACGATTACAAATTTCTATAACAAAAATATACCGAATATTTAATCATAGGCTGCATGTATTATGGTTAAAAGTAAATTACAGAAATAAAAGTGAATGTTCACTCATATAATTATGAATAAATAAAGCATCTCTTTAAAAACTTCTTTAATGTTACAGCAAGAGTTTCTCCTGCCATGCAATAACAGAAGTCTGACTTTATTTCTTTTAATAAAGAAACGAATGTTCTAAATTCATTTGCTCTTAAAATCTTATATTGATCTCGACTGGACTTCTGCAAACTATGGGCTTATTGTGAGATAACCAGACTTTTTTTCATAGCAAAATGTCTGCAACATCATTGTTTTCACGCGAAAAAAATATTGCTTAAGAATGACCGAGTCGATGGGTACATACAAGCGTGTTCTTAAAGTCATTTTTAATAAATATAATTAAATTCCCAAGAGATTTGAATCTATAATACGGCAGTTATTTCAACAGTCCAAAGAGATTATTTAAATAATTCTAATCAAGGGGGGAAGAAGGGCAGGATTATTAAATAGACAAAGTTGGCAACTGCCTAAGAGCCCTCAGCTCTTGAAAATGTTTAGCAGTTTTAGAAGGTTTAGTTTTATACTTCATTTAATGACAGAGCCCATGCAATCAAATTTATTCAAGTCAAAATCAAATATTCATTAAATTAACTTCGAAACTTTATTCTAGTAATATTCCTAATTACAATTTACAAGATATTCATTATGCTATTTTATAATTTAAAAAAATTTCGAGCTTTTCAGTTTAAAAAAAAAATGTTCGCTCCTTTTACAATATTATTTAGAGTGTATTAAAGAAAGTTCTTTTGTTTTTTAATATTTTGCTTAAAGTTAATTTTACATTTTAACTGCACTTTTTTTTTTATACTTGAAATATTGAAATGGACTTTTTAGAAAGGGACTTGTAACTGCAGTTTTTCAAAATTTGCTACTTAAAACTGCTGAATAAAAAAAATCAATCTATAAAAAAAATTTGGAAGAAAAAAGGGCTTTGAGATTTACATTACCTCAGGACCCCTAAAAGGTTTTAAACGGCCCGGAATTATTTTGAAATTGGAAATAATTACATTGTTTGAAATATGAAAGAAAAGCATAGTTAATCAGTAAAAATTTATAATAAAAGTATCCATGAGTATAACAGTATGATATTGAAGAGTGTATTACCAGAACTTCATTCGTCACGATAGTTAATGACTTATTTTACATACAAGAACGATATTAAAAAAATTAAAGTTCTTGAATAATATATACTACATATATTAATGTAAAAATCATTTTTTTTAAATTCTGTTTTATTTTTCAGCAGTAGATTTGGGTTATGGTTTAAAAAATAGTGCAACTAGAAGAAATTAAATTTGAATTAAGCTAATATCTCCTACAAATTTTCGCAGATACAAATGATCAGTTAGCAAAATATTAATATACTTCTGTTTTAGTAAGCTGTGTATTTTATGCACTGTGTACTTACAATATTTCGTATACAAAATGAAAGGTTATATAATGAACAAATAATTTATCTTTATCAGACTACAGATTTTTTTAAAAAATGCAACAACGATGGTAAACAGAAAAGTTTGCATTTGTAATGATGCTTCTACTCCGGAAACTGATTTTTCTTAATGTAACCAGGAAACTTAACATTCGCGGTTGGAAGCTTTTCTTACTACTTACTTCATTTCAACAATTGCTTTTGCAACTTTTCGCTCCATACAAATCATTCCAATACCACTAACCTCATTTAATTGTACTTTAAACTTAAGAAACAACATTTTTAAGTGTCAAGAATCAAGAAGAAATAAAGTAAAAACAAATGAAACCAAAACACTTTCATTTAATGCAAATCGTTATATTTATGTAAAGTAATGAATTAAGTATCTAAAATCTACAAGAAATGATTGTTTCGAAGTTGATATAGTATTTACATGAGAAGAAATATCCTTCGTCATTGATTTTTTTATCATATATTTTTGAATAAATTCATTGAAATATCAATTCATCTTTCAGAAAAGGCAAAGTGGAAAGTATTCAGATTGTATTAAAACGCATGAAATTGTATTAAAATATGCATTAAGTATTCAAAATTGAGTTAAACATCATGTTCACTTTCGCCAAATCTGACACTTTTAGATAAGTTTAAAATGTTATAGCCTCATCTAGAACTGATTCTTATCAGTAAAACACAACCACCTTGTAAACGAGACCATTGATTGACAGTCTTATGACTGGTACGGAAAAGTCATACAACAGCTTATATCGAAAGTAAACTTGAAAATAATAATTATAATTGACTAATCGATTTTCAAATCAAAAAGTTTAATAAGCAATTTGAATTTCGTTTTTAATTAATCAGTGTTTAAATTTTCCTTTATTGAACGTCTTTCTGATTTTGTGAATACGTTCCTTTTAAATAAAAATTGGTTTCTTGTATTTTAAACATTTAAAAAAAAAACAACAAAGGTATTGCTTTTTGTATAATTTATTGTAACCTATGATTTAACCTGTGCATTCATATTCTAATTTTTATCAAATTTAACAACAAATATGACGAACTACATATTTGTTATGCGCTATTTTTCTTGATAATATTCATTGACGATTCGTAAGTTTCACGCACACACACACACGCGCACACAAAATCAATTTACCTCTAAAAAACATATTCCTTCCCACCTCTAAGAGCCATTCATCTTTCTAAGCTTTTTCATTTACCAATTCTCTTATTGCAAATTTCTATCTCAAATCAATGCTAGCTGAAAATCAATTATTTTATATAGCTATTTTTATTTAAAAGGCAAATTGAGAAAATAAACTATTTGTAACTTCCACTGATCAACAGTTGAAAACAAAATTGCAAATGAATGACTTTTGAATGCAATATCTTCATTAGGAAATAAACTCTCATAGAGTAATCTTAGTTATTGAAACTTTGAATGTTTTCATAAAATGATATAAAAGACAACTGTACTGCTCTTAATTATAAAATTTTGGTAACTTTTTGGCATCATGGTTTTAATATTCACTTAATATTGCTCATTTTGATGATTTTTGCTTGCTGGAAGTCTTGGTTCTAAGCTCACAAATGAATGTAGTTTACGTTCATTTTCTCATTCTCTTTTAAAGTAAACTATTATTAGAAATGAAACTTTTAAAAATGATTCATTGCTAACCTAATAATGAAATATTAACTCTTGTAAAAATGCATCATTAAATCGAACATAGGAAAAAAAACTTAATTTGTTATTCATTTCTAAATATAAAAACCTATTTTTGCATCGATGGAATATTTGTAAAACAAACTGTCTTTCGACTAAAGAATCTAAGTACAAAATGTTCCGCTATTTTCCACTCAATGACTCAAATAAAATTCCAAAAATGTATTTTAAACAATCGATTTTGTTTTCCTTCTGATAACTAGGTCTTGGAAAATCCCTATGTCGAATGAATCACTCTACCCCACAGCTCAGTTATACGGCGTCGTACGGCGTCGCTCTCTATTTCGACCACAGGTTCTCGGCGCGACTTTCTGGCGGTTGTCATATGAAGGTAAAACCGTTGTGAGGGGGCGTATTAAATTGTTTTCTCCAATAAAAGCTAAGAGGCAAACCATTATTCCCTTTTCTTCTTCTTTTCCCCTCCTTTGGGAATTCTCTCGGATGGTTTAGGGATAAAATTTGGTTGAACTTTAGTTGTAACTTATTAAATCTTCCTACTGAATTACAAATCAACGAAGGATTGAATTTCTCCAAACATTTTAAGCTTAGATGTGGGTAATTTTTAGAATCTGTTGCTTTATGGCATGCTTTGTTCATCTGCCAATTAAAAACGCCACATCGCCTAAAATCTTCAATTTATGGCGCATTATTTGCTTTTAGGGTGATAAACGCCGGAAGAGCGCTCACAGAATAGGCGAAAGACTCGAACGTTTGCGTTTCCTGTTTCGTCTACCATTTAAAAAGCGATAGTTCCAAGTAGGGAAGGGCATTGACTGAACGCTGCTTTTTATTATTACTAGATTTCTTCTTCTTGTTGGAAGATAACGTGGTCTTCTGGAATCTTCTGTCTGTGAAATTGTCTTTTTCTCGCCTCGATTTTTACATTTTTTTTGAAAATAGATTAAATTTTTTGCAGTTTTAGTGAGGTATTTAGTTTCCGTTTTAACGTCACTGAAAATGATTTTAACCGTTACTGATTAGGTTTAAATTTAAAGTTATGTCCTGGAACCTTTTATCTAAGAAATTGAAATAAACCCCTTGGTAAATCAATGCTTATCTCAGTAAAGATTAATGCTGGCTATTAACAAGTCTAGACTTAAGAATTTGCCAAAATATCGAATGAGGCTAGTGAAAGAGATCAACTTCTCAGACAAAGTTTTGTATATCGAATTTAATATGGTATGGCATCTATACATCAATCTAAAAATTTAATCCTAGACCATTATAAAGGAACATGTCCTGGATTTAAAATCTCTACTTGGATGATTTACAAAAAGATTATTGAATGAAAAGCCACTCGCATAGTGGTTGAAACGTTTGAAATTGGAATCGATTTTTTAACACGTCATGCATTGATAAAAGATGGTCTACTATTTAGTGGTGAGTTTGTGGGGTTTACTCTGCTGTTGATATATCTGAAAACATCGAATTTCTTTTAATCAAAAAGAAATATTAAAAGTTTTTGGGAATTCAAGACTTTTTTTTCCTTGATTGTTCTCGTATGATTCAATGATTAACAAATATTTTAAAAATTAATTTCATGTTTTTAAGGATTTAATTGATAAACGGCACCAAGTTTCCCAATAAAAAAAATGTTGTCCTGTACCTATCTACTTCTTTTAATGGCATTTTAATTATAAGAATATGTTGCCTTGGTTTATTACTACTGAATATGGAGCAGAATGTGAGAGATCCCAATATCTCCGTAGTATCAGCGTTACTTTTGAGCGGTTTATAAAATCAGAAATTTAAGCTCTATTCTGGTATAATATTGATCTTTCAATACAACGAAATCAGTTTTATTTTCATTGCCTCAAATTTCTACGACATTTGTTATTTTAATTATGACATGTAGACAATTTTTTTAGCCAATTATAACAAGTTGCCAGTAATTTTTTAATTGTAAAATGTCATAATAAGCCAAATGGCAGAGCACTTATTATAGAAATGAAGCAGTTTATACCATTTTAAAAATCATTTCTAAATTTCTTTCTGATTGTAGAAGTTTTTATTGTTTAAAAGAGTAAACCTTGGCTATGACTGGATGAAAATATTTTTTGGAACTTTTCACAAACAAATCATGATTTTTAAATGCAATTGCTGATAATCTTGGTTCGTTTTTCATATATTAAATCACTTTGGGAAGAAAAATTCGGAGCATCGTTGGAATCGGGATCAAATGTTCAGTTCTGGGTGTTGAACTTGACCGCGGAAACCTCTTCACGCTCTCCTTGTGATCTCCGATGCGAGACTCATCTTCAGGTTGAAGAAAAATGCGATTAGGTATTATGGCATTTCTTGAATGATATTTACGCTTTTTCCGCGCGCTGCTTTCTGTGCTTCGGTTTCTTTCAAAAGTCAAACAAAAGTTCGTTTTTGCCTAAACGATTAGACACCAACTATTGTATTTTTG
This sequence comes from Argiope bruennichi, assembly GCF_947563725.1. Taxonomy (NCBI): domain Eukaryota; kingdom Metazoa; phylum Arthropoda; class Arachnida; order Araneae; family Araneidae; genus Argiope; species Argiope bruennichi. The sequence goes on from NC_079162.1 coordinate 109,044,862, forward strand.
CTGAGCGTTTGTACAATTTTTTGCACGCATTATTTCTTTTTCACAAAGTCTGTGTTATGTGTGTGAATTTAAAGACTAAATCATTGTATCCCAGCTCTTTCTGAATTAAACCTTTCAGTTTTTTTTTAACTATTTTGATTTGATAGTAGTTTTTTTTTGGGAAAGACAGAAATCGAAGTGTTTAGAAGATCATAATGTCTGGAAAGAGAATTGGTTAGAATTTATTGTGAAGTTTAATATCCATAAGACTCCAAAAATTTCATTTCCGAAATACTGAGATTTGTCTCTTATAACTTTAGATATGTTTTATTGGGGGCATGTTTTAATTACAAATGAAATGAAATTTTATTTCTGCTTGTCGAATACAATACAAATTTTTAGTTATATACTGTGCTTCAAATAGAGTATACAACTCTATTGTATGATCTTTGCAATATATTTTATTACAGTAATCAGACTTAGTGTCTTTAGAACTGTAAAATTTTTAATACATTTACATTTGAGATTTTTTGTAAATGAAGGGGGAGGAGGTAACATCCAGCTATAAAAACTCTTTTTCGTGCTTAAAGTAACTTTAAATTTCTAGATATCAGCAATACAAATTTTATTTCATGTATAATAATACATAATTCTTGATGTATTTCAGTGTGTAATTGTTTTATCGTACTTCTATTATAATGTTTACTGTTTTGCTGTCTTATATATAACGTTTTATTTTATCTAAAGTGTATTGTAGCGTGCAGATGACTACGTCTGTAACTATATCGGCAATATAGATGAATTATATAATTCTACTAGATCAAATTAATTTATAGATAGCTGTTGTGCAGTAAAATTCACACAATCAGTCAATCATATAGATTTATTTTTCCTTTATTTCAGAATTCAGTTTTGTATTTCTTTATGAAAAATTAAAATTCGGACTTTCTATTCTTGTTTTTGAATTCTTTAGAAGGGAGAAATCAATTTCACAGAAAAAAGAGAGAAGTCAAAATCTAAATTCTTACAAATAGTTTAGGTTTTTTCTTCGAAATTTCGGTTGAAATTCTCTTTAAATAATTATTCCGGAATAAATCTTTTTTCATTCCGACCTCTAAATGGGTCTGAGGAAATAGTTTTTTAATTCTCGACACTCCGCGACATTTCCATTAATTCTAGTCTGTAGGTTTCATTCTAAGCTTTTTAACTAAACTGCGTATCTTGGCTATTTTAATCAAATGTTGCTTTGAAGCACATTTAAAAACCACAATAGCAGATGGTAATTTTATTAAATTTATACTTTCGTCGGTGTTGAAAGGAATTCGACATCTTTCCTTCTTGTCTGTTGATTCGAAAGTCTGGTTTCGAAGAAATCAACTTTAGACAGCGTCTGGCTAAGTTGCACCAGCTTCTTTTCAGACGACTTTTTTTTGTGTGCGATTTCAAATTAAATGGATATCGTTCGTTTTGAATGCGTTAAAAAGAGGTGAAAAGACGTTGAACTCTAAAAATTTTAGACTTTATGTTTGCGATTAATTACTTATAAAAACTTGTAGAATAAACTTGCTTAATTTTTATGCAATACTTGTTTATCTGGGAAAGTAAAATTAAATTTCACTTCAATGCTGATTCATTATTCCGACAGCAAGATTTTTTTTTTTCTTTTTCCAAAACGTAAATCAAAATTAAATCTTTTTCAACTTGTTCTTTAATGTAAGGATAAATTAAACTTTTTCTTTTATTGTTACTCTTCATATCCGTTACTATTCATTAAGTATAACAACTTATCTGCTCTTTTTTTCTATTATCTCAAAATTTGCAATTGTTCCGATTGAACTTAAAGTACTTAGTCATGATATGTCTTTGAATTTTACGTAATTTTTATTTTACACAATCGATGTATAGTTACTTTCAGCTTAGAAGTTGAAAAATACGGTTACTCGACACTTTTAAACGAATTGGGAATATTTATACATTAAAAAAAATTTGATTTTTCAATTTAAGTTTAATTAAACAGGGGGTATTTCAGTTACAAAAATGTATAGGCATGAAAAAAATTGAAAGTTAAAATATTTCCTTTAACAATGAATCTAGCAGGAACTCCTATGATAGATTTTTTTGGCTTTTTCTCAACACGTTTTCTTCAAATTTTGGTACTCATAGAACGCATTCTATTCGTTATAATTGCAGGAAATTTTATACAATATTTACAAACATTGTGCATCTATTAAACATTTTTATTTTTTCTGCGCAATAGTATTAATCTTTAAAGGCTATTTATCATGCAAAATATCGCATTTTTTAGATTTTCAAGCCACACTACATTAGTTATTTCGAAATTTTTATTATTAGTATATGAATAAAAATAAATGAAATGAAAATATGAATGAATAAATGAAATGAAAATATGAATGAATAAATGAAATGAAAATATGAATGAATAAATGAAATGAAAATATGAATGAATAAATGAAATGAAAATATGAATGAATAAATGAAATGAAAATATGAATGAATAAATGAAATGAAAATATGAATGAATGGATAAATGAAATGAAAATAAGTTTGCTGTCATTATTAAATATATGCTTATATATATTATGCTAATTTTGGATGATTTTACTCAATGATTTTTTCTGATTTGGGATTATGAACTTGAAAATATCACTACACATATTCGATTTGCCAATAAAGAAGGATAATTTAACACATTTTTTTTTTTTTACTGTTTTATAATTAATCTAAATCATTCTGTGTGTCCTAAATTTCTATCAGATACTAAATTTTACTTTACAAAAAAAAAATCCCCTTCAGTTGCAATTGAAATTTCAGCAATTTTCATTATCGAGCCCTTCCTAGATCCCAAACGTATTCTATGTTGTGCCTAGTTTCACTTCCTATATGAGCATGGATAAATGAATTGTGTTTAAGGAATATTAGAAGATGCACGTGAAAGTAAACATACTCATTAAACTACTCGTAAAAAAAATTTGAATAGCAAAGCATATATAACTTTGCAGTAAATATAAAGCACAGTTCAGCTTGTCTTGTAAATAAAAACTGGACATCTGATGTCCAGTTTCGAAATCGTGAAACATCGAAAAACAGATTTAAATGAAAAATATAATCTATTAACTTTGTGTAAAATTCGTTTGATCTACTTGGATATTCTTTTGAAAACGTGCAAAATTTTACATCTACAATCCCAGAATTTTGAAAACTTTTCTTTATAAAGGTACCATGAAAAATGTTCGTCTTACTTTTATGAATGTATGACATTCTAGTACAAGATTCATGCGCATGTGTTCGGATATCTAATTGTTCCCCCACATTTCATAGTTTCTTTATCCTAATTTTAGCTATTTAATCAACAGAGAAACGCAAGATGAGCTTAGAGATTTTGTCCGCCGAAACAATGGCAGATTATGACAATGAGATCATAGTCTGACAATAATCTTAAAACATCTTTTGGTTGTTAAAACAATGTTTCTTACGTATGATTTTCAATGAGTTAAAACACAAGCACGCACGCACACCGATTTTTAAATTCACTGCAATTTCAATAAATCAATGCATTTTTTCTTTTTATGAAATAAAATTTAAAAAAACTATTTAGAAGTGAATGGCTCGTAAAAATGCAATTTAATTACAAAGTTTTCAGTTGTATTCTGAAATAATTCTATTAATTAAACTAATTATTTTATATTATAAATCCTACATTTTATTTTTTGCTCAGTTAGTAATTCATCTTTTCCAATGCATTATTCGTAAAGATCAGACATATTTAATTTTTTGTTGATATTGATATTTCTATCTTAGTTAAAATAATTACTGTTTTTTATGGTGTCTTCTATTAAAAAATATTAGCTTTGTTTAATTTAAAATTCGATTTAATATGGAATTTAGAAGAAAATTACTATCGTAATAATATTAATATTGATATTAAGAGATTACATATTTGTAATCTTTATATCATAAATTAGTATACGAATAAACGTTATTTCAGTAGTTTTCCAAGATATGCTCCTGCGTATTATTTCTTTTTATCGATCAAATAAATTGTGCTATTCTTAAGAATTCCTTTACGAAATTGCATCAAAATGAAAATTTCAAGTGGCATTAAAGTATCAGATTTATTTCTTAATGAACAGTTCTTTCACCAAATTATTACCGTTGAAATTGATTATAATTTTATGAAAAATGCATAAGATATTTGTTGGTTTATTCTGTAAACTATATATCTTCTAATTAAAAATACTTCGTTTTTTTTTAAAGGACATTTCTTATCTAATATTTCGTGGTTGTATGAAAATAATTCTTTTCAGTTTAACATCGATTATAATTTGTATTAATTTTAATATTTTTAACAAGATTTGTCAAAACATAAGCAAATTAAGAACGAAACTGGCGATTGAAATCTTATGTTCATTTTTAAATTAGATATGGTGATATTTATATGATCAATATTTTGAAAATGTCATTGGAATCATTTTTAAAGAATGTACGTCGTTTGCTATCAAAGATATAAAAAAAACGAAATGCAGTAAAACATTTTAATCCTATATCAGTAGCTCAACAAAGAAAAACGAATATTGTATTCATTCTACGACTAAATAAAATTTTAATATTTTTAATAATTATATTTTCAAACCACAAGAAACAATGTAGAAAACGAGAAATATGATGGATTGTAAGATATATTATAAAGCTTAATCCTAATAAAAACATCCGAAATATTTAAAAATATAAAAGTTTTTGCTTCAACGGCTGAATTGCAATTTTTGAACGAACTGGGAATTGTTCCAAATGAGGGTGTTGGTTACAGTATTCTATACATTTTAATAAGTAAAGGAATATTAGCATTTATATTGTTATGTGAAAGTTTTCCCTAAGCTTGAATTAAAATTATCGCTATGTAAAGTCAACTTCAATACAATAATTTTGTGATTACACATTGTTTGACATTTTCATCTCAAGAGACAACAAAACAGATGCTGCGTTTTGTAAATGAAAAATGTTATGTTTTAACCTAATAATTATTGAATAATCCATCAGTGGGATTTAGCATTGATATTGAATGCGAAATCTTTCTAACTTTTTCACCTTACAAATATAAATCTGAAATAAAACTCGGGATTTTTTTTTTTTTTTTTTTTTTTTTACTTTCAGTCCATTATATTGTCCAACTAATAAGGAAATGGCTATATCCTTGGAAAGTTAAATTAAAAGGAGATGGGTTTTTTTTAGCATCATCCAAGCTACCGGAGACAGAGATGCTTCTTGGAATGTAGAAAATTACTTTTTTACTAAAAGAAACAATTCCTACATTTTTATGTGTGTTACACGTACAATCTGATTGACCGCCTTAAAAAAAATCCCCCCCAAAAACTACTTTACGTTCTTAGAAGCTCTTATATCTTTGCTTCCACTTCTTGGAATAAAATGTGGAACAGAATGCCCTAAAGGGATGCAATACACTTGTGCAGCCCCTCACAATATATATATATATTTTTGTTATCATTTATTTTGAAAAAAAAAGGGTGAATTTTTTTGTGACGCTGATTGCTACCTTGTCCCATTAGCAATATCCTAAATTATCCGTATCGCTCATTTGTGAAACACTGCAATGTATCAAATAACTTTTGAGGCCTCCGAGTCTCGAATCATGAGGTGAGCGCCTCTAACGCATATGCTAGAAATTTTCACTGAAAAGAGATTTTCTGACTCGGATGAACATCATCTTGAAAAACAATTTAAATTTGTTTTACGCTTTATTTGTAAAGTTTAAAACTTAACCAGATTTGACTGTTTTTCAGGGTCCTTAAATTGTATTCAGCATTCATATGTTCTTTTCGGACTTTTGCATTAATGTCATTTAATAATATTATCCATTATTCATGGGTTTTGCAATATATGCTACATTAAAATAAATTATTGGGCAGATTTTTTAATGGCTGTATATTATTGATCAATTATTTGAGTTGGAAAAATTTTCAATATTTCAAGCCAAAAATAAGTCATAAATGGGCCTAACAAGGAAATATGGGTAATGCGAGCAAAGAAATCCAAATTATTTTCCCAGATATGTTTTCGTACTCGATGGTTGTTTCATAAAATATTCTTGGATCGTAAAAAAGGAATTCTTGGATTTTTTTTAATGCTTTGGAAAATTCATATTGAATTTTCTATACAACACAAAAGCAATTTTTTTTTTTTTTTAAATCCTTGATCATAAACCAGTGGCAATACTAACGAATTATCATTTATATAAAAATATTGCATGAAATATATTAAAAATAATCAACCAAGTATGGAAACTCATTGAGTTGAAAAGAAATAGAATTCCAAATAATATTTTTTAGTCTTTTTTTTCTTTTTTTCTTGTCAATTTTAATTTTGGACTTAACGGCATCTTTTATAATTAAAAATTTGTTAATGAATTATTTATTTAAGCTTCAGAATAAATTCTTTTTGTCAAAATTCCCGATGTTTTTAGAAAGAAAAAAAAAAGGGATCAATAAAGAGACAAAAATGTTTTTCAAGAACCCTCGTTTCATTCAATCAATTTCACGTCACTACATATAGCTGTAGGTGACGCCACAAGCCCTAAAATGAAAAACACAATGACTGCAGCTTCTCCTAGCAAAAGAACCGGTATTGCCCAGAAAGCATAAAATAAAGAGAAATAATTTCTTAATTTTGGGCTTCAAACTCGCCAAAACTTCGTCCCACTAAATTGGAGCAAGAATTTGACATGGGGGAGGGAAATGCATTCGCTCCTTCTACTAAATTAGAATTACAATAATAATAATAAAAAAAGACGTCGATTGCTTGTGGTGAGAATGAAGTCTGTAAAGTAGACGCCGTCTGGCTTTTCCCCCGACTCTGCACATAAAAATGCGAATATATCCCTGCTACGTAACTCATTTTGAATTGTTTGGCAAAAAAATTTCGATAAATTGACAGATTTTGCTTAAATGAGAAACGCTGTGGGTAAATTGGAGAAATCTTTGGTGGTTATTTTGCTCATAGTGACATTTAAGCTACGTGAGATTATTGATTGACTTTCAGAGTCAAGTCTCGCATTTCTGACGAATATTACATCTTTTTTTTTTTTTCCTGCCTGCATTCGACGAAAGGGTTCATTGACTACATATTCATACATACTCGTGCATTGATGCATAGCCTCTTGTTTTCGTAGGGGTCATTTAAGTAACTTGTATTATCTTTCGATGATGGGCAGTAGTTAAAAGAAAAAAAAATTCACGCGCTGTCGAAAACCACCTGTTTGTATAAATTCTCAATCGGTGATAAAATCGTTGAAGCAAATTCGAGTTTTTTGAACATTTTCTGTAACAATTCATGCAGAAAAGTGAGAAATTTATCTTCATTGTGTATTTCAATGTATGTAATAAGCAATGAATTAACCCTTAAATGCATGATTATTTGTTTTGAATTTAAAAAAATCGTTTATTATAGAGAAAATATTCATAGGTTACGTAAGAAATTTAAAAAAAAATCCAGTTAATAATATGGTATATTTATTTAGAAAAAAAGTTTTCTTTAGACTTTTAGCAACATACAGTATTTCCCAAAAATCTGGCTTGTATCTAATGTAATTTTCAAATACAACATCAAACATTAATAACTTACCTGATAACAGACGAGTAATAATTTTTTGTGACAATTCGATACATTACTCCTTTATAGGGAATTCGGCAGTAGAAAGTATCTCTTGTGGTAACATACCGAACTTCATCACCCACCACATTCAAATTTTAAAAAAACGAATTAACTTACGTGCTGAAAGTAATGTCAATTTTTTTTCTTTCACACATGATTTATTGTCTATGGTTATCAACGTGCGTTCGGAAGCGGACACACTGTGGTTTTTGAATAAAATTAAGTAGAACTGGATGTAGACAGTTGGCAACAATATGAATGTAAGAATTAAACAATTTTGTATATTTATTATTTTTAAATTCCTTGTAAGTACCAACTATATATTCCATATTCTTTTCTTTGTTTATTAAGATGCTTCATACAATAAATGTTCAACACTGAATCGCAAACAAAACTTGCGATTCAGTGTTGAAGTTTTTATCTTTCCACTACTTATGTGTTAGTTCTTCTACTTATTATGTTATTCTACTTATTATTAGTTCCACTACTTATGTATTATGTTATTCTACTTATTATTGGTTCCACTACTTATGTATTATGTTATTCTACTTATTATTAGTTCCACTACTTATGTATTATGGTATTCTATTTATTATTAGTTCCACTACTTATGTATTATGTTATTTCATGTATTAGTTCGTACCATATCTAATACCTTCAAAACTAATCGTTTCGTAAAATGCCATGATCCCCTCCCCCAGAATTACAAATTCTTTTTTCTAAATAGGTAAGACAATTGCACCGATTCAAACGGTCTATTTTTTATATGTCGCATCTTGTAATGTTTTTAGTTATAGCCTCTTAGTGGAAAATTCTTCACATTCTTATGAAGAAATGTTGCAATAATTTTTTTTTCGTGTTAAAATCTTGGAAAGTAATTAGAACATGTATTCTAAACGGGGAAGAAAAAAAAAACATCTGGCAGCATTTACAGTAATAATTCAACTTTCATCCGAAATTATTTTCTATTATTCTTAACTGCACTCCGAATATCGTCGTCTTTTTTATGTCCGTTTCGTATGTTATCTTATGCATTACGAAAGGCTTTTGGATGTCTTTTTTGCCGCATTTGATAACGCTAAGAGTACATGAATTTCTCGTAGAAGAAATCTACGTGGTGAATCCGAATCTAGTCTCGAGCTATTCTAAGAATGAAATACAGCTTAAGACGATAAAGGCATGCAATGTCCGCACCCCAACTCTATTTTCGTCTACTGGAGATTCTCCCTAATCCCTTAGCTTTACTTTCATGATTGGATCAAAACGATTGTTGGAGGAGCTTTCCTATTCCTGCACCAGGCTTGAAGTGTTCTCGAGCTTGTCTGCAATATATAATCATGGTATGGAACACTCGGCAATCGCAGCATTTTAAGTGACATTTAAGAATGAAATATTTTTATATAAAAATGGGAAACTGAAAATTCGTTATTTTATTGTTAAAATTTCAATATAACTGTAAACGAATCCCCTTTAATTTGTAATCCACCCATCATTATAAACTGTATCAAAACATTTTGTTTGAAATAAAAACAAAGAATGCTAAATTTTAAAAAACTATCCAGTGGACTGTAATATAGCACTGTGCAATTCCACAAACATAAAAAAAAGTTCTTTTATTAACTGAATACAGTTCTTATAAATAAATTCGCGTAAAGATACACCTTGCAGATCTTTGCTTTTCACTGAGATGGATAGTATGTAAATAGGCAATGGTACATATTTGTTTCTTTTTAAAATGTTCTTTCATTGTGTTTGAACGGAACATCTTTTTAATCCTTACCATTTAAATAAAAATTTAATCTTAATTCCTTTTAAACGCTTATGATTGTCAAAGCATTAAATTTCTTTGCCAGTTGAGGATATTCAATGTAAACATTCTTGCTTAATTGTCGGTTGATAATTGATATCGTAGCGTTTTGTATTCAAATGTTCATTTCTTTCTCTGTGAAGATGTTTTTCTGCCTGAAATAAATTTTTCTCCGTTGTTACTTCACAGGCAAGAAGTATGTGTTGTTTAATTGACTAGACAAAATGTTCAGAATGGTTATTTTTCGAGTAAGGATAACTTTAAAATAGGGAACGTTTCTGAGTTGTTTTCACTTTCAGCGAAAACTAGAGGGGATATTCATCGGTAGCGCGAGGGCTTTGTACCTGAGCAGGATGTTTGTGCCGGAAGTTCCAATACGGTACCCTGTTTCCTGGAAGGAAGCAGCGAAGATTTTTTTTTTTTTTTTCGTCTTTTGTTATAGAAGAAATTTCTTGAAAATATCAGTGTTTAGAAGTCAGGGGAAGGAGGGGGGGGGGCAGGTGAGACTTTATTATTTTCTCCCCTATTTTAATACAAGTCTTCACATTGACAAAAACTGATTTAAATATTACCTCAAAATTAATGAAGTGGAATTTAGTATTAATACAAAGTTATTTTTGGAAAAGTATGAAAATTCGGAAATAATAAAATCTAAATTTTTAATTTCATATGACTGTTTTAAATAGTCTGTATTTATCATTTTTTTAAAAAATCCTAAATCTGGATGATTCCGCCTTTGCAAGAATTTTATCTGATAGCGCCACGATGCTTATCAGAGAAATATTTAAGAAGTGAGGTTAGATTCGAACGAAAGATTAGATTAAGTTACGATTTGATAAGCTTTTCAATGGCTTAAGATAAATTCCTTGTAAACGAAGATTACTCATATTTATAACTTAGAGCATCAGCTTATCTCCCTTTCCTATATTTTATAATAAACACTTATTTTAAAAAAAGTATAATATGGCGCATGCGAAGCTCGGGATTTTTGTTGTTCCTCTATTATTTATTTTGTTGTAATAATTCGATGTTTCCTTTTTAAATACAGGAAGAAGCGTACAACCGATAAAATAGTCAATAGTTCCGCTATGCGTATAAACAATGAGAGTAATTGGCGTAAATAGCCAATTATTTTCGTGTATATTAATGTGACGTAGATGAAGTGAGATCTTTGTATTCCGCAATTTTGCAACTGTGTTAAAATTTAAGAATCAACCATTAAATAAAATTTTGTTCGTTAACGCATTCACTGACATGAGTCGCGGCTGCGATTTGGACCATCTTGGATGACTTTCTTTGCTATCTCTTAACTACAGTCGAAACGGGTCATCTGTTTAGATAGTAGTTATGAATCACTGGTGATTCACGCGAGAGCCAACGTATTTAAAATTTTATTCTATCATTATTGTAAAATTTTTGCACTGATTTCTGTCATTTCTGATATTTTTTCAGTTTGTTTATCAAATCAAGCATCTGTTGTGAAGTACAACCTTGCATTTTCGCAGAGCGAATAATGATATTTGCAGAAGTGTAGTTTTTTTCCAAGTTGAATTGTTTGTACTATGAACCATCTTGCATGCGAAAACATCCTTTCCGGATTTTAAAAGAAATCTGCCATCCTTTAAGTCATACGAAAGATTAAAATATCTTACGCCGACCATTTAAGTTAATATTCATAAAAATTTTGGATGTTTGCATTAAATACTGCAGTGTCATAGCACCAGCGAATTGTTGCGTTACGTTGTCATTCTTTTGCCAAATAATTAACTTCCTGGTTGGTTTCGAAACCTTTTTTTGATAGGGCAATTAGAATTCATCGCTTCTTAATGTCAGTCGGATACATTTGCAATCATGTAGTTTTATATAAAAAAAATTCGCTAGAAAAAAGCAATTCTAGGAAAAGTGATATAAATTCCAGAATTTAATTCTGATTGTCATTTCCAGTACTTTTTATATTCGTTGAATCGTTAAACCGAGGCTACATTTTAATTCAGTATTGTTTTACTCCCTCAAAACCAGTAAGAAACAAGCATTCCCCAAAATAAAAGAATTGTATAAATTCCTCTACGAAAAGTTTGGGAAAAACCGTTGGAGAGAATGACTGTACAAGAGCAACATACTACGAATCTTTCTGCGCATGGTTGTACCTTTCCGGCCCCGCCATTCGTCGACGTTATCCAATCCTGGCTTTTGACGCAACTCTGAATTCAGCATCTAAATCGGGGAACATGGATGACGTAAGCATTACATAAATGAAAGTAATTAAATCCGTATTTTAATTACGATTTGCTAAATTTATTCTGGTACAAAGATTTTAAAATTCATTTTCAGATGTAAATGTTAAATTGTTATGGAACTTATTCAGAATCAAAAATCACATAGCAAAGGGGCTGGGCCAAGCATGGTATACCATCTGGAGCAACTCTTATCGATCGTGCTTTGGCACGTGTTTATTGATCCTTAGGTTGCTTCCAAGGGGGGGCACGTGCTGAATTTTGTGTTCAGGGTGACTTAGTAAGAGTCCCCTTTGAACGAAATGATTTCCACCCCCCTTCCAAACATTTTTCGGGGGAAAGAAAATTTCAGATTTTCCTGCATTTTCGAGGACTTCGTGCATTATTGCTTTGGTAGAACAATGGTATCATGATCGATTTTTGCAAAGTTAGGTACACAGACCTCAATATTAATGGAAATCTCCTGGAAATAACACGAATAATTCGATCAGTACACAATAAATATGAATTGCTCTATGTCAATCAATTTTGTTGCAAACGATACTAAATAATGCATGGTATATTTTGTCGATAGTTTGATGGGATTTTCAAGAATGTTTTCGGAATAGAATGCGTGCACGCTTTATTACTTCTAGCATGGTTGTTTTTAAGTAAATATTAATATAAAATTTCAATTTTGATGATAAATTAAATCGACATAATGCCACGACCGACCACCAGTAGTTTCATCTCACTTTAAGGTTAAGAATTTGTGCTTTTATTCACACTTCTAACTAATCATTAGTTTAATACAAATATGCTAATAAATTTGTATTTGTACGTATACAAATTTTTATTTAAATTCAGTTAGCATAAAAATATTATACCTATCGTTTCTCAATTTATCCTTTCACTTTCTAATTTAGAGCAGATTTTGAAGCTGTACTGTCTTCCATTTTATCTTTTTTTTTAAACCGACAAATTGACTTAGTTATATAATCTCTTCCTAATATTTTTACGAAATAACTTCAGTATCATTTTTTGTAGGACGGTCGCACAATGTCCTTAAACAAATCTGACAGTAATTGTATTTAACTAATTACGTTGTACTTAAACTGCTGAATAATAACGGCAAAATGTCAAGCATATATTCTTTGCAAATATATAATAACAATGTTAAATTCTCATTTGAAACAAAAAAAAATTATTTTTTATGCTATTGGTAAAAGTCCAACGCAAAGTCGATTGTCATTTTTTTGAACAAAATATATCCGATGCATAACTTACCGTAATACTATAGTAAAGTAAGCGAAATTACTTATACTTGTCATGAATAGAGGATCTACTTCAATGTGAACTTCAATAGTTACAATCGATTTAACAAACTTGTTCCGCGAATTTTATTTGAAATAACATTTTATGACTTTTTTTCATCTTAACTGATTAAACCCTTGATACTTTTTAATATCTATCAAATTCCTTTTTCTTCAAAAATGCTTCTTATTAAACCATTTTCTAAACGCCTGAAGGAATGAAAGCTGTGATTTTTATCTCTGATTCTTGGCGCAGTCTGTCTATTTACCATCCATTCTACAAAATTCTTCGACGCCATTTCATTGGTTATCTTGATATGCATTACAAAGACCCTATTGGTGGTCTTCAGAGATAAAGAAATCCGTAAATAATCTGAAATGTATAAGATTCCTGTCCTACGGGTTTGTCCCAAAACTTTTGTCGAATCTGTACTGATAGCTATGTTCGGAAATACTGCATACTCTTCAAAACTGCTATGTCTGCCGTCAGTTTGCATTTTTCTACATTGTGTTCCTGAAGCATAAAGATTCATAAATTATCCAATTCAAATCAACGCTGGTATCCCCATAAGTAAGTTTTTATGTATACATTGAAATATATTTTAGTATTATAAGTTTTATTAAACCTAAATTGGCGTCTAAAAATTTCGTTTATTACCTTAACTCCATCTTGGATCCGTATGCTAATTTTAAAGTCTTCACTTCATTTAAAAATTTCTCATTTACGAATACAATGTTTTTTGTACGATAATAATTAAGCATATAAAATGGCTTATGTTCTTTTGAGTTAGTAAATTCAAAACCAAATGTAAGTTAAACTAAACTAATTTAGAGTTAGCAAAAATTTGAATCATTTCGTGCGACATCCCTCTAAAATTTGGAAAGCGGCTTTTGAAAAGTAAGTTTAACCGATACATGAAACCGAAAGTTAAAGTAACATAAACCGATAAACGTACTTAAAAAAAATTATTATAAACTTATAAGTTCTCTATAAAAATTATAAGTTTTCTCAGTATAGATCTCAAAACTTAGCTTTTAAATGAAAATCTATTTAGTTATCTATTTCATACAACGTTTCTAAATAGTTTTAGTGAAAACATAGGGCTTTGCTCTCAAAAAATGTATTTAAAAAAAATGACATTTTTCACTTTTTAATGTGTTTCTTTTCTTAAAAATATAATTTCTTGCCTCTATTACCAGCGAGTTTCCCAGAAAAAACCTCAAAGCAAGGAATGTAATATTTGAAGAATAAGGCATTTTTAACAACAAAGCTAAATAAAATATTTACTAGATTTTGAAGAAACTTTCTATACCCTTAAAATTATTTTCTTAAGGGTTATGGAAACCTCAGATCAGTTCTTTGAGAAATTCTTCTTTTGACTTCGTCTTTTTCTTTAATCTGCTGATAAATTCCAAGATTATTTTTTTAATGCTTTTCTGTATTTTCAACATCTGTCGAATTCGGTTTTTGAACGCTTCTCTAAATCTTATCATATTATTTCTAACAATTTTTGCTCGGATATTTATCAACTTGAAACAATTCGGTCATGGTCAGATTTCGTTTCTGAAGATTATTTTATGTACTCTCATTCTTTTATAATTGAAAATTTGTGTTTTCACAGTGAAATTAGATTCTATTAAAATATTAATTATTCCTTTTTTAAAATCACTTTAATTACCTACCCGAAAATTCATTATTTTTCATTTTGATAGTTTTTATAATTTAAATATCGCAATAATACATATGTATTTCCATCGATTTCTACTCTCCTTAATTGTATGATTCACTAATCTATTTCATTGATTTCCATATGTAATGCATTTATTTCTAGTCTCTTACATACTGTCTAATTCAGATCTTTTAAAAATTAAATTTATGTAACAATGTGTTGCTCATGTGTTGCTCACGTGGATAATTTTTGGCGACAGTTAGAAGTAATCTCGGTTCTTGGCAAGAATATCGTGAGTTAGAATCCCTCTTCTATGAAAAGATAATCATGTATGCGAGTGGTACGTTTTATCTTTTCATTGCTTGGACATCCTCATGCTGGTGTTATGCAATTTCGGAGAGTGCGCTTTCAGGTCAAATGTCACCCTCTTCATTTTTCTGCAGATCGTAATTGCAGGATCCGTCCTCATGTAATTTCATAGTAGGGCATTGAACTAGCGAATCAAATTTAGAAAATCACTATAAAGGTTGCCATACATTATGTTGCATGTCCAAGGGACAGTACACCCACTTTCATGAACCCCCCATTTCGAATTCTAGCGTTATTAAACATTTATTCAACTAGTAGTTTTTTTGGTATGGTAGAAAATAAATGTACTTCTTATGAGCGCATTATTTCAATTGCTTTGAATCTTATCTATAAGATATTGGATCTGAAGTAAATATCGCTAACTAAACCACTCCTGAAAAATTTTGGCATTATTAACTTGTTTTTGTTTACCAACTGTACGGATTCAAGCGGCGATCTGAACCGTAAAACGCCCGATCTCGCCGAAGTTTATTTTAGCTTACACAACTGTTAAGCGAGATCTGAACTCAAATAAACGAGCTTTTGTGTTTCATTAGTTAGCTGTCCCACGCTTACCCCGTTTCAACAGAGAAAAGAGGCCCTTTTCTTTTGGTTGTTGAAAAGAACCATTATTTCCTTTCAGTACAACCGTGAAAATGGGCTCATTGCAATGCGTTGAGGTATCAAGAGTCTATACGTTAAGAAATGTACAGGATTGTAACTTGATCTCTTTCATGACGATGTTTGGTCGTTTTCGTAATACGATACTGATTCTAGATATCTTTTTTTTTGTATCACAATTGAGGGTCACACTGCACAATCCTCTGTTGACATGTATTTGAACTAACTATTGTTAAATTATCATTAGTTAAATGATTTAAATGTTATTTTCATTTCCTTGTAGATATCGAATACTCATGGTGATGTTAAAATGCCATTCTTTTTAAATGTTAAAATTTCTGCAACTTTCTATATTGTTTATCAAGTAATTCTGTAAAGTTGGCTGGAATTTCAACACTTTGTGAGCGTAAATGTAAATGTTGTCATGTTTTTTTAAATCTGTCTTCAGAATCTCGAACGATTTTTTTTTAAAATTACGAAATAGAGGAATTTAAGATGGTGCATTAATTTGAAATTAAATGTTTTGTAAATTTCATATGTGAATTTTAAAAAATATCATTGTTGTGCTGGCGAATATTTTTAAAACTTTAATAATAATGTCTAATTTTGTTCTACTTGGGTGGAAAATTTTCCCCAGTTGGTATTTTTAAATATAAAAATGTTTTTTCCTTATTGATTTAATCAATGCATCGCATCACAGTTTGAGGTCAGTCATATCTAACAATTTTATTCCGCCTTTTATTCATACAAGTTTAGCGGATAAAAAAAATATTGACCCTTTTGAATTATACCTTACTATACTTTATTGTATTTATATTTACATATATATTTAGCTAGAATTTTATGAGAGATTAAAGTTACTAATCCAAAAAGTCCGGTGCTTCTCGTTCTTATTTGTTTGCAACTTTGTTGATTTAGTATATTGATATTGTTTTATGCTCCCGTTTGAGTAATTTTTTTTTATATTTATGTAACTTTCTAGATTTTATTACGAGTATCAAATGCTTAAATTTTCTTTTAATTGGTCTCTAATCATTAATGTTTTTATTTACCTAGTTTAAGTAAAGTCGATTATGTTGTTGCTCCTTAAAACCCACAATAAACAAACAATAGGACTTGAGATAGTATAGAAATTGCTGTTACCGTGGTTAAATGGTGAAATACAGGATTGGCATAATGACTAGATATTAAACATTCATATTTTCAAAACTATTACTCATAATATAATTAGTGACACGTAAAAATACCCCTCGCCCTTTTTTTCCTGTTACAAATGTCAGAACCTTTCATAATACGCAAAACATCTAACCTGTAGTCAATTTCGTTCCACGCATTTTGAAGTTTTACACTGTCATTGGTGCTTGATACAACACTGATGCTTCATTAATTAAAGTTCAGTAATTGTTTTCGGTTATAGGCGCTTCTAAACAAGGTCTTTGGTGTAACCTCATAAAAAGAAATTAAATTAGATAAAATCCCGTGATCTTGATGGTCATAGGAGGAAAGCTAAATCAATGTTACTTGCACATCCAATCCAGCATTGGGGTGCATTCTCATTTAGATAGACTACGAATAGCTAAACTCCAATGGGATGGGGCCCCATCTTACTAAGAATAAAATTCGTTCTTTCTTCACATAATTATGGAAATAACCATATTTCCTACTTGCCGTAATAACTGATACATGTTAAGCAAAAACCAAATTTGGGACGGTTTTTTTTACATTTGGGACATTTTCCATTTTAAAAATCCGGCAGCATTGGGCATTTTCTGAATGACATTGCAACTGCAAATTCATTTGCACATTCGTTAATGTCTATTTCTATGAAATTGCTATCATTTAAAGGCAAAAAATCCGAATGATTTCTTGGTCAACACACTACATGTGCAAAAATGTGCTGATATACCATTCCAACGAGAGGCTGTGACATTATGTAAATTTTATAAATAACAATGACATGCAAATTATTTAAGTGAACCTCATTTTCACTTGTAGCTCATTAGGGAAAGGAAACTGGTTGGTGTGCTAACATCATGTAATGCATTTTCTTGACGCTCATGATCAGAAAATCCATTTTCATTGTTTGTATCGAATTAAAAATAATATTTGAATGAATACAAAACATCAAGTTTTTAATTAGATTTTAAAATGGTACTAAGCTCTTTAATGGTTTTTCTCACCTGATTGGCGTTCTATGATTTTTTTAAGTTAAATTTTTTATTTTAAATGACGGAATACTGCTCTCATCCATTTATTTTCAAAACTCAAAGAAACAAAAGGGAACAATTTTTGCTTTGCTGGAACTTAAATGTGCCATCTTTTATTTTTTTGAGAAATTTTGATAACAGAAACGAAGCGGCAGTAAAGAAATATAAAACTTGACCTTCTAAAGATAATGCTTCTTTTAATTTTGAATTTTCGAATCTTTTGTCGTATTAAACGCGTGTCAGAATCCGTTCAGAATCTCATACAAATTTAGCTTTTTAACTTCATGTTAGTGAGCTATTTTTTAAATAATATGCTCTAAAACGATTCTATTATACTAACATGTAGTGCCGGTGTTCTTTTCCCTGTCTGTCTTTGAAGCTATTTCATTTCCTGAGGGGCGAAGAGGGGGGAAGAGCCACCCCTAAGAAAGAGCAAAGGGCTCACATTTGTGGAGTGGAAGTCTTATTTCCGCTGATCGGCCGCTGCGTTCGCAGATGTTCTGCGTTTCCTGTAGAATGCCCATTTATTCAGAGGATGTCCTGTGTGCGCCGCTCAAAAGAGGACTTTGCCCTACCTTCAACTATTGGATTTTACGTCGTCTGGCATCTGCCGGCCTTTCTCGCTCCAGAAAAGATGCGCCAGAAGATTTGCAAATGAATCTATAGAAAGAAATAAGTTTTAAATTATTTTATTAATTTAAATTTTACTATTTTTAAAACCAAGAATTTTTTTTTCTCTTGCTTCAAATGTTTTTTTTATCACAGTTTTTTTTTATAACATTTAAATAAAAGTGAGTAGTGATCAGTGTTCTTTTTAGAAATATATATGTAGTATATGCAAGGCAAAGCTTAACGTGTTTTTTTTTTTTCTTAATAAAGATATAGGAGTTAATCGTATTTCAGTTCTTTATTATTAAAAAATGCCGTGTCACACAACTTTTCAGCTCAAAATTTGGGTTTTAAAATATCAAAGTTTTTTCTTTTTCTTAAATTAAGTGTAGAAAGGAAAAAAAAAAAATGTTTCAAAAATATAATGTTCATCGTTCATTTAACTTTTTAAACAGATGATTTTATTTTTATTTTTTTAACGACTTTTTTATTAACTGACACTATCTATTGATATTTTATAAAATATAAAAGGTTTTTATCGATTTCTATCTTGAAAAGTTACGGAATTTCTTTGTTAGCATTCGCATCCATATTTTAAAAAATTACATCAGAGTGATGGATGCTGTAAGAGTATCTAAGATAAGAAATAATGTATAAGCTTACTTTTTAAAGCTTGCTTTTTTTTCCCTTCAATATTATCACTACAGAGTATGAATGCCTGGAAAAAATGCATATAGTTTATGCTCACCATGGTGAACCTTTTAAAGCTTAGTTAAATTATCGAGGTGTTAAGGTTGACTATATTTTATGATTTGCTGTTAAAAAATCCAAATTCCTTTTTTATTGATTCAAATTATAATTTAAAAATAAACACACAGTGCTATTTACCATAATTTTTATTGCTTAAAATAAATCGAAGCCACTCAAAATTAAATTAGCCATTGAAAAATCGTGTATCCTGTTGCATCTTAGATTTTTGCATTCGGCAATGTCAAGTATTCTATTTTGATGGTAGTAATTATGTTGCTAAAATAGCTTCATAATTATCATTATTGGCCGTTAACATTGTATAATTGCATAATCGTGCATTGTTTTTGCGCATAATTTATTAACTATGGGCTTGGTTTGAACCTGCAAATCTATGATTAATATATAAATATCTATACATAAAGAGTCGTGTTTTTTCTTTTTATATAATATAAATACTTTTCTGTTTGGTAGTGGGCTGCTATGAATCGCATTAAATAACAAGAAAAAGAGTTCATTCATAACATTTTCCCGTAGCTTTTTCAAACGCAATTAACTCTTTGTTGATGGATCACGAATTAGATGCAAGCTCAGAAAGATAATTGCTTTCGACGGAACATTGATCAGCAAGAAGTGAATATAAATGAGTCATCTCTTCATTTGAATTTTACCCAAACTAGTTTTCAAAACAAATTCTCGACGAACTCCAAACATTGGATAATTTGAAAAAGACAAGTTACCCGTTTCTAGTCAACAAAATCGATAGATTTTGATGTGAGTTTCTACTAATACCTAAAGTATTTGCATACATTGAATGCTTTGATTAACATGTTTGTCCTTTTTTTTTTCTATATGAAGAACTAACACATTCTGTTTGAAAACATCGCCACCTGACCAAAGCCGATGATTCTTCCCGAAGTCTTTGACCAGTAGAATCCTTTGAACACTCCAGTGCACTTCGATGTGCAACATTTACTTATCCCGACGGTGCATTTACCTCTGTTTTGAATACAGGTAGTTTGGGGTCACGGCCACACAATCAAGGTCGTCAACTCCCCGGCTCTTCCTCCCAGTATAGAACCAGCGCCTTGCCTTCGAAAAGAAACTCTTATCTTTTGAACACGAGTGCACTCGGGATATATTTCCTCCTGTTGCGCATCAACCGTAGCGCACGTTCACCCTTTGCTTTTTCCTTTAAATTGTAAAATAGAGCAAACCGTGGTTTGGCGCACTATCTTTGCTATGATGCATAGCCGAATGCACGTTAGGATTGACGCATTTTTTAGTATAGCGTCACCAAGACTTTTATGAAATTGGTGTAATGATAATTATTAATTTTCATTCTACCTAAATTCATCCCATCAACTTAGATATCTGCATATTATTATTGAAATTGTTTACGAAGTTTCAAAACTTCTAAATAGTTATACACGAGTTATTTTCAAATTTGTCTAAACAATTTTGTCTCATTGATCAGCATTTATTAATGATCTTTGCCGCTCGTGAATCCGATACTGTGTCTAGTGAAATTTAGTCAATTTTGTTTTGGAAAATCTTGAATGGGTTTATTCTATTATTTGGAAATATGGTGCTTGTTGTCTTTATTTTTCGGAACTATTTTTGCTACGGTAATGGGATAGTAATTTAGAATTTACTTAATTTTTTATTGTAGTTAAAGGACCGCATTTCTTGTCGATCAGCTCCTTAATAGAATATTCTTTTTGTAGGTTCAAATATTAACCAGAATTTTGAAAACAGTCGCTGTTGATTGTTTGAATTGTATAATTTTACAGCTTAATAACTAATGATGGATTTTAATTTCGAATCAACTACTAAACAAATTCACTTCAATAGCAACCTAATGGTATAAAGACTATAGAAACAAATGCTTATTCTGAAAAAGAGTCAGATACTTGTTTGATTTTTCTGCCTTAATTTTTTGAAAATACTTTTTGAACTCGATTGTCAAGCAGCTAAATGGATTTGTAGAATTTTCTATTGTATGTTGAATGCTGAGGACTAACTTATTTAGTGAAAATTATCAATTTCATATCTGAGATTTAAAATAGATTTGGCTTCAGAAACAATTTTTGGAGCACTGTGTATTGGATTTATGCTTTTTAAAAATCATTTACATACGGTTTAAAATTTCTTTCTAAAATAACCTAATGATTTTTAATTGAATTCTTGCTTGCAAGTGAACTCCAACCCTAATTTAATGTTTTGTGCTCTATCAATTATGTAAATAACTGTAGTTTTTGTTTACTCATGGTTATGGTATGAAAAACTTGCCAAGCATATTGTGGAACGATAAACATTTTCTTTTCGAATTTGAATTGCTATACTATTATAGCAATTCAGTGTTCAGTGCAGCTCAACCTCTAATCTTGCTTTATATTTTATTATTATTTACAACTGATGCCGTCCCATTCGCCTTTAGGATTTAAAGCAGTGGGATAGTATTCCTTCACAATCTTTTCTTTATTATTTTCCGATGAATTTTTGCTAGTATATAACGAGAAATATAGTTAAATTCACGACCAAAATACGCACAAAAGCATGTTGAAATTCGGCCAAGAAATTGATCTTGTCGAAGTAATTTTAGTCGCATTTTTTGTTCTGCAGCTCTTATGTTAAAATGAAAATAATAGAAGCCAAAATTTCTATTGCTGTGAACGATTCTCAGCACAGCCGTCCAAAATCTTTTGCGTTTTATCCAAATACGCTTTTAGTTTTATGAAAAGAATATTTTGGCTTGCATTCGTCATTTTTTAAAAGTGTTTTAAACTAACGAAAGTTATTCTGTTTAATTTTCGAATAAAAAGTTTCCATCGTAATTTTTTTTTCCACGGGCTATTTCCTTTAATTAGCGTTTCTCAATATCAACTATTTTCCCTGCTTTTATCACTCATTTTATTTTAAAATGAAGATTTTATGTATGCAAAATAACATCCGTGTATTAGAACTTAATTTTTAAATGCATTGTAAGTTTTTGTATTAAAGTACTGTTATTATACAAATGTTCATTTAGAAAATTAACATTGATTTACATGATTTTAAATATGAAAACTAAAATAAGAATCTTAAGGAAATAATCACTTGTTCAGTATTACTCCTGAAGTGTTAACATTAAACCTATTTTGAAATTTTTAATAAATGCTATTATCTTAATATGCAAACAGCAGAATAAACCCTGCTGACCGTAATATTTTTTATTAAAA
The DNA here is from genome assembly GCF_947563725.1 of Argiope bruennichi. Classification (NCBI taxonomy): domain Eukaryota; kingdom Metazoa; phylum Arthropoda; class Arachnida; order Araneae; family Araneidae; genus Argiope; species Argiope bruennichi. The sequence goes on from NC_079162.1 coordinate 109,067,280, forward strand.
ACGACCCTCAGCCATTAATAGCTGTCTACCCTCTATAACTTCGCAATAGAAGATTCTTTGGGTGATTGAATCTCTGAAACAAGATTATTTCCGTCATCTTTTTTCATGAAATGTTTATTTGAGACGCACAGTGAAAGCAACTAATGTAATAATTCGATTTACGTGTGAGGAAAAAGTTCTGAAAACTTTCATATAAGGATTTTGCATTCCCTTAATGCATCAAGTTACTAAGCAGAAGAAATACTTTTTCCAGCGTGGAAGACCAAATTATTAGAATGAAAAATAATTTTCTTTGGCATTAAATTTTACTTTTATAGAAAATTTCCTGTAGGTTGGGCAAATTTTTCTCTCTAAATAAATGTACCATAATCAAACGTGGTTTAAATCGCCATAAACCTAAATTTAATGAAACCAAAATTTTTCAATCTTTTAAATATACATTTGCATTTGGAAAATTCTTTACTATAGGGATAATTTGTGAATTGTATTCTTAGTAAAATATATTTTCGTTGACATATATATTTTTAGAAATATCGTTTGAAATGCCGAAGAATTACTTTTGCGTGCAAAGCTAGTAAGTGGTATTTATAATTGAAAGTTTTTTTTAAATTCAAAAACACATCTGTACAGTTTAGAAGCAAGTCCAAAACGCACACTTTGAAAGCTGCAGTCGCATTACTCTCCCCTCCCCTCCCCCCAAAAAAGAAGAAAAATTCATACAATAATTGATTTTTGAAAGATGGTATTCTTTTTTGAAACGGATTGGTGTTTGCTCAAATTTTACATGCCATTACTTTGAAGTACAATTTTCAACAAAATACTCATTTTGCTAAATAATTATTCGTTCCTAAATGTATAAATGCGTCCAATTAAACCTCTTCATGAATTTTATTTTTCTTGATTAAAACTGCAAGAAGAGAAAAAGAGCGAACCTTGTCATCCTAATCTTGCAACTTTAAAATTTTATCGCACCTTAATTTAAAAAAAAAAAAAGCGCCCAATATTCTATAGGATTTTCTGCTTTATCCCGACTACGGTTAAATTCATAAGAAACAATTCTCTCTATGCATTTGGATATTTAAGAAAATCCGCTAAAATATTCTCCACGTTGTTTAAAAGTTCCTGATAATTGTTTCCAACTCTGAATTCAATGATGCTTGCTCTCTTTCTTGCGTGAATTTCATTGATGACAGAACCTTTTATGAATGCGATCACGTTAAACGAACTCAGACTTTGGCGCGAGTGAAGGCAAACGCCAAGAAGCAACCCTGTTTTATTGATAAGAAGAAAAATCCGGTAGCTGGCGTCGGAGCTTTGCCACTTCATTTTCGAAAGATGGCGGGCTAGCACCTTCAGTGATCCGGTCGGGCCAGCGACTGGCGATTCTTTCCAAAGGTAGGTCCATTCCGAATGTTACCGTAGTAGGAATATTTTTTTTCCTGTGGACGAAGATGAGTAAATCCGGAGAATTTCTTTACATTTTAGTGATGTTTTTCATCATTAATTTATGGGGTTTTTTTTTAAATGAATGTGGCATTATAAATTTGAGGAAAATAATTTTTTATTCTGAAATTTTCTTTAAAAGCTTATTTTTTTTATACAGAATGAAAACTAAACTAAATTAACTTTTGAATAAGACCGCTGTCACTGCTTTTTTTTTAAAATTATAATTTTATCAGCTTTTGCAACAGTTTTCCTGACTTTTTTTCAGAAACTGTTGATTCAGACGTTACCCAGGAAATAGAAATGTATATCTGTAACTTTTGAGAGCTGTCCTATTAATGACAATTACTGTACGACTGTTATATAAGATCTTACCTTGCCTTGTCTCGAATTTGAAATGAAACTAAAAAAAATATAAATGTTAAAAAGTTTTTCGTGTTTTTCTAACTTGACTGCAATATTAAAAAAAGTAAAAACTTTTACTTATATTTTCGTAAGAAATCTTGGAATTCTGCAATATAAATCCTTTAAATCTGTTGACGTCCTTGGGAGGAATGTCATTCCGGAGTAAGTTTTGTTTACAGTACGGAAGCACGTGTAATGTTGTGAAAACAACGTGGCGCTCGGTAAGGTAAGTCAGTAATTACGATATTTTTGTTTCAGGTTTTAAAAATAAAATTGATTAAACTGCGATTGTTAACTACACTCAAAACTATTAAATTTCAATAAAAATCTTAAATTCCGATTCCTAATTTCAACATTTATATTCTTGAATTCAGTGCGTTATTTGACATTTGAAATGTTTTTTGATTTAAATGTCATAAATTTCATTGTGTTGAAAGACTTTCGATTTCATGTAGGAATCTTTGTTTGAATTTTAATTTTTTGATAACCTGAATTATTATATTGAAAATTGCTTGACTAGTTAAAGAAAAGTTATCAAATCATTTTCTTATTTCTAGAAGCGGAAATATCCGTTTGCAGAACTTTTTCCATCCTAAGTAGAAAAAAAAATTATTTGGTCTTTAAAACTTTTCAATGAAACAATAGCATTTTTATGCAAGAACTGATGAATGAAAAATCAAAGATATGTCTTTTGAAGTTATGCTGTTGTTTAATTTTTTTATGAATTATTATATTTATTTAAAATGAAATTTTTAAACTTGTTTCTCTATTATTCTTTATTATTTGGGCAATGTCATTGTTAATTTGAACCATGTGATAGTATATTTATATTATTCATAAAGTGTTTACCGTTTATATATTTAAGTTAAAATTTCGTTTTTGTCTAAAATTTTAATTTGTTTTTTCTTTCACTAGTTTTTGACACAATTTTTAAGGTAGCATTCAAACTGAAACATTCGAATCTTTTTTAAAATTATGACTTCAAATATATGAAATATGTCTTCATTTTCTTCCAAATTAATGCGAAATATGAAATTAAATAAGTAGCTGTCATTTTTATATGTGTAATGTGTTAATAATCTAAAAAGCAATGTTTCTGTAATTTAAAATGGCCGATTTAATCTAACTTTGCAGTTGGTTAGACACTTATGATGCAACTTCTTTTTAAAGTTGCGTTTTGCAAACTTATGTGCCTTATACTTAATTTTTGCATAACAAATTTATCCAATGAAATGGATTTATCTATTAAATGATGTTTTGATTCTGTTACGAAACATTACTTACGTAGATTTTTGAATGGAATTGCCTAAATTTAAACATAATATCGAATGTAGAAATACGTAAATTATGTATGAAGTTGAACGTTAACTACCGTAAAAATAAATTTAAAACCGTGAGTAATTAATTATATTAATTAATGAAATGTTTTAAATCGAAACGGGTTTTTTTCTGCATTCCAATCAATGTCACTTTTTTAAAATAACAGGTCTATTCAATTATGGATTAATAGATTTAATTATTACTCTTAAATATTACCAAATAAACAAAGAAACCGAATATATAAACGTTGCATTTTTATGCATAACAATTCAGCTTATCAGTGCATAACGTTCCTTTCTTAATTTTATACCTCTCCATTGTTTTCTACTAAGCGACCTGACCTTACGGTTTTTCTGTTTCATCGTTTCTATTCTTGTTCTTTTCCCATTAGACTCGCGTATTTTTTCCGACATTATCAGTCTTGTTCTATTTTTTTTTATGTGTATTCTGAGCTTCTAGGTTAAATTTATATTTGACGCAAAATTTTGTTTAACACGTGGCTGGTGTTTTAAAAATTGTCCTTCAGTAGCTTAAAATTTCTTACTTACCTTCTTGCTGAATCTAATCATGATTGAAGCCGTATCGCATCATTTGCCGCGGTTTGTTGCGCGATACCGGAGACTGTCGCTGGATTTGTTGAATCCAGATCTATTAAGTTTGATGTAATTATTTCCTGTTATTTACCAAACCAAAATGTTATTTCGAAAATAAATAAATAAATAAAATAAAATAAACACAGATTGTAAAAGAATGTAAGCGGGGATAAATAAACAAACCCTCTAAATATTTTACCAATTTTATGTTTCAAAGAAAAAAGAAACCTAAATATTTTATCAATTTTTTTCAAAGAAATTATTTTTTGAATTATTCTTGACTTTGTTTCATTCTGAAAATATGGGGAAAATGAATCCTACATACATGTCCCTTTACTGCAAAAAAAAAAAAAAAAAAAAAAAAAAAAAAAAAAAAAATTGATCATTTATATTTACCAGACCGCTGCTTTACTTAAAGTGCTTAAAATGATGAAGTTTTACAAAAGAGGAAAAAAGAATGAAGTAAAATAGTGAAACACCGTATGTATGTATCCATTTATAAGTCATTTTTAACTCGGTCTCTATTCATTCGTAAACATTATAATGGTTAAGTATTTCGTTTATATGACATAAAGCTTCGGCTATACTGTTTTCATTGTTAAAAATTGGATTCTTCGTAGACCATAAATAATTTTTCGAGGGGTATATGAAATGCGATGCCGATATCATAACTTAGGAATTTCCAGTTGATGAATTAACACATAAAAATTTTGTGGTGCTAATTTTAACGATGATGAAGAATATGAACTTATTGTTTTGTATATTTTCTTCCCTCATGTATTGACAATGAAATTCATTCGATTCGTAATGCTGTATTTAATAATAACTCAGCACGCCAGATGGCGAATAAAGATTTTTTTTTTAAATCAAGCACTTGCATGCATGCACCGAAGTTACATAAAATAAGAAATATATAATTTGTATTCGAGATATGCAATAAAGATAGGTTTTTCTTTCTTTTTAAATAAATTTTTGATTTTAAAACTTAATTGTTTTCATTACAATGCGGTAATATATTAGAATTATCTTTTTAAAATTAATTTCTGAGCGAATTTGCTTTATTAGCAAAAAATCAAAGTTAAAATTTTGGCTATACGTCATTTCATTTATATATTGTTATACGTTAGTTTCTCGAAGGATAATCATTGGCTTTACTGTATCTTTTATTACTATAATTAAATCGTTAATATTCGAGTTTCGGTGATTCAGATTAAAAAGTTTTGAAGTTTCCGAATTCTTATCAAATGTCTGTGTTCACATCATGCTATCGTTCTTCCTTAAATTGTTTTATTGGTGTGTTTTTGGAAACATTAAATGAAAATAATGCTTCCGATTCAATTCGAATTTATACTGACAATAATAATGAACCTGAGACAAGAGAGATAAACATAATACTTTAAATCGCTTACTTGCCTTTGTTTTCTCATATGAATGGAAACAATACATTCTGAACACGAAATGTGACAATTAGTAATTATAAAGAGAACGAAAACTTCTCATTTCCTGATTAAGATGGGCCTCGATTATCCAAACTGATTGGGACTATAATCACCTCAGATAATCAAAAACTGAGTTACGAGATTAAATTTTAAATTGATTTTTTTCCCAAAAATTTTTCATAATTGTTTATTTGAAATTATACTAATAAATTTGCTAAAACTGTGAGTTATTAACGCTTTACTTGTCATAAATATTCTTCAGTTTTTGAATCCTTAATTTAATTTTCATGCATTTTTTAAGCTTTTGATTGAGGATCCGCGAATACTGATTTTTCCTTTCTCCTTTACTCTTTCCCACTGGTTATTTAAGGTTGTTCTAAAAAGAATATTTTTCTCCTTTCAACGCCGCGGTACCTTCCGGCGCACTTACAGTGCCATTTCCTTCGTGAAAATTCACGGATTTTTCTCGCATTACTATAGTAGTGCTTAACGAATAACTTCTTGGCTTATAAAAGAATCTCCTGATAACGAGTTTTGTAAGCCATCCCGAAATTCAACTGCTATACAAACTTTAATACCCATTTCAGGAAATTTCGGCAACTTCATTACAAATTTAAAAACACAGCTCTGTTTTCGGTTATCGCCTCGGTTTTTTGTGGCAGCATTTGATAGAGCCTGGATAATGTTAATCTTTCTTTATAAGTTACTGGAGGGAGGGTATAGAATAGCACTAATATTCCCTGAATTATTTCTGGTAAAATTTTAATTATATAATTATTGGATACAAGACTCAGCAGCAAAATCAATTTCCGTTACTCTTTTAAGTAGGCATGGAATGGCGTGTTGCTAAATGCGACTTCGATTTGATGCGGGGAACACGAGTTGATTCGGATGACTTATCAAGGCTCATCATGATCCTCAAATCTCACAAAGCCAATGCTAGTAATATTTTCGTACAAATTGCTTTTGTATAAAATTCGTTTCCAAAGCTAAACCTGCTTGTTCTGATAGCTCATATGCTTTTGTACTATGTGGAGAAAACATCAGTACAAATATCGCACTGTGAAAATAATTTTTAAAGTGAATTTCCTTTGATTTTTGTATATTGAAGAACTGTGCATTTTATAATCTGTCTTTTGCAAATGTTTATTATTTAAAGGTAGTTTTAATACATTAGATAATATTGCAAAAAGTGTATGCATTTAGGGAAGGATGTAATGCATTATTCTTTAAGACTTCTGAAGACTGGTCATTATATCCTTGTATTTTTAATAATGCTATCAGCCATGTCAGATAGCATTTATGCTTATTATAAATACAAAATTAAAATAACGATAGATATGTACTTATAAATTCACTTCTTTCTCCCGAAAAGAGACAACGTAGGAAAACTGCGGAATTTGCCGTTGTGAACCTCCCTCCCCCCATCCGGGTTCTGCAGTTTCAATTTCACAAAAGGTTCTTAAGGCTTTTTTCTTTCTTATTTTTCGTCTTACAGTGTTCTCTGTAATCTACTTAACAGAAATTTTGTGCAATGCTTTAAACAGTTTCCATTGAGTCGCCTTTTTAAGGCCCTTTGCTTCCTGTAAATTATTAATCTAGTCAGAAAAGAGTGAGGGGGAAAAAAAAAAAAGATGGAATGATCTTTTGGATGCAAGAGAATTTTAATTTTTAAGAAACTCTATTTAAAATTGCAGCGTTTAAATTTGTTAATTTCTATATTAAATATTCCTTTCTTGTCTTTTCAGATTGGTTCATCCATAATCTGAGGCATCTCTTATAATGGCATCACCTACTCCATCTTTACCAGATTCTTCACTATTTGGATCTCCTCAGTTAGGCTCCTTTGGGGACCAATCATCTCAACCAGAAAGTTTGGGTACCGAGTGCGGCCTTTGCCACGAGACTTACACTGTCCCCAAAGTATTGCCTTGCTTGCACACTTTTTGTCAACCTTGTCTTGAAAAGGTCCAGGAGAACCATGATAAAATAACATGCCCAAAGTGTGAACAAGATTGCATTCTTCCTGCTCAAGGTATAGCTGGACTACTTTCTGATTACGCCATCAACAACGTACTTGAGACATCTTCGATAGACGGCTCTCCTCTTTCTTGCACTGGTTGTAAAACCAAAGATACGCACGCAGTAGCTCGGTGTTTTGACTGTGCCAATTATTTGTGTGGAAATTGCGTCATGGCTCACCAATATATGCATTGCTTTGAAGGGCATCACGTCGTCAATCTTAAAGATCAAACAAACAAAGAGGACTTTAAAACTGAAAAACTGTTATGTTGTCCTCGACATAAAGCCGAAACTCTGCGTTTCTTTTGTAGGACATGTAACATACCAATATGTAAAGAGTGCACTACTTCTGAGCATCTGAAAGGGCTGCATGATTATGATCACATATCAGAAATAGGTACAAGGCAGGTGGAAATTCTGGCAGATCTTGTTGAGCAAAGCAAGGCTAAGACCAACGATTTAAGAAATGCTGCCAAATCTGTCGAGCATTTATCATCCCGTCTTCAAATGCAGTATCACAAAGCACAAGCAGAAATCAATGATACTTTTAATTTTTACTGTTCAGTATTGGAAGAACGCAAGGAGGAATTAATGAAAGAACTTGAGGATCTTTATAATACTAAAATGGTTTCCTTGAGTTTAGTTGGAAACAAAGTTCAGGAAATGGTAGAAAATGCAAATAATCTTTCTTCCTATTTTGATCGAATTACAAAATTTTCTAGCACTACTGAAATTCTAGTATTTAAACAGCTTCTTGATTCTAAATTGCATTGTGTTATATCTTATAACCCCGAAGTAAATATGCAGTCCATGGATCTTGAGTTCCTGTCCAATTACCAAGCCATCCAGGTTGGAGTAAGGAATACATTTGGTTACATCCGCCATAGTTCTGAGGCTGCTCCAACTACGAAACCACAACCTATTGCCAGACCAAATGGCGTCGTTAATTCGGATCGCACTAACACATACCAAAACGGACATGGTTACGAATCGAATATCATATCTAAAAGATTTGGATCTGCTAATAGCCTTGGGCCTTTTTCTACTAGCTTAAGTGATATAAGCCCTTATGAAAAATGGTCCAGTGGCCCTACAGATGTATTCCAAAATGGTACAAATGATACGTTTCATCTAGGTGTGGATCCTGTTATTGATCTGACATCCAAGTTCATTTCTGCTACGATGTATCCTCTGAAATCACAAATAAAAAGACAAAAAATGATCTATCACTGTAAATTCGGAGAGTTTGGTGTCATGGAAGGACAGTTTACTGAACCAAGTGGAGTGGCTGTTAATGCGCAAAATGACATTATAGTTGCAGATACCAATAATCACAGGATTCAAATCTTTGATAAGGAAGGAAGATTCAAATTTCAGTTTGGGGAATGTGGTAAACGTGATGGACAACTTTTATATCCTAACAGAGTTGCTGTTGTTAAAACTTCTGGTGACATCATTGTTACCGAAAGAAGTCCAACACATCAAATACAAATATATAATCAATATGGACAATTTGTAAGAAAATTCGGGGCGAACATACTTCAACATCCTCGTGGAGTGACTGTAGACATTAAAGGTCGTATAATTGTAGTTGAATGCAAAGTAATGAGAGTTATAATATTTGATCAACTTGGAAATGTCTTGCAGAAATTTGGATGTTCTAAGCATTTAGAATTTCCTAATGGCGTCGTGGTGAATGATAAGCAGGAAATTTTCATCAGTGATAATAGAGCTCACTGCGTGAAGGTTTTCAATTATGACGGTGTATTCCTTCGTCAAATCGGAGGTGAAGGTTTAACCAACTACCCCATTGGAGTTTGCATTAATCAGAATGGAGAAATTTTAGTGGCCGACAATCACAACAACTTTAATATCACCATATTCACTCAAGATGGACAGTTAGTTAATGCTTCTGAGAGTAAGGTCAAGCATGCCCAATGCTTCGATGTAGCTTTGATGGATGATGGTTCAGTTGTCCTTGCTAGTAAAGATTATCGCCTGTATATCTACCGTTACATGCAGATCCCAAGTCTTGGAATATAAAATGAAAAGCATCTTTATGAGTTGTTGTATATGAAATGTTACCCAATTATTGCCTTTTTGGAACTGTGGCAGCTGTTACGAATGAAAGATGAAATAAGGGAATAATGAAAATTTAATGGAAGAAAAAAAATATTTGGTAAGGTTGGTGTTTTAAAAGCATTTTCTGCAGTATTGAAACTTAAATGTAGTTTTGCTTCATATAACCGAATTTAACACATTGGAATGTCTTGTGTAGAAACGAACAATGTTTTTAAACATGCATTTCAGAACTGTTCTCTCTTCCTTAAATTATCAAGTTTTCTTTCTTTCATACACATTTGAATTCATAAAGCAGCTGTCACTTGTTAGCGAAAGGGCACGTCAAACTAAAGTAATTTTTTAAAAGTGTCCTCTAACTCTACAAGAATTGTTATGTTGGATATGAGATTAAAATAGTTACTTTGAAAGAAATACCATATTTTTTTGCAGTTATCGAATGGTATTACTGGCCCTAGTCATAATAGTCAGCAGCTATTGAAGCTTCTTCCATTGCTTGTTCCCACAAATTTTTGTGCTATGTTAAAAATATAACAGTGTTTTTAACTTATTTATTAAAGAGTAAACTTAACTTTTTACGAAAACTAGAAGCCAAAGATGCATTGTAATTTTTCCTGTGATCTCTTTGAAGATTGGGGCCACTTGTTGAAAACAGTTGTTGAACACTCTGCCAGCCTGAAATTTCTGCCTTACTAAAATGCTTGGACTACAGCATCTACCTTTGCCTTCGTGACCTGTTTGACGCACCAGGTCTGTTTTCTTCCAATACTGTGCAGGCACTATTTCTCCTGTACTGTCGGTTTAGATGAACTTCCAGGTTTTATGAGTTATGTTTAACATGGGTGCCAATTTTCCCTGTTAATTTTAGTGTTTATTAAATTTTGTGTTGACTTATTTATATTCACTACTCGTTCGTATTACCTTCCAAATAGATTTTTAATTATAGTAGATGGAAGTGTTGAAGCCCGTTATATCAAGATCTGATAGTTGTATCTCGAGTCATGCAAACGTCTGCTTCGGCAAACTCAGTCTCTGTTATATTCCAAATATTTAAGCATTTAACTTTTAACTGGTTAAACTATGAGCATTGAAAAACAAGTTACCGTTGTGAATTTGATAGAATTAGTTTTGTTTATTGTTTAAAGTTTGTAAGCTGAGGATCGCACTAATTAATTGATGGACCAAGTTAATGAATTAAACTGATCCTTTAAATAGCCACCTGTAAAAACATTGTAGTGCCGCATGTGGTTTGTATATGTACTTTAGTTGTAATGTGTCTTGCCTTTTATACTATACAATCATATATTAAAATGGATGTTTACTCGTGTGTTACTCTTAAAGTGAAAATAGAAATTTGTATTTTTACACTGGTCTTTATAAGAACTGTTTAAGCATTGGCCAGTATGCCAGAAAATGCACTCTTTCTTTTCACCAAAGATACTCGTTTTTAGCACTGTTAGTGCAGAAAAAATGTTTGCAATACGATGTTTTAAATTTGTGCACGTTTTGTGTTAGTATTTATTAAGATGCTTATATTGTGGCAGCAGACTTAAATTTTTTCTTTTACTTATGGTTGTGTATCTGGCAGTTGATTTATTTGTTTGTTGTTTGTTTTTCACTAAAAGAGTTAATATATTCGCTCTTCACTAGATGTTTTTAGAAAATTCTACCTCGATGAATGAGTTTTGCAATAACTTGATTTTATGCTATCATTCCTTTTTGTTACCGCCTTTTTGGAGGTGTTTTAATTACTGGTTTTGCATGCTTGTTAGTACTTTTCATCTTTTGTCTTATATATTGCTTTAAAATGAAATGATCTCACATTACTTTGATAATTTATATATTATAAGTAATTGTAATTTTATTACTATATTAAACTTATGTTTTAATGTTCGAATTGTTTATCGTAGTTTACTGTTTTTAACACTTTATTTTTTTGACCATTTATTCGTTAAGAATGGTCTTAGATCTATGCATATGTAGCACTTAGAGAAACTGTGAATATGTTCATAATTCTCAAAATAGCATTTTTGCATTGTAATGTAGCATTTGTAGTGCGCTATGTCACTATTTGTTTTTAGAATTTCGGTTGATCAGTGTGTAAGCTTCGTAGCGCTCAATTCTGTGGAACAAGTTAACAGTGCTTTTTACACCATGTTTGAGCTATTTTCGGATAACAGTAATTTTTGTACAAGTCTTTTTATAGCAGTGATGTTGTAATAATTAAACAAAATCAGTTACATTGGTATTAAAGATTTTGGTGTTTTTAAATAATAGCCTTTTTAAACTGTTGTGCAGTATCTGTTTACACTCGTGTATTTCATTTTTTGCAGTAAAGGTTGCAAAAGACCCTTTGGCACTGTTAAGAACTGCTGTCCGCAGTTTTGTGCCAAGAGAAGCACTGTGTATTTTTAAAGTTTTGATTTTGAGAGTATAATTTTATTTTATTTTATTTGCATATGGCTGACAAATTAACATAATTTTTTCAAAAAAATTAAATGCTGCTTGCACAATGTTAGAAGTTATTTTTGTATACTATCAAGACTATTTTTTCTACATGTTTCTGGCCTCAGTTTTGTATTCATTTTCAGAACATGACGGCCTTTTCTTTGTCAGCCACATGTTTAAGCTCAATTTTCATTGTTCTGAAATTTGACAGATTTTTTTTTTTTTGTGTTAAGTTAGTGGTTATGCTGTTTTGTTACTTTTATTAAATTTTTCATGTGTTGAAATCTTAAATGTTAAACCTAATATATATTTCATCATTAATCGACATATCTTATAAAAGTAGTAGTGTTTGTATTATATATATATATATAAGTGTGTAGACAAATTATATACCCTAGATGTTTAGTCATGTCAGCAAAAATGGCCAGGTTTTTTCCACTATGCAATGCTTCTTTTACTTTTCTATTTTATTTCTAGCCTTCAGAAAGAACAAATGTATTTTGCCTTGGCCGATTTTTGATAATCGTGTTGAATATACAGATCTGTTAATTCTCATGGTGGCTACTTTTTAAGCTGCAGTCTGTGTTACATGGAAAAACCTTTCCCATAAAACACGTAGTTAAATATCCTTATAAATATATTTGTACTGAACTCACCCCCCAAAAGAAGTAAATGAAGCTTAATATTTTAAAATTGCATGTTATAAATCATTGTGCATGTATTGTGATTGGATATATCTTTATAGTGGTACAAGAGCTTATTACACATTTTTAGTGTACATTCCATTTTTTTAACTTTGTGAAATACAGTATTACCTGTGAATTCTGCCATCACAAGTAATTTGAGCAAATCCTTAATTTTTTTTTGTTTTTCTTTGCAAGTGTATATATAGGCTTCCAATCCAAAATCCCATATACGGTGCTCACTTTTTGTTGCCCGATTTTCTGGTGCTTAGTAGAAGTGTCACATTAAAATAATAATAATAATAAAAACTATAATCGTAGTAAAATATTTTCGTAAGCACACGTCAAAAGTTTGAATATTTAACTGCTTAGACATTGAAACTGAATCACTGTGTTTTTAATGTTTTTATCTTACTTAATCCTATTCTCTACCTATTCAAATGTTTTTTTTTCGTACTTTTTTTTTTATTACAAATTGTGAAAATTTGAAACTGGCCGGAAACTGAAAGAATGGCCTTGCTTTCTTATAACTAGTCAATAAAGTTATTAATTCTGTTAAATTCCTACTCAGGAGTGACTTGTTTTGTTGTTAAAACCGCTGTTGATGTAATTTGTCTATTTAATATCGTCTTGCCACAACTCTTTGAAAAATAAGATTATAAGACTTATGCACATTCAAAGATCAACTCTAAGTGCCGTGGTAAGTGTTCTACCACATCCTTTTTCAGAATAAGTCATTTTTTATTCATTTGTTTGTTTTAACTTATAACATTTGAATTTTCATAAAGTATGTTTTATTGTCTTTCATATATTTGTTATTGTACTACTACTGCATTAAATAAAGTATTTTTTTTGTTTTGCTGAAAAGTTGACAGTGTCTTTAACACTGGACTACTTTTTTAATATTTTTTTCTACAGTTTTAGCTTTGCAGCACTATTAATAAAATGTGAAATTAAATTGGTTTTTCGTCCTTTTATTTTTTGCAATCTTACAAAACCATATTTTAAAATGTATATCAAGATGGAAATACAGTAGTACACTTCCGAGTATCCGGCCTAATGACTGACCGGTTAACAAAACCGGAAGGACTGACCGGTTAACAAAAAAGCCGGAATTTTATGAATTCATTTGTTTGCATACCAATACCAGAAAACAAAGATTTTATAGCAAAACTCACTGTTATAATACTTATTGAGTGACTTTCTTACTTATTGAGTTTTAGGCTCTCCATTTATCTCAAGCCACGTAGAATGTGAACGCGGCCCAGCAAATCATTGTAGCCGTTGCCGGTAACGCATCGAGTTAAAACAGAAAGTTCTGTACAGGTAGTTTATATATTGCCCTGCAAGTTTCAAGAATTAGAGAAAAAGTAAGTTAAAGCATATAAACTGTTCATATTTTATTATAAATTCTGTAATGCGCAACTAAACATGAAAAAAACTAACGTGTAATTCATATGCTTAATTTTCGAGAAAATTGGCTCAAACTGATTTTATTACATAGATATGAGAAGGGAAACCCTAAAATAAGAATCAAAACAAGAATTAGGTTTCGAAAAAGACCTTAATAGATGACAGTAGACATTCTTAATAGGCGCTTTGTCTTCCTCATTTAATTACGATAAAGGAAAACTAGGCCGGATACTCGGGAGGGTACTGTATTATTTCAGTGGTTTACAGCAAATCTCCCCCCCCCCTCCAGAAGTTAAATTACCTGCTTATTTATATAAAAATGAATATTTCTGCATACATTGCATGCATTTTTAAGTGCTCGAACAAACCTATATTCTCAATAAACCAATATATTCTCGATCATTTAATAATAAAATTATAAATTTTTGACTTATAGAAATAAAAAGTAGCCTTAAAAACAATTTATTTGGTATCAGTAAACAAATTATTTTTCACAAAAGTAGAAAATGAAAGCATAATGCAGTCGTCTACTTCAAAGCCTTTTAAACTGAAAAGTGCATAGAACGATATTAGGGTACAGAAAACTTTCACAAAGTGATCTTTTTGATTCTTTAATATTTATAGATAAAAGTAGTTCAGAATACCTGGAATAAAAAAATTTTTTTTTTATCAATTTGCTGAATAACTATTGGAAGTTGAACTTTGTTTTATTTATCATTAATCAAAGCTTAAAGTGAATCCCTATTGGAAAATTTAAGAAACCCTGATATATTCATCGCATATTTCTAAATTGGCTATTTAAAATCGCGATGAATTACTAAAAACGATTATAATAAATACTTCAGAAAAACGATATTTTTTTTCTTTATTGTATACAAATAATTGTTAATGTTCAATGTTTTTATTGTATATGTTAAATATTTAAGATTTTTCCGTGTGGAATAGTAACAGAAAAAAAAAATTCTGTATGTGCAGGTTAAAAATGTGTAAACAGCAATAAAAAAAATTTAGTGAATCCCACCTTATGTATTTTTTCTATACTCTTAAATATCACATAAATTCACAAAGTTTTAAACTACGGAGTGTTTCTTCGGCTTTGTTACTTGTGCAACGGAACTGCCTCGTGAATTGTAATCATTAGCGCAACTTTCGAAGGAGAGCTAGGGCTTGGTAAAATTCTGACAGAACAATCATTGAAACATTTCATCAGTGAAGCAGCTTGACCAAATATGGCTCTTACGCCATAAAATACTACACAACGAATGAAGCTATATTTCATCATTTTTTCCCCCGTTAGTTTTTCGTTATTATTGTAAGCTAACTGAAAATGAATAATACTAGGATCATAAATGGGAATTTTTTTTCTTTGAACGAACGTTTTACGAAACGTTTGTTAGAGTAGCTGGAATATTTCTTCCCTCCCCAAGCTTTCCGGTCCGGCATTTAAGCTAACTACATTGCCCTTGAAGTACGCTTGTATCAACAGACAAGGCAATGGGGCGGACCAGACAAATACTTTGTTTACTATCGAATAAAACTTTGTCATAAGCACGCCATTTATTCTGAGCAATTCCAGCTGTTCCTATTTCACGTTTGCTGAAAGATATTTAAGTCAGTATAAAAAATATTGTAGATCAACAGACATCCCCCTCCCCTCCACTTTGTAACAGCTTAACAAGTAGCATAAAAGTTGCTTTTCAGCTCTTCCTGCGGCATCATAATTTACATATTTTAGAAAATAGGCTTTTTTTAATTGGCTGCCGAGTGTTATTGCTGACAAACGTATTAACCCAACTAGTGGAATGAAATTGTACTTAGTCCAGCTTTTCCTATTCTTATCCCCAATGATAAATATTTGCTATTTTGTTTAAGAAAGGAGAAACTTAACCTAATTTAAATTATGAAGAGAACTAACATTCATTAGGAACAATTTTTGAGTAAAATCGGGCACTCTTTCTTGGAAATAGGATCATCAACCCAATTAGAGTTGTCTTTCGGAACACCGTGATGCACGTGCAAATCCTTTTGACACAAATATTACATTAGTAAAATGTAACGAAAAGAATATCGAACTCAGAATTTCACTCGTTTGGTTTTTTACTAGGAAGAACAATGCAGTTTAGTTATTTTACCAAAAGCGACGATAACTATTATTTATTTTACCAAATATCTTTTTTTCGGTACTGATTCCCAATACAGCATATCTACCAATTTCTGATTTAAAGTAAAAATCGAATACAACTCTTCTGGCATTCAATACAGTAATTTGGAGGGGTAGACGTGTTTCTTTTTTGTAGATAGTGATACTCAAAAAAATAAGGGAAACTTTTAGAAGACTGATTTTCAGAATATAGAATCAAGGACTCCACATGCAATATTTTCCACTGCATTCAATTCAAAACTAGTAACCTTTGGTGAGTAGTTAGTTCGCTGAAATATTAAAAATAAATAATTCAGTTAAAACCGTCGAGATTTAAAACTTAGTCGATTATCAAAGTATTTATTAGTTATTTTAAAAGTATTGAACTTACCGAAGGGAAGAAAATTTTAAAAGTTTTAAGTGCACCAACACACAATGTAGTCAAACGCCATTTCCATGAAAAAGAATACAAGATTCAGAAAAGACAGTCAAAATTCCTCAGGAAAATAAGCGAAATTTCTTAATAACATAATTCATAATTAGTCAGTTATTAATTGCGTTGAAGTTGATTTAATTTATCTGACCTTACTCGTTCTCAAATATTGGTGCTCGTATTCCAAGCACCATAGTAGCAACAACTTAAAATCAGTTTTTATCTGCTATGTTTTAACAATATCGTTATAATAACATCCTAAACTGGCGGGATGTTTAGATGAAAATGTCAAATGCAAAAAGTTTAAAAATATTACATCAAAGAATTAAACTTTTTCGAGTAACAAAAGTATTTTTAATAACTCTACTTTTCAGTTTTCAGTGTTTTAATCAAGCCTGTCAGGAATTTGATTCAATTTGTAATTTTCGATATCTGTATTGTATTACTGGAAGTGAATGAACCTACCGAATAAATTTTTATAAATGTTACAGTTGGTCCAAATTATTATGATTAGAAAGATATTTTCCACCATCTTAAAATGCAGAAAAATAATCTTCATTATTGAAAAATTGTAAAATGTAACAATTTTTTTAATTGTCTAGGCTTTCGAAAAAATGACATGTATTCATTTCAAAGAACCCATTTTGATACAGGTATATTTTGAAGTTTATTTGTCTGTTCAGTAACTTACTACCGAACAAACAAATAAACGCATATATGCATCTTTCTTGGTTATACAGTCTGTGAAAATGGATTGGGACACACTATAAGTTCACAGATTTTTATCATAATATTTTACTTAAATGTGCAAATGAAACCAAAAGAAAGAAATGAACATTATTTTGATATATACTAATCATAATAATTCAAACAAAATTATCATACAATGAAATTACGGTTATAATTGAAATTAAAAGAAATCAATTAAAAATAACGTGCTCAAAAAAGTATTGTTACACTTAAAATAAGTAAAACAATGCTAATATCTATAATAATATAATAAAAGCTAATATCTTTTTAGGCCACCCTTGCTTATTATGACCTCTAATAGTCTATTTGAGCATGGATTGAACACATTTTTTTGCAAAATGATTCGTCGACTTTGGCCCACTCTTTACCAATTGTTTTCTTAAATCCTGCTTGTTAGAAATTTGATATTCTTACAGTTTTTGCTGCAAATAATTCCACGTATGCTCAGTGTGATTAAAGTCTGGACTTTGCGCGGGAATATTAATACCACTAGGATAGTGGTAAAAGACCCATAACTTGCAAATATCAGCAGAAGTTTTCGGGTCATTATCTTGGTACAGTTTAAAATGACTTGAGATTCCCAGCTTGTTCGCACTTAGCTTTAAATTTCGCTTGAGAATGTCAAGATAGACATTTATTCATTATATCATCAATAAAATACAAGTTCCGGACACCAGTGCTTACCATAAAATCCCAGACTATTTGATTGCCACCTCCATATTTGATGGTAGGCCGTGCATTTTTGACATGCATTGCTGTATTTGGTTTCCGCCAAAAGTTTTTCTTGCCATCCGATCCAAAACTGTTATATTTGCTTTCAACAACAAATATTACATAGCATATCACTGGAAAAAACATTGGCAGTTGTTCCAATATGATTTTTTTTACCAAATCTTAGAATTCACTCAACATTTCAAAGGCAATTTCGATACAGTTTAAAATACGAGGTAAGCCTGAAAGCATCTAAATGTATTAGCTTAATGTACTATCTTTATTTTTTTCATCTTATCATCTAAATTCCTTGATCATACCTGAAAAATATATACGAGATCCAAGTTTAAACGCTAATGGAATTAATTCAATTCCTGCTATACGTATTGCTAGATGATGTATATACCCGGGATTGAAATTCTTTCATGCGCGATTTCTTGAACGTAAAATCTATTCTTCTATAAATATTATAATCTGTTTATCGTCTACAGTCCTGTATTTTTGCAGTACTAATATAACAAAATTCTTTTATACTCTTAAATGTTTTTTTTAATTAAGATTAAAATATCAATTAAAGCAAACGATTTTAAAAACCGCGATAACTGATTTTCACCATAAGTTTGAAATATTTGTTATATTAGTTCTACAAATTTTGTTCACAAGTGCTGAAATATAAGAACAGTAAAAGATAATTTTGAGAGAAAATTAATTAAATAGTAAATTATTCATTAATAAAAAAAGTTGAAAATAAATCAAATCAAAAGTTTTCTTGATACAAATTGTTAATCCTCTCTACATCTGAAGTTTTCTCTCAGAATTTTTACTTATGGGTTTTGACAACAGTTTTTCATACGTATTCTTGTTATCAACATAAAAAAAAAAAAAAAAAAAAAAAATTAATTTGCTCACGAAAGGTATACTTTCCAGGCCTCCGTCTGATTTATGTTTTATTGCAGTCATCGTTAAATCACTACTTTAAAACAAACAAAAACCGCCGTCAACAAATATGTTATCATAAGAGAAAAAAAAAAATAATAGAGAAGTTCAAATTCGTAATGTTGCTTAGCAAAGGAGTGCCTATAAATATATTTATTTCAAAATCGTTTGACTAAATTAATATATATATATATATAATCGATTGAAAAAGTTGCACAGAAATGAAATTGATTTTGTTGAAAAGGTAAAATTTTGAATTTTAAAAATAGTGTAAAAATATTTTTCTAAGATAATTTTTTCCCGAGTTACAACAGAAAAGAGGCAAAATATGGGTTAATTTCTCACAGCTTGAAACATCTGCTTCAAGTTCAGCGAACATCTGTTTTATTTGCTTGCAAAAGCTTTATTGTTCCTATCTCCATTTGAGCGATTGACCTTTGTTTGCTTTTAGAAAAGTTAAATTATTATTTCAATGCCATAAAAAATAATACGAATAAAACAAAAGAAAAATTTAAAAAAAAAATGGTGGTAGAATAATTTAGTCTTAACATTGCTTAGCAAAGGAATATCTGCAAATCTCCTTATTTCCATGATCATCAGTGTTACATTTTTTAAAGAATTAACAAGAAATGGAAGAACAACTGTACAAAAATGAAATTGGTATTGTTAAAAAACCAGCATTTTTAATATCTTGATGGTGTAATTTTTTTCGGACAGTTTTCTCTGAAGTTATATAAAAAAAAATGCAAAATATGGGTTGATTTCTGAAGTCTGATTCCTTGAGTCTGAAGCGGCTGCTGTTGGCGTATATCTATCAGTCTCATTTGCTTCACTTTCTTTAGTTATTTCTCCCAATTTTCGAGATAAAAGTTTCTAACTTCCGAAATGTGCAGATAAGGACGGTGTAGTCAGTTTTGGATATTAGTATATAGCCACTTTATTAAATGAAGATTTATTTGCAGCTAGGAGCGGGGCAATTAGTTTTGGATAATATATAGCCACATTATTAAATGAACATTATGTCCACAACACTAATTTTCTTCGTTCGATCATAATTTCGCTATATAAGGATATAACTATACACCTTGCATTTGTATTTAGCTGAATTTCTACACCTATAGTCATTATTGATAGGTAATTAATCGTATTACTCTAAAGCTTAATATCAACAACTCTGTCTTTGCAAATTTTTATTTTAATGTTACGTAACTCAATATATAATTTAAAAATTTTTTCTAAAAATAATTAATAGACAATTTACGCAAAGTAAATACATACTACATATCTACCAAGAAATTATAAAATATATTTATTACTGTTAAATTGTATACTAAAATTTTAATAGAAATATATTTTATAAACAATACTTCATATGTAGTCATATAAATTTATCTCTTTATGCGACTCTTTGCGATGAACTGTCCATCTATTTTTCTTACATCTTTGTTGAATCAAATGAACACAGACTCTACATATCTCGCAATATCATCTTAAATTTCCTCTCCTATTTAAGTAAGAAACTTACATATCTGAATTGCAAAGTAAACAGATAAAAAGATTATCGTAATCTCCAAATACTGATTGTCGCCCCTAGCAGACTGATGGTAGAATATTGCCTTTTCAATACTCCACTTGTAAGTTCTAGCCTAGATTTCACTAAAAATGCCTGTGTGCGTGTTGAGATCTGTCATGACTCATATATCCTGTTATTTCTGTAATGTAGAAGTCGGAAAAACGCCATTGTAGTTAAAAATGCCAAACAACTCATAGATCAATTTCAGATCAAAATATTAATCCCTTAATTATTTTGTTTTCTAAACTATCTAAACAGATGAAATCTTTGTTTTGGGGAATGTGTTTGTATTGATTCATTTAAGAGTTCATAGAATGTCTGAGAAGTTTCATGGATTCTACGAAAGACTTAATTTGGGCTTATATTTTTAAAATAGGATAATTCGACACAGGATGGTTAAAGGGTTAATATTAATGGTTAATATTAAACTATATACTCAATTTTATTACCTCAATTAGTTATTAGAAAGATTGTTCTGCAACTTTTTGTGATAAGAAGAAGAAAATTGAAATTATGATGTAAACAGACAGAACACAAGATTTTGTAACATTTTAATTAAAAATGACAATCATTAAAAAATAAATTTAATTCAAAATATTTAATAAATAACGCACAGTCTTGAAATAATAGCTAGGGAGTAATAACAATAGGTCAACAAAATTAAATTATACAGTTAGCCAGGAATTATTCTTCTTCTTAGTACTAAAAAAAATCAAAAACTTTTGAACAATTTTATGAATTTAGAGTTCCAGAAGTGAATTCAGTTAAATATAAGGAAGTGCGCGTTCACGTACTTTAAAGGCATCGAAAAAGTAGAATTTAGGTCTTAATAATTAACAAGGACTGTGATGCGAATCTTATCAAAGAATGAATTTTCTCTATTTCTACCCTCCTTCTATCTTCAATTCAAACTTAACGTCAACTATTTATAGTAAATGCGATGAAGCAACAGAAGTTTTCTCAAACAGAATTCATGCAGCATTAAAAAAATTTTATTTTCCAGCTTTGGATTTCCGAAATATTTTTCTCAAGTAGGCTGGATTATTATAACTATACAGTAAATTTGTGTCGTCATCGAACTGAATATGCCAGATACTTTTAACAAATGCATGCTATCTTTACTGAAGTTCTTATTTCATGTTATAAAATAAAAATTCCAATCTCCAATATGATATTCGATGTCTTATTGAGATTGAAAGCCATAGCATTAAGTTCACCATAAGTGTAGATTAACTCCAAAATTTAAGGTTCATAAAATGAGAAGTTCAATGCAATGATCTTTAACTCCTGTACAGTTGCAAAATATCTTTAGCTCATCTAAGCAACAGGTCAGTTTGTATTTTTCCTGTGAAGATTTAAACTCTAGTTCGAAAAGAAGAAAAAATTGTTTGAACGATCATTTAAAAATTATTTGAATAATTAAATTAGAGTTCAGTGCTCGTATTATTATTATAGAAATAGGTAACAAACTTTTATGTCATTTTTGATGGAAATGATTTTCAACATTGAATTCCTATATGTTACTAAATTGATAATCTGTCTTTTAACTTTGAGAAACTATAACCATCAAATTATATCATACTCAAACATTAATAAAAAATAAATTTTGGGAAGTTTAATCCTTCACGACCAGACAGTGGTTTGAATCCAGCATGTGATTCCATGGTGATTTTTCAATTCAGAACTATCCGCGCAAGCAAGAAATACATCAACGTAATACGTACAGCACAAAGTGAAGTTAATCTGACAGTTCACTTCTTCTTATTATTATTATTTATTTGTTAAAGCTGTAGGATATCAAAATAAAAATGAATAAAATATTACTCTACGGAGAGGAAAAAGAGCTTTCATAGTATACGAAAAGTTAATGTTTTAAGATTAAATCTTTATAAAACATCCTTTTTTTTCCTTTTCTTTTTCCTTCAAAATGCATTGCTATTATATTAAAGATCATTTTTTATGAATAAGATTTATGTTGTAAAGAAATATAAAGGAAAAAAAGAGAGATGTAGTTTACTACAGACGAGATCTTTGTATCGAAAGTTTATTAAGATATTTTGAATATAACCCAAAATTTTCTAATAAATGGACATATTTTGCCATACTCTGATATATAAATATATACTAAAGAAAAATTTATTTAATAGTGGAGTAAATATTAAAATAAAAGTTCGAATTGGTTATAACGAAGAAATTTTTTTTAAGAAGATAAAAATACAGTTTGAAAATCTAATTTTTGCTTTAAAGGTGAATTAAATTATACCAGGTGTCTATAAGTTTCTTTATTTGTTTTTATCTATTTATTTATTGGCATCATCTTAATTTATATAATCTTGTGTACCATCATAGATCAAACTGTACGAAGTGGTTATGCTGAATTTCCAACTAGCGAGATTGCAATGCAAATTACCACTAATTGTATATACAACTACATGCTAATTACTACTTTTAATGAATAGCTTATTAAATTGTTATTAATGGCCTATAAGAAAAGTAATTCTTTATCAAAAAAATAATAACAGATATAAAAATCAGATTTCACGAGTTGCACCAGTTCTAAGGAAATAAGTGTTATTGGGCTGGAAACGGTTGTTTTATGTCGTTCTAGATAAAATACATTTTGTAAATTTATATCTTTGTAATTATATTTTCATACTTCTGGAATTTTTGATACTTTAGCACCAACATTGGTCTAATTTCTTCAGAAGTTCATATCATTCAACCTCATATCGAAATAAGATAGAAATGATTAATAATAGAACAGATCAACTATAGACGTCTACTCTCTCATCCGCGCCTTTTTCCTTTAAAATAAAAAGCATAATTTGGACTCATCAATAACAATTATTCTAAAATTCAAAAGGCAATTCTGACCCAACCCCCTTTTCAAATAACGTTTCACATTGATTTTTCTGCAAGCATTTGTTTATTGGTTTATGTTATTTTATTTTTCATCTTATTCTATAAGAATTGCACTCATTTAGCAGATACAATGTTAATTTAAATGTAGTTAATATGTAAGAAAGATATTTCAGCCAATTATTGATTTTAATTAATTAATTCAAGATTTTGAATCATAGCTGTTTACCCCTTATGTTCATTTTGTATAGTATACCATACATACAACTTTATAAAAATATACTACCACTATAAAATAATTTTTAACTTAGTTCAATAATTTTTATATACATTTTTTTATATACATTAATAATAATAATTAATAATGTATACAAAATAATTTTTATATACATTTTTTTTTTTTTTGCTTTTCTTCAAAAAAGCAATCTTGCCACGATAAGGGTTAACAGACAAAAATATCATTTAAAAAATACATAACTGCTCTTGTTATCCGAATAAACTGTAAAGTTCATAGCATAAAAATTGTAATACGGAAGGTTTTACATCATTCTGAAAAAATGAAATCGACCAATGAAAGACTTGCATCGATCAATAAAAGAGATTGTATCTAACCTGTTTGTTTGCGTCTGATTCCAATAGATAAGAGATCAACATTCGCGAACAGATCACGTAATCCTCATTCCTAAATCTAAAAAAAAAAAAAAAAAAAAGATAAAATTATTTAAGGCCGGATTACTCTCTGTAGAAGCCCTTAGGCAATACCAGTTTAGTTTAGTTATATTAACGTCCCGTTTTAAAGCAACACTAAGGCTATTTTGGGCCGAACCTCGTAATTTTGAACCGTGGTCAGATGACGAGACCGACACCTGAGCTGGCACCCCCTCTACAACCTTCCACACCACACCAGCGGGAGAACGTCCTGTCTCGGCGGATTTAACGTTCACCAGACCCACTTACACGACGTTCTTCGGTGGAATCGGGTCTCAAACCTGAAACCCTCCGCTTCTGAAGTCGTGACCTTACCACCAGGCCACCACGGCCCTTAAGTAATACTAGATTCGGTGGCCCGTTTTCTCATCCAAACTTCAAAAATTTTGAAATATTTATATTAATAATTTTAAAATGACACATATTGTAATGAATTGAAATAATAAGACATTTAATTACGGGTGCTTTTCAATGAGCATTAGTTTCAGTATCTTGCATATAAAACAATCAAATTATTTTTTTAGATTTAAATTAATTATTAAAATAAACTTTCGAGTTTTTTTTTTTTTGAAACTCATTCTAAATATTTAAATGCAAAGCTAACAGTTTTAGTTTTAATTATATTAATGTCCCGTTTTAAAGTAACACTGGAGCTATTTTAGGACGGACCTCGCCATTTTTAACCGTGGTCAGACGACGAGAACAACTGAGCTGGCACCTCCCTCTCCACACCACACCACATCAGCGGGAGGACGTTTGACCCTGACGGATTTAACACGCAACAGACCCCCTTACGTTCTTTGGTGGAATCGAGTCTCCAACCTGAAACCCTAAGGCTCACAAGCCGAGACCTTACCACCAGGCCACCGCGGCCCGCAAAGTTAACAGAGCTTTCAACTTGCGAATCATTCAGCGAAATGGGGGAAAAAATCCCAAGAATAATGTTTGGAAATTTTAATAATATATTATCTTATTATGATCGTATACTTAAACATATTCAAATTAAGTCACACGAAAATACGAAATTTAAAAGCGCTGAAACTAATGTCTTCCAAAATTATGGGTCCCCTAACCAGTTGCTGATTTTGCTTATTTGATAATGTATAAAGCAACCCTAAATTCAAAGTTTTGACATTGGCAAATGCAGAGAGCGCTTACAAATATCTTTATTGAGTGTTATTGTCCATTTTATAGGCTGCCTAACATAAAACATCTCAAACTTCCAGCCACGTTGAAATAAACAAACCGAACGTGAAAATGGAGTATTAATTTTAAATCAAAATAAAGTTTAATGCAAATGTGATATAAAATAGCGAATTTAATAGATCGAAATGGATTCAGTATTAGCGGAAAATAAGAAAACAATTTTATATGGTATTAGCATGTTTTCTTCTGTTCCGAATGCAACAAAATTTAAGTTGCAGATCATTCAATAGTGTTCTAGTCATTTATTAAATAAGTAAATCTGTTCAAAAATTAATCGAAAGTTGACACTATAGAGCAATAAGTTAACAGCACAATGCGCTATATTCAGTTTCGTCAACATTTATTGTAATGTGTACGAGATTTTGTAATCTGTGAACTGTAACAACGTAGATAGTAACATAGACATCACTTTTACATATGATGATACCTTAGTCATAATGCTTGTTCAATGAAAAAAGTATTTATACGACATTTACAGCTGCATAGAGGATCGAATGTTATTTCACAATAGCTTGGCCTCCTATCTCTCTTGATCCATCTCATGCGATTTCTGTTAATACCTTTTTTTTTTTTTTTTTTTATAAAAAACAATGTTTACCGTGCCTGCCTTAAATATTTGCAGCTACGAAAAGTGGAATTCATTGCCATATTTTGGGTATCTAGGTACACTCTGCGAAAGAAAATAATGGCTTTGGCTATTGGCACTTTAGTCTCTCAAATGGAAGAGATGGCGGCACTTTAAAGAAGTATATTAAACATTTATATGCTGTCATATTAAGCAGCGCTGGGTATAAATCTATTGAATAATTATTTGGGAGAACAGTACCACAACAATCTTTTTTGATAAATTTTTGCACTGAAACTTTTATTCAACAAATGACAAGCACATCATTTTAAAGATATATAATTTAAATCTTATTTCTTTGGGATGGAAAAAATAGAATAACATTCAGTAGAACTGAAATGAATTACTGATTTTTAGGAAAACGGTTAAATATTTTTGATTATTAATAATACGCAAAAACTTAATTATGCTGCTTGACAATTCCAAGATTAATACATTTGACCACGCGTGGTTGGAACACACAATTTTACCTTTTGTTTTATATTGAATTAATTTCACAGTAACTTTTAAATTGCAGTTTTCCATTATTAGAAAACTTTTGGGGTAGAATATACGCAGAAAAGAGCAAAATACTTTTTGTTTAGTTAATTCAATTAAGATATAAAATAATTTAATTTTTAACTTCAGCTATCATCTACTGGCTGCTACCGGAACTACATTCATCTTGTCCTTGTAAATGTTATCAGGGAAAATATTGTTAGGAAATTATAAACATTTGATTAATGCGGTACTTTCAAGTACTGCCATAATATAAAAGGCTAATAAACATTTCTACGAATTCCTACTAAATATACTTGAACTCGTACTTAGATAAAAATGTGAAAATATCTATAAATAATAGTAAGTGCCTTACTATTTCAGGTGGCACAGACATATGTAAGGTTCACTATTATTGTGAAACTTTTTAACATTAGTCTTTCGCAACGAACTGATTTGCTATCAGCAAAGACGTTACTAAAAGCATACATGTAGTATCAAGAAAGTATAATTAATACCAAATATATATTTACGATAATTATATATTTGTTACGAAAAAATAAACTAGATTAGATGATTTAAAAAATAACAGTGCAATGTTATTTTTTATGCTGCTTTCATAAAGAGTCAAATAATGGAATAAATTTCTTTACTGATGGAAAAAGATTTTTCATTCTTTCCTTTTAGGATGCTTTTACAAAACTTCCCCAGGAAGTGCACAGATTTTTTCTTCTTTCTATTTTAAAATTCTCTTAAGCTTAGAATCAGAATGGGAGAAGGAAAAAAAGAAAAAGAAAGTCCATAGTTAAAAATTTTCGCTATTAAAACATAACGATTCTGATATACATGAAAGATTTTTTTTTTAATGAACGGGTTTTCACTTTTTTTGCATTTACAGCGTGATTATATTATCACTATCTTCATTACATTATGAAAAGAATAGTTATTGGTTTGGGAAGCTTTATATCCTTTTACTTAAAGTCTCTTAGTCTGAAACTATTAACAATTTTTATAGTGATTTAAAAATTTTGCGTCATTTAATGGAGAGAAAGTAATTGCTCAATAAAATCCGAGATCTTATTAAGACTCAAAGAAAAGCCATAAAAGTCGTAGAAGAAATAATTTTTTTCTTTGATTTTTCCTTAAAAAGATCTTCTATAATAAAAGGCTTACTTTCAAGTTGATAACTTGTATCTTTAAGTAATATGAATTATAACAGCGGTTCTTAACCTATGGGTCCCGAAGCCTATTTCTTGGGTCGCGCTGAGTCGAACCAAAAAAGTTAGTAATACACCAAATTTCAGACATTTTAGAAATGACGACTTGAATAAATATCAACAATCGAAAATGAATGTGATTAACAAGATCAAAAAATATCCAAAAAATATAAGATCCCTTTGCAGCAACATATATGTGCGAGGCTGGTTTTTCGGCTCTGTGTGTAATCAAAAACAATTACCGGAACAAGTTAAATACTGAAATAGATATAAGGTGCTCCTTGACAAGCATTCAACCGAGGTTTAAAGATCTTTCAAAATGTATTCAAGCACAAGGTTCTCATTAAAACTGTATGACTTGCATTTAAAATTTATAAGACTTAACATATGTATTGATATTTCTTTTTTTTTTAGGAATAAGTTAAAATGTCAATTATTTTCAAAAAGTTATAAATATATTCTAATTTGGTCAATAAAAATTATTAAAAACACTTGATTATTAATTCAATTTTCCTTGGATCGAAAAGTACTTTTGTTTATCTTTATTATTAAAAAAATAAATAAAAAATTTGTAAGTTAAAAAAAATCATCATCGTAGGATTGAAGATTTTTTAAAAATACGATCTAAAATAAAGCAATGAAAAAAATTTGACTTTTTTTTTGGGTCGCGACATGAACATATTTCTCAAATTTGGGTCGTGGCTTAAAAAGGTTAAGAACCACTGAATTATAAGATCAACTAAATAATTCTCATAGGATAAAAAGAAGCCGTGATAGCTACTTGGCGGATCCTCTTTCCGATTACCAAAGACTTTTTTAAAAAATTAATTTTAATCTTTAAAAACGGAGTTTTAAACAGTACATTTTGACAAACTAAAAAAAAAAAAAAAAAAAAAAAACATTTATTTTAGGTTATTTTGAAGAAAGATAGTCTGAGTATCTCGCCTATAAAAAAAGTAATTTAGAAAACAAAAAACAAAACTTTTTTTAAAAAAAATACTATTAAATTAAATACTAATTATTTAAATAATTTTTTAATATACCACATTCTTAAAACGGTTTTAAAAGAATAAAATATTTCTCCAAGCCCCATATAGATTTATAACCTCACGCAGATTCGTAATTCTCTTACAGATTGTCCTGAAAGTTTGTGATTGTGAATTTTTAAATGTGTGACTATGAATTAAAAAACGATTCCCTATCAGCAACACCCGATGAAAAAATTTGTACCGAACAGACAAGAAAAAGAGTTAATATCATATTGTCATCCAGTTCTGAGCTATGTTTAAAGTCTCTAACTCATCGGGAAATTAGTTTAAAATCGATTGCAAAATTTGTACTGAACAGACAAACAGGCAGACAAGAAAGCGAGAACAGACAGATGAAGGTGTTAAAACACACTCATCTGGTACCGATGAGTGCTAAAGCCATATAATTAACTGATAATCCACTGATTAGAGATCTGCACGAAACAGATTGGAGAAGAAGCTCAAACATCATGTATTCAGAAAACATTTGTTGAATTCAATAAGGCTATTGGGCCGAATAGGAGGATGGAAATACTTCCATTTCAATAAAATAATGAATTAGTTTAGATTATAAGAAGAATTACAGACCTGTCATTTTTCAAGTGCTAATTAACGCAAATGGAAGATTATAGTAATTTCCATGATTCATTCCCATTTTCATTTCTTCAATCTGTTCAGAAAGGTCTACAAATATGCTTAAAGTCAATAATTTTGGTTTGTAATTTAATATCTCGAGTCGGATAAGTTAACGATTAACACGTTGAGTGAGCTGACACAAGCTGAATTTCTTACAGTGTAATTTATATGGACTCACTGGTGACCGCGATGGCAGCCAACGTGTTAAAATATGTCGGATTTGTGAAGGAATAGTTTCAAAATTCACACTTATATAATCCTATAATTCGATTAGTACAGCATGATCATTAGAGGAGAACGAAAATAATTTTTTTCTTTTTTTTAGATTTTAGTTTAGTAATAGTACGGAAAAGCTGCCTTTTAGGTTCAAAAACAATTTTAAAAATTTGGTTAAAATATTGCATTATCTTGAGGTGCCTCAAAGAACTTGAAATTCGTAAAAAAATGGACATTTTTAAAATGGGTCTTTAAAATTTTTTCTCATATTTTAGTTTAGTAATAGTGAGCAAAAGTTGTCTTTTAGGTTCAAAAACAATTTTTAAAAATTTGATTGCCATATTATATTATCTTAAGGTAAAGCAAAGAGCCTAAAATTAGAAAAAAAAAAAAAAAAAAAATTGAAAATTTTTAAAATGTGCCTTTAAATTTTTTTCTTATAGTTTGATAATAGTGGAAAAAAGTTAGCTTTTAGATTCAAAAAGAATAAAATAAAATTTGGTTGCAATACAACAATATCTCGAGGTGTCGCAAAAAGCTTAAAGTTTGTAAGAAAATTGAAAAATTATAAATTTTGATAAAATATTTTTATGAATTTTTCGTTCATAGAATGCTACAAAAGATGATTTTAAATACATATATAAGCATTAAAACTGGAAAAATTATTAATTACAAAATACAATAATAAGAAAAATATTTTTATGTCAAATTTTGCATTTCTTACTTCTGTATCCTTAATTATCACAAATGTTACAGTTGCAAAATGTTTTTTTTTTCTACTTCATAGCCACATTAAACTGTTTCTTTTTTAAATAAATTTGGAATAATCAAACGTGAGTCAATTTTTGCTCTTATGTATCCTTCTCTTGCGATTGAACCACAGACATTTTGAGCCGATTCGGCCACCAGTTCCACAGATCTTTCCACTGCTTGCATGAGACAAGGAAGCCGGGGAAAGTCGATAACCGAGTCCCTTATATATTTTTGGTTCAGTTTCAGATGCCTTCCGTATAAAGTCTTTCAGAGAGTCACTGAAAACATGTTTTAACAAGGGTGGTTCAGTTACGTCTTTTTCAAGCCATATGACCATGTCGATGTAATGCTTTGAATCGAAGTTTATCTTTGGAGAATTAAACTTCCAGACTCTGTCTTTACTTTCTGTTCTTGCTTTTAAAACACGTCGTAAACCATGTTCTCTTTGAATTTTGCATTCGCCAGTTAGCATGGACAAAAGGATATTTTCTGAAACAGTAAAGTACCCAATTCTTTGAATATTTGGACGTTCTTGAGATCGTCAGAGAGATTGCTTGAATATGAGATAAGGTTAAAAAGATGTTTGGAACTACAAGAATATGAAGGTTTTAATATTAAACTACACAGGCACTTGGTAGTTTTATATCGTCTTGTCTATTTGATGGATCAAGTTGGTTTGCCTCTTTTTGTAAAGAACACTTGTTCTTCCGCGTTGCCAATGTCGCCAGTAATCGTTTCTGATACACAAGTATTTTTTGTCACTTTTTGATTAAACTTAATTAGTCTCTGTAATTCTTTGCTTTTTCTTGCTTGTTTCTTCCTCAAAGCGCTTGTGGTAGCAATATCAATATAACCTATAACCATTTTTCATTTAGAGCGTTGATCGTTTAGAAACGTTTGTTCCATAACTGGCTCTTTTTTTCTTTTTATACAAGTCAGCAATATCAAATAAATGTTTAGCTTCTCTAAATTCTGTGGGGTTGGAATCAAACTTATATGAACATTTTCTGCTTTTAGACTTTAATAAATTCCTGTACTTAGCATGATAACCTTTTATCATTTGTGAAATTCTTTTGCTAGAAGCAACGGAAATAGAAGCTCTTGACCATATTTGTTTTATTATGGGAACTAAAGTGTCACATATTTCACTTATAGAAGAATCCTTCTCTGAAGTAATTTTGAGGTTACGCCTTATATAAAAGTAATACTTCATAACAGATTCGTAAGTAGGGAGTTCAACTTCGAGCAAATCACTAAATTTCCCAAAAATATAGCGCTCCGACATTTATCTTGTTTTCACTAATTTAGACTGAGCCAATTTTACTCACAGCAAAGCACACAGCGCACAAACTAATAAATCAGTTGCGTTAATCAGTTACACAATAGACGGAGCGGAGACACAAACTCAACAAAACTCGGCAAAGCCAGGATTCTCGGATTTGAAACCAGGCCTGTCCTGATCACCACACGCAGACAAATCTCCACCTTACCTCAATAACAACCACTCCGGCGACGACTCATTGTCATACCAATGCAATTGTAAAACTGTTTTTATATTTCTATTCATATGACAACGCCTATTTAGAGCTTTTTATTTCATAATCGAGGCACGCAAAAATCCTTAAAAAGTTGCAAAAAATGAGTTTTTATAAAACTTTAACGTTCTTGCGACACCTCCAAAATGTACTCCAATATTTTTTTATTTATCTTATTTATACCAAAAGGTAACTTTTCCGCGATATTACAAATTAAAAATCAAAAGTTGATTGTTTTGTAATAAACTTTAAAATGTATCAAAAATTTCAATTTTTTGAAATTTTAACCTCCTTGCGGCATTTTAAGACCTACTCTAATATTTTTCATATTTATAATTTATTTTATCTACACCAAAAGGCAACTTTTCCACACTATTACAAATTAAAAATCAAAAGTTGGTTTTTTCGTTCCACCCTAATGATCATATCTAACTTTTGTATCCTTAAACCCAAACTACCACTACCTCAGACTATATAACTCTACCATTAAATTCTGCGATTTCTGCATTCAAAGGAAGCAACTGAACATCTACAATTCTTTCAATTAATAGAATTTTCTTCTTTTTTCGTATTAATCGCATCCTGGTGATAATTTTGCTTACTATCCTTTACTCAAATAAATATTAATGTAGTCTTAATGAGTAGCAATAGCGACAATCGTAATTTGGAATACAGCGTTAAATTAAATGAATAATTAAACTGAATCGATAGTGAATGCTGCTCTGTCGACTCAAAAAGTTTTCGAATGTTTCTCCTAATTCGGTTCTAAATTACTAACAACAACAACAAAAAGAAAAAATCTACGATAGGGTGTTATGAGATTACAACCCTCCCCCCAAAGTTAAGCTAAAATTCTCAATTTTTTTTTAAGTCAGTGTACCTGTTCGTGCTTATTATCCTTTAAAAAAAAGCATGTGGCAACACTTTTTCCCGGTTTCAGAGGCTCCAAATTTCAGCTGCTTTTTAAGTCATACCTCTCCTATTTATACATAAAGCCGAAAACATTTTTTGGCTAGTTATTTCATTGTGTTTGTATCAAATAATAGGAATAATATCTTTGTAAAACTAGTATAAACAGCTACTCTAGAGAGGAACTATAATACCTTAAGAAGATTGAAGACATATTTCAGGAATGTAACATAGGATAATAAACTACCACGCGGCACCGCGATGGCACTTATATAATATAGATATAAATATTAATGGAGCGCTTAATAAATTAGGTTAAATGAATTCATCAAATCGTGTGAATATTATGCTATCATTTTCTAACTTTTTCACTTTAATGTTAATGTATTTTGCTAACATTTAATAATAAATAGAAAGAGATGCTATTTTCTATATCATCATCGGCAGATCTTCAAATTAAGACATAGATTCCCCCCCCCAATCTACTCACACTCCTGATTATTAAGAATTTAAGATAATAGATTAAGAAGACACCTTCGCTCACTCCATTAAAAGTTGAAGATGTCATGGCGATACAAAATATTTTGACTTCATCCCCTCCGTCAATCAAAATCTTGGATTCGCCATCGTTTAAGATAGACTGTTGGCATTTTTGGGTTAATAAAAGCAAATGGATTAAAATGGATATAAATGTGTGATAATTTCAATTTATCCACGTTCTAAAAATAATTATTTTCTAAACTCTTGGACTCGGATATTTGTTTAAATTCTCAGTTGCGCGTGTTTTCGGTTCCCACATTCTTTAATCTGCGCGCTCATAAATTGAATGCGAATTTTGCTAGAATTCAAGTGAAATACCCTTTGAAAGTTATATAAGCTCACAATACGTCTCCGCACTATTTTTTCCCCCTACTTCTTGCCTTCCTCTTCAACACTGGTCATGTTCTTACAAAAAAAAAAAACTAATATATAAAAATTGGATAAAGAATAAGAATTGGATAAGAATATTGTTAAAGAACTCCTCGCCTGCTTCTCCCTAAGAAAAAAAAAAAGTCATACAAACTCAAACAAATTCTTGAGAAATTTTGTTGCACCTAAACCATTTTCAGAATTGATAAAAAGGCAATGGATATTATGTATTTCGTTGAATTAGAAGATATAAAAGCATCTTCAAAAACTGCTAATTCTGAAAAATTTGCATTGATTTGAAAGAAAGCGAGAGAGAAAAAGAAAGAGACAGAAAGAAAGAGAAAAAGAAAGAGAAAAAGAGAAACAGACAGATAGAAAGAAAGGAAGAAAGAAAGAAAAACAGACAGACCGAAAGAGAGACAGGTAAAAAAGAAAGAGAGAAAAGAAAGAGAAAATAGAAAGAAAAAAAGGAGAAGAATAAAGATAGAGAAAAAAAAGAGAATAAAGAAAGACAGAGAAAAATACAAAGAAAGAAAACACAAACAAACAAAGTCCATAATGACATACTCAAGAAGTTTCCGATTAAAGCGAAAAGAAATAAACAAAAAAAGACAGGAAGAAAGAGATGAAGAAGAAATAGAGAAAGAAGGAGTGAAAGAAAGAAAGAAAAAAAGAAACAGAGACAGAAAGATAAAAAGAAAGAAAGAGAGAAGGAAGAGAAAAAGACAAACAGCAAGAAAGAGAGAGGAAGAAAAAAGACGAAAAGAAGGAGAGAGGGAGACAGAAAGGGTGAAAGAAACAAATAAAGAAAGACAGACAAACAGAAAGAAAGACAAAAAAGAAAGAGAGCAAGAAAAAAAGACTAAAGAAAGAATGAAAGACAGCGAGAAAGAAAGATAGAGAATGAAACAGAGAGAGAGAGAGAGATTAAGAAAGAATTAAAGAAAGAAAGAAACAGAGAATAAAAGAAAAAAGAGAAATAAAGAGAGAGAGAGAGAGAGAGAGAGAGACAAATAAAGAGAGAATGAACGAAAGAAAGGGAGAAAGGAAGAAAAAAGAAAATGAGAGAGAGAGAGGAAGCGAAAAAGTTAGAAAGTGAGGTGAGAGAAAGAGAGAGAGGAAGCGAAAAAGATAGAAAGTGAGGTGAGTGAGTGAGTGTGTGTGAGAGAGAGAGAGAGAGAGAAGGAGAAAGAAAAACTGAGAAAGAAAGAGGAAAAGAAACAGAAAAAGAAAGAAAGAGAAAAACAGTAAGAAAGAAAGGAAAGAGAAAAAGGAACAGACAGACAGATAGATAGATAAATGTAAAGAGAAAGAACATACATACGCTTTTGACTTTACACGTTTTTTTTTTTTTTAATTTCTCCAAAAAGGCTGGAAGAACTGCCCTAGAACTTCGTTCATGTAAAGAGTATTATGTGTAGGACAACATAAAAAAAGTTAAGATCCTGAAAGAAACGCGCATTGCAACAAGGTAATTTTCAGTTGCTCTCTAGAAGAAACACAACAGTGAGGAATTTTCAACACATTAATATTATTTAAACTTGAATCCTCAAACAATCATGCTGAATAATTAAAAGTTCAGAATATGCTAATTCCCCCCAGCATAGTTATAAATTAAGTACATGATTTAATTTGTAGTAAATTATGTATCATATCATATCTTATAAAAATTTATTACATATTCACATTATAAGCACAAATACTGAAATTGTAATATTGTATAATTTGAAATACAATGCACAGTTAAAAACATCCAAATATCTTAATGAGTTGCTTATCTTGTAGAAACATCAACTGCTAGTAAGAAACAGAACCTTCTTTTTTGCAATGATGGCCTCAACCTTCTTTTTTGCAATGATGGCCTCAGTTTATTCTTGTAAAAAAAGAAGAGAGAGAGAATATAGATATATCTACTACTGATGTGGGGAATTGTGATCTAGCTCCTACTACTGATGTGGGGAATTGTGATCTAGCTCCTACTACTGATGTGGGGAATTGTGATCTAGCTCCTACTACTGATGTGGGGAATTGTGATCTAGCTCAAATTCTACATTTTAATCCACCCCACAGGAATTGGATTGGCCAGTGAAAGCCCACTTCTCAATATCATACAGTTATAATGTCTCTGCAAATAACAGAAAAAAATTGTAGCTTTTGTAATTAGACTACTTTAAATATGTGAATATGATGTAAAATGACCACCATTTTCAAAATTTCAATAACTTTTGACAATAGCAGGGGGAAAAATTCAAAATGTGAATAAAGGCAATAGTTTATGCAAAAGTTCTTCCAAATTACTCTCAAGTTGTCACAACTTAGAAATTATTGAAGCTTACAAAATTTCTAACACAATTCAATTTTTTATAAGAAACAACAAAAGATCAACACTAGAAAAAAAAAAAAAAACTTCCATTACAATTTCATACTTTTTTCGGCTTCAATTGTATATAATCAACAAATTCAAATTTGTGGGAAAAAAAATTCCACCTCTCGATCTTCAATTTATAATCAATGATATTTGTTAATTCTTTTTTTGGATCATATAACTTTTAGTTTCCTTTGTAGTTAAATATTGCTGTCTATATTATCTCTTTCAAATTCAAAACTTCTGGTTGACAAATGATTAAATAAAACTGAAGCATCGGCGAAGCTTTGGTGAGTTGGGATATGTGTGCCTGCCATCTTTAAGAACTCTAGAGGAAGATGAAAAACACTTTGTTTAGAGTAATTTTCTAACGTTTGCCGACTTTAGTTGTAAGCGTATTAAAAAGATTTTTCCTAATTGTCATTATTCAGTTCATACATCAGTTATTTGCTAAATTATATATATCTTGTATTTACGGAATCTAATGATTAAAAGATATAATTTTCATTTTTTGACTTTCTCTTGAGAAATAAGTTAAGGTTCTCGATTTTCCCAAACACTTTTCGTTATGGGGAAAGTGGGAAAGTCTTTTAATGCAATAAAAGCCTATATTTTTCATTCATTTAGAAAAATTTAATACATGAGTGGAAGTGACATTAAATGTAAGAAAGTAGAAGCTGTCAATAATGTTCCTTATTTTATGACAAATCAGCAACTGACATCTTTAAGGAATCTAAAAAGAAAAATCGCGTCAAAAAAAGGGGGGAAAAAACGAGCGAGGAAGCTGAAGACAATGATTTCCTCTTTTAAATAAGAAATAGAGGTAGTGAGGTTGGATGAAGTAACCTGGATTAATCTTGGAAATGATTTTTCAACAAATACATATATTTTGATTGATTAGGTTGAAGATAACAGAATGAAAAATCATTATTTTTACGTCTGAGCAACTGATTGTGATCAATAAATTGTGACAGGTTTTTTTACCAGCACCAATTTGCCTAATAAAAGGACGCCACGAGTTGGAAAATTGAATTCCGGATAAGATATAATATAATAATAGTATACCTTTTGGATAATCATTGATTAGAATATTTAAGTGCAATATACAACAATTCCAAGAAATTTTTGAAACAATTCCAAAAATAAGAAAACTTTATCATCTAATTGTCAATTATTAAACAAGATAAACTTTTTGTCAATCATCAATTACATCTTCGCTTGCTTTTTTTTTAATTTTCTTTTTTATGAATCAGTACTTAATGTTAAGGACTTTCCTCCTCTTGTTACAAAGGAATTGTAATAGAGAAAAGTTTTACCACTATAAAAATTATGCCATATAAAACTTATTGCACACATTGTACACACTAACAATGCAAAAAAAAGTTAAGAAAAATTTTAATCTCACAATAAACTGGATTTACATAAGTCATAAATCTCTTTAGCAAGCTTGCAAGCTGGTAAGCCAACAACATTGAAATAATCTCCTTTAATTCCTTCAATAAATGTTGATGCCAAACCTTGAATTGCATAACCACCAGCTTTATTCCTAAAACAATAAGCGAATTTTAAAATTCGAGATTAAGCACACAATGACCATAATATAAGATGCAATAGAATTTCAACATTTAAGAATGTGAATTTTTATTAAAACAAATTTTAAATTTATTATCTACATTACTGAATAATCTATTGATTAAATCACATTTCTCTATATTTTGGATAGATATCTTTATAAGACATGACAGAAAACATAGCATACATAAATGGCCAAACTATCTTACTAATAACACATAAGATTTCAAAGATCAGTTACACGACGATTTACTACATTAATTTAAAAACAATACATTTTACATATGTATTATTCCAATGAAGACAAAATAATGACAAAATTTTACATTGTTTTAATAATATAATACTTAATATAAAACTTTATTTAAATATAAACTTTCTAAATATTAAATATTAGTTTTTTTTAAAATAAGCTTCTGCAATTACAGATTAATATGAAAAATGCTTTACATATTATTATATTTCAAAAAAGGGTGTTAACAAAGAAATAGCAACTATTTCTTATATGAATGCAGATTTCCCGAAATATAAAAACTGCTAAGCAATAGTAAATATAGCACTTTCAAACATGATAAAAAAAAAATTATTTCGATACAAAAAAGTAAAGCATTGTAAATCTATCCACTAAAATCCATTCAACTGCATGGATTCCATTTTCGCCAAAATCGATGGCAACTGGTTCTTTATACATCAAAATCGAAATAATAAATCCTACATTTTGAAAATATGATTTCCACTCG
This sequence comes from Argiope bruennichi, assembly GCF_947563725.1. Lineage (NCBI taxonomy): Eukaryota > Metazoa > Arthropoda > Arachnida > Araneae > Araneidae > Argiope > Argiope bruennichi. The sequence continues at coordinate 109,105,423 of NC_079162.1, forward strand.
TAAAAAAATATTGCTATTTCATGGTCTTCACAAATTTTCATTGCTGCATAATAAATTTTCAACTTGGAAAAATTCTTACATATTCAACTGCCATCTACATACTTATATCTTTCATACTTTTCTTTTCGTTTGATTACTCTCGGGGCTTCATATAAGCCATTGAGACCAAAACATAATTTCTGCTAAAATAAGCTAAGAATTATATTTCATAAGCATTTAAAGTGAAACATTTAGCAGTCGCTGCTATGTAGTATAAGACAGCTATAAGTTTTCATTCACTCTGATTTTTTAAAAAATATATAATTTCCAATTGAATATGAAGTCTAGTTCAATTTAGCATAAACTGTATATCAATTCACCTTACTTTTCCACGCTTCATTTATGATTTTATTAACTAGATTATACAAAAAGGCAGAATTATATATTTTTTTAAGAAATACAAAATGAGAAAAATAATGATTTAGATCACTTAATAATACCTCCTAAAGAGTGAAATTCATGACAGTGACTAGGATTTATTTCAGGGATCATATTGCAAGAGAGAGCAAATAGAGTTGTATGGTTGGTTAATTGTTTTACACAAAATTAATATAACCTACTCAATTTTAACCCTCATCCATGCAATTGCAGAAGTGCAAAGCAATATTTCTATTTACACGAATCATCACATTTTTGATTATCGTTAAATATTTATGGAAACTATTGTGTTGGATAGCCCTCAGTAGATATCTGAATGCATTTCAGCAGTCTTTTCTGCATTTTGCCAAAATTTTCCATTTGATTTGGAAACGTATGCTTTAAAATGTTTTTAGGAAGCATACTTCTGAAAACTGTACAAATGAAACTAAATGTCAATGACAGATGTTAATTGTACTCGCATGCTTTAATATATTAAGTTATTTGTATTTTTGTTGAAAATAACAACATTTTAATTTTTTATTAATCCTTCAACACATTTGTTTAAACATATATTAGGGACTTTTTTTAGGTACAATGCTTTATTAGTGTAAAGGGAACAAGAAGATTTTACACATAGAGATCTTATAAAATTTATAATAATTACAGCTTTATAACACAGGCAAATAAGGCAAGTCCTTCCTCCCATATCACATGTTCCATTCGTTAATGCTATCCTTCCAAATTCGTGTATTTTAATTAATGAATTTGGCTCTAAAAATTTAATCATCGCAATGAAATAAAAATGTTCTAAATTTCAAACTGACTGAAACAGAATTGGGCTCAATTCTTACGCTGATGTGACTGGCTAGTAAAGTGAGAATACACAATAAAAGGTGACAAATATTCTGTACGTAAAGAGTTGACATTAATTAACTTTGTTCATAAAAAGTTTTAGCCAGTTTAGGCTTGAGAGTTTCTAGCCATCTCTTAGGCTTTTAAAACTTTCAATGCATTAATTGATAACTATATATAACCTGTAGTAAAATCCTTACAAGGTAATTAAGATATTGAAAGTCAACATTGCATTATGAAGTAAAATCTAATGATTTTATCAGATTTACTATAAATGTTTTACATTTATCTTCTTATTTCATACCAATTTTGTATCTTGCAAACTGAGAATGTTTATTAATTTAGTTATGCATATATTAAAAATAAGAACAAAATTTGAAATATTTCTGCGATTTCTGCTGTATGTTTTATACTGATGGAATAAAATGCAATTAGAGCAATTTTTGTTGTTTTACAAATATAGATAATATTGTAGATAAAAAGTACTGTAAGTGTGTGAGACACCATATTTTGAGTATAACACTTTCTGAAACTATGAAACAGTTATTAAATATAAAGTGTCTTAAATTTAAAAAAAAAAAAAAAAATTAACAAATAGGAGAGAATGTATTGATCGGATTTTAAAGTGAATACACAAAGAGTAAAAAATTAATCGACATTTTTTTAAATTTATGGAAGCAATGACTACTACTTTTCTAATAATGGATGAATTAAATATCATAATAATATGAGATTTTTTCATTATTTTTATTCAATTCTTATTTGCACTGAAGATATCAACTGGTGAGCTATTATGAATTAAAAGTTTAAGAATTAGTTCCATTTCATATTCTTTGTAGGAAAGTTTAGGAAATGATTTAGTTATTTTTCCAGAAATTTTTTCAGAATTTCTGTAAAAAATAAGAAGAGAAAATACCAAACACAAAAGTGATTTGAATACTTTATAAATTAAAATATTAGATGATGTAATGATGATAACATGTCAAAGAATAAAATCTATTTAATCAAATCATTAATACAAAAAAACTTATTTTTAATTGATTTTTCTTTTATGCATTTGACTTTACATTTTTACATCGGTAGCACAATTTCTATCATATAATTATCAAAATTATCCTCATAATCATAACACTTGATCGAATGCACATGCAGGTCTGAATCAACATATAACTGGAAAAAATATAATAAATGCTCAATAGAGAAAGTCAAAATTAAGAATAATCAAAATGCATTCATCAGACATACGAGACACAAATATAAGATCATCTAAAACAGCAATAAAATAATTATGCCAGCGCATATCTCTACTTTCGGAATTCTCAAAATGGAAGAAGGCTGTTTTTACTTTCAAAGTTTATCATTCTCAAATGATATAGCTACAAAATTTCTTTCCAGTTTTATTGACAGAAGTCACTACTTTAAAGCAACTACAGAGGATGAGGTTTAAAAAACAATCACCTGCAAATTTTAATAAATCTCATAAAATTCTGAACTCTCTTCTATGCAACATTGCAATTTAGTATATAGGTTTATGATGAATATTTATGGCCATGGAAGGGTATTTTGAACACTTTATATGATTAATTACCTAATTAAGTCGATCAATATCGTAAAATTGGTAATTAACACCTTACATTTTCTTTTTTGTAGCATTATCCGTCAATTTTTGAAAAGTTTCACTGTTTAATAAAATAATGTTAGGAGGAAAGATAAGCTTTGTTTATTTAAGTTTAATAAAAACAACAATTGGTGTTCACATGGATATAAAATTTTCATTTTTTGGCAGCACTAAATTTTGTACTCAATAATATAGAGAAGATTACAACATTTTTTAGCAAAATCGCAATAAAAAATTGCACAAAAAAATGCAAAACATCTCTCTAAAAATTTGACTTATAAACAGACTTACGCTGGTTCACCAGTCTTCACATAGGCTTCTATTACATCTGTTGGTAATGGCGCCATATGAACATCTGTTTCATCATGTAATGTTCTGATATGGTACTTGAAAGGATCTATAAAAGGACAATAAAAATAACTGAATATCTAAAAAAAATACTTGAAATTGCTACAATAATTATTGTCAATTACGAATATGCAATAAATACTAGATTACACATAAAACCCAACCGAAATTTATTGTAATATTATACAATAGAAATAACAGTTAATGCTTTCGGTCATTCCTGATTGAAAATTGTAACCCTTTCTCTTCTATTTTATTACTTCTATACAAGTTTTTATAACTGGACAAATCTTTTTCATACATAATCATATACTGGTCTAGATAAAATCAATTTGCTAATAATACTGTTTTGTGGTTGAAAAAAAGGCATGCCAATATTTTGGCAATACACAAGAAAAATATATACCTGATTGTCAATAATTCTATCAAATAAGGTGTTGAGCAGACTGGATAGCAAAAAGCAGGATAAGCAGGCGTTCTATAAACGGTTACTTCTAATCTACTTCTATACAACCACAAACATCTTTACTGAATTCATATTTTCAAACCCCTCAGTATCAGTCAGTGCTTTATAAATGTTTGTTCTGTACAACACGTTTTAAAATTTATTACAGAAAAAAAAAGTATAAAAATTTTGTACACATTTTAAACCTTACCATGTCTTATTTGTAGAAAACTTACAATCATACACTTTATACAATAGGGAAACACACTTTTAAAATAATCAAAACATTAAGCAAAATGCAGAGTTAATTCTTACAAAAAATATTCGAAGATACAGGGTGCATTGGATAAGGCTTTGCATGCTTGCAGTGGACGAAGTAAGTAAGTTCATTTAGTAAAAAAAAAAAAAAAAAAAAAAAAAAAAAGACCAGTGTTTACAACCTGCGATAAATTAATATAATCAGTTTATTACAATTACTAACTTAGAAATCATACACAATTAACTTTTTCATTCTAGTAGTAAAATTATATTTATTTCAAAGAAAAAAAGCAGAGCATTTAAATTAGTTTGATATACTAAATTCAAACAGAAAATAAATGTCAACAGAAAAATTAACCCTTTATAGCAACATGCTATAGGATCCAGATAGGACACATTAATTATATTTACTTACACTAAGTAAAGAAATTCAGCTGTTACAGACCTACTAACATATTTGAAACACATATTTTATCATTTATATGTCTCTTTGATAAATTAAAGGTATCACTAGTCCTGCTCAATAATTTAAAATCAAAACTTCTATGAAACTTAGTGTACTGAAGTAACATGATGAATAGTCAAAAGGGATTTACTTCAGATTCTTAAGACATCTAGAAAATAGGTAGGAAAATGAAAAAAATATTAAGATGAATCACGAAAAGATGAACGATTAAAAGGTTCAGTATCCTATTTTAGGGCATCTGTGAGTTTACCCATTGGCAGTTAATGTTACTAGTTTCGTTATCATTTCCAAGGTTTGAAGAATGTTCTTGACATTTATTTCTTGAAAAAGCAAGTAAAAAAGATCCACGACAAAGCAGTTGATTTTGTGTAAGTTTCCAGAAGATGTATCATCAACATTTCCATCCCATTTGCCTTTAATTCCACCACCATTTAAATAAGAGGTTGAAAAAATTAAAGCGTTCAAGGATTAGCCTAATTGTTCACCAATACCGACTTTTCCCGATGTATACACAATATGCATTATGTACTTAATGATTATGTGACTGTAACAAAGGCTGGACGATATTCTCAAAACTGAATTTATAACAAACTATTTGAGAAGAAAAAGCGCCTCGATCATTAAGAAATTTAGAATCGTTATTATATAAAATTGTATCAAAAGTTCAACAGTTTGTTTTCTGAAATTTAAAATTTTACATATTACTATTTTTGGATTTTTCTTCGGGCCGGGGAAAAATGTTTCCTAAAATTTCAATCTTAGCGAGGCACAATACCTAAATATGAACTTCATGAAATATAACTCCAAAACAATCAGAAGTAAAAATGTCAAAAATGAATTAAAAAATGTTTACCAAGTATCTAGTTCTAAAATTAAATATCCCTTTAAGATTTTCATTTTGACGTTGGAAGAAGCACAATTCATAAATAAATAATTGAACTCAAATTATTAAAAACTACAAGAAGAATACAGACACTGTAAAAGTACATTATTTATTTAATAATCAATTCTTTTTTATGAAATCCAATCAATAAATTCCAGCTGCATTGAGCACAATAGTAATTTTTGAAAATTTTCATTTTAATACGTTGTAATTAATTGCTGGAAAATATTATTTTTAAATTTATTCCCAAAAGAAAACTAAAAATTTATTATAAATATTTTAAAATTTAGAAACATTATCAATACACGTGAAAATATATAATTTATACAACTTTTTTTTCTTTTCCACGAGAAATTCTAAAAATTAATATTCTGTTTTGAAAGTAGCTGCATTCCAAACTTATTCATAAGAAAAAGAAATGAACATTATTTATAAACTTTAAAAAAAGTACTGTCCTTATTGGAAATTAACTTATTATTGATATAATATAATTATAAATATATTTATTTATATAAGCTGTTTTTATAGATATTGATCCAAATGTTACCACTAATTTTTGGAAAACCGTCTATCAAAAAAATGACAAAATTTCAAATTTCTGTTCCAGTGTCAAGCATTAGGAATAATAATGAATATGTTTACTAAATGCTCATAACATTTCTCAAATGACGAGCATTCACGTTTAGAATGACAAAAATCGAAGCTATAAGCAAGCATTCAAAAATAAAGCCATCGTTAAATTACCGAATTTTGAAATTAATACTGCTAAAAGAAGGAAATTAAAAATACTGAATCTTGTTTTGCCTTTGAAATAAGCATTTATTCTAAAATCAGTATTTACCGAAATGAAAAAAAAGAAAAGTCCTTGGTCGCATTTAGAAGCAGTTTTATAAATCAATGTTTTCATTAACTCTAAATATTATTAACTTTCATCTCTTACACAGATATCATTCAATGACAACTTTGTAAATCCAGTTTTTTAAGACATACAGTGAGTGGCCAAATTATTATGACCACCTCCTCAATATAATGTTGGACCACCTTTAGTCCGTAATACTGCTCGCATTCTTCTTGGCATAGATTCTGTGAGATGTTGGTAGGTGGTAGGAGGAATTTGACCCCATATCCGATGAACTGCAATTTCCAGTACCTTCAGACTGGATGGCACTGGATCCAGCTTTCTGATGCCCCGTTCGATCTCGTCCCACAGATTCTCAATTAGATTGCGATTTGGTGATTGTGCGGGACAACGAAGGCAGGTAAAGTCAGCTTCATGTTCTTCGAACCATCTGATGACAATACCAGCTGTATGACAAGGAGCATTGTCTTGCTGAAAATATCCATCTCCGTCATGTTACATCATTAACATAACAGGATGTACTAGATCTGCGAGAACACTGAAATACCCTTGGACAATACCAGCTGCATGACAAGGAGCATTGTCTTGCTGAAACTATCCATCTCAGGCAGGTTACATCATTAACATAACAGGATGTACTAGATCTGCGAGAACACTGAAATACACTTGGACAATACCAGCTGTATGACAAGGAGCATTGTCTTGCTGAAACTATCCATCTCCGGCAGGTTACATCATTAACATAACAGGATGTACTAGATCTGCGAGAACACTGAAATACCCTTGGACATTCAGACGTTGTTTCAGAGTAATCAAAGGACTCATGAAATGTCAAAAAAACATTCCCCAAACTATAATATTGCCTCCACCAGCTTGAAGTATTATGGTAATGCAGTTGGGGGTCCATGCTTTCGTGCTATTTTCGTCATATCCGAACACTGCCACCTGCATGGTGTAGTTGAAAATGCGATTCATCAGACCACATGACTCTTTTCCAGTCATCTACTGTCCAATCCATATGCGCCTTTGCAAACTGGAGACGTCTGCTCTTGTTCAAGGCTGACAGCAGAGGCTTTCGAATAGGTCGTAGGCTCCCATAGCCTATACGGTGTAATGTGCGCCACACAGTTTGTTCAGAGACTTTCACAGTTGCCCCTTCATTAAGATTCCAAGCTATTTTACGTATTATTTATTACTCTTCGGTTGGAGTGTACAACTCTGGCAAATCTCCTTTCAGCTCGACCATTCAGTAGCTTGTGACGATAACAAGTCTGACGTTGAGACCCGGTTTTCTGCTTGTTAGTCCACTCTCTGTGCACATTAATCACTGCTGCTCTCGAACAATTCACAAAAGCAGCCGTTTTGCTGATACTGGTTCCGACGCTTCGAGCGCCTACAATCATTCCGCGTTCAAAATTAGTTAAGTCACATGTTATGCCCATATCTCAGAGCGTAACACAGTGCAACTGATGGTTCGCTTGCCTTGCATTTCTTTTTTTGTAGCTATCTCGCCCTCTAGAGGCAACACTGTGACGCAATAGCTCATTTTGCATAAAACTGTAAATTGACCATAATAATTTGGCCATTCAATGAATATTATTGTAAAATTTCATTTAAAAAATTAATGATTCTTTTTCATTAAAAAAAATTCGTACAAACATCTGAAAAACAGAAGATTGTTATTCTTTTTAAACCGAATTAGATTAGAAGGGATTTAAAACACATATAAATTTCTATCTCAAAATAAATTAAAATTTTTGCAGAATTTTTCAATAGTATTAAGGAATAATCGATACAATGAGACAATCAAAGCATTCATGAAAGCCTCACTTAAGTAAAAAATATACGAGGGAAAGTTATTCTATACTAGATAATTATTAGGGAAAGTTATATAGCTACCTAACTTATTGTGGACATCATTCATTATAGAAAAATTTGGTATGTCTTTATAATATTAAATTAAACCAAAATTTATACTTAGATCTAACTTTGCTATATTGCATTTATTCATGACATCAAAAATGGGTTTTGCCTTTAGAAATCTTGAAGTTCCCATATTTTAGTATGCAGACAATCACTTTTTTTAAAGACATTTAGATTTTTCAAGCAAATTGTTTACTTTCGAATATCACATTTTGTTTGAATTTATTATGAATGGAATTAGAATGGTGGCTAACTCAATCTTATCACTTAGTAGCTATATATACTCTTCTGCAACAGTACAAAACTTTTTTCAAATAATGTATATAATCTAATTACTTTACTAACTGGAGGTTGTAATTTTATAATTACCGTTTTCATTCTTTTTATCATACACGATTAGTGCTATGCCAGTGAAAACTAAATGTTTTCTTCCACTCAACCTATAAAAGAAATAATTTAATCCTATTAGATTTTATGCAATAAGGAGCCTTACCATTTTTTATAATCACTATGAATAATGAAAGAATACAAGTTTTAAAAAGGGAAAAATTATAATGAAGGAAAGCTGACCACACACACACGCACATCCTTATTGTAAGTAAAGATTAAAGTACTCAATAAACAAGATAAAAGTTATACCTTTTTTTTAAATATAAAAGTATATATTTTTTTATTAATTTTTAAATTCATAAGTTAGAAATTTCTGAAAAGAATCTCAATAAAAAATTTGAAGCCAAGTGAAGAAGCAAATGACTATTCTAAATTATATGTACTTCTACCAAATAATTTTAAAGATAGGTAGCAATAACCAAAGTCATCAGAAAAGCATAATTTTCATTTTCTTTAGAAGACAAATTAATTTTACAAAGAGATTCTCTGGCAGGAATAAAAGAATAGCTAAAATCCAACCTTTAATCCAGTTTTAGATTAAGACATTTTATTTCATTTTTTTAAATGGATATTAAAGTGAAAGGAAAAAAAGATCCATACATGTAACAGAGTCTACTCTACTAACATTTCAAACGGAATTGCGTTTGGAGCATACGATAACTGATTATAGTAGTAGAAATGATTTGTAAAGATCTTTACTTAATAAGAAAAAACACAAACGAAATTCTATAAAAAGTCTGAATTTATATAATGTTAACTATATGAATGAATAAAATGTTATTGATTAAAATACAAAGGCAACTTTTTGTATGTATCTAATGCAATGACCTTAGATTTTGACAAAATACATTCATAAAAATAATGAAACAAAAGCTTAAAAATCCAAAAATAATTAAAGTAAAAATTTAAAAGGAAACAATATTATTAAAATATCCCAAAATATAAGAAAAATATTTCTAGAAAACACACTGCACGCAAATGTTGTAATATCTAAAAAGCAAAATATTACACAGAAATTATTCTTAGAAAAAGCCTAAAGTTTATAGTGAATAAAAACAGGAATAAAATGGGGGGGGGAGCAGCTATTTCAAACTCCTAAAACGCCCTGCAGTAAGGAGTTTTACTTTTTCGCATTCGAAAATAAAATATTTTAATCGTCAAAAAATTATATCGCGAGATTTTGATCATGTTTTAGACTACCCCAAGTCGATAAGTATATGCTTGCGAACATGACTAGCTAGAAGGTATGGAGTTTCACATTTGATCTTTAGACAAAAATTGCATATTTCTATCAAATTTTGAATGAAATCCTACAACGAGAAGCTTGTTTACCATAAATCATGAGAACTAAAGCATGAAAAATCGGTAAAGCTTCGAACAAATAAATATTTGAAATTTTCCATACAATTTTATTATTATTCTTTATATTTGAGCCGAATGTTGACAACTCCACTTAAGTATGTTTAATACAGGAGGAAATATCTGGTAAAAATTTCAGAATAATACCGTCATAAGTTTATAAAAAAATCAACTAATTCAAAGGATAAAAGAGCTTGTCAAAAAATGGCTACAGATTCTTTCCTACATGACTTTCCGGAACGAAAGATAAAATCATATTTTAATTATTTGTTTTAAAATTTCAAAAAAAGATCATTAAAAAATGTTTTGTTTTTGTTATCATTGTTATAAAGAAGGAAGTGATAAAAACGCAATTTCCAATATCCCAAGTCATGTCTCATTACATTTGTGAAATTCATGTTTTTTAAGAAATAACTGCCATAAGAGCAAATATTTTTTTAATCAAATTTACTGCTTAAAAATAATTTGAAATTACAAAACACTTTTATACCATGATTTTTTTTTTTTTTTTCGAAAAGATTGAAAATATAGAAATTCTCAGAAGAGTCTTTTTTCAAATAGTAATGCAATCTGAAATTTTTCTTAAATACTAACTCCTAGTATAGCCAATATTTAAATGGAAATGCAAAAGTTTGCTTAAATTTAATAAAATACACACATCTATGGAATAAAATACACACAAAGATGGAATTTATTTTCCTCCCAAATGACACCATGGGATATTATAATAAAAAACTTCAAAATCAAACATGAATGGTTTCTGCTGATAGAATGGCATAATTACAAGTTGTGATCACTATTTAATACATCATCTTAGGAAGTGAAATTCAAAATAACTGAGACATAAAGCAATCCTACATTGCAGAGATAAGCAATATAATCAAAAACTAAAATATATAATAAATATATGAAATCAGATAATGATCTGAAAAGCCAATACACATCCATTATATCTGAAAATAAAATCTGGTTAGACTTTGGAAAAAAATATTGGAAGAAATTTTAAATCAATGACATGACAGCTGAAGACATGGCAAAAAGTAATTAGGATGAACTGAAGGACAGTTTTACATTTGAATCAGGATATGCTCTTATTTAGAGTCAGTTAGAAAAGTAGCAAATCACATATGCATCTTAATTTGTTTTTGTTTTTTAAGATTTGTAACAATTTTATCACCCAGAACAGTAAATGAAGTCTTGATTATTGAAATTGTGTAGTCCAGTAGAAAAGCAATGGCATGCTAACTGAATATTCTAACAGAAATGTCCATCATCTTCACCAAATGTAGCCCGAAAGATTGTTTAATATGATCAAACATTGAAATAAGTAAAAAAGAAGAAACATTATCAAACTTTATCATTGATAACTCATATTCACACTTAGATATACATATGTATATCTTAGTTTCTTTACTCATGAAAATACATTCATAAAAATAATGAAACAAAAGCTTAAAAATCCAAAAATAATTAAAGTAAAAATTTAAAAGGAAACAATATTATTAAAATATCCCAAAATATAAGAAAAATATTTCTAGAAAACACACTGCACGCAAATGTTGTAATATAAATTTAAATGGCGATATTCTGAAAATTGTCAAAAGAAATTGTTAAAAACATAACAAAATATTATAGTTAAAAATTATGAATTAAACAATTAAAATACGCTTATCATCATCAAACTCCAATTTTTTACAGGGAAAAATAATAGGAGATGATTATAGATACAAGAACATTCAAAAGCTTACAGGGCAGTAATAAATTTTGCAAATAAAACGAAATGATTATCTTAAATGAAAAATAAATAGATATTAACATTTTATATTCTGAAAGAAAAAGAGGTGGGGGATCCCAGAGAAATCTTTTTTTAACATTTTTAATAAGTGATTATCAGACAAATTTTGCAACTTTTTTAAATCAAAATAATAAATCAATTATAAATGTTTCATGGAATATAAATTTAATAGTTCCATAACTATACTAAAATTTGAAGAATTTTATTTTAGAATATTTTTAAATAAAATTTACACTAATAGTATTCCAAAGCATTTAAATGATCTCCCTTTTAAATTTGCATACTTTCACAAAACAAAACATTTGCTTTCAAATAAGTGCAAATAACTTAAGAAACTATGAAAGGTACTTGCCTTTTCAATATATCTATATTATCTTCTTCAGATTTTGGTTTCCCAATTATTTTATTATCTAAAACAACAACTGTATCAGCAGCAATGATAAGATGAGGTAAGTCGTGCTAAAAGAACAAAAAGAGAAGAAGAGCAAAAGCGAATGTCTAAAATTCAAAATAAAAAAAATAAAGGAATTTCAGAATAAAACGTTTTCATTGAAGTAATGTCACTTTAATGCACATGGCATTGTAATAAGATAAAACGCCGAGTATTCTATTAAATACAAAGATAGTTTCTTATTAATTTTTCTCTCTCCCGTATACATAAATGCAAGACAAGAAAAGTGATGTACCATTTAAATTCCCAGTAATGATATTCTAAAGCAAATTTATACTGAAAAACACAAAATGCCTAGTCTTGTATATACAGTCGTCAACAACGGCAAAAAATACACCACTATAACTTCTTTTATTAATTATCATATCTTCAAAAAAAAAAAAAAAAAAAAAAAAAAAAAAAACACTGGTATAGATGGAGATGATCTGAGATAACAGGTTTATTCCAAACGGTAAACTAATCAACCAAGTTAATTAACTACTAACTCGAAATTTTTCCACTGCAACTGACAATATTTCTTTTGCTGAATCGATTAATTACCATAAAAATAACCTCCAAATAAAAATTTTTGGAGTTCTTAGGAAAATGCCGAATTCCATGTTTCTGGGATGTTGTTTTCTTAGTAATCGCATTTGAATACCCAAGAATAGATTAACAGACATTATATTTTGATAGAGCTAGAATTTCAAAATTTGGCACACATATACAAATCTGGCGATTCAGCCTGCACAATTTTTCCTCCATTTAGCATTTTTATTTATTATGTTGTTATATTCAGTGGAGGGCAACACAGATATGCGAATGAGAAGCTTCCTGTTTGGTAGTTAGTTCTCGCTACCCTGATGAGTATAGTAACGGTGTGACGACCTCCTGTTTATAATAGCATGTGCCGTGGCCGATGAAGGCCTTCAAGACTCAATCACAGTTCTTCCCGTCAATGCTGTCGAGTCGTCCAGATCATTAAATTATTCTGTTTGCCTAAAGCCGGGGCGAAAGTAGCTGCTAATTTGCGGTTATCATGCTCGTATGGATTTAGGCTGACAAATAAATTTCTTTTAGACGGATTTCGTCTAAAATTTGATTTAAAATAAAGGCTATGGTGTAAAGACCACATAACAAATCCCAATCTTCTAATTCGCTCGTTTTTAAATTATCGTACTCGTAGGTACACCGATATAATTAAAGCACATCTCCCTCCCCTCTGAACTAAGGGTGGTCTGAAATATGAAAATTTGCTAAAATTCAGGGATCAATTTATTTGCAGACTATAATTCTTTCTGTAATAGTTCGTGAAAAAGTAAAAAATTGTTTCTGCGTGAAAAAGTAAAAAATGTTTAGTCTAAATATTACGCTCATACAACTTTTTTAATTACGTAAGTTGAATTCCATCTAGCTAATTAGCTTTTACTTCCGTAATATATTCGTAATTTAAAATTTTACTGTCGCAATTGCATTATAAAAATAAACATTTGCTTATAGCACTGAAATAATTCGAATTTTATGTAAAGATTAAATGTGTAATACTTTTGTTAGCTTAATAAACTTCCTATACTTCTGAATAGGAATTTATCAATAGGAATTCAACCTTAAAATAAAATTTCCTCCTTTTAATAAAGCTTAATAATTTCATTGGCTAAAAATGCCATTACGGTATTCGCATCTCACAGATTAACGATTTCATATATAAAAACAAGTGTTAAACAACGTATTTCATCCTCTATAAAAATTGATGTCGTTTATTTTCTTAGGCTGGAATCAACTGAAGAGACTAGCTGAGAAATTGATTTGAAATTTTTTTTAAAAAAATGCCTAAATTTTCAAAAATAAATAAATAAATAAAATATTTATAATTTGAAAAATCATACGTACATAAAAATCACCAATAAAGATAAATCTGAATTGCATTTGAATACTTTTCCGAATTTTTATAAATAAAAAAATGAAAGAAAAATCCTCTTTTAAGATAAGAATAGCAAGCTAATAATTGCAAGTTAATAAGAATGACAAGCAGAGATCTACATAATAGACAGACCCCAATGGACAGTCCCTATTCGGGTGGAGTTTTTAGCAAAAGGATATTATTATATCTCAAGAACTGGAAAAAATTTCGGAAAGAAATTCGATAGACATATATAAAAAGGAACTTGAATCGAATTATCAAAAAATGTCGGTTTCCGTAATGAGAAAAAAAATTCAAAATAGAAGTTAATTAAGCATTAATTGATTTATCGTGTTAATTAGCTCGGTTAATCGATTTGACCATTGCATTAAATCTGTCTCCTCCAGCCATTTCCATTAACTCCAATTTTGTAATGAAGCGATAAAAAAAATTTACAAAGTTACAGAAGTGTTCTTTTTTTGTTGTTGTTTCTGACTGTACCTTTTCTTATAACTAAAGAAACTTGTCAAAAAGAAAAAGAAAAAAAAATGAACGCATAAAATCTTGTCTTTTTTAAGAGATGAAAAATCTTCTAGGCAGAGGATAGGGGGAAAAAAAGAAAACAGGAAACCACACATGCAATTTTTGGTCTAAGTAAAATGATTGATAAAAAGGTATTCTTTATTAAAAGTTAAGTCTTAATGATAAAAGTTTTTAAAAAAATCATATTGAGGCTGCATTCATATTTTGCCTCAATGTTATAACATGTTAAAAATTGTTGAAAATGTTTCCTGATTTAAAACAGATCTGACAGATATATACTGAAGTATTTGAGTACCATATTGTTAAAAACAGATAAAATGCCTTAAATTGGAAATGCATACCTGTTTTGCTTTTGCTTCAATACTGCCTGCAACATCCAAAGCTTTTTGCTTTGCAGTTTCTTTGACAAATTCAGCAGGTGAAGAGAAACTACTCTGATCTAAGTTTTCAGCAAAATTAGAAGGCACAACTTTAAACGAAAGGCCCTGAGCACATTTGAAAAAAAAAAAAAAAAAAAAAAAAAAAAAAAGGTTAATTCTTATGCAAAAAATCCAACAATGTAAAATAAAGTGGTGCATAGCTAAGTAGTCTCAATGTTATTTTTTGTTTGTTTGTTTAGTTCTTTACTTTTGCAATATCAAAAATAAATAAATTGAATATATTTCATTATAGAATTTCATTTTAATGATAGTAGAAGCAATAATTTCTTTCTACATGAAAAGATAGATATTAGTTGTGAGTAAATGTCTGCAGCTCACAATGGAATTATTTAACAACAATATTCTAGAAAAAGTTTCAAAACTGTTGGTTAATTGGAAAAGATATGGAAAACACTTTATTGTTTTCTTCTAAAATACTAATTCATGTATTCAGCAGTATTTTCAATAATAAAAATGAATTGGCTATCTTCATTATTTCAACGATAACAGATTTCTATAAAAATCAAAAATACAACAAAAGAAAACAATTTATCAACAGTATTCCACCAATCTTACACATTGCATTGAAAAATGTCAGAGAAAATAACGATGCATTATTTAATGTGCAAAAAAAAAAAAAAAAAAAAAAAAAAGCACATTTTCAGAAAAAGCAGTATAAAATTAAGAGAAATAAAGAAAAATTCCCATGAATTTATTCTTAAAATGGAAGTAAATAACTTCTATGGATAACCACCGGCTCATAATTTTTTAACTAATAAAAAGTTTGTCACCACCACATTTGATACTGAATGAATTGAATTCAGATGTAAAAACTATTATTTTGTTCTTTACTATTTATAGTTTTCTTTTAGTCAACAGAACAACAAAAGCATTATATTTTTTACCATATAAATAGCTTAAATATCACTGTTAATCAAACCATCGAAATGCACAGAAAATTTTCAAAAACAAACTATGTCTATTATCAATTTTTTTTAAAAAAGCGTCCTTTTTAAAGTGTGTTAATAATGAGAAATTTTGATGAGCATCTATTTATGATAGTTTTAGAATACTTACTAAGGAAGTTTTAGAACACCCTAAGGTACATATATATAAAGTAATGATGCTTTTCTTCTAGGAAATTAGTTCCATTTTATACCATATTTGGCCATAAGATCTATATTAGGCCTGATTTTATTTTAGAGAACTTCAAACTCATATAAAACTACTGAAAAACAAATGTACAATTTTGAAAAGAGGCATATTAATTATATTTATTATTATTTTTTGCTCTTATGTTTTTAAGAAAATCTAACTGATCCATACTAATCTCTGAAAATGAGTGCAAATTTCAGGTTTTCTGGTCTTACAAAAAAAGAATGATTTAAGAAGAGATTTAATTGCAGCAATAAAATTTAAGTATGAACTGGTCACACCAAGTATGCATTTTAGATCAAAAACATGAACCCTTTTGAGCAAAGAATTCCATTTGTAATTTAATTAAGATCTTCAACAGTTAATAATCAAATATTCTTCAGTTGATATTTTTCTTTTTAAAAATGCTTATTTGCTCACAATGTTTATTAATTTATGCCATAAATAGCACTTCTTTAGCTTTGTAACTCTTAACAGGTTCAGATAGACTCTCTGCAACAATTATCAACATCTGAACCAGGAATCTTGAGTTTGTAAAAATAAAATGCTTGATGCAACAGCTCCACAACGAGAATTTTAAATATAATAATAGATAGTATATTTAAACAATATGCAAGCATTTTAACTTGTTAAAAAATTGAACAGACATAAGAAAAATATCAAGTTAGAAAGATTAAATAATATCTATCTAAAATAAAACAAGTAGCATATAGAACTGTGTTAAGAAATTCCACTAATATGATTGAAAAAATTCCTAATACACTCACTATTTCTTTAAGAATCTTCTGTCGTTGAGGAGAATTACTTGCTAACAATATAGTCCGACTTAAAAGATGATTAGAATATAGTGAAAGCATAATTAAACCTGTAAATTAAAAAAAAACTGTAAATTAAACATAATCTGTAAATTAAAAAAAAGAAGAAATAAGTATTTGAATAAAATATTTAAAAGTTATTACCTTAGGAGCAAAATATAACAAAGAGTATTTGCTGGTGTAATGTAACGGAATACAATCAAACAAATTAAAAGTATAGTTTTATAGATTTTAATACACCTACTTGAAACAAAGCTCAGAATAATTTCACTGATTTTGATGTATGTCATGTACACAAATTCGATATTATTAAAAACACATTCTTATTTTATTTTACCAAGCATACTTATTTTGAGTTAGAACAAAACATATATTTTTTTTATTAAATTTTTAAATGCTCTTCTTTCAAAAATAAATGTATATTTTGCCTGAATTACACTGCATTTACATCACCATAATAAAGATTAGCTTTCTCAGTCGTTTTTAAACACAAAAGTCTTAGAAGAACATATGTGATACACTAATGAATTCCTTAGCATCTAAGCCTGGAATTTCCTTTATTTCAATTAAAAAGTCCCTTTGTTTCATAGGTTTTGTTTCTGTGAATCAATACCAATGTTTTATTCTGACAATGTTTATCTCTCTTATCAGTTCCTTTCAAATAAGATTATTCTCAATAAGAATTTTAATGTTATAATTGTTCATATTATCTTTACCAATATATCAAAAAATATGAGCATTTTTAATATTTTTTTGGCATTTTTATAGCATTTTTTTTTTTACCAAATTTCTTTCATACATATTTATTTAAATCTGTTATGCATTAAAAAAAAGAATACCTTTCATTTAAAGAATCAAATCACTAATACCACACTTCTTTTCGATTTCCAAGAAACTCCCTTATTAATAGAAAACTAGTTTTAATTGTGATTTGCTTCCAGAGATGCATTATTAATAAATGAGATGAAATTTCATCACATTCTCCATTGAGATTGTTGTTTTTCATTATAGTTTGTTCCATCAAGTATTTCTGAAGTTCTGAATACTGATATTTTTTAATGATTCCACATCTTCTTTGTTTCAGAATGGTAATACATCCTATGATGCAAACAAATAATTTATTCTAATTTTAAAACATTTTCAAAAATTTCAGAACATTCTTTGTTTATTTACTATACATTTCTTACTTATTTACATATGTGATATTTAGAACAATTTAAATAAGTAAGAAATTAATTTAATAATAATTGCAATAAATATTAAAATCCTCAAAAATTTCAGTGATTTCATTATATATTGACAGTAAATAAATAAAGCAAAGGTACTTGCATTTGCATACAGTTACATACAGTTAAACTTCAACATAAGAATGACTTTGATGTTGTTTAACTCTATTTGTCAAATGAATTTATTTACTGCTACATAAATTATAATAGTGATTTTAACTTTCTCAAACAAATTTAAAAGTAATCATACTAGTAAACATACTCAGAGAAAAAACAATCTTTCATACCATATACATCGGTTTAATATTTCATTCTAGTAATTGACCAAATTACTTTGGACAAAAATAAGAAATAGTACAATGTGTTCTAATTAAAACATCTCTCAGGAAGCTATGTTATGGATTATTGAGAGTGATCCAAATAGTTGAGAAACACATGAATATAAGATATACTTTAATTGATTTAAAAAATGTTTATTATAATTTTGTAAAATGATATATTCATATTGATCTAGAAGCATTTCTATTTTCCTGAAATATGTAAAGAAAATATATATAAAGAAAATAGCGATACACAAATAAGTCAGAAACAGATATGAAGAAATTATTCCAAATAATTTATTAGGAACTATATTTTTAAATTTCTCATGGTAATTTATGCAAATTTTGCACAACTACCTATCTAGTTATTTAAATTGTGTGGTTATTTTTATTTCTCTAGAATGGACCAACAATAGTTAAACACATTTGCACAACAAATTACATAACAAACACATTCTTCAAATTTGTTGTTCTAATCAATAAAAACAATTAAAAGAAATAATTTTAAGATTATATTTATCATACAATTTAATAATAGCTTATTTGGATATAAATGGAAATAACAATATAATTTTTTCTCTTCAATATATAAGAAAACTGGTTTGAAAAATGTATCATGTTTACAGTTTTGAGAGTATTTTATAATATTTTTATGATAATTCTTTTCAAGTTATCAAGACTTGCACTCAGCTTTTCCTTTAAGCTCTGTTTAAAATTGTAATTATGAATAAAAATGAAATTTAACTCAAGAAGCAAAAGATCATCAAAAAAGTGCACAAACTCTGTTTATTCAAAAGCATTATATTTTAATGAAGTTTTAATTTAAATGGCAAAGATTATATATTTTTTAGTAAAATTAAATCTTAGAACACAGTTCTTTGTTTATATTTTCTTACAATTCATAATGATACATACAGATAAGCCAATACAAATTAGTTAGCACTTTAAAATATTTATGAAATTATGAAATCTGAATCAAAAATTCAATACACATATTCACAAAGCTCAGCATTTATTGTCATGTAAGCATTGATATATGCAAATATCATTATGAATGCTATCAGTTGATAGTGAATCATAATTAAAGATGAAGCAATATTTTAATTATATGTTTCTCAAATTTTCTGAAAACTGCAACATAAACTATGTCCACTTACTCCTTAAAAAGAACATTAGAATGGATTTATTAAAAAAAAAAATTGTATTTTAAATGGCAAATAGTTTACTCTCTGTACCATAAAAAAAAATTAAAACATATTACAATATGGCTAAAAGCCACAAATCTAGCTACAATTCATAGGTAATCATTAAATTATATAAACCAAAAGCAATTTAAATTACATTCACATTATTATTAATAAAAATGTGAATATAAGAATAATAAAAATTAATAAGAACATGAATATTTTTTTTAAATTCATAACAAACTAATATTATGACAAATTCTCCTCCTATGCATAGGTTTGTTGTTCTTTCAAAATATATTACAAGTATCAAAACTGCATTTTTTTATACATGTCAAACCAGAATCATCAATGGAATTAAACATTTTTTAAATATCAATTCCATCCTTTTTCAAAATACAGTTCTAAAAAATAATGTATCAAAATATATTCTTTTTAAGTTACCAGAATTTGAGAAAAGAAATGAAAAGAAAGGGAGTAGAGGGCGAGAGATCTTCCCTCCTCAAACCCAATTCATAAGAATGAAGGCATTTTTATCTATTCATCCTTAGTCTATTTTTGAGTACCTATTTATTAAACCAACCCTGTCTGCAAAAGTATTATTAATTGATAGAATGGATTAACCTGGCTAAACATTTTTTGTAAAATTTTAAAGGTTCTCTCTGAAGAGATTATTCACTAGTTATTAAAAAAATAAAGGAATTTAATAGCAATTTACAATTTTAATTGTTCATATATTTCTACATATGCTAGAAACTAATGTATAGATTCATTACAGAAAAAAAAAAAAACACTATTCCTTTCTTTATTACAACATTTTAAAAAGTCATCAGTAAAATAAGAAATTTATATAAAATTCTATGATGAAAAATACAGCATTATAATCAGTTTTTTTAAACATATTATTAGAGGTGTACATACATAAAATGGCACTCAAGGCAAATACTAAAACTGCCCCCGCCCTCCCATTGTATTGCAATCTGCATATCTTCCCTTGAAACTTTATATCAGGTTAAGATTGAAATTGCAATTAAATTTAAATAATAATATATAATACATATTTGAACTATTATGATTTACATGTTACAAACCTTTGATGACCAATTGTTTCAGCTATCACCCTAATTATATTGCAACATATTTGGGGACACTGAAAGTAATGACTGCTAAAAACTTCAAAAAATAAAACAGAAGATATGAAGAAGAAAAAGAAATATATAAAAATATGTAAAACTACTTGAACTAAATTTTGATATATAAATAAAATGAAAATGTACTGAAAGCTTTTAAGCTAACAAAATTAATCCTTTAGAATGTTACATTTAACTGATTCAAAAGAGTTAGGGCAGAATAAATTTTTTAAAAACATGAGAATTAATACAATTATTTATCGTCTTAATATAGCAAGAATCTAAATTAAAATACAATAATTTCCTATTAATTAGCCAATCATCAAGTACATTTTAAAAAAAATTATAACAAACAACTGAATAATAAATTAATTGCTATAGGTGTTTTTATCCTGAAACAAAGTAAAAGTAATATTTTATGAAATGTAGAACTAAACATATCTAGAAAATACATACATATGCCAACTATGATTCTGAAATATAAATTATTATAAGCTCATAAGAGCACAAACAGGGGGGAAAAATTGTAGCCTCCATTGACTGTGAAATATCCAAAAATGCTAAAAATTTTTGATGATATATATATAGATAGATATAGATATATAATTTTTAAAGTAGCATATGATTCTGATGATTACTTAATTATTATATATATTTAATCTATTTATATTGCATATTTGAATAGCATAAATCAAATCTATAGATACTTAATAACTATAAGCTATACAATCACATGCTACATATCTATAAAGGGTGCGGCAGAAAAACTCGAACAATTTTTAATATAACTTGATTAAAAATAGATAAATTAACAATACATGACAAATAATATTACGAATAGACTTTTACTATTAAATGAATTTAATTTGTTTCAAAGTGGCCGCCTTTTGCAGTGATGCAGGGGCACAAACACGTATTGAAATTTTCAGCAATGGGTCGCAAGTCTTCTACCTTTAATCTATCCCATTCCCGTCGAAGAATTTGCTTTATGGAGTCCAAACTTTTATGCTGTTTAGTGCAAACCCAAGACTCCAAAATGGACCATGTGCTGTAATCATGGGATTGAGATTCGGGGAGTATTGTGCCCACTCTCCAGATGATATCATTGGAAAATGCGCCTTGCACCGCTCTTCTGTCTTTTTAGCCTAGTGAGCAGGCGCGGAGTCTTGTTGAAAATCCCGCTTGCCGATGTGCGTTTTGACCCACGGAAATACAACAGCTTCTAGAATGTTCCATTGGTATACTTTTTCATTTATTTTAACGCCCTCATCCACAAAAACCAGAGATGTTTTGCCGCTGGTGCAAATTCCGTCCCATACCATGACCGACTTTGGATTTTTGCGATGTTCAACAATTGCTGAAGCGCTTGGAGCCTCTGCAGACAAGATTCTAAAGTTCTAGGAGTTACGAGCTTTTGGACGGTAAACAGCCTCTCATTAGTGAAAAAGAATCTCTCTCAGAGCTGACTTGCAATCCGTTTCAAAAAATTTCAGTGTCTTTGAAGCCTCATGAGTTTGTTTTCTTCAGTGAGAAGCTGAACTTTTTGGAACTTGCAAGGCTGCAGTCCAAGTTTTGTTTTTGCCATTCGTTGAATTGATCGGTCGCTTATTTCCAGTTCACGAGCGATCTTTCTCATGGAAACCCTCGAATTCCATTGAACGCGCTTTTTTGATAACCTTACGGCTATTGAAAGTGTTCACCATACATTTTCGTTCACTTCCTGGACTTTGGCAATCATTGTCAAGCTCTTTGAGGCGATACATTGCATCATACACTGTTTGCCGAGGCATATTAAGCAAACGAACGACTTCGTACCTTTGTTTTCCTTGCTTAAACAACTCTAAAATAACATATGTTTTCCTTGACACTGTAAAAAAGCCAAAAAACAATACGTAAACTAAAAGATATATTATAAAATATGTTATAATTAAAGATGTAAACAAAAAGAAATGAACAAAAATTAAAAAGAAATTAATTAAATTCGATTCTGTGATGTAATAATTTTGTCCGATTTTTTTGCCACACCCTGTAGATTAAATGTGAAGTAAAATTCTTGATTAAAAAAGTTTATTTGAGATATAATGATCTTTTTAAACAGATGATTTCAAGATCTGATGAAACTATGATGTAGAATTTATTTAAATTTCAACAAAGAAAACAACTACTGCATAAAATATTTAATAAGATATCGATTTTTAAATTACTGAAAAATTGCACACTAAATATATAACATATAAAAGATTATTTTTAATTTTTACTCTATTGTAAAATTCCATTGTTATCCAATAATATTTTTATATAATTTTAATTTTTATATAATTTGAATTCAGTATATAATTTTAATACGTCTCCTCTCCAAAAAAATGCTGGAATTTTGCATATTAATTCATTAAAATTCAAATTAAAGTTAGATAAAAAAAAATCAGTTTGAAATGTACATTTTTGCCTTCGGAGCATATTTGTGCCACATTTAGAATTTTTAAGTCAAATAGTCTGCCCTATAGAACAGCAATGTACAAAAAGTCAACAGATACACACAAGGGCTTTTTAATATAAATTAATCTTTCATTTCAAAGGCAGTTTAAGTACATTCACAAAAATTTTCAATAAATTTAGCTAAGCTTGTGGAAGAAATTTCATAAATAAATCCCCCCAAATTGGCCTGTGCAAAAAGTATCAAACAATAGCTTGTATGAAAACACTGATACATTCAGAAAAAAGCAAATATATGCACCATTGATCTCAGGCCTAAAAAACTTAAAATGACCAGAAATTACTTAATATTCTTAGAAACCTCACAAATATGAAAAATAATGAAAAAGTAATCCTTTTTTATCATAGAAACTTTAAAAAATTATAATTAATTGTTTAAAGTTTCTAAGTAGAAATATTTTTTCACTTTATCTTTGAAAATAGAAATAACACATTTTTCTTAAATTTCACAAACTTCAAAAGAACCCAATGTCCATTCACCAAGAATATGAAGGATTTGGCTTCCATGTTTATTGTGAAAAATCCTAAGGAACTCATCATCATATTATCTTCTTTTCATTTAAAAACAAACTACAGTATAGTCCAGCATGCTTCTCTTCCCTTAATGAGATACAAATTTTTAGAAATGTTGTTTTACAAGTTTTCCCCTTCCACAAAAAATGCTCTAGCTTCCAGATTTCTGTAACATAAAAGAATTTTTTACTTTGTTTTGAGACATCCAGTTCCAATTAATACCCAGGTTGTAAAAAGACTTTAATATATATATATATATATATATATATATATTCTCATCCTTGATTGGAAGCATTTTAATTTTAAAACTCTCTGGAATAAGAGTTTAAATAAACATACATTCCTTTTAAAATTCGCTAAATTAATTCCTCTATATGGTGTTCTGTGAACCCCGCCCTAGTTACATAACTGTATTTTATCTTTCCATTCTTTTCCTCAGAAAAAACAAAAACAAAAAAAAACTGAACTTTTTATAATAAAGCACAGCTACAACTAATGCTATTCTCTCTCTCATTGCTTTTTAAAAATAAGAAATGAATCTGTGTAGTAAAAAAAGTAAGAAAGAAAAAAGTAAAAATGTAAGAAATTTCTTTAACTGAACTGAATACTTATTTCTCTAAAATTTTGATTCAGATCAACTCAAGTTTGTATGATTATATAAACTGAACTCAAAAAAGAGGCAGACATATTTGTTTTCATTAAAACCTATACAGAATACAGAGGTTCATAAAAAAATAACTTTTATGAAGTAAAATATAATGTATTTAATTGATTGTTCATTAACTGATTGATTTTAGGATTAAAAAAGACTACGAAATGTAGGAACGCACGCACATGTGTGTGTATGCATGCATGTGTGAATTCATAAATTTTTAATGATTTTTCATTAGCATTTTACATGACTCTTAGATGTAATTAGAGAAACTGAGATAACATGAAATTTGAATGTTCACAACATTTTTACCATTTGGATTATCCCATGTTTGTTAAATATAACAACAATTTTGAAATTATTCAAGATTTATGGAAATATTTCAAAAGAAAACAATTGTTATCATTTAAAAATTAATTAAAGTCACTTGCTTGCCCTTCATAACAAATTTAATTTGAAATATATATCATCATTTGATATACAAACTTCAAAAGAATTTAATTATCATAAATATTATTATAAATACTCATAATACATTATCACAATATATCATGACATTCATATTATAATCAATCATTATCACAATATATTATGATCACTCATATTATACTTTGCACAAGTAATTCTGCAAAGAAAACATGAATGAACAAGAATTCCTTGATGCTAATTCATTTTATACTTCATATGAGTCTTATTAATTTATAATATAATATAAAATATATCATAGGTAAATAGAAGAAATGTTTAAAAAATAAATGAAATCTCAAAGGTTCTCATTAATACTATTATGAACACTAAAGCTTTTAGAATAAAGTTTTTCAAATAGAAATATGTTACAAAAGAAACTGCAACTACATTTTTAAAAAAATGATTTAGAAAATCTTCCAGAAACCACAAAATAGACTTGAATAGACAAATACACCTGCTTCTCAGAGGGATTCAAGCAGTAGTTCCCCAGGGGTTATATTGATTTATCAATAAACTAAAAGTTTTGAGTAAAATAAAACTGGTGGTGAAATAGCACTAAATTATTTTAATAACAATATGAAGATTTCTGGTTTCCTCAAACAAATAATATGTCTTGATATTGTCAGTAACTACCACTGGACAGTATTTAGAATTCTTTAATAAATTCTTTACTAAATAAATGATTTTAATAATAATCTGAAGATTTCTAGTTTCCTCAAACAAATATTTTATTAGTTGCATGTAAATTTAATTCAGATGTAGTTATGTAAAGCATAGCTTATTTTATAAAAGTTATTCAAAACACTGTTAGAATTAGTTTCTTCTCATCATTACTATTCATCCCCCGGGGGAGGGGCACCTCAAAATAAGGATGAGATGCTTCAGGCATGGTGGTTGGATCTCGTCACCTTGGAGGGTACACAAATAGGTGGGGGATCTGACTCCTCTCATCGATGACGGGACGCACTTCTTTCGGGGAAGGCTGTACCGTGGCCGAAGATGGCCCTTAGGACTCAACCACAGTTTCCGCCAGTGTTGCTGTTGCTCGGTCCGGTCATTCAGCCTTATGGTTTAAATCCGTGTGCCTTCATGGTGGGTTGGAGAGTCAGTTGGTTGACTTATCATTACTATTCAAATAACTAAATTTAATAGTTTCTTGCTGGAAGTTTACTTTTGCATCTGAACCTTTTCATGTTAACAGAAACTAAACAAAAAGGATATCTCATTAAGTAACAAGACTTTTTTTTTGTTGTCTAAGATAGTATATCGATTACACAAATAGGATTTAAAATAGTAGAGAGTTACAATGATGATTATATAAAGAAAAGTTCCTTCAACAAAAGAACTAATAAATGTAAGGAAAGTTTGATTTTTCACCAGTGATTCTCTAATTCATAATTCAAAAGTCAATGAAGCCTTCATTTCATTTCAGACGCATATACTTTTGGAAAAAAAACTGCAAACAAATTTTAAGAATTTAAAACTATTTGAATTTCTATTATTCATCATTTCTTTTAAGATATTCTTCCATTTCACTAAAATGAATTAAGTACTCAGTTTTCATTTTATAAGCCATAATTTTTCAACACTTCCCTCCTCTCAAGCCAAACAGTACTAAATAATGATTTTTTAAAAAATATTATTCAAATATGATTTGACAAATTCTAACATTCAGCTTTTTTTTTTCAAAGAAAAGAATTCTAAATTCTGCCCAGTGGTAGTTACTGACAATATCAAGACATCAGAGGAAAATTGTTTTGAGGCCCCTCATTCTATTCAATAAGCAATGCCCCTTACACACTGACATATTTTGATAATATGAGTCCATATATACAATATTATTTTGAGGCACTTCCAATAGAAATTCTATTGACGATAAAAACTTAACAAAATATAAACTTATTTGTACATTTAAGTCTATATTTATCTTCTAATATTAGTTATTAATTTGAAATCTCTTCTTATACAGATCTCTAACTATTAATTTTTCACAAAGTATATTCTGCAAATGGTAATATTTATATATATATTATTTTTCATAATATATATTTTTACAAATTTTGAAAGTGAAAGTATGTTGTAAAATTTGGCAACTTGGCATCACAAAATTTCTTATTTTTAAACAATTCAGGAGTCCTCTAAGAATATATTATATATAAAAGCCTTGCTGCAATTTCTCAAAGAGTGCCTATTATTTCATTTATTGAAATTGGCACACGATTGTTGACATTTTTCACCACAAAAGAACTAGTGAACTCTTGGTAGAGAATCTCAGCCTATTTGCTGCATAGTACCTTGAGTTTTCCCCATGCTCTGCGAGTGAGCTAATGAGTTGTAGACTAATGGAAAATGGATTATTTTGCTTTATTAACTATAAACAGTACTGTCTGTAAATGATATGTGTAATTAATGGTAGTCAGTTTAAGTCCATTCAGTTCATGCAAATAATACCAAACAGATAAAAAAAAACTAAACTTTTATTCTTTTTAGTGTAAAAAGAATTATTTCTTTTTTGATAACATAAAAGAATAAGGCAGTAGTGACTTCATTTGGTTTTATCGTCTACCTAGATATGTCAGACATAAAATACAAGAGCATTAAATTTTTATATAAGATAGCAACAAAAACTGTCCTAAATATATATATAAAAAAACAACAAATGGAGGATTATTATGTGAACATTATATATACCTTCGAAACTTCCAGCTAGAATAAACAGTGGATTTTTTACTTACTTATTTTTTTTTTGTCTGAAAAATTTGAATGATATTTTCAGCACTTCCTTAACTCTTTAGTTGTGCAAACCATCTGTTGTGTAAAAATTATTTTGTGACTCTTTAACTAAAAGTACAGACATCATTATAAATGAATATATATATAATGATATCTCTTAATTCAAATCCTAATAATTTCCTCATTTTTATCTTAAATTAGCCCATGTTACCTTATTCTAAAATTTACTTTTATTTCCTGATTCAAATCCCACTTTTTAATTTACTTATTTCTAACATGAGCTCTAAAAAATTATTGAGTTTTGGTTTCCTATATTCCAAGTGAAGGGAAAAAAATTGCTAAATCTCACATCAATTTTTTAAAGATACCCAAAATCTTTTTTCCTAAATCAGCATTGTCAAAGAAATTCCTACCAGTTCTTCTTAGTAAAAAGCTGTAACAGAAAAATTTTGCTCAATTTCCTACTGTGTTACGATGTAGGCAGACGTGTTTTCCAAACTCTCTTTCCCAAGTACAAATTATAACTCCCATATAACAAATAATATTATATAATCTATAATATTATTTGTGTTTAAATGAGACTATATGATTTTTATGCCTCAAAAGTAAATACAAATTCTAATTTTTTTCAATCATTTTTTTTTCTTATTATTTATAAAATAAAAATATTTTAAATATATAATAAATTCAAAGATATAGAGTTTATATACTAACAGTCAACTTACGTTTAAATGTAGCATGCTCTATATAATATGCATATTAAAAGAATATTCTGCAGTGAGAGGAATGGGACGATATAAATTAGGGAGGAATGGAATATGTTCGACTGCATTTCAATACATTTTCTAAATAGTTAAATATGCTAACGATTTAAGTTTTTAATTTTTCTTAAGCTGTTAAATAAAATTAGTTATTGGGGTGTTACAATGCAATAGGAAGTTGATGATTTTAAATTTATTAAAAAATATTATTTGCTGTACATTATTATGTTATATATATAAGTAATAATGTGCAACAATAAAAAAAAGCTGGAACTCCATTAACCAAAACAAAAAGCATAAAAGAAAATTCCACTCTTTTTCAAAAATTTACTTAAGAGCATCAATGACTCTAAGCATGTTTTGTTATTCTTTATTTTTGTTAATAATTGTATCATATAAAGTATAAATACATTTCACATATAAAAAAAATTATTTTCCATCTAAAATCAAGTTTACTACTTAAATTCAGTTAAAGGAAATTCTACTGTAAATATAATAAAGTAATAAGCAATATAATAAAAATTAAGTAATGAAAAAAATGAAGCAAAATTATGAATGTTTTAATAAATAACTTCTGTCACTTTAAATTAAAAAGAATTACTAATTTTATCTTTTTTATACATAAAAGTGCCATGAATATGGAAGAAAAAGCACCCAGAAATAAAAAAAATATTTTAAATAATATACTGCAATCACTGGAAATGGTTGTAAAAGCAAATAAAAGTTTCCAAAATGTGACAGCACCAATGAAGATTTCAAAATCAGTTATTGTTTGGCATGTCCAAAATCATAAATCATTGAATGAAAAGGATATCAAACTACACTATTTATTAATTTTAATTTCCTCAAACCTTGCATCATTCCTCTCTCATATGAATCCCATACCTTCCTCATATAGGGAAGGTGTGGGACAAAAATGCTACCATTTTTAACTATGCAAATAAAAACTAGATTTTTTTTTTTTTTTTTGTATTTTGCTGATTTTTTATTTCTTAAAAATAAATTAAAGAAGCTATTAGATTTTTATAAGCTGCACTCTTAGTAAGTTTAAATTAGTGAAGTAAAAAACTTTTGTAAAATTTGTCCCACTCTTCCTTACTCTTCCCTATTATAAAGGGATTAAAAACTTATTATTTATAAAGTAAAAAAGCAAAAAAAAAACTTTATTGTTATTACTTAGCTACCACAATATCAGAAAACTCAAAAAAAAAAAATGAATTTTTGATATTGTTTGTCTTCAATTGAGTCAATATCTGGATAAAAACTGACAGCTTCAGTCTCAAGCACTTCTGACATTCACTTTGTTTATAAGCTTACATTTTTAATAAACTAATACTAAGACAGCATATTCATACAGATAAGAATGGGTGAAATCCAGAACAGGATCAATGATGTTACTTTAAAAAACAATTTTACAATCTGGTCATACAACTGTTTAATAAATGGGTCTTCTTCATCAGATGGTACTTTCACTTTAAGTATTCTTTTAAAAGATTTTATCTTTAACCTTAAAGTTACAACAAAAACAAATATGACATCTATAAAATATGAAAATGATGCTTCGTGGCCCACTAATACGCTATTCAAGAACCATAGCTTAGGAATTACAGGAATATTTCATAAAATTATTAAAAAAAGGAACAGTATAAAATTATTTTCCAAAAAGGTTTTTAAAAATTTAACTTGGAAATACTTTAAGATAAATTCTAGGGTGAGTAGACAAATTTTTTCTTAAAAAATAAGCAGTTTATAAGCACCTTTGAGGAAAAAATTAAGGACCCACTTAAACATAATAGTTTTGATCATGGAACTATGTTACGATGAAATTCACTAAGATGAGCAAAAATAATATTCAATTTTAAAAAATAGAAATAGAGAATACCACCAATGAGTACAACATATTTTCCCTGAACATTAAAGCTAAGTACCTTAATTTTTTTTTTTCATAAAAATCTAATTCAATTCACATTTGAAGTACTTCATTTATATTACAGTCTGCAGTAAGAAGAAGAAAAATATTACACTGCTTCATTAACATTTCAATCTCTTAACAGAAAAAAAGGTTAAGAACATAAGTAAACAAATCCGGAATTAAAAAAACCTGTAAAATTTAATTAATTATGTAAAAAAAAAGTTTTCTGTTTCTTTCTACAAATTTCACTCTCTAACTTTTTCAACTGTTCAACTTATTGGTTAGTAATTTTTTGTAACTCATTAGATTTTTTTAGCAGTGGAAAGTCTCTGGTTTTCTCAGCTTTCTGAGCAAGTTCAATAGCATTACATTCAATCTCAGCAATTTCCTTTTCTAAGAGAGATTTCTTATTCTTTAAAGAGATTGACAAATCAGATTACATCTTTTTTTTTTATGCCATTGGCAAGAATTTCTTTAGCTCTTTGTTACTTTACTGTTAGCTTTTTGTTATAGGTGATACTTTGAATTGGCTGTTAATGCTGATATTGCTGACTGAGGCCAGAAGCACAACTCCCTAAGTTAACACTGATTCAAAAAGTCAAATATATAGAAATGATAGATTATGAATCCAAAGGAGAATTTAATTTTCTAAATGGAATCCATAATAATAAGTCTATAGTTTTCTAATTTAAATTATAACATAGAAAATAGATGATTAACAAAATCTTATTTTTCAAATGTGCTTTTACAGCTGCTTCTCCCACATTAGAAATGTCAAATTCTTTGGAGCACTATGAACATTTCGTTTTATGCCAGAACATAAAATTATTCCTGAAAAGAAACTTTATTTATTTATTTTATTTATTTATTTTGCTTATCAATGCAAGCAATAGAAGATTTTTTTTAAAAAGTTAAGTCAGTGAAAGAGATAATTTTTCTCCATGCATGCATACATACATACCATATACTATTACAGGAGAGACTTTTTTCAACCTTTAAACTCATTAATGCAAATGAATCAGCAACCATCATCACTGCTTTCTTTATAGTCAGCACTTTTCATTGAAGGATGACACAAAACAAAGAAAATTTATTTCTACACTAGGAAAAATTTAACTTCCTGAAAATTTTACTTTATCTTCAGAAAGAAAAATTAGTACCTTTGTAAAAAATATAAGGCCCTTATATAAGGATCATAAAAAATTAGCAGGTTTTAATGACTTTTAATGACACTATGATCCTGAATTCTCAAAACAATTTATTTAAAGTAAATTGTTAAAAGTGTTTTCACTGCACCTTCCTTATTCTAAAAAATTCTGTTCTTAAAACAAACATATATCATAAAAGATACCAATATCCGAAATTAAGTTTATTCACATATTTTATGATGAAGAAAGAGAAATTAAATAAATGCTCTTTAATGACAATATATGTACATATATATTATAGTATTAAAGAACAACAACAAAAAAAATTAAATTTTGGAGCGATTCATAAAAATATCTACTTGGCAGCATTAAAATACTACTTATAAAATAATACTAAAAGAAATAATAATGAGAAAGAAATTGGAGAAAAAATTAACAAATACAGAAATAGATATTGAAACACATCAAAATATTAAAAGATCATTTTCTAGCCATAAATTTGGAAAACAAGTGAATATAATTTTATTATATATATAAAATCTCATTCTTATTCAATTTCAATAAATTAAAGATTCAGATCATAATATATCACTAATTTATAAACAGTTCTTTTTGATGTCTTTTGAACAGAATTTTAATAATCAACAGATTTTTATTATCTCTTTCCATCTGCATTATAAACTGTTATGGTAAGAAAAATTTTCATTTATACTAACATGATACCGGCTAGAAATAATAATAATTTAAAAAAAAAAAAAAAAAAAGCTGGATTTCATAAAATAATGAGCTATGGCAAACACAAATACTGAGAAATATATTTATACAATTTATACAAAAACAAACATTTTATAAATATATTTATAAAACGTATATATTTATATAAAAAGTGTTTAAGATACTAAAAATATTGTCTGGACTTGATTAGTAGTAGAAATAATATGGAACAAGGAAGGTGTAGAATATAGGGATAATAATTTTCAGAATTAATCTAGTTTACTACTTAATATACAATTATATAAACGAAGAAACTATGTAAGAAAATTTAGCAAACCTCATTTGTTATGATCTTCCAAAACAGTTTAATTTTAGATGTCACAAATTTCAACATTGTTACATACAGAAGTTTTGTGTTCTCACACTTTTTTTTTTTTTTTTTTTTTGTAAATTTACATCATTACATGCAAGTTTTAAAAAGGTTGTGATAATTTTTTAGGCACAGCACACACAGGAAAAATAAATTTTCACCCAATATAATAATAATATAAAAAATGTAGCCAGTGTTTTTCCCTCATCAGAAATACACTTTTTGATAAACTTAAAAGACAGAAACAACATTTTTCAATCTAGAAATCAGAAAACGAAAGGCAAACATTCACATTTCTTTATTGGCTACTAAAGGATCATTAATTGATCGTTATATGAGATTTTATTTTTTATGACTATCAAATTTCTTTTTATTTCCATTCCTGAGTAATATTTTACTTCCCTTGAAGCTGCATTTTTATTAATGTCTGCTAAATCCTGTTAAGTACTTGCAATTGAAATGCTACTGGCATAGATATGATTTTGATAATCATGAGAGTGATTAAAATATATACATAATGAAAGAATCAGGATTTTAAGCATACATATATTAGAGAAAAATATACAGACATTTTACATTATTCATTAAATGTAAAAAGTGCAAGTATATTGAAAAAGTATTTGCCTTTTTGGAATTTTATTTATTTAACTGATTTGTACATTCAATTTCATATGAAAATAATCATTCCAGTTACAGATCATAATTTCATTACATAATCTATTTCTAAGAACTTTTAATTTTATTATAAGTGAAAATAAAAATTTCTTTTTATTTCATTTCAAGTTTTAAACAGATCAGTGTTTGAGAATGATTTTATTTCAGAAATACATAGATAAAATAGCAGATAATCATTTGCCTATAAAATAGAATATTCAGAATCCATAGAAATAAATAATCATGTTTGCCACAAGAGGAGCAATAAAATTCTTTGCAAAAATGACTGTTTTTAAACAACACAATATGTACATTAAATAATTTATAAATAAAGTAATCTGATTTTTTTAATATTCCCAACTGACGCCTTTAATCCTATGGTGTTTTTAAAAATCAATTCAATGATTTAAAAACATTAACATTCAAACAAAAAAATATTTCATCACTTAAAAAAAAAAAAAGATAGCAATAAAAAAAATTATTTAAATAAACAGCTTGAACCAAATTTTATTTTTTAAATTAAAATTTTAATTTTCATTAATTAAAAAATCTAAGAATAAATTTATATTTTTGAAATTAGTAAGTTTCAATCATTAGTTTGGAGTTTCATTTTTATTTTCGAATCACACAATCTGAAAAAAAAAAAAAAAAATCGTATTTTTTATATTTTCGTTAAATAAGCATACAAACTAAATTTTGATGTGAATAAAACTATAAGTCTTAGACAACTCTTAGAAAAGTCTTGAGACAACTGAGTAATCATTGATAAGTTTAATTAGACCCTAACCTTCATTTCATCATGATAAAGTACAATGTGTATAAGATGTCCAGATGAATTATATATAAATGAAACCTTAGATTTTTTTCATACTACATTGTGAAAACATCACGCATACAAAAATATTTTAGGGTCGTGAGATGTTGTTTGCTACAAACTGAAGGCCATCCAGAACAGATCTAAAAAGTACTACCGCAAAAAGCGTGACATAAAATTAGTGGCTTACTTTTTTATAACTGGGGCAATATATTTATCCAAAAATGTAAAATTTTTGTATCCAGAAAAGAATGTTTTTAATTTATTTACTACCAAACACCGGCGTCAACATCAAGTTTTGAAATGTCATTAAACGACGGTACGGTTTTATCTCTATTGCATTACTGTTTACATAAAACCATCATCATGGTGGAAAACCAAGATGTTCTTCCGGCTTAATATATATCTCAATAAATAACCCTGAAATCGTAATTGTTTTAAACTGTTTGCATTTCAAAATAAAAATCATATGTTCTGAGGCTGAACTATTCGAATCAAACATTTCATATCTTTTTCTGAGGATCAGAAAAATGCAATCATTTGACCGTTCTCAAAATAATAAATGATTTCGCTTGTAATTTATATTATTCTAGCATAAAAAGTAATACTTTTTCCAGCGTTCCATAATTTTCATCAAAAAAAAAAAAAAACTTCTAACTTCGGCCAAAAAGAAGAACTACAGTACACAAGAACTACAGTACAAAGAAAAGTCTACAGTACACAAAAATTCTCTTAAAAATGTTTGCGACAAACGTAGGAAATTTCAATACCAAAGAAATTATATGAAAATTTTACTTTTGACAATTTTATAAAACTTAAAATTTGGCATTATTTTTTTTTTTACCTCGACAAACATCAAGAAATGAAGTGATATAAACTGTTGTTCATGTAAACTGTAACTGTGAAATTGACACTTTCTAGAGATCGGCCAGATCTACAAAAATGTTTTCCACTTTCATCAATAACTACATTTTCTTTAATAATCACTTTAATTGTGCAAACTTTATAGTTTCATTTACTCTCTTTCACTCAGTCAGACTGTGCAGATACTAAACTACTACTACTAGTATCCAAATTTCTTTCTTTTGAATTCACTTTTATGCTTATGAGTCTTAACTTTTTATTAAATTAACAAAACAATTTGCATACTCAGGTCAAAATATGTAGACTGAATTAAAAAAAAGGGGGGGAGGGAAGAACTTTGAAAAATATAAAAGTGTTATACATACGTCAGTGTAATAATGATGTAAGAAGCAATGAGAAACAAGATCAACTGTCATTGCAATTCTTTGTTATGAAATATATGTAAAAAGACATACAAAAAAATTTATATACAAGTTGGATTTTTTTATTATGTATTTATTTTTATTTTAAAATTAACTCAATAACCTGAGCATGTATTTCCTCCCATGTTTAGATAGTATTAAACTATTGGACCAAGTTTCATTATGAAACTATAATTGTCATGAACATTTTTTTATTCCATTCTAAAAGGATATTCTCTCAATGCTTAGCAATGATAATCAAATTAGTGTATCTCTCATCTTCTTTGATTTATTTAATAAGTAAGAACTTCAAAAAATCATGTTTCAAGAAGTTTGTAATTATATATCTGTGTATCAACTGCATGCTAACAATTAACCACCAAAAATTACCTTCTAATAAGTTATTTCATAAATAAACCTTGACTATATTTGCCACCTGCATGTAGTTAATAGGCAAATACTATATATTATATGTACAGTTTACTCAATAATTGGTAAGTAAATGAATATTTTTATATAATATGCAGTTTAATGCTATAGTTATAATTTATTCCATTATAAAATTGTTTGGGACTTATTTAAAAAGACAGTGCATCTTATATTTTAATGAATAATTAGTTTACGTCAATCAGAAAGATTTTTTTTAAGACACTTTCTAGAGATCGGCTAGACCACGATTATAACACATAATATAGGCCTGTGTGTTATAGTAAAAATGTGAATACAAAACTTGAAAAATTTCATTTTGAAAAAAACTATTTTGTTAAACTGGTTCATGTTAATGTCTTCTGCTGCACAGGAAAATGCCCCAAAGAAGTATGATGGAAGCAAACACATATATAATGTAAATTGCGAGTATCCATTTTGTAAAAGCTGTAATGTGTATTAAGTAATTTCCTGCGAACTGGATAAAAGGAAAGTAAGGTATATTATAATTTGCAACAGTTCTCTAGAAGAAACATTTATTGTGAATGTACATTAAATATGACTATTTAACATATTTATCACATGTGTATAATAAATAAGATTAAAAATTGTCAATTTTTAACATTATTTTTCTTGCTGTATAATGTATACAGCATGATTTTTTATAACAATATATTGCTAAATTTTCTAAAATGAATAAAGTTCAAAGTGAGTTATTAGAAACTCAAAGTAAGCACAATAGGAAGCATTTAGTTAGCATGTTGCTTATTTTATATAAGTACATTTTAGAATCAGTATTATCAATCTACTATATTTGCTGAGTTATCTAAGAATCTTTAAAATAGCTCTGACTCAAACTTTTGATGAATCTAATTCTCTTTTACATTAATTTAAATAGTAATTTTGTCTTACTTTTTAATAAATCCTAATTTTACTTTTCCAAAACATTGCAAGACATAAAAAACAGTATTTATCTTTTTAAAGATTTTGTGTGTATTATTTTGAAAGTGTATTATTTGCTCTTGCTTTATCAAGCACAATGTATTGTAATCAGTTTATTTTCTAATGATTTTAATAAAAAAATTTCTATTGTTAAGTTTTGATGTTCTTTCTATTTGTATTTACTTCAGCAGTATTTATGCATTTTTTCCCCCTGTAACTATTTATACATAATATTGTGCAATATTTTTAAAGAACAATATTTGTTTCGTTTTCTTCAATCTTTTATAGTAAATTTATTATGCAACTTTTTTTTCAACAAATCTCACTCTTGAATTCAACAAAATATAATATATAATTGTTACTTGATTTATTTTAATAATATTAAAAAGTTGTCTACTGTCTTTCGATTTTGAACCACATATTTAGTTTTCATGTTTCCTTTTATTTTATCATTTTATTTGTGTTTTTCCAGGGATTGTATCTACATTTTCTAAATATCTCGTTTGCTACAAAAATGGATACATATATTTAATACTGGATAAGAAACTGGAAGATTTATTATAGAAACAAAAGAAAATGCAATCAGATCTGTGGCAGACTAGATGATCTGTTCATCTGTGATAGCAGTTATTTATTTGCATTACAGTTGTGATAGATCTTCTTGAATGGATATGCCAGTAAACTATTCACATGCATCTTAATGCTCTTGCTTACATATACTGCTCTTGATTTTGAATTTAGACTGTTAATATTCCTCCCAACAAATCTCTTTTTTTTTTTTTTTTAATTTCAATTATTGACATTTTTATCTATATATTCTATTTTATTAGCAAGAGAAAACTGAAATGCAATTATTTGATTTATTAGAAACTAATTCAAGAAATGTCAAGTATGCACAATATTTTGGCTAAACCTGAAAGTTAATTATGTTCCGAGATTTGAAATTTGGTTTAATTTCCAACAATAGATTATATTGTTGTCCTGAAGTTCAAACTGTTTTCATAGTTTTATAAACTCTCTGACACAGAAGAAGGGAGTTATACTTTATGGGGGGGGGTTTAATTTATAAAGCTATATTATTAATATATATGTTTCAAAGTTATTTTATTACTATGCAAAGAAAGTATTTCCTATAAGAAGAAAAAAAAAGGTTTCAACATTTAAATACATAAATATTTTTTATCAAGTTTTTTAAAGTTATAAAACAATTATATATCTTATATCTATATAACCTTTTGCTTTCTACAATTCTCCTTAAAAGAATAATGCAAATTGATAAATTGAAATATCAACAGCTTTTTAAAGTTAGGAAGTTGAAAGTTTTTCCTTCAGTTAAGTGTTTCCTACTCATGTAATTTCTCATCTTTTTCAATGACAATGATATAGAAAAGTCTAAAATTTACTATAGACTGCCATACACAGCTTCTTATATACTCCTCAGAGAAAAAAAAAGGGGGGGGGGTGGAAAAATTTCATTTGTATAAAATATTTTTGTATCAACAATTTTAAAAAAGCATCGACAATCATCGTTTTAACAAAGACTATCATTTTTTAGAATTCTAAATATTCTGAAAGAAGTTATTGTTTTCTTTATCATAATATAATTATTTCTTGAGTACTAATGTGAAAATACTATAATATCTGATTTAAGGAATACCACTGATAATTTTTGAAAAATGGCTTTGATGTGATTTATTGAAATTATTGTATCTTTTATAAAAGAAAAAATTATATATTTATAATTTTATTAAAAATGATTTTAATACATATGCTGTAACCTCAAGGAAGAGCTTTATTTCAATTAAGTGGGCCAATGATTCTGTTTAAAATTATACCAATATAGAATGCTCAAGGATTTCTACAAGAAATTCACTTGAAAATATTATTTGTTTAAAATTTGCCCAGAGCATTATCTGGATATTTTAAAAGGCCAGGTGATTTCATTAATGTAATTTATAATACAAATCTTTTTGCACATATACATATTGATTATTTATAAACTGAACATAAATATAGAAAATTTATATCAATATAGAATGTTTGTTTCAAGACAACTTAGATCATCATCCAATTTAACTATAAACAAGAAATTACTTGAAATGAATTCTACAGTATTTTAAAAATTAGTCACTAAAAGAAAGAATTCTACAGAAAATTAGACACTGGAAGAAAGAACAGGATATCTATATAGTGCAAACCCTTCATTTGAGCTGATAAAAAAATTAATTTTATTAATCTACATATAGGAAATAAAAAAAGAAACAAAAAGAAAGTACAAAGTTTATTCTTATTCTGATTTAATACTACAAGCAGTATTCTACACAAATCATAATTATTGTGATGTTATTTTCAAACATATATAGTAGTAATTATCTTTTACAGATAGTATGTAATTTCTTTTTGATAATTGTTCAAATGATTATTTAGCAAGATAATTTATAAAAGCATTATTTTTAATACAACTGACATATTTCAGTAACTTAATAAATTATTATTATATAAAAATATTAAAAATAAATATAATATTCAGAAATAAAAATAATATAATTTTCTTCTATCAGAAAATCATTGTTAAGAAAATTTTCAAAATATTGAGGAAAAAAATAAACACTCAATATATGAATACACTGTCAACTGAATTTTATGAAAAATTATCCTTTTTTTTTAATTCAATTTAATAATAATTATGTCCTATAGTGCACACACTAACTTCATTATGAAGCAAAATTGAAGAGTAATAAATCAGTTAAATAGTACAGGATGTTTATGTAAATTTTAGTTAATTCTTTTAATGATTGGTATGAAGCAGGAACTACTATTTCTATTTTTTACTGGCCAATATTTATTTCATGAGAATTTTGAATATTTAGAAGTTACATCAATTATTTTCTCTTTTTGTTCACTTTTTTTTTTCTGTTTTAATAATTTTAAAATTAAAAATCCTTTAAAAATTATTAAAAACAAAAATTTAATTTCTTTTTGTTAGCATTAATTAAAATTATTTATTGATTGTAAATTAAACTATTATTAATGAATATCTAAATTCAACACTAAAATTAGATGAACATTAATTGAAATAAAATATAAAATACATAAAAGCATGAGTGTTAGTCAAAAGGAAGTTAAGATAATTAGAGTGAATTATTCGTGAAAAAAAAATCCATAAATTAAATAACATTTTAAAACAGGCATAAATTTAATGGGAATTTTTTAATTACTACAAAGTAATTACTTAATAACTAATTGTAATTGTTTTCTTAAAACCTTTTTGAAAGCTAGGAATACAGTAGCATTCATAACTTATTCTGAACTCCTTGTTGTTTATATTCACTAAAAGATTTCTAAAATTGTTATAGACAATATGAAAATAATTTTAAAAAATGCCTATCACGGCATTAAAGGTTCGAAAGTATGAGGGAAAAAACATTTTCATGTCCCACCTCAAACTTATATATGTAAACAGTAA
The DNA here is from genome assembly GCF_947563725.1 of Argiope bruennichi. Taxonomy (NCBI): domain Eukaryota; kingdom Metazoa; phylum Arthropoda; class Arachnida; order Araneae; family Araneidae; genus Argiope; species Argiope bruennichi. Next base: position 109,145,471 of record NC_079162.1, read on the forward strand.
TTTAATAATACAAATTCCCCTCTTTGTTTTCTATCTATAATGTAAATAAACACGTAATTCTCTAACCAATCACAATCCAGGAAACAATAAACCATATAGACAGAGAACGAAAGCCTATGATTGGACTCAAAAAGGTTGACATACAAAGAGTCGATCTCTAGATTGTGTTTCGTTCTGTAACTGTAACATGTTATGTTCATTTTCAAACACAGAACACACATTAATAGTTTAGTTTAGTTATATTAACGTCCCGTTTGAAGCAACACTAGGGCTGTTTTGGGACGGACCTCGTAATTTTGAACCGCGATCAGATGACGAGGACGACACCTGAGCTGGCACCCCCCTCTCCACACGACACCAGCGGGAAAATGTTTGGTCAGGACGGATTTAACGTGCAACAGACCCCCTTGCAAGACGATTCTTTAGTGGAATCGGGTCTCGAACCTGAAACCCTCCGGTTCCGAAGCCGAGACCTTTGAAAGCCAAAGAGATGGAAAATAAAATTAAATAAAAAACACGTCATTATTTGCTAATATGAATTTTAGGCACCGAATTTTTTCGTTTCTTTTTGCCTAAATACTTTCTTAGCTTCATACACCATCGCTATTCGGTATCGCCTGCGTTGTAGATTCATTTATCGATTAATTTGTACATTTCAAAGATTGCTTGTAAATGTTTAATGTAGTCTTTGACTTCATTTTAGTTAAAATTATTGACATGAATTATGTTTGTCGGCATGGCTTTTTTAATGACATGAACAGAGTACGCTTACGAAATAACATCAATTAAACCAAACCGGCTGTTTTTATTGAAATCAGTTTGAGTTGGTTTTTGTTCGGTAAAATTGTGCACCAAATTTCTAAAGCCAACAAAACATTCTGGCCTAATTCATAGCGTATTTGGCGAGTTCTTGTTCTTGGGAACTTAGAAAACCCAACTTCCTCCCAAACTGTTTTTAAAAGATTAGATTGTGAAATTTGGTCTCGTAAAAGGTTAATTCAAAGAATTCCAATAATTTCCCTTTTTCCCTGATTTTTCGGCTTCCCTATAAAACCGCTTCAATGGTAATACGAACTGAGCCTCGCTCGAAGATCCCTTTTAAATACGTCAAGTAAAATTTCAAAACATCTATAAAATTTGCAAAATGTCCATTGAGTAAAGCATTTTTCGTATAGGTTAAATCATGCACCAATTGCTATGATACTCGGAATTATTCATTCAACCAGATCTCTTTTTGATTATATTTGGTTAAATTGACTAGCAATATTGTCTATTTTTACTAACCCATGTGCATACAATGACGTGATTGGCCTGGGCATAGAATTATTGAATATTTAATTTTGAATTTGCAATTAAGTAAAAATATTAAGTAATTTAAAATGTAAAAAGTTACTTAGAAACGCCAATATAGGAAGTGCACCTTACATTATTACAGAAATTAAATCACAAATAATAATAATAATGACACCTAAATAGTGTGTCATCTTATTAAGAAATTAAATAAACTCGTAAGTCAAGGGATGAAACGCAAGTCTGGAAATACTAGCAGATGATTTATTATTATTATTATTATTACTGGTTTCAAGTCCGAAATTGTAAAGACAGAGTCAATTCCTTTTAGTGTCCGTCTATTCTGCAATAGTGATGAGAAACGGGATGGGGGGGGGTAACATCATGTATGTCTCTTCCACGACATAGGAAAGTGATTCAAAACCGTCTAAGGCGTTTTAAAAAAATCGAAAGTTTTATTCAGTAATCGTCCACTTCATGATATTCTTCCGTTCTGCCCAACCATAGGATATTTCAAAAGATAATGTCAAGACGAAAATACAAGAGAGGATGACTTTAAAAATACATCATTATACCAGTATCCTCTTGTATCGAAATGATGGCTCAGGCTTGTGCATCGAATTACTGAATTTGTGATACTTAAATGTTTACTTAAATTAAAGTAGCACCTGGTTTAAAAGATCAAATATTACTTGCACACACTTTAATATCTCAGTTGTCTCTTCTGTCCTTATATGGATGCGAATAACAACAAATATCCAACATAAAATTTGGCATCTAATTTAGAATTTAAACAAATTCATAGCTCAAGGGGTTGAACATTCGTTTTTGTCCAATGTTTTTAAAAAATATTTTACCACCCAGTTTTTTTTTTTTTTTTTTTAATTCTTTTACTAACAAGAAATTACTTATAAACTGCAAAATTCATGCCGAACAGGAAATAGAATGTTAGGAGATCAATATAATCACTCATTCCTTGGATATTGCTTTGGCCCACGATAGCTCAGTTTTTATAAAACTCAATCACATATAAATGAAACACAAACTCTTGGACTGTATCTCCATTGCTTTATTCTTTTCACTCACAACACTCTCTGTGATCTTCACACACACACTCAATAGTTATATCATTTCACCACTTGGTGGCGCTACAAAATTAGTAGGTGAAGCGTTCTGCTGACTTATTGGCGCTAACAGATATTTTTGCATATAATATAGTGAATTTTTTGTGTGTGTTGTTTTGATTTATTGCATTTTACCGATATATACTAATCCATTTCTATAATCATAAATGCTATGCAAGTCTGGATGCTTCTCAAAAAGCTGGCGTTTTTCTATCCCTTATTTGTTGATATCTTAAACAAATTTGAAACAAAAGTGAAGTTTGGAAAAAGGCATGGTATTAAATAACTAAGTCAAAGTTCCGATGGCAAAAGAACTCGGGAGCCTTCGGAACGTTAATTTCTAAACATATTTTCGAATCACTCCTTTTTTATACAAAGAAGACGTAAAAAGTTGTATGGTCATGTGATAAAAAATTCAGTTTTGATTGGCTTTATTCATGAAAAACCAGCTTTTTGGAATCCATTGAATATTCATTATTAAAAAAAAAATGTTATACGAAGAAATTTGTACAAAAGTTATCAGAAGACCTTACTAACACCAGTCAATAGTCACCAAAACCACGAAAAATTATTTTCTGAATTAAAAATTTATTAATGTTTATGTGAACTGTCTTCTTTTTGTAAAATATATTTGATCAGATTGAATCGTTAATTTTTTTTTTTTTTTTTTTTTTTTTTTTTTTTTTTTTTTTTTTACATAATGGTAGAATTTTTGATTTTATACTTTGAATTTCTAAAATATGTAATTAACATCCTCCATGCAATCAAAAAAATTTTAACTACTACACTGTTGTGAAAGTTAATAATGATTAATTCATTTTCTAACCACTAATTAATTCATTTTCAATTCTTTTCTGAATTAAAATAGAATTTAGCAAATTATATAGTCACGTTTAAGGGAATTGTAAAATATGAATGATTCTGCTGCTGTTTAATTTTTTGAAGAAGAAAATAATAGTGAAGTTTTTATTTTTAAACTTAATTGCACACTCACCCACAAAATCTCATTTTTTAGCATATTTCTATGTTAAATTTGATATTCATAATTTATAAAATACCAATACAGACACATTATGCAGTTATTAGATTTTTTTGTATGTAAACCTGTCATTATTACAGAAAAATTCACAAAATTGATGGGACAACAATATATCCCAGGATTAATAACAAAAACAAAACTGTTATTAAAAATAAGTACAAAAAAGTAAAAAAAACCAAAAATGGTAATAAAACGCCATTATAAACAGTAAGTTCCCTGAGTAACATTTGTACGACGAAACGAATATTCATACTTCAGGAACGACTTGTTTGTAGTGACGGATAAAAGTTAACAGAGGTATTGCATTATATTTTTCAAATAATGTTTTGGATTTAAACACCAGAGTAAAACAGAAATAAAAAAAAAATTTAAAAAAACATAAATTTCAATTTCAAAAAGATTATTATTTTAAAAAGATTATCGTTATTCGGAACTTAATTTCTTAAAAAGATTAATGTTAAGGAGTTTAAAGTTTCAAAATGAGGAGTAAGAAATTTTGTTAAGTACGGAGCTAGTCAATATGAATTCACCAGAAATTTGAAGTGCGGCGTTTAAGTGGCGCCATGTCTTCGTCGAAATATTGAAAACTGTATCGAGGAACAAATACTCATAATAAGAAATAGGGAAATAAATAGAATACGAGTTATCATTAATAAATTTTTAATAAAAAAAATTTTGTATCCAAATTAATAAAAAAGGAACAAATTGAGTTATTTTAACAGAAATATTAAATTATTCCTTCTAAATGACAATATGATTATTAATAATAAAATTATTCATTTAATTCTCAATTATAGAATAATAATATTAAAAATTTACTCTAAAAAAACTTTGGGCTGTAATTCAGAATCTGTACTACTTCCGAGAACGCAGAGTTTCAGAGGGAACCGATCTAAACAAGAAAAATAATACATCGATTCTACAATGTTCGTTGGAGTAACTTGTATTTTTAGATTATTAGCTTTTGTTTCAAAAGCTGTAATTATATTATTTCCCAACAGCGTGTTCGTACAAGGGCGGTAATGTACAAAAAGGTGTATTTAGATATAACACAAATTTTTATTTAAAAAGTGGTAATTTATACACTACTTTATATTGATATATAACTATTATTTTAAATCTGTTAAAAAATAACATTCTGGACACTAAGCAAACATTTCAATATCTATTTAATTTGTATATAGACACCTTGTTCCAACACACCTATTTTGCCTTTTATTATTTTGAGCATCAGCCGATCGAAGTAATAAAAGTTAACAAGCTTCAGCTTTACTCATTACAAAGAAGTTGCACCAATTCGTCTTTCGAGTTTCATCAACGATCGTAGCGGCCTCTTACTGAGAGACAGGAATTTAGCATTGTGTGTCTTGTCTTTTCAAAGAAAAACAATCTGCAAAAGCCCTCTTTTAATATTCAGAATAAACAAAATGAAATTTTATTTTTACTACTGGTATGTTGAATATATTCCTGTTAAACTTCGAAATTCAATATTATGTAGAATATACAAGCAAAAGCCGAAAAACTGTCGCTTATATTTGAAACCAGTGATAATATATCGCACATTTCTACCCATTCTACCCGCGACTTTAAGTCATAGGCTCAGGGTAAGAATTTGCCGTTTGAATGTTGCACTTTGCTCGTGTATTAAAAAAAAAGTTTTACTTAATTTTTTTAAATACGTATTTAAAATGTGCAAAATGATAGAAGATAAAGATATAGTTTTGAAAAGGTAGTCACAGCCAGTAGACGTGCAACGAAGAATCAATTATCTTTGAAATCACTGAGTTAATGTGAAAAACAGTTTGTTCTTAATCAGAGTTACTTGCCAGAATTTGATAAATGATTTCATAAAATCCTGAAGTTAACTATTAACTATCCCTGAAGTAACAGGATTATTGGTTTCCGCATTGCTATGATGTGATGTTTGTGGAAGTCAAAAATAAACTGATTTGTGTTTTTAAAGAATGTACCAATTCTTCGCAGAATTTCTTCATTGTGTCACGACCTTTGCGTTATTTCATATAAACTCATTTGGCTGTTGAATACAAAAATAGAACAGAATATCGATTAAACTTTCAAAGAAGCACAGAAACGTTATTTTTCATGATAGTGAACTGTACATCTACTTTTGTTAATCACTGGCAAAAAAAAAAAAAAAAAGTATTAAAAGAGTACGACTGCATTTTTCAGAATTTATTTCTGCTGTCAGCTAGAATTTATTTATTTTTGTATCTCCGCCAAATAAAGAACGAAGATCAATTAGGATATATAAATATCATCTCATAAAATACAAGGGGGCTTAAGGGTTTGGCATAAAAAAACGCTGAAGTAGTTTGCAATTTAGAGCACCTATTGTCTTTACTTAGGGTGCTACCTATATTGCAATCTGATAATAGTAAGGAATTCGTTATCAATATTGTGAATAGTTAGAAGAAGTTCTTGCCTGCCGTGAAGCCTCGCTGTCCATAGTGCTAGGGCAGTTTCGAAAAGAGCTAATCGATATTAAATCTGACTAAAGGAGTGAAAGACTGGGGATCGTTCAGTTTATGAAAAACAGTGCTTATCTTTCTGGTATCAAAAGAACACGTGTATGTTCAAAGAAATCAGTTATACACACGTAGGTACACTGCGTCGTAAAAAAATTCCAAATTTCTATAGTCATGACAATAAAGATGATGACTTGAACATTTTGAGCACATTTGGTTCGAAATCTGGAAATGTTATGGGAGGTAAAATCAATTTAAAAATTAGTCTCTAAATAGACGCAAGGAAGAAACATTAAATGAATATAGAAAAAAAAAAAATGTCATGCCATCTTCGGTAACTACAATAGAAGTTCCCAATCCTGGCGTCGATAAGAGTCGATATCATTCGTGGAATACTTTGGTGGTTGTGATGAGTATGATATAGAACGGTTTCTATCGGTTTAGGAATTGTGTTCTTAGATTCTGGTTATGTTTCTGCCATTTCTGTAAACTGTGATCAAGCTTGAGGTATTAAATCTTAAAGTTGGTGTGAAACCAAAGAGAAACCTTTTTTCAAACTTCTTAGCAAAAACAGGATAGTAAAAATAAGTTAAACTGAGATCAAAAAAAGTTATCTTCAATGCCTCGAAGATCTGGAATAGCATTATATGTATATATTAGATTATCACGGGTACCTAAGATTGCATTTGGATTTTTAATTGTCAGTACAACAACCATGCATATTTGATTGAATATCTCTTCAAAAGATGCAATATATATTTTCCAATGGAGAGGTTTAAAGAACGTAATATTAACATGAATTTCCATAGTTTTATTCAAGATAGACGACTTCTGCTGTTTGATGCTTTTCCTTTTTTCATTCTTCATATCTAAAATAATGGTGCATGTGGTGATAGTCTGGAATGCTATCGGGGAAATGTTGTCATTAACGATGGAGAAGCAAAGGCAGTTGGTTCTGAAAGTTATCCTGAATATCCTATCCGGAACGAAAAACTGAACTGAAGAAAGATGGACATTGTATTTGAGAGAAATGCCTTTTTGTTATATTCGTAGAAGACTTCTTAGAAAAGTAATCCCCCCCCCAAAAAAAATGTCGCTATCTCTGCAATCAGAAATATGAAATTTTCGACTCAGGTTGACAAGAGCATTTAAATGTGGGCTCTTTAACAACAGCGATAAACCGAATTGACACTAATTTTTAACGTCATAGCTTCGGATTGAGATAAAAATTCAATGAATTGTTGAGCGTTTTTCGTTCTAAAAATGTAAGTTATTTCTGAAAAAGAGGGAAATGTGTTGCTGGTTTTTTAACAGCCACAAAAAAATTTAAAATACAGATTGAAAAGTAGGACACTTCCCTAACATCTTTTACAATTTTTTCAGGATTTGATTTGCTATAATGCTACCACCAATTTTTATAGATTAGGAAAATCGAAATCTATAGAAATGCTGAAACTACCCATAATCTTTATATCGCTCAAATTCTTTCTGGAAACTACTGTTCCGACAGAAGAATTGTTGAGTATCGGAGATAAATTAGTGGAGCTTTTGATGGATTTGAAAGTTATACAGCAATGGAAAAGCCCGTTTTAGGGATTTGTAAATTTGAAAGAAGGTAAAAAGATTCTTTCATTTACTTTCTCAAATTTTCATTTTCTTCATCATGTTTTCTCCATAGTAATCATGAGCGTCAACTCTATGATTGACGGCTGAAGGCCTCGGCCGGTGGCCAGTGTATAGCAGTAATCTTCATCACCCTGCTGTACTTGAAGAAATCTTCAAAAATCTCAAATACTTATCCAGAGCATTTTGGCTTGCAAAAGAAATGGTAAAACAATACATTAACAAACACGTTAATGATAGTGACGGTCGGGTCGGACACTGCCGTTTTGCGGTTGCAGAACCTTCTAAGTATTTAGTAGTCATCTGAATAAAATACTTTAAACTAGCTGTGCCCTTTGGGTTGTCACAAACGAGCCCAGTATGGTAGGTTTATAGCTGAACTAAAAGAGTTTATCCAAGCACGCAATAAATTTGTTGAATAAATTATTACCTAAATTTATTATCCGATTACATAGTCAGTATTATGGCTATGTAATCGGGGAACGTATCGTTTATATTTTTTTCTTTCAATTATTATTCGTTGAAAAAACTATACAATTTCAGATGCTACTAAATTTTTAATAGACTTTTAATAAAGATGTCTTGATAAAAGGATGATTAAACAAGTTATTCATATATACACATTAATCCCTTGACATAAATTTGCTTAACTTCTTGATTAGAAGGCAGATCTTATTTGGGACAATTATTATTTTAATTCCTAAAATAATATAAGGGCGTTTGAGGTAATGATACGTTTTCCAAGCAATTTTTGCAGTTTAATCCCCTGAAAATTTTAATCGATTTCATAACATTTTGCTCCTTTTTTTACGCAACTTTGTAATTTACAGTATATGTCTATGATCAATATTTCACGAATGAAAGCCGCAGTCAAGGTTTTTGAGACACCCTGTATATATATATATATATATATATATATATTAAAAGTTATTAATTTTCAATATATTTAACTATACAATAAATTGTAATTTAGAGTTTGTTTGCTTTTTTTTGTTTATTGGGTTTTGTATTTTCTGTTGGAAATATATTACTTCTTCAATTTTAAGATTGCAACTATTATTAAAAGTGTAGCATTTTTGAAATTGAATTTTATCTTTCATGAGAAGTGATTAAATTACTTTTATGTTATAATTTTGCAATATTTTAAGTATTTTGAAAACTTTTTTTATAAATATATTCATTTTATTGTTTAATTAATCATACTTATTTTGCTTCTCAGTGTCAATGTTTGGCACAATTCATTACTTTATTAAATTCAGTTTTTTGTTTCAAGTTTGTGTCACATTTAGAAACAGTTTTAAGCAATAAAGGCAAGTATTTTGTGAATTGTGAGATGGAACAATAATTTCTAAGCATTTTAAAAGCAAGTGAAATGTCAGTGTACAAATGGGGTTGGTAATGAAAATCCACTTAAGCCTAATTCATTTTAATTATATAATTGCTTATTATTACAGTATATTAATATACATTCCTTTATTGTAGTTAATGAATGTGATATCCTTTGAATAATGTTAAATGAACACTTGTATCAATTTTCTGGTCATATTGTAGATATTTTACCAGATTTCTTCACACTTTAGTTTCATTTAAAAAAAATAAAAAACCTGTAGAAGTATTTTTTTTTTTTTTTTTTTTTCATTTTCCCAGTTAATAGAATTAATAGCAATTATATTCTCATCCGTAACATGTTATACTCCCTTTTTGGTTCAAACAAATTCTATGTATAAGGGTAAATGAAAAAAACAAAAAAAAGTAATTTTAGGGGGGGAAAAGTTTTGATGATCTGTAATTTCTTCTATCAGTTTCAACGACAACTCTTGCTCTAACAAATGTCTGAACAAAGTTGCATCTCAGAATTGGGAAAACGTATTTTATATAATTAGAAAAAAAAAAAATACAGGATTGTGAAAAAATTACTTAGGAACACTTTAATTATAATCTAGAGTATATTTTGAATTCTTATACATTAACTTTATTTATAAACTTGTTACATTTAAGTCCTGTATATCTCACAATCAGCATTTGGTATATATTTTGGCTGATTTTAAACATTGTTTTCAGTTTGATTCCAATTCTTGGAGAATTATTAAAGTCTTCTATATTTAAATGTACTTATAATTTTATTGGTATTCATAGTGGTTTTCTCTCAAGATTGATAGAATGATTGAAATCAACATAGATGTAACAAGTTAGATACATACCATATGGTTTTGATTTCTTTTATAATATCCAAACCATGACTTGTTTAATTATAGAATTTAAAAAATGAGTACGGTTATTAATATTCGCTTTAAAAATTGACGTTTCTGTGCTAAAATTTGTGTTGCTGTAGAAAGTTAGAATTTATGTCACTACAATTTTAAGGCATATTTTATTTTAGGCACAAAGTTTTATTTAATATACTTCTTCCTAACCTGCAGTACTTTTAAAATACCATGTTTATTTGTTTAACACTTTATCCTTAGGAATGAAATTTAATCTTGGTCTTCATCTATTAATACAAGAGTGTCAGAGCTAGGTTTATATTTCCTTTAAACATTTTTTATTTATCTCTTCAAATAAGAAAGCTAGTACTCTTTTATGTGTTAGTTAAATCTATATATTTTTGCTTAAATAATTCAAAATTGTGTAATGCATCCTTTTGCATGAAAATTCGTCAAGATGTTTTATGCAATAAGAGAATCTGTAAAGAGTATCATATTTGTTCCCAGAGCCTTGCTATCCCCCACAATTTCGAAAAATATGATCTTAAGACCTAACATAAAAAATCATGAGGAGTAGCTTTTGAAGTACTTTATTAATATGGTTTATTTTTGGTTTTGAAACTTTTCAACAATTGTGTTAGTTCATCAGTTTAAACTTATTACATCTTATATCTCTTCTTCTAAAAACACGGCTACCAAAGAAATAATTCATTATGGAAATCCTAACGTTATTCCCATAAATGAAATATTAAACTAAAGTAAACTTTCAACTAGTCATGTATTGAATTTATGAGATGAAACTGAATTTCTTTAAACACAGTAATTATATTTTTAAAGTGAAAATATTTTCATTTAACATCTAGTTGATATACTGTAGGGTCACCCAATTTTTCTCTTCCAAATCAGATGTGTTTCAAAATTAACTAAATTTATTAACTATCTGAGTAGTTTTTAAGAAACAAATATTACAAAAACCTGAAATAACAAAATACTTAACATATTGTTCACTTTTAAAAGATTGCTTCAGTATCTGAAGTATTAAAAATTACCAACATAATTGTAAACAAAATGTAACAATATATATATGCACACACACAAAATGTTTTAGAGCAATTTAAATATTAGAATATAAAACTACATATAACACATAAGTTTGAACATTAAATGTTGTTTACCTTAATTCTTGATTTCAGTGTAAAACTGGAAAAAAAAATCATGTTGATTTGCAAAAAAATTTAAAAATAAGAAAAAAAATTCAATGGTAATTTTTTGATGTTTAAATGAGATTTGATTTTAATTTGAATATAAGTAATAAATATAACTTTAAATAAGTGGAAAATTTGAAATTTAAATGAAAGTACAAAATTAAATAACTTTCAAATAAAAATTTCCTTTGCAACACAGGTTTAATGAAATACAAGAGAAAATCAAATCAGTTACATAAAAAGTTTGCAAATCTATGTAGCGTGATAGGAAGTTCACAAGTATGACATGGAATCATCAACAAACATTTGATGTACTGAAAGTGTTCAAAGGGCTTACTGTCTGAAGAGATTTAATCTTCGCATTCATGGAACTGGGTCACAGTGCTTAATGTGAATTTCTATTTCAGCAAATCAGTGTCATACATTTCATCTACAGCATTTATTTCTTTTACTTGATTCACAAACAAAGAAACCAATGTTGATGTTAATATTCTATGGTGCCTTTAAGTTCTGTTTTAAAAATATCTTTAATGTCTGCTATATTTTTAAAACTTCTACAATTTTAGAAACATCCTATACATCAAAACCATGTATGTTTCCCTAATAAACCAAAAGAAATCAAATTTTAAATACTCATTTAGTGGATTTCAAAAGGATATTCTTAGATTATAAAGAATTTGAAAGAAAGGACTATGAATCTTCTTATTATTATGATACTGCTCTACATGACCTCATTCACAAATGTAATAAAACATCTATTAAGAGCATTTAGTTCATATTAAAAGTAAATAAGCAAACTGCAATGCACAATATATTTGTAAAAAAGTAGATATTTCCAGATGAGTAAATAATGACTCAAAAACATTTTGCCAAAATTCGAATTTTACTCAAAATTATTTATAACTTTTAAACATATAAATAATAATGAATGCAATACCAAAAAACTTAGGAGATTAAAGCTATTTTTATTGAAATATAAATTAAAAAAATTATTTGGAAACAAGATAATGCAATCAATGTATTGTGCCACAGCATAAATCACTTGGTAGATTATTCATTTCAAACCTGAAATTGTAGAAGCTATATTGAAGAGGCTTTTTGAATTATTTTAGAAGATGATTTCGAAAACAATATTACTAAATTCTTATGAAATAAATTAAATTTTAGCAAAATCAAAAACTTTTATTTTAAAATAATGCAAGAAATTAAATTTCCATCCACTATTTTTAATAAAGATTGTTTATTAAAATTATTATTTTATTTATTTATGCATACTAATATTATATTATTATTTATTTATCCATACTAATTCCATCATAAAAATGAATACTTAATACACAAATAAGAATGACATAGCAATAGTGCTTTTCCTTTAAATTCCACAAATTTAATTTAAATTAGTTAGTTTTTATGAAGTAATAATTGGTATAAAAATCTTCAATCACAAATTAATGATTTCAGTATGCCATTTTAATGCTGTATGAATTTTCTTAAAAAATTCAATAATGCATGAGCAAAGACAAATTAGACATAAAAAAACTACAGAGGGTTTTATTCCTTTACTATGTGATACAATAAATGATTACATAATATTAAACAATATCTTATTAACAACTCTTACTTCATAAATAACAATGTAAAAATAATAAAATATGCATTGTCATCACAGAAATTTTTACATGTGATTTTTATCTTACATTATTCATGAAAATATTATGCTTTTCATCCATTGATGTTTCTGCAATCTTTCGGAAAGAAATTATTACGTTCAGGAAACTTGACATCAATTTTCATAAAAACACAGTTTTGAAATAATACTTACCCAATATTTTGCTTTCTGAAATAGGTGTTGAAATGTTTCTTTCAGTCGCATCATATTTGATGTTGAAAATCTATTAAATGAACACTCTAAAAGTTCGTAGCTTAAGAGATAGCCAAAAACTTTTAGACAATCACTTAAACAGGACCACTCACTGGGAATCTTGTTACTTAAAAATAAAATAACATGAGATATGCAGGAGAGCATAAACAAGTGAAATATAGTCAGCAAATTTCTACAACTGAATACAATATAGAACTTAATTAAAATATTTTTACATCCATTTATAAGTAAATATCCATAATATGCATCAGAATTCACAGAAGAGTTTATTTGCTCCAACACAAATGCATACTTATAATTCAGCAATTAATTCTAAGTCCCATGTTGATGAATCAATCTGTACTAAAAAGAAATATCTGTTGAAGAATAATACAATGATAAAACAACAAGCAAGAAACAAATTTAGAATAAATACAGAAGGAATATATCAAATACCCTAATTATGCTCAAAAGAATTAAAGATCCAAAAGAATTTTTTGTGATGTTTGAAGAAAATAATTTAAATAAAACAAAAAATAGTGAATAAATAACAATTATACAGATGTATTTGTGATTATAAAAAGACTAAAAAATTTACCTACATGCATACCCTTAATTACATAACCTTTCAAAGTAGATTGTGTCTTGACAGATAGAAGAACACTGATTAGACAAATATCATACAAAACTATCAGTGCAGGTTTATCTTTTATTATAAATAACTGCAGGGTGAATAATGGATTTGCAGTAAACTTTATATCACAATTTTTTAATGAATACACTCTATAGTCTTTGTTACTGATACATTAAGTAATATATTTAAAACCAGACTTGTAAGATTAATTTATTTGATACTTAAAACAGTATCATAACTGTCATCGAATTCCAGTTGGGCAAGGAAGGCAGTCTAGTTAGAGTAAGTGGTTAAATGAGAGGCAATCAAAAAGCAAATGCATTGCTTTCAGGATCTTGTGAGTTAATATTTTTGGGTTTCTAATAGAAAAATATCACAGTATACTTTGAAATTGGCAAAAAATGACTTGATTGTCAAGAAATCATTGCAGATTGGTGTAAGGATTATTATAACCGATTCATGCACCTCAACCAGTAATAATAAATCTGTTCATGTATTTAAAACTAAACTGCAATTCAGGGGGGGGGGGAATTTAGATCATGTCAAAACTTGCACTGATGACAGTTTATATGTGAGACTGATACTTTGTGCTCAGACCCTGCTTACTGAGAGTTACTCTGCTTCTGGTTGATAATCCAGAATGTCAAATGAGAAGGCGATGACATGGAACAGTGCCTTGTCAAGCAGTAAATAAATCTAGCAATGCTCCTAAATGGATTTCAAAATGCAGGTATAGGAATGTAACCACGCCTCGCTGAATAAAGGAAAATATGTGTAAGTTTATCACCATTACCTAATGAGAACCAGAATTAAGTCCTTTGCAACAAAGCTACTTTCCTTTTTTTTTTTTTTTTTTTTTTTTTTAAGTCTTACATGTGTGTTATAAATACTTTAAGCATAATTTCAGGACAATAGAATGGTAGAGATCACTCTATAATATAGCGGTTTTGAAGTGTTAACAGCATTATAAATTAGCATGTAATCTATAAAAATTTGAAAATCACAAATAATCTGATTATAATTTATATGGTATACAGAGTTGTGAATGAGTGTTAAATCTGTTGTTACAGGATACTGCAAAAGTGGTATTTAGTGCAATACCAGATGCAGCATTAAACAAGCATGTTAAATTGTGTGATATATTTTAATAAATATATAACCACAACATTAGTGAAAAAGCTTATTATAAATTCAAGGCCCTACTGAGAAGATAAATACAATGTCTATAAGTTTTTATTAATGCTTAAGACTACGCCTGATTTCAAAGTACTTAGCAAAATGATATAATCAGCCAGGTAAAAATTAAATTTTGATGAATTTTTAACATGGAAATGAATTCTATGAATGATTGGATGTTTACTGAATAGTTATAATTTATAATGCCATGTAAATTTTCCTATAGTGCTAGAGATTTAAGATTTAACTTAACCTATTCTGGTTAGATTTAACATATGCATGCATTAATGTCATCAGTAAAATTTAATCTAGAGGAACTAAATAGTTTTGTATTTATAAATATGCCTCACTGTTCATTTACGTCTTATCACCTATAAAATTAACCAGTCAGATCAATCTCACACATTGACATTATGCTGAAATTCTACAAAATGTTGTGTGACAAGTTATAAAAAATTAAAAATTTCAAAATTATTTTTGTTGAAAAAAATCAATTTTCACAGAATTTAAAGAAAATTTAAAGTATTTAAGACAATAGGGAAATAGTAAAAACGTTTATCCTACTCAACATACAAAAACAATAAAACAAAGGTGAGACACTAAATGTAATATGAGTAAAATATATTACTGATTCTGTATATGAACATTAGCTGAACAATCAAGATCAAATAAGAAGAGAAAAATTTTTGATGAATACAAAAGGAATGTATTCAAAATTATGTGGAAAACTTAGCGGTATATATAAAACATTAAGAAAATTCAAGTTTTAATTATAAAAGGAGAACTGGAATAGTTCTCTGTCATCACTTCAACAAGAATAAATAACAAATTAAAATCAGTCATCATACTTATGAAAAAAAAGCGCGGGGGGGGGGAGAGAGAGAATTGAATTCAAATCTTAAGGTCTCCATGTTCAAACAGAAAGATAAAAAGAATCTAAAAGCGGAAAGAAAAGCAGCAGCACTTCATATTTCGACAAATTCATACCTCTTATTCAACACATAATGACGCAATTAAAGGAAACTATATTGTTACAATATAGTAATGTGTTTTATGCATCTAATTGGTTACAATACATCTAAAATGGAAGGGAAAATATACATAATCTTTCTTTATTATTATGATTTTATAGGACTCTGTGAATTGAAAGAAGTAAAACAAACAGTGAAATTATTATTTTTGCTTCTACAGATTTCAGAAATTTAGCTTAAACTAGTAACTCTTTAAATAATTTATTAAAAACTTACCATTGATAGATTTTTCAGTCTTAGATAAAGCAGAAGACTTCGATGCCTGTCCAATTACATCTGGAGGAAAAGAAAGAAATTTTTCTTAGTGCTGCTTAACAACAAAAGCAACATTTTCAGCTGCAAAGAAAGATTTAATTTTAAGATATCTTTCAGATACTACTGATCATAAAACTGATGCTACTTTTACCAAATAATCTATTTTTGAAATAAAGCACGTTCTTAATACTTCAATGGTATATACAGCCCTAAGAAAGTTGCCGATTTTTTTTATATTTCTTTGTATATTATTTATTAAAGTTTGTAATTTTGTGTGTCAGTGTTGTGGAAAGATATTGTTAATAATATGGATGAATAATATTTTTTGTCAAGTCAATGTGGAGGCTGTATTCATTACAATGTAAACAAGCAGAAACATCCTGATCAAGAAACGGCAATATAGCATGAACTACATAGTCAGAATATTATTTAATTAAACAATTCGTCATCTAATTTCAGAATTATAACATTACATTAAATGTGGTTAATTGGTTCTTTTAGTATTTTCTTATTGGCTATTTATTAAACTTATGTGTATAAGTGATCTGCATTCCTAACAATAGCTAAACTTGCTGGATATAAAAAATTTAAATGCAATCGAACAGACACAGGAATGATTAATAAAAACATTTTCATTACAATATAATAATAGTAACAATATTCATTTATCAGGCGAAGATAAATGGAATTCTATATATAATGATGGTATTAAATATAAAATAAGTTTGTCAAGATCACAGCAATTTTCAGAAAGGGAATTCAATAATTTCATAACAGTATTTGGACTATCAAAGAAGTTCAGAATTTTTAGTATCTCTATTAAAAGTGAGAAAAAAAGAAAAGAAAAATCTTCTAAAGTTTGAGGCTAAAATAGCAGCTTTCAAAATAATGAAGAAAAAGATTCTGCCATGAGTTAGTTAAAACAATAATGTTAGTTCCATGTTGCAATAATATATTTCAATATGTTTTTCACATGGGAATAAACTATGATTCTAATGATTGAGATTTTATACACACATTTTGACAAGAAGTTTGAAATGTATGTTACTGCACCTCAAACTTTTAATTCAGCTAGTCTGAATGTCCCACAATTGTTATTACCATTCTATACTATCAAACTCTCATTTTATGAAGCTAAAGAAGAATTATAAAAATGTTGAAACAGTTCTGAATATTACTAGTTTTGGTTTATCCAATTTGGTTTTTTGATCTATCATTTGAACTGGGACAACAATGCAGGCATATGAGGTGTCCTTATTTCTAAATATCTGCAGAAAATGGAGAACAGTAGACAAAAGCAAAATGACATCGATAAAAGAAGACTTTTAACAAAACCTTGACTAATGATATATTTTGATCGGCTGAAATTTGTTTCAACATTTCTTTTATTAATTTGGTCTTTATTCTTTAAATTAAAATCTAGACTAAAACAGGGAAATAAAAGAATGACAAATTATCTAAAGCTATATAGTCTAAATTCTGATCCATTAAAATGACATGCACTTGCTTATTATTATCAAAACAAATAATTTCAATGGAAGTTAACTAACATTCAACTAAATATTTGATCTTGAATTTAGAAACGATCCCAGTTATTTAAAATGTTTCACAAACAGCATTACAAATTAAAGATATGGACAAAACCTAGATATATGGTTTCACAAGTACATCACTAATTTTCTAAAGTGTAACTACAATTTTGATCAGCTAATAGTTGTCAGAATTAACCCTTTGCATTCCAAAAAGTAATAAGATGCATAATTACACAAACTAAATGAGTGTAAGAACTCATTTAATGTGTAAGAAGTTAAAATTTAATTTTTTTTACAGGTTATAATTCCAAAAAATTAATATATAAGTTTTTGCTGTTACACGTCTTTAATAATAATGATTTCTAGCAAGAAATGTGGGAACGATGCATAGTTAAACCTCGATATAGGATGTCCTTTTCAACATCATAACATTAACATATTGCATTACAAAATTCAAGAGTTAAGAACAGATTTATTGAACATGTTAAAAATAAAGGGATTACATTAAATTAAACAAATTGTTTTTCATTCATATGGAATAATTTTTCTTTCTTTATATTAAAAAAGGTGTAATTAAATTTATTACTATCATATTAATAGAAAAGAAAAAGTAACACAAAATGGAAATACCTTCAAAAAGTATTTACTCTATTACAAAAAGAATAGTGCAATGACAATATTTATAAGCAAAGAACTGTAGATATTTTTTTGTTAGAACAGACCCATTTATGAAGGGAAATTAACCTTAACAGTTTATTTTTCTATTGAATTTTGAAATGCTAAAAATCAGAAAATGGCAGAAGCATGAAACAATAAATACAGTCAAATTATAAATGTAATTTAAATACACACCTTGCAAATAACTATTTAAGTTAAGATAATTTTTATACACCAACTATAGGATAAAAAAAATTAAAGATGCTCTATAGTTGACTTTGTCTTGCATTTTGAACAATTAAATGAAAGTATTTTCATTGTTAAATTAATAATTATTCTTGTGGTAAAAATGTCTTGACTTTCATAAACATAATAAAATTTTAAAAATACATTTATTTTTCTACTCTATTTGATCCTTAATTTATCAAAATTATATTACAATAATGATCAGAGATGTAGCAAAAAAAAAAAAAAAAAAAAAAAAAATGTCATGCTCACAAGGAAAAAAATAACTGTTAAAAATTCTTTGTACAACAATATAATCAGCCATTACATATTTAGTCCACCAATTTTGATTGATTGAAAAAAGTAAACATGATTAATACTGAAAAAGAAGAATTCTGCAAAACCTCCAGAATGTAAACATTTTAAAAAATTCAATCAAACAAGAGTTTTTTACCTAGAAAAATACTAAAACAAAGCTGAGAATTATGAATTCAATTTCCTCAACTAGTGTTCAACTCAATTTTCTCAGTGCTGAGCTAATTTTAAGAAAGACAATAAATATTCAATAACAACATTTCTACTCAAATTAAAATGTCAAAATTATCTGCAAAACATGATCCAAGAATTTGAGCTAAATATGAATGGGTTAAAATATGACATTACTAAAGATCAAGAAACTAATCTAAATATTTAATGCTACATAGTGAAAACCTCCATGAAAGAGAATCAGAGTTAACAAAAATACTTGTCAAATATTAATAATGACAAGAAGATTATAGAAAATGTACTATTGTCTCAAGCATTCGATATAAACAAGCCAAATAAACAGTACATTCTATAAAAGCACATCAGTCTGTGACAGTATTTATCACATAAAAAAAGCATCGAAAAAAATTTGGACATTCACTGATTACATAGTTGAGAAATGAAAACTTTATGTTTGCAAGAAAAAAATAACTGTTAAAAATTCCTTCTTAACAATGTAATCAGACATTACATACAGATACATATTTCGTAGTAATAATTACACCTCTGGCTTACCAACAGCAAAAAATTAATTTTTATTCTCAAAATTATTTCAATATGTGTAAATGTTATGAAATTTAGAAATACATTAGTCTCAACAAATTGAAACCTGAAAATCTCTATTTTAATTTTCTTCCCATCTATACTTAATGAAAACTTACACAAAATCATAATATCATACAAATAGCATTCCAAAAAATATTCTCCCAATAATAAGTTATATACAGTATGTGGGCTTTAAAAGAATGCTGAGTAAGTGTATTTAATAATATGAACTATTATATTTAACATACGAGATAAAATTTAATTAATTACTCACTCCTGTTCAATATTAAAAATATGCAAGAAATTTCTCAAGTCAAATCCAATGTCACAATCTGAAATCGAAACATTTTTTAATGTAGTTAGTTCCATGAATATCTAAGGGTAAAATTATAATGAGAAATATCAAGAGTCACCTCAACAGCTATTAAATAAATGGGTTTAATAAACTTCCATGCATAGTAGTATAAAACTCCAAGCGATAAAATCAAAGGGAGTTAATCATGCACTTGAGTATTAGATGTGCATACAGTTTTTCAGGTTTATAAGACTTTTAACAATGTAATATAAATCCCAATAATTAGTAATGAGTATTATAAATTTGATAATAAAAAGAGAAAGTAGAATGAAAGTAATACTAGAACATACAAAAAATTGAGGAACTTTTAAATTCCTTTCTAATTATCATTGAGGCATCTCCCAAAGAGACAGTGGGAGATGTCTTAAAATATACACATATACTTGCCCCTTTAATATGCACATACACTTTGGAATCCCAGTCAGTCAAAATTTCTGTTAGAAGAAGCAACAAAGTCATAGGTGCAGCATTATGATAAGATTCCACTTCACATGCCCCTTAGTATCTAATTACCTACAAATCAATCTAGTAATTTCTAAATTCCATTTACTTTTCTTATCTATCCTGATGTGATTTTTCCTCAGATGACGAATTTGCAAAGTTGAAACAATACTGAACTTCTAAAATGAAATCTGACATTAACTCACAGCATGAAGTAGCAAAAGAAGGCATGTGATCCTGGTTAACATCTTTATATGGATTATTTCACAAGGTTTATTTATTTTGAAAGAAACACAAAATAAAATATTTCAGTTTGCATTCTCAAAATAAATACCAGAACTTTTTGAGCATCATAAAAGGGACAATATTCGATTTTGCCCCTCATAAAAATAGACTTAGTAGATACTATTATTATTAAACTGAATAAAAAAACATTACGTACAAGTTAAATAAGAACAAACAAGAACTATCAGAAATTTCTGAAGATAACTGTTTTTACATATCTTAGAATAATATTCATTAATTTCATCTGAAGTGAGTGCAACTGAAATAATTCATTTGCAGTACATAAAATATGAAGGAATGAAGAACAATATTTAAACAGTTATTAGAAAATAAAGGTGAAACATATTTAATACAATATACTTCTAAGAATGATTCAAGAGAAAACTAAACATTACATTATATATATTTATTGAAAATATGTCATGAAAAAAGAAGGAAAACAATCACGTGTAATATTCAACATCACCTCAAAACTTTAAAATTCATTTTAATAACTACGAAACAAAATTTCTTTGCATTGCAAGATAAAAAATTCATGATCTGCAGAAAAGATTTTACATCCTAACAAGAGAAAAGTACACAAACATTGCTCTATTATTGTGAAGACTTCAGATAGAATGTTTTATTCTTATATTTGTATGTCTACGAATAAAGTTTACTTTTAATATAACAAGAAAGCATTTAGCATTCTTAATAAATAAAAAAGCACTTCTAAAAAATGTTAGACATAAAATTTTAAATTGAATATTTTTCTATTTTGAATATTTTCACAGTAAATTCCAATACATACTGGAAAGATAGTTAGAAATATTTATTATTTATCAAAAAAGAATTCTATATTCAGACATGTGCTGTGGTTATAATATTTTCTAATGCAGTAAATTCACTTGGTTAGCACTTTATAATATGATTCGTTCTCAAGCTTAAAACTAATGTTAATGATTATTAATCTATTATTATTTCTCAGACTGAATGTGATAATGGACCCTGCTTAAAGATTTTTGAATAAAATTGTTCTAAAAATTGAAAAGTAGAAATTTAATTACTTTCAAAAATGTTTCAATCAAGAAATATATGCCCAGTAATGAGTAATATACAATTTATAAGCTTTCAAAGAACATAGACTCAAGGTGCATATAATGCAAACTACCAAATTTAACACTACAAGCGGTTTAATTTTACCGAAAATAATACTATGTCCAGAAATGTGAAAGAAAAAATATCTTTTGAAGCAGTACATTTATTTAGTTCATAATTCAATGCACAATGACAGAATTAAAGCATCGGGAGAAGATTATTAAATGCTATATTATTACAAATGGTAGCATGTGTAAAAAAACAAATATCTAATTTAAATATTATTATTCCTTTTCTCTCCGCCGCCAATCCCCCCCCCCCAAAAAAAAATACCAAAGTAATTCATAACATTTAGTTTTGAATATTTTTTAAAACAATAATAAGTGAAAAGAAAAATAATCATATTTTATTTTTGGTAACATTACAGTAAAAAGGAAATCACCGTAATAAAAATGAATAAATGTGAGTAAACAAGTAATTAAATTAATTTATTCTGCTAATTTTATTTTTTTAAATTTTTATTTATTTATTTGCTAGTTTTGCAAAATTTTAGTATAAACCAGAAAATAGTTTCCAAAAAGCTTACCACAGGTAGATTTTTCAATCTCAAAGCAGAAAACTTTGTTCTACAACCAGTGAAATCTGAAAGGTAAGAAAACAAAAATTTTCTCATACTGAATACTCAAAGAAATAAATCTAATGTTCATAAATAACGATTACACAGATGTGTTTGTCTGCTTATGATAAGACTGAAAAGGATTTGTCAAGAGACATTAATCATCTTTCATTGGTTGTTATTCATTAACTTTTGTATTTAAAACCAGATTAGTAAGATAAATTTATCTCATATTAAAAACAAAATTAAACCTTAAAGAATAAATTATGTCTTTGGATTCTATGGGGCATGAAGACAAATGGGAGGCAATCTAGAAAAGTGGTGAATTTCTTGAGGCCATGGGTGCTAAATTATTCAGGTAAATTGTATTGATTAGAAAGTATTTTGAACTAAACTTATTTGAGCTTTTAAATTCAACTTTATGCTTATTTTATTCATGTAATATATATATCTAACAAATAAAATTTTTGCCCTTTATATTTTTATTTTACTTTTTTTTACAATATAAAAGGATAAAACGAACAGTGATTTCTTCTTGTCCTTATATTTTTCTATAAGGACGATAACTATTTGTTATCACAAATAAATTATGAACCCAATCAAATTTTTTTATATTTAAATTTGGGAAATAATGAATAATTCTCTCCTCTAATGTTGTCAAATGGTCAATAACAATTTTATGAATAGTTTTATAAACTCTTTTGGGACTGACTCAAACTTTTCCAAATTGCCTTCCTAAGCTTTATTCTTATATAAAGCCCTTTGTTTTTGGAATTCCACCAGTTTATCTGTCGAGTTTAATATATTTTCTTTCGGCCCTTGCATACTTGAATTTATTTTATTAAAAAAACAGAAATGTCTGATAAGTAAGCTAGTTTAGCACACAATATTTCATCTTTCAACAAATGAACAAAATCATAATTTTTATTTTGTTCAAAAAACATTTTTATTTCATCTTAATTCCAACACATGAGATAAAACTTTTCCTCTGTTCAACCATCTTACTTCCGTATGCAGTAACAAGGATTCGTACTTGGCTTCCATAGCTTGATATAAATTACTAAATAAGTGACTTTTTAATGCTCCTGATTTTATATAATTAACCATTTTAACACATTGTTCCAAAACTATTTTCAATTCTGATAGCAAATATTTTGTAACAAGAGCTTCTCGATGCAAAAAACAATAGGTAGCTAATATATCTTCATTCAGTTCTTTAAGATGTGCTACAAATCCTTTTAGATGCCCAGTCATAGCTCGGGCAACATCTGTGCAAATGCCAATATATGAATTTAACACTTTTAATTTCTTCTAAATATGAACTAATTACATCAAAAATATGTTTGCCTGTTGTAAAATTAGGTAACTCACAACAACATAATAATATGCAATATTTTATTGAGGAGTGGTCATGGGGATACTGAGAACACTTGAAATTTCTTCAGGTGGGGCAAATATTTCACTTTCTGGAAGGTCACAATTATCAAACATAAGAACAGTTAAAAACTGTTTTTCTAGAAAACAGTTTTTAACTGTTGTAAAAACGACAGTTTTCTTTTATAGTGTAATTTTCTTTAATTTAAACAAACTTTACTCATAGTAAAAAAAAGCATTATAATTTTTACTATACATATTTCTAAAATTTTGTGGCACACTTTAAGAATTTGGTGGCACATAAAAGTGCCACAGTACAGTGGTTGAGAATCACTGATCTAAGAAATCCCATAAACAGAAACATATTGCTTAAAATTCAGTGGAAGCTATATTTATAGTTTTAATTAAAACTCTGTTGTCTGGTATTCATGAATTCAAAGTGAACATAATAAAATAGATTCGAAAATTCCTGAATTGTATGCAACAACTAAGCAATAATTCATTGTTTTAAAAAATAATAATGAGAACAGTAAAACTAAGCTTATATATATTAAATACAAATTTATTTAGAAGTTAAAAAATGATTTTGAGTCTCAACTAATACATTTAAAATCTAAGAAAAACTTAATTTATTTTTAAATTAAGTTTAAGTTAAGTTTAATATTAAACCTAATTTAGATTTTTAAATGAAATACTTTTATGGAATTTTTTTTCCATTATAAAATATATATTTAAAACGGATACAGTGATTAATGGAGCAAAATGTTACAAATGCAAATAAATTTCTTGGCAAGTGAAAAGATTTTAAATAAATTAATTTAATTTAAAATCTCTGCTGGAAGTACAGCAATACATACATTACTATTCTGATTGGTCATAATATTTATGTTTGAAAACTCATTTTATATCCCACACTATAAGGAATACAATGCACTGTGAATTATGTTTATTTTAAACATTTTCATTAGATTCCATTTTTATTTAACTACCTGATATTTACATTTCATTAAATGATATTCACAATATGCCCAACTTGTCTAAATACAGGAACTTGTGAGTGAATATAGTCGGATTTCTAAAAAAATAAATTATTACAGCATCATTTGATATTGAGGAAATCCTTGTGGATTATGTAAGGATATAGAGCTGTGTTATGTAACAAAAATTTTGCATAAATGTAATTACAGAAAGACTATATAAACAAAACTTGCAAACATAATTATGGCAAATATTAGAATTATTATTGTACATAATTCTGCTTACATTACAGCATTTTCCGAAACAATTCTTCTTATAATATAACATGATTAAAGAATAGTATTGAGTAATTAAAATTTTAAAGTAAAAATAAATGATTTTTCCTCTTGGAAACATTTGACACTACTTTAAAACAATTAAATGAATGTATTCTGTTTAACTTTCAACGGATTAAATCCTTTACAATATATGACATTTAACCATTTCATTTCAAGTGATTCATCTTGAGAAAAGCCAAAAAAAAACCCAGACTTTTAGGCCATTCCTATTTCTGTTACAATTTGGAACACAGCAGATTAAAGCATTTGCATGCCATATTTCTACAAAACTTGAATAAATTTTCTTCCAAACAACAAAACCTGCTTTCCTTTATCTCCACAAGCACAAGACTGACCATTGGTTAAAAAGATGCCATGAGAAGAGAAGAGTTCATTTCTTATCAGTAAACCTGACAAAAGAAAATTTTTTCCCTTGGTCCCCAAATTCACACTCACTCATGCCACCACTTGGTGCTGCATCATAAATATTTGTAATGTAGGTATTCTAGCTTTGTCTATCAGTGGTTGTGGCTCTGCTTACCGGACAGTAAAGAGCTCTGCTCCTGTGTAATGATACAGAATGCTGATGATATGTAAGTAATGCTGATTATGTACCATTTCCTGAATTTTTACAAATTTACATTTACTGAATTCGGTATACAATGCTATAAAAGTGCGTTGTTTCAGAAGAAGGCAAAAGTGGTAATTCGTGCAATATCCAATCCAGTATTAAAATAGATATTTTAAATTGTGTGATATAATTTAAAAAAATCTATAGGCTCAAAGATTAGAGAAAAGCATATTATAGATTCAAAGCCTTGCTGATAAAATACAAATGTATATAAAAGTTTCTTATTAATGTCTAATACTGAGAAGGATTTCAAAGCTTGGCAAAATGATATAATCAAACAGTTTAAAACTGAATTTTGATTATTTATAATATGGAAAGGCTTCTATAAGTGACTGGACATTTACTGAATAAAGTTATATTTCATGATGTTATGTAAATAGATTTGAGATTTAGTTCCACTCATTCTAGTTTGATTAAATATATGTATGTATTAGTGTCATTAGAAAATTTAATCTAAAGAGAATAAATAGCTTTGCATTTATACATTTCATCACTTCAACCTGTATGAATTAAAATCAATGAATACAATTCACAAGAAAAGGTTTTTATGAATTTGAATCTCAAGGGACTAACATTTCAAACCTAAAACAGGTGAGAGAAACTGAAAATCTTTATTTTCTGATAATTTCATATCTCTAATTCAACAAATAATGAAGTAATTAGAGCACAAGGAAAACATTTAGAATATTAGAACTGTATAGTAATGTAACCATTTAGATACTAAAAAAAAAAAAAAAAAAAAAAAAAACTGTACATCTAAAAATGAATATGGAAAAATTACAGAAACTTTTTTTTTTTGTTTGCTTTTTGCAGGAATTTGTGAATTGAAAAAAGAAGTGAAAACAGGCACTGGAATTGTTATTATTATTATGCTACTAAAGATTCCAGTAATTTAGTTTAAAGTAAATATAACTTCAAATAATTTTTTTAAAAAAACTTACTATTGATAGATTTTTCAGTCTCAATAATGTGGAAGGCTTCGATGTCTGTAGTCTGGAAGAAAGAATAGAAATTTTTCTTAATGATGCATAAAAACAAAAACAACATTTTCAGTTGTCAAGAAAGGTTCAACTTTAAGCTATCTTCAATCTGTTGATCCTAGAATTAATGCTTCTTTATGAAATAAACATTTATTGAAATAATGTGCATTACATTTCAATGGTATCTACAGCTTTAAAGAATGTTCTTATTTTAATTTTCATATTTTTTTTTGCAAACTATTTCTGAATGTTTGCTATTTGGTGTGCCAATGTTGTGGAAAAATCTTGTTGATCAGCTAGATGAATAATATCTTTGTTGGTTCAGTGTGAAAGGCTTTATTTATTAGAGTGTAAGAAAGAAATATCCTGATTAGGATACAGCAACACAGCATATACCACACAGTTAGAATGTACCTAATTGCATGTTACGTAATCTAGTTTCAGAATTATAACATCATATTAAACTTGGTTAATTCATTATGTTATTAATATTTTCAATTATTTGTTTTGAATCTGGTCTGAAATATGCATATATGGGTGTTCTGAATATAATCTTCACCTTTGCCCATGTGTGCTTGATAGACCTACTGCAATTAAAAGCTTTAAGTGCTACCCAACAGATTCTGGAAGGATTAACATACCATTTTTCACATCATAATAATGATAACAAAATTCCTTTGTCAGATGAAAATAAACAGAACTTTATATGTAATAATGAAAATTAATATAAAATAAACTTGCCAATATCACGAACCTTCATACTCGGACAACGATGCAGGTATACAAAGTACTGTTGCTTCCCCCGATTCTGGAAATATATGGAAAATGGAGATCACTGTACAAAAGTGAAATGAATTTGCTTTTAAAAGAAGACTTTTATGAATAGCTTTAGTTGTGATAACATTATTTTACTTTTATATTTACATTATTTTACTTTTATATTTACATTATTTTATTATTATTCTGATTACTTTTTTATTGTACTAATTTTGTAACAGTTTTCCATTTCATATAGTTTCAATGTGACTTTAATGCTATATAAGTATAGAAATTCAATTTTCACTTTATCATGAAATTTAGAGCTGATTTTGAAAAAACAATGCCAGATAAAGAATCAACATTACAAAATAACCTGCAGTATCAATGACATTAAAATCAGTGTTGAGTAATGGATTATCATTCACTTAATAGAAAAATCAATTAACAAAATAACAACATGCGGAATTTTTTTATAAAGTTTAAAAATTCAATATACAAAAATCTATCAATTATATATATTATAACATGCATAACATATTTGACTAATACTCAATACAGCTAGTATTTAGAGAAACCAAGGCAAACATGAAGAGAATGCTTTGATGAAAAAAAGTGTGCACCACATTAAAAAATTAAGTAGGAAGTCAGTGGCATATATAGAAAATTTAATAGGTTCCATAACAAAAGATATTTAGAATGTCTCCCTGTGGCCAATTCAACAAGAATAAAGTAAGAAACTAAAAGCAATGTTTGCTTATTCTTTAATTTTAGTAACTATCATATTGAAAAAATCTCTAAGTAGGCAAAAGGCAAGAAACATCTGAGAGTTTAATTTCTATTAATTTCATTATTCTTGTTCAAGAAAGAAAATTACACAGAGATTCAAAATATTTTATTTAAAGGATGCCAGAAAAGGAAAGAAAGACAAAATAACTATTTTTTAAAATGAAAGAAGAAATAACTATTTTTATAAGCATTAAGATACAAAGAAATTCATTACAAAGCATGAATAATTTTTAGTAAATGAGGAATAGATTTAATTTATTTTGTTACCATAGATTCCAACATTTTACCTTGAACCAGGAAATATTAAAAATACATGAAAGAATTGTCAAAATTTAACACTCAGTAGATTCTTCAGTTTCAGACTGTGCAGTAATCGCTGATTTCAGTTCAGGAAATTCTGAAAAAAAAAAGATTTTTTTTAACAAAGTCAATGAGAAATTTTTTTTTATACATAACAGAAAAATATAATCATGAACATAACAAATATAAAAATATTTTTAAAAATTTTACAGTATTCAATACAGAAAATCTATGAACTAACTTAAGATACATTATAATACACTCAATTTTCTTATTTATAAACAGTACGGAACAACAGATTACACAAATAAATGATTCGACGGAATTATAAACTAAGAACAAAAACCTTTATCTACATTAACAAATATGCTTCTGCTTTAATACAAAGTTCCATTTACACATGGTATTGTAAAAAAAATCATTCAGAATGACACTGATTTATTAACGTTTCATCATAATGTATTCACAAAAAATCTACAATGCGGATCTAAACTGCGCCTATCCCCAGCCTCCTCCTAGCGAGTTTTGTAAAAATTCCTCCGTTTTCATATACCCTCTCCCTTGTGTTCACAAGCTCTGAGCTGAAAAATCAAATGCCTCTCCGATCAGCAGAGAATGCTCTCTTTAGCTACCCCATCCTCCACTCACTCCTAGCGCCTGACTGTTCTTTATGAATCTTCGCCGAGTTTTCTCCAATGTACAATAGATGGCGCTCCCAGTTCATCTGTAATTTGAAAAACCGCCGAAATGTGCTCCTCCTCCTCCGGATGTTACGAGCTGAAGAATGAGCGAGTTTGGAAAACTGAGGGAGCTTTTATCCGTACCTTTTTCTTCTTTCGATTCTCACTTTACTTACAAATATCACTTTCCATTATTATTCTGAATCTCACATCGAAAATTTATGTAAGAAAAAATCTGAACGAAAAATTTCTACTTGTATTCATTGCCTACCTACACAAAATGGCTCCCAGAACAAATACTAAAAATGCACCTTTCCCTCTTCTTTTTTTTTTCCCCTTTCTTTTTGAAACACGAACTGTATTTTTTTTTTTTTTTCTAATCCTTTATGCCGAGGAGTGCAAAGAGTGAAAGTGCTATTAAACCTTAATAATAGCTTTTTGAAATTGATATGATTTACACAACACAAATTGCTTCACAACAGCCATTTTATACAGACTGCTCCTGAATATAAAATGTTAATAATAGCTTTTTGAAATTGATATGATTTACACAACACAAATTGCTTCACAACAGCCATTTTATATAGACTGCTCCTGAATATAAAATGTATCATAAGAATGTTCCAAAAACAACTTTTATATAATTAGCTTGAAAGCTTTATGTTAAACTTCTAAAATTAATAGTTTCAAATAAGGCCCAAATAAAAAAATCAAAGATCGTTAGTGTGGAAGATTTAATTCATTAGTAAAATACAAATAATCATTTATACTTATATCATACTTAGAAAAAACAATGTGTAAAAATCTCCTAATCCATCAGAAAGGCATATTATATATATATGTAACATATTTTGACTTAAATAGAATGCAGGTTTGAAGACATAGACGAGACGTTGTATTTTTAATTCCGTTTTATTCTCTCTCGGGAGGCAAACATGATTATTTACAAAAACGCACAACGCAGCACAAAAACAGAAGGCAAAGAGAGCCGAAAAAAAATGATCGCTCGCCTTATATAGCATAGGATTTCCGGCCACGCGCCGAGGGAATGACCTTTGACACCTGTTCAAGGGTACCGAAGTATCACTCTCATTTGAAACGTAGTTCTTGATGGCGCATTATTTTTACAAAGGAATTAATTAAACCGATAGTGGAATTGGATCACGAAATAAGAAAATATTTTAGAATGAAGCTACTATGGGCTAAATTAAGATAAAATCTTGGAAATTAATTAAATTGAAATAAGAATTAAAATATCATTACATTTATATATATATTCGAATAATAATGAAAAGGCTTATATGTATAATATATTTCTTTTTTGCCTTTATCATATTGAAACTCTGAATATTGAAATAAATCCTTTGTTAACACATATAAAATCATTCGAAAGCCTTGGTAATTAATATCTTCAATATTATTCAGAATTAATTCATGCACGGTGGCGTACCTAGGATGGGGCAAGCAGGACGAGTTTTCTGGGCAATTTACCCGGGGGCGCAAAATTGTAGAATAAATTAGACGAATTCAATAAAAAGTATTTATATTTCACTCTTATTCCTCAAATATAAAGTGAAACTTTTTAAAAACTAAAATGAACAACCCCCGACCTTCATTTTAATATTTATATATTTTCAGTTATCACGATTAATTCCCAGACTCAAATAACTGCTTCTCTTCTGTACATAAACAGCGTTTCTGGTATAGACAAGCGAATCGTGAACGTTTAAAAATACTTGCTTGATTAGTAAATAAAGGCAACTGTATCTCCGCAATATAAGTGAATCATGCGAGTAGAATTTGAAAAAACTAAACTCAACTTGAAATCGGACTTCACATCAGCTCAGAAGGTCATAATTTTGTTCACCAAACATTCATATCAATCAGCAAAAAAACTATTTGTATTTTGAAATGCCTATAGTTTCTAATCAGACTATTAGTTAGTACAGTTTATAATGTTTAGAATTGCTGTAAATTAAATGAGAACCGGGAATAAATTTCATTAATAACAAAAATGCCAAGTGTAGAAATTATCAGCAAAGAAAAAAAAAAGCTTTTTTATGTGATGGCAGAGATCTAAATAGAATAACGAGCTAATAACCATATATGTTTGCTACTTTTTGAAGTTGAAATAGTGATTTAAACTATTACGCTCCAAATTCAATTCAAAACAGCTAAGAAAAAAGCATATATATATATATAATGTAATTATATTTCAACTCAAATTTCAATTTAATTAATTTCCAAGATTTTATCTTAATTTAGCCCTTAATAACTTCATTCTAAAATATTCTCTTATTTCGTGATCCAATTTCACTTTCTCTACTTAATTCAAGAGAAGCTTCATAAAATTGCTGAATCGACTAAACGTCGACACATTCTCACGCTCCGAGTGAAGGGGCAGAAAAATGTCCGATAAGCACATTCTTTTTAAAAGATCCCTGTTTTTCCCTTACTTGTGATTGACATGCGTCAGAAATAACCATCAGAATCTTGTTAATATATTAGCACTATGAAGAAATATTTTCCCTATCAAAATCTTAGGTTGTATAAGACGAGGGATAATTTATTTCGTTCTTTTTCGACTTCTGCTTTTGTGTCACTCTGTGGCGGACGTGCCTTGTCCGCGTCTCTGCTTCTAATTAATTATGCTTTCACGGAATGGATATTAAAATTAATTTAAAAATGTAAAAAGTCTTTTCACTGTCTTCGAAACTGCATTCTGCTTATATATATATATATATATATATATATATATATATATATATATATATATATATATATATATATATATATATATATATATATATATATATATATATATATATATATATTGGTTCATAATATTACTATTGCCTACGAAAACAAATTCTTAGCGTGAGTTAAGCTCTATTTTACAAATGATTCAATTAAAGAATTTCTTGCAACCGATAATCATTTCATTGCTGTATATCTACAGTTATATAATCTCATTAAACACCAGAAAGATAAAATTTCATAAAAATTTTATTTTCCTTTAGTAAAGTTTAGTGCCGATTTTTTTTTTAATGCAGTGTTTTAATTCATTGTCCCCGTTTCATTTCAAGGTAACAACTTTTATTTTTTAAATTGTTTAGTTTCATATAATTTCTAATAAACGTAAGGATTTCAATCAGCATTCTATTTTTATTTCTTGATATTTTCAATGATTATAGCATCGATTATTGAGTAATTTTTTAAAAATTTAATTCAATTTTATTCCGAGTATTTGAAGTATATTTTCTTTTAAAATAATGCATCTCTTTATACAATTGCAATTTCTTCTAAAACAATGCTCTTTTGAAAGCTTTACTTTGTTAAATGTTCAATTCAATATTAAAATAAAAAGAATCCTAAATCTATAATCAGTTTCAATTTTACATTACCAAATGCTACCTCTAATTTGATTTTAAAAAAAAGGAACATGATAATTATTTTTAAAAATGCACTCCCAAATTGGATTTCTACTTTCTTCAATTTCGTGTATATCCATATTCAAAGTTAAAACCAGTTATCTCTAGAACTTTGTATTAAAAATTTTTTTCAATATCTGCTTAAAGCAAATATCTCTTTATTTAGAATTCAATTTCAGGTTTAATTCAAACATTTCTTTTTGTAATACTCCTAAAAAATGTGATATAGCGAATTCTTTTAAGAATCCATATTCAAAGTTAAAACCAGTTATCTCTAGAACTTTGTAGTAAAAAAAATTTTCAATATCTGCTTAAAGCAAATATCTCTTTATTTAGAATTCAATTTCAGGTTTAATTCAAACATTTCTTTTTGTAATACTCCTAAAAAATGTGATATAGCGAATTCTTTTAAGAATGACTCGTTTAATTTATTAGATGTTTATAAATTATATAATTAATCCATTTATATCGAATAAGTGAATAACATAATTTAATAGTTACAGATTTTTAAGCCTCCAAATAATGAAAATCTCCATTTGCTTATGAAATGTACAGTTAAAAATATTTACAGCTTTTGAAGTTACGAAAATCGCCTACAAAATTAATGTACTCAAAGAAGACATGGAAATTCTAATACTGAAATAAAAGATAGCTTATGCTTAAAATCACGGAGAGAGAGAGAGAGAATCTAATATTTGTAAGCTATAAAATCACTTACTGTTGTTTCATTACTTAAGGTTAAAGTGATTGATTTAAAAAATTATGTGACATACAGTAATCTTTTTCAATTG
This sequence comes from Argiope bruennichi, assembly GCF_947563725.1. Taxonomy (NCBI): domain Eukaryota; kingdom Metazoa; phylum Arthropoda; class Arachnida; order Araneae; family Araneidae; genus Argiope; species Argiope bruennichi. The sequence goes on from NC_079162.1 coordinate 109,178,685, forward strand.
AAAAACAAATGACTTAAAGATTCTATTAAGTAAGGAAATGGATCAGGCAAATTTTAAAAATGAAATTACAATAAAAAATCCTGCCTAAAAATAATTTTAAAAATTTGTGAAATTGCAGAAAACTATACAATCAAATATAGCATTGAAAATCTGAATGTTTGAAATTTAAATTAGTATAAAAAGTTTTGAATGTAAAAGTAGTGTATTTGATAGTTATCTTTGTGTGAGATATTTTCAGAAGTTATTTCTAAAACCATCAATATTTTGTTTATTTTTTTAATAATTAACACTAGTACCGAAAACTTTCTTTGAGAAGTTCGTTCTCATTCTCCAGAATATAATTGTGTCAAATTTGATAACATTAATTTCTAACAATTTGATCTTTAATGCATCAACCTATAGACAAGCAAGAGATATATATCTCCGCTTGTAGTATTAATAATAGATGTATAATTACCGCATTATGAATATTAAATACAAATGTTTCCTTCATTTAAAAAGCATCATAACGATATATCATAAAAATGTTTTTAGTTTTAAAATCATTTCAATCAAGTTTCGAATGAAAATTTTCTAGTCTTGCCCGGAAATATCTGAGATATTAATAATTAAATTACAAAAGATTTAAATATAGAAATTCAAACAATTATTTTTGTAAAAATTTGATATATTAGAAAAATATAAAATCAATATGCATTCCATTGATCTCGTCAGGGCCGGAATCAGGCTTGCTTTGAAGGCCCCTGGCTATAATGCCAGTCATGACTTTTTCAAATGCTTTTACACATTTGAACAACAGTTTTATTAATAATTGCCTTTAAAACTGTTACATAAATTACCTAATTTTTATAACTAGTTTTATTAATCCGTTTGAATAATTAAGATATACTGGGCATCTACTTGGTAAATTTTTTTATATATATAATTATTTAGACTTAATTTTAACTCCTATCCCGGTATAACATTTTTAAGAGAGGGATATGAGGTTTATGTCTTAAAAAATTTGGACTGTTATATTGTTTGTTCTGGGCGCTATTTTATGTAGTTAAGCCTCTGTTCAAGCATTAAATTTATCTATCAATATTTACATTTAAAAATATATCTAGCAATCTGAGACAAAGTTAAAACACATTACATGGAATAAAAAAGTATGTAATTACACAAAAACTCAAGGATCTGATTCAAAGATGAATTAAAATTAACGCATTACTAATTAGTCTATGGCATGTAAAATTGCAACTTTAAATGTCAATTTATCAAAAGGGATATAGCATTTCCGAAAAATTTCGAAGGCTTTTAGGGGTCGGAGATATTATAAATTCGCCATCTTTGATTTTAACGATGCGAAAATGTTTATGATTCCGTTGAAGTAAGTTTATACGCAAAGTTAAATCATTGCCTTTTTTTTTTTTTTCTTTCTCGCGTTGAAACTCCGAGATACGAAAATATAAGCTTTACTTAGCTAAAACATCTTTCGTAGCTTGCATTTGATATTACAAACTAAAGTATCAGCAGAGCTGTTTCACATAACTTAAAAGCAAAGAAATAAATTTAAGAATGTGAGGAGGATTGATTAATTCATAATGTTATTTGTCATGATCTGCCTCCATGTAAGGGTTTGGAAGCAATCACTCTTCGGTTATATCAAAAATATATCTTTATTAGACACAACAACATTGCACGCTCTGTCCATCGGAGCTACTCTGGTTATGTTTCTTTCCCGCTCCCCGAGAGGCGGGAAACCGAGTCATTTTGCGCATTCAAGGCCATTTTATGATTAATGGAGATGAAACGCACATCAAACTTTGGCGCGCTTTCTCTGAGAGAATTAGAACGATCGCTACAAATGTTTCTGTGGGTGGTAAAAACATCAGACAGATATTTGGTTAATACACATACACCATCTTAAAACATAGTACAGATTTTTGCTGATTATAATTTCCATGAAAGATCCTTTTATTTTTAATGAAGATTATTTCCGGTTTTTTTCGCATTCAAAAGCACAAGTCCAAATTCCAAAAGATCGGTCGTTCAGAATGCATTGGATCTTTTCTGATTAACATTGATTTCAATGAAAGAAAATAAATGTGCTATTTCAGGCTTATTTATATTTAGTCTGGCGTCGAGGTTTTTCTGTCTTGGAATGACACTTCAAAACACACACACACACACATTGAAATTTAGTTTTATTATGAGCATTATTATTTTATCTCGAGATATATGTCTCAGCTACATCAATCAAATATAATTCCTAATATTCATGATTCGATTTTCAGAATATTTGAAAATACCCTAAAAATATTTTCAGATATTTGAAAATCAAATCTTTTCTAAAACGCATATGATATTGATAGATTCTGAAATTCATACAAATCATCGTTATGCTGTTATTTAGTTAGTCGAATGTCCATTGTTTTCGTAAGAATCAAAAAACAAACCTATTTCTTTCTAAATAAATCCGAAAGACTTAAAATCTCTACTTCTTGCTATCCATAGGGAAAAAACAGTTGTCAAGTATGAGTTTTGTTATAATTTATTCTGTTAAACCGTAAAAAATGAGAGCTCTAGAATAAAATTTTATGACACAGCAACGATTTTTTAAATTTAATGCGCATGCAAGTACCATTTTATAGTTATACTTCAGCATCAAATATTTGTTCGTTAATTAACAAGTTATAGCCATATATAGGGGTAAAAAAAATTAAACTTCTAGAAATTATAAAATGATATCACAATTTGTACAAGACCCCTCATTAGTCAACAATAGTTTGGATGTTAGAAACATGGTAATACAACAAACTTCATGAAGTAAAGAAACACTTGATTGCAAGAAGGGTAAGGAAATATTAATCTGCTCTTATTCTTCACTTTTGACCATTATGGATTTTAAAAGAACAAAATGCGCGAAAGAATTGGAGGATTAAAAGCTTTTATCAAAAGATATGGAAAAAAAAATGGAACATTGTTTCTTCCGATTGAAAAATTTTAGCTTTCCCCATTTATCCGACTAACTGCCAAAAAGAAACATATAAAAATATAGTAAAGATGAAGGAGGTAAGCTTAAAAAATTATACAGTTTTAATTGGAACAGGAATAAAGTATGTACAATTTTGCATTTTCTTTTTGTCATTTCTACAGTAATTAATTCATTTAATAATTTTTTTAACTTTCGATTCTTTTGTCAACATTGACCATTATACCAAAATTTTAATTGAAAAGGAAAGGAAAAGAAAATATTAATTATTATGAAAAATACGTTTGAATATAATACAAGAAAAAAGGATTCAATATAACTCAAGGAATAGAGCGCTATTAAACTAACTGAGACTAAGTCTTTAAAATATAGTAAAAATTTGATATCATTAAAAAATAAATATATATATATATATATATATATATATATATATATATTTCAACAATGTAATTATGACTATAGAAGTAATTTAATTTTATAAATTATTTTTAATTGGATAAGAAATTAATTTACTAATTGCTTGGAAATGTGAAGTACATGAAACTTAACTTGCATATTACTTAACTTTTATTATTATAATATATTAATATAATATTCTTTTTTAATAATATCATTACTAAATGGATCTTTATGCAAAATTGCATTACATCAAGAGCACAAAAAAATTAAGAACTATTTGCTAAAGTGGATGCACAGCAACCGTTTCACACCTAAAAGATCAACGAATCATGACATTTGCAGAGAAGAAATGAATGGGTAACCGATGTTGGTGAGCTAAAACTTGGCATATCACATATCTACAATATCGGAAGTATCTCCAATAATTAATATCTAGCATGAATATGAAAATAATCCTTCAGAATAGCATGTTAAGACCAAAAAGTTTCCTTCAGATTTATTATTGAGAAATATTTTATGTATAAACGATGTTATTTTGGATTACTAAATTCAAAAGTTAAGAACAGAGTCATTAAAAAATATTTTGAAAATAAAAGGTTATTAGAGAAAAGAAGAAAATTACCAGTATTGCAATGACGCTAATCAGGAACAAGGAACAGCAGACAAATTTTTTTAAGCACAAACCGTCTATACAGGAAAACTAATATTCAAATAATTATTATTTGATTAAACTTTCAAATGTTAAATATCAGAAAATGATAGAAGCATAGAATAATAATTCCAAACACATCGTGACTGCAATTTAAATATACACCTAGCAACAACAATTTTAGAGATTTTTCAACAGCAGCCATAGGATTAAAAAATTAAAGATGATCTATTATTGTCTTATATTTTTATTTCAATTAACTTAATCTATTGAAAAAAGTAAATAAAATTATTATTAATAAAAAAAGACAAATTCTGTAAAACTCTCAAAATGCAAAACTCATTTTTAGGAATTCAAGCACACACGAGTTTTCTAAAGAAAAATAGTGAAATAAATAAGCAATAAATTATGGATCTAACTTTCTCGACTAGTGTTCAACTCAATTTTCTCAGTGCCCATTAATTTTTTTATAAATTACATTTCTACTCGATTTAAAAATGTCAATAATAGCTACAAAACATAATCCAAGAAAATGAGCTAAAGATGAAAAAGTTAATATAAGATATTACTAAAAAAAATAGTTAATCTAATTATTCAATGATGTACAATCTTAACTTCCAATGAGGACAAGTGATGTTCACTTGAATCTTTGCATAAAATTAATAATGCAAACATGGATTACATTATCCAAAGCATCCTGTTTGATTAAGCCATTAAAAACATGCTTTAAAAGAACTCATTAATATAAATGTATTTAACAAATATTGAAAACACTGGAAAAAAAATCTAAACTCTCATTGATTATACAGTAAAAGAAAAGGCTGTACCACTCAGACGTGTGTCTCGTCAATATGGGAAACATCACTTCAATTCTCATAATTATTTCAATGTGTACATACATCAGGAAATTCTGAAACACACTGGTCTCAACAAATCAAAATCTGACAATTTTTTTTTTCTCATCATCTACACTTACAACAAACATATGTAAAATGATACAATATCATACACAACAAAACTTATTATCCAGAAAGAATTTATAAATAATATTTGGGCTTTAAAAGAACATGGAGGAAGAGTTCATTAAAATAAGAGTACATTTGCTTAACATTTCAAGCAAAATTTACTACTTCTGAATATTCAAAATATGTCTCATATTTCTTGAGTCAAATCCAAAAGCATTATCTGAAATAGACACATAATATACAATGAATAAGAAAAAAGTTGGACAGCAGGCTTACACGATTCCATCGTTTAATATTTTTGTTTGATGATAAGAATCTTGAACATATTATATACATGTAACGACGTTTTGAACTCTTAATTTAATCCAAATTAATTTCCAAGATTTTATTTTGATTTAGCCCATCGTAACTTCATTCTAAAATATTCTCTTATTTCGTGATCCAATTACACTTTCGGTTTAATTAATCCCTTTGTAAAAATAATGCGCCATCAGTAACTACGTATCAAATGAAAGTGATACTTTTGCCCTTATCAGAGGTCAAAACATATATTCCATCGGCGCATGGCAGGAAATCCCATATTATATAAGACTAGTGATCATTTGTTTCGGCCCTTTTTGCTTCTTTCTTATTTCTGCATTTGTGTCGCGCTGTAGCGGACGTGCTTTGTCCGCGTCTCTGCTTGTAAATAATTATGCTTTCACGAAATGGATATTAAAATTAATTTTAAAATATAACATGTCTCTTCGACGTCTTCGAACCTGCATTCTGCTTCAACCAAAATAATGTTGCATACATATATATATTAAACAAAGCATGAAAATTTAATTGCTTTTCAATTTATATCTATATATTTCTGCAAAGTAAAAATTTGGATAAAATGAAAATTCTAAATAAAATTCAAATAGCTACATACATTAAAATTAATCAGAACAATGAGTATTTTTTATGAAATTATTTGTAAAGTATAAAATAGGTGTTATTTTGATGTTTCATTACAGAAATAATTTAAAAATCATGCTTGTCTTTACTATACCAATATTATACACCAATTAAAAATAGAAATGGAAATAAACACATTAACAAAAAGACTATAAAACAGTATACTTTATTGCAAAACAAAACACATTAATACAATAGGGTTGTTTCATGCTCTTAAAAATCTGTTAAATACGGCAATTTTATGTATACTGAATTTTGAAAAATAAAGTCATTATTCTGGGTAAGAGGATGAGTTTTTATAATAGAGACATGGTTAGAAATGGAACAATTTTATTCCATTTAAATATTTGGTTAATATTTTAATGGAATTGGATTTTTTAATTAAAATTGTAATCAAACAATTATGAATTTATATACTGATATTTATAAAAATAAGAACAAATATGATATTTTCAAAATGTCCCAAAGTTACTATAGAAACATTTCCTTTAATTTTTTTTAGTACTTTAAGAACTGAAATTTAAAGTTTGCCCATTGACAAAGCATTTCCTTAAATAGATCCTGCATGAAAACGTTCTATGTTATATCAAATAAATAAAACAGAAGTCATCAATTCTAAAAAATAATTTTATTTGAAACTGATCCAAACAGAAATGCTGATTTATATTAGATTCTACACATGTCTGCTCCAGAATAAGTCTAAAGTTACTAATTAAAATAATTCTCTTAGATAAAGAAATAAACTTTTATGAAGGAATCATGTAGAAGAATTAAAATCCCAAATATAAAACAAGTTGCTTCAGCAAAGGAATTTCTTTTTATCTCGGGAAAAATACATAAAACTAAATTTTAGCTTGGGTATTTTCAAAAGTGTCAAGTAATAATAATTTAGCAAATTGTTGCTAAAATCATCGTACTTTCTTTAACTTTGCAGCTTTTTACAAAACCTAAATAGTCTATGTTATTGACAGACCTTTCCTTATTTCAGGCGCAGAAGAAATTTCAAAAGACCAGTGCAATAGTAAATGTCATGTGATTTTTATGTCACATGAATTAACCTCATTGCATCATTATATGGTTTGTATGAGGATTTAAAACCTCTTAGCATTAAATTCATTTTAATATCCATATTGTCTTCATATCGCCCCCCCCCCAAATACGAAGCATTGGTTACTTTTATGATCAACCTTTTCTAATTGAAGTAAAACACTAAATTCGATTGCTTGTGCATGGGAAAAAAATGTGGGAAATATTCCTTTTTCTAATTCAACAAATATTTCATCATGTGAAGATAAATCTATTCACATGATAGATTTATATATGCACAGATTTTAATGAACCTGGAAGTCAATCAGAAATCCTAAGGATAATAAATAGCAAATGAAGTTTTAGCTGATGAAGTAACTATTATTATTGATTCTTCAGAATTCCCAGGTGATTTTCTTCCTGACTGTAGTGTACAGGGGCTCAAATATTTTGCTGGATATATAGCACACAAATGCAGAAAATGATTGTTGTCTTGCCATTCAATTGGGACAAAGACTCGTAATTAACTTCGGCAAAAACAACAACAACAACAAAAACCCCTGGATTGAAGTTTTTTTAAGAGGTGGACTTCTTGTCTCTACTGATGAAGGGTTTTAATAGATAAATGCATTCTGTTTACAAAATAAAATTACCAATTTTGCAATCACATATATATAGCATAAATGATGAATATCATAATGCTCAAAAATTGTGAAATTATATATATGTATACATAAATACAATATTCATGAATTATGTATGTGATATACAACTGGGCATTGATTAATGTTGAAGGTAACTCAAATTTTTTGTCACACATTGTTTGCTCAGACGAGGTACTGTTTCAATGTACCAGAGCACTAAACCAACATCACCAAATGCGCTAATCCATTAACATGTTGTGCGGTATCTGGAAGGATCGCTTACTGGGACCTGTGCTCTACAAAGGCACATTAAACAGATGGAGGTACCTCCACCTATTACAGGATATCATATCTGACTTTTTAGCTGATATTCCTGTCTGCAAAATGGGACTTGTGGTTCCAGCATGACGATGCTCCTGCACACTAACCAGCTAGAGTGTGAATCCTTCTCAAATATTATTTTAAATTAGCAGATATAGTGGTAGTGTTAAATGGCCTACACGATTGCTGGCCCTCATTCTGTCGAATTTCTTTCTGTGGGGTTACATAAAAGATCAGGTTTATTCAACTTCCCTTACAAGTCTGTTGGATCTACACTTTGTATTACATATGCTTGTAATAGTGCGACACCTTTGATGCTGAGAAATGTGCATGTAGAATTACTTTCCCGAATACAGTCATGTATAGTGAGCAATGGCGAATTTTTCGAACATGCTCAACATTAATTTTTTTTATCACTATAAGAAAATGTGTCTTTTTTGGGTGATGTTATCAAAATGTATTGACATATATATTTTTGCAATAAATTGTTTGTATTTCTTCATACCTCTGGCTTTTCCTTTCAAACGTTTCCGCAAAATGAAGTGAATCGATTTCGGACATTTTGGGGTATACATATGACAATTTATTTTATCCGTATGATCCAAATGCCGTTTCGTACTTATTAATTGATGCGCTAAAACTTCATAATGGGAAATTTTGCTCTATCTCTTCATTTTCTAATCGCAATAGCTATCTTCCAAATTTCACCGCTAGGAGCGCTGCTGACGTTTGCATTAGGTTGAGCGTAGTAACTTTACTATAGTTATCTCACTTGCATAGCTATAGCTCTCTCCGTTTGCAAGTATTTACAGGATAAAGAGACTGTCCTATGGAACCTGCATATGTGTATAATTAATTCAAATTACAAACTGAGCAATGAAAGCAGTTATTTTTTTAAAAGCTATTTTTGCTTATTCAAAATGGTATCTTTGCTGTTTAACATTATTTTTACAGGTTTATTCAAAATTACAAATTAGTTTTAATCAGACGAAATAAGTGAAAAACTGAAATTTAAAAGAATGTGTATTATAATTTTAAGTAAAATTATTTTTATTATGTTCTTTAATAACCATCCATTGTTTAAATGAAAGACTATTGTTATTTTTAAAGTTTAAAGGTTTTAAACATAATTTCTTACATAAAGACCAATTTGGAAAGATAGTTTTATTAGAATTTTCAATTAAATATTCCAAATTTTTATTTATAATGTGTAATTCTTTAACAATGTTTATATAAAGAAACCTCGCATAGAAAAAAAAAATCTATGATTGATAAGATTTAATCTGGGATAAAAAAGAAAGATTTAAATACTTTTTTGAGAAGCCTGCAAAATTCCATATTAAATTAAATTTATAGCAAATAAATGAATGATATAATCTTCACATTATTTTGGACTAAATGGAGACATGATTTAAAGATCACAAATAGTCTTTCAAAACAAGATAATAAACCTATCTCAAAAGAAAATTACTTTGATGTAAAGGAAAACAGAAAAAAATTTTGAACTGAAAAAACCTGACAAAACAATAAAAGTTGACTGCATTTTATAGCAATATATATATATATATATATATATATCAGAATAATCAAAATAAAATTTTGTATCCAACCTCTTAATAGAAGAAAAATAAGATATTTAAAAATTTGATGAAACAACAAGGTTGGTTTGTCTTACCTTACAGCAATTTTCAAAAATTATGCACACAATTTTTTTTTTTCAATGCATGAAACAACAGAACAGCTAAACTACTTTCATTTGAAAAATAAGTTTTTGAAATTTCAAAACCATTTTTATGTGGTAATATTTTTGGAAGACATTGCAATAAAATGCCAAATTCTTGCTTAATTTTTAATTAAATTTCCTCTGAAAATAATACTGCTATTTCATGTAATTATTAACTTCATAAAAATCAAATATAACTACACCAAATTATTATTATTTATCTTGTTTGAATTTGATTTAGCTTAACATTTTTGTTTACATCATCATATATAAAGATGAATGTTCTTGACTTATATACATTGTTGTTGTCTGATTTGAAATGCAACACTTTAATAAAATAAAATTAAAAAAAACTGTCAACTTTCAAAATTTAATTAAAAGTTATTCAAGATTTCAGAATTTTTCTGTAATATCTTCTAAAAAAATTGTTTTGCCAAATTTATTTTTACATCAATCAAAAAAGAAAACTTGTTGACAATGTAAATTTAATTGTTGTACAATTTCCTTCAAACTTTTAACAAACGCTTCAAAATATTCTTTTCATGATTGATGAAATTTTTCATAGCTGTAATGAAAATAAAATAAATTTCATTAAAATAATTAATTGCATTAATTTTTCATACTCTTCTGGCTGTGGTTAGCAAAATTTTCTTTCTTTAATGTAATTATATAAATTAATTAAAAATTATATCATCACTTGCTGGCCATTTAATATTATGCACTTTTTGAAATATTTTTCAACTCCAGCTCATTTAAGGGGACTTTTTATTTTAATTGATAAATTGTGGACCACCAGATATTTCCTTATCTCAATTTCTAATTTATATTTTCGGTAATGAGTTAACAGATATTCTTCTTCACACAATTAATTATCTTATTTGAAAAATTCTTGCAATTAGTTCTTTTAAGTAATATTTTTAACTTTTTCTTTTTTTTGTTACTATTTTTAGAAATTTTCTTTTTATTTCAGGCCATTTCTTTTAGTATTTCAAAGCATCATATTATACTTGTATCCAATAGATAAAAGGACAGATAAATCTTACGCAAATTTCCCATTTATTATTTCTTTGTTGCTTAGTTTGACTAGACACAGGCATTTAATTCTAAATACTTAAAGGTTTTATTTTGAGGCAAACAAAGGGGGGGGGGTCTGTTTTACATTAATAAATACAAATTATTTCATTTATATCAAATGTCAAAGGAAAATGCATTTCTTATTGTTTAACAGCGAGTTAGTCAACATTCCAAGTGAACCAGCAAATGAACAAAAGCAACTATTTATTAGCAGATCTCCATTACTAATAAAAATAAATGTGGTTGTGTGTAGGGATTGCAATACCGGACCAAAATTTCAATGCCGGTATTCGGTATTTTTTAAATCTTAATACCAGGATACCGGTTATAATACCGGTATTAGAAATTTTGGAAAAAGAAAGAAAACACAGGTGTTTCTTTTTTTTTATTTGCCAGTTTTGTTAGAGTGTAAATATCACAAAAAATAATTTGTAACTTATAAATTATAACAGTATATAATCACAAAAAAGTAAAGAAGCATCTTATTTACTTAAATCACAAAAAAAGTGTAAATATCACTATTCAGTTTGTGGTACTTTACAATTTTTGAAATGTGATCTAAAAAAACATAATGCATTAATTACATTGCCATTAAGCCTGAAAAGTAATTTTGTGTAAAAATTACCCGCTGTCGAAAACGCAATTTCGGCATCTACGCTAGTTGGTGGTACTGTTAGCAATGCGCGATATACTTTTCCCAAGTATTTACCTCTAAATCCCTCATCTTCAAATAAATCGATTTCTCGTCGGATGGTTTTGGATATAGCTGCTTTCTGTATTGTATTTTGGTTCGTTAAAATTTTTTTATTTATCACTAATTCTAATTTTTGTTCAAGAGACAATTCCTTTTCACTATCGACAGACATCATAATCTTCGATAATTAAACCAAATTCTGAATGTGGATAGGTTTGTGGGAAAATTTTTTAAAGAAACTTTAACTTAATGAGATTTAAATTGGTTATTTTCTTTTCTTCTTTTCATTTTTAAAATCATTCGAATTATGTAAATCCCATAAGACATTTTCTATTTCGGTATGCCTTTCTTCTGTGCGATTTTTCAATGTAATATATAATTCTTCAGATACTAATGTGTGCGGTTCTTTCAGTGACTGCAACATGAAATTTATTGTTGATTAGCTGTTAATAAATTAGAATCTCTCCGACATAATGCCTCAATAGTCAGTTTTATTGGAAGTAGAGCTGATATATTTCTGGATATTAAGTCGAATTCACTATCTGAAAAATTAATTTACAGGTTTAAGTCGATTATTGTTTTTTGGATTGGATTTCTCAGTTTCAAAAATCGTTCCATCATTAGGAGCAAACTGTTCCAACGTGTTTTAGAATCTAATATTAACATATATTCTGTTTGATTTTCAGTTACTATATATTTTAGTAATATATCCTTTTTTATAGGGGAACTTTTAAATATTTTAACAATTTTTCGAACTTTATAAATTATAGGAAGCAATTCTTTATAGGTTAATATTTCATCCTCACTCATCTTCTTCAACAATTACATTGTCATTATCTTCATCGTCAGTATCACTCTCACTCTTTTCAAAGTTGGAATCCGAAGTTTCTATATCCACAGTATTTGGATTCTTCTGTTCTTTATATTTTTGGTATAATACATCTATTACTCCTAATTGAATTCCATGTACATAGCATAACTGCTGAATTGCACCAATCAACTTTTTTCATAATTGTTGCTCCATCAGTCGTTATGGATACAATATTTTCTTTCAGGGATAATCCATGTTTCACTAATTTAGATTTAAGCAATTAATTAGCTAATTAATTTCGCCCGTAAGGAAGACATAAAAACAAAAACGTATACTATACTGCTGTGTTCGCGATACCTGAACATATAGTGGAGACAATTTTAAAAATTTCTAGTAAATACCGAAAAACCGGTATTTAAACTTGTGAATACCGGTATTACAAAATCGCACAAATGGCTCAAAATACCGGTATTCGGTATTGCACTCCCTAGTTGTGTGTGATAGACCATTAGATCTAGAACTATCAAATTTAGCAAATATGTACTTTGGAAAGTGGAAATAGTGCTATTTGTTGATGATCCAGTAACTATGCCACATAAATAGTACTTCTTTTTAATGAGAGTAAAAACTTCAGCAGTGCTCAGAATATGAAATTAAAGATAAAGCTACAATAAAAGTTTAAGAAACTATTTTACATAGGAATTTTTCTTCTTTTTCCATAAAAATGTATAGTTGAAAAGTAAACATAAAATGCAACATTGTTTCTTTTGATAATATGGAAATTTTAATCTCCCCCCCCATTTTTCTCAAGCATTTCAACATGATACTAAATAGACTTTTCACCAATCTCTGCCAAATCATTAGAAAACTCACCACATATTAACTAAAGAAACCAATTAGGTTACCATATTAGGCAATTTATCACCTTTAAAAAAGTACAGTTTGGTGTACCATATTCTTCAGTTTAGCCAAATATTATTATAATGTAAAAATGAGGTCTGGAAATTATATAGTTATATGTAGCATTACATCTACGAGAAGGGAGAGGGGATGGAAACTACTTACTGAAGCAAGCACATAAAAGCACTCAATACTTAACAGATACATACAGCATAATGCTGAAAGAAAATAGAACTTAGTGGATGCATAGTAATCACTTAACACAAAACAGATCCATGGGCCAAAATACTGAAAAAGAATGGGAACTACTGACTAAAGTGGATGCACAGAACCCCATAATGCTTAACAGATCCATGGATCGTAATACTGAAAGAGTCGAAATAAGTACAGTTTGTCTGCCAGAAGAAGACTTCTTGCTAAACATCTTTGTTTATGGTGGTTGTTATAGAAACAAGTTTCAGTGAGGAAGAACAACTTTTAAGAGGAGGAATCTGATGGAAGTCTGGCGATTAATTTTTTCTTGGCTTCAATTCGAAGTGACAAAAAAAAGCTTTTGATCATTCCTCTTCTTGCTTAAGACACAACTGCATGTGTCTTCATATTCGATTAGATTACTTCTTTTATATGTTATTCTTTTCTCTTGTTAAGGTCAATTGCTTATTGTTATTATTCTTTTCTTCGCTTTTTTTCTCTTTTCTGTGCCTTCTTTAAGGAAAGTATTTCCTATGTTGAAAGATAAGTTAAATTCTGACATCTTTTAAAATGCCCATTCAATTCAAAAAGATCACAAGCACATAAAATTGTGCACAATGTTGCAAAGTTTTGCTCCAGAGAAGTTCCAGTGAATCTGGAACTTCTACAAGATATGAAAAAAGCTTCTCAAGTGACCAGAGTGTCAGAATTCACTATCAGAACAATTAAAAACAAAGTTTCAACATTGGACGAAACAGAAGTTTAGAAAACGGAAAGTATGTAAAAGGCATATTCACCGAAATTGTAAAATTGACTAATTTATAATTCTACAAACAATCCGACTTTTGTGTCCAATAAAAGAAAGCACCTTCCCTAAGGAAAGTATTTCCTATGTTGAGAGATAAGTTACATTTTTATTGGGAAAAAGAATCTCTGAGGAAAGTATCATACGATATGGAATTTTCACTAGAAGAAACATACAAATAAAAGAATACTCATAAAAAGACCTGATACTGTGTTTTGAGGAATAACTATCAGCAAAAAATGAGGCAGTATAGAAAAGTGGAGGTCAGACAGTTTACTGACAAAACATGGATTAACAGCAATATAACATTTAGAAAACGTAGGGCAAAATGATACTATTTCAGAAGCCAAAATAAAGGCTTCAATTTAAAAAAAATTGATTCTTTATTGTATATGCTGGCTCTACCACAGGATTTCTTTCTGTTGTTCAATTAATCTACAAAACATCAACCAAAAACGGAATTACTATGGCCAAAGGAACTACAAAAATTTTGACAAATGGGTATTGGAAAAACTCATTATAAATTATCAAAATGCAAAACTGTATTCACTAATTGATAGCAACCACCTTAAAAAAAAAGTCATGTATAAGATTGACAATGTAATAAAAGAAAACGAGTATTATGTTTTGTGATTTCCCTTTAACATTGTGATCTAAATGCTATTGAATAGGTTTGGTGTACAGTTACAAGGCTTATCAAGGAAGGAAATGTCACCAGTGATTTGAGTTTGGAAAATTTACGAAACCTATATTGCCAAATTATGGACGAAGTGACTTCCAAAGAATACGGAGCACATTGCAGTTATGTGGAAACTTGAAAACTCATATTAAAAAATGATGGGAGTTTAAAAGAGCTACTAGATGTACATGTAATTAAAATCGGTTTCAATGATTTGGATTCAGAAGAAATAAAACTTATATAGTAATAGTGACTTATTTTTTTAAAAAGAAATTATAAATTTCAACATTTATAAATGTCCTTGCACAATTATATTTATGGCATCAACATAAAATTTTTTAATCATGATAATATTGAGATATTGGAAGTTACATAAGTAACGGTAAAGTTCTCAATCTTTGGTAAATAGTGTTGACATTTAGAAATCAGATAATTTTGCATTCTCTTAATTGTAATTAGTATATTTTTGTGAATAAAAATTGAGTTTTATAATTGTTTTATATCAATCAGCTTAATTACTGCTTATAGAAGATTAATATGATTTATTTCCTGAAGCTATGGAATCTATTTCTGATACATTTTTAACATTTTCTATTTTTTCATTAATGTGTTCTCCTTGATTTCCACCATTCATGTTTGTGTTGACAGTCAAAAACTTCAACTTAATATTCTTTTGATTGTCCTTATTTTTAAAAAAGTTTTGTTCCATTTTTATTTATTTACTTGCCCTTGAATAATATTGTTACTCTTTTTTTTTTTTTTTTTATAAATATGACTAAAAATAAAGCATAACATTATTTGGTTGGTTAATTGCAAATTAATTTTTTATGACTGCTATGATTAATAATTCAAATTGTAGAAAGTAAAACAATAAAAGAAGCAATATTATAATTTTTACAAATATTTTTAACAATATAATTAAAAAATAGTATATTTTTACTTACTTGAACAATTTTCCTTAAAATCAATATAAATATGCTTTTAATAGAGTAAATGAACTGCTTTAACTTTTTTTACCTACCTACTTTTTTTCTCAATTTTTAAATATGGATTCATTATTCTTACTTGTGACCAAAATGGAACATAAATAATATCTGAAGTGTGAAAGATGATAATAAATAATTAAATCAGGAAAATTGTCATGGAATAAATTGGTTTCATAAAAAAAATGTATATTAGATTATAAAATCAACTGTTTGTTTCCTTTGCATTCAGAGAACGGTTTTGTGCTGTTTTGCTTTTCTAATCTCCAGTGAATTTTTAATGCTTTACGTGCAACAAAATATAATTATAGAAGTATTTTTCATATGATTTTCTGTATAAATTTTTTATAACATAATACACTTTTTCTAAATAGATAATTTTACTTAATGCAATAAACTGAAATTTAATGAAATATATGTTATAAACTAAAAGTTAGATAACTTTTTAACAGATTAAATAAGATTATCCTTTGAACTGATCAATATATGGAACTGGAAAATACAGAAATCCATTTCAAGAATATGTTTTTTAAACATTTGAAAGTTTTTAAATAAATTATATTGAGCTGTTTGGATTGGAAAAATTAAATGTATTACTGATTTTGATTTCTTCTTATTTGGAAATTGCATTGAAGATTTTGATTAGAGCAAGTTCTTGCAGAAAACTTTGAATTTCATTATTCATCAAACCTACAGCTACAAATTCTGTTATCTCTTGTAATTGTATTGCAATAATTGTCAAGATAAAAAAAAATGAGAAAAGAACATTGAATTAAACTGGTTTTAAATACTAAAATATAATTCTTAGAAATTTTACTGAATTCATGCATTCACAAGAAAAAGAAATTACTCTGAAATTAAAGATAGCAATACTGTTATGCTATACAAAAACATCTAGAGGTCTGTATGATTTCTTTTCTGAAATTCAATGAATCAATGCAATCATAGAAAAGCATGCCATTAAATATTTACAGCCAAATATCATTCAACACTATAATGATATGCAGAAAATTATATTATAAGACGCACATTACACGTTTTTCCCCCCTTCAATGAAATAAACTAAAAAACAAATCTGTTCAGGCTTACTGCCTCAGCTTCCCGAAGTTTGAATGGCTTTACTTCTCAAATACAATTCCAAAAAGCTAAAAACTTGCTCAAGTGAACGTAAGTAGAAAAATTAGAATATTTAACAAGATTTCTTGTATTCAGGTGCCCCAATTGTGATAGTAAAAAAGTAGTTTACAAAGCTGATGGGTATACTCAAACGGCACTGAATGGGCTTTGAATTAAATTGTAAAGGAAAAGCTGAAGGACATTGAGAGTGAAGAATTTTCAAACCCGAAATGAAAAATGAATGCAGGAGTATTGGGTTCCTTTACTGCAAAACTGCTAATGACTACCAATAAAAAGAAAAGCTCATTTTTTCACTCTACTATTTGAAAGAAGTTCACTAGAAAATGTTTTCTTGGAAATAATTACGTTTCTTTTTCAAGCCTGAGGAAATGAATACATGGTCATTGAAATACTACTTTTTTTTTTTTTTTTTTTATAGAGATAATATGAAGGGATGTTCAAATAATTTTTTAAAAGCTTTATAAAGAATTTTCTTTAAATCAAGGGCCTCCAATACATACCTGAATAAGCACTTGAATTAATTTAAAATTATAAATATTTTTACCAAAAACTTTCTGAAGATAATCCATGTTTTAGAAAGCTAATGCATACATACTGAAAATAAAGTACAAATTAAATTTAGATTTTTTTAAAATCTAAAATGCACAATATAATAAATTTTGTATTTAGGAAAGTATATACTTCTGAGAAAATAAATATGAATTGCTAAAAGGTTTCATGTGTATTTAATGATGAATATTTTACTTTATATTAAAGTATAAACAACTGTTATAACAATTATAATGAATTATACTATCATTTTTATGTTAAACTAGACAGATTACCTTGTATTTGGTCCAGAGAATTTGGCAGTAATTACTGATCCTACATTTAGATTTCTTTTCTCCTTATTACAAACTTACATGCAAACAAACATTCAGTTTTTCCATTGGACTTGTCTTGTTCTTTGTATACATATGCCAGGGATATCAGATATTTTCAAGGTTTCGAGTATTCAAATAGTTTTGCTCTTATTTAGAGGATTATTTACCAAATAGGATGTGATAATACCATATATAGCCAAATTGGTACTAAATGTTTCAAAGTAAGAAACTTGAATGAACTTCTACCTACTTGAAATGAACTCTTCCTGTTTCTAAATTACTGAAACTAACCTGTTTCTTTATTAACTGCCGTAAACGAAGATATTTGGTGGAAGTGTTTTCCGGATGGACAAACTAAAGTGGACAAATAGAATTTAGCATCTAACAGATCCATGATCCATAACACTAAATTACAGGAAACTCCTGAGCTGTAAGGTAATAAATGCTGAAAATTTCAATTTAAATATGCAAACATATTTTTAAATACATCTGAACTTAAACATGGCAAGCTTTTGAAGTAAAACTTTCATTGTCATACCCTCCAATTTTGATTACCCAATCATCAGTAGCACTTCTTAGCGATGTTACATATAACAAAATATCAAGAAATTAATAAAAGATAGATATTTCTAAAGAATTTTAATTAATTTAATTTCAAAGTTAGTTCATTTTAAAGCAAATATTTAGCTTAATTTTAAAATAAATATTTTCAAACATTACTCAAAATTATTTAATAGATATTCGTTAATAATTAAATACACTTATAATACAATCTAGTTCATGAAACAAACTAACACTATGTGTCAAGACATTTACAACTTAGTTTCATTGATTAGCAATCACTTTTCCTTTTCTTATAATCAATTTCCAATATTCATTTTTATTAGGAGGAGCAACTCCAATGATTTTGTATTTATACTGGAACAGGATTCATTTTTTCACCCTGACCATGCTAAAAATACTTTCACAGTCCACAATGCTGTGAGCAAACATTAGGGTAAAAGATCTTTTTAGCATTTTTAGTAGTATTTCCTTATATATCTGTAATTCCACAGTTTCCATCTAATTTCTGTAATAATTATGGGAATTCCATACCTGTTGGAGGGTATGCATTGATAATGGCCATAGCAAACATATATGATACTTAAAATTATTGTCTACATTTTTGAAAATATATGGAATAGATATAATTTTTTAAAAAACTCGCTACTTTATTCCATAATTTGTAATAAAAGTAATGCATTTATTATATCAATTATAGTATAAAGTTTAGGGAATGTTGGCTTTACAGAATTATATCAAAATTAAAGACAGGAGGAAAGCATTTCAGGAATTAACAATGATAAGCAAATAATACAATAAAGAAACAAAAGTATTCAAAATTAAACAAAACATTTTTAAAAGTATAAAAAGTAATCACATGTAAATTTAGAGCTATTTCTGATAAAATAAAAGAAAGGGTTCACAATGAAGAACATCTTCAAAATTACATTCAGAAATCAATTTATCATTACTTTCATACCATTTTGTGTTCCGATGCCGAACATAAGCTAAATAATGTCCACCTTGTGCAGTACCTTCATGAAATATAACTGCAAACAATTTATAGAAATTCTCACTTGGATTTAAAGATGCTTTCTTTCCATCTGATATATTAGCAGCACCTTTTGAATTTAAATAAGGCATCATATCTATAAACTCTTCAAATGCAAATGCAGTAGATTTTTTTGAAATTTTTCTGTTTCTGGACCGAATTGGAGCATTTTTGTTGAATTCCAAAAGGAAGCAATTCATACGGAAACAAATCACTTTTGGTAGCTTTTTAATATGCTGATATGAATATGTTGTATCAGTTTTTTGACAATTTGAGCACTTATAGTCAGATAACAACTGTGGCTCCAAATATTTTCTCCTCAAAACGTTGACAAGAGAATCATCATTTTTATCTAAATCCAACAAGATATCCATAAAATAATCAGGGGGTAAAAATGATGAATCATTACAATATGTGCATTTTTTAAGGCCTTGAATTATTCCATAAAATATCTTCTGAATCATACAGTTACAATCAGTAACAGGTGTTTTTTTTGGACAATTAGCATGCAATCCCATTAGAATTTCTTGAAATAATTCATAAGAGTCTTGTTGTTCCATTCCAAGAGGTTGTTTACAAAACTTCTGCAATGCATTAAACAATCGTTCCGATGGATCAAATGGTGTGGATTTAAAAGAGTAAAACTCCTGGAATATATAATGCAACTCGCACCAAAGGCAAGAATCGCTTAAAGAACAGATGTGCTTGTCAGAAAGAAAATGATTTACCAGCACAGGAGTGTGCATCAATACTTGGATAACACAGTTAATATAGCAACTATTTCCTACATTTACTATACCTCTTAAACCAAAATTTGAATTATCTGGGATTCTAATAATTTTTCCTTTCAAAGGAACAACTTCTCTAAAATCAGGCATCCAAGGCATATAAGCCCGAGTAAGATTTTCACTTCGTGCTTTTAAATTAAAATTATTTAGTGCAGCATCAAAGGCTTCATTATAGATATAATCATCACACTGGAAGCAAAATAAAGCACCATGGTTAAGATTTATAGCAAAGTTATGTTTAAATTTTTGGGCATGTTCTTTCATATGACTTATATTTAAATTTTCGGAAACCAGGCAACCAAAAAATGCGCATTGTAAACATGCATGTAATTTGCGTGTGGCTGCTTGGCAGATACGGCAATACGCGTCATTCGCTTTTCTATGCAACGACTTCAGCGAAAAAGTCACATAATAGCGCAATACAACATTATAGGTTTCTAAAGCATTAGGGACTCGATCCAAATGGGAACAAGAATATTTGCTCATAATTACCTCAATAAATACTTCATCGATTTATTGCTCTGAAAAGACGTCGTCAAAACGATTCCCGCCAATATTCCGACTGCTAGTTACGGCACGGCTCTCTGCGTCAAATTGCATGCGCAGTTACGCATTCTTGAGCTACAAACTAGAAGGCCTCTAATCTTGAATTACGAAATAACGAACAGTGAAAAAAGTTAATGACTATAAGATATTAAAAAAGAGAAAGGGGATAAAAAATATCATTTATCATCGCATAATCAATTTTTGCACTATATTTAGTGAATGCAGATTTTTTAAGATTGATTGATTGAAATGGGATGAGAATGGGATTTTTAGCAACAGAGGCTGTTATCCACTAATTCCCCAAGAGTTCATAAATCACATTTTCAAGGAATAGGGCCGTATTCACCAAACCGGTTGCTAAACAACGGATCATTCAATCAATGATCAATGAAAGATCATCAACCAATGATCAATGGTACGCTACGCACAAACGATAGTTTTACGATCAAGTATCAGGCCCGCAACTGGCGGCGCTGACATAGCCACGAGTGATATAGTCAGCAACGTACGGCAACGTCGTGATGTTTCGGAGTTCCGCGATGTGACAAAGTGGTCACGAGCACCTCCACATCATAATTTGGAATAGATACTTTAATTTGTTAGTTTAGGGAGAGTTAAATTTAATTGAGCTAGTTTAGACGAGCGCAGTAAAGCTCTAACGTCATGAAATTTGGTAATTAATTTAATTTATACATATTTTTCAATATTTGATCTAATTTAATTAATTAAAATAATAAAAAGATTATTTATGGGGTAAATAGATAATTTTAATAGATTTACGTTGCACGTGCCTTTTTTCTATGGGGGACTGATCATAACTGGGCTGAATAAAAATTACAGAAAATTTTCACGCGTGTAGCACATCGTAGCTATCTAGGGCCTAAACAGTAATAATTTTGAGAATTTTAAGCCACCAGATTGGCAACAGAGTTACGATGTCCTCAGCTTTTTTACGGCTGGGAAATTGATGTAAACATTATCAATAGCAGCTCTAGGTCTTTTCCTAGAGCTGGGTAAAGCAGGATCGTATGCAGGTAGATTGAGTAAATCGTTGCGAATCTGGGGTAATTTTTCAAAGAACTTAATTGACGTTCTTTTAATAAATTCTGAAACAGGTTCAATTTTGAGGTCGTTATGTATTATTTTTCCTCTGACGTACCAGTGTGCGTTAACTATTTTCCTCAGTTGTCTGTTTTGAAAAACTTGCAACCTCTTGATGTTAGTGGCTGCTGTCGCCCCCCATATTTGAGAGCCGTACATCAGTATTGGTCTTAAAATGGCTTTGTAGAGCAGAAGCTTGAGCCTAATCGATAGCTGGCTCCATGGAGCAATTAAGCTGTTGAGTTTACAACTCATTTTGGTAGCTTTGGAGAGGGCTGCTTTAATATGACTATTAAAGCTTAATTTTGCGTCTAAAACTAACCCTAAGTATTTGTATTCATTTACAAAGGGGACGGGTTGGCCGAATATTTGGATTGGGGCTAGGTCAGGCATATTCACTTTTTTAGTAAATAGGAGGCACGCGCATTTACTTGGGTTGACTTTTATTTTCCAGCCGATGAGCCAGCACTGCAAAATGGTCATGTACTGTTGAATGTTTGCTATGACTATGTTTGGATCTCTATGCTGTGTAAGAATGGCGGTATCGTCTGCAAAAATTGCTAAGTGACAATTGCTAGCTCTAGGTAGATCGTTAACATAAATGTTAAAAAGAGTTGGAGAGAGTAAACTTCCTTGCGCACAACCGCTTCGGATTGGTCTGGGGGAAGAAATTACATCATTAACTCGTACCCGAAAATTACGAGAAAGTAGGTACGAGCGTAAAATTTTGACAAATTGCGCCGAAAATCCAAGTCGCATGCACTTGAATAAAAGCCCTTCGTGCCAAATTTTATCAAAGGCTTTGGCTGCGTCCAGAAAAAGTGCACCTGTGGTTTGGGACTTCACAAAGCCACTGTGAATCAATTCTGTAACACGAATTAGCTGGTGATTCGTCGACAGATTTTTACGAAATCCGAATTGTTCGGAAATTAAAATATTTTTGTCGCTGAGAAATTGATTCAGGCCTTTGAGAAGCACAGATTCGTACACTTTGCTCAAGCTACTAAGTAGCGAGATGGGACGAAAATTTTGAGGTAAAGTCAAATCAGAGTTTGGTTTCGGAATAGGGACAACCACAGCTGTTTTCCAGCAATCGGGAAAATAACACAAGTCCATTAATTTATTTATTAAAAAAGTTAAATATAAAATAAATCTCAATGGGA
Source organism: Argiope bruennichi (assembly GCF_947563725.1). NCBI lineage: Eukaryota > Metazoa > Arthropoda > Arachnida > Araneae > Araneidae > Argiope > Argiope bruennichi. Next base: position 109,201,658 of record NC_079162.1, read on the forward strand.
GGTTTTTAATCATGCGATTTGTAATTAAATCCAATCCTGGCGATTTATTCGGCTTAAGGTTTTTCATGAATTCCATGATCTCCGTGATATAGTCAGATTTTCTGCGGTTTCGTCAGGGAAGTGAATTTTCATTGGCCCAAGTATGTCACATGATTATAACTTGAAAGTTGGCGCCTTAAATTGTTATTGTTAGTAAAGGCTTGCTATTTTTTTCATTCATCGATTCTCTTTACAAGAAATCAAATTTCTATGTACAATGAATTAATTTCACTTATGTCTAGTGACAATCCCATAGAAATGCTTGTATGATATTAACTCGGCTTTTCTTGGGATTGTTTCTCTGACTTGATTTATTAATCAGGTAAGCTGTAAATTTTAGTAGCATTCTGTTTTTTATATCAATAGTTTCCTAATGAAATTAAATTTTTATCTGACTGTTTGATTTCTGAAAGAAATGTATTTTATTAATTTAAAATATTTTATCCCCTTTGTTTATGAGAATAACTAAATAAGAAATTACGACTGTAAAAAGTATAATTTAAAATCAATCAAAACTGTATGAAAGTGGGATAATTTTTATGAAAACCAATATCGATTTAACCGAAGCAAATAATTATATGTCAATTTAAATAATATTATAATGTTGAATTTTACTGAGCAAGGAAAGAGAGTTTATTAATATCTCATATCTAAAACTTTTGTAAAATTTTGAAATTTATTTGAATGAGTAAATAGTTGTTAACTTGAAAACATATATTTCTGATAAATGTGAATAAGAGTGATATAAATTATAGTTATTTTTGAGTCAATATCTTTATATCAAGTATATGCATGATTTATAAATAGTAAATAAACAGATCTTTATGGAAATGCTGTATAAAGAGTATTAAAAAAAATCAAGATTCTTTTTACTTCATTAAACTTAATTTTCCTAATACCAGTAAAGGAATTTCTATACAAGACCTATTTTTTATTTGACTCTCTTTGAAGGTATTTGGTGTTTTGGATTGAATGGAATAAAAATGTATTCCATTATGCTCGTGCATTTCTATTTTAAGTTCTAAGGAAATTTATTATTTCCTTTTAAAAAAATAATATGCAATTAAAAAATATATAAAACATGTATTTGTAATTTCATAATGATAAACTATCTTTTGATAATTTTCGACAAACTTTAAAGTATATCTTTGTACACCTAAAATTATAAATGAAATTCTGATCCCAATTATTAGGTTCCTAGAAACAAGATATGAGCATGGCCTGATTCCATACAATAGCTATGATTATTTAGATTATATGAGTACTATTTTTATCTGAAATTTTTAAATCTGAATACAAATATGTTTATAATTTAACTTTATTAAATATAAATTTACCAGAGCATGTTGCTTAAAAAATTTACAATTAAGCATATTAACAAAATTATCACATAAATTTTAATTTTTACTAAATTTTTCCTACTTTAATACATATCAAAATATTTTGTAGATGGTCAACATGTAATAACAATGCAACATTGGTAATGAAGTGTTTAAAACTTCAATATAAGCTGCTTAGATTTAAAATGAAGGTAATATAAAAAATAACTGTTGTAAAAACAATAGTAATAGTGATGTACTTGGATTTTTATATTTGTAATGAATTTATTTTAAAATGTATTATATGAAATACCTGCATTGGTGTGTAATATGATATTTTTATATACATTGAGCATAAAAATGAGATAAGGAAAAATAAGCATGTATACAGTTTTAATTTTATGAAAGTTTTTACAAAATTAATAGAAAAAATAAATGCAACTATGTATGTTTCATACCAAATTTAATTTAAATATTAATCCTTATAGTTTGCACCAATTAGATGAATAACAATGTTGTAAAAAAAATTTGATTTTGATTTGTACAGAAATGAGTTATTTTAACTAAATTAAAAAAAAAGAAAATGTTGAGTTTTTTTTGACAATGAAAACTAAAATTTAAGAATTGGTCATAATTCTTTTGGGGTTCTTAGGTTATGGTTTAAACATTAATCTGAATGAAATTCACATTTCATAATCAGCGGTCAAAAGTTTGAATTTCAGATGACTTACATACATGAATTAACTTTTCCTAGCTATCTTCTTCAATTGTAAATGATTGAGCATTTTCTTGAGTTGTATTTTTATTTTTTTGGTTCAATAAATTTAAATTTCTTTCTTTCAATTGATCGCATCATCCCACTGTAGAAGCTTTTAATTATGCGATCTGTATTTGAGAATAGCTGCTTTATCAGACGTCAGACTTTTTATTTTACATTTCTTTTGCTTATTTAAATTTTTTTAAATATAAATAATAAGCATATTTTTTCCTCTGAAGCAATAACAAAAAAGTTTAATTAATTCCCTCAAAAAAGAGCATAATGAATTTAATATATGGTGATACAGTATATAAATTTAGTAATACATAACAGAAAAAAGCTTTGGTAAAATATGTATGTAGCACAAAAGTTGAAAATAAAAAATTAAAAAAAAAATCCCTCAATTTTATAAGAACAGGAAATGAAAAAGACATAATACAGCTGATACAAAAATTGGTTTGCCATAAAATGACCTATATAATTTTTTAAAACACTAATCAATGAATTGCGCTATGAAGTTTACATAATATTTAATTCAAAGAACTTATTCATTAATATCAGAAAATTATAATTAGAGGCAGGCATGAAAATAGATCATAAAGGAAAGTTTTTATAATGCAAAAATCAATCCTGTAAACCAGCGTTTCTCAACCTTTCAGTATTTGCGACCCAGTTTTCAATCATAATTTTCATCACGCCCCCCGCTTACAATAAAATGTATACAACAATAATGTATATTGAGTATTTTGAATTCTGTTTTTAAACTATTTTTAACTAACTGCGAAAACAAGAGTAAAAGCGAGTCAACGTTGGCGAGAAACCACATCTTGCATTTTGGACAAGCCGGCGGAAAAGAGATGAAGCGAATGAAAGCGGGGAAAATTTAAATATCATATTTGAAATGAAAGCCAAACAGGGAGATAGCATTAAAAGTATATGAAAGTAAAAAAAATCGTTAATGAAAGTTAACCTAGACAGTGTAAGATAAATTTAGAAACTGGAAATACATTTTTTAGAATAATAAACGAAATAAAACAGAAGCATGACTAAACAAAAGAGAAAAAAATAAGCAATGTTTGTGGTAGTGAATCTACACTACCTATGTCGTCTCGAGCATGTGCGGAGCAAATGTTTTCTCATAGGAAAAAGGAAAATGTTCGATAACGCAAGTTTCAATTCCAGCCAGTCTCATTCAAGTCGATCCTTTTATCGCTATCGAATCTACAGTGAATGTGTATGTTATATATGTTTTCGTGTTAATTGCAATTCACCATATTAAATATTCACAGCAGTAGATTTATGCAGACTCATGGATAAATTTTTAAGCGGAAGTAAGCAAGCATTAGACGATAGTCAAGCATCAAAAAGTACACAGACGAGCGTGGTTCCGAAAATAAAATCAAGAAAATATTCTCAGGAATACTTAAATTTTGGGTTTTTTACCAGTGCTGATGTAAAAGAAGAAGAAAGACCCCTGTGTATCATTTGCTCAAAAATGTTGGCAGCAGACAGCATGAAACCTAATAAACTTAAACGACATTTGGAAATGCTTCATAGTGAGTACGTCAACAAACCCAGATAATTCTTCGAATTAAAATTAAAATCATATAAAAAGCAAAAATCATTTTTAAAGAAACTTTGTCTGTGAATAAAAAAGTTTTAATTGCATCTTACAAAGTTCATATAAAATAGCCAGATGTAAAAAAACCCACACCATTGGTGAAGAGCTTATTTTGCCAGTAGCAATTGAGGTTGTAGAAACTATGTTTGGAGATAATTTTTCAAAACAATTGCAGTCCATACCTCTTTCAAATGATACTGTTGCTCGTCGAATTGGCGATATAGCCGAAGATGTACAGTGTCAACTTTTCTCGAAGTTGCTGACACAGAGAAGCTTTGGCTTCGAAAGCAATGAGTACTGGTCTGAATATTGTATTAACTACGGTTGTAACCGTAGTAAATTATATAAAAATGAGACCCCTGAAATCGAGAATCTTTTCCGCTCTTTGTAAAGACGTGGGTTTCGGTACATTCAGCATTACTATTTTATTCCGATGCAAGATGGTCATCACGTGGGAAATTTTTGCAACGTGTTTATGAATAAAGAGAAGAAATTTCCAATTTCCTAGTAGAAGAAAACAGACCGGAGGCCAAGAATTTTCGCGATGATTTATTTGTGATGAAAATGAAATACTTGGTCGACATATTTGGGAAATTAAATAACTTGAATCTTCAACTCCAAGGAGCAAATACACATACTACGTTAGATAGGAGTGATAAAGTTAATGCTTTTTGTAGAAAATTGGAATTGTGGAGCAGAAATTTAAAGCAAAAAACCTAACAATGTTTGCAAATGGGGATGATTGTACTAAAACTTACAAGGCTGAAGAAGAGCATGTAAAAGTTGTTTTGTAACCAATGAAAAATTTTTTTTAATTCTTTTCCAGCATGAGTAAAAGTATTTTCTTGCTGACGACAAACTGATAGCAAGTTATGAGTGGGTTATGGATCCATTTCATAAGACTCCCGAAGGACTCTCAATTGATGAGGAAGAAAAATTCATAGACTTCACGATAAGTGGCGAAACTAAAAGACAGTTTAGTAATAAATCGCTATTTGAATTTTGGGCAGGAGTAAGGATGATTTTTCTGGACTAAAAATAAGGGCATTTCACATTCTGTTACCATTTTCAACATCCAACTTTTGTGAAACTGGATTTTCTGCTGTGGCTTCTTTGAAGACAAAATATAGAAACAGAATTCAGAGTGGCTATTTCTAATACTAAGCCTTCCTCCGAAAAACTTTGCTTTGCAAGACAAGCCCAAGAAAGTCACTAATAATTATTAAATTTGTTTTTAATTTAGTATGTTTTGATTTAGTAAGTGGTTTTACTTTAATAAGTTATTAAATATGTCGAAATGTATTTTGTTTTCCATATGTATGTGTGCTTTCCTTTCACTCAGTGTCGGCGCTGCCGAGCTTTTTTAATTCTTATTTCTCATCAGAAAAATTAATAAGGCAAAGACTGCCCTTTTAGTAAATAAATGTAAACGAAAATAATTGGCATGACACCATATTTAAATTTTTTGACAACATTTAATTGACGTAGGACGAAACATAACATATATGAACACTATTACAAAATTTAGCATGAGAACATCCTAGAACTCCGAACATCCATCTCTCTCCTCTCTCGGCACCGTCTCTCCCGCCGTCCTCCTTCTCCACACTCTTCCCTTCAGTTCGTTTTCTGGTTCTAATCCTCCGCAGCGCCCTCACACTCAGTTAATCAATTTTTTAAAATAATATTTTCTCTTGGATATTCTCGCCCCCTCTAGTGTGCTCGCACCCCCCTAGGGGGCGCGTCCCACAGGTTGAGAATCGCTGGTTAAGTACTTTTTCCCTCGAAGCTATTGCTAGCTAATATTCCACCCCCAAAAGTATAAGCGTTTTCCCCTCTGTGGCATGAATAAATTTTTTCTTAACTCTTTCGCATGCATTGGCGAGTCTGAATCACACAATAAATTACTAAATTCTTAATTTTAAATCTACAATTAAGTGAAAGTATTAAGTAATTGAAAATCCAAATATCACTTAAAAACACCTCAATAACTACAATACCTTTTTTTAAATAATTATTTTAGGAATTAAAATAATAATAATTGTTCCAAATAGGAAGTGTCATCTAATTAGGAAGTAAAGAAAATTCATATGTCAAGGAGGTTAATGTAATTCATGCATGTTCTTGAATAACTGCTTTAATCATCATTTTATACAAAAACCATTAAAAAAAATTAGAAGCTTTGAAATTATATAATTTTGCAATGAAGAGTAATTGCAAGGAAAAGAGAGAGAGAGAGAGAGAAAAAGAAGAAGAAAAGAAAATATATTTTCAGATTGCATAGTTATAATACTGAAAGTAGTTTATTTAACAAGTTTAGCGCATATTTGGTAAGCTCTTTTAGTGTTGTTGAAAAGATACCATATCACAAATATTTATATTTGTCGTCGATTGCAATCGGTAATATTTCATTAGTGAAATAATTGTAGCCTAACAAACAAGAATGCAAAAAAAAAAAGAAAGATATTTTATTGTTAAATAAACTTAATTTATAACTATGCAGTTTATTTACTCGGGCGATTTATAGTAAATTCACATAATATGGCTACATCTAAGTAACTCTTGTTCGTAATACACGGCCACGCTGTACTGGTAGTAAGGTCTTAGCTTCGAAACCGCAGGGTTTTCGGTTCGAGTGATGGTTCCATCGAAGAACCGTCGTATGAGAGGGTCTGGTGCACGTTAAACCCGTTGGGGCTACGCGTCCATACCGATGGTGTAGTATGGAATTTTGGAGAAGGACTACCAACTCAGGTGTCGTTTTCGGCATCTGACTGCGGTTAAAATTGCGAGATCTATCTCAAAGCAGCCCTAGTTTTGCTATAAAACGGGACGTTAATATAACTAAAGCTAAACTTAGCATTACATTTTCATAAGAGAGTCTAGAGAAAGGAGTGTTTTATGAATATCGTTTAACTATTAACCAATTTTTAGTTCAAGAATTCTTATAATGGAATAATTAAAATGAACTTACAAATTCATTACCGAGGAAATAGCAATTGGATGAATAAAACAATGATTCTTTTCCGAACTATTCATCGCCCTATTCACATATAGTAAAAAAGTTTCGAATTCCCTAAAAATTCCATTGAGAAGTGATCGAAATAGTGGATGCAAAGAATCCCCCCCCCCATAAACCATGATACCATCTTAGCAGAAAGATAACGACAAAAGACGACAAAACTGCGACATCTTATTCACTTACTAGTTTGTAGATTATTCTACTAAATATAGTGGAAGTTATAAGCTGAATAACGACATTTGAATCAGATGTCTGAAAATCCACAAACTTAACGTCACCGAAACCCGACCAAAATTTGTCGGCAATTGTTCTTATAGATTTGCCACCTTATCAATTATTTTGTCAAATGTAGTCAAAACGCTTAAACCGTTATTTGGATATTTCGATTGTTTACAGTATATTAACTTTAAGATGGCTTTTAAATTATCATATTATGGCTCAGCTCTCTATAACCGTCTTAAAGTGGTGAAAACTTTTGCCGTCGAAACTCGCAATCTCTCGCCAACGGAAGAGGGGGGGGGGCAAAGCGGTTGCCAAACAGGAAAGACAATTTCCCCCAAGCTAACGTCGCCTCGTCTGTTCTATCTCAGAATATAAATGGATTTTTTTTTAATCTATTTTTATACAGTAAGGAAAAATATCTCTAATGGAAACACGGAAAAAAATGATAAGGAATAAAAAACGATGCTATTAAACGAACATCATATTTTAAGTTAAAAACGTAAAGAGAATTTCAATTAATCTCTGTTTATCTAGAGAAAGGGATAAATTTTTAGTAGAATCATTTACAACAATCTTGAATTTCTTTTGCTCATACAGCGTTTTTTCTTTATCGCTGGTATCAGCGTTTCTGGTATTGAAAGGAATTTTTCAATCATAGCACTCCCATGGACATCACGAACCTTTTTAGGGCAATACTGGGATCCTTTAATGCCTCTTTCTTATGTTTATGTCTCAAGTCTTCATTTTCACGCATTCATTCATTTGCAGAAAAAAAATATTTAAGGTCTAGCAGAGCATACTACAATAAAGTTTCTGCCATGGGTTTAAATTCCCAATAGCGTTTTTTATTTATTTGTAAATTTGCCTGTGTCTTGACATTATTTATTACTATTTTAGCTTGGTGCAGTATAGTCAGTATAATGGCCCCCTAAAATTCTTACAATCCAAAAAATAAAAATTAAAATCCTTTATTCATTTCTTGAGAAATTTGCTAAAGCATCTGACAATCCAGAACCATAAAGTATTATTCAACCTTCTATACTTATATAAAGCTCAATGTGTGTGTGTGTGTGTGTTCGCGTTCTACTACGTTCGACCTACAGGTACCAAATTTAGCACATGCATACCTTGGAGGTCGGAAATGTGCACCTGGGTTCTTCTTTTTGAATTTTTAATTAGAATTTTAATTATTAATTAAAAACTAACTTTCCTGCCAAAAAATCTTTTCATTTCTGCACCGCCAAATGAGTAAGGCTTCAGTATTTTTTCCCACGCTAACGAAGATAGGCTTAACATATTTTCGGCCGATTATCTCAAACTATTCTGTTTATTTTCTTAGTGTTTGATACACTTAAAATTAAACATTGTTAATTAATCGATCTTTCAGATTCATTCTGAAGTACTTTTGAATTAAAATAAAGCGGAATAAAGGAAATTAAAAATTTCTAATCTGTGTAGCGTTACCCTAACTGGCGTAGAAAATTCACGCATTTGCGTTACCACAATTGGCATTGAAAATTCACGCATGCGCATTGTGACAACTCTATTGTTGACAACTCTATTTTCAATGGATACGAACTTGGTTTTGAAGGCTTGACATGTTTCCGACCGATTAATTCAAGCGATTCTATTTATTTTCTTAGAGTTTCATGCATTTAAAACTAAACTTTGTTAATTAATTGATCTGTTCATGATGAATCTGAGGAAATTTTGTAGAAAACTTCTTGAGATATTACATAAATTAAAAAAGATATTTTTTAGTGCCCATAAGATTTAAATACTCAGCGACTCTGTTTTCAGTACTCATACTAAAAAAAAGAAGAAGAAAAAAATGCTTCGTTTCAGTAAAAAAATGTTCTTATATTAATTGCAATTTAACCATTTTTACTTTAATTTAAAGCATAAATTCTACGGGAGCTAACAGAAAATTAGAGAAATACATATTACGTTATGGCTGAAGGCCTTTATAATATTATGAAAGAATTATATGACTGTACAAATTTGAAGCTTTAAAATACTTTGATGAAGAAGCTATTAAAATAGGAGTTACATATAATATTTAATTAGTAAAATTTTAACGAGCATTAAGATTGGCGAACAGGCTGGTCTCCAATGGCGGCTAGTAGAAGAATATTTAAAAGAAATCGACTTCGCTGTTAAGAAAATGCATTCAACTAATTTACATTCAGACAAAAGTCTTGAGTATAAATTAACCTCGCAAATAACTATATTAAGCATATTGTAAATAAAAGGAAAGGAACAACGCTCGTGAGTTTAAATAGCAATATAAAATATTGATATGAAGTTTTTATGTGGAGGAAAAATAATATATAACGATCAGCATTTAATTTCCCATTCTTCACAAATTCAGAAAAATAGGATTAAAATCATTTTAAGAGATTTCAGTCACACGATAAAGAAAATTGTACTTAAGAAACGCCATGATTTGCTATAAACCATTCGGCAAGATTATGATCTTAAATCTCCCCCAAGATATGCAATGAATATAAATATATTTAAGCGAGCGCAAAATTTTATTTATGTCACGTCACCTTAAATTAACCTCATTACTTTGTTAAACATTTTGAAACTAAGAAGAGGAAAAACAGTAAGAAGTTTTTTTTCTGAAATTCACAGATGCCTTTAAATAATTTTTGTGATGTAACAATCAGGATATCGTTTACCGCAAAAAGAGAATCAAGATTTTAAAAATAAGTTATTTTACTTGATATTTTTTTCTCTTCCAGTATTCTAAATGTTGCTATAATTATCGGCATCAATTTATTTCGATTCATAATAATTAAAAAATATTTTCCGACATTGTTGTCTTTATGCAAAGAAAAAATCTTCTAATTAAATTTATCCATTACAATTATGGAAAAACCATCTATTTTATCATGTAATTTTGTTAAATACATAAGACTGTTCAAAATACAATGCAAAAATATGGAAAAATGCATTCAGTTTTCATTACAGTTTTACCAGCTGGAATTCTGAATTGACTATTCATCGGATAGTCTCCCAGCTATTTGTCTTTATACACATACATCTGTTTGTAAACGTCAGTGAATACACCAAATAATCATATTTGTCTGACATAATTACTCTGCGATCTTTCATGAAAAAATGACACTTCTATGTTAACGAAAGTCGTGCTTTGTTGTGTTTGGGAGCAGTTGCTCATATGACAAGAATTAAGATGTGGTGCTACGATATGAACTTTGAAGGGTATGTTGTATTATAAGAATTTCTTTCCTTCATTAAGTACTGGATTCAGTGGAAGGTGATTTATTTGCATGTTTTTCTAATTTCTTGTATTTGATGTTGACTGAATATGAATATGGTGAACATTTTTTAATGATAACCCAGATACAATCATATTGATTTTGAGGAAAACATTTGACCAATCAATATCCACAATAAAAGGTTGGAAGAATGGAATCCGTAATAAAAGAACCAGAATCCGTTCATCTGTCTACGATCTAACATAAAGGAGACACGCATGCTTAGAAAGAAAAGAAAGGTGTGCGGCAATTTGTTATCCAATTTATATTCCCATTGTATATTATCCCAATAGTGTGCACATGCTTGTGTTTTTAATGTTAAAGTATCGATTGGTGACGAGAGTTTTCAAATTCTGTTGCGATCAGTTTTTAATCTGGTAAAAACGTAGCTCAACTCAGATAATACTATGTCTTGTTTTGCTGTATTATAACGATACTTTCAGTCTGTAGAACTTGAGAAAATTCAATATATATATATTCATTTAAGAACTCCTTAAGCTCTAAAGCACCAACTTCTTTCCAATGTTTTATGAAAGGAGATCTTCAGTTTTCTGCACTCGATTTGAAGAATTTAATCCTTATTTGAAGTCTTTTCTTCGATTCTTACCACTTGAAATTACTTTGAAAATATCAAATCTGGTGTTTTAAATCTCAATTGCTTTGACTGTTTATGTAAAAAATGAGCCTCTTTTTATGAAAGGTTGCCATAATTATCTTACTTTCACTCTTTCTGGAGATATATAAAATTTAAGCTGAGAATTTGTAATTTTACTTTCTTTCTTATTTGAATCCCATGGCGATATTTTTAAAAAATTATCGTCTAAAGAAACTATGAAAAGTAATAAGAAAGCAGAAGCTTCGAAAATTGTTGTAGAAGAGCATTACGTAGAAGTCGTAATAGTAACCAAATGGATTTGACGATTGCTTAAATCGATGGGCTAGTATAATGTAACTTAGAGCGAATATTTATGCAGAATAGTTTAAATATGATAGGCCAAATATATAGAAGAAGTTGAAGGGTTTAGATAACTAAAATTGCTAGATCATTCTAGGTCATTTTTGAACAAAATATGTTCTCTGATAAAAGAATATCTTCTTCAGGTAGAGATATTCCAATGTCTTTATGAATAGAAGAGATGCTTGATGATATTTTTGTGTTAATAGAGTACGGTTAGTAAAAATTTTCATATTGAGGTTTAAAATGTGAATTATTGAGAATCAATTTCAGATCTGTAATTAATATGCCGGGCTAGTCAAATAAAAATGGATCTACTTTTTTCAACATAGAAACTTCTTACGTTGTAGCAAACTTCTTTGAAAAAGGTCTTTGGGTTTAGATCCGCAACTGTTTCCAAACAATGCACCTATTTGCATCCAATGCCACTGAAAATGACCACGCGAAGTTTATCAGCTCGATAATCAAATTAAGTCCCAAAATGTAGGCATAAATATGGTTAAAGTGCAAAAAATAATTAATGAAATTTTTACTCTCAGTTCGATACTTTTGCAAAATATGTACTGAAAATGAGTTGGAAAAAATTTAGTTATCGAAAGAAAAGGTTGTCTCTACAAAAAAAAAAAAAAAAAAAAATCCGATTCATTTTCATGTGAATGCAATGCTCGTATTCTCCAAAATCAGCTTTTTAACTGTAGATTCAAAAATGCGTTACTTTTTCATGCAGATGAGTCTAGAGTCGGCCAAGATAGATTATTTATCGAATCGTTGGAGTATGCATGCATCAGATCACAAAATCAGTGCGATTAATCCGCAGAAGATGATGATGTTAAAGACAAAAAATTAAATAGAATTGCATAAAATTCTTTACCTTAACGAAGATACAAATTTCAACCTGAAAAAAAAATAGCTTTGACTTTTTTTGAACATATCATACTTAAATTTGTTGCAAATAAGTGTCATTTCTTTTTGTCTTTAAATTATGCAAAATTTCTGTTTGTATATGATGATTCAGAATAAGGAAGAATTTTTGGTTATTTAACTTCAGTTCGAAAATAACTAGCTACATAGATTCAATGCAAGTTACAAACACAATGAAAATGTTTTACCTTTAATTAAAATGGTCTCATAGTACCCTGATAGCCAGTCTTATACATAATGCATATTTAATGTATTTTATGTACAAAAAAAAAAGTCTTCGGTACTATATTTCTGAGATTTCAAGAATTGTTCATGTATTTTTCAGTTCCTGTTAACAATTCGAGATTCCTCTAAACAGTGACATTTTGCTGTTTGTAAAGTTCTTCAATTAAATTCGTAGGTCATTCAATTATTTTTTCTCTGTCTCTTGAATTTCCTAATAAAATAATGTCAAGATATCGCTTATAATTCGAATGTATTTTGGTAATGTTTTAATGCATATATTAAAACTTGTATTCACTTCTGAATTGTATTTATTATTTTAATACATACGTACATTGTGTCTACAATGCTCTAAAGGGAATAATGTTTAAATTTCTTAAAACACTCGTGCGTTCTCAGGAACTTTCATAAGCAATTATTAAGAACAAATCTTCAGTGATTGGAAATCCTGCTTCTGCCAAATTTCAAAACTTTTTTCTCCTACACTTTAATTTTGAATTCATAAAATCCACTTTTTATCTTAATATATTAGGAAAAAAAGGTAGATTTTTTTTCGTATTCTATAGAAACACTATTCATAATGATACTTTCCTAAAAATTTTAGTACCTTTGTATATTGAATGCATTTAAATAAAACTCATAAAAAAGTATCATAAAAACATTGATCGAATAATTATAATATTTACTACTTTGGGTAAATTTATTTTATATCTTTAGTCTTTGAACCCTTTTTTTTTAAACCAATTCCAGCAAAAAGAAATAATTATCTAACTGAAGCAGTGAAATCAATATAGAATTTCATTTCCCAAATTTTTTCGGAAAAATAAGGTTATACCTCCGCCCATAAGAGTTGTTTTTTGTAGTAGAGTAAAATTAACCGAATATGTGTTTTTGGTGTCTTTTTTATACCGGTTCAAAGCCAATTTGAATTAGAGCTACAATTTTAATACAAAGAGCACATATCAAACTTCGTTTATATATAGTGTTGCATTTTTCAGTCATCGCGCTAACTTGTATACGAAAGTACAGAGCGACAGACAATCAACCCGATAGATTTTGTTCCCAAACCTGTTACAATCTACAATTTAGATGCTAAATCTGTGTACCAAATTTTATTCATCTAACTCACACTTGTAGTTATAGTGTTCACATGTACTTCATTAGAAAAACCAAATCTCAAGTTTGAATTTTTTGACGATGATAGTTTTTTCTTTTTTTATATTTCACACGGAAGAAAGTTAAAATGCTTGAATGCTCTAAATTACTAAATGTTCCATCTTTCAAAATTTTCCGTAGCATTCGCACATCATCTACAAAAACTTGTGAAAGATAATTTAATTCACTGAAGATGATTTTGAACCATTTTCAAATGAACTTAAATGAAGAAAGTTTGTGTTCATTAATGTTCCTCCTTTCCTTAGAAGATATAATGATGAATCTTCATTCGTGTAGTTGCAAAATAAGTGATCTCAATTAAAGAGATCAGTAAAATAAAACTGTAGATGAAATTTGTTTTACAGAAAAACATCATGAGATTATTATATAGCCTCATAAGATTAGTCATAAAAATAAGTTGCATCTTGATATAAGTTTTTTGACCACAATCATTTTTGAATTTTTATTTTTATATTATTTAACATCATTAAATATTTTGAAGCTTTTATTGTCACTTTTGTCTCATTACTTTTTAAGATGTGTGATCGCATATGATGCAGCATTAGACTTCGTATACAATACAATTTTTGAATTTTGAATAAAAATTAAAGTTAATCGAAACTAAAGGATTCACTAAAGTTCAGTCATTCGTCATCACTAGTAGGAGGAGTTGAAGGCTGCTCTTTTTCTTTACTTTCATTGTCCTTCTTTACTTTTCTGACTAAAAATAAGAGAAACAATTAGGAATTAGTAAATTCATTCTTTCACTATAACTGGCAGTTTGATTAAGAACAGTATATTTCAAATATACTAAGAACAGTCAAACTGAAACATATGAATTTATAAAGCTCGTTTTTTCACATTCTCTATTCTCTACTAATAATAAAGATGAAAGTATATGTTGGTGCTATGCAGATCACTCCATGTAACTTACATTTACCAAATTTGACATTTAAGAAGGAAGCACTTTGAAGGATAGAAATACATACATTGGAGCGATTTTTCAAACATTTTAGTTAGAATTTTAATTAATTGAAAATTGAGCAAAATTTTGGCATTTTCACCCGATAACTTCCGAAAATATATATTAAAAATGGTTTTTACTCAGTTCCAAAATCTTAAAAAATTTTTGTCGTTTTAAAGATGACAATTTAATAATCGCGCAAAATATTTCTTGATTTTTGGAAATTTTTAAATTTTTTTTAAATGTCCAACAGCAGATTTCATTGCTGACCTGAAATTCATACGGTTTTCTTTGTTTCATCAAATATTTAATCGCGCAATTTTTTCCCATTGCTGAAAGCCAAAGAAAGAGAATTCTGCTTAATATCTGTGTAGTTTACAGATGGATAGAAAATGACTTTTCAATACAGAGAAAGTTACAAAAGAGATTAACCAAATATTAAATTATATTAATTACAATAGACTGATCTTCATTAGAGAAATATCATGTACACAATAAACAGGGCGTGCGTAAGACGATTAAAATAACAGGTTTTAATGTCTGACACATTGATAGAATCATGAACACGAAATTATGTGTAAGCGATTGAATCGAAATTAAATATAACCAATATCCCCGGCCAACCAGCTGATCGCATACGGCGACTAGTGTATATTAAAAGAGAAACCTCTGTTAAAACAAAAAAATCTGATAGGCTGTAACGTAGAAAGTTTCATACTTTGGAACTGACCAGATAGCCTTTTCATATCTTTTCTAAATAATTTTATGGATTATGTCTTACCAAGTGATATTGTATTATAATTCTTAAATGTTTAATTTAGCATAATGCTATGTTACCATTTTAAATAATTGAGAAATAGATAAAATAATTACATTATTCTCAGAATTTCAAGATCTAAATATCAATAAAATTGATATTAGAAATGTCATGAACCGGCAAAAAAAAAAAAAAAAAAAAAATGTTCTTAAGCACGGATTGTTTACACATTCGGTGTAAACATACGGTGAAATGTTATTAACTAAAAACGACAGTTCATTTAAAAAATGTTTTGAGAAGGGATAATGCTGTGTAAACGGATATTTTCACTGAAATCAATTTCAGACTTCCCAGAAAATTTCCAGATATTCATTTCGGGTCCTTCTCAAATCTTCTACGTTCTGAATAAATTTTCAAGATTTCATATTTTGTGAGAAAAGAACAGCATGTTTGTTAACCAATTCAAAAATATATTTCTTACAAGAAAAAAGTTGGGTTTTAATGTGAAACAATTTGAAAACTGAAATTCTTTAAGTTATAACATTAATTATTGGAATTACGAAATACTGAATGCCGCTCTTACGTGTTCAATGAGAATATCGCATTCAATCTGAATGAAAACAGGA
Organism: Argiope bruennichi; assembly: GCF_947563725.1. NCBI lineage: Eukaryota > Metazoa > Arthropoda > Arachnida > Araneae > Araneidae > Argiope > Argiope bruennichi. Next base: position 109,217,522 of record NC_079162.1, read on the forward strand.
AGTATACTTTTCTATGAAATAACTATAACATAAACTCAAAGTATATACAATCCCATATTTGTTTTAATATACAACATACATACAATTCCATATATATATAAGCCCTCTGACTTATGTGTCCGGATACACATTTTAGTAATAAAATAGCTTAACATTTTTTTTGGGGGGGGGGTTCCATTTAAGTATAACTAAGTTCTATTAAGCTAACTGTTTCACTCCATAAAATATAAAATAATGGGTAAATTAATTTAAAGTTTCAATTCTTAAATTAATTTTATTAAGATATTTCAAAAATTCATATTCTTTCCATCGGCGGTGATTTCAAACTTTTAAAATTAAATCTTCATATTAATTTTTAAATTTTAAAAATTAATACTAGAAATTTTAGAAATAACTTCAAATTGTATTAGTTGTTTAAAAAATATCAACTCACCTAGGCGTACTCTCATCGTCATACCCCTTCTAGGTGGTGGCAGGCGTACTCTCATCGTCATACCCCTTCTAGGTGGTGGCCTGTTTTTTTTAGTTGTACGAACATTACGTGCTACGAATAAGAAAAATAATTTTAAAATTTTGCATCTAAGCAGTTAAAAGAAATGTGATTCTATAGGTATTCCAACTTTGATTATTATTAAAAATTCTAATGATATATACAAATTTTTTAATTATATTTTAAATGTAACTTTAACTGATTAATATTTTAAATAGTACCAAGTTAAAATGAGTTTTCTAATTTTAAATGCCACGACAGACAATTTTAAAATGTTTTAAAAAGTAAAAATTAACTTTCATAAGGTATTGATAGTTATGAAAAATTACAGAATTATTTTGTTATACCGGGAGGGCAAAAAGTAGGCAAAAAGTAGGCAAAAGTCCGTAAAAACATTAAAATTTCATAAAACCCGTAAGATTAAGAAAAATAGAAAATGGTTTGCAGATTTAACATCGATAAGTCACGGGATTTTTTTAGGTAAGAAAAAAAAATTCATATAACATCCGATAGGTGGTGCTGGTATGAACGACTTAGTTGGAAACGTGCAAATGAGGCAGAAGATTATAAATACTTACGCTCTTGAACAAGAATCAGTTCTCCGTTGCATGCTATGTAAGTAAACAAGGATGCTATGTGAAAAAGATAAAGCTTTGTTGATGAAGCTGTTTTACCTGAACCAGGAATCAGCGACTGTTGCACTGCGTAAATTCCGACTTCAGAAAAATGTGAATGGGAAAGGACGTTTAACAGTGGTAGGTCTCATAAAGCTTGTTCAGCGATTTAAGGAGATTTATAGTGTAAGGTCCAGACGACCAAGTCTAATGCAGACACGTTCGGAGCGCGTTGCAGCCGAAATGGAAAAATTAGCTTCCGAAACCGCGGCAAGGACTAGCAGTGCAGAAGCTGACAGACGCTTGAGATTACTATCATTCTCGGTACGCAACATTCTTCATGGAGTTCTTAATGAGTATCCATACAAATTACAGTCTTGCCATCAACTTTTAGCATCGGATACTATAGAGAGAAAAGCATTTGCGACGTGGGCTCTCTCCAAAATTGAACAAGATCCCTCCAGGGTCTTTAACATGTTGTGAACAGATGAAGCTCATTTTTCGCTCCGTCACGACATTAGTACTCATAAGTATAGTATCTGGGTGACGTTAAATCCACGAGTGTACGCTGAGAAACCACTGCATTCCCCCAAAGTCACAGTGTGGTGTGAGTTCACAGGTTCCTTCATCATAGGACCTTTCTTCTTTGAAACACTGTGTCCGTTAAACGAGTGGAGAACGGTGACAGTAAATGGTCAGCGTTATTTAACGCTCCTGCGCAAAAAGTTTGCTCCATGTTTGCGTAAAAAAGTTGCGCTTTCTGCTGTTACGTTTAAGCAAGATGGAGCAACAAGTCACACTGCTATTCCAGTCAAGGAATTCCTCATACAGACCTTCTGGGAAGAGAGAAAAATTAGTAGACGTTGCAAGTATCCATGGCATTCTCGATCACCAGGTATGACACAAACAGACTTTTGGCTATGGGGAAATTTAAAATCCCGGGTGTATCGATCCTTTCCATCCAATCTGTCGGAATTGAAAGATTCAATCCGCCGAGAGATGTCATGTATATAGCCGGACATGCTGCACTCTGCCGTTCCTGCACTTGGGACACGCCTGCAATGGGTAATCACTTGTTCTGGTGGACATTATGAACACATATAGCAATAATAAATTATTTGATAACATTATTTTTGTTTTTTGCATGTCTATTCTTTCACTTATGTACGAAACGTCAACTATCGATTGATTTTTGAATTAATTTTTTTTTCACCTTACCTAAAAAGAATCCCGTGATTTATCGATGTTAAATCTGCAAACCGTTTTTTATTTTGCTTAATTTTACGGGTTTTATGAATTTTTAAAGTGTTTACTGACTTTTTGCCCACACGGTATATAAAACTATGTACGATATCCAGGAAAACAACCAGAAATTTACCAGATGCTTGGGTAGTTTTCGCAATCCTTTTAGATTTTACCAACACCTTCAACTTTGGTACTGGCCGCTTGGGATTAAATATGTCCTCCATTTCTTTGTCCGACATATATCTACAAAATTATGTAATTTCCTGTTACAAATTTTTATAGCCTTTTATAACATAATGCAAATATTTTTTTTTTTCAAATAAGAGAAAAATTGTATAGTGTATTTGATTTTATTAGTATCTAAAAAAAGATGTAATGGGGAAAATTGGATATAATGGGAACATTATTTTTCTAATTTGTTATACAAAAGTTTTGTAGCTATGCGCTTAACAACAGCAGCAACAACAAAAAAAAAGCGGATTGAGATATATATATCTATCTATATAAAACTCTTTAAAATCTTTTGAATGAATACTGATTTAAATAATTCTAGTACTGTAAATTAAATTGCTGCTAATTTAGATTATATTACTTTCATTTCTTAAGAAAAAAGAGCTGTGAAAAAGCTATATAATTGTTTGCAAAATAATTATCAAAAAAATGTAACGAAACAGTTCATTAGAATCCTCTGAAGAAAAATAACAATAGAGATGCTACAGTAATAAGAACGCCTGCCTTCTTAATAGCTTATCTTTATTTGGGAAAAGAGAATTCAGTATTATTTAATGCAACGTTTTTAGAAGATTTACTAAGAACGCACATTGATTATTTACGTTTCTATGAGATAAATATTTCAGCAAAAATCTGTGCGATAAATTTTTTAAAGCCTTTATTTAGGAGTGAAAAAGTCAGTCGAGTGTTATTTATGTTTAGTAATAATAATGAATAAGCATATTTATTTTTATCCAAATATTATTTTAAAAAATTTCAAATAATATACAAAATTTCAAATAATATACAAAATTTCAAAGACGTTGTAATGGCTAAATTCAGAAGAGAAAAATATCTCACTATTTAAAATCAAATTAAATTGCTATTTATGTAAATGAAATTTTTTTAATGAAAATTGCTGAAACGAAATGAAATTTATTTTATTTCCCTTTATTTAGGGAAGAAAACTTTGAAGACAAATCCAGGAAATTCCAACTTAAAAAAATTCAGTGACATATATGCATACTCTGTATGTTTGACGTTTTCTACAAAGCACATGGCTGAGAGTGAAACGTTCTATTGCATCTTCACGCAGTCTCTATGTCGAATATCTGTACTGGACACTTTGTTTTACAGCTTCTACATAATTCTAAAAACAGATATATTATGATTATTGAATTATCAATTTCGATAGAAAATCCCTGTTTATTTTAAAAATCTCTGCAAAAAAATCGATCTTTGTCTAGAATTCCTTAAAGCCAATTGCCATCCTAAGGCCTGAAATACAAAGTCCGTGCAGCATGTGAAATATAACATCCAACTGGCAGAAGAAACCGTTCAAAAAAAAGTACTCTAATTGTCCAAATTTTTAGGAAAAATTATGAAAAAAATTTTTAGCTTTATTTTTTCGGTCAAAATTGTGTATTAAATGTTCATAAATTGCATAATTATTTTACATCTAATTTGAGAAGTTGGTGGAGAATGAAAAATAAAATAAACGCTCCAGCAGCAGATTCGATTCAGATATTTTCATGCTTATGGAAAAGCGCACTTACCCGCTCGACCGCAGGTTCCTTAAATATTGTGAAACTTGACAAGTATATAAAAATTCTTTCGAACTCGATTTTCTTAAAACTGCCAGAAAATAACGTCTGACAAATTAAATTTATTGATGTCTCCTAGTCATATCTTACAAAGGCGAGGAAAGTATTCGAATCTTTGAAAAAGAACGTAGATAGATTCCCTTTTGTTAGCAAAAATAGATGAGAATCTGAGAATTTGTCATCAATAACTTTACTATTCTTGAAGATAATCATAAATAGGGTATTAACTTTAGCAATAAATACGTACCTGAAATAACTTTATTGTGAGATATTAAATTTTAAAAAAATTGCAAAAACTTTATTTTTAATATTTCATTTGCATGTTTACTTAATAAATCCTACCCGACATTATATGAACACAAAAATGCTCCAGTTTGGGGTTTTAGTAATATAAAAGCATAGAAAAAATTCAAAAATAACCAAAAAATTATCTAAGATATGGTGGCCGTAAAGAAATTAAATGTTTTTGGATTTTCATTAGACGGAAATGACATTAAACATTCTGAAAGCTAATTATTCATTCATGTTAAATGGTAGGAGCCATTAACATGAAAGTAATAAGGAAATATTTTAAAATAAATTTAACCAGATGTTTATAAATAAGCGATTAGATTTCAATATAAATTCAGAGATAGAATAATTAATTTTAAATAACATTTTAAATGATTAAAATTATATTAGATAATATAATCAAATGTATCATAGTATTAAATACCTGACATTTGGAAGGCCTGGCTTTAGGTACACAGGTCTCTTTACATTCCCCTTTAAAAAAAATATCAATTTAATAATAGTTTGCAAAAAACAAAAATGAAATATGTTGTCTCAATTATAAAAAATTTCTGAAACCTTAAAATATAACGATAACAGATAGTAATCATACGGTCGGCATGTGCTGCTGTATTGCAGTAAACAGCTGAACTACCTCAAGCAATTTTCACCAGTATTTAGTAAATCCATTTGTTGTTTACCACTCATGCCTTGTTTGTGAATGCGGCTATGATTTTTTTTTGTCCTATGTGGAGCGCCAAATATTTAAAGAAGAATATATTTTTTATTTAAAGACCTCAAGAATTGATTAAATATTTTTCAATTTTCAGGCGTATGCAGTATAATTTGGTAAGAAAAGTTGCATGTTGTTTTCAAGTTAAATTATGAATTTTTTTCTTTCATTTACTGCAAATTGTGTTTACATTAAAAAAAAAAAATGTTAAGCGCCTCATTTCAATCGAATCACATTTAAACAATGAAACATGTTCCAGAAATTGTTAAGTATTAGCCTTTATATATTTTGATATGCGTTACACACCAATATATGTTAAGAAAATATTGAATTGATATGAAAATAAGTATGTTGCAAACAAACATTAAAATTATCGTATCATTTTTAACTATTATTCATTATATTTCGTAATACGTTATGTTAAATTTTCTTATAAAAATTTATAACGTACGTGGAAAATTAGCGAATAAATTCTCTTTAATTCATTCAAAAATGCAAATAAAAAAAATTATGGTAACTGTAAACAATTGCATTTTTACTTTTGAAAAGCTTTATTGGTTTGTCTTCACACTTTAAAAGATGTCCAAAAGCTAGTTATCTTCAAAAATTCAGCAAAAAAAGTGCAACATCTTATGACGTCAGACAGGAAACGAAAACAAGCAAAAGTGTCCAAACAGTCTCTTCCTTTCCTCATTATGTTAAAGGGAGGCCAGTGTCACAGTTTTTTTATTCTTTGTGAAGGGAGGAAAATTGACATTTCTTGTAAAAGAAAATTTTTCGTTCTTTATCTTTTTATAGCGGAGAACTGTTGATTTGTGAATCAGTTAGAGAAAAAAAGGAAGCTAGAACTCACTTATCCGGAAACAAATTTGAAATAAATAAATCTTAAGAAAAATATTCTGAATTTTGAACCAAAGTTGATTTAAATTAGAATTGTTTAAAGTACAGCATCCTTGTAAATTAAAATAAGTTGCCTATTTGATTTAGAAAAAAAGTATTTGGATCCTCGTGCAATATAGATTTTGAGCCCCTCTCCTAGTTATTGAGTCACGAAGCGACCGCCTTCAATGCCAACGCGAATAATCACCACATTATTAACTAAGCAAAAGATTGGTAGCACAAATTTCCAAATTTCTTCATCAGTTGCCAGGACAATTTGAAATGATCAAAACACAATCCGTCAAAACTACAACATTCTCCCTTATTTATCACCATTCTTTTAAAATATAATTTAAATGAGAAAAAATTGAAAAATTTAAAGTATTTAACTTACAGGGTCTTCTTTCTTAGTAGCTCCAGGATTTCTTTTTTGACGTTTTATTTCTCGTGCAACTATTTTGAAAATAAAAAGAAAATGATTATTTTAAAAAGAGTGCTTCAACATAGAAATTATACAAAAACAATAAATAAACTCGCCGAGCCCCCCGCCCTAAAAAAAACTATATTGACGGTTTGATAATAGCTTCCACAAGGTTCGTTACATAGAAGCAACGAAAATAATTCTATACCAATATTAACTCTAATAAATTAATACATTAATTACAATAAACATTAACAAGTTTCTGAATTTTAACTGTGAAACGTTTGAAGACAAAAATTTGGCGTTGGAATTCCTTTGAAGACATTATTAGATTGAAAAGAGAATATCAAGTTCATACAAAAAAATAAGAAAATATCCCTGATAAATTTCGTTGATTACGTGCACTTGATGTTTAAAGCGGTTTTTTTTAATGATATTTTACAATGTAAGAATAGCTTTTCGCCATGCATAAAATAAGAAATATTTTGTAACAGCTATTTCAAGTCAATACCTCTCGATATGTATGACGGCATTTGTAATTCCATCGGTAAACGCTGTCAGCAATCCCTGTTCAAAAACGACGCGCTATTCCAAAAACTGATAAAATACAACAGCTATATTAATTGACTTGAATGAACAGATTTCAATGCGAGTTACTAATTCTTCAATTAATGACTGACTATTTCCCCGACAGAAATATTAAAATTAAAATACAATTATTATGAGTTACAATTTATTATGAGTTACTCTATAGTAGGTCAGTATTAAATACTCGTCATAATACAGTTAAATATTTCTGAAGTAACATTGAATACTAAAATTCTTACTCATTTATTTGACATTTTTTAGATATTTCATATTGGCTAACAATCAAAATTTTTGATTTCTTTATATGTAATTGAAATTTATTAATGGCACCAGCTTACTTAACATTTTATGTCTAATGCTATATAATTAGTTAATATTGCTAAAATATCATTGAATGAAAAACCTATTAAAAAAAACTAAAGATAATTGTGTTGTTTTGATTTATAATAAATATATTGGTCTCTTAAATGAAATTAGAAATATAAATTAACGACACTTTATAAACTTACCACTCTCAAGTTGACTAGCCTTACGTTTGCTTCTTCGGAGTACTCTTTCTTCAACTGGGGCACTTTAAAAATAAATATTATTTTATTATCCAATCTATATTAAAATAATTTGCCTTTAATTTTTGATACAAAGTGTATTATTTTGAATGCAATGAATCATCTAAAATAAAAGTTGAGATAAATTTTCCAGAAAAAGAAAAATTAATATTCAAAATTTAAAATTTTACAAATGTTCATAAATATCAGGTTTATATTAAAAATATAGCTTTCAACTTTCGAAATTATTTTAAAAGTTATATATATATATATATATATATATATATATATATATATATATATATATATATATATATATATATATATATATACCAGTGGACCAAATTAAAATCAAGGAAAAAATCTTTATAAAATTAGCTTCGATAAAGCAACTGTCGGAAATCTAAAAATTCTTTCATTAAAAAATTGAAATTGAATTTTCTCTAATTTGTTTAAGAGTGATATTGAAATTTCAGTATTTTCATCAAACTGTCAACAAAGCTCTAACAGCGGATTATATTAAAAGATAATAAAATACAAATCTAGGGGGGGGGACAATTACCCTTCATTTCATTGTAAAATTATTACCTTTAGAAAAAACTGAAATAATCAAAAATATATGTGATAATTCAGTAAAAAATAAATTATTAATATGCAAATTATCCACGTGCGAATACTGGGTGGTTATAATTAAAGTCTCACTTTCAAAATGCTGTAAATAAAATAATAATAATAAAAATAAAAAATCATTGATCAGAATGGTTTCAAGTTTTAAAGGAACATCCTTCGAGAAGGGAGAAACAGCAAGGCATAAGGAAAAAATGTTTCAAAGTGTATCAATAGATTGCTACGTAAGTTTTATTCTACGCAAATTAAGAGACATTCATGCCCACGACACATTGCATTTGTTATAAAAACGCAGGGTACATGGCTTTCTCCTCACATGGCAGATGAGGAGCTCTCAAGTGAAAGATCCTGCTTTGCTTGTGAAACTCTTTTGCAAGAACGGCGACTATGCGCTGGCAGCTTTAAAGAAATTTCGGCCATTAAAGGATATAAAAAAGGCCATGATCCGATGTCGACCAAGGATCTAAAGAAAATGATTCAGAAATTCGAAGAGATACGTTCTTTTGAAGTGAAATCTGACAGAGGGAGGAAATCAATTGCTTTGACGTCAGTAGAAGAAGTCACCACAGCATTATAGGAAGCGGAGAGCAGTGGTGTGCAATGTGCGGGTAATTGCCCGATCTTTAGATGTGCCTGTGAGCTTGGTGTATAAAATTGTAAGCAATATCTTACATTGCTATCCACACAAAATTACCCATGTTCAGGAGTTGCTTCCTGCTGACCTGCCAGTAAGACATACTTTTGCTCTGGAATTTCTTGCTCGCACGGAAATGGACAATGAATGGCCATGGAACATTTCTTGGTCAGACGAAGCCCATTTCTATCTCCTAAACTATGTCAACAGAAAATCCATTCGCACGTGCACCAGAACCGCGACTGTAACTGCGTAGTGCGGGTTGAGGACATCATTTACAGTAGGGCATTCTTTTTTCGTGGAGATGTGTCCTGCGGGTCCCGTTACCTATACCGTCAATGGTAAATGCCATGAGAGTCTTTAGCGCAACCAAGTCATTCCAATACTTGAACAGCGAGCATGACTAGATAGAATCATTTTCATGCAAGAAGGCGCTCCTCCGTACATTGTAAAACCAGTGATGCAACTGCTCAACAGGCATTTTGGAATTGAGTGAATTATCAGCAGTCATTTTCCAACAGCCTGGTCTTCAAGATCACCGGACCTTGTGACTTCTGGGTATGGAGTTATCTTAAAAAATTCTGCTCAGTGGCCCTATTTGTGGAATCTAAAGCACAAATTACGCAACACACTCACAAAGTGTCCTCTGAGACACTTATGTCTGTGGTGGAGCATGCTGTTTATAAATTTCAACTTGTGGTAGAAAATAGTGGACAGCATATTGAACATGTCTTGCGTAAGTCTAGGGATAATTAAGGGCATTTTCATTATTTCTTTTTACGAGCGTTTTGACCCCATGACAATAAAAATCCGAATCATTATGTATTTTTGCGCAAATTTTGGCCTAAGGATAATTAAAACCTGATTTCTCTCATCCAGTGAGTTACGACCTTGCCGTGGTAGACGGGCATTCCACGGACAGTGCCACAAATGTTAAATGACTAGGAAGCTATTTTTTCAGTCAAAAAATAATGCACATTCAACAGTGCAGCTGATTTAATGTACAACTCAAGTAGAGTCGTCGTATCAAGAATCGAAATTCAAAATATCACTTGTAACCGAATCCACTTTTGTTACGCCACTTACAGCGCCATATATTTGAAATTTTTTCTGAATTATGCCATACCGTTTTTTTCTTCTTCAAGAATATTCTGTTCAAATTTGAAGCTATTCTGACGAATGGTTATTTTTTACAGCATTTTGACCGAGGGACTTTGATTATAATCACCTTGTATATTTATGAAAAAAGAGTTTCAATCATCATGATGACGCTCTTTATAAAAGTGTGTATTGCGTAATTCTTTGAGAGCCAGAGAGTGAATAAGTCTTGACTTATTGGATATTTTTAGGATATTCCAATTCTTTCAGGTAACTGGGTTTTGAATATAACAATTATTAAATTTTAAACATCTTTATATTGACTATTTTTTCAAAAGTAATTTATAAAGTTTGGCAATAATTTTCAAGAATTTTTTCAATTTTTATTGAAGGAATTTTGGAAAAAATATGTTTTTAATTTTATAGTATGAACCGTCTAACATGGAAAATCACCAATAGATTGATTTGAGAATGGGAAAAAGCTTAACTTTTTTACGTTTCAACTTCTTTCAAATTTTGAGGAGAGAGAAAAAACGCCCCAAAAAATTATGTTATTGTAGTACGTTAAATTTCAGCATATATAAACAAACCAGGAAAAAGTAAGAGAAAGCGAAAAATAGTTAAAACACAAAACTAACTGCTAATTTATAAAGATTTTTAAAGAGAATAATGATATCTGCATATAAACGTTAGAATTATCGCAAGTTTTAATTTAATTCGGTAAATGATTAATATCTTATAGTAAAATATCTCACGATTTCAATTACCTCGAAGTTGATGGCTCATCGAAAAATGGAACTCCTTCCTGTACAAATAAAAATACAATTACTTCTTGACGAAAAACGCAAGATAAATTTACCAAATTATGAAAGAAAAAGCATAGCAAACATAGAAAATGCATCATCATTTATCAATATTTTAATAAAGAAACAACTTTAAATGTCATGCGTTTTCGCAAAATCTATATTTTAAAATAAAAAATACAAGCAAAAATTATTACAATGAAATAAAAAATAAATTTTTTTATTGCTTTCGAAAATTTTTCTTAACAATTTTTTTTTTAATTTTTAACAAATCACATTACTCGCTTCTAAATTATTTTTTTAAAGCATTTAATTTATTTATGTCTTTTTCAGTCGAGAAGAATAAAAACATTTATAACACAAATAATCCTGAAAACCTACAATATTCTGAAAACTTAATGAAAATACGCAGAAAATATTTATGTTTTAATGGCATTCATTCTACCTGTAATTCAAGACTTCATTTTACCATCAATCATTTTCAGATAACTATCGGATTTTTGTTTTTAAATAATTGAAACGCCGATCTCTAGTATTCTTTAATAAAATTCGATTCTGGTGCATGAGATCAACTCACTCATAAATGAAATAAAACATTTCAAATCCGTTAGATCCGACATAGTTTTTATAGATCTGAAATTCTTTAAACATTTACCAACCGTAACCTATTTCTATAGCAAATAAAAATTGAAAACACTTTTTCGTAAGTCTCAAAGTTCCACGCCTCCCGAATTTTCAAGTAAAAAGAAATGCAAAATAAGAAAAATAAACATGTTATTAACGATGAAAGAAAAAAAAGAAAATTTGGCTTAAAAGGCTATTTTCCCCATAATAATATCCTCAACTCTTATACATTACTCAACTCCGACTCCTGCCGAAACCAATTGTGCATTTTCCCATCGAGTGGACCTTTGAGAAAGTTCACTCGATCGTTGCTGGGCAATTTAAAATGTAGTAGTGTTGAAAAACTTACAAAACAGCAGAAGTTGCCTTTAAAAATAACTACTTGCTTGTTATATGATTATGAAATAAGCGATAAATGTGTTTTTCTGATTGGTATGTATTTTATGAACTTTATAGTATATTTCTCTTAGATTTCTTTTAAGGTTTGATTAATAAAGCTGTAATATTTGTTATTAGTTTTGATTTGCTGATTCCCTTCGAATTAAAAAATAAACCATTTCACTGATATTCATAGATAAAGGAAAATTGATTTTAGTCGACTTCATGAAGTAAAAAATATAACCAGATAAAAAATGTAAGTTTTGAAAGTTTCGTTTCTGTCATCGGAGCGAGAAAGGAAGAGGGGAATAACAGCAATAAAATAAAGACATAGCTATCATCTCAATCGTCACAGATGGTCACTGTATTAATTATAAGATAAGCATATTCCAATTGGTCGCTTTCATTATTGAAAAATCTGTCTATTTTTTCTTTAGTCAGTATTTTCATCTGCTTTTTTTTATATGATTTACATTTACTCTCGATCATTAGAAAATTTAGCTAAACCAATAGTTATTCCATTTTCTGTTATTTTTAACACATCAGGTTTTCAAACTAAAATTATTTAAAATTCACAACTTAACACATAAAAAATACAAATAAATAAATAACCGCAGAACGAAATTTTAAAATTATATATAAAAAAAAATTGCAGTTAACTATTTTACTAAACTATTTAATTCATTCATTCAAAAGGAATAATTTTAATTACATAATTATGTAAAAAATATCATTTAAAAAAGAAAAGAGACATTTTTGAAATTGAAATGATTTTATCTTACCACTTCTCGCATCGTCTGAGTTGAAACTGAAAATGATAAAAGAAAGACAATTAAAAAACTTATATAAATATCATAATGAGAAAAATTAACATATTATATCCAAAAACATTTTTGCACTTTACATACATCTCATTTAAACAAGAAATATTATGGTACAATGCTTCAAAACTCTGATTAAATAATGACAATTGACAATGTGGCTTATTGATTAATTCTCATGCTTTATGGTTGTAAAGATGCAGTTTTCTAATGGTTTTTTTCATTTATTTCCTCGTGTAGAAGAGTTCTTAAATTTCGTAAGAGAATTATTTTTTACAGTAGTTATATTATTGTTACTGTTTACTGATTTCAAATATTTTAACAATTTTAGAGTTCCTAATTATTAATTAATATATTAATTTAATTAAAAAAATGATTTCTCAGGAATTTACACATATAAATTAATATCAGAATCATAACTTTCCGATTCCGTAAAATACCTAACCACTAATAACGAAATATATTTAAAACTAAAAAGCAGAAAATAATAAAAATATAAAGGTTTTAAAGATCATTTTCGTAGCGTAGTAAAAAGTAAGAAATACTAGTTATTTTACTATCGAAAAATCCAGCAATATCATAGAAGAAATAGTAAGAAATTCTTCTATATTCATTGAAAGTATTAATATATTATAAATGAGATTAAAATTTCAGAGTATTTCCATTTGAATATCACATTTTTTACAGGCTTGTTTTGATACACATGCTTTTGATTTAAAAAATAATTTGAAGTAAGAAATGAAGAATATTACAGTAAAAATTAAGAAATTTCTTGTTCAAACATGAATATAACTTATTCGAGCTAGAATATTTACTGTTCTAAACCAAACTGTATATATGTTACCGTTAAAGTATTAAATCCGTTATTATATAGAATACCTAGTTATACCATGAAATAATTGATCGTGTCCGTTAAAGTGTAAAACTCTTGTATTTCCTGGTTTAACTAGTTATTTCATAGAATAACGATCTGCAGCATGTTAAAGTGTAAAATAATCTATATCATTTATCTCGCACGACAAATACATTTACCTTCCACCCCTACTGCATAAAACAATTATATTCCCGATCCCAGTTCAGTATCTCCGAACAAAAATTAATTAAAATCGAAGAAGTACCGGATGTAGAAATATCGCTCCAGTCGGTTGCTACAGCTCAAAGTTTAGGTACTTATTTAAAAAATGTTCGTGTAAAACCCAGTGTGTCAACAAAAAATGTTTTTGTTTTAGAAATAATGTTCTTTGTAATTCCAAGTGTCATTTTAGTAATCCTTGTTGTAACAAATGATTTTATCGTACGTTTCCATAAATACCATTTATACGCTGCATAAATTAGATAAATTGCTTCTTTTTCATTTTAATTCTCTATCATTAGTTTAATTTCATTTTAGATAAATTGTTTATTTTACACTTTAACTGTCTCTCATTAGTTAATTTATAGAATACCTAGTTATTTCATAGAATAACTAGTTAAAGTGTCAAATTAATAACATATTACACACTTTAACGGACATGAACAGTTATTTCATGGAATAACTAGGTATTCTATGAAATATCTGCATTATATACTTTAACGGTAACATATACATAACGCTAATGTGAATGCAAAATCAGACCGAATGTGTTAATCGCTGCTTGGAAACAGCTCGGACGTTCGGATTGTTTATACTCTTGTGGAAAATCTGAGTCTTCAATGTTATTAATTAATTAATTATTATTATTTTGAGTGGATTAATACGAAAAATGAAGTCGAGCGGTTTCTATTACGAATCGATTTTAACGAAAATGGACTGTTAGCGCAATTGAAGGCTTTCATAAGAAGTTCTAGTCGGAATGAAGGAAATAAAACGTTTTTATCTTTGGAGGAACATTTCCGATCTGCAGGAGAATCGTCAATTAATTTCGCCGCTTTGAAGTACAATTGACCATACAGAATGTTCTATCATTATTGTTCGAGTATAATTTGAAATAATATGATCAAAATAAAATGGCATCTTTTTATAACGAGATATGGTTCTTCAAAATTGACTCACATGACTTAATTACTGACTGATCTTACTTAAACTACTTACTTATTTACTAATCTTACTGATACTCGCCATCTTCAGCCATTATTTCCTGCTTATTAACTTTAAACTGGTCAATTTTAATGAAATGCATTTTAGCAAAACAGGGAAAAAGAAGCAAATTTAATTTTGATTTTTAGACATCTTAAATTTATATATTTTTGTCTTCTGACATTTACATTATTATATCTCTCTGCTACCAGAAAATGTTAATTTTATAAACTGACGACTTAGTACTAAGTAATTGATGAAAAATTAATGTTAGCATTTCATGCAATTTAAATAATTTAATTTTACTTTTAGTAATAAATGTATTTATAAAATCTTATTACAAGCAGAAATAAACGATAAGAGTGCGAAGCAACATGCAATCATGTAATGATCTAGAGAAAATTACTACATGATTCTTGGAAATGGATGAGTGGAGAGAGAAAGCGATGTAATCTCCTAGTATTGAACTGGTTATGTACAAATTAGAAAATTTATTCTTATAAATCCAAAATTTTAACAGATGATAATTTATTTCATAATTGAATTTCAGATTACTACTTAAAATATAGATGTGAAATCAGTAAAAAACGCCCAATTTAATATAATTGTTTTCTTATGGAGTTCCAATGCCAATATTAAAGAAACCATTTATCGGATGTTTTACATGTTTTGAGCCTTTTTTAAAGTCTCAATGAGTTTCACAAGAAAAAGTCCAAATCCAGATAATAATATCTAGGAAAACGTTTTATTAAAAATAATTACGTTTATCAAGATACTAAAGAGGGAAAATATGTTTTTTTAAAGGTCGAAATGAAAACTATAATAGAATGGAGCACAAAAAAATAATATGAATATATATCGCAAAGAAAATAAAAATACCCAAAATTCTATTCATAAAAATTAAGATACATTATAAATGTGATTACGCTTACATTTATTTAAAGTTTTTATCTACATCCCAAGATTTTACGATTTTTGTCTTGAATTCTAGGTATTTGATTTTAAAATCATTTTTCATATGCTAATGAAAATGATTATTTTCATTCTTTATATTAAATACAAATTTCTTTCAGTGGTTAAATTTGATGGTGAAAGTAAAACAATGTTTCAGGTTAAAGACCAGTTGACGAGTTAGGAGCCAACAATCAAAGAGAATACATGGATTAATGAAAGATACGCTGAGCCGCGCTTGCAATTCTCATCAGTCGGAGTTATTATCAATAGTAATAACTGTCCCATAACGGTGAATTTTGAGACAATAGTCACACTTGCATGATTAACATAAATGGATAAGCCATTTGAGCATTTAACTACATTGTTACGCTGGGTAGGAGCATCTGCATTACAAATACAAGTCTTTTTCACATTTTTGTAAACTTTCTTGTCTAGGGGGAAAATACACTATTTTTCGATTTTGGGCTGTTATAATAAAAAAAAAGAAAAATCATTATTATAGAATGTTTTTCATTTTTCCTAATAAAAGATTTTTATTCTTAAATCAGATTATGCATTTTTTTTAATTATCTCTGGAACTGCTGGGATGCACACACCAGTGTATATATTTGTTGATAATTTTAGGAAACTAAAATGTAATATAATAAATCTATAATTATAAAAGGAAATGTCATTTACATGCAAATGTTGCCCAGACGAAACTTTCGTACTTGCAGACATAAAATTTGGCCCAGATGTACTCATATTTATGACTTTAATATACTTCGATACCTACAATTTAAACTTGAATTTTAAACTTTAATTTGAAAAGTTTTATTGAGTATGTCGTTGTTTTTGCTAGTTTTATGCGTGCCTTTGTCCACAATATCGTCTTTTGCCTAAAACCACGAATTGCACCACAAAAATGTTTGGCATCTTCCCGACATTGACCGGTATTCGGAATATCGACCAACAGATACTGTACAATAATCAATAGATGCAATACAAAAGATATCATACAATATTTTGTGCTAATAGGGTGGTGATTATAGACAGGGAAAAATCGATGGCTCATCATGGATCAAACAATCGCAATTCTAATGTATTTGTTTTGAACATTTAACGCACATTTCTTAATTTTGTGGAATTTTAAATACATAATTAATTGTTCAAGATGATTTTAAGAATTTAATTTAAAACTATGTTTTTGTTATAGTTTTTCAAATTTTATGCGGCAGTAATTAAAATATTTTCAACGATATATTTAAAGCAAGAACGATCGTAATACTCATTTTTTTAATTGATTGCTCACCCTGTAAGTGCAAAGATTTTTTTTCTTTCATATCTGCAGTAAAATATATGTTGAGGCAAGGGATCCCTCTTTCGCAGGAGTGTTATCAGTGTAGTACGTGTTTTTCAAATTTTACTCAGCACTAAGGCTAATCAGATATTATTAATGTTCCAAGAATCATGACAGAGTAACACCGCCACAAGGCTGTTAGTAAAATTTAAATAACTTAGGTAAGGCCAGCTCAATGAAGCTAGCAATACGAAAGAAATGAATGTGGACAAAAAATATATATAATGAATAAACTTCGTAAAAAAGTTGTAAAAAATAACTTTTATTGCTTTAACGAAAAATAGAAATTGCATCATTTTAAGAATTTTGTACGTTTTTTTAGGTTTCAACTTATAATTTGTTATTTATATTACCAATAAATATTGAAATTAATTTTTTTTGTCTGGTGAAACAGCTAGTATTTATTCGGAATTTAAACATAAAAATCAAATGATAAATAAGTTTTAGAGATATAAAAAAATGTATTACCATCTAGAACACAGAAGTGTGCAAAATTTCCAAATTCTAACAAAGAGGTGAGTGAAAGATCGGTTACAAGGGGGAAAAAATTAGCAGTAAAAATACCAATACACCATTAAGAGATTATCTTAACTTCAGAATACTTTCTATTTTTCTCGTGAATATGAATTTGACCCATAGATACTCTTTAAATAAATGATAATATTTTTATACTTTTAATAATTAATTTGAATTATGAAAATTGATGTGTTTTATTAGTTCTGAATATAATGGCTTTTCGTTTTTAAAGAATACATTTTAAAAGAAATATGGATCTAAGAAGCCTGTTGAAATGAAAATTGGTACTAGACACTGAATAATTATTGAAAATAATGATCCGATTCTATGAAAAAGCAAATCTTTAAAACGTTGAAAAGCTGTAAAAAAAAGGTCTGAAATAACCATGCTGCTTTATAGAAAAGAAGACTGCTGCTCAGCCATGCATGAAAACTCCTGTTTGAATTTTAACTGTTATTTTAACTGTTTACCATAAAACTTTTGGTTTCATTTTAGCGCGTTTTTTTTTCTTTGATGGCCAGAGGTAATGAATACATTTTTTAAAATTATAATTTAAAAAGTTATTAAAAAATAAAGAATGATTGTAAAAAATTATAATACTCTTTAAAAAGACCGTATATATACAAATTTGTTTATTTTTAAATAGGAGTAAACAGTAAAAATATTTCTTAGATGTGGTGTGAACCATGGAGTTACTAAGTTTCATCGGTAGCACATTTTAG
Organism: Argiope bruennichi; assembly: GCF_947563725.1. NCBI lineage: Eukaryota > Metazoa > Arthropoda > Arachnida > Araneae > Araneidae > Argiope > Argiope bruennichi. Next base: position 109,235,693 of record NC_079162.1, read on the forward strand.
TTTTTGATTTAAATAGTAACACTCATTCGTAAATAAATGTAATTTGCATCCAAAATTTCTGAATTTTCGAATAAAAATATTTTTTCAGCAAGCATTTGATTTAAAAAATAATTATAAAACTCTTCTCCAGTATTGATTTCTATAGAAAGTTTTGGCGTATTTAAGTAGTTATTTAGGACTTCAATTTATATCCTCTTTTCACATAATTGTTTTCATTATCTAAATATGTGATTCTGCTTTTACCTTTTGTAAAATTTAATTCAATTAATTTTTTTAATGAAATGTCAAAATTAATTATTATTGTAAACATAAATTATATAAAAACTCTTTTTCCTTTTAAATAGTTTCTACACTAAAAAGTATTACATAGAATAAGAGACTTTATTTTCTGGATTGTTAAATTATACAGGTTAATAGAAAAACATTCTTTTTTATATAAGGTGTGATTCTAGAATTTTTAACCATTTATTGATCAAATTTTTTTTTCTGATGGCTATCAGTAAAAAAAAAAAACTGATATCAGTATCATCATGAAAAATTAAGGTGTCTTTATAACATTAACTTGCATAAAATTTTCGTACATCCAGTGCTTTGTTAACTTTTTAGTATATTTAAAATATACCAGAATAAAAATTATATTGGAAAAAATTGAAATATTTTTACATCAAATTGATTATTTTTAGACTTATAGCATTTTTTTAGATTTTAATAAGGTAATAAAAATATTTTGAACTTACCTGGAACATTCTGTGCTTGCCTTTCTTCACCAGTTTGTTCAGTTGCATCAGGCTGACTTGCATCATGTTGATTATCTTCAACCTCTGCTCTTTTTCTGCAATAATATACATTGCTGTCTTATTTAATATATTATATATAGGTGTAACTAATCCATAATTTTTTTGATTGAAAATGTTAGAGTAATCGGTTGGTGGAATACTTGAAATAGTTTTGGAAGAAACAGAATATTAAACTTTTAAAAATCTTGCATTAAAAAAGTGTCAATTATGTTTTAGAATTAACTTGCACCTGCAAATCTCTAAATTATGAGGTAATCTTTTTCAAGTTTGTTTAAGAGTTCAAATAATATATTTTTATAATGCATGTTTTCTATGATTAATTATTTTGTGGAAATTTAGTCCTTTTCTTGTTCTTTATTTAAGGAATCATTACAAATCTTTTACCACTGTCAGTACTCCAGTAAGGCACTATAAAACTGGCAAAAAATTAAAAAAAAAAAAAAAAAAAAAGGGCTTAAACTTAACAACTATCTAAAATTCTACTAGCCTGAAAAATCTAAAATTCTGCTTTTATTTAAAAAAATGATAATATTGAATATTCAATAAGTTGGTTTTGTGTGATATTTAAATTTCTGTGCTCAAACTAGAAGAGCAAGTAATAATAAATATAATCAAAAGGGTCAGATATAAATTAATTGACATTATGCATTTAGAAATGTGATTATTTTTAAATAAAACCGATAAACAAAAAGTATATTATCATAATAAAGTGCCATCATTCAACATTGTTTGACACACTTATCAAGTTCATGTATAGGTATAACAAACATGTTTAATATTTTACACAGATATTCATCATAACTATTTTATATGAATTTTTGTTGAAAAACAGTCTATTGAATGCATTCGATATTTATTGTAGACTGAACTTGAATCTGAATATTATCACAGATGGAAAAAAGAATATTATGAATCAAGCTTTTTGAAAATAAATAATAGTTTATTTTTTTAAATTTAGTAATTGTACTTTAATGCTTAGTTGTAGAATACCAATTGCATTTTTTTTTTTTTTGTGATCTTTATAAAGTTTGTTAAAAAGAAATAAAATTATCCATATCAGAAAATCTATTCTGATCATCTGTTGTTGAAAGTGTAGGTAATTAATAGGAATTCTAATTTTGAATAATAATTTGTATGTAGTATGCTTGATATTATGATGAAAACTATGTTAAGGTGACAAAATAAATTTGTAATGAGGTTCTTATTAGATATGGGTGTGACCGAAAATAGTTGAAAGATGACTGGTTTGGGTTCCAGAATCGTTCAGCTAATTAGGAATGTACCTTGTATAGTAGTACGAAGCCTCACAGCTGCATTTTTAAAATGAGGTTATTGATCATATCTTTTGACAATAAATGAAATCTCCGTTATTCGGTTTGATATAATTGCTTGTTACCCTATTTTGCAGATACTCTCCTTTTCTAAAATATGATCTGTCAACCGAGTTTCCTGTGACCTCACACCATTCATAAAAAGAAAATGTCCTCTAGGCTTTTTGAGCAAATCTCTTACATGAGATTTTACAATCCCTTACCCCTTTATTGGGAAACAGTGGTAGGTTTCAGGATATCTTCAGATGAAGAATTATTAGATAATATTATTAGATTATTATTAATTCTTAGATGTATATTTATTAGATGTATTTAATTTTTGTATGTATGCATATTATTATGAATGTATATTAAATCTTAGCTTATCAGTAAAGAGGGCATAACCTAATCTGCTCTGTCTAAGAATTTTTATTATTATTATTATTATTTTACAAACACAATATCTACCTATCTTTTTCTTCTAGATTGCTCTTTTATATTTGATTTGGAGAATGCATAACAAAAAGTATTCTTTAACATGAATACCAATCTTTTAAATTATTATTTGAATTTTCCTTGAAAAAAATATATGATTGTTCATGTATTTTAAGCTTTTTCCCTTGTACTTCTTTGCAAGTTTGTGTTTTTTTTTTCATTCTTAATATTGAACAAAAGATTTATTTTCTGTTTTTTTTTATATATATTATATTACAAATGGATATTTAATCTATTACAACAGTAATCATGTGTAAAATTACTTTTCATAATCATTGTTTATTATTTTTTTCAAAATTTACCTCAGAATTTTGTTACAAAATTTAAAATGCCATGGTCTTCCAACATTTTAAAAAATGTTAGGCTTTTCTGTTATTCATGCCATTTGGTAAAAATAGGAATTCAGTTATATAAATTAAGCATATTAACTGTTTTATTACATTATGGCTACAAAACAAAAAGTAGTCAGTTATGGAAGTGTTATATTCAACTGGAATTTGCTGTGTCCTAATATTAACTTTTTTTTATTTTAACTTATCCTCAGGTATATTAATTTAAGGGAGTGGCAAATGAAGTGGTGTTATGATTCTAGTAATATTATTCCACCAGATAGAACTTTAGGATTTCTATAGTTGACGTCTGTGTATATTGAAAGAAATTTGGTATAAGAAGGTTAACATTATATTATATAAAGTGTAAAAAATTTAATATCATATCATGGGGTCCCCAAATAATATCAATCTGCATTTATAAAATTTTTGTATGAAGAAAGTGCTAAGGAACTGCATTTAATATCTTATGAACAATGTGTTTGGATTAAATGTATTTTATAATCTTTCCTATTTTAAAGAAATTGTAAGTATAGACTTTTGAGCATGGATGACATTCTACAAGCAAGTTAATTACATGTATTTACTATTGTAAAAACCACTTCATAATCCGAAAAGTGAAATTTGCAACATACAATTAGTTCCAACGATCCTTCTTTTGATTGTAAAGCATATCCTCCAACAGCCACGGAAAATTGAGGAAAACTAAGAATTTACAGATATACAGAGAAAAGCTACAGAAAATTATAAAAAATGCTAAAAATCCTCACTCAGAGCAGTGCTAGTAGTGAATGAATTTTTAGCATAGTTAGAGAAAATAAATAAATGGAATCTTATACTAGCATGAATACAAAAACTGTGTAGTCACTTTTCATTAGAAAAATAAATATGAGAATTTATTATGATGTTAAAATGAGCAATGGTAACTTAAGAAAAGCAAAAGTCATTGCTGTTTAATGAAACAAAATTATTAATATCTAACAAATAGTGTTGATTTATTTGATCAACAAAATCATGTTGTGTGTGTGTGTGTTTAAATTATTTCACTTATATATTTAGTCAATAATAAATGTCTATAAAATAATTTTGAATATGGTTTGAAAATATTTGTTTGAATTAATTAAAATCCTTTGGAAATATCTGTTCTTCAGCAATATGCTGATAGTAGATTATATGTAATAAATTTTTAGGAAGTCCTACTGTTGACTGGGTAACCAATGTTGAAGTTAATGGTAAAGGCATTTTAATAAGCATTTTTTATCCATAAAAATTGGATTCCTGCACATTGAACTTATTTGTAGAAATCCATTGTGTGATTAGTTGCAGTTTAAAGATATAGTCATCAACCAAAAAATGAAGAATCTGTATCAACCAAAGAAATTTGTATAACTTTGTTATTTATAATTGTATTTTCACAAAACTAATGTCAATGGAAATTACACAAGAAGGCAGTTTATTTAAATTAAAAAAAGTGATTAACTGAGTTAATTAGAATCTCAGAATTTTCCCATTACAGGAGTTGAGACTTTCCCATAATTCGATCCATTATGCCATTTTATGCATGTGGATCAAATTTCATTCCGAAATTTGCAGTGGGCCTTGCAGTATAATTCATTTTGTTTGTTTGAAGCTTTGCCTGCAGAGAGCCCACCCACTAAGGACCATGTTTTGAGTAAATCTCAGTTTAATAATACCAAACTTGGCATTTTTTTCATTTTAATTCATTGTGATTAATTAAAAAATTAAATAAAAGTAAATTAAATTTATCTTTATTAGATTGATTTCAAATTTCAACAGGTATGATTTTTTTATTGAAAATTTGAGCATTTTGTTTCTTTTCAAAATATTTTTGAATTCTTCTTTACAGTTGATCTGGTTCAGTTTTACCCAGAAATTATTCCCAATTATATGAATTTTTTTTATAGAAATGAAACTTTTTAAAATTGTACATCAAATTTTACTTCGATACAAAATGACAAATTTGCATCTTGGCAGTTTAAGCCATTGAATTTATCAGCAAAGAAGAAATTTTATTTTTGCATCGAAGCTATTGTTAATCAGATAGGAAATTCAGTTAACTGAGAAGTCCTTTTTTTATAATAAAGATATTACTCTTTATTTTCAAACAGATTTTAATAATATTTTAATCCAATAGAATGCTTTAGGATTTTAAATTACAGAATAAAGGTTAATTAACAGAAAGAAATTCAACTGATGTCATCTGGTTTAAATAACTGCACATAGATAATATTTATGGTGGTGAATTGATTTGTCACCAGAATTAATATTTTTTATTTCACTAGAATTAAATTTGTATCTATTATTTTTTATTTATTTATTTATTTTTGCAAACAAGACAAAACACTATAATTATCTAACAATTTGACCCCAAAAAGCTATGAAATTTTATGTATGGTCTATACACTATATACTTTAAATTAATTAAAAGATCAATTGCCTTTAGAATATTTTCAGCAGTAGTACACATTTGCAATACAGACATAATGAGGGCAATCGGAGTTAGAAAATCAATAAGTGAAAGGATCGAATGACCATTAATTTGTGTACAAGGTTTGTAAAGGAAAAAGGAATACATTTGAAAGAAAAGAAATTCACATTCATATCACAAGAAAAGAAAACAATCATAGAAACAGTTATTTAGTATCGACTTCAATGGGTGCGACCTCTGGTATTTTCTAAAAAGAAGCTATCTACAAATGATACTACTACTTCAGATCAAAGCACGGACACTTATTACTACAACAAGAAAAGTGAAGATACATTTCATTTACTTCAACTTTTGTGATAATTGGTTGACTACTATTTAAGATAGATGCAATGATTTAATTTCTTTGACTTATACCATCTCAATTTGCAAATTTCAGGAAAAATATAAAATCTTTTTTGAAGCACAGATGAGATAGAAATTTTAACCAAATGTCTTGATTGTAATTCCAATACAGTTTTATAAATAAATATGAAATACCATTCTTTTTTAAATTTCTCAATAAAGAAAATTTTTGAATACGAAAAAAAGAAATGTATAACTATCTTTATCTATCATGTATAAATAAGACAGTTTTTATCACCCTTATTTGAAATCTTGTAATTAAACTATAGAATTTCTGCCCAAATTTTGCTTAAAATTTCATAAAAATGCATTACGTGTACACCTAAATATTTATCATTAAATTTTGGAAAGAAAGACAAAACTTAAATGATTCATTACAAATCGCAATCCAGCAACGTATGTATTCTTTCAACTAACGAGAAATTCTTTGACATCAATTGATAAAATTTATTTATTTTTGATAAGAAAGGAAATCCTACTTCGTATAAAATAATCAGATCTGGAAATTATCCAAAGCAGTTTTATAATTGTAGTTAAAACTCATGTTCCTGATGAGCAGATCAATAGAAACAATTTGAAATTATATATAATCCTTCAACAAAAAAGCATATAAAGACATTACGAATCAACAATGGAAATTTTGCAAGTTTTTGAAAATATTTCAAAAACTATTATAGATATGCATAATTTATAGGAATCCAATGTTTTATTATCTCAGTTTTACTGTCATGTACAAATTTTACTTTGTTCATTTCACTTTTGTATCACAAAGAAATTTAAAAATGAGTAAAAAAATAGATTGGTTTTAAAATTTACAAATTTATTTCATCCATTTGTGTAGTAAAAGTATGTTCTTTAAACAAATTTTTAAAAAATCTTTTTGTGAAATATATTTTTTTGAGATATCACTAAAGGTTTTTAACATTGAACACTCAATGTTTTAAAGCTTTATAACGTTTGAAATTTGGGGGGGGGGGGCTAATTTCATTATGATCAATTATTTGAAGAAAAGAAGTAGGTATAATGTTAAGATTTTGTGATTCTAATGAATTAACTGATAATTGGTCGGCTCAATCAATTTATCTATCTGAACAAATGTATTCTCTTAAGCTACTTCCATTGACACCAGTTTTGTGAAGATGTGAAAATAAATAGTAGAGTTACAGAGATGTCCCATTATTTTTGTAGATGACTCTACCTGTTGCTCAGAGGGGGAAAAAAAAAGATTACTTTTTTTATATGTGCTTTGATATTCTCATGCATAGCAGAATATGTACACTGTAAATTTGAAAAATAAAATCAGAAATTTTCATCAATTTTTATTTTAAATGTCAAAAATTAATTAACATATTAATAAAGTTAGAACATGTATTTCAGTTTGATGAGTTTGAAAAGATTATTTTTCATGGTCTATTAGTGAATATTTGATTTAATGTATCAATTGCAAGATTAACTCCAGTTGAATTTATTTTAAAATCAAATCAAATCAAAGCAATGAATTAAAATTTAAAAAATAGATACTATAGACCAGGTTTGTTAAACTTCAAATTTGTGATCATTTGAGGACAATCATCATAATAGATGACATACATATTCATGGTAATTATGGCGGACCATAAACATGGTCTGCCAGAGAAATCTCAAAATTTTATCCCATAGAAGAATACCTGAATCCCACTTTGATTTGAATGACTCTTTTAAAGGCTTAGTTTTAAAATTTAAGAATTGTTTTTTATATTGATCAGTATTGTACTATCTTACTTGCTTATTAACTTGTACTATCTTAAAAAATTTATAATTATTACTTTCAAAGAATTAGTATTAAATTTGTAACAATAAAAATTATCAAACAGAAAGACAATAAATACCTTGGATTCTCTTCATCACTGTGGCTTGAAGACATTATTACTGCCTAATACGAATGGGAATTCAACTTTAGCTATATAATAGAAAAGAAATATGTCAAACTAAAGAATAATGTTTTACTTTTCTTAAAATGTGTTATAAATACTAATAGTTCAAAGTTTATATTAACGAAAATTTTCAACAACAATATTTTAGCATGCTTTAATACAGTTAATCACTCATAATTGAAGTTAAAAGCATTGTTTACTTCTCAGACCGACATTATTTCATCTTTTCAACTATATAATATTGCCTTAATCCTTCAGTATTTTGCTGAAGATAAATAAAATTTGATTATTTTCCATAATAAAGGTGTTTGATAGCAATACTTTCATGCATTTTTAATATCGTTATTTCAGTCAGAATCGAAATTAGAAACTTAATATGTTTTTTTTTCTTTTTTCGGCTGTCAATAAATTTCAATAGAAAATGCAAAATAATCTTTCAACATTTTACAGAAAATGAATGTAGAATGATTACTTACATACTATCAAAAATGAAATTATAGTTTTTCTTATATTGGTGGCTTGTTAATTTCCTTAGGAATTTGATTTTCGTTCTTTCGAGCGATTCTAAAGACCCGGATTGACGGAAGTGAACGGTTCTATCGTATACCTAATAACCGAAAAAAGTAAAGCAGTTCATATTATGTTTGGAATCCAAATCCGAAAACGATATTCCATATTAGGATTTTATGAAATATATATATATATATATATATATACTGTTTTAAAAATTTAATTGCAGTGAATTCTGGAATCTCAAAATGAAATTTTAAAAATTGTTCATCACAAATATTAAAAAAGAAGTTTTAAAACAGCAAAAGAAGAAGAAAAAAAGCCTTTCATTTAAAAAAAAGAAAAAAATTTACCAACAACCTGCTAAATGTTAAAATCTACAAATTAGCAAGTTGCAATTATATTTGTAGACAGACCTTTACTATATTTAAAAAATGCTGAAAAGAATTATTGGATTTGGGAGTTGTGTCTTTTTTTTTTTTTTTCCCCATGATGGAAATTCTAATGATTCAAATTCAGTTCATTTTTCCAATGATTCATGAATTTGTATGTGCGAGTATCTGCTGCCAAACGATTACACGGTTGAGCGGAAGTTTCTGGCATAAAAATAACTTTTCCTTCAAATGATATTTAATAACACTTTATAGAAGGTATTAATAAAAATTACGAAGAAGTGCTAATAAATTTAGGGCTGTTGAATATTTAACCACGTTGTATAAGATAATAATATTGTTTTACAAATTATTTTACTAAAAAAAAAATGTTTTTATTTCTCAAATCGCCTTTGGTTTTTGTAGAATGTCAGAATTATATTTCTAAGGAGCAACTTTCATTGGTAAGATAATTTATTGTTTTATTCATATATAGAGATGACAGATTGGTGGCTTAATTTAAATATAAATTAACAAAATCAGTAAGGCATATTGCATTTTATTTGGCATTTGATATTCTAGATTCTCTGATTATTCAGTTTTGAAGTCTGTGGTAATTTGGCTTTCTAAATGCAGGTCCCTGTTTCAAATCTTGGTTTCATGGTAGAGCCGTTGTATAAGCAGATCTGGTATAAGTTAAGACAGCAAGGCCAATTCTTCTCTTGCTGGTGTCTTCTGTGGTGTTCAAGTTCGTGAAGAGGGTATTAGTTCAGACATCACCCTAATTCAAGCAAGATCTTGGTTCAAATTACTAGGTATGTTCAAAAATACTCCTAATGTTGCATCCAAATGGGACATTAACATAATCAAATTTAAAAAAAGCTTTTCACTTGTGAAACTCAAATGGAATATATTCAAGCTTGTTATTTAGTGGTGAATGACTGTATTCTCTTGATAATTATTACTGTCTATAAAAATTGTTTCTGAAATAATCTTCATGAGCTTGTAAATTCAAGTATTAAAAGATTAGTTTTGAAGTTAAAGAAACTGTCAATATAAAATCAATAAAATATTTTTTGTCATTCTTAAGTAAAAATACTTCACCTGTAAGTTTATTAATACTTAACTTGTATACTTTAAATTGTAATTTTGTAACTAATTTATTCTTTCCATAGGTGACTAATAGCAATGAATGCCATTGTAACTGGTGCATCAGGTCTTCTAGGATGTGCTGTGGTTACTGAATTTAAAAGAAATTGGTGAAAAATCCTGGGACTTGCTCTAACTAGAATCAAAGATGATTTAATGCAAATCGATCTTACTGATATTGATGCCGTTTCTGCCATTGTTAGAGAATTCAAAGTAAATTTTAGCACTTTATCAATATTGCTCTTTATTAAAATGAATATTTTTTATTGTTATTCATTATCACTAACTTTTAAATCTATGTTATATATATATATATATATATATATATCTGTCATAATTTAACTTTTTCCTTCTGCTGAAGCTTTTGTAGTTGTTCCTTTTTTAATTGAATTTAGTATTTTAATAGTAATTTGAATTCTGAATTGCTACTAAATTATATTCTGTATTCTCTATTGTTTTCAATTTATTAACTGGATAAAAAGAAATTTCTTTTATTTTATAGGTGTGTTTTTTTTTAATATAGTTTGATAAGTAAGTCATTGTTTGCTGCTTTATGAGCGATAAAGTAGTATTTCAATTCATTGTTGATGAGGTATTTAGAAATCTTTTTGTGATTATCAGAAGAGTCCATAAAAATTTTGATTGATTTATCTAATTCTTTGGCCCAACAGTTGATGTTATAACTAGTATTAAACTCTCCTAATACTTTTCTCATATTCTGCCGTCAAGTGGAACATAATTGATGTAATATGTCAAAGAACAGCATTTTAATTTTCAAAAGTGTTGTGGTTGGTTAAATCCTTAAACCTGTTGTGCGTTTTAATTGAGTTGCCAGAATCCTTGACTTTTTAAATGAGTTATCATGACTACTAAACTCTGCAATCTTTTTCTGTTAGTGTTTTGAAATTTTTCCTGTTGGTACTTTCATTGACCAAATCTTCAGGATTGAATACTGTTTTGGCCATTATATTAGAATTATCAGCACTAACTGACGCTACAGTTACTTCTTGTTGAGTAAAAATTCATCTGGTGCTTTCTGTATTATCATTATTCATTTCATTATAAGTGATGGCATTATCATATTTCATTAACGGCATCATTAATTTGATTTATATTATCTGCATTGTGCATTTTATCATTATTAAAATCTTTAGAATTTAAGTAATCATGATTTACTCGTTAATAATTACTATTTGACCTATTTATAAACTGTGACAGAAGTAATTGGTTCTTTTAAAGCTTTTTCCATATAACCATTGAAATTAAAAATTTTTAGAAATTATTAATTTCGTATTCTATTCATCAGTCTTTTGATTACAAAGGTAATTTGGAACTAAATGATTATATTGCATTTAAAAGAAAAATTTAATATAATTTACTATTAGAAAGTTATACTAGTAATTTATAAAACATGTTTTAAGGTACATTCATTTGGTAAAATTTCTTTTTATTAACATATAAAAAGACAACAACATATATTAATCACTAATGATTAATAATATGGATGCTGATTTTGAAATGTTATTTGCAAATGTTACAAGAAATATATTTGATATTTTATTACAAACTCCTTGTTTTGTGTTTGTTTGTTCTGTTAGTGGGCTTTTAAAGCAGCAGCAATTCTTCTAACTAACTTTTGTAAATTAGTTTCAGTAATCTTTTCATTCAATCGTTTAAATAATTTGCTCGCTAAAATTATTTGAATAAATATTTAGTTTATTATCTAGGAGAAAAATGTCAATTTTTTGTTTTGTGTTGTAATTCTGAATATTTTTTGTTTATATTTTAACAAACATAGCAATTATTGATCATACATTTGTTTTGGTTTATTTCATTAAAAGCTGTTAAGTTGGAAATTAGATTTAAATTTTTATATTTTGATTTATTTTTTAAAGATAAAATACATTAATTTCAAGCATTAAGTCCAATAATCCTGCAGTCCATCTACAAAAACATCGGGTCTGCTGATCTGATAATGTGTGAACCACTTTGTAGGGCAATCACATGATTATCTAGTAAGGACACAGGAATGCCTCATAGGACATTCATACTTGCTATTGATCGATTTCTTGAATGACATGCTCTTAACATTAGATCAAGGCCTATGGTTCCAGATCATGAAACTTAGGTAAGTTTCAGCTCTCCTGTACATAATTGGCTGAATATGGAAATAGATGTGAGAGTCCTGTTTTATGACCGCCGCGATCGCCAGATCTGACATCATCAAATTTCTCCACATTGGGCCATCTGATGGAATTGATGTTTCGAGACCTAGTTACTACAAAAAGCAATTTATTTCACGCCACGTGAATGCATATCTCAATATGTGCAGTGACATTTTGAACATCTTCCTATGTAAACATACATGATTACCGATTTTCATGTTTCCAATATATGTATTTTTTTTTCTGTGAACCTAACTTGACATAATATTTTTCTCAAAAACTGTTGGTCATTAAGGTATATTTTTTTATATACTCTAAGCAATGAATCTGCACAATTTAGGTAGTCTTCATGATACACCCTATGTATTATAATACTTACCAATTCTTCCTTTCTGCCATGAAATCTTATTAGAGTATTAATGATAGAATCTCTCATCTTTTATATAATATGGTTTTTATCTAATGGGTTAAATTTTCCTTAATTTTTATTTCTGAACAATGTTTTACCAAAGCTATTTTACTGGACAGTATCAGAGTTCAACACAATCAAGCAGCAATTCATAACTTCCAAAATGTCATGCACCAAAAAGAAATAAAATATTAGAATCAAATGACTTTAGTGAAATATTGGTTAAATCTGGAGGAGGATTTCTTTATGCTTCGATTTTTCAGTTTCAGTAAAGCAAATTGATTTATCGCTTGATGAAGAGATAACGTGCATACGTACATTATCCAAAGTTGAATCAACCAAAATTTAATTTAAAAAATAAACCAAAGTCGGTTAGTGTTTTGATATTAAATTTAAAATTTAAAACCAAAGTCGGTTAGTGTTTTGAAATTAAACTAAATATTGAAAACTTAAGTCGGTAAGAACCAAGATTGAAGAAAAAAATGTGTAAAATAGTCAAATGTTTTAAATGTGAGTGTCAAATGTTTATTATACCATACAACGATAAAAACAATTGCGTAACGACCTACATACAAGATAAACCTTGTGTAAATTGTTGTTGCGACGCAAAAGGCGAACACCAAAGTTGATTAAAAATAAACAATTGGTTTACTGACTAATCGATATCTAAACTCCTCCAATTTGTGTATTTTTACTTTTTAGCCCAGCCTATATAAATCCAGACGTTTCCTCCAACACGACATTGCATTCGTATTTTTTGAACGGTAAAACTGTCTCTAGCACGAGTCTCGTAAAAGATGGAAAATGTCAAATTGAATAATGACAGCATAGTCGATGCTATGCATACAGAGTCTGGTGCTGCGTTACGAGAGGATACTCCTGCAAGTCCAATGGAACCTGCATCTTGTGCTGCGTTAAGTGAGGATACTCCTTTAAGTCCAATGGAACAAAAATCTTGTTCTGCATTAATGGAAAATGAATGTGATGCGTTACGAGAGAAAAGTGCTGCAGTCAAGGCGAAATCATATATTGTGCTGCGATTCATCAAAAATCGCAAATTTACATTAAAATTAAATTTTTCTAAAAAAATCCATTTTCTCAATTCGGAAATGCCTCAAATCATCTACTATAAAGATGTAGATGGGACTGTAATTGAGTATCTACCCGTTCAGAAAAAAACTGAAATGTAAATGACAATTTTTTCTACATTTTTTATTTGTATATGTTATATTTCTATATTTGTATGTATTGCAAAAATTATATTTGTATGAAAAATGTAAAAAAATAACCCCCCCCCCCAAAAAAAAAAGGTTTTTTGAACCTTTACGGGGGGTATTTTTTTATTGAAATTATGTACCTACGTTGAAATAAAATTATTTTATAAGCAATACACGTCTCGTGTCTAATATTGAAAAAGTTTGAAAAAAATTATTATTTAGACCAAGATTGGTTAAACTTTTAATTTTGAAAATGTTTAATTTAATGTTCAACCTTGAGAAAAACAAATTTCATTTTCAATCAATTCACTGTACCATTATTTGTTAAAAATTTTAAAAAAAGCATTTTACCAAACTTATCTGGTAAAAATTATTTTATTAAAAAAGACAGTAGGAGAGAAGGAGGATAATTGTGTTTCATGAGAAGTAAATTTTATTTTCAAGCTTGAGAAGTAGTCTTAGATTTACTGTAAAAACGTTTTGATCATTTCAATTCTTTTTCTTTTTCACGATAAACAAAACTTTTTAACCACTAGATTTCCTTTCATTTCCAACTTGCCAAATGCCCTAAAGCGACGACCTGGGGTGTACCGGGATGTTTAATCTCCCCCCTTTATTTACAATTTTGGACATTTTTTTTCCCGACTAATAAAGGGGGGAAAAGAAAAATGAAAATGAAAGAGGGAGAAGATTAAGAGAGAGAAAGAAATAATATATATATATTATATTATTTCTCTCTTAATCTTTTCCTTTTTTCAATTTCATTTTGCTTTTCTTTTTTCCCCCTTTATTAGTCGGGGAAAAATGTTAAAAAAATATCCAAAAAATATAAAACAAGAGGAAAATGAGCACCCCGGTACATCCTCGGTCGTTCATTCTGGAGCGATTCAAACCTGAAAATTAAACCAAATTCACTCAGAAATTTATTATTTTTGAAAACAGAGGGGGTAAAATGTATGACATTAAGGAGAAAATTTAAAGTAACAATTACCAAAAAAAATAACCAGACACGAATGTACAAAAAAATATACTTTATTTTTACAATTTCACACTTAATATTTAATATACTTGTATTTTTGTTTATCATCAAAAAAATAGTATACATAATACCGTTTTTTTACGCTTGTCAATTCATTTTCACAGTCTCGTAAGTCCGCGTTCACTCCAATTTCACGCTCTTCTGAATGCGCCTCTTTTAAACATTCGATGGCATATTTAAAATCTGCAGAAAGGGCATTATAAGCCTCGGTAGGTAATTGACCTATAAAATCCAACAATGCATTTGCCTAAAGTTGATCTTCGTATTTTTCGATATATATACGAAACAGCGATAGTTCATCAAATAAACTTTTGTTTTGTTTATCAAAGGATTCGTAAAGATTGATAAGGAGATTTATATAATCCATCACAATTCGTTGATATATTCTGTACTCGACATTTGCTTCGCTAGTGTTTAGTTCAAAAATTGAAAATAAATTAGCATCGTCAATAGAAAAGTATAATTTTGACATGTCTTCTGTAATCCTTGTTGCATCGGATTCAAATCTCATGACATATTTTTTATTTCTAAATTGTAAACAATTTTTCAACAATTACAGAATAAAAGTATTTATACAAGGAATCGGGTCCATCAATAGGACGTGTTTAAAATATTTGATATCGAACGAACGTACCTATTTACAAATTCTTTGTAAAGATGGATTCGTTCGGTTTCCTTTTCAGAATTTCTATTCTTCCTCCACTCGTCAAACAGGAAATATGGTACAGGATCTTCATAATATAAACTTAAATCGTTATCAATGCTGTGCTTCAACGTTTCTTTTATAATGCAGAGATTAGAAAAACACTCTTGACAAAACACGTCGTTATATTTTTCGTCTTTACGTTCTGCACACCAATAACAAGAATCGTGTAGGCAAAGGTAATCTTCTTTTACAAACATTGCATGGCAAAACGGGCTTTCGTCACAATTGTCCTTTTGAATATAATTTCGAAGGCATTCGACGTGAAAATTGTGATTACACTCTGTCTCAAAATTTTCTCTGGAAATGCAGGATAAATTACGATGACAAATGAGGCATTCAAAATAACGGGGTCTAACGCTTTCAATCTCCATTTCTTTAATGGGCGATGAAAAATCTTGGGACATTTTGAATGGTATTTTTGTATAATTTTGCAGTGAATTTGCATCCATAAATCCCTAAACATTTTGTCTTGAGTGAATAGACAGATGTAAGAAATCATTTTATCCTTACAAAAGAAAAAAATGTATACCAGTTTATAACTAAATTATATTAAGGGGGAAACAAGTATATATATATAAACTATTTTTTTTGAAATATATTTAGATTATAAACTAGTGATTTTTTAAAAATATATTTATATTATAAACTAATAAAAGTTTTTTTTTTTCAATGTTGTATGCTTTTACTGAACAACTCGACAGTTTCATTGTTTGACCATTTTATTCCTCCACGCATCATTTTATAAAGAATTACAGTAAACTTGGTTGGACCCGAAACATTTCTGTTCTATTCACATTAACATAAAAAAAAAAAAACTTGTTTATAACTAAAATAATATATATATATATATATATAAATTTTTTTCTCGATAGAATACATCTTCACAGCAGTTGAAAGAAAAATACTTCCCACAATTTCCTCTTGGAAGGAGATTCTGTGAAAAAAATTTGAAAAATATTTCACATAAATTAAACTTTTCTATGGGGGGGATTCTGTCAAAAAAATATATTTACTACAATCTTCTCCCAAAGAGAGGATGATTCTGTGAAAAAAACAACTTTTTCTTGATACGTGTTCAACCCCAGAGGAAACTTGAAGTTATATTATTCTTCCAAGTTATATTTAAAAAAATTATTTCAGAAGGAGGAAGATTGTGTCAATTATTTTTGAAACTACTGTGAGGATGTTTCAAAAAATTTCTCCATCTGTTGGACAGAAGGAATGTATGAAATATATTTGAAACTTTTGCGATGATGTTGAAAAATATTTTATTAGAAAAAAAAAGATGGTAGGAGAGAGGGCGGGAGATTTTGTAAAACATTCTTTCAAACCTTTTGAGAATTTTTTTAAAAAAATTCCCCCATCAAAGACTGTAGGAGAGAGGGCGGGAGATTTTGAAAATATTTTTTTTTTTGTGAAGTTGTGAAGCTATTTGAAAGAATATTTCTTATTTAAAAAAAAATTATAATTGAAATATATAAATATATTTCAAATATGCCGGGTGTCCCATAAATTTGTAAATACTTTAAAAATTCATAAAAATTGAAGGACTGGGTATATTTGAATGCGGTTTGCGAAACTATTATTCTCATGAAGGGGGATTTTTTTTTATACAGAAAAAAATAATAATTCAAAAATGTGTCAATAGAGGGCGCTGCACACAAGCAAATCAGTGGAAATATGCAAAATTAAAGTCTTATGAAAGGCAGAGTGAGCGATTGACACATCATTTCTAAAGGTTTGCATAAGGTTTGTATTAAGATGTTGACACTGGTGGATAAAGCACTATTGGTAAAGTTGTTTTATGTCAGCAACGAATCGGCGGCTTAAGCCTTACGAAAGTTTAGGACCCAGAAAAGATTGAAGAAAGGTTCAGGTCCGATCACTCCTGCTGGACTTGTTTCCCTAGAAGGCCGTTTCGAAGAAACTGGAAGTTTGTGTCATCGGCCACGCAGTGGTGCACCTCGTTTAACAACAGTCCGTACCCCCGATGTCTCTTCGCAAATCGACACGCTAAGGGAGCAGTCAGTAGCGAACGAGAAGTGGCACGAATAACTGGTATACCAAAGACTTCGGTGTACCGTATCCATCATGGTGTATTGCAATTGTACCCATACAAATTGCAATCGCTACATCAGCTCTTACCAAATGATACAGCTAAGAGATTGGAATTCTCAAACTGGGCTTTGGCGAAAATTGAAGATGATCCGCGATGGCTGCTGAAAATATTGTGGACAGATGAGGCTCATTTTGCTTTGCATGGAGCAGTTAATACCCATAACTGTAGAAGATGGACACATGAGAATCCACATGTTTACACTGAGAAGCCCCTGCATTAACCATGGAACAAGTTACTTGGAAATGTTACAGAAGGAAGTGATACCGTCCTTATTAGAACACAATGTCCTTGACACAGTGACATTCATGCAAGACGGGGCACCTCCTCACATCGACACCGAAGTGAAGGCCTTTTTGAGAAGAACTTTTACTGAAGAACGGATAATCAGCCATCACTTTACACATGAATGGCCCCCACGCTCACCAGATTTAACACCCCTTGATTTTTGGCTATGGGGTTACCTTAAGTCTCGGGTGTACCGCCATAGGCCAACTTCGTTAGTGCAGCTAAAGGAAGCCATTCGCCACGAAATCTCATGCATTCATCCGGATATGCTGTATGATGCAGTTACCAGTGTTGTCTCCCGCTTCCAAACTGTTATTTGTGGTGATGGCGGACACATAGAACAAGTACTGTAGTACTGATGTGATGCGCATGTAAACAACTGCTTGCATGCAAATTGTGTGAGGGAGAAATGGACGAAAAACTTTTGGAAATGTTTGAGGTGAATATTGAACGCGTCGATTTCTTTGCAGATCCTGGAAATGGTTTTTATTAAAAATGAAAGTTTCAGATGAGAAAAAAATTTATCAAGTCATTAAAACTGCACAAAATTTATTTTAAATCTAGGTTGCAAAAATTTAAACACTGAACAATGTATAAAAATTTCAAACGATTAAATTGTATGACAAAACTACCCAAACTAATTGAATAAATATACAGGGTGTTCATTAATTATTGTCGGGGTTTCCGTACCTCATAACTTTCGAATAAAAAATATTACGCAAAAACCGATTACGTATTCGTAAATTACAATTCAAAGAATTTTACGTGGCAACAATGCGATCTTAGCGCATTTGCAGTCTGTGTAATTATGACGTCATAAATAAAAATGGCGACCGTGCAAGAAAAAGCAGTGCGTGTATTGTAGTTTTTCGAAACTAAATCAGTCATAACTACTCAACGTCACTTCAGGACCACTCACAAGAAAGATCCTCCTTCGGATAATTCTATCATACACTGGTTACACACAATTTCAGGAAACTGGTAGCGTTCTACACCGAAAGGGAGCGGGAATAACAAGCACTTCGCAGGAAAATGTTGATCGCATCCAAGAAACGTTTACTCGCAGTCTACGAAAATCAAGGAGACAAGCAGCTGTGCAGTTATATATGCCGCATGCGACGATATGGAACGTTCTCCATAACCGCCTTCGTCTGAATGCCTACAAAGTGCAAATTGTGCAAGCTTTACATCCGCATGATAAACCGCGTCGTTTTGAGTTCGCTGAACAAATTTTGACTCGAATTAAGGATGATGAAAATTACCTTCGGAAATGGTTCTTCAGTGACGAATCCACTTTTCATGTGTCAGAAAAAGTGAATAAACATAACTGTAGAATACGGGTCTAGGAGAACACGCACGATTATCAAGAACTAGAAAGAGATAGCCCAAAGGTGAATGTTTGGTGTGCTTTATCACATACTGAAGTTATTGGACCTTTCTTCTTTGCTGAAACAATAAACGTGACATCCTTGACATGCTGGAGATGTATACGGTTCCTCAGATGCAGCAACATCAGCCAGATGTGATATTTCAACACCCCCACATTGGGGCATTATTGTACGTGACTTTTTAGACGAGAACTTTCCTGACAGATGGTGTGGAAGAGGTGGACCAATCCCATGGCCTCCGAGATCACCAGATATAACACCGCTGGACTTCTTTCTATGGGGGTTTCTCAAGAACATTGTGTACAAGACCCCTGTGCCCTCACTTCTTGATGAACTGAAGCGCAGAATTGTTATTGCGATCCAAAATGTTACCCCTCAAATGCTGGAGAACACTTGGAGGGAAATCGAATTTCGTCTCGATGTGTTACGAGCCACGAAGGGCAGCCATGTGCAAATTCATTAATCTTTTTAATATCATTAATAAAATTCTTTGAGTTGTAATTTACGAATACATAATCGCCTTTAGCTGAATGCCTACAAAGTGCAAATTGTGCAAGCTTTACACTTTAATGTCGTTCATAAAATTCTTTGAGTAGTAATTTACGAATACGTAATCGGTTTTTGCGTAATATTTTTTATTCGAAAGTTATGAGGTACGGAAACCCCGACAATAATTAATGAACACCCTGCATATATAAAAAAGTCGATAGAGAGAGGGTGAGAGGCAGAGAGCGAGATTGTGTGTAATTTGTTTCAAATTTTCCTAGAAATGTTTGATTTTGATTAAAAATTTTAAAATTACTACAAATTTTATTTTAAACTTTAAAAAACAGGAAAAATTATTCAGTAGCAATTGTTTGCAACATTGATAGTAATTAAAAACTGCAAACTTTTACCAATTCTATAAGTATCGTAAAATTTTTATTAGTACATTTTTCAACAAATCAAATTTACAGTAAAAACGAGCGGTAAATTCAAAAAATGACAAAACACGTACATTTTTATAACCATTTATTTCAAATTTTTGTTACATAAGGAAAATGTACAATTTTTATTTTTACATTCGCTCTCGACCCACGTCGTGTTTTTGGTACTTGTGATTCACTTTATAGTCGTAAAATTTTAAAAATCTTCGCAATGCCAGTCTCGCTTTCGTAAAAGGGCAACCAGTTTCCAAACAACTCGCGCACGGAAATCGAAAATTGTCTTTGGGATCGTAATAGACGTAAATTTCTGGTAGAATTTTGGGTTCCAGCATCGAGTGAATGCGTCATCCCACCACGATCAATTCCCTCACGATTAATTGTTTCAACGTCTCGATAAATTTGGGAATCCAATCGTCTTTACACGCACCGTGAAAATGATGGTGGACCGTTCTGAAATAAAATGTTTCTCCGTAATCGGAGAGGGCAACCACTCCAACTACGTTGTTGATGGGAACGGGTTCGAAACAATCTTCTTCTCTCGTAATGTTTAAATTGTTGACTTGTTTTGAAACGTCCTCGTCAATTTCCATGTCTAGAGTTTCAGATTCGGATTCATAGTCGAGTGGCTCGGTCATTGTTGCCCAACTTGGTTCCATGTCGGAAAATGAATTTTTCAAAAGATTTGGCAATAAAAAAATGACCAAAAAGAAATTATTTATAACTGATGAGTAAAGGAATAAAATGTTTAAAAAGTAAAAGTGTTCCGCAGTTAATAAAATTATATTGTATCATGAAAAAAAAAATTATAATTTATATATATATATATATTTCAATTTGAAAATATTCTTTGAAACATCTTCACAGAGGTTTGAAAGAATACTTTATAAAATCTCCCGGCCTCTCTCCTACAGTCATTCTTTGAGGGGGGAAATGTTTTCGAAACATCTTTAGAGTTTTCAAAAAAAAAAAATAATTAAATTTTTTTGTTATTGCCTTGTCTTGCTCGGAAAAAATTTGGAAACCATGAAAATTTTTTCCCTGGTGCTCGTTCCTATATAAATACAACTCCAAGTCTCTAATATTCCTTGCCAAGCGTTATTCTTATACAATGTGGGAGAGTAAAATTTGCTACGAATTGATACGCGAGAAGCCGTACAAGACGCCTTGTGGTTGCTCTTTTCATGAGGAATGTTGGAACGAGGAAATTGAACAGGAAGACACGAAAAGGTGTTATCAATACAATGCTTATATTGCAAAGCAATTGGATTTTCCTGTGCATGACCTGTTTACTCAATTGGATGACATGCAATGCATTTATTGCAACTGGAAACTGGTCAAGAAAATTTCTTTCACTTTAGATTCCATTCGACTGAGATTTGTCTTTAACCACCATTGTAATTTCTGCTACATCAATTGCAGCTACATGATTAAATCGTCAAACATACCATTAACCATTAAAGAGATTTTATCAGACTTGAAACCCTACGATGGATCTTTTTCCAACAGAGGAAAACGTATATACGGAGACTCTGCAAAACCCTACAATAAATATGAATATTTGTACTGTAAACGGTGTAATAATCAGGTCATGTTTGAGAACGAGGACATTGAATCGATGAATCCAGACGATCCCATTCTTCCCAAACCGTGCAATTACTCTTCGTCTTTCAGGTGCAATAATTTGACGTATGGAACGTTGCTGGACTGCACGTATTAAAAGTTGCTCAAATGTGCCATTTGTCAAGAAATTGTGACACGAGAAGAACGTTTTGAGAGATTTTGTTGCATGTTTACCCCTTTTCATTACGAGTGCAGTTGGAAGCATCCCGGTTGTCCAGTCTGTGGATTTGAGAGTCAACTGACGTTTGAAATTCCCAAATCGGATCCTTCCATCAAAGAATGGTTGAAAGTTTGAGCAAAACGACGCATGTGTAAATAATGATTATTTTTCAAAAATAATTGTATTGAAAAAATGTTTAAATAAAAAGTTCTTCAAAAAATGTTTAAAAATTTTTTTCCAAAAAATGTTTAAAAAAATTTTTCAACAAAATGTTCAAAAAAGTGTTTAAAAAAATTTTTCAAAAAAGTGCTATCAAAAATTTTTCAGAAAATTTTCAAAAGTGTTTTCTAAAATTTTTTGAATTTTTTTTAAAATTTTTCAAAAACATTTCAAAAAAGTGTTTTCTTAAATTTTTCAAAAAAAGTTTTTAAAAAATTTGTTTAAAAAAATTTTTCAAAAAAATTATTCAAAATTTTTTTTTCAAAAAAGTGTTTTCAAAATTTTTTTTTCAAAAAAGTGTTTTCAAAAATTTTGTAAAAAAGTGTTTTCAAAAATTTTTCAAAAAAGTGTTTTCAAAAATTTTGTAAAAAAGTGTTTTCAAAAATTTTTCAAAAAAGTGTTTTCAAAAATTTTAAAAAAAATTCAAAAAAATTTTTAAAAATTTTCAAAAAAGTGTTTTCAAAAATTTTTCAAAAAAATTTCGAAAACATTTTTCAAAAAAAATGTTTTCAAAATTTTTTATAAATTTTTCAAAAAAAAATTTTTCAAACATTTTAATTTGTATCACACCTTTACCCTCATAGAAAAATATAAAAATAATTTCATAAATTTGTATCACACCTCTACCCTCAGAAAAATATTTAAAAAAAATTTCCTAAATTTGGGTCACACCTTTACTCTACAGAATCACCCTCCTCTCCCCCTCTGAGAGAAGATTCTGTAAAAAGTCTTTTTCTTTCTCTAATAATAATAATAATAATAATAATAATTTCTCTAATAATAATCATACTTTCTCTAATAATAATAAGAATAATTATAATTTCTCTAATAATAATCATAAATATATATATATATATATAGCATGTAAGCTTTATTTTATGTGAAGCAGAATGCAGTTTGAAGACAATGAAGAGATTTTTTATCTTTTTAAATTCTTTTTAATCCATCGGGAAAGCATAATTATTTACAAGCAAAAACGCGGACAAGGCGTCCGCCACAGCGCAGCACACAAGCGAAAGTGGGGAAGAAGGGCCGAAATAATTATATTTTAGAATGAAGTTACTATGGGCTAAATTAAGATAAAATCTTGGAAATTAATTAAGTTGAAATTAAAGTTTAAAATATCATTACATATATATATGTATATATATTAGATTGTAAACTAGATTTTTTTTTCATACATTTGTTACATTTCCTTCTCCCATCGCGTTTACATTTCGGTGAATAAATACACTTTTTTTTATAAATTGACAATTTTTTTACATCATATATGATTTCTGAAAAAAGAAATTTAGTAGTCTGAATCGATTGGGAAACCTTTGTCTATATTTTCTTGTGTGTCGGACAGCATAACGACAAGAATCTTAAAAGAAATGTCACAAAATTGATTAAAAAAACTGATTCCTTCAAAATCGTGTTTAAAACATGACAATTCACACCACGAATCTATTAAATTTAGATTGTCGGAATTTTTCAACGCCAGTATAAAGATTTCTACACATTTCTGCAACGTTTCCAAATGTTTTTTATATCTTTCTTCGTCCAAAGGCGGAAGATTTATATCGTCTTTAATCCTCTTTAATTGTTCGGCCATAGAGTCGATACCCGATACGTCAAGATTTCGTTCCATGTCAAGCATTTCGTCAAACAAATCATCCATTCGAGAATTTATTTCCACATTCTTCTTTTTTTCTTCATCCGTTTGACCCGTACTATACTGTAATATGAAATGTTGGAAAATTTTATAAAAATCTAAAACCTTTTTGCTCGTTAATCTGCGCGCTTTAAATTTTGAATGTGATTTTCAAAAGTTGAGACGGGAAATTTGATTTAGTGAAGTTTTTATCCTTTGATCAAACAACAGTTCTTTTATATACATTTTTTAACATGCTCCTAATAAAAAATGTTTGAAAAAAAACATCTTTAGAAGTTTTTTTAAATCACCATCTTTGGGAGTTTTTTTTATATAACTATGTTTAAATAACGATTGAAATAACGGTACTGACTAATCGATAAAGTAATCGATAATCAATTTATTTATTACCCAACATTGAATTTTAAATCGATATAAAATAATCGATACTACATAATTGATTATTTTATATCGATTATTTTATTTCAGAAATATAAAATTATCTTTTATGTAAAAAAAAGAGATTTATTGCATCTGAAAAATACAAGGATATGATGGATTTATTGCCATATATATCTCACATTCATCATGAATATTATTCAAAATGTTAAATCTTGAATAAAATTCAAATTGATTATACCTACCCCTTTTTATCAAGTGAATAAATACTTATAAAAACTTGAATAGTATTTTGTTTTCATTCTTAAAAAAAAGCTGATTCCCAATTAAATGAATGATTATTCTGAAGCTATTATTTCCCAATTAAATGAATGATTGTAATAATTCTTTAATTTTGAAAGTGAGGCAATTTCATTTAGTTATAATGGAACTCTTATTTTTTTAGTCAGCACTCTAAACACTATTAAATTATAAACTTACATTATCTGGTACCACAAAATACAAAAAATATATCTATCAATATTTATTGAAGCACAAACTTTTAAATATCTCGCAATAACAAATAATGGACTTTCCCCATTTTCAAAATAAACGGCTTACTTTTGAAAGTGGGACAAATTAAACGTCATAACATCTGTTATTTTTAACTAAGTGCGAAAAATGTGAATATGCAGTGGCTCCCAAAAGTGTTCGTACACCAACAAGAATCAATTAAAAACCTCATTATTTACCATTATATATTCTTATTTTTACATGAAAATTTTTTCATAGCATATTTTTACAGTTCTTAATAAAGCAGTGAAGAATAAATTTTAATTACGATGCAAATTATTTTTTTTAAAAATGACAATAAATAAAATTGCACAAAAATAGGACACAAAAGTGATCATACACTTTAAAAAAACATCACTAAATATGAAATTTTCTAAATTTTTATAAATGTTTAGTATTTAGTAGGATATCCTTTATTCTTTATAACAGCTTTTAAACGTTTTGGCATAGATTTAACTAAACGGTCGGTTACTTCTGCACCGATCTTGTTCCATTCTTCGATCATTACTGCTTTCAGTTGAATTTTCGATTTAATGTCGTGACTTCTTATTCGCACCTCTAATTCTTTCCAAATATGTTCTATAGGGTTTAAATCCGGTGATTGAGCTGGTGTTTTAAGGGTTTGAGGGCAATGATAGAGACAAAAAAGACGAACATTCATGGCCGTGTGCTTAGGATCGTTGTCTTGGTAATACACAAAGTTGTTTAAAATGCCCAATTTTTGTGCTGACACTTTTAAATTATTATTGAGAATATTTATATAAACTCTATGATCCATTATACCATCAATGAATACTAAATTGCCTACTCCAGCCGCTGACATACACCCCCCAAACCATGACACCTCCACCGCCATGTTTTACTGCTCCAACTAAATTCTTGGGATTAAGTTCTTCGTGTTTTTTTTTTTTTTTTTTTTTTTTTTTTTTTTTTTTTCCATACAATGATTCTCCCATCCGACCCAAAGATGTTAAACTTACTTTCATCTGCAAATAAGACACGATTCCAATAGCTCTCTGGCTGGTTTATCATAGATTTGGCAAATTTAAGCCTAGCAATTCTGTTCTTCTGACTTACAAAGAATTTTCTTCGTGCAGAGCGGCCATGTATACCAGCATTCCAAAGAATTCTACGAATAGTTTCACAAGAAATAGAAGTTCCATTTGATTCATTATATTGTGAAGTAAACTTTATTGCACTCAGATTTCGATTTTTTAGAAATTTACTCACAATATTTCTTTGACTTCTAGCTGACAGAATTTGAGGGCGACCATTACGAGGCTTGTTTGCAATCCTTTTTCCCTCTCTGTAAAGTTTTATTATGCTTTGCACCGTTGAATGAGGTAGATTAGTTATAGTTGCAATACCTCTAATTGATTTTCCAGCTTTAAAATGAAATATAATTAATTTTCGTACGTCTAAACTCGTTTCTTTACGAATGCGCGTCATATCTAAGAATAAAGTAAATAGAATAAATAATTGTGACATTAAATACTGAAATCAAACGATTTTAGTGTATTTTTCAATTAGAAGAAAAATAAGCCGCAAAAGATATTTTTATGATGAATTTAAATAAATAATGTTTGGATGTACAAAGACTTTTGTGTTCTAATTTTGTGACATTTTTTATTTATTTATTTTTTAAAACAATACTACTTTAGTTTTTATAAAAATATTTGTTCAGTTTTATTAAGAACTATTTAAAGATGCTAATGAAAAAAAAAACCAACTAATAAAATGCTTTATTAAGAAGTATAGAACACGATTTCTGCAAATTTCTTTAGTGTACGAACACTTTTGGGAGCCACTGTATCTGTTACAGCTTCGTTGGCGCTTTTTGTTAAAGAATGTTTGCAACCATACGCTGAATTGGCTTCAGCGATAAAATTTACCGTGCTGACATACTAGCATCTAAAGCACAACACGCTGTGAATGAGACGGACGAGTCCATTGAATGACGTATTTTTTCGTAGGGATAAGGTTTAAGAGGAAGAGACTAGTTTTTGTTTACAAAACTGCAGGAGTTAGCCAATTGTACAGACAAAGGATACCGACGTGCTCTAATTGGTAGATTTCTTTCTCACAGAATTTTCTGTGCTGTATTTGCTGCAACCAATACGTGTTATTTAGTTTAATTTATGCGTTCTTTTTCGTCTGCTCTTTTTCAAAACGGAGAAAATAAATCTTCATAGAAATATAAGTATATAGTAATTGAGATTGATGGAAATTTGGCTGTTTTCCGTATTTCCGATATTATAAATAATTAGCGTGGAGAATTATTAAAATAAGACTTGAAAATCAAGCTTTTATAAGCTACCATAAAATATCTATATGCAGATATATTATATTTATTAAGATATTTCGATGACATTAAACGGTATAGAAATCATTATAATTCCTACTGAATATGCATGTGCAAGAAGAGATTTATTTTTTAAATTTTATATTAAAATTATTACCATTAGATGTCTATCTGGAAATGTATTATATTTATTAAGGTATTTTCAATGAAATTAAATGGTATAGAAATCATTTCAATTCACTCTGAATATGCATATGAAATATCACAAGAGGAGACATATTGAATCCATAGAGATTCAAAATAAATGAATTAAAAATCAAACTATTTATTTTGCTGATTTTTTAAATTTAAATATGATATTAAAATTTATCTATGTTTATCTGAAAACAAAATATATAATTTTATTAAAAAAAAGAGTTCAAATTTAGATAAAATTCTTACTTGTGGCAATAAAAAAATTACTTCACTTATAAATTCATATTCTAAAATATGAAACGTTAATGGTATGTATCAAGAAAGAGATAAATGTAGTAAAGTGGTGAGCACCAGTTGCTCCTCGAATATTTCAACTCTGTTATGGATAAAAATAACAATATTTTTGACTTATCTTGCAATGAAGAAACAACATTCCCAATGGTTTCATTTTTTAAGGATTGCCCAGAGATTTCTGACTTTTCTTTGAGCTGTAAACTTTTAGGAAGTTCTTTTTTGGCAAACTGGAATTTTCAGAAAACAGAGAATTGAATTCTGTTTAGTTATTAACTTAATATCAAGATTTATAAATATATAAATAGTTCATATATCTCTTTTGAATACTTATCGCTTGCATTTTTGTAAAACATATGTTAGGAATGGATTAAAGAATATGAATAAAAATCAGAAACAGGCGTTTTCACAAAATACACAAATCAACTGGGTGCCTTAATGTTTATAAATGTGACTTAATATGCCAGTACAATGTGCGACAAGTAATAACTAATATTTCATATTTTATTGCTTCAAATGCATTACATGTGTGATTTTAGACACTTTTTATTTTATTATTTAGATAATAACAAGGTTAGATTTAAAGTTTATTTGCATGTGGCAAGAGACATATTTGTATCTGTCTAGCTACAGATATATTTAATTGCAGCAAATTTCATTCTAATATTTTTATTATTCATGTTTTTTAAATTGTTTTAATGTTACAAATTCTTAAAAGTTTTAGAGCTTCCATACTCTGTACTATATATTGACATATATTTTTAACCAAAGTCTGATCTAAAGTTCATTTTGCTTGAGGCATGAATGATATTTGATGCCTCCCTTGTTACACAGCACTTTGCAAATGGTGCATAGTTTATATGTATTTTCCTGGTATGGAAATATTTTTTCTTTTTATTCTATTTTCAATCTTCCGATCAGTTCGATGAACAAAAGAAAATCCAGTGATTTTTTTTTTTTGTGTGTGCTGTTATTTGTGATTTTCACAATGCACATTTCATTAATAAGAGCACATTTTATGTTAAGAAAACATTTTTAAAATTTCAGATCTGGACCTGAATTGAATTTAAAAGCTGTACCTGATAGGCCATTTGCAACCAATGAAGGGTTAAGAATTGAAATAAAATATTGATTTATTTATGATTTTAATAAATTTATGATCTTTAGACACATTTAAAATATTGTTAAAATAAAATAATAAAAAAAAGACTTAAGATTGGTTTATTATTAGTTGAAATTTTTAAAACACTACTTCATACTTTATAAATAATATTTATTTTCTTCTACTTAAATTCATCCACACTTAATGCTCTCATTATTAATAATTATATGAAAACTATTTTTACAGTTACTAAAATGTAAGAAAGAAAGTAAAAATACTTGCTGCTTTGCAATTCTTAAAATTACTATTCAAAGGTAAGTTTTAATTATTTAAATTTGATTTATAATAATAACAAATAATATATATAATAAAATATATGAAACATTGATGGTATTTATTGAGAAACAGATTGCAGATACTTGATGTACAGTGGTAAGCACTGGCTTTTGAACTCAGTTTTAAAAAAAAATAATATTTTTGCTGTGTCTTACAATGCAGGAACAACATTTCCATAGTTTGGCTTTTTAAGAATTGCCCTTAAATTTCTGTCTTTTTTTCTTTTCTTTTTTTTTAAGTTTCATACTTTTATGTAGTACCTTTGCAGCAAATTTCAATATTTCATAATCCAGTCTTATCTAATATTACATATCTTAAGTGTAAAATGAAATTCCTAACTAAAAAGAAATTCTGAATTATTTTAATAGCTTACAAATATAAATTAAATTCATAAGCATAAAATAAAAATAAACATAAAACATTTCTGATTTGTCATGTAATGTATATAATCTGTACATGAAAAATATTTTTATTTTCGTAACTTTTAACTAATGGTTATCCTATTCTATAAACATTGTGATCTAAGCTTCTAATATAAAACTTCATCAATAATTAGCTAATGAATTCATTTTTATGATTAAACCTGTGCTCCATAGAAATAAAATTGAATTTATTATACATTTTTATCATGAGTTGTCAAAAGATTGAGATAAGAAATTTGTATTTAGTGTGATTGTTGGATTTATTTGTCACTTAGTTACTTATAAAACTAATTTTTTAAAAAAAATCAGATTACATTTTTCTTAATATGTGTTAATGCCTAATATCTCCTTCATTTAATTAATTATTTTTCAATATCAATAATTATTTCTTATATTTTCAATAATAAGTTTTTATCTCTAATATTATTATGAATTATATTTTGAAAATCTTAAGTTTGCTTTGCTTTTATTTTTGGAATTTATAAAGTGCCTCAATTTAAAAATGATAAAATATATTAGAATATCAAAAATTGATTTTTTTTTTAAATTTCAAATATAAAAAAATAGGAAGTATTTATAGTTTTTCTATCTTCTGTAAAGCTGTATTAATATATCAGTCATAAATCTATCAATTAAACAAAGAGAGGAAAAGCATTAGGGAAAAATGTATCCCTAATCCACAAAATTTTTCAATCTAAGAATTGTAAAATTAATCAGTGTTATGCTATTATTACGAGATATTAAAAAGTAATATTTCATACATATGAATTATTTTCACTGTGAGATACCAAAAAAATATTTATTTTTTTAAAAATAAATAGGTACAAAAGTTTTCAAACTAGAATGAATGTTTTAATTTATTTGTAAAAAGAGATCTTGTCCTAATTAAGTTTTTCATTTTCAGTTTTTTAGATATACTGCATAAATATAGTTCACAAAGAGACTAAGTATTTAGAAAATTTGTGTTTAAAAATCAGTATACATTTTTTCATTAAAACTATTTATGTCAACGGTGCTAATAAATATTTTGCAAAACATATTAAATTTCTTAATGCTATTTATTACTATGAAATATATTTTTATATAAATAAATGAAATATTTACATTTATCTCCTCTCCCCTTTTTTATGGTTTACATGTAATATTAATCTGGAACACATATACAGCAAAAAAGATCAAATCCTGAAACCTAAATTCAGGAAATATGAAAATTACAATTTCATACAAATGTTTTTGGGTTTCCAATTTTGATATAACTAAAAAAAATTAGCTTCGAAATCACATATTCTGTTTATACATTTTGGGGTATTAAGTAATCATCTCCCCCCCCCATATGTAGTTGATACGATAGTAACAAATGTTTCAATGGCTGCATAAAATTATCTAATAATGGCACGAAAATCACGGAAAAATAAGAAGTATTTAATTGCTGCATCATATATTTCGCAATTACGTTTATATAGTTTTTATACTTCTGTGCATAAATAACATTAGTTACTTATATTAATAGTTTCATAAATTAGAAATAGAAACGTTTTTTGAGATTGAAATAGTTTTCTATTTGGTTGGAATTAATGTTTCATTAAACACAATATTTATTTAATACAATTATTTAAATAAAAATTAGATCTTGTTGAAATTCACTCCTATCTTTCATAAAAATAATGAAAACCGCAAGGTTTGAGCCAAATAAGCGTTAATTACACTATTATGTGTGCAAAACATTGCCAAAAAGATGCCAAGGCTTAAACCAATCAGAGCACATCGGTATCCTTTGCCATAGAGTTACTAGTTTTTTAGTTATTTGCGAACTCGTCAAATTTGCGAACCGAAACTACCCGATCCCGAGATATATTTCACGGACTAACGGTTCATTCATTGCACAAGGCTATTTAATTATGTTTAATATTAGAATATAATAAACTTAACAGCATTTCATACATTGTGAAATTTTATTATTTGGAAATGGAGCAAAGAAAATCATTTTCTGCAGCCATTAGTTGTGAAAAATGTGGGATAACGTTTAAAGAAAGGAAAAATTTAAATGCTCACTGTAGAAATTTCCATCCAGAGCAAAATTACCTCATCAAGAGCAATCAAATTTGTGGACTATGTAGTGGGGCTTTTAGGACGATAGTTAAATTGCAAGAGCATATGCAGAGTCAACATTCCATAAATCTCAACTACATCAATGAGACTTTTTACTCAGCTCAAGACTTTCTGAACTGGAAAGTGAGAATTGAGAAAGAAAGCCAGTCTTCCTATATACTTCGAAACTCCTCTGAAAAAAAAGATGTAGGAAAAAAATTATCTTATTACATCTGCCATCGCAGTGGCTGCTTTAAGCCAAAGGGAGGAAAAATTCGCCAACTCAAAGCGTCGGGATCGAACAAATCTGGTTACACTTGCCCTGCAGTTATAAAAGTGTGTACAGAAACTATCGATGGGATTTCTGAAATAAAGGTTTTGTACCAATCTGTTCATGTCGGACATGAAATGGAGGTTGGAAGATTGCGCTTGACAGAAGAAGAAAGGACAGATATTGCTGCAAATCTTCATCTCGGAATACCCATGACAAAAATACTAGATGAAACAAGACGTAACTTTTCTCCAAAAAATCGTCTCAGTTTGACAACCAGGAAAGATTTGTGTAACATAAAGAGTGGCTTTAAAATTCAAGAGGAAACAGTTATGCATCAAGATGATGCTACTTCCATCGACATACTAGTTAAAAAATTAAAAAATGACGAGAAAAATCCGGTGCTTATTTATAAGCCAGTTGGAGAAATTTTACAAGATTATCCTTCTGTACGTCAAAACGATTTTTTATTTGGACTAATGAATGATGCCCAAGAAAAATTGCTTGAAATATACGGGAATGCATGCATTATGATTGACTCGACCCATGGAACAAATCAATATGGGTTCGAGTTAACAACGGTAATGGTGCACGACGAAAATCATGAAGGTTTGCCAGTTGCTGTATTAGTACTCAAATTACATTAAAGACCTGTACCAGCCATATTATTATTACCTGTGAAGAAAGGTCTTATAATTTTTTTTTAATGGCTGCTCTTGATATTTTCTCTTATAATTATACACTTTGATGGTGATGGAATTCTAAATTTTTATAAGGTTTACTTTTTTTTTTTAGGTGAACTTTTGTACATTACCAAGACATTTCTGATATGTTTTGAATATTGTACATTTGTATGTAAATGTAAATTTTTTCCTGAATGTTAAAGACATAGCTGATATTGAATTGAATGTATTGTACATGTATGTTCTAATAAATGCCATTATTATATATATAAATCCATATTGACCATATAATTCTTTATTGAAACATAAAATTTTTAAAACACTTCATTTAATTCTATTTTAAACATTGTACAAACATTAATTTCTACATTTACATTTTTAACACAATTCTATTTAAAAAGAAAAGGTTGCATAAGATTTCATTGTTCTTATTCATCTATGAAAATATTCATATATTAATATATATTTCCCATTTCCATCTTTGTTTATTTCATAAAAAAATGAAAAGTTATTAAATGATAATTTTATTTTTTAGAATATTTTATAAACATTTTTTTTCTGGTACAAAATGTTAAATGTCTTTCACTGGTTAAAGTAACTTCTACTTTCAAAGGCTCTAAAATTTAAATAAATATATATATATATACAGTATCATTTTCAAATATTCGAGCACTTTTTTTTATTCCAGTTGTATTTCTATATTTGGAATTTTAATGCAAATGTATTTTAAAAATGAGTTTGCATAAGTGATCATTGTTAACATTAATCTCTGAAAATATTGAGGGATTTTTATATGTAAACATATGTTTTAATTCGAGAATGAATAATGATATAAAAGTACATATTGTGTAAATGTAATGCATTATTAGTTTTTAGAACTACTACACTTGAATATATAATTTATTTTTTTGTTCACTGATAATTGTCCATAATGCTCATATCAGAAAACCATTTCTTTAGTAGTTTAATTTCATAAAGTAAAAAGTAGTAATGAAATTAAAATTTTATATCTCGGATTATTTTGAAAACTTTTCACTGTTTAAAACTTCCTGGCATTGATGGATATAATACTTTTTACTGGCATATAATAGATAATTTCTCCATTATGCACATAAACATTCATATCAGCATGTGTTACTTTCATAAATTAAATAATTTAAAAAATATTATCTAAAAATTCTTTAAAATCTGTTTTTTCTAAAAGAATGCAAAAAGTCTTTCTCTAGTTAAATTGTGATAAATTTTATTGGCAACGAATCAAAACTTTCAAGAAATATCCTTTCTTTCAACCTAAGATGTTTGTTCCTTTTTGTATATTTGAAATTTAATTTATTTTTAATGCTTCTATAAGTGCTGGATGTGTTTCTATATTCATTTGTACATTTTAATCTTTAACACACATCTATTTTAGGAAAGTGCTTGCATAAGTGGATCATTTTTAATATTCACTTTTGAATATATATTTGAGTAATATATGTATATTTTGATTTGAGAATGAATGATATCAGAATTAAAATACAGATTAAGTAAATTGAATGCATCAGAAGGTTTTAGAACTGCCACACATTAATGGATATAGCATTCATTTCTAGCAGATAATAGATAATTCTCCTTTACGCTTATACACATCCATTTCAATATATTTTGATAATTAATTTGCATTTAATCATAATATAAAAAAGTAATATAATGAAAATTTTATATCAGAGTATTTCAAGAAGTGTTATTTTTTGGTGGTGGATGTTAAATGTCTTTTTCTAGTTAATTAAAATTTAATTGGATAGGTAATCAATCAGAAATATGATGAAACTCGCAGTCTTTCCTCTTCATGTATTTGTACAGATTTTTAATGTTATGTTTTGAAATCACTTCTAAATTTTATAGAGATTTTATTCTTCTTTTCATTGAAAAACGGTGTAATTTAGGAAAGGTTTTAGGAAGTTTTGATATTGTACTGATTTTTGCTACAACATTCAATAAAATAGCATTTTAAACAATTCTTTTTATTGTTCCATTCTAAACAATCATTCACGGTTCATTGCTAATTATTGTAATTCATATTACATCTTTGAATGTCTTATTAATCTGGAAGCCATATTGACATCTAGTAGTCTAAGTGCATTAAAAGCTTGCACACGCCTGACTTTATTCCGCTTTCTATAAAGATGTCAGAATGTCGTTTTTCTTATTAGCTGTTCAGGTGACTATAAATATTTTTCATTATAAGTATGCCCTATGATATTAATGTCCATCTCCTTTTTATATATATATATATATATAAACATATATTTTTGAAGCAGTTTCATGGCAGAAGAGAGAGAAAATATTTTCCCGAGTTATATATACTATGAGTTCTAATAGGAATTTCTTTACGCATGTCGATTTAGGATAGGGAATTATAGGGATCTTTTAAAAGAATGTGTTAGATCGATAAATATTTATCACCTCACTTGCTGTGGCAACTTGTCGAAGTCAGCAATTTTACAGAGCTTCTATTGCATTAATTAACCAAAAAGGGTGGATTTGGATCAAGAAATAAGAGAACTTTTAGAATAAAGTTAATATGGGCTCAATTAAGATGAAAACTAGGAAATTGATTAGAGTTTAATTTTGAATGAAGAGATATCATTACATGTATATACACACACACAAATAATAATAATAATAATAATGAAAAAGACATACATATACTACTTTTTTGACTTTAGGCATGTTATGGAAACTCTGAATATTGAAATAAATCCTTTGTTAACATATATAAGTCTTAATAATAAAGTTAATATCTCTAATAATATGCAAAATTATTTCACACATTTCATTAAATTCTCTTATCAAGATTTACTAATAAAAATGTTTAATAATATACCTAGTACTCTGTGAAAAATTTAATGCATTGCACGAAATATAAAAGTATAGATTTGCATAAAAATTCGAAAGATTTTATCTAAAACTGAATTAACACATTAATTTTAGTATGACATGTAAAATTGCACTTTTCTAAAACTTTAGTAAAATTTATTAATATACATATAAAAAAAAGGATGCATCAATTTCGAAAAGTTTTGAAGTCCTTTGGTGTCAAAAATGTTAAAAATTCGCTTTCTTTATTTTTGATTTAAAAATGGGTATGATTGCATTGAAGTCGGTTAAGTTATACTCAAGAGAACTAAATAACAATCTTTTTTGTCAGAATAAAGCTCTGATATATGAAAATATAATATTTAATTAGCAAAAAGATCTTTTGCAGCTTGCCCTTGATATTGCTATCTTCAATAGTATCAGCAAAGTTGACTCTCAGTTTAAAAGTAAACAAATAATGTGTGTGTGTTGTAAAAATATCCGACTGCTGTTCGGTTATTCAATCTAACCCAATTTAAATCATAATATAGATTTTTGTGGCTAATAATTTCCATGATAGGTCCCTTTTTTATAAAAAAATATTTCAAAGTTTTCGTATTTTAAAGCATTAGTCCTAATTCCATAAGATCTGTAATAATCTCTTAATAATATATATATTTTTTCTGACTAATATAAATTCTGATGAAAATAAATGAGATCATCCTTGCTTTTTTACATTTACTCCGCGATTTTTAACCCATTTCCTGTAGGCACTCCAAATAAAAAGAATTGGGAAATTTAGTTTTATTGTGAGTACTGCCCATTCTTTATTTGGTTTTGAGACGTATGTCTCGGTTATATCAATCATAAACATACTTCCTAATATTCATGATTCGATTTTCAGGTACGTAGTTTCTGATAATTTGTTTTACTCCCCATGTACCTGCCAAGGTTGGCTCTTGCGCCAATAAAACTCACAACCTCGAATGCTCGAATCCCGGAATGAAGGTAACTTAAAAAATGGAGATAAAATGTCAATCTCTATGTAATTTGTATAACGCTTCATTTTCCTTGATACTTCCCGGGGAAGTAAAGACTGTAATTTTTTGTCGTTAACCATTCTTTTATAAATACTTCCTAGAATAATGCAAGAAATTCTGAAATCGAAGTTTGTTTCTTCTGTAGTTAGCCTAGCATTACGATACCCGCAGTGGCAGACTGGCGACATTACCAGCTGGCCTGATGGCAAGTGATCCCCTTACACTTAAGTCAATATAGCCCTTAGGATGCGTATGTTGGCTCTAAAAGTTCTCTATATCGAATTATTAAAAGTTAATTTTGTAGCAGAATTAAACTTGGTGATAGTGGACAAAATAAAAGTCTGCACAATTTGTCTTCTTTACGATTATCAAAAAGTGCTGCTATCAAATCCAAATTTGTATTAGATACTGGTATCATATATGAAGTTTTGAATCAAATTGAGTCAGAGTACATTTTAAAAACTTAGGGTATAAGATGACATTTTGATTAGATTGCCACCTAATGTGATCAAAAATGAAAAAAATGTAGCCCCTTATTTTTATGTGTAAATGATTTATAAACATCATATTCGTTAGAAATTTAATGAATTTGGGATGCTTTCTTCTTTGAGGAATTATATGCCCTAAGATCATGATTACCAGTTAATAACTTAATTTCAGCTTGAGTTGTGTTTAACTTGTGCAGCTTGGTCATTTTCGAAAATTTTCAATTTTTGTATAATCAATTATTGTTTTTATTTTTTTTAGGAGAATCAGTCGTATACAATTCGAAAAGTTGCTGCAGACAAAAAAGTTGCTAAAGACAATTAAAACGATATTTGTTTACTAAAAATTACGCATAACATTTAAAAAAAGTTTTTCTACTGATTTTTTTTTCAGTCTGTGTTCGTTTCCTCGTTACGTTTATAAAATATCTCGCAACTCACTTCATTATTGACTAAATTTTAACACCTGCACCATTTGTCGTTTAATCGCATTGATTAAGTGATCTAATATGCAATGACGCTGAAAGGCATCGATAGATTATTAAAATAGCAATATGAACTAGGTATATGCTAATCAATTGAAAATGCCTGATATTTAATCTGAGTAAAATTAGGCTAATACGAGTATACGTTCAAGAAGCAAAATCGACATTTTCTCGGAATAGCAAACATAGTTTTAATGATTTCATAGACAAGAGATGAAAAGAACTTCAATAACTGAATTACTTCACTTAAATGACAGTAAATACATAGAAAAAAACTACCGACGAGACATAAAATTTCACAGGGAATATTCCGTTTAATTATCCTTTCAAATTTTGTCTGCTCGGAAAAAGTCTTTGTGGGGAGGGATGGCGACTGCTCCTAACTTTTCACAGGAAGCGTCCGGGAGTTCACTGATTGGTCTATTCTTTTACCCCATCCTCCGTACCACTTCACCCTTGACTAGGAGAATTGCTTCTCCGCTTTTGCCTCTGTTTTCTCTTGTCAAGTTTTCTGTGGTGACCAACAGATGGCGCTTACAATTTCGCCTCTCGCCAATTGGTCGTTTCTCAAAATAGCAGTATTACTGCAGCTTCGAATTCGAAGCTCCATCGTGAGGTCTGGAACTGAATAAGGCAAGTAGACGCAGGAGAATAAAGGGGGATTTAATTCTAATTTTGAAAAACTCATATTCAAAAACAACAAAAGAAAGATAAAAAATGAATCAAAAGGTAGAAGAGAAGGAGGTAGAACGTAGTAACCTAAAAAGGAAAGACTATTATTCCGCTGATTTTTAATTGTGATGTTCTTACCGACAATAAATTCCCAAAACAACTTGGGTCATGCCTTTAGTCACTCTTCCTCTATTATACTTCCTTTTCGTGAGGAATGTTTCGTCTAAAAGTATTGTTTTTCCTGAAATATAAAGAAATCATTTAAAACATTTTTGACAACATTTCATTACAATCTACTGAAGAATGATATGTGGAAGATTATATTGTAATAGAAGATAGAAACTCTTTACCTGGACCACCTAGCATTTTGCTATTATGTGACGCAAACACTTCCACTATTTCACGAAAAAATGAAAACATATCCACCAAAGATTTAGGCGCCATTTTTGTTTAGTTTACTAATGCCCTGTGTTCATTTATAATTTGCAGTGGTCCATAAAAGATATTCGTGCAACAAACAAATACATTAGAATAAAAACTTCTTTAAATGTCAATTTCACGTTGCAGAAAAAGGTATTGGTCAGTGGATTGATCTATGAAAGAAATAATAATAAAGAATTTCCTTAATTTTCTAGCAAAATATTTTGAATTCAGCAAATTTTATGAAATAATTAAGTGAACAAAAAAAATCATAAGAAAAAACATATCATAATTTCATTTTTTTTATTATAAAAATTCATTTTAAAATATTTGAAAAGGACATTGCGAAATCGTTCGTATGCTTAATGTGCATCGGCAAACAGTGTTTAATGCAATCTGTCGTTTCAAAGAGCTTGCCAATGATGCTTCAAGTACAGGAAGAGGATAAAAATGTATGGTGAACACTTTCAATAACCGTAAGGCAATCAAAGAGCGAGTTCAATGAAATCCGAGGGTTTCCAATTAGAAACATCCCTCGTGAAATGGGAATAAGTGACCGATCAGTGCGGCGAATGGCAAAAACAGAGCTTGTGCTGAAGCCTTACCAGTGCCAAAAAGTTCAGCTTCTGGCTGAAGGAAATAAACTCGTGCGGCTCCAAATATGACTTTTGAGACAGGCCGCAAGTCAGCGCTGGGAAAGATTCCTTTTCAGTAATGAGAAGCTCTTTACCGTCCAACTAACTCAAATTCCCAGAACAATGGGATCAGGTCTGTAGAACACTCCAAGCACCTTGGCGATTGTTGAGCATCGTCAGCATCCAAAGTCGGTCATGGTCTGAGGCAGAATTTGCTCTAGCGGCAAAACACCTGTGGATGAGGATGAGGACTTATTTTAAGTCAAAGAGTGTACCAGCGGGACCTTCTGGAAGCTGTTGTACGCTGCAAAACGCGACCACTTTGAAACTAATTGAATTTATTTGTTAGTAAAAGTCTACTCTTATTATTATTTGTTATATTTTGTTGATTTGTTTATTTTAAATAAAGTTATATTAAAAATTGTTTGTTGGAGATATTCTGCCACCCTGTATTAATAACCAAATTCACTATAAAGAAAAAGCTTTACTTTCCTTTAGTTCTAGCTCATCTTCTTCAAAACTGTTTCCAACTATGTTGCTCATTTGAAAGATTACGATATTCAAAATCTGCGTGTTCGTTTATTTTTACATTTTCTAGAATGCTAATACTGATGGAATTACAAAATCTGAAAACTTGATTGGATCGTGGCACTCAACCCAGTGAACAAACTTTCAAAATTCTTCATTATCATGAATCTCTTTAAAAAAGATTTAGTCCGAAATTCATTTCCCATTCTAGGTACTAGGCAAAACTTCATTACTAAAAAGTTTACCGATTAAAAAATTTAATTGAACTAAGATTTTTCAGAAATTAAATTTAAATCCATTGTTCACCCATCATAATAATTATTATTTAATTCAGCCATACTCATATCCACCAACTTTGATTTTCATTTTATCACAGAGAAATCACTGTTATTATTTATACCTGCACAATAAATATAGAGCATCCTGTTTGGTCTATATAGAGTGTGAAAGGTGGTGAAATTAATTTATTGTTGAAGCTGAGTCAAAGTTTCGTTTTACGATATTTCAATAATTCTCCCACTAGGAGCAGAATCGGCCTTCTCTATAAAGGGGCTTGGGGGCATTAAGCCATTTGGGGCCTTAATTTTTTGTGAAGTAAAAAAAAAACATACAAACATGAACATATATTATTAATGCTTGTTTATTTAATACGTGATTTTATTTTTGCTAATACATCAATTACCTCGAAAAAGTTACAATTTCTTGCAATTTCTTTTTCGATACTTAATATAGTAAGTGCATTTAAGCGTTCTGAACGCATGCTTGACCGAAGATAATTCTTTATTAATTTTAATTTGCTAAAAGAGCGCTCAGCACTTGCTATTGTAACTGGCAAAGTAAAGAAAAGTTTTAACACAGTTAATACATTTAGAAATAATTCATTATAATTATTATTTAGTATGTATTGCAAAATGTCTTGTGCGTTATTTACATCGCTTTCATTCAAAATCAAATCCCATAGCAAACAAATTTCCTGGTTTAGATTTTCATCTACATCTTTGTTATAAAACTTTACCAA
This sequence comes from Argiope bruennichi, assembly GCF_947563725.1. NCBI lineage: Eukaryota > Metazoa > Arthropoda > Arachnida > Araneae > Araneidae > Argiope > Argiope bruennichi. Next base: position 109,276,066 of record NC_079162.1, read on the forward strand.
GTTTTTGGAACATTTCTCTAATTCATGTTTTTCTAAAGTTTTTATATTAGTGATTGATTTGAAATCAGAAATAGTATTTGATATACTTTTAAATAAAGCTTCCATTTGTACAATAACAGTATCAATTACAGTGTTAAAAAAATAACACCATAATTCCTCAACCGGGTTTTTTTTATAACTTCGTCTTCTTCTTATTCGGAATATAATCTTTTCCTTTTTCGAATTCGTTTTGCAGGAAAATGTTCCGAAATGTTCAAATTACATGCTAGCACTTTTGCTTCTTCTAAAAATGTGTTCAATTTTGTTCTTAAATTTTAGCTTTCAGTTTTAATTTTATTGGCTAAATTGAAAGCCTAGTCAAGAACAAATGTTTTTGTTTGAAATAGTTTATTGATAGTGTTAATTTTACACAATATTGCAAACCATACTATTAAACATAAAATAAATGGTATTTCTTGTATTGCATCCAATAAACTTTTAGCTTCGGATACCGCTGTATTATCGTTACTTTCATCAATAAATTCTTCTAGGACATTAAAATTTATTCAAACTGTGTATATACTGCTTTTACCGAATCTATTTTGTCTTCCCAACAAGTGTCACATATTGGTTTAAGAGTGATGTTTAAATGCTTTTGTAGAATTCCCCATATTTTTGTAGATGAAGAAAATAAACAATATAAGCGTTGAAATATTTCCAAAAAATTTTTACAATATATACTGCTAGAAACGGCATCACAAATTAATAAATGTGATAGGCAAGGTACATAATTGCTTGTGAGTTTAGAGAAAGAATTCTAAACTGTACACCTTTATATTTCCCTTTCATGTTATACCGTTGTCATATACTTGTCCTCTACAATTCATAATATGTAAATCAAGCTCATTTAATCTTTCCAATAGAGTTTCTGCTAGTCCTCCAGTCACATCAGTTACTTCAATAAACTCTATAAATGACTCATTTATAGATAACCTTTCCTCTTTAAAATTTACATACTTAAAAAGGATTGAAGTTTGTTCCTTATGGGAATATCAGGAGTACAATCCATTTGGATACTATAGTAGATGGCTGCCTTTTATATTGTGTTTAGTTTTTTTTAAGGACTTCATTTCTTAAGGCAGAAACAATATGTTCTTGTGACCTATGTCCTAAACGATGCACAATTCTACTTTTAGAGTGTATTATTTTGTTTGTACGATCCATTAGCACAGGATCGTATTTACTTAATAATTCGATTAAATTTTAAATAATTTCATTATTAGGCGCACCTATTATTTCGTGGGTTCCTCGAAGTAGAAGCTTATTACACGTTAAAAATAGAATCACATCTACAATTCTTTGAAATAGTAATTTGAGTCATGCCGTTTCCTTACTTAAATTAACTTGATTTGTTTTATCAATAGTCGAACATAAATTTAGACGTTTTAGTAATTCTTTCCAAGCAATGAACGAATTAAATTGACAATTAAAACGCTCAAGATCTTGGATTACAGTTGACAGCTTTCTCCAATTATTATAGCCACATATAAATAGTATAGTTTGTCATTTCCTCTTCTTTTGGAAAACCATATACAACAAAAACAGAATACGGAGTCTTGCGTGTTTGAATAAGTTAACCAGCTGCGAAGTTGGGTTTTACCATTTGGCATTTTTTTGAAGAAGTACGTAGTGGAAAATTATCCACCTTCAGCATTATTAGCAAAAACTCCTTTATGCTGTACAGATCCGATTTTAACACAAAACGTTCTAAATTTGTCCGTCATAATATTTGGTCATAAACCAGGATCATTTATACTCTCTTGACCATGCTTGTTATTGTCATTATTTTCTGATTCGGTCATATTTGTATAAACACACGGCTTTTCAACAAATTTCACTGTTTCAACATTTTCATTGCAAGATTTTGTACTTTGAGCGGTACTTTTTTCCCCAGTTGAAGTTTGAATTGTTACTTCTGAAGTCGAAGCAATTTCTTAGTTTCGCTATTACCTAATAGCTGAGGTAAGTGATTGTAAATCTACTTACCTTATATTAATAATATTTTGCACACTTGCGCAAGACACTGTAAACTTTGTATATTTCCAAATCCATCGACTGCTCCATTTAAACTTCTTCTTTAATTCATTTCATTCTGGTCGTGGCTGGTAAAGAAGTAATGCAGCGTGCATTGCTAGGCGTTGATCGTTTAATTTATCTTCGTTTTACTTTTTGTTTGAACAACTTAATACAAACAATCATACACAGACGCACGCATAAAAAAATGTTACATTAGAATGTAGAAAAAAAGTAAATAGCTGATGATTTACAAGTCCATTTGAACCCATCTGAGCCTTGATTTCTGGCCGCTGCTTTCTGTCAAGAAGTCACACCTCTCTGTCTTAATATGTCTGAATGGGATTTCCTTATTCATAAATGAACTTTTCCCCCATTTTTATAAGTATCACTGCAATCATTGCCTAATAACGGTGTCAGTTGACGTTCAGCCAGCCACGTGGAAACAAACTTGCATCTTTCAGTGCATGTAAACGCTATTATTGTTCAGAACACTATTTTAATTCTTAATCACGGTGGGGCCCCGGTGCATAGCACCCCCCCCCCAGATGGCCGTCCCTGACTAGGAGCAGGAAAGAAATCTATTCTTTTTCTTTATTATATCGAGCACTTTTAAAGACTGAATCAAGAAACAAAATAAATAAATAAATAAAAGTTTACGCATTATGAAAAGATAGATGAATGCAGCAACACAGAAATATTGAAATTATTACTTTAGCATTTCATTAACCTGCTTTCATGGTTGTGCAAATATCAATAGCTATCAATTCAAAAATATTAAAAATAAAATAGAAAGTTTAAAATTGTTTTTTTTTTATAGTTACCAGATGGAAACGTGCACCAACATTCTATTTTGATTATAGTCTTAATATCGAAAAATTTAGATAACAGATTTATAAATCTAGCAAATGGCAAATATTTTGAGAATTGGAAGCTTTCGTTTGCAAAATTTTAAATAATATAGTTGAAACGCACAACATTTCAAGCCAATGTAAGATATTTATTTTTGTCTTATTAAGAATTGGTTCTGTTCTGGTTACTGCACTAATGACTAATTTTTCAAAAATAACCGTTTTTACAGACTCGCTGGATTAATTTATTCGAAAGAGAAAGAATTAATACATATAAAATAATTGCTTAATGATTCTTGATGATTGATGATACTTGATAATAATCGCAGATTTATTCCAAAATTTCAATCATTGTTTTAATGACCGTGTGGAAAAAGAGTAAAATCCTATTACTTCAGGAAATCAAAATTGTTATAGTAGACAAGAAATTATCTTGAAATAGATATAAAACTGCTTCTAAATCCAACTGAAACTGCATTTCTATTTCTTATTATTAATTTATGCCCTTTTTTATTATATCATGAACATTTATTAATAATTTATATTTGCTGAATTTTCCAGCAAATAATTTTTTTAAAAAAATCAGGATTTTATAAATAAATATTTAATCCAAGAAAGCGTAAAATAATAAACATTTTTCATTTCTTTCAAAGCAGGTTTAGTTTTAGCCGTACAAATTGCAGTATCTGTCAAAGTTTCTCAATTGTCTTGAATGAAACAAAGGGGGAAAATCGTCTGTTCTTATCCCTGTCTTGAACCTTGGTAACAGTTGGAGATATTTGACCCATTTGAATTGAAGGGATAAAGACATTTACGTGTATCTCTGACAAAAATTTATGACGGGCAGCCTTCCCTTTTTTGTGGGTCAGTTTATTTTAACCGATGGTATGACTTTTCTGTACTGATCATAAAATAGTCGATCAATATTCTTTTGAAAGCCGGTTGTGTTACGGCTAAAAATTACTTCTAGAAGAGGTGATACTAATTGCCTTTGGCGACCAGCTGCTCGCTTTCCATACTAAAAGTAATAATTTAGCCATTTGAATTACCTTTCGTCACCTGCATTTTATCAAGAGAAACGAAATAATATTTAAAGCATTCTTGTGCAATAAATATGGAGCGAACTGGCTCATTAGCTATGCATGCAAAGAGACGAAATTAATTGGCGAACAATACTAACATAATCTGTCTGGTTGTTAACGCTGATTGCTGCTTTATAGTTTTATTTTACTGTAACTCTCGAAATGGGGTGGTAGGGAGGACAGATGATCATTGATGACTTATCTAGAAATCAAGAGCTTTCTGTGAAATAGAAATTGGAGAGATCTACCTGGTGGTTGAGGTTGGGTGACTGGCCATACTTTTTTTTCCTTATTATTTTAGCTATAGATTGTTGATTAAATAACATTTTTTTTGTTGTTGTTTCTTATGGCACTTGCCATGGACAAGCCCGCTGTTCGAAGACAGCCGATTTTAGCCTGAGGGGGAGCGCCTCTTGTTTAAATAGTAGCGCCATCTAGGGCCAAGAGAACGACTTAGCTACACATACGTCACAACCCTTTTTACGGGGTGGACTTCATTCACACATATTATTCACTCACAGATCGTAATTTAGACCTGAATCAGAGAACGATCACCCCTGATCCAGTACCAAATTTCTTAGATTGGATGTAACATGAAAGCTAATTTTTAAAATTGTTTTTCTGCTGAAGCTCAATCAAAATGCTCCACATATATGTCGTGAACATAATCTTTATTTTCAATATATCCGTTTGCATAGCTTCTACAGAAGTATATCTATAAAATTTTCACAAATGTATGCTTTAATTAAGGCCAAAATGTTCAATCATGTATTTTCAAAAAATGCTTGTCCTGAATATTCCCGTTTCGCACATCGATAAGAAATACAACAATGCGTATTTTAGAATTCTCCCTTAATTAGACTTAAATTCGAGTTGACGTTCAATTCAATTAGCCAATAGAATAATTAAAAAAGCTTTTACCCGACAGAAAAGAATTGGAGACAACTAGTGGATTTTTCACATTTTATTTCAGGCACAGCTAGCGCATTTACACAGGAAAGCGCACAAAAGACAAAGCAACACAACTAGATATCACAGATAGGGTTTGCAATACCGGGATACCGAATACCGGTATTTTGAGCCATTTGTACAATTTTGTAATACCGGTATTCACAAGTTTAAATACCGTTTTTTTTTTTTCCGGTATTTACTAGAAATTGTTTAATTGTCTCCACTATATATTCAGGGATGGCGAACATAGCAAAATAGTATAAGTTTTGTATTTATGTCTCCCTAATGGACGAAATTAATTAGACTGTAAATACAAAGTTGCATCGTACAATCAAGAGAAGTGATAAAATACTGTTCGACAACGGATTGTGAAAGCCCCCGTGCTTTTGCGCATGCGTTAGGATGGATTTAATTCGACAAAATAGGGGAGAGAGGAAAGATGAAAGATGGAGATGTTTACATTTAACAATGAAGACTCGCGGTTTTATGAGACTTAAACATTACAGATAATTAGTAATACAGTATGTCTTACGGTATTTACATAATTATAATGATTTTAAAAATGAAAATGAAAAAGAAGAAAACAGACGAACCAATTAAAATCTGATCAAGTTTATAATAAATTTTCTGAAAATTTTTTACCCACAAACCTACCCACATTCAGAAGAATTCGGTACAGGTATCGAAGATTATGATGACACTAATGTCGATACTAAAAAAAAAATTCAATAAACCGAAATACAATACAGAAGGCAGCTATATCCAAAACCATCCGAAGAGAAATCGATTTATTTGAAGATGAGGGATTTAGAGGTAAATATTTGGAAAAGGTATATCGCGCATTGCTAACAGTACCACCAACTAGCATAGATGCCGAAAGAGCGTTTTCGACAGCTGGTAATTTTTGTACAAAATTATGTTCCAGGCTTAATGATAGTACAATTAATGCATTATGTTTTTCAGATCACATTTCAAAAATTCGTAATAGTACCACAGACTGAATAGCGACACTTTTTTTGTGATTTAAATAAATAAAATGTTCCTTTACTTTTTTGCGATTCTTTATATACTATTATAAATTATAAGTTACAAATTATTTTTTGTGATATTTACACTCTCTAATAAAACTGGCAAATAAAACAAAGAAGCTCCTGTGTTTTCTTTCTTATTCTAAAATTTCTACTACCGATATTAAAACCGGTATCCTGGTATTAAGATCTAAAAAATGCCGCATACCGGTATTGAAACTTTGGTTCGATATTGCAATTCCTAATCACAACGTACACAACAAGACTAACTCAATATAAACAAACCCAGAGGGGGATACAGCGCTCTTGGGCGGAAAATCTTGGACTTCAAGGAGTGTAAATAAAGTTTTAACACACTCTCCCCCCCCCGTATGACCAAGGGGTTCAAATTAAATATTTAAAAAGCCTTCCACATTAGCAACATTTTTTATTTTCTCACATGTTTAATTTTAACATAAATTAAAATTTCTATAAATTCACATCATTTAAATCAATATTTATGTTGCAATGTTATGAAAATTTCAATTTAACTAAAAATTCAAAGGTTTAAATATTTTTAACATTTTACATTTAACGCATCAGGCATAAATGCCACATTTATTTAAGACAGAATATCAATGTACAAATTCAATATTTCATAAGAATAGTTTACATACTCAACAACCTATCAAAATAAAATTAAATACAAGTTTAGGATAAATATCTTCACATTTGCATTTAAATTCCAAATCTCAATATATGCTCCTAAAAAACATAATGACATTAATAATACTATTTTAATACTATAAAAGTTTTTCGAGGGGCAAGTTTCACAGATCTAATGAATCTTTCTTAGAAACCACCCCACCATGCAGCCAGCGTTCTCCACGATAAAGCACCACTGGGTTTTGTGGGAGGCATAAAAGTCTTTCACCATTGGATGACTGATGACACTCCACAAATGTTTTAGTTCTAATTCAGTTCTTTTGAAAGTTTGAGCATTATCTGACCAAATCTCAGAACACAGCCCTCGACGAGCGATAAACCGTTTAAGTGCTAGGAGAAAAGTTTCAGTTGTCAGATTATTAACCAGTTCTAAGTAGACAGCTCGGGTTACACTGCACGTAAACAAAACGATGTAGTTTTTGTTGTCACAGTTCTAAGTGTAGAGGGGTCCTCTTACAATTATTACAACTATAGGAAAATAGTTCTAAGGGAGGGAAATGTATTACAACTATAGAAAATGGAGTTAATTGCTCCATTCGTGCAACTGGCAGAGGTGTAGTAACTTGAACACCTGGGTGAAGAGTTGAATCTTTTACACAAAAAACATCCTTTTAGAAGATTCTTTATCATTTGTCTTCCTCTAATTACCCAGTATTTTTCGCGGATTTCCGTGAGAGTTTCAGATATTCCTCCATGGAACACTTTTCTATGTGAGTTTAAAACTAACAGACTCACAAAAGGATTCTTTGCAGGCATAAGAATTGCATGTTTTTGAAGGTAAGTAAATTTCGATTTCTGGAGTCTCCCACCAGCGTGAACTATACCATCAGAATTGTTTAAAATTATCCTTGTACATCACTTCAAACTGCATACGCAAATTCGCGAAATCTCAATAGCACATTAAGGATTCTAGGATTCAAAGGTGTAAGACAGTCATTTAAAGATTTGCGACCTCTGCCTTTCGAGGAAGCATCAAAACCCATTCTAACTTTCATCATTTCTTTATCGGTTCTTACAATTGCGGAATGAGGCATATAGTATGCATTATCTTCATTTTTCGAACAGCACTCCTCAACAATATTCAGATTTAATTGATCTGCAATAATATTCTTCTGTTCACTCAAAATCCAATTATTTTCTTTCATTCTCATACATAAATTTTCAAATCTGCACTAACTTAGGTATCTCAAAGTTATTATGCAATTTGTTAGGATTTTTATTCCAAATGAGCTTAGTTTCATATCTCCCATTTTTGAATTTTAAATTGTTCTCAAACCACGCAATTAAATCCTTGTCGCAATCAGAGATATTTTCCCTATTAATCATTCCCATTGAATCTAATTTCCAAAACATTTTTAAATTTTCATTTAATGCTGAGCAGCATTCTATTTTTAAAACAGGAACGTTCTCGTCGCAATTTAAATCTATAGGTGAGATTCGACCTTGCACAACTTTACCGAAAATTGCATCAATTACAAATAATGTTTTAGTTAAATTTTGCCTGAAAGAATTTCCGAAAAATTTTGCTCTCCAATTAAGAGAGAAAATTCGTTTTCGAAAGATTCGCAAGCATTTGAAAGCTGTATATTTTTCTTACTAAGCATCTTTTTTAGTTTATTAGAAGATACTTTAAAAGGAGAACTAGAAATAACATCGCAAAATAAGGCTTCGGTTTTAATACTTTTTTCAGGGTCACGAGAATCGCAAAGAGTAAACTTTACAACTTCAATAAAGAAGTGTGAATAAAGCTTTAAAATCCCTCTCTTCAAGTTTTCACGCTTGAAGCAACAATTCCCTTTCTCTTGGGAAATTCTAAGAAGAAGAGGAGAATATCTTACATGTCTTCCGGACATTTTGTGCTATGTGAGGACATGTTATATCCTTAAAAGCTACTGTTATTTTAATATTATTAACAGATTTAAAGTTCTCCAATACCACAAAAATATGCTCTAGCTGTGGTATCAGACATCCGATTGTTTCTAATACTGATTTCCGAATTAAAGTATTCTTCAGTGAAAAAGCAATTTTTACAATTTTGTTGACTTTTAATTTCCTTATTCTCATTAACTTTAAATTTAACATAACAATTTTTAATTACATAATCGTTTTTTTTTTTTTTTACAGCGAAAGCATTTTCGCAATTTTGCGACATTTTTCTTAATATTTTTATTTGCAATAAATTTATTTCAATTACCTTTCTCAGGCAAAAATCCTATCCAGTTTTCACCCTAAAGCAATAAAATTATGGTGACTTTGGCACTGTTTTAATCTAAATTCTTCATTAATAAGTCCGTTTGCAATTTTGCGAAAAATAAATTTTCCTTCCCCAGAGACAAATAGTTTAAGCAGTGCCTGAAAATTCCATAGACAAGTAATGAATAATTTGAAAAAACTATACCATTCGACAATAAACGCTTCTTCATCTTTAATTTGGTTAACGTATATGACCTACGCAAAGTCCTATGATTTCATCGCATGGATTGGACATGATAAAAAGAAACTTCTGTTAAAACGATAGCTCATGTGCGAGATCCTTCTGAAAAATACAGTTTCAGCTTTTCCCAGGTCTTTCTTCGCGTCTACCTTTTTCGCAACTAATGACCAATGTTATTTTCCATATTAAAATAAGTAAATTTATGCACTCGATTCTGCCTCAGTCGGTAGTCCTTTTACTCCTTAGGAGTCGCTTTTTCAGCAAGTTCATCTTCGGTACTTCGAACAATATCCCTACAATTCTTGAGGGATATTATTATGAGCTATAGTTACCATGAGTTATAAGTAATTCTGTTAAACTTATCTATCGGTGGTTTTTTCCATTTTATCTATCTTTGTTAGTTAGCGTTTCTTAAATAAAAACTCTTACAAAAATTGAGGCTCTTAGTTAATGATTGGATACAGGTAGTACAAGTCGAAAACTTTAAAGTACTTCAGTACGAAAATATGGATGTGAAGTCTGAAAAGGCAGCTATAACCACAAGAGCAAGTAGTCAAACGTATCGAGGTAGGATAAAAATGCTTATTGCAAAACACATAACAAAGATGAATTCCTTCATCTGTTAAAAACAAAATCTATATATTGCAAGCAATTGCTATATACCCAAGCAATTACTGTTAACAATCAAGGAATGAATGCCATACATAGACATATAACTAGTGCACTGGATATTTATTTGAATCCCGATTACCAAAAGTTGTGTAAAGAAGAGTGAGGCAATACCTTAAAACAGCAGAAATGCGTCAAGCATGATATTTTAGATTGGAAAACCTCCAAATGTATTGGGAGAGACAGATTTGATCACAGAAAAACAATTGAAACAAAGATTCCTCTTTCGAAGAAAATCCTTTCGTGCACTCACGTTGAGATTTTCAATGGAATGGTAATTATTTAATGATAGCAATTTTTCTTAAAATGTCACAGAAAATAGTTACTTCTTTTTAATTCCACTTCAGTGTCGTATAAAATATTAAATCATCGCAATATAGATAATTTTCTATCAGATATTTCTGCTGGCCATTCTAGCCAAAAGCGACTCCTATTCATTCTATAGAATAATGAATCCTAGACACTTATTCGGTGATTGCTTTTTGTATATTAATATTATTTCACTTTTTCAATGTTTTAAGCAAAGTAAATTTCCATTTCCAATCCACATAATCCATTCGACATCTATCCTTTAAATTAATTTTGTAAAATTTAATTTCAGTAAGAGAAACAGCGGAAGAAAGCCAAGAAGTGCAGAATAATCTCTTCACTCGAAAAGAAAAAGAAAAATGCTTTGGAAATTATAATTTCATGTTAATTAAAGTTTCTCAGAAAATGATGTTATTAACTGCACAGCTTAATTTTTTCACACGCATTCAGAATATCTGTAAACATATGTTCCGTCTATATTTGAATCATAAATTTGTTTATTACTTTATTTCGGATACAAGAATCAAAAGAAGAACCGCCCCCCCCCCTCAAAAAAAAAAAAAAAAAAAAAAGCACGGAATACATTTTTAGCGCCAAGAGGAAATTATGAAATTGCTGAAATAGATAGTGATAACCTTCAGCTCTATGCATATTTAATATCAAAATATTTATCTTTATTAAAATAATCATTTCTCTCGGATCCTTTCCATTTCATTTCCTCATTGACGCAGAAATTATCTACGCATATACGTAGATTGGAACAGTGTAATAACTTTAATTCTAACAAATATTTGGGCAGAATATGTTGCAATTATGTAAATATGATCTGCGGAATTATTTAAAAAAAATGCGCTATGCGGTGACAGGGGGGAAACAAGAGTTTTCACTTAGATACTATCAATTAAATATTTTAAAAGAAGACCAATTGTCCCTACACTATTTTAAAGTAAGTCGTAAAATATTTTTAAAAATCTCCAAGGAAGAGGCTTGTTTGGCACAGATTACTATAGTTTCATTAAAATAGTATTAAGATTCTGCTAATTGAATTTCGGCTATTTTCCAAAGCATGCTCAGACTGGATCTCAAACATTCAACTGAACTGTTTGAATTAATGGAACTGTTATCTTGAACTAGAAGAATAATGCAGATAAAGTCATTAGAAGGGATTTAAGGGGTGCCAAACAATAGGATAATACAACATTGTTTATTAAAAACGAAAAAAGGGCAAATTTATAAGGAGAAGAAATATATTAACAAATGCAAGTATACAGGACGTGGTTCGATTACATTGTAAAGTTTAAAAAAAGGATTGTACTTTCTATTTCAGCAGAAGGTACTCTTAAATTCCTAAATAAAGGTTGAAGTAATCTTTTAGCTACATGCATATAGTAACATTTCATTTTCTTACAAATACATAAAAAAAAAAAAAAAATAGCGTTGTGGTAATTCCTCAACCATAGCGGCCAAGAGAGAAAAACAGCATTTACATTTATAGAAAGTTAATATGGAAAGTGTCGCATTTACACGTGAACCAATAGTCTTATTCTAATTTGTACCAAGTTGCACTGAAAGGATAGGAGATAGAACTGATGCCAACTATCGGACTTTTCACTCAGCCTTACCATTTCTAGTTGAAGTAAAATTCTGCAGGATGAGTTTGATCAATTCTGACAAACGGAAAAAGGTGATAGAAGAGCCCATAAGGATCATAAAACAACCAGTTCCATCTCCAAGTGTTTGCAAGTTTATGGATACAATGACTTAGCTCAAAATCCTGAAAACTTTGTTGAAATCCTGATCGAAGAGCCAATGGAGGTCATAAAACAATATAGCAACCCTGTCATATCTCGAACCGTTCGCAAATTAAGGAGGATACAATAATTTCGCTCAAAATCCAGAAAAGAATCCAAATTAAAAAAAAAAAAAAAAAAATTAGGCAACTAAGCAAGTATACTGAAAGAAAGTTCAAATCCTTTAAGATGATACCAGTTTCAAGAAAATACTTGTATTTAAAATCGAGTAATAAGCGTTGAAACGTTGGCGAAATTAGAAATCGAAATGCTACTAAAATGTATAATTCTGAATTCCAAAAACCTCTAGCAAACTACAATTTGACAAAAACTTGTCCATATCAATGGCTTTCGAATGAGCCTACCATAAATCATACAAGTGTTTTCTTTCAGCTAAAATATTTTGTTAGCAACAACTGGTACTGGTATTTGAATCTATAAATCAATTTCTTTTAACAGAAATGTTAATAATAAATTATCTTCTCTTTCAATATGACAAGTAATAAATAGTCTTAAGTTGTCATTCTCAGTTTATTATTATAATTGTATAATCCTTATAAAAATATATATAAGCACAATTAATGAGACATTACATTATTAATGAGACATTACATTATTAATGAGACAAAACATTTCGTCTAAGTATAAAAAAATTGCAATAAATAAATAAAAAAAAAATTCAAAGAATTTTCTTTATTTTACACTTCAAATTTTTATGAATTCTAACTTGAAGTCTTGTTGACTGTTATACTTAATAGCAACATATTTTTCAACAAATTTTAGAACATTTTCTGACTATAAAAGAAAGGACAAAATGTTTGTATTTTTCACTTACATAGTAATTTCTTAGATATACAAATATGCAATGGAAAAGTGATGATTAAAATATCTAACATTGAATTCAATAAAGAAATAATACATTAATTATTATACATAAATAATATGTTTCGCTATTATTACAATGAATAAATACATATACATAATGTAGGATGTCCAAAAAAATGTTGAAATGTGATTTGATTTTTTAATAGGTAAAACAGTTAAAATCAACTAATCTTCAATAAGTATGTAATCTAAACAGCAAAAATTCCGAAAAGAAAAAAATATAGAATAATTTTCAATAGTATCAACAATTTTAAAGTTGTTCATTAAAAAAAATCGGCGAAAATTTTTTAAAAAATTACACAAAAAATTCTATTTAAAAATAATTATTTATGCTTTATTGAAATGTGAACAGTATATAAAATTAATATTTCAAATTGGAAAATAAAAAGGACAAAAAGCAAACTCAATAATATAATTTTTTAAATTCTATTTTTCACCTTTCACTATTTTTGCGACATCCGGTAAAAATGCAACAAATTAATATTGGTGTTTGAATAAATTGTTGACAATCAATTTCTTTTAACGGTAATGTTAACAATAAACTTTCTTCTCTTTCAATATGACAAGTAATTAGTATATCAAGAGTCCTTAGTTGCCATTTTCAGTTTATTATTATAATTGGATAATCCTTATAAAAAAATCTATAATCACAAACTATGATCAGGATTTACCAAAATGTATTACAAATGATTTTTAATGAGACAAAACATTTCATGTTCAAAATAATAACTGTTATACATAATAACATATTTTTGAACAAATTTTAGAAGAACAATTTCTGACTTTGTGCTATAAGAGAAAGGACAAAATGTTTGTATTTTTCACTGATATAGTAATTTGTTAGATATACAAATATGCAATGGAAAAATGATGGTTAAAATATCTAATATTGAATTCAATAAAGAAATAATACATTAATCATAATACATTAATAATATGTTTCGCTATTATTACAATGAATAAATACATATACATAATGTAGGATGTCCAAAAAAAATGTTGAAATGTGATTTGATTTTTTAATAGGTAAAACAGTCAAAATCAACTAATCATGAATAAGTATGTAATCTAAATAGCAAAAATTCCCCAAACAAAAAAATATAGAATAATTTTCAATAGTATCAACAATTTTAAAGTTGTTAATTAAACAAAATCGGTGAAAAAATTTAAAAAAATTACGCAAAAAAATCATATTTAAAAATAAATATTTATGCTTTATTGAATTGTGAACAGTATATAAAATTAATATTTCAAATCGGAAGATAAAAAGGACAAAAAGCAAAGTCAATAATATAATTTTTTTAAATTCTATCTTTCACTATTTTTGCAACATCCGGTAAAATTGCAAGAAATTAATACTGGTGTTTGAATCAATTGCTGACAATCAATTTCTTTTAACGATAGTGTTAACAATAAACCTTCTTCTCTATCAATATGACAAGTAATAAGTATATCAAGTGTCCTTAGTTGACATTTTCAGTTAATTATTATAAATGGAAATGCTCCCATCTATGACTCGAGAGCACAGACTGAAGTTTTATCTAGAAACCTCTAGGTGGCAAACTGGAAAAGTTGTCCGATTACAGACTCCCCCTCTGGCTCACACGACGTCTCGGCGAAAAGTCAGCATATAATTTCTTTGGTCTCGCACATCCCCGGAGGGGTGCTACAATTCCACTGTCTCTATACTCTGTTTCACCCTAACTTGGCAGTATTGTAAAAGGTAGAAAATGTGACTCTCCGCGTTGGGAAAGAGTTCCCCATCAATTCCGACTTTAAAATAGTTAAAATGCGCGGAAATTTATCAAATAATATCATAAATTACAGAAATCCTTTTTTGATCAGTATGTATTTAAAATTATTCTCAAGTTAGAAGTGCTATCTGTTAAGTATTTTGTAAATAAAGCGAACGAATAAAACTAAAAGATTGACATAATGAATTCCACTTTGGCTGGAACCGGTCTTCAAGGTCAAATATTTGGCGCGCTTTTCTTTTACGTTACCGCCAACTCAGCTTCATTCAGTTCGCAACCGTTATCTTTCGTACTTCTTTATTCTCGCTTTTTTACCAGCTGATATTTTTGATACTATTAATCACATTAGTAGTTATTAGTTTTGATTGTTGAATATTTATTCGATTCGTCATTTTTATTCACTTCTAAAATATCTGAAAAATAGAAAGTGTTATCACCGACTAAGTTGTGCACACCTTCAAGACGAGTGAAACCAACAAAAAGTGAAGCATGCAGAAACATATTAAATGTTTATTCTCGACTCCGAGAAAACCCTCAAGATTCTATCAATCAAATCGTCGATAAAGTTTCGCACCTTACAGTTGTTTCGCAATGAACAGTTTTCTTTTTGAAAAAAATAAATAAATAAAGGCATCCAGTCCTTTAAGTACCCCTGGAAAGAAGCGACCTGGCTCAGTAGGTAAACATTCAGGTCTTGTAAAATATGATGATTTTACATTATCCTATATTTGACGAAAAATCCTTGCATTTTTTCTTAGAAATGAGATCTTAACATTAGATAAAGTTTTAAAAGATGTGAACGATGATACAGATATCTTTTCGAAAAACATTAGCCGAACTACGCTTTACAGAATATTGAAAGATTTAGGTTTTTTTTTTTTTTTTTTTGAGAAACGATGAAACGAAATGAAATAACATTAATGATTTATTAAAATAGTGTATCAATAATATTGAAAAAATAATGAAAATAAGAAAACAATTAATTGTCCGAAAAAGTGATAATATAATAAAATAAATAAATGTTTACTTTTTGGCGAAAAATTTGCGAGATAAAGTTTCGCCAGCGATCTGCATTTCTAGTAACTTTGTACTTTAAAGTAACCCAGTTCCCCTGACAACGACTGTGATTCGGCATGCCTAGAATATACACTACTGCCAAGTTAGGGTGAAACAGAGTATAGCAACTGGGAGTTCATATGCTCGTAAGGCTGAGCTGTTGTAAGTCGCAAGGCCTTCATCTGGCTTTGCTGTGTCAGCAATGTCATACGTAGTGGGTGAACGATTAGTAACCACTAAATAAGTCCTTTCGGCTTGGGCATAAATTTGCGACTTTTCTTATTTTGTGACTTGCTAACAGGATGTATTTTCACCCATACCAGATCACCTGGCTAGTAGAAAACTTGTTTTCGTCGACGATCATAATAAGCTTTACGCTTGTCTTGTTTTGCTCGACGTGGTCTTTAATCTCTGCAGTCAATCGAGAAAACCGCTTGAGATATGGGGTTATCTCAGTTACGAAGTTATCATTGTCAGTGTTTTTAAGTCGTGTGTGACACCATCTGTTGTTCTTAATTCTCTACCAAATTGCAAATAAGTTGCTGTGTGATTTGTGGTTTCACACTTTGCAGTGTTTAGTGCGAAGCGAATCGTTGGTAGTTTTTCATCCCAAGTGTCGTGTTCATCTCTGACTAGTATGGCGAGTCGGATTTGAAATCTCTATTTTTACGTTTGGATGGGTTAGATTGGGATGGTACACAGGAATAAGGTCTTGCTTAATGCCAAGAAAATCGAAAGTTTGTTGCAATACAGCACTGACAAATTGTGAACAATTATCACTGATGAGTCTACGTGGGAGTAGTCCATATCTTAATAAGCCTTCTTCGACTAAAGATTTGGCGTAATTTATAGATTTTGCTTCTTTAAGGGCAAATAATTCCATACATTTTGTACTGGTATCTTCTACGAGAAAAATCCACTTCTTACCAAATGAGGTCTCTGGAAGAGGTCCAAACAAATCGATAGCGAGAGTTTCAAATCGCTGTGCATAGACTGGAGTTCTCAGAAGACCTGTTGGCTTTTGATTACTCGGTTTATAACGATTACAGTCCGGGCAATTTTCGACATATTCCATAATATATTTCCGCATTCCTGGAAAATAGTACCTGCAGGCAACTTTATTGTAAGTTACTTCAGCTCCATAGTGTCCAGATGTTGGAACATCATGGTATTCTTGCAACACCCTTTCTCTTTCCTGGATAGGAACTACCAGTTGTGCGTCTTCTGTTTCTACTTCGGGTGAGTAACGATACAGAATACCTTGATTCATTAAAAAACCTCGGATTGTCCAGTTTGCAAAATCTCATCTTTTGAACTGTTTTCAAAACAGTCAATTATCTTTTTTGGTTCTTCGTCCTTCAATTGTTCTTCTCGAATGTCTCTAGGCCTTCTCACTGGAAAATCAGCAGATATAGCAAATACGCCACAAGCGACATCTTCATTTAAATTGGTAGGCCTAGACAACATGTCTGCAAGGACATTGGACTTACCAGGTGTATACTCGATTTTGGGATTAAAAGATTGGATCTGAAGAGCCCATCTTGCCAAACGACCTGATGGCGACTTGATGCTCATAAGCCATTTCAAAGGTTGGTGGTCAGATGCTATTATAATTTCTTGGTTTTCGACATAACCTCGAAATTTCTCAAGAGCCCAAACTACTGCTAGAGCTCCTCTTTCTGTAGTTGAGTAATTCTGTTCCGCTGGGATAAGCAGACGACTGGCATATTCAATAACATGCTCCTCTGGACCTTCTCCTTGGGTAAGGACGGCTCCAAGAGCATAACTGTTTGCACCTGTTCGGATACGAAATGGCTCTGATCCATTTGGTTGTTTTAACACTGGAGGTGTTATTAATCTTTTCTTCAATGTTTCAAATGCTTCTTCTTGTTCAGGACCTTCTTTTTAGTAAGATTACTAAGAGGCCTTGCAATATTCGCGAAATTTCGAACGTATCTTCTAAACCATGAGCAAGTTTGCAAGAAGGACTGAATTTCTTTCACATTAGTTGACACAGGAATTTTTTGAATAGCGGATAATCTCTCCTAATCAATTTCTATTCCATTTTAGGTTATCCAGTGACCTAAATATTTTACACGGTTACAAGCAAAATGGCATTTTTCTCTGTTAGCATGGAGTTTAAACAAAGTCTTTCATAAACAGCTTGTAAATCACTTAGATGTTTATCAAAAGTCTCTGATAAAATAATAATGTCGTCTAAATAAGATAGAGCAAAAACATTCTTTAGGCCTGCTATAAATTTGTCAATCAGGCGTTGAAAAAATTGCGGGTGCATTTCGTAGTCCAAAAGGCATGCGCAAATATCTGTACGTTCCAAATGGGCAACTGAAAGCTGTTTTATCTTGATCAGCTTCATGTACTTTTATCTGATGATATCCTGATTTGAGATCTATGGTTGACATATAGGCTGTTGACTTAGCTTCTGTGAGCAAATCGTCCATGCGAGGTAAGGGATACGTCTCTGCAACAGTAGTAGCGTTAAGTTTGCGAAAGTCGACACAAAGTCTCATGCTACCATTAGGTTTAGGCACCAATACAACAGGGCTGGCATATGGGGATTTACATTCTTCAATTATGCCATCAGCCAAACGAGTGTCCAATTCTTTTTTTAGCAATTCCTTTTTTGAAGGATTCATTCGATAAGGTGGTTCGAAAAGGTGTTGGTTCTCCCCCTGATTCGAAGCAACTCTTGAACTCTTGTAGTAAGCTATTTAATTGATTACATTGTTCTTTAGTTAGATGCTTATCCTCGCCACTTCGAAGATTTAGGGTAGATGACGTTTTAGGAATAGAACTGGACGTTTCTGCAATCTTTTCTATTGAGTTAGCAACTAAGTAATTATCATTATTGGAAGGTACATTGTTGAAAGAGTACTGAATCTGAGATTTTTCAGAGAAATGCCGTTTACCATTGGGAACATCGATAATAATTCCAGCAGATTGGAGAAAATCTGTACCTAAAAGAGTTCTGTTTCCCTTTGCTTCCGGTAAAACAATTAGTTCTGTTGGTATCACTTTACCTTCGACCTCAAGATTTACACCGTAGTCAAGGCAGCTACGTTACTCTGTGTTCCATCAGCAAATATCAAAAAAATAGTCTTGGATTATTTTTTTTTTTTTTTCTTTGAAGCATATGGAATACCTTTTCTCCAGCAATAGAGTGAGATGCACGGGTAGCAGCACATACAGCAGATCCCACTCCACAAATTTTGAAAACAATTAAACTCTTAGGAGATTCAAATGTAAATAAATTGATGCTGTTTATAGACCTCCTTTAGATACTGAGCAGGTAGGACATTTAGATTGTATATATCTTGGTGTTCCACATCCATAACATTGGATAGCTCTTCTTTCAGGGGTAGAGTTTATCTTCATGGAGAATACATTTCTTGCTGTTGCAGTGGAATTAGACCTCTCTGTTGTTGCGAAATCCCTTCTAAAATTCTGTTTTTTATTTGGATTTGAGTGTTTTTTTAGAACCCTGACGGTTATTTTCGTAGGAATCTAATTTCTCTGCCAATTCTAAAGACTGATTCCATTCTGGCCATGAATCAATAAAATGTTCCTTAAGATCAGATGGTTTTTTTTATTTATTTATTTAATCGCTAATAATTAGACTTTGAAACTGTTCAAAATCTTTATTGTTAAGCTCTGTGACCAAGCCTTCAAAATATGATGCTATTTCAAAGTAAAAATCTCTCCAAGTTCTATCTGGGCTTTTCTTGTGTTGCGAAAATAACTGTCTGAAACGATTCGCCGTTAATCTGTATCGCTTAAGAAGCATTTCTTTAACTTTACGGTAATCTTGCGAATTTTCCCCATCTTCTCTCGGAATAAGTAGTGTTTTCTCATTAGGCAATGAGCTTATCAAATAAGGAATCTATTCTGATTCTGGAATGCTTAAGAATTTTAGTTTATTTTCAAATAGTCCTATTTCATCTTCTTTTGGGTTAGATATTGGGACAACTTTTGTAATATCCATTCTAGGTTGGTTAGTTTCCTGAACTGTCTCCTTTTCAGAAATTTTTTACAATTCAAGCTGAATCTTCAATTTTTTCGAAATAAAAAACAGGGTCTTTTTCGACGCTTTCAATTTCGGCAGCTTTTTCCTCCTCTACTTTCTTTTGTATAAAAGAAAACGTGTTTTATAGAAGTTAGTATTATATGACGTACTTTTAGTGATGATGTCTTTGATGTTTAAAAACATCATATCGATTGTCACTTCAATTCCGAGATCTAGAGCCTTTAGATCATCAATTTTGCTTTGAGCCAGGAAGGCCATGGTCTAAATGAATCAAAGTAGAACAAGAGAGGGAGTATAAATGAGTTCTTATCTTGAGGCACCAAATGCCTTTAAATTATTATAAGAGTTCTTTTACGGTGCAGTCAATTGCAAAGTTATAATTGATAAGCAAATATATATATATTTGCTCTATATTTACTTCTAATATACAAATGTATTACACTTAAAAACATTTTCATTTCTAATTGCGAATCAATTGCAAGAAGGAAATGATGCCAAACATTTTATAGAATCAAGGAATATGTATATATGCATTCACTAGTTGACAAGACAAAATTTAAATACAAGCTATCACTGAATATCAATAAAATAGTCATAACTTCTAATTTACTGCAACAAAATAAGAATGCAATCTCAAATTTTATTATAAGAAAGTAATGAAATTTCCCTTTATTTAAATAAGATTTCAATTAAATTTCATATTTCTTTGAACTAAAATTATAGATGTGATAATAATACCATGCAGAAATAGAAATATTTAAAACACTATATTTATGCAATAAAATACAACAGTAGAATATTTTTTAATTACAAAGAAATAAAATTCTTCTTTTCAAAACGTTAGAAAATCAAACTGAAAAAAACACATATACAAGAAAAAATAAAGTTTCACAGCAACTCAATATGCATTTGTACTTTTTCTTCTAAAAACAAAAACTCAGCAGAACTTCTTGAATATAAATGATTAGTTTCAATTTAATATGACTAATTTATTCAATTCTCAAATGAAAAGAATCCTTTTTATTTCCGATTAACACTTTCAGAGTTTTATTCTGTATAAAAAAAAAATCATTTTCTCTAGAAAGAAAGAAAAAAAAAAGTAGGCATAAAACAGAAATAATTTCACCTGCCACTTCCAATATTTAATGAAAACACTGGTTCTTTCTACTTTTATAAATGCTTATAAATACAAAATTACATAAAGCATCAATACTATTTATAATAATTCTTCAATAATTATACTAATTCTTTTCATAATTTTATATACGTCAGAATTGACGTCAATACAGTACAGGATTTTATAATAAAATGAAAAATTACTTGAATGAAAACAGCAGTACTTTAACATAACAAACAATTAACATGTATTTCTGAAAGTTGAAGAATTAGCTAATGAACTGTAGATGCAGATGAAAATAATTCCTCCTGATGATTGTAGGTATTATGAAAAACTTCGAAATGGTAATGAAAAGATGGATTATTTTTACAACCAATCCTCCTCTACAATACCATTCCTAGTTTTACATTGCCTTGCCAGTTCACTTCACTCACTACTCAGGATCATACATGAACTTGGCACCTTTATATTTCCAAACAAAAGAAGAGATTCATTAATTCTGTGTATTCAATGTGATCTAAATATAAGTAAATAATATTTCTCCCTCAAAAGAGGGTTACTCTTTAAATACGTTTTTATACGTTTATGAAACTATTTATCACATCAAAATAAAAATAAAATAAATCAAGCAATATTTTAAAATTTGATGTACAGTTTGTAAGAAAATTTTTATTGGTATTTTAGAATTAGTTTGATCTAGCTTTTCAAATATAATTCAAAGGCAAATAGGAGTCAAAAAAGTATTGGGACACTTTTGAAAAGAGAAATTCAACAAATATATAGCACACCAATAGAATTGAATTTATTACCACCTTTTTAGACTTTTTAGACACAATTTCCACTTTCCAAATACTGCTGTTTGTAAACTTTTTTTGGATCACCCTTCGTATTTACTTCTTTGTTTTGGTTTCCTTTGTATATTTAAGCAAAATATTATGATAAAAATCTGTGAACTTATAGTGTGTCCCAATACCCTTTTGACAGACTATATATATATGTTATCGTTAAAGCTCAAAAGTCAGTAATGTGCAGATCACCTAGCTAATCTGCAAATTAACTAATTTTCTCTACTTGAGGTTTTTTTTTTTTTTTTTTTTTTTTTTTTTTTTGCCTTTTAACTAGGTAATGTGCACATTAGTGGCTTCCGTATAATTTAGTTCAAAAAATTGTTTCTTTCATTTAATTTCTCTGAACAGAGTTTCAAAAAAATATGCCTCCAAATCTAAATGTACCACAAATAGGTGTACTTGTCGAAAAATCCAACTGCTACATGACTCAAATTGTCACCAATTTTTAGATTGCTCTAATAAGTAATCGTATAATATAATCATATGATTCGGAAAGTCACTTCCTTAATTGTAATAAAACGTTAAATCGTTTGACTCTTTGTATTAGAGATTTTCAATTGATTGATAGTTGATTCTATCAATGTGAATCAACGTTGTTATTTGCTCCATTGTATAAACGGGATTCCTAAGATGTCAAAAAATATAAAAATAACATAATGTCAATTTCCTTAACTGTAATAATATTTTAAACCTTTCGATTCTTTGTATGGAAGTTTTTCAATTGATTGATTGATTCTTTCAACTAATCTGTTGATCGTTCGCCTGTCTTAACTTGATTTTTTAGATATCAAAACATAAATAAACATTGAATTTAAGCTTACAGAAACATTGTCATTGTTCCATCAAAGATCTTATTTCCACTTTAACGAGTGCCAAGTAGGTAATGTGCAGATTATCTAGGTAATTCGTGAATTACCTCGGTATTTTGAGAAATGAAACAATTTTTCGCATTTTAACGGATAACCCTAGTTAACGAGGAGATTAGCTAGCTAATCTACAGATTAACTGATATCTGCACTTCAGCATAACATCATTATTAGAAAGTATGCAAGGAAGTTCCATGGGGGGGGGGACCACTCCCATTTGTTTACTTTCAATGAAGTAAAATTCGTAAGGCATATTATATTTCAAAATATGCTGTTATGACTTCACAAAGTATCAATAAAATAGTTTAAATTCTAATTTGAGAATACGGCTCATATTTTTTATAGAACAGATGCATCAGAAAATTGTAGCTGATGATGCACTAAATCAAAATTACAAAAAAAAAAAAAAAAAAAAAAAAAACCTTTAAGACGTTTCTCGTTTTGATTCAAATTCTTCCAAAATGAAAAAAAAAAAAAAAAAAAAAAAAAAAAAGGAGGGAGGGTGAGGGACTAGAAATCACCTTACCGTCATTTCTTTCAAGTAGTTGGCATATCGAGTTTTCTTTCATTGCTCCATCTGAAAAGGTAAAATTTTTTGTTCATATAATCATAATAACTAATGAGATTGTATGATAAAATTCAGTGGAGAAAAACAAGTAAATAGTATCCAAGTTAGAAAGTTTATGAGAAAACTCAACTCCATTTTACTGAATAGCTACCATAAGTGTCCCATTATCTTTTTAAAAAAATCAATTCATGAATTCTTCAATGCGCAGCAAGGCTGAGTATTTTTTATTTTGTGTATTCGTTTAAATATGTAATAATGTAGCTTTAACATGAACACTAATTGGGGGGTATTGAGAATAAAGAGATGGAGAGCATAATATTTTTTTTTCCTTCCAGTTGCAGAACAGTGAAACTAATTTTAACTCGGCAATCGATACACATGTGCCTCGTCTTTGTTAAGATGTAGTTTAAAACCATGACACAACTTTAAAAAAAATGAGTGATTTGAATGAGTGAATATTTTTTAAAGATTACTGACTTCGGTGACAAATCGCTTAATCCAGATTAGTGCATGAAGAAAAGTTCAATCTCTTTTCATTCGTCTCGTAATCCCAGCAAAGGAATTTCTGATTTTCAATAGACATTCACTCATTACTTCAGAAGTCTTACACCCGTTCTCATCATTACACATTGACCCAGTTCCTTTTCCATAATCTCCCCTAAAGTTTGGCCTTTATTCCAATACTGTAAATTATTTAGCTGCAAATTCCTCTCAACATTTTTCAACTGAATAATTTTGAGTAATGAATTAAATCTACTTTTAACACATATAAGGTTCGTTAGTAGAATCAAATTCATTGTTAGGTTTTTAAAAATATATACTATATATAATATCGAAAATATTGCTTTCTGTTTGTATGTCTTAAAACAGATCTAATTAAAAGACAAGGAATGGAATTGCTTTTAAAATGCAAAATTATTAAGTAATAATGAACTTTTTTTAAAAAAATTAAATACTTACGCAATTTACAGAAAATTTTAAAATAAAAAAGATAGCAAGCTTTGTTTTTAACCAAATAATCATGATAAAACTAATTAAACCTATGGAACCAATTCAATGACTGAAGCAATCGAATTTGTCATCATTCGTGCAGCAAAGTGTTGGGGACACTATTAAAAAGAACCATTTGGAGGCTGATAGTTTTAGGTTTAGTAAAAATGGAGCGTTACACGCTAGAACAACGTGTTTGCAATGTTGAACAATATTTCAAAAATAATGAAATGTCCGGAAGCCATAGAACGAAAATTTGAGAATTGGCCACCTAGATCGTGTGATTTAACACAATTGGATTTCTGGATGAAAGAGAAAATTCAACACTGCATCAACGGAATTAAGCCACATTTATACAAAATGGTCATGGAAAATTTCGACAAAAGAGGGCGTATGTGTCAGCTAAACCATTGAGACCATTTCCCTTATGTGTTATTCCATACATAACCCTATCCAGTGTTTTTTACGATTCAATAAAAATATAACAATTTAGAGAAAAAAACCTGTTGTTTTATTTAATTCAAATTGTGCATTAATATGTTGTTCCATTGCGTAATTCTCCATTTTTACTCATCCTAAACAAACAGCGATCGCATGGATTTTTAATAGGGTTGCCAACACTTTACTGCACGAATGGTGGCAAATTCAAATCGTATGTTAATTTTAGGACACCTTTTATTAATAATAAAAGCTTCGAGTCTTCCCTACTTCAACATAATTTTATTTCATTAAAATTTTGTAATTATATTGATTAATCTCACAAGAGTTCAAAGTAATTGAATTTCAATTACCAAAGTATTAGTTTTCATATATTAACAGTACTTTCATATCCAAAAACAATCTGATATCATGGGCAAAATAATTATGGTTGATAGCCTTTCTATAGCTGCACCAAGAAGCAAGCTCCCAGCTCTGATCTGTGACAGAGGCAAATTAAAATATGTAATTCCGACGTTTTTATTTTGGATGTCCATTCAGTGTTTGGGTAGCTGAGAAGTATTAAACGATCACGGTGTTCCCCTATTATCTTCACAACTCTTATAATAGGATATCCTTTCAGTTACATAAATATGTCACATTAAATATATTGCGGCCTTAATTACTAATTTAATATTCCAGTCATTACAGAATAATGGTGCGGTTTAACAACAGAAATATCATTACTCTCCGATCTATGTACAAAAAAAAAAAAAAAAAAAAAAAATCGTATGATATCAGATGGCACCTTATTATGAAAGCAAGCAATTACGTACAAGGTGACAAGACGTGATTTTGTAGGCACAATACCGAATTTTGAACACCTATCCTAGATTTCTTGGTCAAAAATGTTAAATGATTACTAAATGAATCAATCTGTAAAAGAAAGGCTTCCTTTGTGTCTTCTTCTTTTATCTAACAGTCAAAGATCCAAAAACAGCAAGATGGTTTTATTTATAAATTTTGGATTTTATTCAATTTTCCTTCATTTCACTTTCAGTTTCTCTGCTACCTCTTCAGGAGCTCAGAATGTACCAAATTCAAGTTAAAAAATGTAATTATTTAAGTTGATGATAAAAGATTAAAAAGTACCATCTTAAAATATCAAGAAATATTAATTAAGATCTCAGAAGACGTCAGAGAGGAAATTGTGCAGTCATCAAATAATTCGAACAAGAGAATGGGGTCAATTCATGTGACGTAAAAGTCACATGTCATGAGCTATTCGCGCATGGCATTTAAGTTTCATCCGCATCGCTTTCGTCGATTAGTCTGCCATTAACGTTCTCCACCGAGTATGAAGCGGATTTTTTTGTTTACATTTGAAGTTATAATTTTTGAGTCATTTTCTTTCCTCTTATTATGTGTTAACAGAAGAAATACTGGTGTGCTGATGGATGCTTCAATGCGAAACACAAGAGTGACTGTCATGATAAAATGTTTTCTTATTTTCCTTTCAACAATCCTGACTTGGGTTGATAGCTTTGGTATAGATTTTTTTTAAGCCTTCGAAGTCGGTGATATGCTCCGATCATTTTGAAGAATTCATTCAGTGTGTGTCCATTTATTAAATATAGCTGTTCCGGTAATTTGGTAGAAAAACTATTCGAAGAAAAAGAAATCGGTAAGCGATTTGCCATCAAAAACAATCAAACAAAAATATGAGTGCATTTATAATTTACTTTATTCACATTTGATGAAATTTCTGATAATTTTGAATATGCATAGAAGATTTTAAAATGTTTACATGAATATTACATTGCATTTTTCTACAAAATTTTATCTAAATTTAATTAATGTAAGTAAACAAATTCCTGTTGCAAAAATAACAACTGCTATAATGCTAAACTTAGGTGGAAGTGAATAAATTTCTTAAAGATTTATTTAGTAAGTGAATCCTTTACTAACTACTAAAAATCCAATTTTCTTATTGACTGTTATAATATATATATATATAATTGATGTATTTTATTAAAAGTGCTCTTAATTTGATAAATTGAATGCTATATATAGGAAATATATATATATATTTAAGTTTTGAAAACACATTTCATTTAGTTAAGTATATAAATGCAAGAGAATTGATTACTAAGCAAAATTATATGAATTCTGATTTCAGTGAAATGTACTCTGCTTCTTCCCAGACTATTACTTTTTCTGAAATAATCGACAGGATCAGCAATTTGCAAAATGAGCTACAAGAACTTTAGGATTCTGTAAGAAAGAAAGAAATTCATTCCAAAAAATATTGGACTCTTTTTTTTCTTTTTTTTTTTCTATTTCTTTAACATATCAATCTTGAATTATAAAATTCTGTAAAAGCATAAAAGTGTTTCTTTCAACTACTCTTTATATCCTATTTTAATTCTCTCTCTCTCTATATATATATATATGTTTATCATGACCTTATTCTTGTTTATTAAATTTACTGTATTATATGTTTTTGTTTTATTTTATGATATTCATTCAATGTAAGTTTTATCAATGTAACTTTAGCATTAAAAAAATTCGTAAATGTTCTGCTTTAAAAGTATATTGGTGATAAAAAAAATGTTGTTTAATATCTAGGATGTTTCTGTTGAATAAAACTGATTTTATCCTTTACATTGACATTCTTGTAATACTGTGTTTATATTATTTCTAAGTGTCTAGAAAAATAGATGTTGATAAATAGTAAATAGTTTTTTTGAATTAGTGAGTGTATTAAAACATCCATTTGATCCTATTTTTCCAAATAATTATCATATATATTTTATCTATATTTTTTTTGTAATGTGTAAATAAAAATTATGAAAATTTGATACAGTTTGTTTTCCTTTAATGATTTCTATAAATTAAAATGAAATAACTGATTCATTAAGTTGCATAGATTTAAAAAAAGGTATCTATGCCTTTTATATTTTATAATTTGAAATTGTAAACATAATTTATTCAGTATATACTAATTTGAGTTTCATGTTCTTTCCTCTGAGCAAACATAAAACATCAAAGTCTCAATATTAATAAAAATAATTACATAAGAAAAAAAATGTAATAATTTAATTAGTAAGCTTTAAAATATTAACTTATCTAAGAGTAATAATTATTTTTTAAAAGAACTATATTCATAAGATTCAACATTCAATAATATTTAAATAATATGTAAAAACGAACATATGTAATTTTTCAAAAACACTGCCATAGTCGTTTGTCAAAATGTATCCTTTGGATAAAAAAGGAAGGGATATGGAAAGGAAAAAATAAAGTGGCCCCAAACGAATTAAAAAGCGATGGTAATTAATTATGCAAAAACAATAATTTCATTGAAAATACTAATTAAAATTTTAATATAAAAAATAAAATTATATAACTACGAAAATTTGGATTAAATAATTCAAAATAATATCTTCTTTTTAAAAAATCAGAAGTTTTTCATAATTGATCGGCTAGCGTAATATTTACAAAACGATGGTTTCATCAACGTTATCGACAGACATCACGACATGCGCAGAACGATTGAAAATTGAACAGAAGCGGTTTGTTTGGTACATGACACGTGACCGTGAATTGACCCCATTTGACAAATTTCATCTTACACATTTCCATGGGTAAGAAAAGCACCTTTTTGGAATTATGTCTGTCCATTTGAATATGATAAATCCAAAACACTTTGAACTAAGCATATGAAATTTGGTATATGATCTTTTCAAATTTTTATCTTTTCAAATTTCTAGATATCTAACAAATTTCGAAAGAAGTCATTTGAGAGGAAGTTGTCAGTCAAGCAGTCCGAATAACCCGATAAATACAATAAAATAATGTTAACCTGATAAATACAGAATAAAATAATGTTAACCCGATAAATGCAGAATAAAATAATGATAACCCAATAAAGGCAGAATAAAATAATTTTAACCAGATAAATACAGAATAAGGCTAAACACACTGGTGTGCAAAACTTAAGTAACAAAGTAAATTTTAAGCAGCTAGCCATGAAATTGAAGCAAATGGGTTATTGTGATCAGTACAATGAACACACAATTCAGTAGAAAGGTGATGCGTATGCAAATGTTAAGAACAAAACAGCATAGAGCCTTTTTATACAAAATATTCACACAGGTAAAATTATTTTACGCTTGTGGTGATAATTTTTCGTAAAAAATCATCTGATTTGTTTCTTGATGCTTTGAGGTTTCGTACACTTACGAATTCTCAACGACAATACACTATTTCAATATTTTCAGAATTTAAAGAGTTAACCTATTCATTTTATAGGGCTTTACTTCGATATTCATAGAGAATTTTAAAAAATTCTTATCAAGGGCCCATACTATCTATAATAATAAATTTCTTGAAAAAGCAAAATTTTTGAAACGCCCTATTTTGTTTTTGAGCATAGTTTCTGGCGAAGGAAACCTTGTTGCTAATTTGCAACATTAGGTTTAAATTGAGAAAAATCTGAGAATATCGTAATATAGACCTAAATATCTTGTTTTTCAAATAATTTTAAAATCAACACATCAAAATGGAAGCTAGTATTATTTATCGTACAAACAAAACACTAACGTGTTGTGAATGAAAAAAATAATCAATTTATTTTTAAAATTATTTTTCATCAGCAGTCGTATTATGTTGTAAATTGTCTTTACAATTTTTTTATTAATGTATCCTATTGAAAACAACAGGCATGAGAGCTTCTATCTTATAATACTTTAAACGCTAAAATTGGATACGTTGTTTGAAAGCAGCAAACGTTTAAAATTCCAACTAAAATTAGAAAAAAATCACTCTTATTTTCTTTTAAAGAGAAAATACTGTAATCATGAAAATAATTCTTATTAAATATTTTGTCGGTCCAGGTTTCAAATAGTCTGGAGTTATTCTAACACATATATGGAAATATATCTGGCTGTCTGTAGGGCTATCCGTTGGTCTGTCAGAAGAATAGAAAAAAAGTTTTGAGCTTGGCGGATGATGTTCATGTTTGATGTATGACTTTCAGAGTTCCATACCCTATTTATATCTATACTTATATAAAGCTCAATGTGTGTGTGTGTTGGCGCTGTACAGACCACACCGTTTGACCTACAGCTACCAAATTTGGTACATGTATACCTTGGAGGTCGGGAATGTGCACCTGGGGTCCCTTTTTTTGAATTTTTAGTTGGAATTTTAATTATTAATTAAAAACTAACTTTCCCGCCAAAAAACCTTTTCATTTTCCCCACCGCCAAATGAGTGAGGCTTCAGTTTTTTTCGCACGCTAATGAGGTTAGGGTTAAAAATTTTTGCCAGATTATTTCAAACGATTCTGTTTATTTTCTCGATGTTTGATGCATTTAAAATTAAATATGGGTAATTAATCGATCTTTCAGATTCATTCTGAAGTACTTTTGAATTAAAATAAAACAGAATAAAGGAAATTAAAAATTTCTAATCTGCATAGCGTTACCCCAACTGGCGTAGAAAAATTCACGCATTTGCGTTACCGTAACTGGCGATGAAAATTCACGCATGCGCATTGTGTTCTGGTTGTGGACATCTATTATCAACGGATTATTTTTAGGTTAGTTGTATGCTTTTGTAATTAAATTGTATTTAAGGTAGTTATATATTTTTTGTACATGCTTATAGTTTTAAGTACGTTTTTTAAATAGATTTTTTTAACCTGTTCTCAACCGATTATTTTAAATGATTCGTTTAGCTTTCTTAGTGTTTGATGCATTTAAAATTAAACATTCTTAATGAATCGATCTGCTCATGATGAATCTGAGAAAATTTTGTTGACAAATTCTTGAGATATTACATAAATTATGAAAGATATTCTTTAGCGCCCATAAAGTTTAAACGCTCAGTGACTCTGTTTTCAGTAATCAAATTATAAAAAATACTTTGCTTCAGTAAAAATATTATTATATTAATTGCAGATTTATCCTTTCCACTTTAATTTAAGGCATAGATTCTGCGGGAACTAACAGAAAATTAGAGAGATACATATTACGTTATGACTGAAGGCCTTTATAATATTATGAATGAATTATATGACTATCAAAATTTGTTGTTTTAAAATATTTTGATGAAAGAGCTATTAAAGTAGGAATTGCATAAAATATTTAATTATTAAAATTTTAATGAACATTAAGATTGGCGAACCGGCTGGTCGCCAAAGGCGGCTAGTATTAAATATAAATATATATTTCTTACACACCAAACATTCTGTATTCAGTACATCGGGTGATGTTTTCGGAATCGGTCATAACTCAGAAATATCAATACATTCCACATTGCCAAAATCCACATAAAAAACCTATAAAAAGGATTTTAAAAAATCGTGAATTTCAAAACATTTAATAGCATTATAAAAAGGAAAAATGTTTGAGTAGAAATATGCTTACAGAAACTTTAGTAGACTGTATTTGCATGATTCGGGCCCTGTAATATAGTGGTTCTTCACTTCCTTTAGCATATGGTGCTAAATACAGCACATTAAATTTAGGTTGTTGGGTTAAAGGCTATGAAACAAAAAAATAAAATTATATTTTGCATTGTAATAAAAAAAACATATATGACATTACATATTTGAATGCACTATATCTATCTATACTTATATAAAGCTCGATGAGTGAGTGTGTGTTGGCGCTCTACAGAAAAGACCATTTGACCTACAGCTACCAAATTTGGTACGTGTATATCTTGGAGGTCGGAAATGTGTACCTGGGGTCCCTTTTTTTGAAATTTTAATTAGAATTTTAATTATTAATTAAAAACTAACTTTCCCGCCAAAAAACCTTTTCATTTTCCCACCTCCAAATGAGCAAGGCTTCAGCATTTTTTTCCCACGCTCATGAGGCTTAGGCTTAACATTTTTCGGCCGATTATTTCAAACGATTCTGTTTATTTTCTTAATGCTTGATGCATTTTTAATTAAACGTTGTTAATGAATCGATCTTTCAGATTCATTCTGAAGTACTTTTGAATTAAAATAAAAGAGAATAAAGGAAATTAAAAATTTCTAATCTGCATAGCGTTACCCCAACTGGCGTAGAAAAATTCACGCATTTGCGTTACCGTAACTGGCGTTGAAAATTCACGCATGCGCATTGTGTTCTAAATATTTGCATCTATTTTCAACGGAAGCGCACTAGATTTAAATTATTTTTAGGTTAGTTGTATGCTTTTGTAATTAAATTGTATTTATGTTAGTTTAAGTTCATCGTTTTTTAAGTAATTTTTTTAACTGTTTTCGACCGATTATTTTAAACGATTCTGTTTATTTTCTTAGTGTTTGATGCATTTAAAATTAAACATTGTTAATTGTAATAGACCTGATCATGATGAATCTGAAAAAATTATGTTGACAAATTCTTGAGATATTACATAAATTAAGAAAGATATTCTTTAGTGCCCATAAGGTTTAAATGCTCAGTGACTCAGTTTTCAGTAATCATATTATTAAAAAAATGCTTTGTTTCAGTAAAAAATATTATTAGATTAATTGCAGATTAATCATTTCCACTTTAATTTAAAGCATAAATTCTACGGGAGCTGACAGAAAATTAGAGAGATACAGATTACGTTATGACTGAAGGCCTTTATAATATTATGAGTGAATTGAAATTTGAAGTTTTAAAATATTTTAATGAAGAAGCTATTAAAGTAGGAATTATATAAAATATTTAATTATTAAAATTTTAAAGAAGCATTAAGATTGGCGAACCTGCTGGTCGCCAAAGGCGGCTAGTATATTAAATATTATATATATATATAGATAGATAGATATATATACACACACACACACACACACACACACATATATATATATATATTAACTGAAATCCAATCATAGGAAGTTATCAATCCGATTACGTGTGAACACGATAATTACAAAAGAAAGGGATAGTTAAAATTTAGTACATGGGTTTGATATCGCATTTAGATCCACTTCAAGTTTGGAATCCTATCCGCCAAAAGATTATCTGTAGCTGTTTTTCAGTGTATACTTTCGCTGACATGAAAGTCAACACAACTCAAAAACACAGTATATACCTACAAACACAGTAAATATATGAAATTTGATCTGCTTTTATCACCATAATTTTATAAGTACGTCAAATTTTGATTTTACTTTTTTTTCAGATATTTGTGCATTAGTTTTTTGCCAATAATTAACTGCAGATCACTCTCTTACATAGTTTCTGTAATTCTTCATTATTGGCAAACGGTAATACTTAAATATCATTTATATATATATATATATATATATATATATATATATATATATATATATATATATATATATATATATATATATATATAACGCCGCTTACAATTATCACGTGCGGATTTTCTGTCTCCTGTTGCTTAAATGTTCAAATATACAATTTATAAATAAAAATAACGTTATAAAGATATTAGTAAAAATGATATTCTCTATGGCTTGCTTATTCTTTAAGTGTAAAAACAAAGCTGAGTCTATAAGATACCCCTACATAACTCGCATAGTACATAAAATTAGTTTACACTAGTTTAATATATAAGTTAAACAATTCCGAAGTTTGGTTTTTGCAGAGCATTAAGAAAACTTTAATAAATCTGATGAGTTAAATACGAAATTGGAAGCTATTCGAACAAAATTAAATCAGCTGATAATATAATTTGGTTTAATTTATAGACAGAAAAGGTATACCATCTAAGATTCCTATCCTCCTATACTATCCTTCCGATTCCTATCCTCATTTTATTTATATCAATAAATGATAAGTATAAAAAGTTTTCTTTAATCATTTACTAAAACAGACAGAAGGTTTTATATATATCTTATGCTTAAAATGAATTAAAATGTTCATGATATCAATCGCAACGCATATATAAACGCATTAAAAAATAGTGTTATTTAATGGCATTCTTTTTCTGGAAAATGTTTTATCTGGTCAGCTTAAAGTTTCCTCAGTTCAATCTTTCTGAGCTCCCACAGAATTAATCAACGGAGCCATCAATCATTGTCAGAGAATTCAAATCCCCACAGAGAACATCTGCTGACAGAAATCAGATTGACACTTCCAAAAGAAGGAGTTTGAAGAAGGAAAAGAAAGGGTGTCCCCTGCATGAGGACAGGGAACGCCAAAAACAGAAGTTGAGCCATAATTTCCCTTTCCTTTAATTGAAGTTATAACGGATAAGGAAGAAATATGCGAGTGGTTTGAAAAGTGAACGTACCAGCTATTCTTAGAATTACAGAATCTTTGAAATCATTCGAAACCGAATTTCATGGTAATTGGGATTATTCACAGATAGTGTTTCCAAGTGTAAAGTCATTGATTGGTCATTGGTAGTGATTTCTCGACTTCAGTGACTTCGCATTGAACAATATCAATATCCCATGAAGATAATTTCTAATTGCTTATGACATGATTTCTATTGGCATATACTTTTTTGACGCCATGTATTGGTAAAATATAGAACTAAAGAAAATTTTTTAAAAAATAACATTTTTTTTTTTTTTTAATATTTTTTGAAAAAGCTTTACTCTAATAAATAAATGATTTGAAGAAAATATCTGAATTAAAACTTTAGCACAAATAAATAAATTAAGTCAATCACACTTTATATAAATTAGCGATTTTTTTAATGTGTTTTAATATTGCGATTGACATCAGTAATATATAACTTGGGAATTTTTATCTTATATGTTAAATTAATGAAAACTAATTTTATGTACTATGCTAGCTGTATAATAGACTCAGCTTGACTTAATGAATGAGCAAGGCATAAATAGTAGCATTTTTACTAATGCCGTTATAATGACTTTTTATTTTTAAATTGTATATTTGAACCGTTAAGCAACAAAAGACAGATTTTTTCGAAAATTATATAAATAGATAAGTAAGTTTATTTATAAATATGAAAATATTAAGGTTCTTACATATAATTATTATTTATATTATCAAAATAATATATTAACTATATATAAGTTTTAAGTTCTTTTAACTTCTAAAATGATATAGTTCTAAGGGCCACAAACACCGCAATTTGCTATGCCTGACTTATACAAGATACCAATTTGTAAAAAAAATTTGTATGAAATACAGCTAAGAAAATTACAATAGAATTTTTTTAAAAAAAATGTAGTATTTATTTTAAAATTTAACACTTATAAACTGAAGACACTTTCATTTTACAAATAAATCTTTAATGAGATTTTATGATCTTTTTAATATAAGCGATGTTTGTTTGTCTCATTAAAACTTTCTCTGAAAAAATAAAATAAAGTTACAATAAAAGTAACATGTAGACATTTCCCATGGGGATATAGTTAACTGACAGTCAAAAGACAGGATACAAACCTTTTTCACCATTTCCTTTATTTTCAAAAATTTCGTTTATATGTTATTTTTTTTAGATAAACTTTTTAGATAAGCGGCATTTTTTTAAAATAAAATTTATAGAAAATGTATGAATTATTATATTTTCGAGTCTACAAAACCAATAATTTCCTTTCTTTTTTATGTACCTCTAAAATAATTTTTAGCATAAGATAAATAAACAAAAAATAAAAATAATTAAAAACTTTATTTAAAAGTGGCTTTTTTTCGCATTAGAATTAAAAATGTCTTAAAGAAAAAAATAATTTATAAAAAAAAAGACAAGAATCAGTTAAAATAAATCATTTTAATGCGAATATTATAATTTTTTTCCGCTAAGGAGTAATCTACATTACATTGAAAACGAAATTATATTATAAAGAAAAGTGTTTCGTTTATCACCACACTGCCAACCATAGTACTGATGATGTATAAAAATCACTGTTACATATTTTATGCCAATATTTAAATTTTCTTTTACATGTTTTTAAAAAGTATTCTAATTCGGATGAATTTCTATACATCATTCAAGAAGTATTTAAAAATCTATGATGAGGACTCAACCATAGTTCCTGCCAGTGTTGCTGTTGCGGGGATCCGGTAATTCATATTTTTCTGTTTGGCGTAGGGAGAGTTGGAGTAGCCGGTTGTAGTCCCCCCCCCCCTTTTTCTTTATACGCTTCATATTGATCTCTGAATTGCTCATATTGTTTTTGATATATAGGAAGATATAGTGCGATATCGACGATCGCACACAATTTGGCGAGAAGTGTTCTCGTCAGCATGTTTTCTGGGTGTATTTTCAAACGTTAACTGCCCAATTTAATATACCTGAAAAATGTCTGACTTTTCCCAGATCAATAAAATTTCCAACTTTTCCCTGATATCCCTAATTTTCGGTTCAATCACCACCCTAAATTTCCTTTTTCTTATACTAACAAATTTAGTTGGTTATGATTTGATCTCTTTTATGATTCCGTCTAATAATATATTCAACTAATACATTCAACAGTATAAGCACACAAGATAAAAAAAAATATATGGATTCCTGGAATTTAGTTTCAGATGATTCTACATCTAGAATATTATCCATTTTAATGCAAACAAAAAATATATTCTAAAACTGATAGAAGGATTATCTTATCGAAATCCAAGATTTTTTAATGAACATACCGGTGATGTTGTGAGGTCTTTGCTGTAGGTGCCTTCATCAGGATCACCCTCGATCACTGCGGGCCAACTGTAAAATTTAAAGTATATTCATCAAAGCTCTCAGATTTTCAACAACTAATTTGTTTCACAATGAAAGATAGAGGCTTTATGATAAATTCTTAGTGGCTGTACCAAAAGTCTATACTATCGTCAAATTTTCATTTTACTCTTCACCTTACAAATAATAAAAGCATAAAAAGAGAAATTCTAACGATGTCATTTAATTAGTAAGTATAACACCGTAACCATAACCCATACAGAAGCAGATTCTAGTAGGATTTCATGAAATCCAATTTAATCTCCTTCTCGTATGCGAAATCATGCGGAAGTTTTAAAATGTTGAAGCAAACAATATACACACCTGCTCAAAAAAGAAACAACAAACGAGATATACATGCAAATCGGTGAATTAAAACACACAAATTACATATGAGACAGAAGTTGCATCGCCGAATGGAAATAGGTAACCAAAATTAGCATAAAACGCAATTCCACAATCACACCGTAACACCTTAAAAAAGGGGTTTACTGGATGTATGCTTCAGTTCGTAATCAGCGATAATTCCTCGAAATCAGAGATAGTAAAAGTAGTTAAAGTGGAAAACATCAGTAGAAGAACAATTTGCAAGATTAGATGCATTGGAGGGCGGGCAGTATGTTACAAGCCGGTGCAAGACAATCTGCTATTGCAAGAGAACTGACTGTGCCTCGTTGTGAAATCCATAGTCTGTGGAACCATTATCAAAGAGATCAAAACACCAGAAGATGACCTATTGCAATGTACCTGACGCCGAATGTTACTAACAGAGTAACAGCTGGCATCGCAGTTCCCAGCTGCAGCAGGAAAGACTATGTTCCGCCAAATTGTATCGCTCAAACTGCATGAAGGCGGACAGTTAGCACGGCGACCTGCCGTTTGTATGCCTTTGTCTTCAGAGCGCGGTTGCATTGCGCCCACGTACTCTTTAAGGATGAACCTCGATTTAACATCCGAAACAATTCACAAAGGACAAGTACTGTCTGTCCACGACAAGAACACTGCTAGACAATCGTCTATGTTTACGGCGGGCGTTATAGAAACAGGTTACTGTAGGAAAAGTTCATTTCACAGAGGTAGAAATTAATTCAAGTTTCTTACGTTGCCACGTTTAGCGCCAAATTGGCTATATTTTGTATTATTGCATTTAATTCTTGAAAACAAATTTTAAAAATAATTCACTAAGCTGAAAATCATTTGCATACTCGGAATATTGAAAATATCTGATATTCCTGTCATATGTATACGAAGAACAAAACAAATCGAATAGAAAAACTGAATAATTATTTATATGTCTAACGATTGCACAAGAAGATAAAAGATAATTAAGAAGTAAAATCATGCATGAAAAACATTAATCGTCTTCATTTCATTTGTTTTAAATTTATATAAGTTATTATCAAATTCTCCGCAGCAAACGCGAGGTAATCTAATTTAACATAAAAACTATAACATAAGTAATCGTAATTATTTCATAATTTTTATAAAAGGTTGCTTTTATTCTGTTATAATGTTCATTGTTAAATATGCTTGACACCTTTCCAAATTTATATTTATTTATTTTTCTGATGTATATACTATTTCCCGAAACACAAAACTAATGATTACCATACTATCAATTTTCAGATTTTTAAAAATCAAACTTTGATTTGTAACTTATTTTCAATATGCACAAGCTTTTTACAGCATAATTAATTTCGCAAAGTTTAGATGCAAAAGTATTCTGAATTTGAAGATAATTCAAGTGTTCATTCATGCACGTGCCAGATGTCCGGGACTTAAAGGAACTCAACTAAATAAGCCCAACATCGCTTTACATTTTTCTACGAAAAACGCGGTAAACGTTTGTTTTTGTATTCCAGATTATCATTTATTCATTCCCACCTGCTTGAAAAAAAAATACAATTATTTCAAAGAAAATTTTTCTCACGAACTGTCAATTCAAAACATAGAGTGATAAATGAGCCTTTCCTTTGAATGTATATCAGTAGTCATGAGCTCGAAGCAATAAATGATCCAAATTCCTGCATGTATTTTATCATTTCGGGGTTGAAAATTCTTCACATTTCTATTCGAAGCCCATCAACGCCGTTTGAGAATACTTATCTGCTACCATTTTATTATCACAATCAGTGCACCTGAGTAGAAAGGAATCTCGTTAAATACTTTAATCCTTCTAACTCACATTAATGTGCATACAATTTTAGATTCTTGGAATCATAGTTTAGAAGGAAAGCTATTGAAACAACAGGGAGGCGAGAAAACAAGCCTGAATAAATGACTATTTTTCTTCATTTTATTTTTTAAAAAAGTAATGCGCTACCTATAATATAATATTTTTTCATACCATTATATAGTTGAATAATATTTCGTAATAAAAATTTAATAGAATTACTTCTTAACAATTGCATATACTCATTCAATTCCAGAAAAGAAATTGAATCGTTTTAATCTCTAAATATTTTCATATAGCATAATAGAATCACTATTTTTAATTTCAAAGTAATTCTTTTTTCTTTTAAAACTATAAATACAATTTCTCATAATTAATATTTAACACTAAGAGCAAAAGGTTAAAACAACGGTTTTCTTTCTCTCAATTTAAGAGACAAAAAAAAATATTAAATAATGAAATTCAGTTAATATTAACCAAAGAAAAGATTAAAAAAATATAAAAGAAGTAAGCTAAGCGAATATAAAGATACGTACAACTGCGACTAAAGCGAGAAGACGAATGAGCAACAGGTTTTCTTTTATCGCTTCACATTTAAGCCAAGAAAAAGAATACCCCCCAAACTTCTGTCCGATTCCACCCATTCAAAATGGATCGTCCCTACCGAAACCTGTTTCTATAACGCCCGCCGTAAACATAGACGATTGTCTGTATTTTTTTTTTTTTTTTTATAGCAGTGTTCTTGACGTGGACAGACAGTATATGGCGGGAGATAGGGATACGCTATCGAACTCCAAACATTGTCGATTCTTTGGGGGTTCCGTCACAGCTGTCCGATACTGCGAAGAAATCCTACAACCTCCTGTGCGCCTTTTTATAGCTGCAATAGATACTGACGCGATATTTATGGACGATAACGTTCGCCTGCATAGAACCACGACTGATGCGGAATTATTTAGAGTGAAACCATTCCATAAATGGCGTGGGCTGCTGGATCACCGCAGCCGACTTTCATAGAGTATGTGTGTAATACGTTGAGAAGATGGATTGCAGGCAGCAGTGTGCAGCCAGGCACCCTCCATAAGCTCCAACAAGCGTCGCCATTGTCAAGGATGCACTTCATCTAAAGTATCATTTTCGTTATTAGCGCTGCGTTCTCATTGAACATTCTGCCTACAAATTGGAGCTGTAATATATACATTTTTGTATCGCTAAGTCTCATTGTTTGATATGTTGTCCAGTAATGCCACACTTACCTCGAGTACAGCTTTCACGCATAGCTATTAAATAGTTTTTGTTTTATTCCAAGTTTTATATATATTCCTTATTTTTTGAGCAGGAGTGTATTCTTTTTATAAATGAATTCTCTTGTTCTTTAAAAAACAAAAATGATGTCTAACAGGAAGAAATATTAATTATTGTTTTAAGAATATTTTTAAACAATGCCATTAAATTCTTTTTGTGATTAATATCCCCAAACTCGATTTTTTCCCCTTGCTAAAGTAGTATCAAGAGAAAAGTCCTGGAAGTACAGAAAAGATTCAGGATAATATTATGCAAAGATTCCTGATGATTTTATAAAAAGTTTCACTGTCATTTAGAAAGTGAAAAATCGCAAGTAATAATACATTTTTGGCGGGGAAGGAGAGATAAGACTTTAAAAGAGCATTGTGGGAAGCAAGAGATTTTTCCCCTAGAAATTATATATGGAGCGGATACTTTTAAGATAATCCGCAGAGCCTAGAAATGTATTTTTAAATTCAGTTAGCTCATCAGTAACCTAAAAAAATCACTATCCTTTTCTGCAAGAATATCAATTTTTACCAGAAATTTTTCAAATATCACTTTTTGGAAATGATTGCACATTGTTCGTATTAGCAAGATTTTTGAAAAGTGAGAAATGATTTTAAATAAAGGATTTTTCCGACAACTCTTAAAGAACAATATTTTAAAGATTACTGAGTGATTATTGCTTTAATCGTCTTAACATAAGGCCGACTTTATAGAATTAAATACAGGATTCAGAAAAGGGTAATACTTATATTTATTTTAATTGTCCAAAATGAATGAAAAATTGGGACTAATGAAACCCAACCCAATTCAAAGATTCATATTCCCCCTTCTTCAAGTAGCACATACAAACTCGTGCTATCCGCAATATGTCAGTCTTTTTTATAAATTTATTTTGGAAAAAGAAAATATAAATTACTATGGATATCCGAAGACTTTCGCCCACACGAGGGTACCGGGTCTGTACTTTCCTTCCATACAAGAGGCTCTAGATATCGCCTCGGGGTCATCTCCTAAAAGAAAAGAAAATAATAAAATCATAATTAGGCACCTTCAATAGGAAATACAGCATAGACATGTTTGAAAGCATCTGTAACTAAAATTAATGAAATGATAACTCTGCGGAACTCGGATACCACAACTGGCGCGCTTATGAATCTTAGAGGTAGCGCCAAATAAATGGGCGATCCTTTCTTTACATTACCCCAAAAAAAGATTCAAAGAATTTTGAGCTAAGAAGCAAAAATAAGGTTCTTCAAATTGTGAGCTCTGGTCTTCCAGATCACGTACCATGTTTCTTACCCTATCTATTCTAATTCTTCCACTGAACCAAGCAGAGAGTAGAATGTATTCTGATGTGGGAGTATTTAGAGGCGGATTCTATTGCGAGTAATCGGTCTAACAGATAAAATATCGGCCCTGGATTCGGAGGGAGAAACTCATGCTATAAATTAATAGAATTGCAGGGTTTGGATATGGAATTTATGGCAATGTAATTGAAGTGTAGAAATTCTTTCTGAACAATATGCATATGTAATTTCTTAAAATATTACTGTAGCTTGAATAAAAAGTTATTTCAATTTTTTATATTTATATTTTATATATTTATAATTCAATAACATATATTTTATATATTTCAATTTATTATATAATTCATTTTAATTTCTTTAAATTTAAGACCATTGCATTAAGCAAATCTAGAAATGTATCATTTTATAAATTAAAAATTTATGTATGCACAGGAAAAATTACATTTTTAAATTAAATATATCAATAAAACTTACTTTGTTGATTTCCGAGCATCATCTGAAATAAAAAAAAAAATCAAATTAGTACTATAAAAATATCACTACTATCCAATGATTGAAGGATTTTTTTTTTTTTAATAATTCAAGCACTTTATATGAATAAATGGATGGATTTAACGGAAAGTTAAGATTTAATAAAGCACAATGATTAAATTTTAAAAGTCTTTTACTTTATACGTATTTTACAGCATTTATATATTTTACCTAGATTGCTCAATTTAAAGTCGAAAATATATATGATTTTGTTCTTCTGATTCATATTATAATCATTTCAACTTGAAGAATTCATAAAATTATCTCAGAGAAATTGCCAAAAAATAATTTCTAAAAATAAAAAAATAATTCCAAATATTTTTTTAGGACAATAATATTTTACCACATCAAAAATACGATAATTATTTCAACATATTATTAGCATAAGGAATTTTGAAAGGAATACATACAGCATTTACGATCTTAACATTACCATAAACATCGGAATCAAACCAAAAATATATATATATATTATTAAGAGGAATGGAGATTTTAATAAAACCGATGTGTAATGTGACATTCTGTCTGCAGCCATTTTTGTTTTACTCACAGGAGCAATAAAAAGACACCTTTAAAAGAATATTACAAAAAATTATATCAGCAACTGTATAATATATTAATAATATTATTTTTGTTATTATTAATATATTAATCAAAAACACAACCATTTCAAAATGCATTCAGAAAATATATAAATAGATTTCTATATCAATCTATACTTGGAATAGAAGCTTTTCATGTTTTTTGTTGTTGAAGCTCTAAATAATTAAAATTTCAGGACAAAGCAGAAAAGAAAATTCAGCATTCTTGAACACACGACTCAACAGATTACAATAAGATTTTCTAATGCGATACATCATCTTGATAGCCTCTTCCAATCTAATATTTATATAGCATGATAATTATTCCAATTAAAACTTTATTTTTTATTACTTTGATAAAGTGGTCATTTTATAATTTAAAAAAACAATGATACATTCTTTTTTGCTAAAATAAATTTTCTATATTAGTTTTAACAATTTAATTTCGATCTATAAGTATAAAGTAGCTGAAATACAGGTGAAAAGTCACTTGCGACTGAAAGTTGAAAACTATGAATGTGAAATGTTAAAAACGCCCGTACGCATAATGGTTAGCAAACAACGTCTCACATCTGAGCTACCAGTTTTCAGTCATGAGTGAAACAATAACTACTATAATAGTAATATTAGGTATATTAACATTTCCCAGGCAAATCAGGTCAAATCACAACCGATTTGTAATATTCACGTGATTTAAATTAAGAAAAAGCAATGACAAGTGATTGCGACTATAAAGAGCTATAATGATAGTTAAATTCTCAAACTTCCAGAAACAGCATATTACAGTGTAGTTAGAAAAGAAACGAAATAAATTCGGGGGCTAAATTTTCAAATTAATCAACCTTGTTTTAAATGTATAAGTTTTTTTTTTTTTTTCTAAGTTCTGATTTCCATTTAAAAAGAAAATAATAAAGAACAAAAGGAATTATCAAAAGTTATATACAATTATAACTACTTTTTGATATTTTGGCCTTATGAATTTTGAAAATCCAGACATTTGTCGCTTTGGTGGCTCAAGTTTCTGATCCTCTCATCATAGAACGTTGCCTCCAGTGATGTGAAACATGTCTTGATATTTCTTTCGAACTTTTCATCAATCTGGATATTCTGAGTTTTCTTTTAAGAAAAGTGTATGGAGCAGGGGTATCTCAACATTCAAACGCCCAAAATCACAAATTTAGCATGCAGATCTCTCAGCTTTTTTCCTGGAATTCTAGGAACATCCATTTTTTTTCTTTCTGTCGAATCACTCGATTAAATCCTAGAAGCAGATCTTTCTTTGCAACCGACTTGCGTCCTCATTACCTTCCTTTGAAAAAGTAGCTTAGATTTTCATTACTTCCTTGTAATGAAGAATTGGTAAGGAAATCAAAGTTTTTAGCCTATTGAGAAGCTTCAGACAAACGCTAAGGCTCTCCTCATATGGCGCAGGGTGGCAACATTAATCGAAAAAGGAATGGAAAATGTAATCCACCATTATAACAAATGCTTGAATCTTCAGCACGAATATGTCGAAAAGTAATCGTGTTTGTCCTTTTTTATTTTTGGTAATAAATTCATTCCAATCACTTCTTTTGCTTTTTTTTCATGGTTCATGGGGCATGGAAAAAAAAAAGAAACAAATTTTTTTTCCATAACACTTTTTAGGCAAGATTTTACATCATTAGATTCTTCTATCTTGGAGATCAAATTAGACAAATGTTTACTACTTTGACAATTATTATTGTTAAATTATTAGTAAATCAATTAAGTTGTTCTTAATATTTTTGACGTTCACCTGGGAAATAATTTCAGATTATCATCAATGAGTTCAGTTATATCAACGTTTCAATTTAACGAAAAAGTATCACCATGAATTTGTGCTATATGTGCAAAAGAGCATGAAGTCTACGACTTCTAAAAGCAAAAAATTTTTTCCGTTCAAGGTGCGGACTGATGTGGAAATGAAGACCAAGAATGAGCAACGAATCCTCGAAATACTGGAAGAGGAGTACACCAACAACTTCATGAACTGTCGTGAACTGCTTCGAGATGAAGCGAAGGACAACATCCGGCAGATCCAAGAAGAGAATAAAAGGGTGTATAATAAGAAAAGAAAAAAAGCCTCACCTATACAAAAAAGGTGACCTGGTGGCTATTCAGAGGACACAGTATGGAACTGGTCTCAAACTGAGAGCCAAATTCTACGGTCCTTATGAAATGGTAGCTGTCAAAACCCATGATCGTTATGATGTTCGCAAAGTTCTAAACCATGAGCGTCCAAATCTCAATTCAATGGCATCTGATCACATAAAGACATGGGGTAGTAACTCCTAAAGATAATCTGTCGGCTGCATTTTCAAAACTGTAAACTAGAAACTGTATATAACTTATACTGTGCAAAGTACTGTTTTGTGTTTTTTCTCTCTTTTTCAGAATTCTTGTATTCCATGTATGGTGATGTCTCTGTGGACCACCGAGGCCGGTGGTCACGAATGATGGCCGAGCTGTAGAAGCGGTTGTAACAGTCTCCACGAGATGGCGCAGGCGGCGCCTGGGAGAACGCTATAGTCTGTGTATTTTCTATAGGCGGTTCAAGGTCACATTTTTAACCGCATTGCTACCAGACAACAAATAAGGAGGTAGAAAATGTGACCTTGAACCGCCTATAGAAAATACACAGACTATAACTCTAGTGAATATTGAATAGGACGAGAAAGCGGGTGCTGAACCGTTCGGGTTGAATGGCTGTGAACCGTGATAGCACGATAAGGTGCCCACACTGTAATAAGTACCAAAACAGTAAATATGTACAATAGAACCTATATTTAACCTTAAACACCGTTCCGTGAGTTCTTTCAGAGGATGGACACATTCGCTTCCACATAGATAACCCTAGTTAATGTGCAGATTAGGTAGCTAATCTGCAGCGATACACACACACACACACACACACACACACACACACACACACAC
Organism: Argiope bruennichi; assembly: GCF_947563725.1. NCBI lineage: Eukaryota > Metazoa > Arthropoda > Arachnida > Araneae > Araneidae > Argiope > Argiope bruennichi. The sequence continues at coordinate 109,320,972 of NC_079162.1, forward strand.
ACACACACACACACACACACACACACACACACACATATATATGTTAGCGATTTAGAGAATAACATCTTTATTAGAGTATGCAAGGAAGTTCCATGGGGGCTGGGACCACTCCTACTTTTTTACTTTCAATGAAGTAAAATTCGTAAGGCATATTATATTTCAAAATATGCTGTTATGACTTCACAAAGCATCAATAAAATTAATAATAATTTGAGAATACAACTAAAATTTTCATAGAACTGATGCATCAGATAATTGTAGTAGATTATGCAAAAAATCAAAATTACGAAAAAACGTTTAAGACGTTTCTCGTTTCAAATAAATAAAATATACTCATAATACATATAAGGTTCATTAGTAGAATCACATTCATCGTTAGGTTTCTTTTAATATATAATATTGAAAATATGGTGCGAGCTCAGGTGCCATCTTCGTCATCTGATCACGGTTCAAAATTACGAGGTCCGTCTTAAAATAGCCCTAGTGTTGCTTTACAACGAGACGTTAATATAACTAAACTTTGTATTTTCTGTTAGTGTGAAAATTATTTCATCTCTAATATTTAAAAAATTACCAAGGCAAAAACATCAAATTCTTGTTTACTTTAAAATCAAAATTTTGATAATTCCTGCTAAAGACACATTTTCTGCCTTTATAGCATGCCTTGGCTCTTCTCTCGGCAATTTTAATAGAGAGATACTCAAATGTTAATTTTATCATTAGCATTCAATTGTTATACACTTTTCTGGTGTTCAGATGCATCACGATTTTCCAGATAAAAAGCATTTCCGCAAGGATGAGAAGTGTGGCTGCTCCACCTCCACTTCCTTTCACCCCCTGAATGAAGCTACATTTGTTGCATCTAACTTGGCATTTAATAAGAAAGTCATCAAGTACATAAATAGAATAAATTGAGATTAAGAATCTTGTGGATACAGCGGGAACTTCACTCTATGTCCTTGCAATGAAAATAATAGCTATAATACAACCACAGCAGTTACACAAGTTTTATTTTTTATAAAACAAGTAATCAAGAGTTAATAAAAATAATTTAAATTAATATTTTTAACTAGATGATGTACCCTTCTAGAGAGGCTATTGTCCTTTTAACACTATCTCACGTCTGATGTCACAGATTTAATAAAGAAAGTTACAGTAGAAAAATATCGTGTATATTGGCAGAGGGCTGAAGAAATGCTATTTTTTCTTCGCAAATAGTTACTGAGATGCAACTCCACAATAACATTAGAAATTTTGATTCATTACAAATGTATTTTCTCTATACTTAATATGTTCAAGAACACTCAAATTCAAACTAATCACTAAAATGAAGTAGTGACCCACTAAAAGAAAATAATGCAATAACAAACACAAAATTTTAAAAAATATGCTGATAAGAAAATATTAGAAATAACCTCCAATTCGGGAAGATGTAAGGAAAAAATATATAATGAAAATTGTAACTCATTTACTTCGGCTATTTATACATTCTTTTACGAAAAATCAGTCAAGTTATACATAATAAAACACTCGAGTCAAAGCTATTTTATACTAATAATTACAACTAAAGTAATTTTTACTACTAAAAGATGTCCCAAAATTAACACAAGATTTGTATTTGCCATCAATCATGCATTAAAGTGTTAGCGACATTATTAAGGAAACCATTTGGCAGATGACAGTTTTAGTAAAAATGGAGCCTTACACGCTAGAACGTGTATTCATTTTTGAATAATATTTCAAAAATAATGAAAATTCTGGCGGCCACAATTCAAAAATTTGAGAATTGACCCACTAGATCATGTGATTTAATACCATTGGATTTCTTTTTAAGGGGTAATTTGAAATCAAAAATCTATACCAACAAGCCCACAAGCATGAAGGATTCAATTCAACGCTGCATCAACAAAATTCAGCTACATTTATGCAAAACCGCCATGGAAAATTTCGAGTAACGAGTGTGTATGTGCCAGCATCATTATGGGGGGCAATTGCCCTTTGTGTTATTCCATACATAACCTTATCTTTACGATTCAATAAAAATACAACAATTTCAAGGAAAAAAAACTGTGTTTTTTATTTAATTCAAATTTTGCGTTAATATGTTGTTCTATTGGGTAACGTTCCATTTTTACTAAACCTATCAGCTGTCAAACGGTTTTTAATTGGGTTGCCAACACTTTACTGCACTAATAGTAGCAAATTCAAATTATGCATTAATTTTGGGACACCCTTTAGTAATAATAAAAGCTTCCAATCTTCCCTACTTAAACAAAATTTTATTTCATTAAAATTTTGAAATTATACCGATAAATCTCACAAGAGTTCACAGTTATTGAATTTCAATCACCAAAGTATTAGTTTTTCATATATTAGCAATACTTTTACATCCAAAAATAATTCAATATCATGGGCAAATAATTATAGTTGATAGCTTTTCTATAGCTACACCAAAAAACGAGCTTTGAGTTGCGATCTGAGACGGAGGAAAACTAAAACATGTAGTCCCGATGCTTTTATTTTGGAAGTCCATTCAGTGTTTGGGTGCGGGAGAAGCATTAAACAATCACGGATTTCCCCTTTTTATCTTCACAACTCTTATTATCGGATACATTTTCAGTTACCAAAATATGCCATGGTAAATGCCTTACAGCCTCGGTTGTCAATTTAATAAAGCATTATTAGAGAATAACAGTGCAATTCGACAATACAAATAATATTACTTAACGATCTATGTGGAAAAAAAATTATATCAGATAATATGTTATTATCAAGCAAGCAATTACATACAAGAAGCCAAGACTTGATTTTGTAGACATTATACCGAATTTTAACAATCAATCGTAGATTTCTTGGTCAAAAAAGTTAAATAATTTATTTATGATGAAGTCCTGTAAAAATGATTAATTAATAAATCAGCCTGTAAAGGAAAGACTTCTTTTATGTCTTCTTGCTTTTATCTAAATATTTAAATATCCAAAAACAGCAAGATGGTGTTTTTATTTATAAATTTTGTGTTTTATTCAAATTTTCCTTCGTTTCAGCTTCAGCTTCTCTACTAACTGCATCTGAAGGAGCTCAGAGTGTACCAGATTCAAGTACTGAAATTGATGATAAAAGATAAAAACCTACCATTTTAAAATATCAAGAAATATTAATTAAGATCTCAGAAAAAGTGAAAGAGGAAATTGTGCAGTCATCAAATAATTCGAACCAGAGAACTTGACGAATTTTTATGTTACACAATTCCATGAGTAAGAAAAGCACATTTTTGAAATTATGTCTGTCCATTTGAATATGATAAATCAAAAAACGCTTTAAACTAAGCTTATGAAATTTGGTATATAATCTTTTCAAATTTCTAGATTTCTAACAAATTTTGAGTCATTTGAGAGGAAGTTGTCTGTCTGAATACATAACAGAAATAAATACAGAATAAAACTAAATCGATAAATATCAGTACATGGATATAGCATCAAAACTGTATATTATCAAATTTGGACCATCCATCAATGGCTTTCCAATTTTTACTTTCTCATGCATGAAATTTTTGAAATGTATGTAGGCCTTTGAAGCTAAGACTTATGATGGAATGTAACCAATTTTCATTTATAAACTTAGAAAGATATGATATATCAAAAATACACAAAAAACATAATATTCAAAATTTTATTAATGTCCCAGTAATCAAAATGCATACACAGGAATGAAAAATATAGTATGGTACTTGCAGAAACTAACTAATTAATCACATGAGGGTCGTTAGACTCATCGTCAACAGTTTCAATTCAATCTGCTGATCTTCCGTATGTCATTAGGATATAAATCTTTTCTTGGATAATATTTTCAATATAAAAATCTTGAGTAAAATAAACAAGAGAATACAAAAGAATTTTAGACAATATACCATTTATTGTCTAAAATTCTTATTGTCTACTTTTAATTAAGGATAAATATCAATTGAATCACGAATTTAAAAAAAATTTAAGGACTAATTTTTATTGTAAGTTAATCATGTCTTATATTAGCTCTACAAATTTTGTTCACAAATATAAAAATAGTATAAAAGTTGTCTCCATTTAAGCAATTTACTTAAGCTAGCTTTTAAATGATGGTAAACCACTTCTTTAAGACAAATAACAGTAATATCAACATGCATACTGAAATAAATAAATAAAATACTGGTAGATACAGTATAAAAAAATAACTTGTTACTTTCTAATCAAAAGAATATTTAATAAATGAATAATGAATCAAATGAATATTTTACAAATGAATACTTTGAAAAGTTGATAAGATGTTGACAAATGAATACTTTTTCATGTCTTATATAATAAAAGTGCACAATTTGGCTGATTTTGATACAGTTGTTTCAAAGGAGATGCGAGACATGTTCATATACATATATAACCAGAAAGAATTTTATTGGTATTAAGATTGTTTCAGCTTCCAATACTTTTTGTGCAAAATTTAACTTCCTATGTTGTTTTTAATCTGCATGTGAAAGTTGACTTATTACTTTTAAAGTTTTAGTTATCAAATTTCCAAATTAGGAATTAACGAATAACCTGTACATTCTTCTCCATTTTCAAGCCAGTGCAAACCTTTAGGCTTTTATGTACACTTGTCTTAAATGTATCCATTTCGATTAAATTTCCATTACAAAAGCTTCCCTTTAAGACAAAAATACCACAAGCAAAAATTTTAACCTTGAGATTGGATAAGGCACTATATTACACTTTAATAAATAATAAAATTACATTTGATTCTCTGCAATAGTATATAAAATCAAGAATTCATTAGATCTTTTTTTTAATACTTTGATTGCAGCCACTTTTACAAAATAAATACTAAAAAGCAAACTTTGCAACCTTTATAAATTGATAAAAATTTACTTTGGCATATTTTTTCAATTCCAGAAGTTGAAAACCAAATTACTTTCATGCTTGAATCAATATAAAAAAAAATTGGAATTGGGTATTATTCTTAGTGAATCACAGAAGTTAAAGATTTTGTACCCCAGTGGATACAAATGATTAATAAAGGAAAACATCTGTGGGTTTTTGAGTATACTGACAGTGTAGATCATTGAATCTAGAATCATGAAATTCAAAAACATACTTTGGATATTGGGACCGTGCATCGACAGTATAGGTACAATAATACTATACACAATTAACGGTTTCAAATTCTTTCAGTAACATTCTCTACTTGAAACAGTACTTTTTAAAAGAGCATGATTTATTTCGTTTCACGAAAAAATGGATTAAGTTCTTGCGCAAGTATTACATTATACAAAAACAACCTGCAGAAGGAAAAAAAAAATATTTTTTATATAAAACTTGAAAACACAAGCACAACAAACAGCTTCATAATATCATACCAAAACTTTCACAATGAATCTGGGTTTGTTTCAAAGAAGATAATTTTTACTAGGTTATTGAAAATTATAAGAAAACTTTAGGTTCTTACATAAATTTGATCATATAATAGTAGCCATGTAATCATATAACTAAAACATTCAAAATTAATATGTTAGCCATGGGATATATATGTAAATGAAACTTGTCATACAAATGATTCTAGAATATGCATAAATGATATTTTGATAAAAACGAAATTGAATAATTTAAATTCCTAGCATTTGTAACACTAAATTATTAAAAATTACAAATAAAATAAATGGCCTCGGCTAACCAATATCATACACTAAAAAAATTGGGGGTACTTACCGCTTTAGAGGTATTGATTGTCCGAATGCAGAATGATGAGAAAATATGTAGAGAAGATGTGAAAATGAAATATGAAGAGAAAATAAAGAATGAATTGAAAATACGAAGAAAACAATAGCGCATCATCATGTTTAAGATTAGCGTATCATCAGCTCAAAAATTCAAGACTCACTGACAGATACAAAAGAGATTAATCAATACTGCAGATTTTTGCCGCAATGACGTCAAGAACAGTCCATTATAACCGTAGGTGAGGACGGAGAGAAAGCCGGAACTGCACGAGCGGCAAAGTTAGAAGCATGCAGTTGTTTCAAACGTCATATCATAAGCGTGCGAAAAATTTTTAATTGGTTTGAGGGGGTTAAGAATAAGATTTGAGAGAAGTGAAAATTAATATTTTTTTATATGTAGAGGGAAGGGGGCGGTGGATCAATATTTTATGCATTGAATCAATCAGAGTGTACAACTTACAAAGATGAGAATCAGGTTTTCAAAATTTTTTATGAATACATACTCATTTTTCATGGAAATGAAGTTAAATTCAAACGACGTAAATTTAAAGTAGAGGCATACAGTTAATGAATTATAAAAATATATATGGACCATGAAATAATTTTAGATATGAAGATGGAAAGCGAAAGCGTTTAAGATTAAAAAAAAAAAAAAGGCATACCCAGAGCTTGCGTTATTAAATAAAGACTGCTCGAAATTCCTATATACAGTAATTATTTATGGAAGGGGGATAATCTCATCCTTCCCCCAATACAACTCCTCTGCAAATGAATTTAGTGCATTTTATTTATTTTGCCAATAAATGGAATGTGGGAATGAATTTATATAAAAGGCAGTACATAGAACTGAATTTTGCTTTTTCATTTAGTTTTGATAAATTGGGGTGATTAACGTTTATTGTAGTTATATCAAGTGACCTTTAATGTTTTATGGAAAATATGAGCTGAACACCTTATACAAATAGGACATCGTATATCATAGAATTACTTGTATTTTATAAGATGCATATTATTGGATATCCCTCATAAATCCGTGAATGTATCAAGTCGGTGTTTTTCACTTTTTAAATAAAAAATAAATATCTAAGGTTATTATTTAGTATTAGTATTTGTTTAAACTATTTTTATTCTATTTTCAAGTTTAAAAGATTCTATACGACATAAGAGCTTTAAAAGAATATTATATTAGTGATAATAATTATTTTTTCCCATATTATATTCTTATTTTATATCTACCACATATTATAATATGTGTATTAATTATTTATCTTTAAAACCTAATGAAAAGTGAGCGATAAAACGTGAAATATAGAAATGAAATGTTTTCATTGTATTGTAAATACATTTGACTTAAGGAGGAATATATTTTTCAATTCATTTCATTCAATACTACAAACATCATGCAAAATGCACATCCCTCTCCCTTTTAGGTATCTGTCTGGTTTCGGAGACACATTTTTAAAAAAATCCTTTGATTATCAATTTTAGTAGATTTTATTGATGATTAGGACTCAAAACAATGAATAACATTAATTAGAAAAATTTGAAAATAATTTAATTAATTAAATTGAGGTGTTTTAGGTAAAATTCGATGAAATTACAGCAAAACGCAAAATATTCTATACTAAGTTCAAATTCTCCAATTTAAATTATTTTTCTACACAACATAGTTATTGTACTTATAAAGGGAATGAACTGAAAGCTAAGAAAAATATACAAATGAAAAAAAGTTATGGGTCTTCGAGCATTTTTATGGTAAAAATATTCGAAAATATGTAAAAATCACAGATACTACTGGCAATAAATTGCTAAAAATAAAAAACTATTTACATTAGACCTAAATCCTACGTTCATTGCCTCCATAATACTTGTGGTAATATATATACAAAATTTCAAGAAAATATATCCATAAGTTTTTGTGAAACTATGTTTTGCGAAGTAAAATTTTGACAAAAAACGCATTCTTAAAAAAATAAATTTAAAGTTTTTATTAATATACATCTAAAATAATATTTCATTTCAAACACTTAAAATTCACCACTTTTGCAGCAAACGACTTACTTATTATCTGTTTTATTAATTTTTTTTTTCTTGTTAATAGTCCATCTTATTTTTCTGGACAATTTTGTAACAGGCAAAGAAGTCTTTTTGCAGCAACAATTCGCTCGTTGTCGAAGCTACTGTATTATGTTAGCATGGACTTAGAATAATACCAAATTCATTAAAAATTTCAATTATGCCAGAAAAAACTATCATTGAATAATAACACAGCTATATTAGTCCCTAAACGCAAAGTTTTCAACTCAACAAACTTATATTTGAAAATAATTGTCCATAATAGATTATTCAGACTTTCATTACCATTTTGTGTTTTCCCATGAAGGCATTTTTTCAGAAGATTTTGGTCACATAATTTAATATGAGTAAGCTTAATAATATTCATAATCTTTTTTTGGGAATCCTATACTTGAGTGTTTATTGTATTTCTGGCTTCTGAAAGTGCACGTTGGTATTTGCACCAAGAATCCTTTCCTTTTGGGCGTTGTCCATGCATTGGCTTTTTATTACTGGAACAAACATGAGCAAATGCAGCAAGTGTTGCACTTTGAATCTGCAATAAATTACCAACATTGGATGCTATTGCAACGCCATAATAGTTTTGTAATTTATTTAGGACATTATCTGTAAGCTTTCCTTTACCCCCAAGACCTTTAATAGATTTTTTTAAAGCTCCCAATTGAGTAACCACTCGCTTTTGAACATGCCCTACATATTCAAATTCGACAGCTGAAGCTTTAGTGAATTTTAATCAGTGAATATTAATGATATTAAAGCGCAAAAAACTGACTTCCGGTAATATCCATGCTACTTCCGGTTTCCTTTTCGTTAATGTTGATTTAAAGAAACATCTACATTTTCTGTTATAATAATCGTAGAAACAAAACAAACACAGATTTGGAAACGTAAATAATTGGTCTTTCAAAGGAAATAATAAAAAAAATATTGTGATATTTAGTCAGAAACTGACTTGGCAATTCAGACAGATACCTTTATTTAAAAATTGTATTGCCCCTATCCAAATTTTCGGCCAACCCGTCCCCTTCGTAAATGAATATAAATACATAGGGTTAATTTTAGAAGCCAAATTAAGCTTTAATAGTCATATTAAAGCAGCCCTCACCAAAGCTACAAGAATGAGTATTAAACTCAACAGCTTAATTTCTCCTAGAAGCAAGCTATCGATTAGGCTCAAGCTTCTGCTCTACAAAGCTATTTTAAGACCAATTTTAATGTATGGATCCCAAATTTGGGGGGCGACTTCCGCCATTAACATTAAGAGGTTACAAGTTTTCCAAAATAGGCACCTGATGAAGATTGTAGACGACCCCTGGTATATCAGGAGAAACATTTTACATGACGATCTCAAAATTGAACCTGTTTCTTACTTTATTAGAAGAAAATCAATCAAATTCTTCGAAAAACTACCCCAGATTCGTAACAAGTTACTGAACCTACCTGCATATGATCCAGCAGTATCCAGCTCGAGGAAGAGACTGAGATCTGCGATAGACAACGTCTACATTAATTTTCCCTCAGTCAAAAATCTGAGAATTAATTAACTCTGTGACCAATCTGGTGGATTGAATTTATCAAAATTATTATTTTTTCCTCAGATAGCTACGATGCTATACGCGTGAAATTTCTTGAAATTTTTTCTTTCAGTAAATTTATTTAAAAAATCAGTCCCAATAGTTAAGGCACGTGCAACGTAATTCCATTAAACTTCTCTGTATTTTACCCCATCAATAATCTAAATATTATTTTTAATTAATTAATTATATCATAAATAATAAAAAGAAGAATTAAATACCAAATTTCATGTATTCATTTCAGTTGATGTAGATTTGATATTATCGGATGAAGTGAAGCATAGTGTACCCCGAGTTTGTCGCCAATATGGCAACCCATCGGAACGCTCTTCTAGCAACCCTAACGCTGTATTGTTTACTACATTTTGCAATGATTGAGTTGTACATGAACTATTTTGTGATATTCGAGTTTTGATTTTTGTTAACCCGGCACAAGCTAAGAATCCGTTAGGAGCATACGCCGGAAAACAAACCTCATTCCTTCCTGTACATGAACTACAACTATGTTATGAAAAATGTTAAATTAAAAAAATATCGATTACAGATTTTAATTTTGTTCTTTATTATAATTAAAAGTTTATTAAATAATGAAAGTAATCTTATAATTAATGTGAATACGAACAAAAAATATTTATTCTTTTGCAATTTTTGTCAGTATGCGATTTAAAAAATCGTCTGAATTCGTACTTTACAAGTCAGTTACAATGAAATTTTTTGCAATTCTAGTAATTCTTCTAGTTGGTTCCCTTCATAATTTGTTTTGTCGGCAATTGTGCAAGAATGGATGTCGGGTAAATGGAATGGAAGAAAGTATTTCGAACCAGCAGAATAGATGAAGGGTAGTGAAATATGATATATATATATATATTACGAGTTGATGAGTTTAGAAAAGGATGTTTGTTTGAAATTTTGTATGGAGAATGTTTCGATTGCTTTTCCTCCGTTCTTTCTTTTCTTTTAGTTATGTAGCGTTCCTATTATCCACAGAGTCCTTATGTTGAATGTGGTAGCAAAGCTACTAGGTTCCCGCTGCTAGTGAAGCCATAGGATGTTTTTTTTTTTTTTTTTTGAGTTAAAAAATTCTGTCCAGTGCCTGTTCGTGTTCACATCGGACTGTCTGGAGAAAAAAAAACATTACTTATAAACATTAAAATGTCCTAACTATATGGTGGGAAATGGTAACCGTAATTGTTCCGCAGAAGTATTTGTGCAATCTCAGGAGACACCCGTGCAGAAGTCGAACCTGATTGTTTCTTTCGATCACATGACTTCAAACTATACGTCATGGGAAATCTTCTGCTGGCTATTTATCCTTCCCTTTGGCAATTAGATCCGTACTTTGGCGAAATTAATTCGGGAATAGATATCGATACTGTAGTATATTGTTTTGTAATTCAGTTGATTTAAATTTTACACTCACATCTGTTTTATAAGAAAGCCGATACAGAAGAAATCAGGGTCTGCTACATGTTTCTAAGTTTATTTCCAAGTATACATGCATATTTTTTCGAAAGTATTATATGAAATAAATTAATTGTATATGTTAACTGAAACTTTTCTTGAATCTTTATATTCAAATCAAGAATTCCTTACACTCAAAAAGTGATATATGTCATTTAAAACTAACAATACTAAAGATGTATGAATTTCTTTTTTTGTTGTGTGTTGACTATAGTTTCTAACTTTATTTCAGCTTGAAATAAAGAAGCAATTGAAGTAGTAAAAGTGAAAAGTAAAAATTGAATTTTATTTTAAAATATTAATTCTCAGTTTAAAGTACAATAGTTTTTATTTTCCAAAAATAAACCATGTAATGCAATGGCAGTTAGTGAAACTAACACTTTAAATAAAATATTAATTATGAAAGTATAAGAAAATTTACCTAAATTGTATTAAATTTAAGTAGTGAAGATTTCTGAATAATTTTTTTTCTTACAGAAGGTGCAATCAGATCTTTCCTAAATAAAAAAATTTGCCCGAAAATTGTTATTTGAGCAATTTTAACTCTTTAAAAATTTAATTGAGAAAGAACATTGTTACATAACAGGTATAATTTGTAGTAATAGAAGGAACATTGTTGATGATTGTCGATGTAAAATTTAAAGCAATGGACATCATTTGCTGTTATTAAATTTAGAAAGAAATCAGTAACATAACTAGTTACATTTTATTACCATAAGGGTTCACTCAAGTTTGGAGTATAGTGGACAATTTTTCTTTCAATATCTTAATAAATAAACATAAGTAAATGTATAAAAGATTGTGAATTACAAGAGCATAATAGACAATACTTTCAAATTTAAAAATGCTGTTTCCTTTGACTCTTCATATATATTGAGGGCACTGACATTGTAACTAAAACTCTTATTGCCTTCAGACATTCCCTGTCCTTAAGATAGCCATACATTAAATCGGCTAAGTATTAAAGCATAAAAAAAACAAATTATATGCATTTTTTATGAAAAAAATAGAATTACTGTTCTCTTTATTGAGAATGATTTTCATAGATTTGAAAAACTTGCAAAACCTTTTCATTTCATCAAATAAAGCTTTATATAATTAAAAAGGTTTATAAATGTTGTCTTTCAATAAAAATGAAATAATCAGATGTACAAAACTCTCATTTTATATATGTGTTCGGAACTTAAGGCAATAACTTCAAAGGAAGAAACTCTTATTTCTAGATTTGAAAAGAAAATATTACGAACTGTTCTTAATGATATAAATAGAAATAATATATATATATAAAGGAATTGATACAATTTAAGAGTGTTCACATTTCAACTTCAACTATATTAAAATGAATAAAATGACATGAATGGCTCATGCAATATATATGAATGATAATATTGATTCAGGAGAATTTTTCATTTGTCAGCGAAGAGAACTAAAGATAAAAAATAAATGATCCAGTAGAAAACATTTAAAGAAGGCAGTGGATCATAGTAAAATATCTGACCAGTTATGATAATTATGTCTCCTTTGAAATTTTTTGTTATATTTTAGTTTGATTTTTCTTTTTGGAAAAAATGTACATTTTTATTATTACCTTCTCCTGAAAGTTGCATATAAACAGGATTTTTAAAGAATTTTTAATGCTAGAATTTTTTTGAAGCACTTACAGAAAGAAATGTTTTGTTTCAAGGACAAAAAGTGAATGTGTTTTTGCATTTATAAAATCTGACAGCATTAAATAACTATTAAGCACAATCAATAATTTCAAATAAAAAAAATTGTTACATAGAAGCAATAGATTCCTTTTCCTTCAAAGGCTTCTTGTTTAAAGAAAATTTGTTTGAAACATCAATAAGATAAATGAATACATTCAAATTATTTAAGGTTGCAATTTCCAAAAATGCAAATTTTGATGCCGATAGTATTAAAGAATACAAATATTCCAAGGGGAGAAGAAGCTCCATCTCAAATCCTTTTTATATTTTGATTTTTTTTAAAAGTTAAGATTACAACTTTTAAAAATTAATATGCGTTCAGTTCAATATGAATTTTAGAGCTCATGATTGAATTTCATACTCTTATCTAATACACTTAATTGTTGAAAGAAATAAAAATATATGTATTTATAGAATATTTTTCTCATGTTCTGTATTTTCTTACTTTTATTCTTATGAAAAAACTATATATTTTTTACTTTCATTCTTATTTTTATGAACATTATATTTTTAATAGATTATTATTTATTTAAACCATTTGAGATCTGGGTTGAAGAATGGGGAGGTGATTGTTTTACTTGAAATTAGGATTGTAACTTGGATAACTACATTAAGAATTAATTACATACATGTATATATGTAAAATCTAAAATGTAAGGAATGAAAACAGGTATCATTGCAAAGAAAACAATTTAATTTCAAATAAACAATTTTTTTTTTCAATTGAAGGGTGCAAATAAAAAAAAAGATGGAGGTTATGTTACAAAAATACAAAGTAAAGAAATTAGATGCAAATTAAATTTTGAATAATATAACCCACATACATTTTACAATGGAGTAAGTTAAACATACATACACAATATTACTTAAAATATATTAATTTTATTAGACAATATAGATAAAATTTAAAAAGGAATGTACAAAAATTAACAATCACTAATACATCTAATAGGGCAATACACATGCAATAATAAACATGTGAAAATACAGAAAACATTAGAATACGATTATTTATGTATAAGACTGTAAGAAAGCAGACCAAACTTGTCATGAAACTAAGAATTAACATGGAGACATATTGATACAAAAGAATAACATTTGCTTATTTGTAATAATATTGATCAGGATCAGTGTTACTAGAGTGCAACATTTCTTTTTTTAAGAGAATATATTTTTTTTATATTTCAATTTCAGCAGAGTTAGGTTTGGAAAGTTTAATCCTTTTATTTAAATAAGGCTTCTTTGTCGAATAAAATTGTTTTTGCTTAAGAATCTTATTTGATGGTTCAGAAACAACTTTAGGATGACAAGGAAAGGAATGTTTAGAATTAACTCCTAATAAATCTTTAGTTGCTATTAAGTGATTTTTTATTTGATGTGACACAGCATCATCCATTGTTGTTAAAGAATTCAATTTATTATAAAGTATACCCATTGTAACCTTATTACATTCTAACTGACTAGGGCCTACTTCTGCAATCATTTTAGGTTCAGAATTTATAATAGAAATAGTGGAACTGTTTCTATTTAGTGGACTGCAAAAATTATTGTTTTGGCTAGAATTTATTGAAATGTAATGTATATGCTTACATAAAAAATTAGAGATCATGTAATCATGATAACTATATGATTTCATACATAAAATATAATTTCTGCAAGCAATTATATAAGTGTCATTGCAAGAATGAACTTTTATTACATTATATACATTTTTACCTTAAGTAACTTTCCACTTATTTTCTTTAATTTGCTCAAAAGTTGCTTGCAAATTTTTGCCAACCCTGTGCCTTTTAAAATTTTAAGTTACCTTTTTAGTGATTTTACCCTTTTGAGTTTTAATGTAATAATAAAAAAATTTATCATTTACTAATCTAATTAATTCAAAAATAACTTTATTGACTCTTTTTGTACTTTTCCCTTCTAAATAAATATGTTTTAAACTTCTATGAAAATTTTCAATATGCATATTGGTATTTATTTCAGCTCCTTTTCTAAAACAATATGCCCACATCTTGCATAATTATTAAAAAAATACTCATAGAATTCTTTTGTATTGATATCTTTATTAAGCATCTCACAAAAGCTGCTAAGCATATTTTTAAAATTATTTTCATCCAATTCATACATTAGAGTCTTTAAAGTTTTATGTATCTTCCTGTATTTCCTTTTTTACAGAATTTAATTTTTTCCTCCATGCTCGATCTACATGCCAAGCACATAATAAATAATGATCACATGGACCAAACACACTAACCCAAGCATTTTTAAACATAACAGCATCATCACTCATAAAAAATTTTGGAATGATGCTGGAAGACATTGTTCTCTTAATACATTGAAAAAAGTGGGTTAAAATAATAGTGTTTACTAAAGATGAAATATAAAAGGCAACAGGAATACCTTCCTCGTATTCATCAATCACAAGCACAGTAACCAATTCAAAGTTGTAATTTGAAATACTGCGAGTAGAGTCAACACAGATTCCATCTGCTCCTAAACGATAAAATATAGATTTCAGAAAATGAGTCATGAGAACTAACATAAATTCTTTATTTTGAATTGTAGGGTGAGCCTCATCCTGTCTTTTATAGAAGAGAACAAGATTATCCTTCTCACTCTTCATCTTATGGACTCAAGCACAGATACTCATCTCGTCATCTTGAATAACAGATCATTTACTAGGAAGCATAATTCCGAAATCTCTCTTGATATTTTGCTGATCTTTCTTGGTAGATATTGCAAGATATTTTTTTCAGCAACACCTTGAAGAAGTTTACCTGAAATGTATTTTAAAAAAAAGCCTTTAGGCATAAAAATTTTAGCAACATTTTAGAGATTAATAACCATATTCACCATCTAGTTTGGTGAATACAAGCGTAAGAACAACAAAGAAGCTGTGTTATTCTATAATAACCCATGTATAAGTAGAATTTATTTACACAATAGGGAAGGCAGTCTAATCTCTGGAATGTAAATACCCATTAGAGTTAAAAAGATTAAAGAATTATCAATTAAATTTTAATATATCTAAAAGCAGATTTAATGGTTTGTTCCCTAAAGGACATATTTATTAAACCATATTTAAAATAGACTACTTGCAAATCCCTCAATCCATAACTAAGAGTAGATTCTTATTCTCAACCCTAAATTCTATGATACTACTAAAAATTGCAGTATAAAGGTTTAAAAAAAAATGCATTCTTTTTATTCGCAGCAATATTATTTTATTTGTTAAATGTTATTCTAAAAATAACTTTACCTGCTATTAACTCTTTCTCCACTTCAGGCAAAGGCACATGACATAATGACTTGTCATGTTTATAATGTTCCTTGTAAAAGGAAACTTCAACATGAGAATCAAAATCTTTCACAAAAATTACAGCTGTACAGTGAAATCCCATCTTCATAGTTCCTTGGGCCTTTAGTTGCCTTTAACATGATTCAACTTTTGGCTTGTAGGAACCACTGCAATTACACCTGAAAGATGTATTAACATTGTTTTTTTTTTTATTTTTCGAGTTTACAAAAAAATTTAACATTGGAATTATTTTCTTCCTCTGCCAGCCACTGTTAGAAATCTACAAAAAATGTATATCTTTAAATATTAGATTTGTATAAATTGTGCATAAGGATAAATACATAGCATACATTTACAATAAATATACAGTATATATTTACAATAGTCAAACTTTTCCTTTTAACAAGATAATTTTTAATGCAATCATTATTATAAACTCTAAACTTCTTAATAAATAATTTTACAATTCTTTTTGTAGATTATTTGTAACATTGAAATTATTTCAGTCTTTTTTATAACAAATTCTGTCCTTCCTCTCTCAATGACTTTGAGCTGCTTTCTATTTTGGTTTAACATAAAGAGAAAAAAAAATATGCTTCCATGAGAGATTCTTTTTAATGCTATAACACTAAATTTAAGCAGTAAAATAAAAATATAATTGTTTTTTTAACCATACTTTTAAGAACCGGATAAAAAAAACATTCTAGCAGCAAGGCCAAAGAATAATCTAACATTATTAGGCTGGTAGATTTTGCACAAAATTCTTCATTAAAAAGACAAATCAATAGTTAAACATGTCGAAGGAAACGTATCAAGCTAAACCGATACAAGTACTTACACGAGTATTTCTCGAATTTCAGCTTTCCGCAATTTCCAATACCTTTCAATTCATGAAAAGTGCATAAATGCGCTCGAAAATCACATAACGTTGGGAGACTTTGTCACATTTTTCTTCCTGGCGCATAATATTTGCCCTTACAACTTGATGAATTTTCCGCACGTGTGTCGATAAACCTTTTTTAGATTCGAAATGTTTTTCGCAATGTACACATACAGAATCACTTTCAAAATTTTTGTTATCACTTTTTTCTCCATAAATGCATGATAAATGGACTTGTAAATTGCGTTTTTTATAAAAATCAGCGCCGCATAGTGTAAACTTAAATTCCATGCTTATTGCTTATCCTTGCAATAAGAAACAATGCTTATCGCTTCGCAGATAAAAATTGGTCACTGTAAAATTGGCGGGAAACGCATTTGGCGGTTTTCAATTCACTGATCTGACAAACCAATCAGGTTCAACTTGTCCACGGGTGTCTCCTGAGATTGAGGCGCCGCTTTTTGTTTCTTTTGTCCGCCATCTTCATTGGCGACTTGGCATTGTTGGCGCAGTAAGAGGCATACTAAAATTCACTTTTACCAGTGCTAATGAAAAATGCAGAGTCATTTTGACTCCCGTCTCCAGTTATGGGTTAGTCAATTTTTTTTCAATATTGTTCAAGCGATTTTCTAATAATGCCCCCTTTTTTTCAGTAATATCTTAATTCATTTCACTATTTAATTACTTGCATTCTTTTATTGATGTTAAAATTAATTATTTTGAAGATTTTTATTATTTCTTTAAAATTGTAATTTATTTTACTCTGACATAATTTTACTTTATATTTTGACATTTTAAACTGGTTATTGCATTCTTTTGACATGTGTGTTTTTCAGTGACTCTTTTAAGCTTACACTCATTGAGTAAGATTTTATTTCATTTGATGAATTATTTAGAAGACTGCATACATGGAATCAAAAAGTTAGTTTGTTCATCATGCTACTTAGGAATTTAAATCCATCTAAATTATGCAATGGAGTAAGGCTGCATCAGCAAATAATTCGAGATTCAAGCAACTAACCTTACAGGTAATAATAAAGGAAAGCACATCTTCATTATTCTTGCTGAAAGTGATTTGCCATTCAACATAAAAAAAGGTTAATTTCCAGTTCACCTTGCTTTTGTAAAAATAATAAAAAAAGTTCAAAAGCACTCCCTTAATGTTGTGATGTCAACACCATTTTCCCATTCCATCAGAAATACCATTGTTCAATTACATAAGTACTCTTGAGTGGAAAATCAGGCAGTCTTACCATATGTGCAGTCAACTGCAGAAGTAAAATTATTGCTTATCATAGAAATGGGATAATTTTATATAGGCATCCACATTTAGAGTATTAAAACCTATGAATGATTTGGATCTCTAGAAAACTGTATGACATAAAAGTATGCATATTTATTCTTTCATACATACATTTATTTGATATATATATATATGGAGAGAGAGAGAAATAAATATATATGCATTTTGTCATAAATATAAATTTTAATTAATAATTAAACAATCAAAACTTCTTGATAGTTGCTCACTGGATTATGCTAATTTTATTATTTTTTTTATCCAAATGCATTCTTTTCACTGACAAATGTGTTATGTAAAAACTTCTTTTGACTTGCTTATATAAAGTTTTAGAACTACTGTAAAAAGCCTAAGTGTAATGGTGAAAAATTATATTTAATAATCTAAAGTTATTCCAAATTATTTTAATTAATCTATTATCAATTGTACATTTTTAGCTGCAACTAACCAAATTGTTTCAGTATAATTGTAAAAACTAATAAAAAAAAGATGCAAAATTCCTGTCTTTGTTTAACTAATATTCACCTAGAAATTTTGGTTATTTCATTGCATCTTATTATATGAAAAATAAATTTTCAAAAAAGTTGTATATTTCATAAATACAAAGATCATTTATATTAACTAGCATTACAATTTTAAACATATAAGTTATTTTTATTTTAATTCTCTCTTAAACATAACTTTGGTAAATTAATGAGATTTCTGCAGCATGTAAAAAGAAGCATTATCACAATTCCTTTACCAGATTCAAAAATTCTTGCAAGAAAAAAAACTTTTTCTTTGATTTAACTCTATTGTTCATTTGAATAAACTGTAATCTGTATAAGTAAAAACTGAATGTATATTGCACCTTAATCTTTACGAGACCTAACTTTTTTACACTCAAATTAAATTTTCTAATGAAAGTATTAGTAGGATAATCAGCTAATATATTCTGTAGATATTTTTCTTAATATATAAATATGTTGAAAAAATTTTCAAAATATATTATTAAAAAAAGCAATTGCATTTGAGTATACATTTTCTTCTCAAATTGCATGTTACAACAAATAATATTTTTGAAAAAAAAATTACATTATAATTTTTAAATCATATTTATTTTTTCAGTATACAAAGGTATATAGAAAACAATATAATGGAAAATTCAACAAATATATGGAAAAAAATGACTATGAATAAAATTGGAATTTTTTGTTATTGATATCATTTCTACTTGTAAGCATTCATAGCAGGTTATTCAAGGGAAATTTAAACATATAGGTTAAGTACTAGTATAAATTCAGCCTTTCATCCCTTCAGTGGGTTGATAAACTGAGGGAACTAAACACTGGGGGTTTTGGTTAGGCTGACTACCTAACTGGTACATATGCCTTGCACCCCATGACCCTCGGTGAAAAAAACAGATATGGGCACTGCAAGCCTTGGCCCACATGGACTGTCGTGCCACTGAATTTTGTTTACCAGTATAACTATCAGCTTATAAATTCTGTAGATATTTTTCTTGGCATATTAATATATTTTAGAAATTTTTCATAATACATTATCATTAAAAAATTAATTCTGTTTGAACAAGGATATTAGAATCAGTCAAATGAAAAATTTCATCGAAAAAATCTTCTGTTCAATTATCCTCATCACTAAAATCACTTTCTGCTTTATTTTAAAGTCTCTGGAGCTCTGCTTCATAATGAGGATCAGTAAATTGGATGATATTTCGAGGACCAAGTTTTAGGGCCATCTGATAAGCCTTGTATAATATTGGAACACTTAAAGGGAGGTGCGATCTTACCGAAGTTGTACAAAGAAATAGCTGAAATATTAAAAAAAATATCCACTGAAACTGTTTGAAAAAGTGCACATGTAGTGAAGCTACAGAGTCAATCCATTCAATTGAGGTAAAAATAGAATAGGGGTGACCGAAAGCCATCCTTAGCAATCCGAGATGCCACGTTTAAGAATTGAGGGACAATTCTACATTCCTCAGCATAATCATATGAAGTTTTTGAACTATGTTACTTAGTATCTGTAAGGATTTATTGCTGTATTAATAATTTGCTATACTCTCTTAAAAGAAATGTAGATGTTAAAAGATTGTTTTTCTTCTATAATTTTGTAAAATATATGTTGTACATAAATTTTTTTACATCATCTTAATGTTTTAAAAATTAATTTCTGAGTGAAGCCAATTCTGTTTAAATAATTATTATATGAATATTTTTAATCAGTTTTTAAAATTAAATGCATTTTTTTCTATTAATGTTTTTTTTTTTGTTATAACATTAAACCAATTTCCCTGTTTAACCATGTGCATTTCACTTTCATTCTTCCTTTTTATTTCATAGCTTTGCACATCATTTTGATATGTATTTACTGTTTCCTGTTTCTTAATTAAAATTTTTTTATTTTGATTGAATTTTCTGTTATATTTTGACCGTTTAAAATTTTTTGTCATATCTGTTGTTATATATATGTTAAATATATCTTGTCATAAGGCAATTTTTTAACTTGGAACTAATTGTATAAAGCTTTATTTTATTTAATAAAAGTTTTCAATTTTCGTGCCTTTCTTACATATTTTATTTGATTAATGATAAAGTCGTATCTTTATCTGTGGCAATAAACTTTTATTAATGATTTTATGAATATGTGATTTTAGTTATTTAAAATGAAAATGTTAATAAAATAAATCAAATTATCCTTTAGGATTTCCTGAAAATTTTACTATGTACAATTCTGTTCTCTCTGCAATGGATGAAGAGCAAACATTAAAAAAAGAAAAGGAATTCTTTGAATTCATCTGGAAAGCACTACATACATAAAACTAAAAGTTAGTTTGCTCATCTAAAATGATTTTAGGAGTGCAGTGTCATTCTACTTAGGAATCCAAATTATGCAATGGAACAGGACTTTGTATCTGCAAGCTTATGGCTAGCATGAGTCAAGATTCAAGCAACTTTTCTTGAGGTAATAGCAAAACAGAATGCATTTTTTTAACACTAAGCAAAATATTATTCAATTTTAAAATTATGCAATTTCTTATTGACCTTGCTTTCACTAAATAATTTTTACTAATTATAAAAAGGAATATATGTGTTAGTGCTCTGTAGGCGTACTTTGAGAACAATTCAGTTAGGGACCTATTTTGCTTTTAAAAATAAAAGTGTGCAACTTAAAATTATTTTTTAAATTTTTTAATAGAATTTAATTAATATTATGTGAAATTTTGGCATTTTTTCTCATCATTCATAAATATTTGAGCACAAAAATTATTTTTGCATTATCTTAAAATTAAAAAATAAATAAATAAAAATTAATAATAGCACCCTCCTCTCGATATCTTACAAAATTTAATATAATCATATTTTATAATATGTTATATTGTTAAAATGAAACTCAGAATGTTTTCATTGATCTGTTGGTATTTTATCCTGTTTTTTTCCCATTATTCATGATCAAGATATGAAAATTTGTCTAAGTGTCAATTTTCTATAAGTTATAACGCAAGACATTCTTTTGATAAAATTTTTGTAATTTTATTATTTTTTAAAATTACTTTTTAACATAAAAGGTGCATCTATTTTTAAATACTGCTGTTCTTCTTCCTAGTATAATTGGACTGTAAAGCTGTGGATGATAAAAAAAAATTAGAGAAATGCATACTATTTTATAGAACAAAACAGTATGAGGTATCTGAAATAGTACGAGTTAGATATCTACCAAAATTTGTTTAATAATAATTGCTGATGAAGCTACTAAAATGTATCTGAAACAGAAATATTTAATTGAAATTTTTAGTAATCGTTTAGTTCACTGAAACAGTTGGTCACCAAAAGCAATTAGTAATTAATAAAACTCAATAATAATCTGTTTCAACTGTAGGGTCAATCGAGAAACTCCATGTTCTTCTCAATGCCAGTTATATAATTTATTCTAGAGTTGAAACTCTATGCATTCTTTCCATATGTGTTCCCAACTGCAGGGCTAAAGATATTGTTTACCATGGAGTAGAAATTAATTAGATATTATAATTTTAAATGGAGTTCACGAAAATTTCTTAGTTTGTTGGATCTAAGAACTGAAAAATTGTATAACATAAAAAAATGTGTTCATTTTTCTTTAATACATATTTAGAACATATAGAGAGCATCAAGTGCAACATTATTTAAAAATATAGTAGTTTTTCTATTTTCAAATGCAGAGCAAAGAATAGAATGTAGTACTTCTATTTATATGTGATAAAGTGTAAAAAGAATTTATTTCAAGTTATTAATACTTAGAGTTTGTAAATAAAAAAAGTTATTATAAAAGTAATTTTTTTCATTATAATTTGTATTTGTAAAATTAATAGTTTTATACATAAAACTTTATAAGAAAAGTAAGTCTTGATGGCATATTGTTAATTAGTCAGCAAAAGTCAGCCAGAAAAAATTAGTCAGTTCTCTTGCTTATTATATTATTATAAATTTGGGAATTGTGATCAAATATAAAGAATGCCGATAATTTATTTATTTTGATTATTTATTTTGCATATTAAGTGAACGGGTCACAAAAAGTAAATTCATAAGCAACACTAGATTATCTAATTTTTGTACCTTGCAGCTCTCTCCCTCTGTGTCATTTCTTTGCTTCTCCCATATTAGCATCCCTCCTTTATTTTGTAATTAATTTTAGTGCAAGGTTCTCGGAAAGATCATTAGATCCAAGTGTTGCTAAAAGTAAAATTAGTTCCTTCTGGCTGATTTTACTATAGATATATAAATGAAACAACAGTACATACTATAAATTACTTTGTATTTTAACATTGCATGATCAAGCATATACAAATGCTTAATATCCTAGTTATAGGAGATATTGTATTAAAATTTTACAAAATACAATAAAGAAATAAATTGTCTTATAGTTCAGTGAATTTTGAAGCTCGGTATTTAAATAGACATTAAACTGCAAAATAAATTCAGTGATCACACATGTTTCATTGCTCACAAAATAAGTGAATGTTCAAATATTGTAAAAGAAAAGCATAGACTATATTAACACGAGCATTAATATAAGATATAAAAAAATCTGTGTAAAACTTTTAATTGCATCAGCAGCTCTGTGTTGCAAACCTGGCTTATGCATAATGCAATTATTCTATTTTTGAAATGCGAGAGCCCAATGGGTTAGTTTAAGAGTTTTTTGTGTGGCTTTATTCAAGAATTTCAAAAGATTATGATCTGAAACAATTTCGATTCTGGCTTTACAGATCTATTTATCAAATTTGTTCAAATCAAATAACACCACCCATGCTTCCTTTTCAATACTAGTGTAATTCTTTTGAGTTGATCTTCTCTTCTGACTAGCAAAGAAATTGGCTTATAATTCTCTTCAAAATCTTATTTGAATATACAATTTCCCTAATGGATTTCCTACCGAATCTGATTTATTATGCAATTTGAAAAGGCTGATTGACATCAGGAATGGTTAAATCAGTTACTTCATATAAAATTTCCTTTAGTTTGTCAAATGAATCTCGCTCTACTTATCTCCAGGGAATATATTGGTTTATTTATTTTTTTTAGTTAAATCATAGTGGAGTTGAAATTTTCATTTAAATTGGAATACGAGTTTTGTTAAAGCCTATTAAACTTAATATTAATCAAATCTTCTTTGCAGCAGGTCTGGGTAACCTTTATATCACCAAGATTTTTTTTCTTTATCTGGTCCATGTTTTCTGTACTTTTTCTCTCTCTCTCTTTTTTTTTTTTTTTTTTTTTCCTTCTCAGCAGCAAAAACACATTTTTCAGGCATTACAGAACACTCCATTTTATCTCTGTCAAAATTAACCGTAAGTGGGTGAGCAAAGATTTCATAGGGGGAAAAAAATTATCTCATCTATGTAGGATTGAGCATATTCAGAATGGAATTTGAGTTTCATTTCTTACTGAAGAAGTACCAAATGCTTCTGTGAGATATAAAGACATAATTTCCATTATGATTAGTAAATATGGTTACAGGTCCACTGGCTGCATCAGTATAATTTGTGTTTAATTAACTTTTTAAAAAATCCGAATCTTGACCAGTAATAAAATTCAGTATCTTTCATAGGAGAAACAAGTACCTTTGTAATGCTTGAAAATCAATGCACATCCATACTATTCACTCACAAATTACAATTTTTTTTGTTTCACATGTTTTTGATTCACAAATTACAAATTATTTGAGTGATTTCATCATAACCAAATTACTCTATTAACTTTAAATCTGTTAATTTTGAAATATGATGTTTTATTTCCTTGCTATAAGCAATGGCTACACTATAACAATGAGACTTTTCCGTATCTCTACAGATCTTATTTAAAGATATTTGAATTTCGCAATTAGATTTTTAATTGTGAACTTTCCAAATTATTTACTCCATCAAATATATCACTATCAACCAATAAGTAATTGGACAACTGTGCTAAAGGAGGTAAACACAATTTTATGAAATTTTGTTGAAATATGAAAAACATTCTGGAATACCTTGATATAATTCCCTTTGATACCCTAGTCTACTAAAACATGGGCTAGCTTGTCATCTACATTTATAGGTGCTTTCTCTAATTTAGTAAGCTTATCAAAATAACCTTTTTAGATATAACTTTTAAATCTATCAATGTAGCTATTTCATTTTTTGTTTCAGGTTCTTTATACTAAAACATTATTCATTAATCCTTGTTTTCTCTCCTCTATTTTTATTAAAATCTTGTCATAAATGTTTATTGAATCCACTAGACAAACAAGTCAAACTTCTTCATTTCTATTTCTTTTCGTGTATCAAATTTTTTTAAAACTGAAATTGCTGTTTTTAATCTTTTTATTGTTGGCTGATTATTTTTTCCATTTATTGTAAAGATATTTCATGTTGGTTTCTTATCAGCCAATCATATGATATTCCTTTGAAGGTCTAAAATATACTAACTCTGTTCACCTATTACCTTTGGTTGAAACATAATTCCCCTTTACAAAACCCCAAAGTGACCGGGTGACTAGCTGACTGGGAATCAGAGAAAACTGTGAATGGTCAGAGAATTCCGAGAAATTGGGAAAACGCAGGGAAATTTATTCTAAAAGTGAAGTGTTTTATATTTTGATTATTATCAAAATTAGCAATTCATTCTATCTCTCTTTTTGTAATTACAAATTTGTGATTATATTTTTCATTTGTAAATTTTATGTATCATTTTTGTGTGGCAACAGTTAATTTTCTTTTTTGTTGTTGGTATCATATATTTATTTTTATTCGTTTTTTATTCATCCATTACTTTTTCTTTCCAAACGTAAGGTATAAAAGTTATCATTTTTCCTTCATTAAGTGCAATATTATGTATATCTTTTTAAGCTTCATTGATTTTACTTAATAAATGCTACAGGGGTGTTTGTGCTCCGGGGAAACCCCGGAATTCCGGGGATTTTGAACTTCGATACCTAGAAATTCCGGGGATCGTCTTTCAAAAGGAAGTAGGAATAATAATGAATTATTTATTTTGATCTGGGTAATTTTGTTTGCTTTCAAAGCAGAAAAACGCAAGGTCAGTGTGTGTGGTGAAAACTTTTCCTTTCTTTCTCCAAAGGCAGTGATAATGCGTGAAAAGGGGGAAAAAAACTTCTTTTTTGTTCTTTCCTTATTGCGCGTTATGACTCATTCCCCCGGTTCTCGGACATTCTCTTCTGGATTCTTTTCGGCAAGTAGGCGCGGCAAAAAAAAAAAAAAGGGAGAGACTTCGTTCGACTAGATGTGCGATAACGTGACTCTGGGTTCAAAGGTCTTATCTCTCCTGGCGTGGCGCCAATAAGTAGAGAAGGGGGATTTTTCGCCGTATTTGCTATTTGTCATTGATCGCTTCGCAACTTTTTTTTCTCCGCTGTGTAAAATTTTCGTTTCATTTATTGATGCACGTGTAAATTTTTCGTTTCGCTTATTGAAATATTTTTTTATTTATGTACGCAAGAGAATTTCACTTTGAAATTTCAGCATATGAAACAGAAATTACCCCTTAAAAATTCATATCTAATTAGTTTTACAGCATTAGATCCAGAGCTAAGAGGTAAAACCAGTACAATATTAGCTTTTTAAAAATTATCATCTTTTATGTCCCATATTTTTAGTGATAATGAAAAGTCAAAAGTAGAAGCTGAAATAAGGTTACACCAGAGTGATATTGATATCACCAAAGAAATGCTCTACACATCTGATGAAAGTGGAAATCAAGTCAAGTGTACAATTGATAAATATTGGTCTTAAGTTTTTAATTTAAAAGATGATTTCACAAATGATTATAAGTATCCTACATTGGCTAAATTGGTCAAAGCCTGCCTTAGCTGCTTCCATGGCCCATTAGTGGAAAGTGCATTTAACTTAATGGACACACTTGTCACTGACTATAGAACCTCTCTTAAGATTTATTCCCTAGATGCAGTGCAGACTATTAAATATGATTTAATGGCTTCTAAAGAAACCTCATGTGAAAAATATGGCTCAAAAAATCCAATGACTGATCCAATTTGCAAAGATCTCTTACTGAATATGAACAGAAGTTGGAAAACATATCAAGAGGACTTAAAAACATGCATTTCAGATGAGTCACCTATAAAAGTCTCCGAAAAACCTTCTACATTAGCAGAAAAGCAAACTGCTTCTACCTCTGCATGTGCAGTTCTCGAGGAAATTTCTTCAACTGTAAATGAGGAAAATAAAAGTCAACCTTCCTGCAATTATGAAGTTCACCACAAAAGAAAGACAAGCCCACAAACATCAGAAAATAAAAAAAAGCAGCAGAAATTAGATAATTTTTTTTAAAAGAATTAATTCATGTAATTTAAAATATTCGCATAAAATGTAGTAGTTTATATGTTTGAAAGTTTATGGTTATTAATTTTGCAAAAAAAGTAATTCATTGAACTTTTATAATTAGGTCATTCAATACTTCATAATTGTAATTTTTCATTTCTCCCCTCCCCCCTTCTCGAAACTCCAAAATGCCGGTAGTAAGTCCGTAAAAGTTTCAGGGGATTTTTTGGGGTCCCACAAACACCCCTGATGCTATCAAGTTATCGGCCCAGTTTTTTTTTAGCATTTAAAATGAATATGAGCAATGATACGTTTGTCATTAGTTAGGCCTAACGATCAGAGAATTAGGATATAGGATTATCATATCTATTAGAAATCTTACAGTTATTAAAAAAAATGGACCAAGAAAAGGTCCAAATTAAGGCATTGCAAGGAAAAAGTGACTGGTTGATTTGTAAATATAGAATTAAATTCATCCTTAATTACTATATAGATGCTTTGGAAGTCGGGAAGGAAAAATCCAAAAACCAGAGGAGCCAAATATGAATTCAAATGAGACAGCTTAAAAGAAATGCCAAGATGATTGTAAAAGGTATGACAAAGCTAATAATTGCATCATGATGGTTCTTACAAATTCTATGACTGAAGAAACTGCGAAAGGTCATGAGATATGACAATGTTTCAGAGGACAGATTAGAGCAGCACAAGATTTTCAAAGATTCATCCAACAACCAGTTGTCTAATATCTGCTTGCAGTTTTTAAATCTGGATGGGAAAATGAGGACATGGCAGCTCATTTATCAAAGTTCAAAAATTTGTGGAATGATCTGAATGAAGGGCTAGAAAATAAGAGAGAGGACAGCAAATATGCAAAATCTTGGATATTCTTTCTCCAAGCTGCCTTTCGTTTAAGTCACGTCAGTATCTTTTAAGCAAAGAAAAAAGAACTTAAGATAAACTGACTAATAAAACTCTGTACTCATAAAAGAGAAATGAAGTTGCAAATTCAAAATCAGAAGTTGCAAAGAACAAGGTGCAATTACTGTCTTCAGAGAGGACATACAGTCAAAACATGCGGGAAGTGGATTGTTGATGGGAAACTTCCAAGATAGGGTATATCGAACTCCATAAAAGAAAGAACAAATCATGTATCTACAAATTTGATACTTTTAGCTTTAGATGAGGGCAGACTTATTGCTGAGATAATATCAAGTGTCTGTTCATTGGCGATGGTGCCTCAAAACATGTCACCAAAAATAGCAGTAACATGTTTTGAGTCACAAAAATAACAGTCACAACTTTGCTGTTTTTGAAAATTTGAGTTTATCAATAGCATAGCCGTAGTTAATATAATGTCTCTACCAGCCATTGATAAAAGTACCATGAATATTGTGACATTAGTAAAAAATGAAAAGTAATTCAAAGTTTATGAAAATGTTTGCTATATGTTTGCAGTCGGGGAAAAAAAATTCCATATTTGCAACTTAAGATAAAAATCACAATAGTAAATTTGAGCCCACTTACAAGGACTGTTATCTTTAAAAAAAAAAAATGGAGAAACAATTTTACATGGAGCATGGATGCTGGTGGTAGTCTCTTAAGGCTGATATGAAGATATTAATACCAGAAAATCAACACAGACATTGCTGTTAGTGATATCCTTCAGCTTTATCATGTAGGATGGAGACACCAAGACAAACAGCTTGTAAAAACTCTTAGAAAATGAAAGAGACTCAAGATAACAATGAAAGAAACTCAAAGCAAAGAGCTTCTAAATTTCTTTATCCATGTCAAGAATATGGGACATAATATGAAGGAAATTGCCAGTGACAATGGCAGAGAATTTAACTAAGTAACCCGACAATTCTCAAGAATCAAGGAATATCTCAGAGGCTTGCAGCTCCATATTCTCCTGAACAGAATAGTAATTTTGAAAGTGACAACTGAACAGTTGTTGAAATGGCACAGACTTAAAAGTACTCAAATGAAGAAATAGAATTTCTGAAATATTTATGGGCAGAATTTTTAAGTACTTCTGTGTATGTTTTAAACAGAACTGGTAAGTCTTCAAAGTTTAAGCCCCAATGAATTATGGATAGGTAAGGAACCCAGAATAAAACAGATATGCATCATAGGGTCTGTTTGCTATGCACATATTCTAATTTTAAAAGAAAGAAGATGGACAAAAAGGCAACTTGTTGGATATGATGGAGACAAGAGATATCACTTTTATGTTAAAGAAAAGGGGAAGGTAATTTGCTATCGAGATGTGTTTAAGAAAACCATTCTTGACCGAAAGTGCAGTTACACTGCCTCTCCATGGTGTTGAAGACCGCCAGGAATCTCAATATGAGGAAAATGAAGTTGCAGCAGATGAAGATTCCAGATTGGAAGAGAACATAGAAATAGAAATGGAAAGCTGACACAGAAGACTAATAGAAGACTTGGGAGAGCTACACAATTTATTGTCAATCAAAATGGAGAGAGATGGTCATTGTCCATCAAGGGATTAATGACTCTCGACTAGAGTGCATATATATATTACAGACCTGTTGCAATCAATTGGCATGTTAATTGTAAAGGAGCATCAACCCCTTTGGATCCAGGGATGAGATACATGCCAGCATTGAAAGGCAACAAGTTAAATACTGAAAAAGCATTTAAGGATTGTCAAGTTGTAGGAGGACTTCTGTATTTAGAAAATAAGGCTTGACTTGGCTTTGCTACTACCTATATGACTGAATTCAACCACGTTAGTAAAGAACGTTGGGCTGTTGCACAACTGAAACTTCATTATGTTGCACAAACCAAAGATGTCAAACCAACCTTCTACAAGACAGGAAAGAAATATAGAAATATTCTACAATTCAGATTGGGCTAGGGCAAAATTGATTGTTGATTATTCTGTGGCTACATCTCAATATTTGCAGGAGGTGCAATCTCATGGAACAGCAAGAAGCAAAGAACAGCTCTATCTACATTAGAGGCAGAATACCTATCATTGTGTAATGCTATGAAGGAAGCACTATGGCTCCAAAAATTTTTCCGTAAAACTTTGGATAAACCTTTTATGGCCGCTCCTCAAACCATATTTACAGACTACCAGGGAGCAATTCAGCCTTAGCCAAAAACCACATTCATCAGAATGAAATAAGTACATATAATTGAGACATTTTTTTTTCCCCTATGATTCCTTTGTATTTTATATTTGCCTTTTGATAAAGCAGGGGAGTGACATTTCACTATACTAAATGGGCCGATTATACACAGTATTTTATTTACGGTGTTGTTGCTTTTAATGTCTAACGGATTTATATGAATCCCGAGGTTCAGTGGCTAGGGTTTTATCTCAATTTATTGAAATATTGATGGAATGTTGAAAACATGTACTTTTTATGTATTTGACTTTTCTTTCACCTCCATTTCCTTATTTATACTGCGGGGGGAGAGAATCTTTTCTTATAAATTTTATGTTTTCGAATAAAATCCCTAATGTTGGTTTTGGACAATGAATTGCTGTTTTTCTGCTTGTGATAACGTGTTTGTTTAGCATTTGTTATATTTCAAAATGATTTAGTGACTTGTCATTTGTGAATTATTAAAATGCTTTTACTTAAATTAATTTTGATGTAAAAGTTTAGAACTTTTTAACTAAATGCCAAAAAATATGCATTTCATTCATTGTGAACTTCCAAAAGTAAACACAACAAATGATTAAAAACTTCCAAAAATGAAAGTAAAGCAAAATGTTTAATACTCCAAAATGACTTATAGGTCTTTTGTTACTTCTGCCAAAAGATACCTAAGATAAATTAATGCTAACAAAATTCCATTTTTACTTTTTCTTATACAAACTATTCAAAGTGAAAACTCAAACTCGATTTTTCCTAATCTTTTTGATTCAAATCTCCGAATAAAACGTTTTTGGAATTATGTGTGTTTGTGAACAAGATAATACATAAAAGCATCAAGCTACAATTTTGCACAAAATTAGCAGATTTTCATCAAATTTTAAATAAAATCCATTTCTCTGAAGTGTTTGTCTGTTTATTCCAGTATAAATAAACACAATAATTTCAAATTGTAAAGCAGTGTTACATCGTTAAAATTTGATTGGCAGTTTTTGCATCTATAATATGCATCCATGTCACAATTTTGAA
Organism: Argiope bruennichi; assembly: GCF_947563725.1. Classification (NCBI taxonomy): domain Eukaryota; kingdom Metazoa; phylum Arthropoda; class Arachnida; order Araneae; family Araneidae; genus Argiope; species Argiope bruennichi. The sequence goes on from NC_079162.1 coordinate 109,351,985, forward strand.
ACTGATCTGTCAGCGAATTAACTATGTGTCTGCCTTTATGTTTGCATACATGTAAATACTGTAACAGAAAAATGCCACAACTTAGATTAATGAAATTTGGTAAGTAATTTCTAAAATTGTAGCTGTATTACAAATTTTGGATTCATTTGGCCAATCAAAAATTTCAGAGTATCTCACAGTTTTTTTTACTACGTTGGGTTTCTAAAAATAAAAATCCATGTACACTTGGCTTTCAGAGCCATGATGAATTTTTCCTAATTTTCATGCCAGAAGGGGTGCTAATATCTTTCTTAGGGATTATTGAATTAAGTATTGGAAAGACATTTTCAGCTGGTCTCATATGTGTAGCAGAGCTTTAAAAACCCTTTTTTTTCTTTCCCAAATCTATTAGAGTGAAGATCTACTTTTGAATTTATATGCATCTATTATCTGTAAAATTATACTATACTTTTTTTCTTTTTTTTTTTTTTTTTCTCTCTCTCTCTCTCTCACTCTTTTCAAAAAAAATTTTAAAAAAAATTGCAATTCAAAAAAAAAAAATATTTTTTTTTCAGGAAATGCTAATGTAATTTTTCTAATAGAACATAATTTATGAGAGAGTGCAGGTCGAAGGAGAAACAAATTAATGCATGTCTTACATGTCTTACAAAAGCAGTATCTCACATAGCTGTATGCTTTTCAAGCATAATTATCAGAAACTTAAAAACAAAAACAAAAAATTGCAATACATAATTTTAAATATCTCCACTCAATTTTGAATTTGTAAGAAAAAAATGTGTGGCAAAATGGAACACATTCTATATTGTAATTTCGTTGGAAAGGATAAAGAGACATTATTATCATGGAGTTTATAGATCATTACTCAATCTTTTTTCAAGTCATCTTTACTCGATTTCAGAAATTTTAATATCAGGGAAATGAGACTTTATTAATTATTTTTATCCTTTATTTTTAAAACCAAAAGTAAAAAAAAAAAAAAAAATATTAAAAATTTTGAGTCATTTCAGTTTTTTCCCATGAACAAACATCTATTGAAAAATGATTCAGCATTAATTAAATTTTTGAATGTGAAATATTATGTTTCACAATATGTAGTCTATGGCCATATAAAGCAAAATAGCAGAATACACTCAATTAATATTACTCAAAAAAATTTAAAATTTTAGAAACATCAGTCCAAAATCAACAAAACTGTCAAAATATTGCCTATTTTTGTGGAAACAAATGACAAAAGAAATTGCTGCCAATGGCATAATCTAATTTCATGATCTCTTTACGAAAAAAAAAATGTCTTACAAATGGAAATTGCTGAAGCGAATGTACTTGTTCGGCAAGCCAGAAACTCTTCATTACTATCAAATTGATATAGTGAGTAGGAAAAAGTTATTGGTGAGAAAATTTAACGAATTAAGAGTTTAGAAAAATCTCGAAAGGGACACAACTTTTTATTTACATATTTAATAAAATTAGTATGATTTTTATATTGGAGATTTGTGTACTAAAATTCTTAATCTTTCTCTCAAGGATATTGAATTTTAATCAAGTAGCAGTACAACTTACTTTCAAATACTACTGATGTTTATGTAATTGAGTGCTTTAAGATTACCATTGAAAGTCTTTTCATAAAAGTTTTGAAACAAAACGTATATTAAAAAAATTATTTTCAATGTAGCAAAAAAATATTTACTTATTCCAATAGTATTCATGTTTATTTTTGTATAAAATTTGACATTTACTTAGTTAATAAAACATAATTTATTTCATTGAATTCATAGTTCTCTAATAAAAAGAAAGAAAAAATTACTTTATAGTTGGTTATTATTTTGTCACTAAAAGTGCTTATTTTTTTAAAGATAAAATTACTCTAGGCACCATGTTTTATCGCTTTCATATTTTTACTGCATTTATTTGGCATGTCAGGTGTGTTTCTAAAAGACTAATTTTTGGCTCAATCATGTTGAATGAGATATTATTCCAAATAATGAGGATTTTTGTTTTCTCTTGACATATTTTATCACATTGGGTACAAAGTCGCTTTTGTTCAGCAGACTTTTCATTTTCACTTTCTAGAATGAAAATGTTAATAAAATTAATGAAATTATTTTTTAGGAGGTGTTAGGAAGTTCTACTACAGAAAATTCTGTTCATACTATAATGGATGAAGAGCAAATTACTTACTATTGAGATGTTTCAAACCACCTGACGAGCAGTGCATACACGAAATCTAAATTAGGAGCTCAGCATATAAAATCCATCCCAGTTATGCAGTCTGGTAAGACTTAGCATTTGCAAGTCAAAGATCTATATGATTGAAGAAATTAATCTACAGGTATTTATAAAAGAGAGCATATTTCATTCCCTTCATTTCTCTATTTCAAGATATGTCATGCAGACTTAAACCCTGGACTATGCATGTTTTGTAAAACTATTTTTCTCCATATTTTCTATGTAAGTAATATGATTTTATTCTAAACAACGCATATTTATTTAACTTCCCATTTCCACCCCCTCCAAACAAATTATCTTTTATACATGTTGACCAAATAATCATCAAAAACTACTTTTGCTATTTAAACTCACTTTAAATGTTAATAATATGCTTTTTTTTTTTCTGCATTTATTAGGAAATAAATGTAAGAATTATATATTTTTAAGATTGCTGTTATATTATTGGACTGGTCTTCATTAAAAGGTTCATGCATACATTGATTGTTATATATGCAAGACATTTATACTCTGCTGTAATGTCAGCAATTTCACTTCACCATGATTATGAAATTATATCTCAATGATTGTATACAGATATTAAATACAGAAAATATCCAAAGTTAGGCATCTATCTATTCCTCAAAAGCAACTGGTATATATTAAAGCTTATCTTTTAAATTTATGGTATGTGCCTCTAAACATAAAATTAGGAACTTCTATTTGTTTCGTAAACTCAAAAGGTAATCCATTCCAAGTTATCAGTATGTAGACTTTCTATGTATAAAAAATTAATAATAAGATTAATTTTTCCATTTTTCCATTTTCCTAATTTTTTCCATTGGAGTAAGCAATTTCATCTGAATTTCGATATGCGTTTTTTGATATTTTGATTTTATGATATAATTAATGGAATGCGTTTATTGATATTTTGATGCATTAATTTTCCCAAGAGCAAGTTTTTCAATTTCTCGATTAATCCTGAATTTATATTTACAATAATGCTTCAATTCTTTTAAGTGAATATCACAAAATTTCTTCGAAAAGTTTCGAAATAATTTTAAAACAATGATTTTACACATTATTGTTGCATTTCCTTTGAATGCCTTTCAGGTGAAAGAGCTTTCCTCTTTATATGTTATATTTCCTTGACAATATTTTATTTACTATAAATCGTTCAATTCTGTGACAATAATTCTGTAAAATGCAGGGGAAAACAGATCGAGGTGACTAAAACACAGCAAATGAAAAAAGAAAATAAAAAAGGTTAAACATTGGAATAAAACTAAGCATTCCATCAGCTGGTATATTGTGTTTATCTTGTTACATTGCAACATACTTCGACTGAATGAGATCATCAGTGTTACCATTTCCCAATTATAATTTTTTGAAAAATGAATTCTGTGCAAGGAATATTGTATTATTGTAGATATGGATTTAATTTTATTTTTTTGTATTGGAAAATGACAAAAGGAGGTCTTTTAAGTCTTACCAAAGGACTCTAAATGCTTCAACAATTTCTCTTGCTCAGCGAATTTGAGTCCGCGTTTAGTAGAAATACTGAAAGATATTCTCCTGTTACCACTTTTACTAACCAATGCAGATGTTGGATCAGATGATGTTGATTCATTTGCAACAAGCACTGCAATAGAATAAAATATAGATATTTTCCAATTTAACTCCTTTCTTATATTTAGTTTATTATTCATACTTTTAAATATTATTGAAACTATTTTTATTTTCAAATTTCTTGCCAATTAATAACATTTTTTAAGGAATCAAATTAACCAATTCACTAAACATTAAGGAAAAAAAAATAGGAATTTTCCATTTTAATATTTAGTGAATTCCTATTTAAGGAAGAATATAGGAATTCACTAAACATTAAAATTCAAATAGAAACTTTCCATTCAGCCTATCTAGAACTATGAGAAAAATCAATTACAGAACTTCATTTTTTAAAGCATAAAACACTTTCTTTAAAATATGTAGCAAATATTTTAGAGGACCTTTGACTTACTGCTGTTGAAGAAAGTTAAATTAAACAGAATGTATTAACAGAACAATATTTTATCCTTAGGTACCAAATTCTAAAAATAAAGTAAGACTCCAAATACAATGGTTGCTTTAGTATTTACTGTTATGAAGAATCTTTTATGCATGGATTTCGACTGATGCAGCACACTAAGAAAATACACATTTCCTTATAATTTTCTCTTGGGAAAGCAATGATGCTAGTCTAGTCAATGTCATATTATTCTGCAGAAAATAAGTCCACTTCAAGTTTCTTTTATACAGAATTTGAATTCAGTTGTATGTTTTACGGATTGGACAATATATATCTCTATATACATTGCTTTCTTTTACAATGTATTTTTTTGAACACTTTAGAAACAATATTCTTTATGCAATTGCGTATTGTGATGAATGAAATTTGCGATAACTATTTTTTTAAAAAAATTCCATCGATTCAAAAACTCTCTTGATCAATGTATTGTATGTTTAGGGCAAAATACCTTGGAAGTTGTTGCTAAGTACCCCTTCTGTCTTTTCTTCATCTTCATTAAATTCTTTTTTCTCTCACGAAAATTAATCAGAATAGCCATATATAAAAAAATTTTCTTAGCAAAATATTTTCTTCTACAATTGGAAAAAGAAAATAAGACTGCTTCTCTCTCTCTATATATATATATTCATATATTTATATAATGTTGTCTTGTTGTTATTTTCATTTTGTAGTCTTTGGATTACTTTTTTTTTTCTCCAATCCTAAATAAAATACTTTCTTGAGAATGAATTGCAGTTTAATATCCACTTCTTTTATTCATATACATTTATAAATTTAGTTGAAATAATTCTTTCGAAATTTACTTTATTTCAGATCAATAATTCAATTAATGTTATAAAAATTCTTACTGGGTAGAATGTTTGCATTTTTTTTTTGTCCCTCTTTTTGAACATTTTAGAAATTTTAACTTTACTAATAATTCTGTATTTATTAATTAAATAGTTCCATTGAAAGTAAAATAAATGTTGAAATCTTCTTCCTTAATTTTTTTTATCAATATATATTTTAAAAAATAATCATTTAAAAAGAATTAGTTTTTTCATGCAGTTGCTTAATAATTCTATTCATTTCTATTTGAAAACTTTACATTTTAAATCTTTAATATTATTTGATAAAACATAATATTTTAAGCAGTAGTTTATTAAGTATTGTGGAACTTTTAATAAAAATAAAACAAATTAAGTAAAAACATTAGATTTATTGATTACAATTTCAAAAATGTCATTGATGTGTAAAAATATTTTGAATATTATATTATAAACTTAAAAAAAAACAAAAACAATGCTGCCATCCAAAAAATGTAAACATTCTGGAATATAAATGAATATCTTATGTAGGCATAATTTTGTGCTTGTAAATATATGACATTTTATGATTCTTTATCTTATTACATACAAAAAATTTAACAGAACAAAATGCATTAAAAGCATTATAGACATCCATGAAACTATTTGACTTATCAGATTTTTCATAAAAATCATATGTGTGTTCAAGAAATTTTGTGTGCACATTTTTTAACAACACAATTCGTTAGGTTTACAAACACTGCGATTAATGTCATGATTACTAATTACGATAAATGTCTTGATTTAAAAAAATAATAATGATGGTGTGTTTATCTCAGGTAACACGTGAATTCAGTCATTAGAGAATAATATAGGTCAGTTCTTGTAGGTCTTCAGTCGGTTCCAGATCACGGCAGAGTACTACAGTGTATTGATTTTTATCAGATTCATTGTTTTGAAGGCCTCTATATATGCGGCTTTCTTCAGGTCTCTTGAAATTTTCTTCTGGTATTTCTGCAGGAAATAGTCCTTCCAAAACGCCGCGATTGAATGAATTTAACAATGTTGAAGAAAGTAAACTTCTCTTGTCGCTTTGTAGGATCCATTTACAATTGGGAACATACTCATAGTTTTCTTTACTTGCGATAAGATGCTACTGAAGTTATCCTTGTTTAATTAACTCACTTTCTGTTATTGTTTTGGAATTACCCGCATTTTCAGAAGTTGCCGGTCCTCCGACCCGCTCCTGCGTAGGTTTCTCCACATCTTTCATTTTCCTTTCTTTTTCAGCCTCGACGAGCGCTTTCTCCAAACAATTTTCCAAGAAGTATTCTTTACGTAAATCGCGACGATCAATGATTTTGTTATCATCATCATATTTCTGCAGTTTCTTTACACAGATGTCTACTAGATTTTTATACATGGTGATATTAAGTTCAAATAACTGCACCAGCAAACAATAGTGACACGATGGATTCAATTTTCGCTCTCAATCGTGTGTTTTTGTTTTCTTCTTCACATCTCTCTTTTAATTGTCTTCACTTCATTTCTGGTTGACTCGTTTTTATTCAAATCGGAAACAAATTTTGAATTGCTAAGAGAATGACTGATTCAAAATTACTATCACAAAAATGCAATTTTTAATTGAAATCTAAGTTTAAATTTAAAAAAAAATGATTATTAAATAATATTTAGATTAGACAAAAAATTATGATATGGTCGTCACCAAGCTCTTCGAACAGCCGCCGTCGCCGCATAAATTTCAGACTTTTTTTTAATAAAAAAAAGTCAGTTTTGAATGAAACTGTCAATATTTAAAATAACTTTAAAAAAATAATTTCTATATTTATAATTATAATTTTGTGTTTGTGTTGTGTTAAGACTGACGGTTTTATTAATTATGTTCAATAAAGTGAGCTTAAAGTTTTGTTTCTCCAATGCCAGATATATAAAATTAAAGTGTTGCAGTCGTCTTAAAACCTGAAGAAATTATTGGCGAATCTTCCGGTTTTATAACTATTCGAGTTCGAAAAACGCGTTATTGGTGATATGCCCTGCCTGTTATTTGTTTCCCAACTAGATTATTGAAAATTTCTTTTGGCTACAAAAATATAATTTAAAATGCTCTCCCCTCTCTCTTTTTATACCGTTACCGAATTTGTGTATTTCTATTAAATTTTGGATGAAATTAATAGAAATATACAAATAGAAAAAGTGTTCCGTGTGAATACAAGATATGCTCAGTAGTAGCGGCTTTATCACCCTCGCTCAAAAAAGTATAGATGCTGGGCAGCGCTCTGAATGTCACATGTGCTCCGATTTTCTTTTTCGCACATTAGAATTGTATGTGTATTTCGGACGTTTTTCTCTTTCCCACTGAAATGAAACCAGAATATGATACAGAACTACAATTGTAATCAGAGGATCAAATACCAAATTTAATTTACTTAAGCCATTATGGTTTTCAACTATTGCGTTACCATGTATGGGAAAGGACATTTGGTCAACCCCTGGATCGCTTTGGTTCCAAAAAGATACGGATCGTCGCTTTAGATGATACATCTTCTGGTTCGTAATTATCGTGCTTCACTTGTACACAGACAACGAGACAGAAATTTTTCTGTTTCAGTTTCGTTTAATATTTGGTAGAAGTCTGCAAATTTCTTGCTAATTCCATATTTCACCTCTTTTCTAATATATTTCAAAATGCCTTTGAAATATGTTCAGGCAGACATCGAGATTTGTAGTTCGTATTTTTACACGGTCGCAATACTATTTCTTTTTATATTCCGTTTAGCAGAAAGAAAAAGTTGAAACGACTATTTCCGTGACATTTCGTACACAACTTTATCTTATGCATCTTTTTTCCTAACAAATGCGTTAACGTGATGATTGTCCAACGGTCTACATCTTCAAATATAGGGACACCCAATAACTTGGAAAATGCTTTGAATGGATTTTGAAATGGCACCTTAGCACTAAATCTGTTGTTCGTCGGTCAATTTAGACCAAAATTTTTTTATCAAAATCGCGTCCAATATACACATTCGCATTTTTACATAGTACTACGATACACGAATCACTCATCACAGAACTGGAAATAAAATTCTATGTACTTTTGGAGTTCATGCAATCGCTCTAGGATCAAAATTAGTGTTGTGGAAAGAGGAATAACAATTTTCTGAAGGATTTGTGAAAAAAGCTTCCGCTTATTATAATCTCCGAATGCTGTTGTAATTTCACTGGAGATATAAATAAAAAAGCACTTGTAAAAAAATCTTTACCTAAATATATGAAATTTTTAACAATTTATTTTTATTAATGTCGGATATACAGACTTTTATTGAAAAATAAAGTTTTAAGGGTTGCTTATATAAACTTCATTTTTTTTTATTCTGTTCTGATAATATATATCTAGATTGAAGACTGCCTCCTACAAATGTAGTATTTAAAAGCATTTGATTTCTTCTTATATGATTCATATGTTTTTATGATGACTGTGAATACCCTTACTCGAAAGTGGGCACAATAAATGTGTTTATGACTATGCCTTCTAAAAGTATTCTAAATTACTTAAAAATCATTATCCATTATTAAAATTTTAAATCTATGATTCTTTGAATTCATAACTCATGAAAACATAACTTTGTGAATTAACTTGTTGTGATCTTTTAAAAGAAATATGTAAATTGGGTATAATTCCTATAGTGCATTGGAAAATTTTCAATAGAAAATTGTTTACTTGAATTCAGTAAAGCTATTTGTATAAGTAAACTATAATTTGTATTTAGAATAAAATGAATGTTTGTTTGTTTTGAGATAATGAATTATATATTTCTTGGCACAATCGAATAAAGATTTGGAACATATTCCTTTATAGCTTGAAGGATTAACGACACTATTAATAATTTGCTGTGGTTTCTTAAATGGAGTGAAATAGATGTGGAGAATAAGGATCACATTTTTTTCCTTTTAACTTGAAAAAAATATCAGTGCTCTTTTTTTTTTTTTTTCATTGGTTTAAAATTAGAAACATTAGCTCTTCAGTCACATTACGTTCATTACTATTTATTTAAAATTAATTTTAGTTTTTAGAATTAATTCCTAGCTTTTTTATTAATGTTTTTCTCTTATTTTAATATTAAACTCTTTACGCTTTTTAATGACCCATTCTTTTAGCAATGTGAAAGGTAAATTCTTATTTTTTTTCCCCCCTATTATTTTTGACTAGGCTTTTATTTTGTAATATATTCGTGTATTGGTATTTATTCAGAATAATTAATTTTTAAGGCTTGCTTTTTTTTAAAATTGTTATTTCTTTTACAGTTGATTATATTTGTCTTACATTTTACAGGATGGGATTAAAGGCCTTTAAAAATTGCTTATTATTGATGGTCTGTATAAATGGGATAAAAAGTTTTCATTTTTTATGTATGTTCTTATATTTGCCTTTTAATGAAGGGGGAAAATATATGACATAACACTACACTAGATGTGCATATCATACACATTATTTTATTTGCAGTGTTGTTGCTTTCAATGTTTAACGGATTTGATTGAATCCAGAGATTCGGTGGCAAAGGTTTTACCTCAGTTTATTGAAATATTGATAGAATGTTGAAAATATATACTTTTCTTTCACCTCGTTTTCCTTCTTTAGACTGGGGGTGGATGAGAGTCCTTTTTTCTTACAGTTAATTTATGTGTTCGAATAAAACCACTAATGTTGAATTAGTGTTTTTCTTCTTGTTTGTGGAGCATTTGTTATATTTCAAAATGATTTAATGACTCATCATTAATGAATTATTTGAATATTGTTACTTAAATTAATTTTGATGCAAAAGTTTAATACTTTTGGACTGTATGCTGAAAAATACACATTTCATTCATTGTGATCTTCCAAAAGTGAACACAATGAATCATTGCTCTGTTGCATATTTTGAATTCATTTGGCCACCCAAACATTTCAGAATAGACTCACAGACTGGTTTTTTTTTTTTTTTTTCGTCGTCTTATACTATATTAGGTTCTAAAAATAAAAATCCTTGCTCTTGTGGCTTTCACAGCCTTACTCAAGGTTCATGCGAGAAGGAAGGGTGTTAATATCTTTTATAGGAAGTATTGGAGGGATGCTCTCAGCTGGTTTGTTGTGTTGTGAAAAATCAGAATTCATTCTGTATTGGACTTTTATCGGAAAGTATATAAAGACTCTATTATCATGGAGTTTATAGATTCTCGGCCAACTAATCTGTAATTGATTTCAGTAATTTTAATATATGGAAAATGAGATTTTATTAGTTATTTTTATCCTTTATTTTTAAAACGAAAAAAAAAAATTGAAAATTTTGTGATTTATTTCAATTGTTTCTCATGAACAAACATCTGTTGAAACATGATTCAGCATTAATTAAATTATTGAAGTGGAAAGTTTATGTTTCACAATATGTAATCTATGACCATATAAAGCAAAATAGCAGAATATACTTAGTTAATATTACTCAAAAAAATTTAAAATTTTAGAAACATCAGCCCCAAATCAACAAAACTGTCAAATTGTTGCCAATGGCATAAACTAATTTCATAATCTCTTTACGAAAAAATAAATTGTCTTAGAAATGGAAATTGTTGAAGCGAATGTACTGGTTTCGGCAAGCCAGTAACTCTTCATTACTATCAAATTGATATAGTGAGTAGGAAAAAGTTATTGGTGAGAAAATTTAACGAGTTAAAAGAGTTTGGAAAAATCTCGAAAGGGACACGAACTATTATTTACATATTTAATAAAATTAGTATGATTTTTATATTGGAGATTTGTGTACTAAAATTCTTAATCTTTCTCTCAAGGATATTGAATTTTAATAAAGTAGCAGTACAACTTAATTTCAAATACTACTGCATTTATGTAATTGAATCCTTTAAGATATCCATTGAAAGTCTTTTAATAAATTTTTTCAAACAAAACTTATATTAAAAAAAATTATTTTCAATGTTGCAGAAAAATATTTAGTTATTCTAGTAGTATTTATGTTTATATTTGTATAAAATTAGACATTTACTTAGTTAATAAAACGTAATTTATTTCATTGAATTCATAGTTATCTTATAAAAAAAAGAAAGAAAAAACTACTTTATAATTGTTTTTCATTTTTTCACTAGAAGTGCTTATTTTTTTAAGATAAAATTAGTATAAGTACAATGTTTTATCGCTTTAAAATTTTTATTGCATTCATTTGGCATGTCATGTGTTTCTAAAGGACTGATTTTTGGCTCAAACATGTTGAATGAGATATTATTCCAAATAATGAGGATTTTTGTTTTCTCTTGACATATTTTATCACATTGGGTACAAAGTCACTTTTGTTCAGCAGACTTTCCATTTTCACTATCTAGAATGAAAATGTTAATAAAATTGATGAAATTATTTTTTAGGAGTTTGTTAGGAAGTTCTACTACAGAAAATTCTGTTCATACTATAATGGATGAAGAGCAAATTACTTACTATTGAGATGTTTTAAACCACCTAATGAGCAGCACATACCGGAAATCTAAATTAGGAGCTCATCATGCTTATGAGGAAATTAAAACCATCCAAATTATGCAGTGTAGCAGGACTTAGCATTTGCAAGTCAAAAGCCTATATAATTGAAGAAACTAATCTGCAGGTATTTATAAAAGAGAGCATATTTCATTCCCTTCATTTCTCTATTTCAAGATAGGCCATTCAGATTTAAACCCTGGACTATGCATGTTTTGTAAAACTATTTTTCTCCATATTTTCTATAATATGATTATATTCTAAACAACGCATATTTATTTAACTTCCCATTTCTGCCCTCTCCAAACAAATTATCTTTTAAAAAATGTTGACCAAATAATCACCAAAAACTACTTTTGCTATTTAAACTCACTTTAAATGTTAGTAATATGCTCTTTTTTTTCTGTAGTTTATTAGGAGATAAATGTATGAATTATATATTTTTAAGATTGCTGTTATATTATTAAACTGGTCTTCATTAGAAAGGTTCATGCATACATTGATTGTTATATATGCAAGACATTTATACTCCGCTGTAATGTCAGCAATTTGACTTCAGCATGATTATGAAATTATATCTCAATGATTGTATACAGATATTAAATACAGCCAGTATCCAAAGAGGCATCCAGTAAAGGTAATCCATTCGAAGTTATCAGTATGTAGACTTCCTATGTATAAAAAATTAATAATTGGAGTAATTTTTCAACATTACATTTTCCTAATTTTTTCCATTGGATTTCATCTGAATTTTGATATAAGTGGAATGCAGTTTTTGATATTTTGATGCATCAAAATTTTCCCAAGAACAAGTGTATTAATTTCTCGATTAATCCTGAATTTATATTTACAATAATGCTTCGATTTTTTTTGAGCAAATTTCTCAAAATTTCTTTGAAAAGTTTTGAAATAATTTCATAACGATGATTTTCCACATTGTTGTTGTATTTCCTTTTAATGCCTTTCACTTAAAAGAGCTTTCCTTTTTATATGTTATCTTTCCTTGAAAATAATTTATTTACTATAATTCGTTCAATTCATTGACAATATTTCTGAAAAGATGCAGGGGAAACAGATCGAGGTGACTGAAACAGGGTAAATGAAAAAAGAAAATAAAAAAGGGTTAAACATTGGAATAAAACTAAACATTCCATCAGCTGGTATATTGTGTTTATCTTGTTACATTGCAACATACTTAGACTGAATGGGATCATCAGTGTTTCCATTTCCCAATTATAATTTTTTGAAAAATGAATTCTGTGCAAGGAATATTGTATTATTGTAGATATGGTTATAATTTTATTTTTTTAAATTGGAAAATAACAAAAGGAGGTCTTTTAAGTCTTACCAAAGCACTCAAAATGCTTCAACAATTTCTCTTGCTCTGCGAATTTGCGTACGCGTTTAGCAGCAGTACCGAAAGATATTCTCCTGTTACCACTTTTACTAACCAATGCTGATGTTGGATCAGATGATGTTGATTCATTTCCACCAAGCACTGCAATAGAATAAAATATAGATATTTTCCAATTTAACTTCTTTCTTATATTTAGTTTATTATTCATACTTTTAAATATTATTGAAACTATTTTTATTTTCAAATTTCTTGCCAATTAATGACATTTTTTAAGGAATCAAATTAACTAATTCACTGAACATTAAGGGAAAAAAATAAGAATTCACAAAACATTAAAATTCAAATAGAAACTTTCCATTCAGCCTATCTGGAACTGTGAGAAAAATCAATTACGGAACTTCATTTTTTCCAGCATAAAACACTTTCTTTAAAGTATGTATCAAATATTTTAGAGGACCTTTGAATTACTGCTGTCGAAGAAAGTTAAATTAAACAGAATGTATTATACATAGAAATAATATTTTATCCTTAGGTACCAAATTCTGAAAATAAAAATAAGAATCCATTTTTTTTTTTTTTTTTTTTAGTATTTACTATTAATAAGAATCTTTTATGCATGGGTATTGTCATTTCGACTGATGCGGCGTGACTAGCCAAATTTAATATTCAAGCACACTAAGAAAATATACATGTTTCCCTGTATTTATCTCTTGGGATGGCAATGATGCTAGTCTAGCCAATGTCTTATTATTCTGCAGAAAATTCCACTTCAAGTTTCTTTTATACAGAATTTGAATTCAGTTGTATGTTTTACGGATTGGACAATATATATCTCTATGTACATTGCTTTCTTTTACAATGTATTTTTTTGAACACTTTAGAAACAATATTCTTTATGCAATTGCGTATTGTGATGAATGAAATTTGCGATAACTATTTTTTTTAAAAAATTCCATCGATTCAAAAACTCTCTTGATCAATGTATTGTATGTTTAGGGCAAAATACCTTGGAAGTTGTTGCTAAGTACCCCTTCTGTCTTTTCTTCATCTTCATTAAATTCTTTTTTCTCTCACGAAAATTAATCAGAATAGCCATATATAAAAAAAATTTCTTAGCAAAATATTTTCTTCTACTATTGGAAAAAGAAAATAAGACTGCTTCTCTCTCTATATATATATATATTCATATATTTATATAATGTTGTCTTGTTGTTATTTTCATTTTGTACTCTTTGGATTACTTTTTTTTTTCTCCAATCCTAAATAAAATACTTTCTTGAGAATGAATTGCAGTTTTATACCCACTTCTTTTATTTATATACATTTATAAATTTAGATGAAATAATTCTTTGAAAATTTACTTTATTTCAGATCAATAATTCAATTAATGTTATAAGAATTCTTACTCAGTAGAATGTTTTCTTTTACTAAGGCTAAAACAAATAAGAGCTACTTTTTTTGTTTGGAATGTTTGCATTTTTTTTTTTTTTTTTTGTCCCTCTTTTTGAACATTTTAGAAATTTTAACTTTACTAATAATTCTGTATTTATTAATTAAATAGTTCCATTGAAAGTAAAATAAATGTTGAAATCTTCTTCCTCTATTTTTTTATCAATATATATTTTTAAAAAAATAATCCATTTAAAGAATTTAGTTTTTTAATGCAGTTGCTTAATCATTCTATTCATTTCTATTTGAAAACTTTAAATTTTAAATCTTTAATATCATTTTGATAAAATACATAATATTTTAAGCAGTAGTCTAGTAAGTACTGTGGAAGTTATAATAAAAATGAATGAAATTAAGTAAAAACATAATAATTATGAAAGAAATTAAGTAAAAAAATTAAATTTATTGATTACAATTTCAAAAATGTCAATGATGTGTAAAAATATTTTGAATATTACATTATAAACTTAAAAAAAATTTTAAAAAAAACATTGCTGCTATTCAAAAAATTTAAACATTCCGGAATATAAATGAATATCTTATGTACGCATAATTTTGTGCTTATAAATTTATGACATTTTATGATTCTTTATCATATTACATACAAAAAAATTAACAGAACAAAATGCATTAAAAGCATTATAGACACCCATGAAACTCTTTGATTTGTTGCATTTTTCATAAAAATCATCTGGGTGCAAGAAATTTTGTGTGTACATTCTTGAACAACAAAATTCGTTAGGTTTACAAACACCGCGATTAATGCCTTGATTACTAATTACGATAAAGGTCTTGATTAAAAAAAATAATAATAATGTTGTGTTTATCTCAGGTAACACTTGAACTCAGTCATTAGAGAATAATATAGGTCTGTTCTTGTAGGTCTCCAGTCTGTTCCAGATCACTGCAGAGTTCTACAGTGTATTGATTTATATCAGTTTCATTGTTTTGAAGGCCTCTATACATGCGGCTTTCTTCAGGTCCCTTGAAATCTTCTTCTGGTATTTCTCCACTTTGTTGCAGATCACGGCAAAATTCTTGAATGTATTGATTCAAGTAATTTTCGTTCTTCTGAATGTTTGCATACAAACTACTACGTTCTTGAGGTCCCTTGAAATCTTCTGGTATTTCTGCTGGAAATTGTCCTTCCAAATCGCCGCGATTGAATGAGTTTAACGATGTTGAAGAAAGTAAACTTTTCTCGTCGCTTTGTAGGATCCATTCACAATTGGGAACATACTCATGGTTTTCTTTACTTGCGACAAGATGCTGCTGAAGTTCTCCTTGTTTGATTAACTCATCTTCTGTTATTCTTTTGGAATTACGCGCATTTTCAGAAGTTGCCGGTCCTCCGACCTGATCCTGCGTAGGTTTCTCCACATCATTCATTTTCCTTTCTTTTTCAGCCTCGATGAGCGCTTTCTTCAAACAATTTTCCAAAAAGTATTCTTTACGTAAATCGCGACGATCCCTGTGTTTGTTATCATCTTCATATTTCTGCAATTTCTTTTCACTTATGTCTACTAGATTTTTATACATGGTGATATTAAGTTCAGATAACTGCACCAGCAAACAATATTGACACGAGGGATTCGATTTTCGCTCTCAATCGTGTGTTTTTGTTTTCTTCCCATTCCTCTTTTAATTGTTTTCTTCACTTCATTTCTGCTTGACTCGTTTTTATTCAAATCGGAAACAAATTTTGAATTGCTAAGAGAATGACTGATTCAAAATTACTATCACAAAAATGCAATTTTTAATTGAAATCTAAGTTTAAATTTTAAAAAAATGATTAGTAAATAATATTTAGATTAGACTAAAAATTATGATATTGTCGTCACCAAGCTCTTCGAACAGCCGCCGTCGCCGCATAAATTTCAGACTTTTTTTTTAAATAAAAAAAAAATCAGTTTTGAATGAAACTGTCAATATTTAAAAAAACTTTTAAAAAATAATTTCCATATATGTATATATATATATATATATATATATATATATATATATATATATATATATATAATTATAATTTTATGTTTGTGTTGTATTAAGATTGACAGTCTAATTAATTATGTTCAATAAAGTCAGCTTAAAGTTTTGTTTCTCCAATGCCAGATATATAAAATTAAAGTGTTGCAGTCGTCTTAAAACCTGAAGAAATTATTGGCGAATCTTCCGGTTTTATAACTATTCGAGTTCGAAAAACGCGTTATTGGTGATATGCCCTGCTTGTTATTTGTTTCCCAACTAGATTATTTTAAATCTCTTTTGCCTACAAAGATATAATTTAGAATGCTCTGCCCCCTATTTTTTTTTTTTTACACCGTTATCGGATATGTATATTTCTATTAAATTTTGGATGAAATTAATAGAAATATACAAATACAAAATGTGTTCTGTGTGAATACAAGAAAACAATGTCTAAACGAACAAAACTTTTTCGCATGCTCAGTAGTAGCGGCTTTATCACCCTCGCTCAAAAAAGTATAGATGCTGGGCAGAGCCCTGAATGTCGCATGTGCTCCGATTTTCATTTTCGCACATTAGAATTGTATGTGTATTTCGGACGGTTTTCTCTTTCCCACTGAAATGAAACCAGAATATGATACAGAACTACAATTGTAATCAGAGGATAAAATAACAAATTTAATTTACTTAAGCCATTATGGTTTTCAACTATTGCGTTACCATGTATGGGAAAGGACATTTGGTCAACCCCTGGATCGCTTTGGTTCCAAAAAGATACGGATCGTCGCTTTAGATGATACATCTTCTGGTTCGTAATTATCGTGCTTCACTTGTACACAGACAACCAGACAGAAATTTTTCTGTTTCAGTTTCGTTTAATATTTGGTAGAAGTCTGCAAATTTCTTGCTAATTCCATATTTCACCTCTTTTCTAATATATTTCAAAATGCCTTTGAAATATGTTCAGGCAGACATCGAGATTTGTAGTTCGTATTTTTACACGGTCGCAATACTATTTCTTTTTATATTCCGTTTAGCAGAAAGAAAAAGTTGAAACGACTATTTCCGTGACATTTCGTACACAACTTTATCTTATGCATCTTTTTTCCTAACAAATGCGTTAACGTGATGATTGTCCAACGGTCTACATCTTCAAATATAGGGACACCCAATAACTTGGAAAATGCTTTGAATGGATTTTGAAATGGCACCTTAGCACTAAATCTGTTGTTCGTCGGTCAATTTAGACCAAAATTTTTTTATCAAAATCGCGTCCAATATACACATTCGCATTTTTACATAGTACTACGATACACGAATCACTCATCACAGAACTGGAAATAAAATTCTATGTACTTTTGGAGTTCATGCAATCGCTCTAGGATCAAAATTAGTGTTGTGGAAAGAGGAATAACAATTTTCTGAAGGATTTGTGAAAAAAGCTTCCGCTTATTATAATCTCCGAATGCTGTTGTAATTTCACTTTAGATATAAATAAAAAAGCACTTGTAAAAAAATCTTTACCTAAATATGATGAAATTTTTAACAATTTATTTTTATTAATGTCTAATATACAGACTTTTATTGAAAAATAAAGTTTTAAGGGTTGCTTATATAAACTTCATTTTTTTATTCTGTGCTGATAATATATATCTGGATTGAAGACTTCCTCTTACAAATGTAGTATTTAAAAGCATTTGATTTCTTCTTATATGATTCATATGTTTTTATGATGACTGTGAATACCCTTACTCGAAAGTGGGCACAATAAATGTGTTTATGACTATGCCTTCTAAAAGTATTCTAAATTACTTAAAAATCATTATCCATTATTAAAATTTTAAATCTATGATTCTTTGAATTCATAACTCATGAAAACATAACTTTGTGAATTAACTTGTTGTGATCTTTTAAAAGAAACATGTAAATTGGGTATAATTCCTATAATGCATTGGAAAATTTGCAATACAAAAATGTTTACTTGAATTCAGCAGAGCTATTTATATAATTAAGCTATAATTTGTATTTAGAATAAAATGAATGTTTGTTTGTTTTGAAATAATGAATTATATAATTCTTGGCGTAATCGAATAAAGTTTTGGAACATATTCCTTTATAACTGGAAGGACTAACGACACTATTAATAATTTGCTGTGGTTTCTTAAATGGAGTGAATAGATGTGGAGAATAAGGATCATAATTTTTTCCTTTTAACTTGAAAAAAATTTCAATGCTCTTTTTTTTTTTTTTTTTTTTTTTTTCCATTGGTTTAAAATTTCAAACATTAGCTGTTCAGTCACATTACGTTCATTTCTTCATTACTATTTATTTAAAATTAATTTTAGTTTTTAGAATTAATTCCTAGTTATTTTATTAATGTTTTTCTCTTATTTTAATACTAAACCATTTATGCTTTTTAATGACCCACTCTTTTAGCAATGTGAAAGGTAAATTCCTATTTTTTTTTCCCCCTATTATTTTTGACTATGCTTTTATTTTGTAATATATTCGTTTATTGGTATTTATTCAGAATAATTAATTTTTAAGGCTTGCTTTTTTTTAAAATTGTTATTTCTTTTACAGTTGACTTATATTTGTCTTACATTTTACAGGATGGGATTAAAGGCCTTTAAAAATTGCTTATTATTGATGGTCTGTATAAATGGGATAAAAAGTTCTCATTTTTTATGTATGTTCTTATATTTGCCTTTTAATGAAGGGGGAAAATATATGACATATCACTACACTAGATGTGCTTATCATACACATTATTTTATTTGCAGTGTTGTTGCTTTCAATGTTTAACGGATTTGATTGCATCCAGAGATTCGGTGGCAAAGGTTTTACCTCAGTTTATTGAAATATTGATAGAATGTTGAAAATATATACTTTTCTTTCACCTCGTTTTTCTTATTTAGACTGGGGGTGGATGAGAGTCCTTTCTTCTTACAGTTAATTTATGTGTTCGAATAAAACCACTAATGTTGAATTAGTGTTTTTCTTCTTGTTTGTGGAGCATTTGTTATATTTCAAAATGATTTAATGACTCATCATTAATGAATTATTTGAATATTGTTACTTAAATTAATTTTGATGCAAAAGTTTAATACTTTTTGACTGTATGCCGAAAAATACACATTTCATTCATTGTGATCTTCCAAAAGTGAACACAATGAATCATTGCTGTGTTGCATATTTTGAATTCATTTGGCCACCCAAACATTTCAGAATAGACTCACAGACTGATGTTTTTTTTTTTTTTTTTTTTGTCGTTTTATACTATATTAGGTTCTAAAAATAAAAATCTTTGCTATTGGGGCTTTCACAGCCTTACCCAAGGTTCGTGCCAGAAGGAAGGGTGTTAATATCATTTACAGGAAGTATTGGAGAGGTGCTCTCAGTTGGTTTGTTGTGTTGTGAAAAATCAGAATTCTTTCTGTGTTGGACTTTTATCGGAAAGTATGTAAAGACGCTATTATCATGTTTATAGATTCCCGGTCAAGTCATCTTTAATCAGTTTCAGTAATTTTAATATTAGGAAAATGAGATTTTATTAGTTATTTTTATCCTTTATTTTTAACCCCCCCCCCCCCCAAAAAAAAGAATGAAAATTTTGAGATTTATTTCATTTGTTTCTCGTGAACAAACGTTTGTTGAAACAGGATTCAGCATTAATTAAATTATTGAAGTGGGAAGTTTATGTTTCACAATATGTAGTCTATGACCGTATAATGCAAAATAGCAGAATACACTCAGTTAATATTACTTTAAAAATTTAAAAATATCAGCACATTATCAACAGAACTGTCAAATATTGCCTATTTTTGTGGAAACAAATGACAAAAAAAAAATTGTTGCCAATGGCATAAACTAATTTCATAATCTCTTTACGAAAAAAAATTGTCTTATAAATGGAAATTGCTGAAGCGAATGTACTTTTTCGGCAAGCCAGAAACACTTCATTACTATCAAATTGATATAGTGAGTAGGAAAAAGTTATTGGTGAGAAAATTTAACGAATTAAAAGAGTTTAGAAAAATCTCGAAAGGGACACAACCTTTTATTTACATATTTAATAAAATTAGTATGATTTTTATACTGGAGATTTGTGTACTAAAATTCTTAATCTTTCTCTCAAGGATATCGAATTTTAATCAAGTAGCAGTACAACTTACTTTCAAATACTACTGATGTTTATGTAATTGAGTCCTTTAAGATTACCATTGAAAGTCTTTTCATAAAAGTTTTGAAACAAATCTTATATTTAAAAAATTATTTTCAATGATGCAGAAAAATATTTAGTTATTCTGTTAGTATTTATGTCTATATTTGTATAAAATTAGACATTTACTTAGTTAATATAATGTTATTTATTTCATTGAATTTATAGTTCTCTAATAAAAAAAAAAGCAAGAAAAATTACTTTATAGTTGGTTATTATTTTTTCACTAAAAGTGCTTATTTTTTTAAAGGTAAAATTACTCTAGGCACCATGTTTTATTGCTTTAATATTTTTACTGCATTCATTTGCCATGTCAAGTGTGCTTCTAAAAGACTGATTTATTTGCTCAATCATGTTGAATGAGATAATATTCCAAATAATCAGGATTTTTGTTTTCTCTTGACATATTTTATCACATTTGGTACAAAGTCGCTTTTGTTCAGCAGACTTTTCATTTTCACTATCTACAATGAAAATGTTCATAAAATTAATGAAATTATTTTTTAGGAGGTGTTAGGAAGTTCTACTACAGAAAATTCTGTTCATACTATAATGGATGGAGATCAAATTACTTACTATTGAGATGTTTTAAACCACCTGACGAGCAGTGCATACACAAAATCTAAATTAGGAGCTCATCATGCTTCTGAGCAAATAAAATCCATCCCAATTATGCAGTGTGGCAAGACTTAGCATTTGCAAGTCAAGGGTCTATATGATTGAAGAAACTAATCTACAGGTATTTATAAAAGAGAGCATATTTCATTCCCTTCATTTCTCTATTTCAAGATATGCTGTGCAGACTTAAACCCTGGACTATGCATGTTTTGTAAAACTATTTTTCTCCATATTTTCTATAATATGATTATATTCTAAACAACACATATTTATTTAACTTCCCATTTCCGCCCCCTCCAAACAAATTATCTTTTATACATGTTGACCAAATAATCACCAAAAACTACTTTTGCTATTTAAACTCACTTTGAATGTTAGTAATATGCTCTTTTTTTTTCTGCATTTATTAGGAGATAATTCTAAGAATTATATATTTTTAAGATTGCTGTTATATTATTGGACTGGTCTTCATTAGAAAGGTTCATGCATACATTGAACCTTATATATGCAAGACATTTATACTCTGCTGTAATGTCTGCGATTTCACTTCACCATGATTATGAAATTATATCTCAATGATTGTATACAGATATTAAATACAGCCAATATCCCAAGTGAGGCATTTATCTATTCCTCAAAAGCAACTGGTATATATTAAAGCTTATCTTTTAAATTTATGGTATGTGCCTCTAAACATAAAATTAGGAACTTCTATTTGTTTCGTAAAATCTAAAGGTAATCCATTCCAAGTTATCAGTATGTAGACTTTCTATGTATAAAATATTAATAACAGGATTAATTTTTCCATTATTACATTTTCCTAATTTTTTCCATTAGAGTAAGCAATTTCATCTGAATTTCGATATCAGTGGAATGCGTTTTTTGATATTTTGATGCATCCATTTTCCCAAGAACAAGTTTTTCAATTTCTGGATAAATCCTGAATTTATATTTACAATAATGCTTCAATTCTTTTGAGCAAATATCACAAAATTTCTTTGAAAAGTTTCAAAATCATTTTATAACAATGATTTTACACATTGTTGTTGCATTTCCTTTGAATGCCTTTCAGGTGAAAGAGCTTTCCTCTTTGTATGTTATCTTTCCTTGACAATAATTAATTTACTATAAATCGTTCAATTCAGTGACAATATTTCTGAAAAGACGCAGGGGAAACAGATCGAGGTGACTGAAACAGGGTAAATGAAAAAAAGAAAATAAAAAAGAGTTAACATAGCAACGTACTTCGATTGAATGGGATCATCAGTGTTTCCATTTCCCAATTATAATTTTTTGAAAAATGAATTCTGTGCAAGGAATATTGTATTATTGTAGATATGGTTATAATTTTATTTTTTTAAATTGGAAAATGACAAAAGGAGGTCTTTTAAGTCTTACCAAAGCACTCAAAATGCTTCAACAATTTCTCTTGCTCAGCGAATTAGAGTACGCGTTTAGCAGCAATACCGAAAGATATTCTCCTGTTACCACTGTTACTAACCAATGCTGATGTTGGATCAGATGATGTTGATTCATTTCCAACAAGCACTGCAATAGAATAAAATATAGATATTTTCCAATTTAACTTCTTTCTTATATTTAATGTATTATTCATACTTTTAAATATTATTGAAACTATTTTCATTTTCAAATTTCTTGCCAATTAATAACATTTTTTAAGGAATCAAATTAACGAATTCACTGAACATTAAGGAAAAAAATAGGAATTTTCCATTTTAATATTTAGTGAATTCCTATTTAAGGAAGAATATAGGAATTCACTAAAGATTAAAATTCAAATAGAATTTTCCATTCAGCCTATCTAGAACTATGAGAAAAATCAATTACGGAACTTCATTTTTTCCAGCATAAAACACTTTCTTTAAAGTATGTAGCAAATATTTTAGAGGACCTTTGACTTACTGCTGTTGAAGAAAGTTAAATTAAACAGAATGTATTATACGTAGAAACAATATTTTATCCTTAGGTACCAAATTCTGAAAATAAAGTAAGAATCAAAATACAATGGATGCTTTAGTATTTACTGTTATGAAGAATCTTTTATGCATGGATTTCGACTGATGCAGCACACTAAGAAAATATACATTTCCTTATAATTTTCTCTTGGGAAAGCAATGATGCTAGTCTAGTCAATGTCGTATTATTCTGCAGAAAATAAGTCCACTTCAAGTTTCTTTAATACAGAATTTGAATACAGTTGTATGTTTTACGGATTGGACAATATATATCTCCATATACATTGCTTTCTTTGACTATGTATTTTTTTGAACACTTTAGAAACAATATTCTTTATGCAATTGGTTATTGTAATGAATGAAATTTGCAATAATTATTTTTTTTTAAAAATTCCATCGATTCAAAAACTCTCTTGATCAATATATTGTATGTTTAGGGCAAAATACCTTGGAAGTTGTTGCTAAGCACCCCTTCTGTCTTTTCTTCATCTTCATTAAATTCTTTTTTCTCTCACAAAAATAAATCAGAATAGCCATATATAAAATTTTTTCTTAGTAAAATATTTTCTTCTACTATTGGAAACAGAAAATAAGACTGCTTCTCTCTCTATATATATATGTTTATATAATGTTGTCTTGTTATTTTCATTTTGTACTCTTTGGATTGTATTTTTTTTTCTCCAATCCTAAATAAAATACTTTCTTGATAATGAATTGCAGCTTTATATCCACTTCTTTTATTCAAATACATTTATAAATTTAGATGAAATAATTCTTTCAAAATTTACTTTATTTCAGATCAATAATTCAATTAATGTTATAAAAATTCTTACTCAGTAGACTGTTTGCATTTTTTTTTTTTTTTTTTTTTTTTTTTTTTAGTCTCTCTTTTTGAACGTTTAAGAAATTTTAACTTTACTAATATTTCTCTGTTTATTAATTAAATAGTTCCATTGAAAGTAAAATAAATGTTGAAATCTTCTTCCTTAATTTTTTTTATCAATATATATTTAAAAAAATAATCATTTAAAAAGAATTAGTTTTTTCATGCAGTTGCTTAATAATTCTATTCTTAATAATTCTATAATTTTATTTGAAAACTTCACATTTTAAATCTTTAATATTATTTCATAAAACATAATATTTTAAGCAGTAGTTTAGTAAGTATTGTGGAACTTTTAATAAAAATGAAACAAATTAAGTAAAAAAATTAGATTTATTGATTACAATTTCAAAAATGTCAATGATGTGTAAAAATATTTTGAATATTATATTATAAACTTTGAAAAAAAACAATGCTGCCATCCAAAAAATGTAAACATTCTGGAATATAATTTTGAGCTTATAAATATATGACATTTTATGATTCTTTATCATATTACATACAAAAAATTTAACAGAACAAAATGCATTAAAAGCATTATAGACATCCATGAAACTATTTGACTTATCAGATTTTTCATAAAAATCATATGTGTGTTCAAGAAATTTTGTGTGCACATTTTTGAACAACACAATTCGTTAGGTTTATAAATACCGCGATTAATAACCTGATTACTTATTACGATAAATGTCTTGATTTAAAAAAATTATAATGATGGTGTGTTTATCTCAGGTAATACGTGAATTCAGTCATTAGAGAATAATATAGGTCAGTTCTTGTAGGTCTCCATTCGGTTCCAGATCGCGGCAGAGTTCTACAGTGTATTGATTTTTATCAGTTTCATTGTTTTGAAGGCCTCTATACATGTGGCTTTCTTCTGGTCTCTTGAAATATTCTTCTGGTATTTCTGCAGGAAATAGTCCTTCCAAATCGCCGCGATTGAATGAATTTAACAATGCTGAAGAAAGTAAACTTCTCTTGTCGCTTTGTAGGATCCATTCACAATTGGGAAAATACTCATAGTTTTCTTTACTTGCGACAAGATGCTACTGTAGTTATCCTTGTTTAATTAACTCATCTTCTGTTATTGTTTTGAAATTGCGCGCATTTTCAGAAGTTGCCGGTCCTCCGACCCGCTCTTGCGTAGTATTCTGCACATCTTTCATTTTCCTTTCTTTTTCAGCCTCGACGAGCGCTTTCTCCAAACAATTTTCCAAGAAGTATTCTTTACGTAAATCGCGACGATCCCTGATTTTGTTATCATCATCATATTTCTGCATTTTCTTTACACAGATGTCTACTAGATTTTTATACATGGTGATATTAAGTTCAAATAACTGCACCAGCAAACAATAGGGACACGATGGATTCAATTTTCGCTCTCAATCGTGTGTTTTTGTTTTCTTCTTCACATCCCTCTTTTAATTGTCTTCACTTCATTTCTGCTTGACTCGTTTTTATTCAAATCGGAAACAAATTTTGAATTGCTAAGAGAATGACTGATTCAAAATTACTATCACAAAAATGCAATTTTTAATTGAAATCTAAGTTTAAATTTTAAAAAAATGCTTAGTAAATAATATTTAGATTAGACTAAAAATTATGATATTGTCGTCACCAAGCTCTTCGAACAGCCGCCGTCGCCGCATAAATTTCAGACTTTTTTTTTAAATAAAAAAAAAATCAGTTTTGAATGAAACTGTCAATATTTAAAAAAACTTTTAAAAAATAATTTCCATATATATATATATATATATATATATATATATATATATATATATATATATATAATTATAATTTTATGTTTGTGTTGTATTAAGATTGACAGTCTAATTAATTATGTTCAATAAAGTCAGCTTAAAGTTTTGTTTCTCCAATGCCAGATATATAAAATTAAAGTGTTGCAGTCGTCTTAAAACCTGAAGAAATTATTGGCGAATCTTCCGGTTTTATAACTATTCGAGTTCGAAAAACGCGTTATTGGTGATATGCCCTGCTTGTTATTTGTTTCCCAACTAGATTATTGCAAATCTCTTTTGCCTACAAAGATATAATTTAGAATGCTCTCCCCCCAATTTTTTTTTTTTTTACACCGTTATCGGATATGTATATTTCTATTAAATTTTGGATGAAATTAATAGAAATATACAAATACAAAATGTGTTCTGTGTGAATACAAGAAAACAATGTCTAAACGAACAAAACTTTTTCGCATGCTCAGTAGTAGCGGCTTTATCACCCTCGCTCAAAAAAGTATAGATGCTGGGCAGCGCTCTGAATGTCACATGTGCTCCGATTTTCTTTTTCGCACATTAGAATTGTATGTGTATTTCTGACGTTTTTCTCTTACCCACTGAAATAAAACCAGAATATGATACAGAACTACAATTGTAATCAGAGGATCAAATACCAAATTAAATTTACTTAAGACATTATGGTTTTCAACTATTGCGTTACCATGTATGGGAAAGGACATTTGGGCAACCCCTGGATTTCTTTGGTTCCAAAAAGATACGGATCGTCGCTTTAGATAATACATCTTTGTACTAAATTTTATCCTCTTTCGGTTCGTAATTATCGTGGTTCACTTGTACACAGATAACCAGACAGAAATTTTTCTGTTTCAGTTTCGTTTAACATTTGGTAGAAGTCTGCAAATTTCTTGGAAATTCCATATTTCTCTACTTTCCTAATATATTTGACATTTCGTACCAAACTTTATCTTAGGCATCTGGTTTCCTACGAAATCCGTTAAATTGATGTTTGTCTAACGGTCTAAATCTTCAAATTTGGGGATACCCAATAACTTGGAGAATGCTTTGAATGGATTTTGAAATGGCACCTTAGCCATTTCTAATTATTGCATTCATTTAGCACGTCGTGTGTTTCTAAAGGACTGATTTTTGACTCAAACATGTTGAATGAGATATTATTCCAAATAATGAGGATTTTTGTTTTCTTTTGACATATTTTATCAAATTAGATACAAAGTCACTTTTATTCAGCAGACTTTCCATTTTCACTTTCTAGAATGAAAATGTTAATGAAATTGATGAAATTATTTTTAGGAGTTTGTTAGGAAGTTCTACCACAGAAAATTCTGTTCATACTATTATGGATGAGGAGCAAATTACTTACTATTGAGATGTTTTAAACCACCTAATGAGCAGCACATACCGGAAATCTAAATTAGGAGCTCATCATGCTTATGAGGAAATTAAAACCATCCAAATTATGCAGTGTAGCAGGACTTAGCATTTGCAAGTCAAAAGCCTATATAATTGAAGAAACTAATCTGCAGGTATTTATAAAAGAGAGCATATTTCATTCCCTTCATTTCTCTATTTCAAGATAGGCCATTCAGATTTAAACCCTGGACTATGCATGTTTTGTAAAACTATTTTTCTCCATATTTTCTATAATATGATTATATTCTAAACAACACATATTTATTTAACTTCCCATTTCCGCCCCCTCCAAACAAATTATCTTTTATACATGTTGACCAAATAATCACCAAAAACTACTTTTGCTATTTAAACTCACTTTAAATGTTAGTAATATGCTCTTTTTTTTTCTGCAGTTTATTAGGAGATAATTGTAAGAATCATATATTTTTAAGATTGCTGTTATATTATTGAACTGGTCTTCATTAGAAAGGTTCATGCATACATTGATTGTTATATATGCAAGACATTTATACTCCACTGTAATGTGAG
Organism: Argiope bruennichi; assembly: GCF_947563725.1. Lineage (NCBI taxonomy): Eukaryota > Metazoa > Arthropoda > Arachnida > Araneae > Araneidae > Argiope > Argiope bruennichi. Next base: position 109,379,767 of record NC_079162.1, read on the forward strand.
CAATTTCACTTCAGCATGATTATGAAATTATATCTCAATGATTGTATACAGATATTAAATACAGCCAATATCCAAAGAGGCACCCAGTAAAGGTAATCCATTCAAAGTTATCAGTATGTAGACTTCCTATGTATAAAAAATTAATAATAGGAGTAATTTTTCAACATTACATTTTCCTAATTTTTTCCATTGGATTTCATCTGAATTTCGATATAAGTGGAATGCAGTTTTTGATATTTTGATGCATGAAAATTTTCCCAAGAACAAGTGTTTTAATTTCTCGATTAATCCTGAATTTATATTTACAATAATGCTTCAATTCTTTTGAGCAAATATCTCAAAATTTCTTTGAAAAGTTTTGAAATAACTTCATAACGATGATTTTACATATTGTTGTTGCATTTCCTTTAGATGCCTTTCAGGTGAAAGAGCTTTCCTTTTTATATGTTATCTTTCCTTGAAAATAATTTATTTACTATAATTCGTTCAATTAGTGACAATAATTCTGAAAAAATGCAGAGGAAACAGATCGAGGTGACTGAAACAGAGTAAATGAAAAAAGAAAATAAAAAAGGGTTAAACATTGGAATAAAACTAAACATTCCATCAGCTGGTATATTGTGTTTATCTTGTTACATTGCAACATACTGCGACTGAATGCGATCATCAGTGTTTTCATTTCCAAATTATAATTTTTCTGAAAAATGAATTCTGTGCAAGGAACATTGTATTATTGTAGATATGGTTATAATTTTTTTTTTTTTTTTTTTTTTTTTTTTGTATTGGAAAATGACAAAAAGATTTTTTTTAAGTCTTACCAAAGCCCTCAAAATGCTTCAACAATTTCTCTTGCTCAGCGAATTTGAGTACGCGTTTAGCAGCAATACCGAAAGATATTCTCCTGTTACCACTTTTCAGGGGTGTTTGTGCTCCGGGGAAACCCCGGAATTCCGGGGATTTTGAACTTCGATACCCGGAAATTCCGGGGATCGTCGTTCAAAAGGAATAATAATGAATTATTTATTTTGATCTGGGTAATTTTGTTTGCTTTGAAAGCAGAAAACGCAAGGTCAGTGTGTGTGGTGAAAACTTTTCCTTTCTTTCTCCAAAGGCAGTGATAATGCGTGAAAAGGGGGAAAAAACTTCTTTTTTGTTCTTTCCTTATTGCGAGTTATGACTCATTCCCCTAGTTCTCGGACATTCTCTTCTGGATTCTTTTCGGCAAGTGGGTTCAAAGGTCTTATCTGTCCTGGCGTGGCGCCAATAAGTAGAGAAGGGGGATTTTTCGCCGTATTAGCTATTTGTCATTGATCGCTTCGCAACTTTTTTTTCTCCGCTGTGTAAAATTTTCGTTTCATTTATTGATGCACGTGTAAATTTTTCGTTTCGTTTATTGAAATATTTTTTTATTTATGTACGCAAGAGAATTTCACTATGAAATTTCTCGATATAAATAGTGATATTATATAATTAGAAGAAGGTGTCCGGAATGCATTTAGGTGGAATTGGATTGAACGGAGAGATGGTAATGGGGATACCATCGGCACATGGTGCAAGAAAATAAATGTTGCTGGACAAGCATATTGTGTTTTTTGTAACTCACTGCTGAAGTATGGTAGGGAAGAATTCAAGGCTTTCACAAATCATTCTAAAACTGTGACGCACATAAAATATTCAAAGTGCATTAGACATTCAATGACTTTAAGTAATTATGCTAATTCAAAAAATACTGATGACTTACTGGAGACTGATGCTCGGCCATTGGATATAGTGACAAGAAAAGCATGCCAAGAGGTATTAATAACTTCGTTTATCGCCGAGAATTCTCTTTCTGTCAATGTAGCTCCCAATTTAATTGAACTCTGCAAACAGTTGAGGCGCGATCAGACGGCACTAAACTCGTTGGAAATGTCCAGGACTGCTGCATGTTATAAGATGAAATATGGGCTCGCAAAAACTATTAAGGAAAATATCATTAAAACTTTAAAGGAGACTCCATTTTCTCTAAATTTGGATGAAAGTACTAGCAATGCTCAAGAAAGTATACTGGCAATATTGGTGCAGTTTTATGACAACAATCAAAATGAAGTTGTAGTTCATCATTTTGCATCTCTTAAGATGGAATCTTGCAATTCAGAAGCTGTTTTTAAAGCAGTTGTTAATACTGTTGAAGATAATAATATTCCATGGGCAAACTTAATTAGTGTATTAATGGACTCATGTAACACCATGTGTGGAAAAAAAAAGGGTATTGAAATCGGACTACGATCAAACAAAGCACCCCACTTATTAGATATTGATGGTGACACATGTCACACAGCTAATAACTGTGCAAAAAAATTTGCTTCTTGTTTTGATAGATACTTAGAAGATTTGTTTGATGACATCTATTTTGATATGAAAAGCTGCAGTAAAAGAGAATTTTTTCAAAATCTGTGAATCCCTTGCCATTAAAAAACTTAAGCCCTTGAAGAGACCAGACCATAGGTGGGTGTACATTTTATGTGTTTTAGAAAGAATCAAAGATCTGTGGGATGCTCTTATTGCATTTTATTTTCACTACTTGGATAAAGCTGATAAAGGGGATTATTTTTCTTATGTTGAAACTGTATACAATAAAAGAAATATTTCTGCAGCTCAAAAAAAAATTGTTGAAGGGGTGTATTCTTGCTTGCATTTCCAACAACTCACAAAGGATGCTTTAGCTCGGATAAAAAGAATACTAAATGGTTATTTGTTATGCAAAACAAAACTTTATTGCATATGGCAGTATATTCAGCAGTATTACCAGAATTCAACACATATATTAAATTATTTGAAACAAAAAAAACCAATGCTTCATTTAATACATTCCAGTATTTATAAATTGATAGCAAAATTTTTCTCTTTTTTTATGAAGCCAGAAAATATAGAGTTCACATCTTATGATGATTTATTAAAGGTTGATGTCACAAATCCAGAATTCCATCTACCTAGCAAAGTAATATTTACTGGTGCAGAAGCTTCCACTCTCCTGAAGAAATTATCAAAAAATCATCCAATAGCAAAAGAATTCCAAATTTCTCTGATGAAAGCTTATACTAATACAGCACAGCATATGAAACAGAAATTACCCCTTAAAAATTCATATCTAATTAGTTTTACAGCATTAGATCCAGAGCTAAGAGGTAAAACCAGTACAATATTAGCTTTTGAAAAATTATCACCTTTTATGTCCCATATTTTTAGTGACAATGAAAAGTCAAAAGTAGAAGCTGAAATAAGGTTATACCAGAATGATATTTATATCACCAAAGAAATGCTCTACACATCTGATGAAAGTGGAAATCAAGTCAAGTGTACAATTGATAAATATTGGTCTAAAGTTTTTAATTTAAAAAATGATTTCACAAATGATTATAAGTATCCTACATTGGCTAAATTGGTCAAAGCCTGCCTTAGCTGCTTCCATGGCCCATTAGTGGAAAGTGCATTCAACTTAATGGATACACTTGTCACTGACTATAGAACCTCTCTTAAGATTGATTCCCTAGATGCAGTGCAGACTATTAAATATGATTTAATGGCTTCTAAAGAAACCTCATGTGAAAAATATGGCTCAAAAAATCCAATGACTGATCCAATTCACAAAGATCTCTTACTCAATATGAACAGAAGTTGGAAAACATATCAAGAGGACTTAAAAACATGTATTTCAGATGAGTCACCTATAAAAGTCTCTGAAAAACGTTCTACATTAGCAGAAAAGCAAACTGCTTCTACCTCTGCATGTGCAGTTCTCGAGGAAATTTCTTCAACTGTAAATGAGGAAAATAAAAGTCAACCTTCCTGCAATTATGAAGTTCACCACAAAAGAAAGACAAGCCCACAAACATCAGAAAATAAAAAAAAGCAGCAGAAATTAGATAATTTTTTTTAAAGAATTAATTCAGGTAATTTAAAATATTTACATAAAATGTAGTAGTTTATATGTTTAAAAATTCATGGTTATTAATTTTGCAAAAAAAGTAATTCATTGGACTTTTATAATTAGGTTATTCAATACTTCATAATTGTAATTTTTCATTTCTCCCCCCCCCCCTTCTCGAAACTCCAAAATGTCGGTAGTAAGACCGTAAAAGTTTCAGGGGATTTTTTGGGGTCCCACAAACACCCCTGACTTTTACTAACCAATGCTGATGTTGGATCTGATGATGTTGATTCATTTCCAACAAGCACTGCAATAGAATAAAATATTGGTATTTTCCAATTTAACTCCTTTCTTATATTTAATGTATTATTCATACTTTTAAATATTATGGAAACTATTTTTATTTTCAAATTTCTTGCCAATTAATGACATTTTTTAAGGAATGAAAGTAATCAATTTAATAAACATTAAGACAATAAAGTATTCAAATAGTAATTTTTCATTCAGCCTATTCAAATAGTAATTTCCATTCAGCCTATTTGGAACTAAGGGAAAAATCAACTATGGAACTTCATTTTTTGAAGCATGAAGCACTTTCTTTGAAGTATGTAGCAAATATATTAGAGGACCTTTGAATTACTGCTGTCGAAGAAATTTAAATTAAAAAGAATGTAATATACTTGCAAACAATATTTTATCTTTAAGTACCAAATTCTGAAAATAAAAATAAGAATTCCTTTTTTTTTTTTTTTTTTTTAATATTTACTGTTAATAAGAATCTTTTATGCATGGGTATTGTCATTTCGACTGATGCGGCGTGACTAGCCAAATTTAATATTCAAGCACACTAAGAAAATATACATGTTTCCCTATAGTTATCTCTTGGGATAGCAATGATGCTAATCTAGCCAATGTTGTATTATTCTGCAGAAAATATGTCCACTTCAAATTTCTTTAAACAGAATTTGAATTCTGAATACAGTTGTATGTTTTACATATTGAACAATATATGTCTCTATATGCACTTCTTTCTTTGACTATGTATTTTTTGGAACACTTTAGAAACAATATTATTTATGCAATTGCGTATTGTAATAAATGAAATTTATATGCGTATTGTAATTAATGAAATTATTTTTTTTAAAAATTCCATCGATTCAAAAACTGTCTTGATCAATATATTGTATGTTTAGGGCAAAATACCTTGGAAGTTGTTGTTAAGCACCCCTTCTGTCTTTTCTTCATCTTCATTAAATTCTTTTTTCTCCCACAAAAATTTATCAGAATAGCCATGTATAAAATTTTTACTTAGTAAAATATTTTCTTCTACTATTGGAAAAAGAAAATAAGACTGCTTCTCTCTCTCTCTATATATATATATTCATATATTTATATAATGTTGTCTTGTTGTTATTTTCATTTTGTACTCTTTGGATTACTTTTTTTTTTCTCCAATCCTAAATAAAATGCTTTCTTGAGAATGAATTGCAGCTTTATATCCACTTCTTTTATTCATATACATTTATAAATTTAGATGATATAATTCTTTGAAAATTTACTTTATTTCAGTTCAATAATTCAATTAATGTTATAAAAATTCTTACTCAGTAGAATGTTTTCTTTTACTAAGGCTAAAACAAATAAGAGCTACTCTTTTTGCTAGGAATGTTTGCATTTTTTTTTTGTCCCTATTTTTGAATATTTTAGAAATTTTAACTTTACTAATATTTCTCTATTTATTAATTAAATAGTTCCATTGAAAGTAAAATAAATGTTGAAATCTTCTTCCTTTATTTTTTTTTTATCAATATATATTTAAAAAAATAATCCATTTAAAAAATTTAGTTTTTTCATGCAGTTGCTTAATAATTCTATTCTTAATAATTCTATAATTTTATTTGAAAACTTCACATTTTAAATCTTTAATATTATTTGATAAAACATAATATTTTAAGCAGTAGTTTAGTAAGTATTGTGGAACTTTTAATAAAAATGAAACAAATTAAGTAAAAAAATTAGATTTATTGATTACAATTTCAAAAATGTCAATGATGTGTAAAAATATTTTGAATATTATATTATAAACTTTGAAAAAAAAACAATGCTGCCATCCAAAAAATGTAAACATTCTGGAATATAATTTTGAGCTTATAAATATATGACATTTTATGATTCTTTATCATATTACATACAAAAAATTTAACAGAACAAAATGCATTAAAAGCATTATAGACATCCATGAAATTATTTGACTTATCACATTTTTCATAAAAATCATATGTGTGTTCAAGAAATTTTGTGTGTATATTCTTGAACAACACAATTCGTTAGGTTTACAAACACCGCGATTAATGTCTTGATTACTAATTACGATTAATATCTTGATTTAAAAAAAATAATGATGATGGTGTGTTTATCTCGGGCAACACGTGAACTCAGTTATTAGAGAATAATATAGGTCAGTTCTTGTAGGTCTCTAGTTCATGGCAAAATTCATCAATGTATTGATTTATATCAGTTTTGTTGTTCTGAATGTCTCCATACATACGGCTTTCTTCAGGTCTCTTGAAATCTTCTTCTGGTATTTCTCCACTCTGTTCCAGATCACGGCAAAATTCTTGAATGTATTGATTTATGTCAGTTTCGTTTTTCTGAATGTTTGCATACAAATTACTGCGTTCTAGAGGTCCCTTGAAATCTTCTTCTGGTATTTCTGCAGGAAATTGTCCTTCCAAATCGCCGCGATTGAATGAATTTAACGATGTTGAAGAAAGTAAACTTCTCTTGTCGCTTTGTAGGATCCATTTACAATTGGGAACATACTCGTAGTTTCCTTTACTTGCGACCCGATGCTGTTGAAGTTCTCCTTGTTTGGTTAACTCATCTTCTGTTATTCTTTTGGAATTACGCGTATTTTCAGAAGTTGCCGGTCCTGCGACCCGCTCCTGCGTAGGTTTCTCCACATCTTTCATTTTCCTTTCTTTTTCAGCCTCGGCGAGCGCTTTCTTCAAATATTTTACCAAAAAGTATTTTTTACGTAAATCGCGACGATCCTTGTGTTTGTTATCATCTTTATATTTCTGCAATTTCTTTGCACTAATGTCTACTAGATTTTCATACATGGTGATATTAAGTTCAGATAACTGCACCAGCAAACAATATTGACACGAGGGATTCGATTTTCGCTCTCAATCGTGTGTTTTTGTTTTCTTCCCATTCCTCTTTTAATTGTTTTCTTCACTTCATTTCTAGTTGACTCGTTTTTGTTCAAATCGGAAAAAAAATTCGAATTGCTAAGAGCATGACTGATTCAAAATTACTATCACCAAAATGCAACTTTTAATTGAAATCTAAGTTTAAATTTTAAAAAATTGATTATTAAATAATATTTAGATTAGACTAAAAATTATGATATTGTCGTCACCAAGCTCTTCGAACAGCCGCCGTCGCCGCTTAAATTTCAGACTTTTTTTTTAAATAAAAAAAAAAATCAGTTTTGAATGAAACTATCAATATTTAAAATAACTTCAAAAAAATAATTTCCATATATATATAATTATAATTTTGTGTTTGTGTTGTATTAAGGTTGACGGTCTAATTAATTATGTTCAATAAAATCAGCTTAAAGTTTTGTTTGCTCGAATACCAGATATATAAAATTAAAGTGTTGCAGTCGTCTTAAAACCTGAAGAAATTATTGGCGAATCTTCCGGTTTGTCTAACTATTCGAGTCCGAAAAAGACGTTATTGGAGATATGCCTTGCCTGTTATTTGTTTCCGAACTAGATCGTTGAAAATCTCTTTTGGCTACAAAGATATAATTTAGAATGCTCTCCCTCCTCTCTTTTTACACAGTTTATCAAATTTGTATATTTCTATAAAATTTTGGATGAAATTCATATAGAAACTGTGTTCTGTGTGAATGGAAGAAAATAATGTCTAAACGAACAAGACTTTTACGTATGCTCAGTGTTAGCGACTTTGTCACCTTCGCGCAAAAATGTATAGATGCTGGGCAGGAATGTCACATGCGCTCCGATTTTCATTTTCGCACATTAGATTTGTGTACTTCATAGTATAGTAATGAAAACCGACTATACTATAAAGCACACAATACTCTTTTATTAACTGCATTCTTCTGGCAAACACTAACAGCGAAAGGGTGATCTTTAGCCTAAATTTAGATTTTTTTTTTCTTCTGAATTTAACATCCGATTAATCGGTGGCACAGGTATCAGAAAAATTGAATGTGTATTTCGGACGTTTTTCTCTTTCCCACTGAAATGAAACCAGAATATGATACAGAACTTTTACCAGCAAGATGATCCACTCATTTGTGGTGACAATTATTTATTTGCTCCACATCTGTAGTAGATTTTCTTGAATGTCTTTGATTTAAGGAAAAAAAATGTTGACCATACAAAAACCTTTTAATTTGAATTATTTAAAAATGTTTGTATTTTGAAATTTGGTTTCATGTCTTATTTAGCACTTAAAAACTTGACTTATTGAAATATATGTTGTATTCATATAAATATGCAATTTCTAGAATTTGTATTGCAGCTGTTTAATTTAGGAGTGTATTTATTTATTATATAATTTACAACAATTTGATGTTGGGACTTTGTAAATTATTACGTTTTCAATAATTTAAGGTTAGAAATTTTTTTCTTATTTTATGCTGTTTCTGTGTTTTATAAATTGTGAAAATTTTGAACTAATCAATAATGATTTTCTTTTAAAAAATATTATTTGAAACTATTTTATCACTTTAGATGGTAGTCTTTAATTCATTCTGAATTCAAATACAATTACTTTACAAGAATTATTCTGTTCACTTTTTGTATGTTTATTTTTATTTATTTACTTGTAAATTTTAAATAATGAAGTAGAATTTGTATTCCTAAGGGCCTTTTGAAGTTTAATCTTTTTATAAAATATTTATATATATTAGTTTTGTAATGAAGAAAAAAAAATTATCTCTTTCTTTCTCTATGCTATGCAAAGCCATGTCTATTAAAAACATATCCAGAGCATTCTATTACTAATGACTCTTCATTGACTCAAAAATAAACATTACTTAAAAGATATTTCTCAAAAAAGTACAGTTCAAAAATCGGCTTGATGTCTGTATTATTCAAAATTTGTGATTGTAATTACCTGTTTTGTATATTAAAGATTTGCCGATGTATCATTTTTTTGATGAGCGGCTCCTGAGAAAATGGGGAGGGGGGAAGAATCAAATGAGTAATAAAAGAAAGTGAAGGTGAACCTTTTATTTGATTGATGTTAGGGAGGATACAAAAATCGGTTGTTAATTGCTTATTTTTCTTCTCTTGTTTCATTCAGCTGAAGAATTCAGGAATTTTTATGCTTTGAAAAACTATTCATTGTTGAGCCATATTGTCTGCCTCTCCTACCTTTTGATTTTTTTAAAAAATTTCTTGAGTTTCTTTTCCCATGCTCAGATTTAACTCGAGAAAACTAGTAACATGCATCCTATTGCTTAATTAGAAGTACATATATATGAATGGGGATTCCAGTTAGGGTTATTATCATGGGGAAGATTTTTTTCGCATTTGGGAATAGAAGATGGCACAGAAGATTTTAAGAAATTTAACGTAAGATTTTAGTAATTTTACTATTTACTATAAGAAATCAAAGATTTTGCAAAAAGTTTCTTAAACTCTTCCAACTCACACGTAATCAAAACATTTGATTTTTCAACTAATCTTTTAAATGAATATTTAATAAATGTTTTATAGCTAAAAAATATTTAAAATCCAAACTTTAAAAATAAAGTTTGAATTTTGATTTTTTTTTTTTTTTTTTTTTTTTAAATTCAGATTCAGTGGAACTTCTAAAAAAATGACAGTAAAATTAATGTGTCTTAGTTACTCTATATTAAGAATATAAGTTATGGATGTATGGTTATGTTTCCTCTATAAGTGAAACAAAGACAAACTTTAATTTTTTATTTAAATGTCTTATTTCAAATAAAAATATTAGTAATTAGTTTTAAAATACTCTAAATGCAACCAAAAACTTAAAGAAGCTTGCCATTTATGTACAAATTTTCTTAGAAAAAACACTTTAAATGTTTTTAAACAATTGCAACATTTTGAGCAATTATATTTTGTTATACTACATTTTCAGGAATTATGTGAGTGTGTATCCAGGGAAATATGACCAGCATTTTTTGGTGAGCTACTCCTAACAAAATGAAACGAAAATACAATCAAATGAGAAATCAAAAGAGTGAAGGCGAACCTTTTATTTGATTGGTTGGAGGGAGATACAAGAATCAATTGGTTAATTGCTTGTTTTTCTTCTCCTCATGTGTCACTCAGATGAGCTCAATTCATGAATTTTTAGGCTTTTAAGAACTATTCATTGTGCAGCCACACTGTCTGTCTCTCCTATCTATTGATTTTCTTTTTCTGTGTTGAATTTCTCTGCCCATGCTCGTATTTAACTCGAGAAAACTATATGCATGCATCCTATTGCTTAATTAGAATTAGAGATGTATGAATGTTGATTCTAGTTACGATTATTATCATGGAGAAGATTTTTTCGCATTTGGGAATAGAAGATGTCACAGAAGATTTTAAGAAATTTAACAAAAGATTTTAGTAATTTTACTATTTACTATAAGAATTCAAAGATTTTACAAATAGTTTCTTAAGCACTTCCAACAGACACGAAATTAAAACGTTTGATTTTTTCAACTAATCTTTTAAATGAATTTTTAAAAATTGGGTTTGAATTTTGATTTTTTTAAAAAGTACTTTCAGATTCAGTGGAACTTTAAAAAAAATGGCAGTAATATTAATAAAGTCTTAGTTACTATATTAAGAATATAAGTTATAGAAACAAGGTTATGTTTCCTCTATTTTGTTGAAGTAAAACCAAAGCAAGCCTTAATTTTTTTTTTATTTAAATGTCTTATTTGAAAGAAAAAAAATATTAGTAATTAGTTTTAAAATACTATAAATGCAAGTACGAAATTTTCTTAGAAAAAACATTTGAAATATTTTTTTAAAATTTGCAACATTTTGGGCAATTATGCTGGTTTATATTCAGCAAACTATAAATCGCCATATTACTTGAAATGGCTTTTTTTATGTGTATATTTTCTCTTGGTATGTATTTTATTTATGAATTTTTTTAATTAAAGGATGAACCAATTAAAAAAAATCTGGATCATATTTTAATTTGAAGTGTTTGTCTGAAGAAATATAAAAATAAAAGTTCTAGCTATTATTTTTCTTTTATTCACATCACATTGCTCCTATTAGTTCACAGCTTTTTAACTCTTTTCATAAATATCACAGTAATGTGTGATATTTGAATTCTGTTCATCTTCGCCTTCCTCAATCATATTTACATTTGGTGAATTAATACTAAATCAAATTTATGAACGATTAGCACGTTTTTGAAAAAAAATGGACGTATTATAAACCCAACTCAAATACCAATCACATTTGACAGAATACACGATGGAAATTTCCCTTCCCCTGTGTTTGCGCAGAATGTTCACAAGAATATCTTCTATTAGAGCGGCCTGGCGAATATTATCACTAAAAATTTTCTAAGCCTTTTAACATTGTATTGTATGATCGTTCCCTGGCTATCCACGGCTATCAATGGGAACGGAGGATTACTGTGCTCTAGTACCTTGGCAAGGAGGTTCGTGGGAGCACCGCCATCTATTGGTGGCTGCAGAAAACTCGTAGAGAAAAGGCGGAGTGCTAGCTGAAGATCCATTTCTCCTGGTGAAGTGGTGTGGAGCGGAGGTCACGTGTGGAGGCTGGGGCAGAAGAGTAAATCAATCGGTGAGCTTCCGGAAGCGTTTAAAAAAACCACTGGTGTGGCAAGATTAAAGACTCTCCCCCCCCCCCGCTCAGATTTTTTCTTTTTTGAATTGGCAAAATTTGATTTTATTTCTCGAGTCAGTGGTTTTTTCCCCAAATATTTATTGAGTTGAAGTAATTTAGTTATTAATGGGAAAACGTCTTGTCCTAACGAAATCATCAAAACTATTTTTGTTGCTCGAAGAAAATGTTGATTCTGCTTCTTCTGAGCATAATACTTGTATTTGTCAAAATCGACGTTTTACTCAGATTCAAATATTAGTTATTCATGGTAGATGAGCAGATAGTTCATATTACTTTTTAAATATGTATCGATGCTTTTGAGTGCCATAGTATATTAAATCACTTATTCATTTAGCCGCTTAATTAGCCAGGAAACGAAGGTAATGTTAAAAACACAGAAATAATGAGGGTTATTGTTATTATAAATAGTATACTTTGACATACTGACTAATCAGAACGACTCCAAATAAAAGGAATTTTCATTTTATCTAATAATAATGTCCCTGATTTTTTTCAATAAGAATAATTAGAAATTAATGGTGGTAATATCCCTTCAGTAAAATGTGGCAATGTCTGCATTTTACAGCTTACCATATTCCGTTAAAAAAAAAAAAAAAAAAAACCTAATGATTTTTAAATTTTACCTTTACTGCTGATTTACAAAACGTCAGCTTCTTTCATTCTTCATTAAAAAAAAAAAGTGAAAAGAAAACGAATTGAGTAGTTTTAATGAAACGGAAATTTCAATATGAAATTTTATGTCTTGAAAAGCTAATTCTGTATATGAATAATATGAATGTTTATTCTTATACTTTATAAATTGATTCTTTATTTTATAATGGAGATATATTTACAATATCTTGTCCTACCTGATATATCAATTAAAGTTTGTTAAATAAGATTGTTCTGTAATCCAATATATTGTTTTATCGTACTTTTATTATTTTCGAAAATTTAAATTATTTCTCTGGGCTATTATTCTAGCGCTTTGTTTCATACTTTTTTTAAAATTTATAGTCATTATAAGTAAATATTTATAAATAATCGGATATTTAATACTGTTATAATTCTCATCACAATATATATATTAGATATTTTTAAGCCACATTTTCTATGTAGTTTTGAAGTTAATCAGTCTTATTGAGTTCTGCTTGCTTTCATATAGTTTATTTCTAGTATTAGAGAGTATTCTTCCTTTATACCTATTGCACTTTTCACTACGTCTGAGATGGCAACGAGTGACAAAATTGGAAAGTTTTTGTGCTGAGTACGAAGATTAATCACCGATTAATTAACTTAATTTATTGCTATTTTGAAAGGAAAAAAAAATGTTTACTTTGATGAATAAAAATATTTATCTAATTTCACTACAAGACATAAAGTATTACATACATACATAACATTTTACCTCAAAGCAACTTTTTATATAATTAAGTAATGATATTAGTGCATGTATACTACAGACGTACTGATACTTTTATTTCGTGCAAATTCTGATTTTTCCACTCCAAACAAAAACAAAAAAAAAGTTTGAGGTTTAAATGTAAAAGTGTATTGTACTACCTTTGGACATGCTGGAAGTACGATATTTCTTATTTAAAAAAAACTAATGATATGTCATCCTAAAACGTTTTCGCAGAATCTAAGGAAGATGGCATTTATGGTGCGCCATCTCTATTTGACCTTTGATTATAAGGCCTACAGCATTTTTCTATTTGTAACCATCGTAATGGTAGGAATTAAATATTTTTTTGGAAGCCGGGACTAAATTTCCTCTTTTCATTTCTCTTTGGATTGGAAGTTTATTTTTGTGTCAAAGATTAATTAAAATATTTCTGAGTTGTATGTATACTTCAAACTATAATCTGATATACGATTTTGCGGATATACGATTACACAATTTAATCTTTAGGTTATTTTTTGTTTAAGTTTCTTCTTTTACGAAATTATTCTTCGACTATTAGATTACTTTACAAGACCGTTCTTCAGTTATTTAAGCTCCTTATCAATCATATCCGACAAACCCCTTAAAAACTTGTAATGTTCCTCTTTGATAAGCACGAAACTCGCGTAACCATTACTATTATTACAATGACAAAAGTAATGGTATGATTATCATGATCTTCCATGCTCACGGCAAGTTTTGAATGCATTAGTTTGACAGAAATATATTTGGACCACTTAAATTTTATTGCAATCAACTGGACAATGAACAACTGCATAACACCAAATAATAGTAATAATTATGTTACCATACATGATGTGGCTAAGCTGCCCCCATATAATATTAATGTTAGAGGTTTTCAATGTTATATAAGTATACTTTACTGATAATGAGTATCTGATTTTATTTGTAATTGACACGTCGATCATTGATTCAGATCTTACACACTCTGCAGCTTCGTCAGTCTACATATATCACTGTCCTTTACAGTTATATCCCCAGAAAATAGGAGACTTTTCTCTAAGGCTCAGTGAAGAATAAGAATAAGAGAAAACCAGCAGTAAAATCAAAGATTATAACATAGAGTTCTGAAAAATAGCCTTACAAGTATTCAAATCAGTCATATAATAAATTAGCTATAAAAACAAAATTACACACACACACACACACAAAAAAAAATAGAAAAATATCCAAAAGAAGTTTTTTTAAACTACGAAATTCGGTAAATATTTTTTCCCTTTAATAAATAGTAGCGTTGTGAATATATTTTGAAAGGAACTGGCCTTTTAAAAAAAGCTACAAAATCTTGTAAATAGCTTATTTTTATGCATAAACACTTGAGATTTTATCAAAAGTAACAATCATATCATTTTATGTGAATAAATTTCCTTTTCTAGTTTATCTTTATTTTTATAATAAGTTCAGTTCAAAGATACAAAACTATGCTTACTGATCATCATGAAAGGTTTTCTAAAAATAATGAAAATTATAAAAATCGATTTTCTGGTCTTTTAAAATATGTAATAAATGCATAACTGAGTAGAGTTAAAGTCAGCATTCAAAACAGAACATACATATGTTGAGAATAAAAAATTAATTTTCAAAGTCGAAGTATAATAGTCTCCTTTACCAAAATTCTTTGGCTAATAATGCAGGAACATTCTGATTCTTGCTATTTTTTATACGAAAAACCACCATGTTCTAATACAACACATGCAACAACTATAGTAGAAACATCTATCGGTTTGAATTGTCACAAATTTCCATTTGTCTTTAAAAATGCTTGTATGTGATAGCATTGTAAAAAGTATATTATGTAGAAGATGATTCTTCAGAAGTTGAATTTTTTAAAATTATATCTTAAATTAACAAGAATTCAGGATAAAAAGTAAAGAAATGGGACCGTCTCGGCTATTCTGGAAAGTCTGTTCATTTAATTTATAAGCTCAATTGTAACTCTAGTTATTTGCTATCTTTCATAGGATGTCATAATTCAAATTTTGGGCTGCGAGTTTAAAAAAGATCTTCAATATTTTTGAAATTAATTTTTTTTCAATCTTTTATTATTTTCCCTTTCATACAAGATATCTCACGCAGTGTTGAACAATATGCGCAATGGTTTAACTTCGGAAAGGCAAAGGGTGTAGGGACGTCCAGGTCGCAAATCTTAGGAGATGCCTTGGGCAGAATATTAATGCATTTTATTTACTAGTTAAAGTTAAAAATAATGAGGAGGGCAAAAAATTGTCACTGTGCTCCGGGAGTCACCGTCCTTTGCTACACCACTGAACATATTTTACATATGAATAATACTCACAATTCTCAGAAAAAAAGTAAAAAATTTTTAATTTTGCATAAATTGCGCATTTAACGCAACGCATTAACAGCTGCGATTTGCTAAAGAAACGTAATGAAAATTATCCATTTTTAAAACGACTGATAACTGGCGATGAAAATTGGATTGTTTACAACAATATCAAGCGGAAAAGATCGTGGAGCAGGCCAGATGAACCAACTCAAACAACATCAAAAGCTGATATTCATCAAAAGAAGGTTTTGTTATCAGTTTGGTGGGATTACAAAGGAATTGTCTACTTTGAACTCTTACCACCCAACTTTGAACTCTACCGATCAATTCTGATGTCTACATTGAACAACTAACGAAATTAAACAATGCAGTTGAAGAAAAGCGGCCCGAATTGACAAATCGAAAAGGTGTTGTATTCCATCATGACAATGCAAGGCCACACACATCTTTGGTCACTCGGCAAAAATTATTGGAGCTTGGTTGGGATGTTTTGCCACATCCACCGTATAGTCCAGACCTTGCACCATCTGATTACTTTTTGTTTCAACCTTTACAAAACTCTTTGAATGGTAAAAATTTAAATAATAATGATGATGATGTCAAATCGTACCTGATTCAGTTTTTTGCTAATAAAAACCAGAAGTTTTATGAACGTGGGATTATGATGCTGCCTGAAAGATGGCAAAAGGTCATTGATCAAAATGGGCAATACATTACAGAATAAAGTTATTTAGTTCCATGAAAAAATTGTCTTTGATTTTCTAAAAAAAATCCGCAATTACTTAGTTGCCAACCCAATATATATATAAAAAATATGAAAATAATAAAAAGGATTTGAAAATTTTTACAAAAAAATGAATCAATATTTCACAATATATATGATATGGTCATCTATATTTAACAAAGAAATTAGTAAACTGACTGCAAACCTTTCTCTCTGACATTCAGCATACGTCAAGACCAGATAATAAACGTCACAATCAATCAGTGGGTAAAGGGAGGGTTTATAATGTATTCCTCCGCGAATGGGAGGGGTTAAAGGAGCATTGGGGGGGGGAGTGTAAATTATTTTTCCAATTTTAGGTCTAAAATACTATTTTTTACACATTTTTAAAAAAAATTTAAATATGCATCGGAAAGAAGATACCAAAACTGATGCTTTTATCTTGCTATTTTTATTTTATTTACGATAAAAAATTTTTATAGAATTGTTTAAATGTGCGAAGTTGAAGTTTTGCGACTTTTAATAAATATTTAAAAATACTTTGAGAAGCCTGAGAAAAAATTCCTTTGGTAGAACCCTGTGTTTTTATTCCTTCTACCGATTGCAGCTGACTTCATGAAAAAGAAACAGCAATAGCAAACTTAAAATATTTCTCCATAAGATAACATTACGTTTGAAAATTGTAGGTGGCGTGTATACGGCACCCTTAATGTAGAAAATAAGAAATGAACATATTTGTAATACATATTGATTTGGCCTTCGATAGCTCAGTTTTTAGAAAATTCACATAAAAATGAAACACAAACTCTTGGACTGTATCTCTGTTCCTTTATTCTCAACACACCCTCTCTCGGAATTCACACATACACTCAAAAGGTTATATGATTTCACCACTTGGTGGCGCTACAAAGTTAGTAGGCGGAGAGTTCTGCTGACTTATTGGCGCCAACATTCCGCCCCCCTTGAAATATCATTTCAAAATCTCAACATTACAGAAATAAAAATTTTACACATTATTTAATTAGGCAATGCAAAATTTCAACAATTATCTTGAACAAGATACAAAAAATATTACACTTTTAAAATAAATTTGAATATTATATACAAAACATTTCTGAAAAGAAAATATATGCGATAATTCAATATATACTATGAGCAACTTAAATATACATTATATCATTTTAAATACTAAGTACAATAATTACACTAGATATACATTGATTTTATTCACATGGTAATAAACAAATCTTTGAAATTGCTCTTTTCGTGACTCCTTGTGGAGTTTTTATAAGTAATATTATGACTTTGCCGTCTGATCCATAAATTAAATCTTGTATTCTTCCCATTGTCCACTGGCAAGGGGGAAGATTATCATCTTTTAAAAGAACCATAGAATCCTTTAAAATGTTTTGTTTCTCAAACTGCCATTTGTGTCTGGCTTGCAAATTATTTAAGTATTCTAATTTCCATTTTTTCCGAATTGTTTGGAGCTGAGATGAAAGGTTATCTTTTCTCTCTGAATAATCTGGATCAGGAATACTATTTATGGGACAGCCGATTAAAAAATGGCCTGGGGTCAAAATTTCAAAATTGTTTGGATCGGATGACAAAGGTGTCAGTGGGCGACTGTTTAGAATACCTTCAATTTGAATAACAATAATCAAAAACTGTTCCATTGTTTAACGCACATTACCAACGACTCTCTTTAAATGGTGTTTGAAAGATTTAACACCCGCCTCCTATAAACCACTGAAGTTAGGTGACCTTGGTGGAATAAATGTCCATGTCACTTCTTCAGTCGTTAAGTAATTAGCTAGTGGCTCTGGGGGTCTACCAATCATATTTTGCAAACGTTTCAAATCTGAATTGGCTCCTTTGAAATTGGTTGCATTATCAGAACAGATAGAGGAACTAACACCTCTTCTGCTAAAAAAGCGCTTTAAAGTGGCAATCATTGCCTCTGCAGTTAGTGACTATTTCCAAGTGGATTGCCTTAGTAGCAAAGCAAATGAAAACAGCCACATAACATTTTTGATAATTGCCTTTCCTCTGACCCTTGTATTTAATATAGAAAGGTCCACAAAAGTCTATCCCAACATGAGGAAAATCATAACTAGGTTTAACTCTATTGGTTGGGAGATTTCCCATAATTTGGGTTACAGTTCTAGGTTTAGTTTTAGCACAAATGACACAATCATGAATAATTTTTCTGGCTGTATTTCTACCAGATAATGGCCAATATTCCCGTCTTACCAAATACAACAATGTTTGTGCACCAACATGTAAATATTTAAGATGAAATTATTGCATAACTAACAAAGTGA
Organism: Argiope bruennichi; assembly: GCF_947563725.1. Classification (NCBI taxonomy): domain Eukaryota; kingdom Metazoa; phylum Arthropoda; class Arachnida; order Araneae; family Araneidae; genus Argiope; species Argiope bruennichi. The sequence continues at coordinate 109,398,354 of NC_079162.1, forward strand.
ATTTGTGATTCTTTGGAAGTAATATGGGAAACTTTTTATCATATGACAAATCAGAATTACTTAATCTTCCTCCAACTCGTAAGACACCATTTGGGTCTAGAAATGGGTTCAAGCAATTTACCCAACTCTTGTTAACATTTTCACCTTTTTCGAGGGCTTTTATTTCACAATTAAAGACAGCTTCCTGGACAAGTTTGACTAAAGTTATTTGGCCAGCTGCAGTTCCTTGGTGGTTAAAGGACCTGACATTTTGCTCGAGTTTCTCAAATTATTAATAAATCTGAAAATAAAGATTTTAATTATTTTATAAAACTTATTTGACACACTAAGTATATTATCTAAAAATGATGAGTCCACAGCTGAAATTAAACAGCAATTAGTCGAATTTTTGAGTTCTGCTAAATAAAGTTTCTCAGAAGAAACTTCCCTGTTCTGCACAGAACTGTCCAATGGATCTTGGATGTCGTCGCAATCACCAGGAAAGTTCACAACCAGTTCTTGGAGAAAGGTTTGACCAAATCACCATAAGTCACTTTGTTGCATTCTCGTTGGATCAAGTCCCCTTGAAATGAAGTCAGCGGGATTTCATTCGGGAGGAACGTGATGCCACCGACTCATTTCTGTGGATTCTTGAATAATAGCCACTCTGTTTGCCTTCGTAATCACTGGCCCAAGTGGATCAAAAAGTCGGGCGATAATGGATAAGACCGACCTTTTGGTAGGATGGGCATTATGCTGTAAATCTACTTTAAAGGTAAAACAGTCAGTTTTAGCCTTCCAGGCAATCCCTAAAGTCTTGATTTCATCCGTAGATGCGAACTCGTACTCTTTCTCCATAGCAGGAATAAGCTCGGAAGTATTTCCACACCACTTGTGTAATGACATCTGGGCAGTTTGTAGAATGCCAACAAGTTCATGTTGCAAAGTTTTTGTCTCTTCCAATGTACTCGCTCCACTTAAAGCGTCGTCCATATAAAAGTCATGACACAAGACTGATGCAGCACTTGGAAAGTTTTTTCCCTCGCCAATGGAAATTTGTTTAAGTATTCTCATGGCTAGATATGGAGCACTAACCGTTCCGTAGGTAACCGTATTTAGCTGATATGTTTTAACGGGCTCATTAGCTCCTTTCCATAAAATTCTTTGTAGATTTCCTTGACTCTCATCTATATTAATCATACGATACATCTGACGAATATCTGCAGTAAATGCAAATATATGCTTTCTGAATCTAATTAGCAATGTAAATAGATCGTCTTGAATCACTCCGCCGTTATACTGAATTGAGTTGAGCGATTTTCCACTACTAGTCAAGGTGGACGCATTAAACACGGTACGTAGTTTAGTTGTCGTTTTTTGAGGCCTATAGATGCCATGATGAGGCATATAATATGTCACTTCAGGTTCAACACTTTCATCTTGTATCTCGCTCATGTGGCCTAACTCCTCATACTCCTTCAGAAAATCAGAATACAGTTTCAGATATTTTTGGTCTCTTAGACAGGCGAGTCCACAGCGATTCTAGTCGTTTTAGAGCAATATCCCTTGAATTCCCTAGACACGACCAGTGCTCTTTAAATGGCATCGCCACAGTATATTTTCCTGTCTCATTTCTTCTATGTGTTCGCGCATAATGCTCCTCACAAATAGCATTCTCTTTACTTTTAGGTAATTCATTACCCATTTCCTCAATCTCCCAAAATTTTCTCAAGTTTGAATTTAATTCTTCTGCTCCACATATTAAACCGCAATAGTTAGAATTTAATTTAACTGAACTCAAAAAGCTACCTCCTACAATATACCCAAATACAGAGTCCTGTAACGTCAAATTCTCATTTTTAGCATTTAATTTTCCCGGCTTTATTATTTCATAAAAGTATTCAGCGCCAATTAAAATATCTATTTTGCCCGGAATATTAAAATTAGGGTCCGCAAGGTCAATTGATTCTGGAATATATACATGCATATCTATCACCTTATTCGGTATTAAATCTGTTATTTTTGATTCCACTAACATCGAAATATTTCTTTCGAAACTTTTATTTTTATTAGTTGCTTTGCTGTAACTCTACGATTAACTACCAGCGTGGCGTTATTAATACAGGAAATAGATTTATTTATTTTTTCACTTTGGAGTTCTAGCCTCTGCATACAGTTCTGACTCATGAGGCAGCACTGTGAGCCGTTATCCAAAAGGCACCTTACTTCCTGCCATTGCCAACATCTATCTTTTATTAAACTTCTTACAGTAGACAAAATTACATTTTTATTTACGATTAGATTTGTTGCAACGAAAGAAGGATTCCACTCACTGGAGGAAACCTAACCTTTTTCCGAATTTTTCCCCTCCGATTGCGAATTATTTATGACTTCAGCGGTTTTTATATTCGAAGACGAAAGATTTTTTGCTTCTTTTGAGAAGTGTATTCATTTATTGTGAGCTTTGCCACAGAAACAATTTCTAAACGAACACTTTTTAACACTGCAATTAGGCAATAAACATTTGAAGCAGACATTTTTATTTTTTACTACCTCTACGCGTTCAAGAACCGAAAGTCTCTTAAATTGAGGACAAGCATACAAAGGATGATTCTCGCTCTTTAGACATAAATCGCAATTTTTATTTTTCATCTCATTGAAAAATACTTTTGATGCTGGTTTAAATTTATTACTATAATTTTGCCCTCTTCTCGTCTCATTAATGGTTTTACCTTTGGAAGCAAAATACAGATCGCATTCTTTTCCTAACTCGAGAGGTGTAAACCACTTTTGATTTTGTCTAATATTAATATGAGTTGTTGTTTCTTTATCCAGCGTTTGGAATAATTTATCCGAAATTATCAATTGTTTTAGGGTCTCAAAATCTGTAACACCCCTTAATTTTAAATAATATTCAAAACTCGTCATTAAGCGTGACGCGAATTGCACATGAGTTTCGTTATCTCTAGAAGCATATCTAAAATTCTCTAAAACCGCTTGCGCTGTTTGCTCGAATTCTCTCAGTACAATTGATTTAATTTCTTCATAATTATTTAAGTCTTTCTCAGCAATATAAGTTAGGATATTAGAAGCCCTTTCTCCTAATAAATTTAATAAAATCTCTGCTTTAAAATTCTCAGGAACCTTTTTAGTACTAAGTGCTCTCTCTAATGAAGTAAAAAAGAAACCCCAATCCTGAGCTTTGCTCGGTGGTTTAATACACAATATTCTCACAGACTTTAATAAGCTATCCAGAGACTCTTCTGGTTCGGTTTTACACTCTACATTAACAGAAGTCTGAGTACTATTTTCATTAGCCCTTAATTGCGCTAATTGTAATTCTATTTTAGCTCTCTCTTATCTAAGACGCTCTAGTTCTATTTCACTATCCTGATCGGATTTTTGGTTTCTATTCCCTATTACTCGATCTACAGCATCTTTAACAACTTCGTTGTCATTTTTGAACACATGACCCTCCTCAATTAAACGCTTTATTTCATTCTTTTTCATGCCTTCCGCAACAACCAAACCTATCTCCTCGGCAACGAGTTTTAATTCATTTTTCTTTAATTTTGCTAAACCCGCCAATTTAAATATATAATTCAAAACAATTCAAGAGAATAATATTATCACAATTTTATTCTAAACTCATTAAAAAAAATTAACTTCGTCTCGGGAAATTAATTATAACTCATCAAAAACAAAATTAATTTCATCTCGGGAAATTAATTATAACTCATAAAAAACAAAATTAACTTCATCTCGGGAAATCAATTAGTTAATAACTCAAAGGATAATACTGCCCATACCTCTTTGCTGGGACTGCTGTCACTAAGACCAGTTATCCACAACAGAATTCTCATTCTTGGTATTTTCGCACCAATTTCGTCATCATCGACGATATCTCCTCTAATAATTCACACATTTCAAATAATGAATCACTATACAATCGATGCATAGACGTCTCCGGCTCGACGGACCATGATTTGGCCTTCAATAGCTCAGTTTTTAGAAAACTCAATCACATAAAAATGAAACACAAACTCTTGGACTGTATCTCTGTTCCTTTATTCTCAACACTCCCAACACACTCTCTCTTGGAATTCACACATACACTCAAAAGGTTATATGATTTCACCACTTGGTGGCGCTACAAAATTAGTAGGCGGAGAGTTCTGCTGACTTATTGGCGCCAACATATATCATTGAAGCAAATGTAACGTATATGCGACTGAAAGAAAAATTATTCTGTATTATAATTAAAATTCTATTTGCCATTTATAAAATTCTGATCTATTATTATTTTCAATGCTGATAATATTTGCAGAAAGAAGTTAATACTATGATGGCGGCTCTATATGATGTTCAAATTAAAACTAAGTTTATTCATAACTATATTGTGAATAATAAATTAATTCTTCTGGCGTCGTCCAACCTTCTGTCAACGTATTGAGGCTTAGGAAAATGAAAATTTTCTTTTTGGACGGTGCTACTTTATGGAATGACCTTTCCGGAGACCAGAATTTAGAGGTGTTTGAAATCAATCTCAACACTAATTTGCCCTCCATCACAAAAACATCAAAATTCATGAACGGAAAGGATTACTGGAAATTTATATACAACATCTCTGGAGCTCCAAAATAAATTCAATCGAGGACATAGATGAGGCCATCCATGAATTCAGTTGCATCATAAATTTCTTCAAAACTTTAAAGACATCGAAGACAACGATAATAGTTGTTGGAGAAGGACAAAGGCAAAGATATTGCCCAAATGTTAAATGTTTGTACGAAATAAATAGAAAACTTATCCCGAAGAAATGTTCTCCAATCTACCTATCCTGGACACAAATGGCAATAAATATCCTCAGATCAACAAGACTAATGCCTTTAGGCACAATATGGAATGTTCTTTCCAAAACCAGTCTAGAGCATTACTGAAATCACCATGCACACAAAGTTAACAGAAATATAAGTAACTATTTCTTGAAGTTAAATAAAATTCTTCCTCTAAGCTAGTTTCAATCCAACAACAAAAAAAAAAAAAAAAAAAATGTGGATGAATTTTAAATAAGGCACTCACAATACAGTTACTCATTTTACAAAATTTTTCAGTATTTCCGTACATCTGGAAAATAACTCGTGTACTAATGTGTCCGAATTATAAAGTAAAAATTAATTCTAGGAAATAATTTAATTCTAGAAAATAGCATCTCTAGGTGTGGGTAGAATTTTACTTGTTGCAACTCAAATTTGTTTTTTCTCTCCTTTTGTCTCTTCTAAGATTGAAGTACTTTTATCAACATACAGTATCTTTATTTAGATATATCAGCTTCTGTTTATAATATCAAATGAAGGTTCCTTTGCCACTCAACTTGTTATTTCAAATATTAACTTTTAGGATTAGGTAAGAATTTTATACAATCACTACATCGCAAATGAAATTTTAATTTATGAAGGATTTATCTAGAAAAGTAAAAATATGTGGCTATTAAATCTTTTATAGTAAAGTTATAAAAATGTGCACTTTTAATACCATATTCCGAAAGTTGGATTAATGTTTCCTAATGTGAAAAATCCAAACGAAAATCTTTCATATTAAGGGGGGGGGGGAACCCTACAGCAAATCATTATTTTGGATGCAGTTTCAATCTGTTATTGCAAAATGTTTTCTCTTTGATTCTATTTAACAGAAATATTGTAATTGCTATCACAAAATCATCGTTGTCTGATGTTACCTTCAATAGAATCAGATTAATATTATCCTGTAGCACAGCGCAATTCCAATCCGTAACCTTTGGTTTAATTATTCAATAATATATATCTTTTAAAGTACTTAACTTTGTTATATGTTCAAATGAACAAAATATTTCTGAAATGTATTTTCTTAGGTTATTTATATATTTGGAATTGAAATTATAAGTTTTTTTGTTTTTTTTTATAGGCATAACTACAATTTTTTGTTAGTATAATGAATCGACTTTTCCGAGGGAAAAAAATCTACATTGTGAAAAAATGAAATGATTTTCTTACTGCGATATGCTAAAATTCTAAATCATTTCATAAATAAGAGCTGAAATAACATAAGATATCGCTTAATACTTGTTTTAAATTGTAGTTTTAGCAGGTATACTTTAATCGATAAGCTTTAATGTATTTAAGTTTTAACTGCAAAAATGATGAATTTTCTCTTAATAACTTCTTACGTTATAAACTAAATGGCAAGTGTGCATAGCAACATGCATACTACATCATTATAGCTATATATATATATAGCGCTATATATATTAAATAAAATAGAGAATTCTGAAGACACATTTCCTAATTTAAAACAACTGTGTTAATTTTATGAAATATTAGGATAACTCCTTTCATTAAGTATCAGTCGTATTTATCAAAACCAATAAAATTATTTTTTGTACTAGTATTTTAAAAATTAAATACGGTATCATTCTTCACATTTACTTGAGTATTTATAGATTTGTTTATTTTTTTCTTAGCAATATTTTTCAAATTGTCACATACTCGGAATTTTTCACTTTTCTGTGAAAACTGAAATACAATTTTCGACTAAACTAACTAAATCTTCAAATAAACTAAATCATTACTTTGTCTCGGAGGTCCCTGCTACACTCATTCATGATAGTATTCAATTTTTCATCAAGATCCTCTAAAATCAAATCCTCAGTATAGAAAAATTATGTACCTTGCGGAAAATTGCAATTAACATTGATAAAATCAAACTACCCTGCTCACAAAACGACATTCCAGCAAAATCCTCTCATATTTATCGAGAAAGAAGAAAATGAGTTAATGATGTTAAGTACTTCGAAGATGCCTCTTCTTAACATCTCTTCTGTGTATAATCACGCAGTTGCAATGATAGTACCAACTTTATGCTTCCAAAGTGTAATCATCACATATACAATAATATTACAGAATAATCGCCATCTGTTGTTTACTAGTCCCGCTGCTTCTCAAAGCTGGATACAGTAATCCAAACTTTTACTGGTTGTAATAATAAAGAAAACTGTTTTGAAAAACTACCACCCAACGTTATAGAGGTTTATTGCAGTTCATTGACCATTTGCCCGGGGGTTTCAGCTGTATTCGTAGAAAAGTTTTGACTTAAGATGAAAGAAATTCCGTGGAGTGCACAAAAACGTGTGCAATGTGCAAAGCAGAAATTAATTTACAGTAGAACGACTAAAATGAAAATAAGAAATTCAAATAGTTAAAATAAAACAAGAGCATGAAAAGATTTACTATACAATGATAAATTGAGTGATAAACGTTATTAATGCTGAATTTCCTTTTCTATTTAAATTAAAAGTAAATTTAATATGCTGAGTTTTAAAAATAAGAAAAAGCTTTCTCTTTATTTTCCATGTTCGTAAAAATATATTTGTGCACTTTTCTTTTGTTGGAATGTAAAATCATTTCTTGGGAGGATGAAGATTGTAATCTGCTATTCTTTGGAATGTTATGTCTTAATTGGTAGAATGTATTTCACACTTTAGAGGTGATGTTGAATCTCACTCATTATTTTATTTTTTCTTCAATATTTAATAAATTTTTTCTAATAGTTTTGCTTGGCGATTTAAATTTTTCTTGATAGTAGATTGTATTAAATTTGCTTTAACTATATGTTATAATAATTATTAAGTATTTTTTTTTCTTTCCTTCATTTGTTGAATACTGCATAAATTATTTCACTTACTCTCACTTCAAATGAAATTGTTGGATTTTGTTATAAAATATCTGAAAATAGATATTTTCTAAAAATTCTATTTTATTTTTTTTTATTTCTATTGAACATCCACTTAATATTATTTTATAGTTTTCAATGACATATTTATTTTGTTTTCTTTATTTTTTGGAATGTAATAGGATTAATTTCATTCTAATTTTTATTACTCTAATCACTCATTAAAGACTCATTACCAATTATTCTAATTCATATTACATCTTTGAATGTCTTATTAACCTGGAAAACCATATTCACATCTCTGTGCATTAAATGTTTGTCAGGTAGTGCTTTTATTTCACATTTTAAAATATCATAATAGTTGCTTAGGTGATATATCATTCATTTTTCTGTATAATTTTGTCTTTTTGTTGTTTATGATACTAAACAGATTAAATTTTTTTTATTTCAGATGGTACTTCATGGACTTGAATCAAGAAATTTTTGACATATTTTGAAAATTGAGCAGTGTCAAGTAATAAATTAAATTTTACCTGTTGTATTAAATGATGGAGCTTGTTTTAAATGTTCTATTCTTCCAAGTTCTTTTCAAACTCAAATATTTCTTATAAATTCTAATAGTTTTTGGTTGCAAAATTATAAACGATTTTTGTACACATATTTTTAACATATAAGCACTATTCTTTTAAGAAAACTTGCATAAATGATTAATATCATATTTAGCCTAGAGACGATTATTGAATTAATACTTATGAACATCTCTTTTGTGTTTGCAAATGAATGATGTGAGTTACAAATGAACGTAAATCTGCTGCATCAGAAGACTTAAGAAATTTTAAACACAGTTAGATATAATATTTATCATTTTTAGTTAATTCTCTATAAATTTCTTAAACAACTATTTCAATATGTGTTAGTATTCATTTTGCAAATATTCGTAATGAAAACGCAATTATTAAAATGATAATGTGTCTTAATTTTTTTTAAGTGTTATTTCTTAGTGAAAGATGTTTAATGTCTTTCTCTAGTTAAATTATTTGTTAATTTTTTTATTCAGATAGTTGATAATAAGGAAGATCAACCTCTCTATCATCTTCACAAGGATATATCTTATCATAATTGTTGGAATCAAATCTAAACCTTTGAGATGTTCTTAAATTTTTCCCCCTTTTTATTACAATATTTAATAAATTTATTTCAAATGGTTTTGAGCAATGATTAAAAAAATTTTGTTTTAATGACTAATTTTAAATATTGATTATATAATATAAAGTTTAGTTTTTCTTGGATCTTTCTTAGAAATAAATTGCATTAAATGTATTCACCTGTGTCTTCTAATAATTGTTCTTCTAATTTTGTATAATGCACATATTATTTCACTTATTCTCACTTCAAATGAAGTTGCGAAATTTTATTCTAAGGTATCTTAAAGCAGTTATCTTAAGAAATTTTTGATAATTTCTATTCTATTTATTTAACATGTGCTTAGTATTTTTTAAAAATTAAATAACAATATTATTTGTTAAATGTATTGTAATGAAATGCAAGCTATTTATTATATTTGAGCATTATTATTAGTAAATTATTTTGGTATTTTTAATGCAAGTAATTTTTATATGAAAGTTTGTAAAATTCTTTTACAATATGCCTGGAAAAATAAGAACTTCATTTATTGTGGACTATAAAGGTGAATACTGTATATAGTTAAAGGATTCAAAAGTAAAAGTATAGCAATCAACATTACTAAAAAATGTCCTCAACATTTCCCCATTCAAAATATCACTTGTTTTTGGAGGAAGAGAATAAATAAATAAGTGATAGTAACATAAGGCAGAGAAAATTAGAATTTGGTTTCTTGGTGTCTTTACATATAAAGGAAATTCTCTTAGAAAAGGAAATATTTGAACCTGAATGTGGAACTAATCCTTTCTGTCAGCAAAGTGAGTGAGCCAAATATTTTACTTTGCTGACAAAATTGAATGTGTTGCTGAGTGTTACTGATGAAAAAACTAAACTGTTGTAAGAATTTAATATTAAATGAAACAGAAATCTTTCTTAGTATTATCAATAAAACATGCAGGTTTTTATGTTTCAGATTTGTTAACTTAGATCCTTAACTTTCTTTTTCCTTTCAAGGAATTGATATGTTAGTGAATTCGTAGTATACTATTTTTTTCTTAGTACATATAAATAAATATAAGAACTGTATTATGACAAGATAATTTTATGAATATATTGAAAGTGCCTTTTCATAAGGAACTTGCAAAATCAAAAAGTGTTGCTTCTATGTTTATGAAAAATATTCGACAATTGGCAATATGCTGTATTTATATTATATAAATCTTGCTCAACTTAATGAATTTCATTGTTACATATAATTCTATAAACAAAACTCTTATATTAGTGTTTGTTCTTATATCTACGCAGAAGTCTTAAAAGGTGTATATTTTTAAAAATTTAGTTATTCACCCTCAAAAGTGGTAGGAATAATTGTCTTCCTTAATTGTAGGAATACTGAAATCATGATTTACACATAATTATTATTTTATCTATATCATGTCAACAGTAGGATTGCTTCTACACTAGAATAAAATACTCTTATAATATTGTTTTTTATATTTTGTTTTTAAGTATTATGTCATAATTGCATTCTTTATTTCTTATTTTATGAGGATTTGTATGAGATCTCCGTCAGATTTATAAATTGTACTTGTAATGTTTTTTTGTATGATTGGATTTGAGTTTTTGCTGTGGAACTGCCTTTCATAACAGTTTCTGTTTCAGGATTATTCTTCTCGTCTCCTTTTGCTGAATATATATTTGTCATTTGCATCTTATATATTTGATGCAGAAAAGGTCTCTCAACTCAGCCTTTTTTCCTAATGGATACTGAATCTGAAGAATAAATATTTTTAGAATCCCTGCTTAAATTCTATCTGCAAGATGATCCACTCATTTGTGGAGACAATTATTTATTTGCTCCACATCTGTAGTAGATTTTCTTGAATTCCTTTAATGTAAGTAAAAAAACAATTTACCACAAAGAATCTTTTTAATTTAAGTTATTTAAAAATGTTTGAAATTTGGTTTCATGTATTATTCAGCACTTAAAAACTTGGCTTATTAAAATATTATGTTGTTTTCATAAAAGTATGCAATTTCTAGAATTTGTATTATGGCTTTTTAACTTGGGAGTGTTGTAAATTATATAATAAATAAATACATTTTGATGTTGGGACTTTGTAAATTATTATGTTTTCAATAATTTAAAGGTTTTCTAAATTTTTCCCTTATTTTATTCTGTTTCTGTGTTTTATAGATTGTGAAAATATTGAAGTAATCAGTCATGATTTTTTAAAAACAATATTATGTGAAATTATTTTGTCACTTAGATGGTTGTCTTTAATTCATTCTGAATTCAAATACAATTACTTCACAACAATTATTTTTTTCACTTTTAGTATGTTTTTATTTTTTATTTTTATTTACTTGTAAATATTAGATGATGAAATTAAATTTGTATTCTTAAGGGCATTTAAAAGTTAATTTTTTTTTTTTTTAATAAAATAACTATATATATTATTTGTAATGTAGAAGAAAAAAATTCTTAATTTTCTTTCTCTATTCTTTCTTTCTTTCAAAACTAAGTTTATTAAAAACAGTGTCCAGAGCATTCTACTGCTAATGACTCTTCCTTGACTCAAAAATGGACATTACTAAAAAGATATTTCTCAGAAAAGTACAGTTAAAATATCAGCTTGATCTCTGTATAATTCAAAATTTGTGACTGTAATTATCTCTTTTGTATAATAAAGATTTACCGATGTATCATTTCTTGGTGTGTGACTCCTAACAAAATGGGGAAAAAGAATAAAAAAAGTGAAGGTGAATGTTTATCTGATTGGTGGGAGGGATGATACAAATATCAATTGCAGTAATATTAAGTTGTCTTAGTTACTATATTAGGAATGTAAGGTTATGTTTCCTCTTTTTTTTTTTAAAGGGAAATAAAGACAAACCTTAAATTTTTTAAATTTAAGTGTCTTATTTGAAAAAAACCTGCACTGTTACTTTTTGATAACCACGTAACTATTTGTGTTATTATGATGATAAATGGTATGATTATCATGACCTTTCATCCTCACAGCAACCATTGAATGCATCCATTTGACAGGAATGCTTTTAGACCGTTTTTAAAACTTATTGCAATCAGACAATGAACTGGTTGTAAACACCAAATAATAGTAATATTTCTGTTACCATGCATGATGTGGCTAAATTGGCTCCAAATAATATCACCTATGTTTTCAATATTATATGCCTTTGAAAAAGTATATTACGTAGAAAATGATTCTTCAGAAGTTGAATTTTATAAATTATATCTCAAATTAACGGAAATTCAGGATAAACATTAAAAAACTGGGATTGTCTCAGCTATTCTGTTCATTTAATTTATAAACTCAATTGTCACTATAGATAGTTTTTTCCTATCTTTCAAGGGATGTCATAATTCAAATTTTGAGCTATGAGTTTAAGGAAGATCTTTTCAATCTTTTATTACTTTCCCTCTTATACAAGAAATATCATGCAGTGTTGAACAATACGCACAATGATATAACTTGGAAAAGGCAAGGGGTGTATGCACGTGAAGGTCGCAAATCATAGGAAATGTCAAAAATAATGGGGTGGGCATGAAAAATTGTCACTCTGCTCAGGGGATCTCCACTCTTTGCTACACCACTGAACATATTATATTATACATATGAATAATTTTCACGATTTCCAGAAACAAATTTCTTGCCATTAACTGTAAAAATGAAAAAAAAAAATCGGGGTATCTTGTGGATTTACGCATACCGAAGCAGATTATTTTCACAGAAAATGACTGTTGTTATAGGGGTTGTTTGTTTCAAAGCCTGCATTTGTCAGAATTATCAGAACCTTAATTTCATTCATGTGGTCTTTTGGCATATTAGCGTCAAATACTAAAAATTAAATAATGAAGTCTGTTTGGCATCTTATTACCTACTACCAACTACTGGGTACTGCTACCTACTTTGCTATATTCAGCTTCAAAAGAAATGCAATAATAATAATATGCCTTTAAACTATCAATAAAAAATTATAGAAACTGTTTATACTATCAAAATATTTTCGCTTGGCATTGTAATCAAAAGTGCTGGTAAATTGAAAATCCACATACTGATAAATACAATGATAGTCTTTCAAAAGCATTCCAAGAACTCAAATTTGAAGAAACCATCTTTCTGAAATGAAAACAATTTTTTTTTTTTTTTTTTTTTTTTTTTTTGAAACGACAAAGTAATTTCGATTACCTAACTAATAATATCTCTGCAATTGAAATAAATTTTTCACAAAGGAAAATCCTAAATGAACTTATATGTAATACTTGAAGCAAAGGAAACGGTTCTGCGACTGAAAGAAAAATTATTCTGCATTATAATTAAAATTTTATTTGCCATTAATAAAATTCTGATCTATTATTATTTTCAATGCTTATAATATTTACAGAGAGAAGTAAATACTTTGATAGGGGCTCCATCTGATGCTCACTAAATTAAAACTCTTTAGAACAGAAAATAAAATAATAGAATTACAATTATTGGAATAAAACGGGAATGGATCAATCCGGATATGTGAAAACGCAAAATGATTGTATTAAGTTCAGGAATTAAGTAAAAAATAAGTCGGTTATAGAAAAACATCATCATCTCAAAAATTAAAAGTTTGGAACCTCAAATTTGAAGCATCACAGCATTTCGGCTTACTTCGCTTATCTTTATTTTCTGTTTAAAATTTATTCTGAATTATGTAGCAGTGATAACGTGTATGGAAACAACGAATCGAACTGTCGCTACGCGCAAATATATGAATACAGCTGATAAAATATTTAAAAATTGTATAGTAAAATATAATTAAAAATAATTATATAAATATGCCAAAATGAAAAAATAATTATATGAAAATAAAATTGATATCACTGAAGAATTAATTTTTCTGAATTGAAAGGTAAAGTAAAAACGCCCTTAATATACTACTCAAATATTGAGAAAACAAAACAAAAGCATAAACATTTCGATTGATTTGCAATTAAAAGTATAATTAAAATTTTGAGAAATCTTTTCTGTATAAGCACTTGCTACCAAAGAAGTAATTATATTTCAAATATAATAGCTCTAGTTTCAACAATCTGCTTTGTAGAACATTTTGAGTGATTTTTCATCTTGCATTTCTGGATTATTCGTTTCTTTGCAACTACTAACAATTTACGGTGAGGTTTCCAGTTAATTTTCAGAAATGCTGAAACTTCAAACAAACAAGAAATTTTGATTGTAATAAATGATCCCATATTAAACGTCGTTTCAAAATATTTATTCTCCTTCATTCATTTTTTTTTCTATATAGAAGAGAAACAAAATATAATGATGTATTTTTACGCGCAATATATGAATACAGCTGATAAAATAATTAAAAATTGTAACATAAAATATAATTCAAAATATTTATATAAATATGCCAAAATTAAAGAATAATTATATGAAAATAAAATTGATATCACTGAAGAATTAATTTTTCTGAATTGAAAGGTAAAGTAAAAAGGCCCTTGATGTACTAGGGATGACGAATATTTTACGAGCGGTTATTACGTAACCAACATCAAAACTCACAATCAAATCCTTGACATGATCATTGATCATTCTGGTGATATTTCGATTACAGGTCTTGGATCACGATAGAAAGCAACAATCGATACGATCTGTCCAATGGAAACACTCCTTAAACAAGAATCCAATCATGCACAGGGAAAGTCCCTTACACATTGATGACGTACCTGGAACAGACCTCCCACAAATAGTGTAGCGGCAGTAGAATCTATTTATGACACTCGCCAGAGTATCCGAATACATCACTGAAGGATTTGCTAACAAACAGAAATCAGGAGCTGTCTTCCTAGACATCCAGAAAGCGTTCGATCGTGTGTGGATCAATGGTCTTATTTTTAAGCTAATTGAGAATCAGATTCCAGGCTATCTGATTCGTATATTAGAATCATACCTCACCGATCGTTCCTTTAAAGTCAGAGTAAAACAAGAACTATCGGATACAAAACCCATAAGTGCAGGAGTACCGCAGGGCTCAAAACTGGGACCTGTGTTATTCTCAATCTATATTAACGATATGCCCAAGCAATTCAACACGATGTTGTGCTTGTACGCAGATGACACAGCCATACTGGCCAAGAACAAAAATCCTAAATACGTGCACATTGCACTCAATAGACACCTACACAAGTTGGAGGATTGGTTCCAGAAATGGAAAATTGAAATCAATGCCTCCAAAACGGAGGCGGTTATGTTTCACAAATCCCAAAAACAACCGGATTTCCCCAAGCTGACCATTAAAAATAACCCCGTCCCGTGGTCTCAGGAAGCTAAATATCTAGGAGTAATACTTGACAGGAAATTAACCTGGAAAAAACACTTTAATTATGTCAGGGACAAGTTCCGAGCTCAGTCGCGTAAATTTTTCCCTTTAATAGGCCGGAACTCAAAAATGCATAGGGATACAAAAATGCTTATCTTTACAGCCTATTTGCGTCCAGTACTCACATATGCATGCCCCGTTTGGGGTTATGCCGCAAAATCCAACCTAAAAATAATCCAACAGCAACACAACCAAGTAATAAGAACAATTTGCAAAGCCAGGCGATTCATGAGAACCGTCGATGTCTGCAATGCACTAAATTACCCCACCTTTACTGAAACCATCAAACAACTTTCAACTAAATTTTACAATAGTATGGATATTAATGAAAATGAAGCAATAGCCCAGATTACCAAATACACCCCAGATATTAAAATTAAAAGACCCCGAAATGTGCTACTCCTGCAATAGCCCCACATTACTGAACATAGTACCCATGACACACCCAGCCCACCCAGCAAAGAAACGTTTCCTATTCGCCACCCGGGAACAGTAGCCTAGCCTCGAAAACGTACAACTCAACTGCTTATAACATCTCTCTGGGTCTTTTCACCACGCACTAGACTGACTCCGCCCCCTGCTGGAACAACGATCTCCTACTGGCTGACCAGGCCCACTCCCGCTCCTACTCCCCTGTTTTTCGATCTAGGGTACAACATCAACCGAGATCTCCTGCTCACTCTCCGATCCAGACCCATGCAAACAACTACCCGACCAGCTACCTGCTACAGCTCTCAATTTACCATTCAAGTTAAGGGCATACCACACCGCCAGGCCTTCATTACAAGGATCGTGGAGATAGCCTTGCTGCGCAAGGCGGGTGCTCCGTTAAACCTACCAAATTCGAATCTATTTATGACATGCTGAGAGTTCGCAAGATAATAACCATCGCGAGAAGTAATGCGCGGCTTTCTTATTGTACGAAAAACAAGATTTCTTTCGCACTCAGGTCTCCACAGAAAAATGTTTATTTGTTTTTTTAAACAATTTTTTGCAGATATTCAATGCTCCAAACAAATTTCATATGTGATATCCTTAAATGGATATAAACACCATAATTACTATTTTCCCATGATTGAAACGATTTGATATTAATTTGATAATTAAATTTTCTGTGCCTGGTTAGCATGAGAATTTCGCTGCTCTGAATGACTGTCCAATTTTTTAAAAACAGATTTATGGCTTATTTTTTATTTTGTTATTTTCCATGACTGCCGAATTTTTTTAAAAACAAATTTATGGCTTATTTTCCATTTTTTTTAAAAAAATAAGTGATATTTTAAATAAATTGCTAATGATAAATTTCTCTTCAAGAATTATTAAAAAAACCTGTTGGATGATGCACAGAAATTCATATAAATGTAAATATTTTTTTTAATGCATAACAGAAAATCTAAATGCTGGCATCAGGCATATATCTATACTTTTGTTTACATATCATCAATATTATGGTTGGCAATGTGGTAAAGAAAAAATGCTTTGTTTATTAAAATTTCGTGGATTGTAGAATTTAAAGGAAAAAATTATAATGTTCGCATTAAAAATATTTATTTATTTATTTTTGCAATAAACTGATTTTTTTAGAATATTTTTTATTTAAATGAAGTTAAATAAATTACCAATTTAACATAAAATTTCTTCTGCTTTTCCCCCACCTTCTACAAAGTGTTCTAGAAATATATAAAAAAAGAACTGAAATCATTGTACTCGAAAATAAAATCTCATAAATTTGCAAAAAAAAAAAAAAAAAAAAAAAAAAAAAAAATTCAGGAAAATGCCAGTAATGAGTCTCAATCAGTTTAAACTAAAGATTAAAAAAAAATCGAATCGCAGTTTCTGAAAGTAAAAGAAGATAAATCGCTGAAAAAGAGTTGCAACCAGCCTTTCGATTATCAGTTATGTATATTCTAGATTGTATTATCTACATATTATTTTTATTGAAATTGTATTTTATATTTTTCAGAGAAAGTTTTAATAAAAGAAACACACGTAAACTATACTAAAAAGACTTATACTTAAAAAATCCGAAGAGTTAAATTTCGTTAATATTGTCTATACTATTTGTTATTCCTGTGCGGATTACAAAAAATTGAAAACTATTGAAACAAAAATAATAAATCAATCAATAATTTAATTTAGTTTAACTTACCAACAAAAAAGAGTATCATCTAAAATATTCCTACCCCTCAAATATCCGATTTAGTCAGGGTCAATAAATGATTAATAATAAAATTTAATAGGAAAAAAAGATTTTTTTTCCATTTTTTTTACTACAAAAAGCTAAAAATCTTTTTATATCTTAAGTAAAAAATAAATTAAATCATTCCTAATAACTATCATAAAAAGTACAAAATAATGAGTTATTTATTTATTGGCAAATCTGATCGATTGAACGTTTTCCAACGAGTTCGATCCTTCTGAGTTCCGACAGAATTAGTGTATGAAACAGTATATCAATGACTGATAAAAGGACTAATAGAATTCTACAGAGAACATCTGTTGAAAGCCTAAAATTTCCTCGGACCAGTGATATGAGTAAAGGTACTGTTGTTGCAATAAAATTTACGCGTTCTATCATTTTCGGTTTCGCTTATAAATTTAAATAGAGATGTGAATTTTCAAGCATATGAATTATTTCTATTACTTCCTACCGTTTGTAAAAAATCCGAAATGAAAAAAAAAAAAAAAAAAATGAAATTTCTTTTATACAATAATGCACGGGGAAAAAGTTGCATTAGGATTTTGCATATTAATTTATAAAAATTTTGAAAGATTAAAAACAAAAAAATGGCTTGGAAATTTTTTTATGATAAGTTAGATTCATAAGACATTTGGAGATTATTTTGTGCAAATGGAATGCTTTGAAATGTTATATTCTAAACTTATAGCCGATAAAAATGTTAAAAATATTTCATACCGAAAATAAAATTTATAATGTAATGATTTTAAATAAGACAATTTCGTACCGATTAAAAAAACTGTAGGCTTGAAACATAATTACTGAGTCAAACATTAAATTTTCTGAATATTTTTTTTTTTTTTTTTTTATTGAGAATTGCGTTTCTAAAAAAAGGGAAGGGGAAAAAAATTCGCCCAAAAATTGACTAATATGTTCTCAACATGAGATTAGTAATAATGGATACTCTAAAAATAAAGCAAAGGTAATAGATTTTGTTTGGTCCAAAGTCAATAGTCTTTAACCATTATAGATTCTAGAGACTTTAACTATAATCAATTCTTTAACTATTATAGCTAAAGCTATTTCATTCTGAGAATTTGTTATTGATTGAGAGCAATTGGAGAAAGTTCAGTGATTTAGTGCAAAAATTTCAAAGTTTTCTCAAATATCAAAAAAGTGTATATATGCAAGCATTATTTTATGTGAAGCAGAATGCAGGGGCGACAAGCATTGAAGACACTTTAATATTTTAAAATTCGCTTTAATCCATCCCAGGAAGAAGTAATTTATTTACAAGAAGGCGCGGACAAGGCACGTCCGCTCACTGCGCGGCACAAAAGCAGAAGTGGGGAAGAAGTGAGAAATAAATTATCCCTCGTCTTATATATATAACATGAGATATTGATAGGAAAAATATTTTTTTATAGTTCTAACTAGCCGCCTTTGGCGACTAGTCGGTTCGCCTCTCTTAATGCTCCTTACAATTTCAAGTTACATACAAATATTTTATGTGTTTTCAATTGCTTCTTCGTCAAAATATTTTAAGCTTAAAATTTTGATAGTCATATAGTTCACTCATACTTTTAAAACGACCTTAAGGCATAATATACTATCTCTCTCTCTAATTTTCAATCAGCGCCCGTAAAATTAAAGTAGCAATGATTAAACTACAATCAATATAAAAAAAACATTTTTTTTACTGAAACCACGCATTTTTTTTTTAAGTATGAGTACTGAAAGCAGAATCGTTCAATATTTAAGTCATACGTGCACTACAGAATAATTTTCATAATTTATATAGTATCTTAAGAATTATTCTACAAAGATTCATCATAAAATTCAGTTTTTAGTTTTATTTTCAAAAAGATTTAAATGACGTTAAATATATGTTTTTTATTTTGTTTTTATCTATAAATATATTTTAAAAAGTTATGAAATCTAAATTTTATACAGTCCTTTGATTCTGAGGGATCATATTCTCGAAATATTCTTGACACTGCAACTTTTAAATAAGTAAATGATTTATCTCTTGCTGTCAGATATGATAAATTTATGAACTTTTGAATAGAATAGTTTAGAACAATCAACATTTTCATAATCCTAGGCCGTTAAGTCTTGAGAAACCCTGGGCGCTGATTGAGATATCATCTTTGAGACGGTCGATGAAGTGGTCTAAAATCACCCATTTTTATTAAATAGTGATATTTAAATATTCATAAATAAGCCAGTTTTAGAGACTAATTTAGTTGATTGGAAAGCCACTGCTTTTATTATAAATATTGGTATCTCAAGAATATTTTGTTAAATATGATTCGCAGAGCAGAGGATCTAGATAAACATTCGTCATTTATTAGAGTATTTATAGATTCAACTTATATAAAATATAATTGTTTACTTCATTTAGACAATTTTACTACATACATTTCTATTATTAAAGGTTTTGCAAATTAGCCGTTGGGCATTGAATTGAAAGGATATATATTAAACCATGTTTACCTTAAGTAGAACTGATTTATGGAATCAATAATGTAGGTATTGTAAAAGGTCATAGAAATCTTTATTTTGCATTTTCTTTTTATAAAATATCCTATTTCATATTTATTTCATTTCATACAGACACATGCCGGAAATTACATTTTTGTATGTTTAATTTGTAATAACAATTTATTTTTTTTAATTTAAGCTTTTGTCAATATGATGGCAACATGTTGCTAAAAGCTAATAATTAGATAATTTTTCCTATGCACGCGTAACGTGCTCTACAAGTTAAATTTTATAGTGTTGAAATATAGTGTTGAAAAATATGGTTAAAATATATCTTTAAAAATTCGTTAAAAAGTAAGAACTTAATTTATAGGTTAAAGCATTGGTATCATTAAAAAGATAATTTCTTGAACTTTAACTTGATGCAAAAATCAATTTTATGCTGTAATATTTTCGGAACTTATAGCAAAAAAACGCCGAAATTTCGATTGATATTTAATTAATTAAAATTTTCATTAAAAATTTAAAAAAATTGCTCCGAGGTGCACATATCCTGCCTCCAAGTATAAACATGCCAAATTTGGCAGATGTAGGTAAAACGGTATGGTCGGTAGAACGCCAACACACACACAAACACATTGAGCTTTATTAACGAGGGTTTATTATTTGGATATAGTTCATACAAAAATACTAAAATCGCGATTAAAAAATGGGTGGGTGGGGGTAGGAGGGTGAAAATTTGGGGTTATAGGTATTTTTTGATGTCAAATAAAAAAATAATAATAAAAAAAAATTGTCAAAAAAAATAGAAATAAATTTCTGGATAGGGACACCCTAATTACCTAGCGTTATGAAATATACTTTACGACCTATTCTCATACCTACCAAATACACATAAAAAATTTCATAAAAATCGGTCGAGCCGTTTCGGAGGAGTACAAACACAAACACCGTGACACGAGATTTTTATATATTAGATATATTATTAAGATTCTGATAGGGATTTCTGACGCATGTCAATCCCAAGTAAGGGAAACACAGTGACCTTTTAAAAAAGAATGTGCTTATTGGACGTTTTTCTAAGCCTTTGCACGGAGCGTGTGAATGTGTCTGCGTTTAGCCAATGCAGTAATTTTACAAAGCTTCTCTTGAATTAATTAAGTAGAGACAGTGAAATCGGATCAGGAAATAAGAGAACATTTTAGAATGAAGTTGCTATGGGCTAAATTAAGATAAAACCTTGGAAATTAATTAAATTGAAATTAGAGTTTAAAATATCATAACATATATATATGTGTGTGTGTGTGTAATTCTTAGCTTTCTTATATGTACTAACATTTCCTCACTAAATTATTGTTTACACGTAAGATTGTTTTGGAGAAAAGCTGAAATTATTTTTTAAATTAAATGAATTTCATTTTTGGTGAATTGATGCCTTCTTAAATTATATAGGGGGGAAAAAAAACTCTTTTAAATAAATTTCCTTCAAATCGTCAATTTTTCATTAAGATCTGAAGATTTAAAATGTGAAAGGAGTAGAAAAGTATTATTTCGAATAAAATTTCTTTCGGATACTTTCCACTCTTTTTTTTTTTTTTTCGAAGTGTGTTAAATATGAAACAACGCAACGTTTCAAAATGCCTGCTGATTGAAATCGGAGCGTGGATAAAAGGTTTACAGAAAATGAGCAGACGTTTTGAATTTGGGAGGTCCGTCCTTTATTCGTCCTTTCCCTGAGTTCACTCGGCCCTTTACTACCATTTATGACTCAACTATCTGAAAAAGAAGATCAATATTTTTCGTTTAAATAAGCAATTACTAAACACATGTGGAGACTTGAATATGTTTTTTTCCACACCACTCTTTCTGATATTTGCAGTTTTATTTTGTCTTTGGCTTTTTACATCTTTTCAAGTTTTTGTTTTAAATAAAAAATTGTAATCAGAATAATTTTATTTTATTGTTCGCCTTATCTTAAATTGATAATTTTTTAAGAATCTCTTTTAAAAACCATTTGCGGATATATTTGATTCATTGATCTTGATTGTGATTATTGTACATTTAAATTGAAAATGTTCGTATAATATAATTTAGATGACTTAATGTAAAAAAATAATAATAAAGCTAAAATGTAAGATCCCAGGAGACTATAAGATTTTATGCAAAAAAGAAAGTTAATGAAGCATTTTAAAAAAAATGTGTTTAAATGACATTTGAATGGACACTTATTAATGCTATTATTAAATTTGTCGCTTATCGTATAATGCCATTGCATATATTCTAGAATTTCCGATTGAATGCTTTTCCAAATATTTTCAAATGCTTTATAACACACCAGAAAGATTACTTAAAGCAAATATTTATATATTAAAACTGGAAATGCGTAGACAAAAGAAAGAGGAAATGAAGGTTTACTGTTAAGTTTTCTGCAAAAAAATGTTCATTTTTATTTAAAATTATCAAGTGGACTAATATACAAAAGAATAAATGGTACCTGAGACATAGTCATCATTTGTTCCATTAAAATAATTTGCTTTAAAATATGAAATAAACTCTTTACTATTTTGTTTTCATAATATTCCTCTCTCAGTGCTAACTCGATCATTCCACCAGAACGGGGAGCTAGTCCATCTCGATTTTTAATAAGTAGCGGATTTAGGTATTTCGCAGTCATAGGAAATTGCATAAGGCAGTGCACAGAATGAGACCGTTTTCTCTGATAAAGTGGTCAATTTAATTTCATACTTCAACGCAATTTATTTTGTTTAGGTTAAACTTTTTTTTATTTCATTAACTTAATAGAAATGTATTTCTTTTTATTGATTTATTATGACTCTAGATTTCCTGGCTTTCACATTTCTGCACAACAGTATTGAGACTAACTTTCAGTGTCAATAAACATTCTATTAAATAAGTGAACATAATGAAACATATAAGAAACTGACTGATATATGATAAAGTGTTACTTATCTAGCATCTTGTAATTTTTAGAATTGGTACTTTTTACAAACTTATCAATTATGCAACTAGAAAATGAAGTTTTTTTTAATTTGACCGATTTGTGGCCTTATCTCATCCTGGTGGCTCTAGGCATCGGCTTAGCTTACCTTGTTGGAAATCTGCTACTGAATTTAGTACTAGAACTGCAATCATAAGAATATTTGTGGGATATGATCCCAGATCAAATTTTTATTTCTCAGTGGCATTGCAGAGTAAATTGTGTTTTATTTTAATGGTTGCCTAACAAGAGCATTTTTAAATTAGAAATATTGGTAGTCATGTACTTAGAACCCTTACAGCTGTTCTGCTCATTGTGTTATCAGCTGTCCAATTTTCTCTCTGTCATAAAACCTAAAAATCGAGCTTTAATCTGGAACGGAAAACTAGTAAACTTAACTAACCCAATGAAAACGTGCTAGTAAAATATACAAGAATAATAAATTTTTTCTCTGGCTTCAGAATTATTTGTTTCATAGTTTTTCAAATTTTTTGTAAAATCTTATAGAATTGTTATTTATTGTTTTACTGGAAAATTTATTTTTTCTGCAATAAGAAAATGCTATTCTAAATTAAAATCACAAGTAAATATTAACACAAATTCTCAAGACTGAAGAGTAATAATATATTTTTGTACAACAAATTATATTACAGAAAAGAACAGTAGTGTTTAGAAATATAAAAAATTCTCATCATTGTTTACTCTTTGCAATTCTGCGAAACTAGAAAAAACAGAAAAATGCTAGATCTTCACACTTGACTATCAACAATAGAAGAATAATGTGCTTTGCTGTTAAAAGAGATTAGTTAAAATGATGAAATATTTTTACTAATGATCATAATTTTTTAATACTTAAATCTCAATTAGATCGTACTGCGTTTAATTAAACTTTTTTATTCTGCAAAATGTCAATATTGGGAAAAATATTATTATTATTATTTTCGTTACTTTGACGAGATCAAAGTAATTGAATGTTGTAGTTTTTTCTTTCCAAGAAAAACAATTACAATTTGTAGGTATCATGCTCTGATTTAGACGCTTCTCACTTTTTTATAACTCTGCATCCGAATAGGGAAGAGGTTTGAAATTTTAGGAGTGTTTCGGAGTAAGATTAAAGCGAACCAATGACTGAACAGATAGATTGATTTAAAAGATCCAGCACTTTGGAAAAACTCAACAGATAGATTTTGAAAGATTTGATTATGCCATCTTTATCCGACTTTCGTTCGCAAATTGATTTTATTTACAGCTTTTAACACTTTTTCATCGCATTTTTTGTGTTTATTTAATTTAATTATTAGAGAATTATTCCGAGCAAGCCATTCCTCAATTTGTTTTGTAACTTGTTGTTTTTCTATGGGAGCAAGTCTACGAACCGGTGAGGTCACAGAGATATCATCAGTTAAAATAATAGACATTTGCAAATCTGTAATACGGATTTTATTTGGAGAGTATTCATATTTTTATTAGATAAATACACTATATCAAGATCATTTTCAGAATAAACATTTAAAACATTTGTGCATGCTTCCTTCACTAACCATTCAGAATTTACATCAGAAAAACTCTTTTCGAAACAAGTATCATTTATTAAATTAACATCAACCAATTTATCTTTATTCAAAGATATATCATCAGTCTGTAAATAAAATTCAGAGTCAGCATTCCTTTTCGAACAAGTAATAATGCCTTTATTTTTCTTTAGAAGAGAAGGTGAATTATTATCGTTTTTTATACAACAAGCAGAATGAGAAGAAATATGCGTTTTTTGTTTTTTTTATTCTTTCAATTTATTCGATTCGTTTCCGGTATCAACAGAAGGAATTATGCATCTTTGGTATTCTTTTTCACTTGATGATTCACGCTCAGATTTATTTTCTGAAACGCATTCAGTTGTAGAATTTTTATTGGAAAAAGAATTTTTAAGATCTAAATAGCTATTAGATGGTATAATACATTCAAAAGAAATATTTGTATCTTCAGCTGCTAAAACTCTTTTCCCTTCTGATTTTTTATCAACATGACTAATACCTATTGCTTCTAACGGAAGACTGACAATTGAACTGTTCTCTAATTTAATTTTTGTGCTACGGCCTACATAATTTAATTTCTTTACATAATTAGGATTAATAATCATTAATACGCTTCCACTATCAACCAAAGCTTTAATAGGAACGTCGTTTACAATAATATCTGCGTATTCCAACTCAGCGATTATTAACTCTTGTGGAATTTCATTTGATTTAAACATGGACTTTAAAGGATTTGAGTTATAGGATCTTCCCTGATTGTTATGTTGTCTAGCATAAACATTTTGAGGACAGAATTTTATTAAATGCGATGTAGAATTACATTTAAAACAAGTTTTCCTATCAATATTTCCATCGTTTACATAAGGGAATTATTGACACGCGACCTTGAGCTGTAGTCATGTGTATTTCTGTTCTCTTCCCCAAACAAACTTTTGTTTCTTGCGCGGAAATAAATGTCTATTTCTTTTCCTAACGTCAGTGATTTTAACCAGTCTGAGCCTTGTTTGATCAAAATGTGCTCGGATGTGTACTTATCAAGAGTGCTGGTTAATTTATCAGTTGTAATTAATTCACAGAGTCGCAAAATCTTTCACTTTTCTTAGTTCTAAATAATATTCTAAATTCGCTAAATAATATTCTAAATTTAATCTTGGAAACGAATTGCACGTGATTTTCTCCTCTAAATCTTTTGGCGGCTTGAAAGTTATCCCAACATTCTTTAGCAGATGGTTGGAATTCTCTTAACATTATTTTTTTGATTCGTCATAATCTTTTATTTCGCTTTCGTTCGCGTATTGTTTTGAAAGCGCGTTCAAAAATATTGAAAAACAAATTGAAATTTTCTGATTTAGTTGGTATTGGCATTGTCAATGTGCGGATATTTTTAATTATTTCCTCGATGGACACCGCATGATTTTCTGGAGGAGGTCCGTTAGGACTATTTACTCCGGTCGCTTGAACGTTTCTCATACTTTCTTCATTAGCTAAAGTTAGTTAGTTAAAGTTAATTTTTCTAATTCAAACTATCTTTCCTTTTCACGCGCTTGTTCTGCCTCTATTTTTCCGCGTTCCTCTGCCTCTATTTTTTTCGCGTTCCTCTAGAGATGATAATGTCTTTAAGAAATTCCAATTCTGATTCCTATACTCTTATTTAAAAAGAAAAAAAAAAAAAAAAAACACTTGATTTCAGCAAAAACGTTTTGTTTTCATTGAAGTTTAATTGCTTCCACTTTAATTAGAAATTCAGATTTTACGGGAACTGACAGAGTATTAGGGAGATACGCAATGCAGTAACGAAACAATCCAAGGATCTTGTGATAACATGAGCAGAATAACATTAATTTTTGGTGTTTAAAAATATTTTGCTGCAGAAGCTATTAAGAAATCAAGTTACACAAAATATTTAACAGAAAAAATCTTTATTATTTTTAAAAATTTTATTACCGAATATTAATCCCGACGAATCAGCTGGTTATTATAGACGGCTAATCTAGTAATTTATATTAAACAGCATCTTTTTAAATTATTGCATATTTTTTAACTGTTTGGCAAGCTTTTGTTTCATATTTTAGCATTCTTAAAATTTTAATGTAACCAGTTGACTCTCAAATTTAAGCTCTTAAAAACCATTATTAACCGAGAAACTAAATATTTCATAAACGGCCAATTGTATGTTAGTTTCAAGCAATCATTTTATGTTTGCTCCAAATTTGAGGTTAAAATTATTATTTACCTGAAATCTTTCCATCAGTAATTAATTGTAGTTGGGGGCTCTTAAAACCACAGAAAGAATTAAATATAAAAATTGTACGACGTGGAAGTAAATGTGTTTTACTTTTTCTTGTATATAGAAGAAGTAAGTGCAAGGAAAGCAAATAAATATGTGAATAGTGGAAAGTTTGTTATAATTTGATTTTAATGCAATTGCACATCATAAAAGATTCTTATTTAGTTATTTTTTATTGCAAAATCAAATTAATCTATTCTTAATTTTTATGAACCCAAAAGAATTTATACATTCATTTAATGGCAATGTAATAGTAATTTTTATCCATAGAAAAATTGTGAAAAAGTTCAAACCCTAAGTCCTTCTATGGCAAACTTACAGAATAGTGCAGTAGAATAAGACTATTAATGGAAAAAAAAAAATGAAAAATTTTAATACAGTAAAAATCGTATTTTTCTGGAGGTTACATGAGGCAAACGTAGTATTTGCCAAATTTTAATGAACGCTATGAAGAAATATGGTATAATAAAAATTAATAAAAATGTACAGTAATTTATGAAGAATTTAATTCATTAATGGTTATAAAATATTCTAATAATACTATTTTTTTGGCACTATGAAATCAAATCAGTACTACTTATTCTTTAAAACGCACGTACACACACACACACACACTCAAAAGCAGATACAAATATTTTAGTAGCAGAACAAGAAATACAAAATACGACGCGATAAGCAACAGGTGTCTTGACACTACTTCCGGATGGCGGGGAATTAATTAACATTCTAACTGGGTGGAAAATCTGCTGAAGGGGAAAGCACTATCTTTGCTTAATTTGTGATACTTAAAAGTAGTAAATGTTAAGCAAGGCAGGAAATGGAGAAATTCAATTTTAAAAGAATCGTATTTCAGATCAATGCATAAATATATTACGTCATCGATCTTTAAAAATTAGATTTAAAACAGACATTTTTTAAAAAAAAATTATATTTTTTCAAAATACTTTTTAAAGAATAACAAAAGCCTATAAAAGGAATATAAAATTAGTTATGCTTAGAATAATCCATTCATCTAATGATTCTTTCTAATTATATAGAAGAAATGAATGGTTTCATTTACAAAGATCTATGAAATCACATCCATTTTGTATGTGAAATATTTACACGGCAACATTTTTTTCAAAATATATTTAACAAAAAAGAATATAAGATCTCTTTGTTGTATAATATGTGGAAAATAATCAAATTAAAGAAATAAATTTTCTTTTCACTTTATTATTATTAAATTAATCATTATCAGATTAATGTACCATGAAACCTTATGATAAACACTAACAATGCTTCGTTATCAAAAATAGCAGAAATAAGATAGAATTATCAAAAACTGCAATTACAAATTCAAGCAAAATGAATTTCAAGTTTCCTCAGTATTGATGTTTCTACCTTGAAATGCTGAAAAATGTATTGAAAAAAATATTTTATTCATAATGCTTAACAATTTATACACGATCGATCATTCTTAGGTGTATGTACCAAAAAGACATCGAAGGAGTCAGTCGATTTCAATTTTATGAAATTGTGAAAAAAATTTTCACAAAGGAAAATCCGAAATGAACTTATTGGTAATACTTGAAGTAAATGAAACGGTTCTGTGACTGAAAGAAAAATTATTCTGCATTATAATTAAAATTTTATTTGCCATTTATAAAATTCTGATCTATTATTATTTTCAATGCTTATAATATTTACAGAGAGAAGTAAATACTTAGATAGGGGCTCCATCTGATGCTCACTAAATTAAAACTCTTTAGAATAGATAATAATATAATAGAATTACAATTATTGGAATAAAACGGGAATGGACCACTCCGGATATGTGAAAACGCAAAATGATTGTATTAAGTTCAGGAATTAAGTAAAAAATAAGTCGGTTATAGAAAAACATCATCATCTCAAAAATTGAAAGTTTGGAACCTCAAATTTGAAGCATCACAGCATTTCGGCTTACTTCGCTAATCTTTATTTTCTGTTTAAAATTTATTCTGAATTATGCAGCAGTGATAACGTGTATGGAAACAACGAATCGAACTGTCGCTACGCGCAAATATATGAATACAGCTGATAAAATATTTAAAAATTGTATAGTAAAATATAATTAAAAATATTTATATAAATATGCCAAAATGAAAAAATAATTATATCAAAATAAAATTGATATCACTGAAGAATTAATTTTTCTGAATTGAAAGGTAAAGTAAAAAGGACATTGATATACTACTCAAATATTGAGAAAACAAAACAAAAACATAAACATTTCGATTGATTTGCAATTAAAAGTATAATTAAAATTTTGAGAAATCTTTCCTGTATAAGCACTTGCTACTAAAGAAGTAATTATATTTCACATATAATAGCTCTAGTTTCAACAATCTGCTTTGTAGAACATTTTGAATGATTTTTCATCTTGCATTTCTAGATTATTCGTTTCTTTGCAATCACTAACAATTTACAGTGAGGTTTCCAGTTAATTTTCAGAAATGCTGAAACTTCGAACAAACAAGAAATTTTGATTGTAATAAATGATCCCATATTAAATGTCGTTTCAAAATATTTATTCAAAGTCATTCAATTTTTTTTTATATAGAAGAGAAACAAAATATAATGAGTGTATTTTTTACATATGTAAAAATTAACGAATAAATATGTAGTGGTGAAACCGACACGTATTAGATTTCGTAGTAGCGAAGTGAACTGAAATATTAACACAAGTGAAAAGAACGGACATTTTTGCGAAAAGACTGATCAATTTTTAAGAAATTAACGATGTTTCATTCGATAAGTTTTTATTTTCATTTGATTTTATACCAACTAGGAGTAACACTGCTAATTGATTTTTAAATTTTACTTCTGTTTCTCCAGTCATATCAGGCTTGAGTTTATTTCATGGAGGTGAGTTGGACATACCCCCATCCCTTTTCCCCCAGCTATGCTTCACTTTTCAGCACATTCTGTCTTTTTAATTAATTCTGTTTAATTTCATATACCATTGAACTTTTTAGAAAATGATGCAAATACAATCTTGTATACATTTAATTTAATACCATGTTCAACTTAAAATTTTTTTATTCACTGAGTTGTTATTTTATTTACTACCCTGAAATATATATACATATATATATTTCTCTCACTGTTCCCATCAATTTGCTGTATTTACTTAAACTTTCTAACTAAAATAAAAAAAAGTTCTAAAACTTTCTTTTCTTTTAAGATTTTCTATATGATATTTAAGTTCATTCTGACTTTCATTTTCATTATTTACTTTTTAAAAATTTATTTTGTTCCATGGTGAAAAAAAAATTTCTTGGTTGTGACCCTCCAAAAACAATTTCTAATAAAAACCTTTTAATGTGGAGTCTAAACATGCAGTAAAAATGTTATTACACATGAATTTTTATTATTGTGAATCTCTTTTCCATTTGTATGTTCATGCAATATAAATCTTTTCCCACTCTGATGCACAGAAAAAAAATTCATCTGAATTTAGAAAATTTTGACTTCAGAACAGCATTTTACATATATGCATACCCTCCAATATAGTTGTGCTGTCATCGGCAGCACTTCCTACCAATATATTGCAAATAACATAGTATCAATAAATTGTTAGAGAATAGGTATTTCCAAAGATTAATTATTAATTGAAAGAAATATTTTCAAGCACTATACAAAATTATTTAACTTACATTTATTATTGATTAAATATAAAAGTGAAATAATTTTATCACACAGCACAATTTTGTTCATTAAGCTAATTAACACTGTTTGTTGGACATTTTTAAAAAAAATTTTCTATTACAAAGCAAACACTTCTGCATTTTATAATTATTGCTCAGTTTAACATCAAAAGAAAGACCCATATACATTTTTATTACGCGCAGTGTCTGCAAAGATTTTGCGTTAATGCCATATCAAAATCCCCCCGACCCCTTTTTTTCCCACGTAACTATTCTAAAATTACTTCCATTATTAGCATTGCTGTGAACGAAGATTTGGATATTTACAACACTCTTTTATAGTTCTTTGTAATTTTTTATTATATATCCATAACTTTGTAGTTTTCTCCCAATTTCCATAGCAAGTACAGAAATTTTGTAGCTGTTGGATGGTATGTAGGTATATTTTCAGTCTTTTATTAAAATTTTTTATTCACTGAAGTGGTTTCTTTTAAACCTGGAACTAGAAAATTTTGACTTTGGTATTGGATTTTGCATATATCTGTATATTTATAATATTTGAATTAATTTCTTAATGACTATTTACACACAAGAGTAAAACTAGATAAAAACTATATACATTTTGTTTCCTTACTCTGTATAGACATCAAGAATATTTATGTTACTATACATATATAAATATAATTTTATCACATTAATAAGGTCCATATATTGTATCCCTTGGTAGTTTTAAAGATATTTTTGATAAGTTAGTTTTTAAATTTGCTCTTTAGTCAAGCAAGATAAATAATTTGCATAAATTTAAAATTAAAAAAATGCCTGTTTTGGCATGTCATTTCTGTTTTCATTATTCATATTCTATATTTTGAAATGGGCTTTGAATAATTTTCTTTTAGATTGCTATTTTGTGTTATAATTCTGTTTATATTTCCCTTTTAATAAATTCTTCTTAATTTGAGAGTTCTTTTAGAAGGAAAAGGCTTCGAATCTATGATAAATATGACTAATAGAAACCTTTATTCTATTTTTAATATAATATAAAGGCATTAAGTCTACCAGTATTTTACTTTTCTGTTTGTTTTTAATGTTCATTTTATACAATTTTTCATATAAGTAAAATGTTTGTTGCAATGTGAAACACTTGCTATTGTGTCTTATTTATTATGTGATACTAAAATTAGATTTATGTATATTTTATATTTATTTTTCTGCTGGTTTTATCAGACCGTGCAAAAAAATCTTTTGCATATGATACTTTTATTTAATTTCAAATCTAGTGTCTGTTTATATCTGACCAAGGCATTTGTGGTCATTTTGTGAAGGTTGTATTTAGTTTTTGCTGAAACATTTGGCCACCTTTATTTTAATGCAAAATTTTTTTTCACTGAAGAGTATGTCTTAGGAATGATTTGAATGTAAAATGGCTTTCAATCTAATATATAAAACCTTCTATCACTCTATCTTTCAATATCTTAATATCTGATTTTTAACTGTTTTAATTTCTGCTAAAATTTGTATCCCTTTTAAAAATTCTTCTCTGAGAAATAGATTATATCACAGAAATAAATTGATTGAGGAAATATTGGACTATAGCATTAGACAACTAATTTGATTCTCAGACGAGACTATGATCTAGTTTAGTGAGAATAAGTATCAGGAATTAAACTTTATATTTACCAAGCAATTCAATATTGTCTAATAAAATTTTCAGTACATTTCGTTGTGTTCATTTGAGTATGCTTAAGTCATTTTAAATTCATCTAAAATTCTTATAACAGGTAACCTCATCCACTCATGCTTTGAAGAAGGAATAACATAGCCTGAATTTAAATAATATTAATAAGCATTTATATGGCAAGAAGACATTATTTAATAAAACCACATCATTCTATGTTATCGTCATATTCGTATAACATTATCTGAATAGCCAATAATTCAGTTATATCATTGGGATGAGTATTTGTTTGGGATGGTTTGAAAGTTAACATAAAAGGAAAAATAAAGAAACCTTTTAATCTTTATGTTGATACTAGGCTTAAACAATTATCCGTGACAAATTCTTACTTTAAATTTTAATTAAATACAATCCTAGAAATCACTTAACAAGTGGTTATATACAGATGATTATTAATTTAATAAAGATTTCCTGATTCAGATTACATTTTATTAAACTTTCAGTGTGCAATTTAAACACTTCATCAGTATGCTCTCTCAACAGTTTTACAAATCAAATCAGATAGATATCAGTTAACAAAAGAGCTTGGTTTTTTTTATATATATTTGATTTATCATCCACAATTGAAATGTTGAGATTTCAAAAGATCTGTGTTCTGTTAGTAAAAAAAAAAAAAAAAAAAAAATACTTCTTAGAATCTTTATGTTAAACTTTTATTTGCCATAACTTTTTAATCTTAAATAAAATTGATTAGGTTATTCAAAAATCAAGACTTTTTCTTGTATTGGGGAAATCTTTAACAGGGCTCCTAGCTTAAACTACAGGATAATCTGTTGGAAAGTGGGACAAAAATTAGCATAATATGGATCTAGCAATATCCTTTTTGCTTATAGATCACAACAGCAGTATTAGTGTGCTTTTAAAAGATTCAAGAACAAAACAATACATAAAATGGGATTCATAAGTGACTTTTAAATGAAATCTCGTCTTACAATAAATTCATGAAGCAGAGGCACAGAATATTTATTATATATATAAAAAAAAAAGATTTTTATTGAGAAAGAGTTCATAATTTATCAACCAGGTCACAGAATGTTATGTGTTTTATGAACAACACACACAATGGGATATCCACAATTTTCCTGCTCTTGGAGCAAGAAGATTGACTACCTGGGATTACAAGGTGCATATATTTGAAATGTATCCTGACTAAACAGCTGCGCCATACTATTTACTTGCTATGTAGCAGAAGTCTTATTTACTTATATAGAGTAATTTTGAATGTTGTACAATTGTTTTCATTCTGTACCTGCTTTTAATTATTGTATTTTCTATTGTACTAATTATTTGGCTCATTACAAATTAGTATAATATATATTATATTGTTGGAATTTTTAAATTTGAAAAGCCATATGCACATCATGTGCATGAAAATATTGTAATAGCTAGAGGTTTATTCCATCCTGCATAAAAGTGTTGGAATGTCATTTAATAGCTGCTATGGTGATTATTGTCCTTAGATGTTGATGCAACTAAATATATTTCTATTTCTAGTGGTGCTTTTGTACTTGAAGAATTGCTGATATACTTTGAATACTGAGTGCTGGCTTGTAATAATTTCCATCAGAAGATTTTTACTGCATGCTGCTGGATATTATATTCTTTATTGATAATTAATAGATACTTTTGGGTAATGTTTAAAAACAATGATTCCCACATGAATTAAAATTTATTGTGTAAATCATCATAATGCAAAATATGTATTTAAATCAATATTTCATGCGTAAAATTTTTTCAAAAAGTAGTATTTTTTAATTGAGAATGCTAGATGTGTTTCTCTAGAGAAAGGTAAATTTTTATAGGCAGAGAGTAAAAAGTATGACAAAGTGTTTTTTACCATGTTCAGAAAGATATATTTTCTGTATTTTTCTTTCATTAGTATGTAAAATCATATTTTCATAATAATGAAAATCTTATTCTCCTATTCATTGATTTATAGTATAATATTTCTTGAATTAGTTCAGAATTTTTAAAATACTTGTACAATAAATATCATTGTGCTAGAAACGTGCAACAACGTCATTCAATAAATTTCTAATAATTCTTTTGCATGATTTGAAGATCTTTGACCCTTTTAATCAAATATCTTGTGTATTGTGTAGGTAATAATATAAAGTTTATTTTTCCTTTGAATGATTCTTGCAAGTAAATTGCATTAAGTATATTTTACCTTAGTTTTTACCTCGAATAGTTTTTTTTTTTTTTTTTCTTATTTCGTATGCATGTAGTATTTATAATTTTTTTACTCTAATAACAATAATGTCTTTTAAATGTATTTTTAGAAGATGCGACTTAAAATATTGCTTCTTTATTGGGATCGCCATATAAGATCTGGTATTTATTTTAATGAGACTGAATGCAATTTGAACTTTATCTGGTATTGCTTTCAAAATAAATAAATACGCTGTGGAATAAATGTATAAAGATGTAAATGGTTATTACAAGGCTTCTTTTGTCACCACTTTAGTAAATTAGTATCTGATTTGTCATGAAATTTGAGAATTGCATTCTTTTTAAACATTCTTCATCTGAGAAAATATCTGATCAGTTTTAGATGAGTGAAATAAATAGTTTGAGGAAGTACTGAAGTGTGTCATTTTAACAAATAATTTCTGTCCAAAAGGGGCCTGTGAACTAGAGGTTTATTGTGATTGCACTGTCTTGATTTTGCTGCTCATCTTATAGGAAGTTTTCCCTGTCTGGAGTTGCAAGGTATATTTTTGTGCTGTGCGTATTATATTTTACCTGAATTAAACTTGCATTGAATGGCTATTTAATAGTTGTTTGGATTCTTATTACATCATTGAAAATCTTGATAATCTGACATTCCATATGTATGTTAAATACACAATGTGCATGTAATTGTAATAGCTAAAGTTTTATTTTACTTTGCATAAAAGTATCATAATGTAATTTATTCATTAGCTGTTAAGGTAGCTCTTGATGTTTCTCATAATAATTTTGCCATTTCATGTTGATGTAATTGTATATATTATAATATCTTTCTATTTCAGATGGTGCTTTTGGATTTGACTTGAGAAAATTCAGACATGTTTAGAACATTGAAGAGCGGTTAGTGATAAATTTTACTTGAAATTTAAAAAATGGTTGTTTTTATTAAATGTACTGTGCCTTCCTATTCTTTTAAAGCCAATTAATAGAATATACAATCTTACTAGATGTATCTTTTTGCTATATTATGAAATATTTTTGGACACAATTAATATATTTTGTGAATGCAATTGTATTTCTACTTTTCACATTTAAATAGAGTTCTCTTTTAAAAAAATTTCCATCAGTGCTCATTCTCAAATTCAGCTTTGAATTTGAGCTAATATTTATAAACTTCATTATTTTTTAAATTTGAGAATGAATGGTATCAGAATTAAAATAATTGTGCAAATTTATCATTGGATATATTCATTATTGGTTAATAATAGATGCTTTCATGTAATATTCAAAGACACTAATTCCAATTTGTAATTAAATTCACTGTACAGATACTGTTAGAACATGAATTTAGCCTTGTGCATTCCACCTTCTGGTGTCTCTGGATGTAAAATTCATAATTTAGTTTTCCTGAAATTGATGATATATATTATTATTATTATTTTTCCAGTTTATTGAAATTGATTTATTTGGTTGTATAAGTTATCTTGGACTTGGCTACCAGTCCAAGTAAAAACAATGGATAGAAGTAAAATGGACTGTAGTAAAAACAATGGATTGAAAAGAGTGAAATAATAATTTTATGTTTAAAACTATATTCAAATTCTGTAATTTTTATTAAAGAATGTTAAGTGTTTCTCTACTTAAATTGAAAATAAATTATATAGGAAGCGATTTGAAATTAAGAAAAAGCATATTCTCTTTAATTTTCTCAAGGATTGATCAATATATTGTTACTTTCCTTTTATTAGCTTGTAAATCATTTTTGTTGATAATGAAAATCTTGTTTCGCTAGGAATTGAAATCAGTTCTAAAATTTTAAGTTAGTACTGAGGTTTTACTGTTGTGTTTACTAATTTTATTATTTGGAGCATTTCTTTTGGATTATTTGGAAATTTTCTTTTCTCTTAATGATATATTTTCAATTCTGTTTATGTAATATAAAGTTTTAGTTTGCTTTTGAATCATTCTTATCTTTTAATTACGTTATTTTAGACATATTTTTTCTCTTTTCTAATACTGATAAATTATTGTGCTCAATTTCTCCATATTTTGTGTATACTACACTTAATATATTTTAACCACGTTTTCTAATAATTCTTAAGTATTGTTCTTCATTCCCTCATTTTATGTATACAACATGTAAATTATTTTACTTGCACTCAATTGAAACGATATTGTTGAATTTTATTCTATCTCACAATATTTAAATTGTAAAATTTCTTATGGTTTCCTTTTTTAAATTTAACATCCACTTAGTGTGTTTTAACGGTTTAAAATATATCTTTATTAGATGAAAATTAAAATATTGCAACTTAATTCTAATCTCCATATGGTTTTTAAAGAGTTCTGGTATTAGTGAGTGAATCAATTCCGATTGAACTTTTTTATCTGGTGTTTATTTCAAAAAAGAAAATAAATACATTGTATAATTAATTATCCGTAGGAAGGTGTAAATTAGGATTACAGGCCTTATTTTGTTTAACCTTTCACTGGCTTATTACTGATATTTCTCATTAATTATATTTCACTGGTTGAAGATTGTATCCTCTTTAAAGATTTTATGTCTGAGGGAAAATTCTCATCAGGTTAGATAAGTCAGAAAAAATGTGTGGAAAAATATTAGAAATTGATGTTGTAACTGATCATTTGATTCCATGTGGGGTCTGTGAAGAATAGTCTTATCATGATAAAACTGTCATGACTTTGCTACTCATTCGACAGGAAGTTTCCTCTTCCTGAAAATGCACAGTGTAATGTGTGTATTTAAACTGAATAGCCAGTCTCATCGTATTATTTGCCTACTTTGTGGAAATTGTTTTAATTAGATTTGTGTAGACATTTTAAAAATTTCCAAAATTTTGAATGTGAAAGGATTGCTTTCATTCTAATTTCTCTTTTTATCATTGCATCATAATACTCATTCCATGACTTTCTTTACTAATTTTTTAAATTCATTTTACACCATTAAAAATCTTTATAACTTGAAAACTATATGCACATCAAGTATACTGTGTGCATGAAAGTTTTATATCAACTGGAATTCTGTTTAACTCTGTGTAGAATACTGTATATTTATAACTGTTGGGGAGGCCTTTTGATATTTCTCATTATTGTTTTGTTTCTTGATGCTAATGAAATTAAATATATATTTTTGTATCAGGTGTTGCTTTTGGAATTTTGCTCAAAGAATTTTCGATGCATTTTGAATGTTAAGCAGTGGTAAGTAATAAATTAAATTTTACTTAATTATTAAAGATGATAGCTTGCATTAAATGTGCTGTGGCTCCATGTACTTTAAAAACCAAATATTGTTTTTAAATTCTTTCTAGGCATAAAAGTTTTGTTGTAAAACTATGAAATGATTTTGAACACATTTAAAACACAATTCTCTTAAGAAGGCTTGCATCATTGATCATTGTAACATTTTGATTCTTAAATATTTTAGGATTAATACTCATGAACATCTCTTTCATGTTTGAGAATTATGGCAAAGTTACAATACTTACAAATTAAATTTACTGGGTGAGGAGATTTTAGAACTAGTAGATGGTGCTGCATATAATTTTTTGTATTATTTTGTAAGTATTAATTCTCCATAATATTCAAAGCAGCTGTTCCAGTATGTGCAGAAATGTGTTGTGTAAATGTTCATGTTGTAAAGTACTGAAATAAAGAAAAAGAATGATGTCTAAAAATATTTGAAAGAGTTATTTTTTACTAGGGAATGGTAAATGTCTTTCTCTAGATAATTAAAATTAAATTTTTATAAGCATGGAGTTAAAAATAAGAAAATGCAAAATCTCGACAATCTTTACCAATATAACATCAGCAATTGAGTATTTTCTTTTATGAATATTTAAAATCATTTCTGCTGATAATGAAAATTTTGTTTTGTTGTTCTTTGAAAAGTTGTGTGATTATTATTGAAATGAATTTCAGTCTTTTGGGGTGTTGCTAAATTTTATTCGTAACTTCTTTTTTTTACTGCAATATTTAATAAATTGATTATTTAAAATATTTCTTTTCAATGGTGTGATAATTCTCTTCTCTTTCAATGGCATATTTTCGATATTAGTTAGGCAATATATAGTTTAGTTTTGTTATGCTTCATTTCTAGAAGTAAATTGCTTTAAATACTTCTGTACTCTAATACTTTTTATATTTCATAATCCTTATAATAATTTGTTCTTTGATATTGATGGTTATGTTTCTATTTCAGATAGTTACTTTTTGATATCACTTGAGAATATTCTGATATATTTTGTGTATTGAGGAGTGGTAAGTTGTAAATTATTTTTTGTCTGAAATATTAAAAATGGTAGCTTTCATTTTATTTACTCTGTATCTATATTGTTTTAAAGCCCAAATATATGCAAATTCATACTGGGCATATGCTTCTTGGTTGCAAAATTATAAAATATTTTTAAACACTATTAAATCTTTACTTTTCATATTTAAATACAATTTTGTGCAATTTAAATAAGTGATCTTTGTCACATTCAGCTCTGAATATATTAATACTATAATGTATGTAAATATTAATTTGAGATCATTATTTATTAGAGAATAAATAATGTTATTTAAAATGCAGGTTAAGTAAATTTAATGCACCAGAATGTTTTATAAATACTACTACACATGGATGGATGTAATTTCTTTCCTAGTGGGTTATATGTGATTCTCCATTTAGGTCATAAACAACTATTCCAGTATGTAGTGATATTTAATTTACAAAATAGTTATAATATAAAAAAGGTAATGAAAATGAAACTTTATATCTAACAGTATTATAGAATATGCTATTCTCCAGTATAAAATGTTGCATGTCTTAATTTAATAGACAAAGTCTCAAAAACTGATAATGAATGTTGGTTGGATTTAAGTACAGACTTAAGTGAAACTATTGTTTCATATAATTGTTACTACATACAGCTGGTAGCATGTGTTGAAATTTATTGTGAAGGTGCTAATAAGTTGAGTATTCAAATTAACATTTTATATCTAAAAGTTTATTGAAAAGTGTTTTTGAAAGTTTTAACTGTCTTTCTCTGGTTAAATTAAAAGTAAATTTTAGAGGCAAAAAGTTGAAATTAAGAAAAAGGTTGCTGTCTGCTATCTTCACAAGAATTGGGCATTATTTGAGTACTTTGATTAATGTATAAAATAATTTCTGCTGAAATTAAAATTTTGCTCTTTCAGATTTGTTAACTTAGATCCTTAACTTTCTTTTTCCTTTCAAGGAATTGATATGTTAGTGAATTGGTAGTATACTATTTTTTTTTTCTTAGTACATATAAATAAATATAAGAACTGTATTATGACAAGATAATTTTATGAATACATTGAAAGTGCTTTTTCATAAGAAACTTGCAAAATTAAAAAGTGTTGCTTCTATGTTTATGAAAAATATTTGACAATTGGCAATATGTTGTATTTATTTTGTATAAATCTTGCTCAACTTAAGGAATTTCATTGTTACATATAATTCTATAAACAAAACTCTTATATTAGTGTTTGTTCTTATATCTACTCAGAAGTCTTAAAAGGTGTATATTTTTAAAAATTTAGTTGTTCACCCTCAAAAGTGGTAGGAATAATTGTCTTCCTTAATTGTAGGAATACTGAAATCATGATTTACACATAATTAGTATTTTATCTATATCATGTCAACAGTATGATTGCTTTTACACTAGAATAAAATACTCTTATAATATTGTTTTTTATATTGTGTTTTTAAGTATTATGTCATAATTGCATTCTTTATTTCTTATTTTATGAGGATTTGTATGAGATCTCTGTCTGATTTATATAAGTTTTTCATTTTAATTTATTTCATATATCTTGTAAATATCTTGCATATCTATACATATGTTTCTTTA
Organism: Argiope bruennichi; assembly: GCF_947563725.1. Lineage (NCBI taxonomy): Eukaryota > Metazoa > Arthropoda > Arachnida > Araneae > Araneidae > Argiope > Argiope bruennichi. The sequence goes on from NC_079162.1 coordinate 109,438,483, forward strand.
TATTTTTCAGTTTTGTCATTAAATATTGTTTTGTCCATTTTTAAGTGCTTTGCAAATTGTACTTGTAATGTTTTTTTGTATAATTGGATTTGAGTTTTTGCTGTGGAACTGCCTTTCATAACAGTTTCTGTTTCAGGATTATTCTTCTTGTCTCTTTTTGCTGAATATATATTTGTCATTTGCATCTTATATATTTGATGCAGAAAAGGTCTCTCAACTCCGCCTTTTCTCCAAATGGATACTGAATCTGAAGAATAAATATTTTTGGAATCCCTGCTTAAATTCTATCTGCAAGATGATCCACTCATTTGTGGAGACAATTATTTATTTGCTCCACATCTGTAGTAGATTTTCTTGAATTCCTTTAATGTAAGTAAAAAAACAATTTACCACAAAGAATCTTTTTAATTTAAGTTATTTAAAAATGTTTGAAATTTGGTTTCATGTATTATTCAGCACTTAAAAACTTGGCTTATTAAAATATTATGTTGTTTTCATAAAAGTATGCAATTTCTAGAATTTGTATTATGGCTTTTTAACTTGGGAGTGTTGTAAATTATATAATAAATAAATACATTTTGATGTTGGGACTTTGTAAATTATTATGTTTTCAATAATTTAAAGGTTTTATAAATTTTTCCCTTATTTTATTCTGTTTCTGTGTTTTATAGATTGTGAAAATATTGAAGTAATCAGTCATGATTTTTTAAAAACAATATTATGTGAAATTATTTTATCACTTAGATGGTTGTCTTTAATTCATTCTGAATTCAAATACAATTACTTCACAACAATTATTTTTTTCACTTTTAGTATGTTTTTGTTTTTTATTTTTATTTACTTGTAAATATTAGATGATGAAATTAAATTTGTATTCTTAAGGGCATTTTAAAGTTTAATTTTTTTTTTTTAATAAAATAACTATATATATTATTTGTAGTGTAGAAGAAAAAAATTCTTAATATTCTTTCTTTCTTTCAAAACTAAGTTTATTAAAAACAGTGTCCAGAGCATTCTACTGCTAATGACTCTTCCTTGACTCAAAAATGGACATTACTAAAAAGATATTTCTCAGAAAAGTACAGTTAAAATATCGGCTTGATCTCTGTATAATTCAAAATTTGTGACTGTAATTATCTCTTTTGTATAATAAAGATTTACCGATGTCTCATTTCTTGGTGTGTGACTCCTAACAAAATGGGGAAAAAGAATAAAAAAAAGTGAAGGTGAATGTTTATCTGATTGGTGGGAGGGATGATACAAATATCAATTGCAGTAATATTAAGTTGTCTTAGTTACTATATTAGGAATGTAAGGTTATGTTTCCTCTTATTTTTTTCTTTTTTTTTTAAGGGAAATAAAGACAAACCTTAAATTTTTTAAATTTAAGTGTCTTATTTGAAAAAAACCTGCACTGTTACTTTTTGATAACCACGTAACTATTTGTGTTATTATGATGATAAATGGTATGATTATCATGACCTTTCATCCTCACAGCAACCACTGAATGCATCCATTTGACAGGAATGCTTTTAGACCGTTTTTAAAACTTATTGCAATCAGACAATGAACTGGTTGTTAACACCAAATAATAGTAATATTTCTGTTACCATGCATGATGTGGCTAAATTGGCTCCAAATAATATCACCTAAGTTTTCAATATTATATGCCTTTGAAAAAGTATATTACGTAGAAAATGATTCTTCAGAAGTTGAATTTTTTAAATTATATCTCAAATTAACGGAAATTCAGGATAAACATTAAAAAACTGGGATTGTCTCAGCTATTCTGTTCATTTAATTTATAAACTCAATTGTCACTATAGATAGTTTTTTCCTATCCTTCAAGGGATGTCATAATTCAAATTCTGAGCTATGAGTTTAAGGAAGATCTTTTCAATCTTTTATTACTTTCCCTCTTATACAAGAAATATCATGCAGTGTTGAACAACACGCACAATGATATAACTTGGAAAAGGCAAGGGGTGTATGCACGTGAAGGTCGGAAATCATAGGAAATGTCTTGGGCAAAATATTAATGCACTTTAGCTACTTATTAAAGTCAAAAATAATGGGGTGGGCACGAAAAATTGTCACTCTTCTCAGGGAGTCACCGCTCTTTGCTACACCACTGAACATATTAAATTATACATATGAATAATTTTTACGATTCCCAGAAAAAAATTTCTTGCCATTAACTGTCAAAATGAAAAAAAAATCAGGATATCTTGAGAATTTACAGATTATTTTCACAGAAAATGACTGTTATAGGGGTTGTTTATTTCAAAGCCTGCATTAGTCAGAATTATCAGAACCTTAATTTCATTCATGTGGTCTTTTGGCATATTAGCATCAAATACTAAAAATGAAATAATGAAGTCTGTTTGGCATCTTATTACCTACTACCAACTACTGGGTACTACTACCTACTTTGCTATATTCAGCTTCAAAAGAAAAGCAAATAATAATAATAATACGCCTTTAAACCATCAATCAAAAATTATAGAAACTGTTTATACTATCAAAATATTTTTGCCTGGCATTGTAATCAAAAGTGCTGATAAATTGAAAATCCACATACTGATAAATACGATGATATTCTTTCAAAAGCATTCCAAGAACTCATATTTGAAGAAACCATCTTTCTGAAATCAAAACATTATTTATTTATTTTTTTTGAAACGACAAAGTAAATTCGATGTCCCAATCTCTCTGCTATAATATGCTAACAATAATATCTCTGCAATTGAAAAAAAAAAAATTTCACAAAGGAATACAGCTGATAAAATATTTAAAAATTGTATAGTAAAATATAATTAAAAATATTTATATAAATATGCCAAAATGAAAAAATAATTATATGAAAATAAAATTGATATCACTGAAGAATTAATTTTTCTGAATTGAAAGGTAAAGTAAAAAGGCCCTTGATATACTACTCAAATATTGAGAGAGAAAAAAACAAACATTTCGATTGATTTGCAATTAAAAGTATAATTAAAATTTTGAGAAATTTTTTGTGTATAAGCACTTGCTACCAAAGAAGTAATTATATTTCAAATATAATAGCTCTAGTTTCAACAATCTGCTTTGTAGAACATTTTGAGTGATTTTTAGAGGTGGGTCGTTCGCGAACGAACGGGTCGAAACGAACGGGTCCTCTAAGTGAACGAACTGAATCGGGTCGCTATCTTCTGAGTAAGTCGTTCGTTCTCGAACGACTGTGTGGACCCGGCTATTTTCGTTCATTAGCTGTGTGGACCTGGCTATTTCCGTTCTCGAACGACTGTGTGGACCTGGCTATTTCCGTTCTCGAACGACTGTGTGGACCCGGCTATTCCCGTTCATTAACTGTGTGGACCTGGCTATTTCCGTTCGCGAACGACGGTGTGGAACTTGCTAATTTCATGCGTGAACCCCTTACAGATAAGAAGACAAATGCGGGAACGGCGGAAATGGCACCTGTTTATTTTCTTCCCCTTTTCTCAATAGGGTCGTAAAACGGTGGGAGCGATTTTGTCTTTTTAACAGTGGTTGCTTCCGTTCCCCCTGTCACTGTTGATTGGTGTTTCAAAAAATTATTTGAAGGTAGATGCTTAATTTACAGTACGCTTTCTGCAGCTACTAAAATCTCTTGCTAAAATGCCGGGTTATCGGAAAGTTTTAATTCAAAAAGAAATTAATAAAATACTCTGTGAAGATTTAGATGAATCTGATTTGATATAAGTGATGAGGAAGATGCTGAATTTGACATTTCAAATTCTTTTCAAGAAGAAAATATTTCTACTTTGTTAGAAAATTATTCTGATAGCGAGGACTATATTGAAGTTTCTGAAAATAGATAACTCGGGACAGATTATTGAATAGAAATCAAATTTGATAGAAAATAAAATTATTTCCATTCCGAAATTCGACCAACTTTTAGGCCCAACACATAATTTACAAATATCGGAAAGTATGTAAAAATAATAAATTAAAAAAACAAGTGAATTAAAATGCTTATTGTTTCAGAAAACTGTGTTTAAAATAGTATTAAGTATTTTTCGAGGCTCAATCTTCTCCCTACCAGTTCTTGAAGTAGTTTTAATTATAAAATAACAAATTAAATATTCCTTCCTTAAAGAATTTTGTAAATCATTTGAAAATTGGCTGATATTATATCTTTTGTGCATTGCTTAAATCAACGAACATAATTAAAAAAAAATGCTAGCAAACGTTCTCTTCTAACTATTATTGTGGGTATGCAGAATCGTTTGGAAGTGAAATAAGAGGTTTTGATTTGGATAATTTTGAGAGGATACATGCAAATTTTAATTGGTATATATCGACCAAAAAAAATGATATTTTTTTCCATAAAATATTATTTACCCTGTGTTACTATTCTATCATTTTAAATGAATAAATTTAGTAATTTTTTAAAATTTACATTGTTAATGAAGTTATTTCTTAGATTTGAATCTACATATATCTTAACAAGTTTTCAACATTAGAATATTATTCTCTTTATATTCTAATAAATAAATGCAAGCAATTGCTTTGGGAATTAAGTAATACAAAATTAAAATTTATAAGAATTGTTAAGTACTTACAGTAAGTTATTTATATCAATAACTTTTAAAATAAACAGGAAAAAAAAAGAAAAAAAAAAGAAAAAAAAAAAGAAAAAAAAACCTCTCGAATGATTAAATTTTCTGATGCAGCAATGATTTTAATAAATATGGAAATATACTATTTCAATGTTATATTTTAGCATCAAACGCGTCTTTCCGTAATTATTAAATTATAATCAAACACAGCGATAAAAAAAAATGGAACGTCTGGAAAATCTTTAGGTAAAACTATAAAGTATTATTAAATTTTGTATGAAATTTCTCTTCTTATATAAAGTCTTGTCCTGATCGATGCTTAGCATAAAGCCATTGAAATTAGGAACATGAAATTTGGGAAGTTATTTTTTGCACGTTAGAGGCATACTAAAAACGGATTTCTCAAACTTTTAATTCAAAATTTACTTTAAAAAATAGAATTTTAATGTGTTTTTATCAAAACATCAAAGCATATTATCGCATAAAAATTATTTTAACACCGTTTTAAAGGTTAAAAAAGAGTCGCATTTGAATAATAAAAATTTTGTTTGGTTGAATGTAATTTTTTAAAAATAATTTCTGAGAAATAAGTGGACACAGTTTATAACAAATACTTTTATTATAATGAAATTCAAAATGATATTTCTTCTTCGAATCATTGAATCGTATTATTTTGCTGCTGTTAAAATAATTATAAAAGAAGAAAAAGGCTTTTATTCTTATTGCTATTTGGTTAAAATTGCTTTTATGTTATACGCAAAAGCACTTTGAGCTAGATGGATGAAATTTGGTATGCGGTCTTCACACCAAACTTGTAGATTTCGATCAAATTTTCTGCAACATCTGTGTATAGGAAATCTGTCTATCTGACTGTTTCAAATATAAGTTAGCATGGTAACTACAAAACGAAGAGAGCTAGATAGTTTGGTACACAGATTTAGTATCTATTGTATAAACATCTGTCAAATTTTGTGCCAAAACCAACAAGGGATTCACCGCATGTCGGTCTGTACTTTCAGATATATGTAAACGCGATAACTCAACAATAACTAATTTGAACTAAAATAATCAAATTTGGTATGTAATTTTGTGACTATAAGTGTAGTTTTGAGTAAAAATTTTGTTTTAATCATTTCTATTAAAAAGGATTTTAAAAACTTATTTAGAACTTGGCATTTTTCTATAATCAATTTCATGGCAGTTTAGGCAGTCGTATGATGATCATACGACTGCCTAAAACTAAAGGTAAGCTTTAGTTTTTAGCTTTATAAGATTGCAAATAAAATTACTTAATTGAACGAGCACTACTTACTTAATAGAATGAGTAAGAATGATTATTTAATACTCTTTCTATCCCAGCCATGTTTGATCGTAATAGTTGTTGCTTCTATAAAAATCACACACAAAATTTGTGGTCATATTGAAAATGCATCATTTGTGGTCATTTGTGCTTCTACATCACTATCGGCATTTTCAGAAATGTTTATGTATATTTTATTTTAATTTTAAGAAATGTTAGGAAAGCTCATAAATCTTTATTGTTAATCTTATAAAAGTTTACTTAAATTTTTTGGTATTAATATTTCTTTCATTTGTATAATTATTTCTATGTTTTTGTCAAATCCAAAAAAGTATAATTTAACAATAGACGATATTGTGCAAATAGAAAAATAAATATTATAATTTAATAATAAGATTTTTTCAGTAAAAACTATATATTGTTATAAAATTAAAAAAAAATTTATGATTAGAAAATATGCAGTTTACATATGCATACTTATACAAAGGTGCTTAAAAGTACTTTACTTTTGCAGCAGATTGTCACTACGCAAGGCAAGAACAATATTTTACTTATCATATTATAAATTATTAAATGATAATTTAAGATATATTTTTCTACTAAAGAGTGAACATAAAAGATGCAAGTAACCATATATAAGAATAAATGTAATAGTATAGCTCTTAAACAATAAAAATCTAATGAAATTTGTGCAAGTATAAAACAATAGGAATATCAAAATTCTAAAAGCTCGAGTTCTAAATGAATCCTGCCCTTAATTACGTAGACACGACTATTGGCATATATTCCAGGAAATAAAAATAAATAAATAAAATTTAAAAATAAAAATAAAAGCTGAATAAATAAATATATAACTAAATGATGATTTATAATGTTACTTTAAAATTTATTGAGCAATATGAAAATGATGTAATATCTCGTAAAACGAAATACTTTTATACTTAGTAAACAGAGCTTAATATTTTATGGAATTATCTAAACGTAATAGGAAACTCCGTACTGCCAAAATAACCAATCATGAAAGATATTTCATAATTAAATAAAAAGTAAAAACGGAAAAAAAAACGCCTTTAAAAAACCATTAATTAACACTGTAATCTCAGGTAGTAGAATAACTGAGAAATGATCCAAATTACAAAGCCTGTTCCTTCATTCCCACCTGCGAGAGGGGAAAAAAATCATTAGACTCTATGAATTCCCCCATTCTCTGCTTCTCAGAACGAACTGCATATGGCAAAATAACAGCGCATGCGCCGAGAAGTAAACACTTACAGTAGAAGTCACCTTTCTTTACGAGACTCAATACAACCGGAAATTTCCGGTTTGGCCAGTGACGTAATGAGTGAAAAGCAACAAAGTTGTTCGTTCTCGAACGAAAGAGCCTATTTCATTCGTTCTCGAACGAAAGAGCCTATTTCATTCGTTCCCGAACGAAAGAGCCTAATTCATTCGTTCTCGAACGAAAGAGCCTAGTTCCTTCGTTCTCGAACGAAAGAGCTAATTCATTCGTTCTCGAACGAAAGAGCTTAACTCATTCGTTCGAAGAGTCGAAATCGTTCGCGAACGACCTGAAACGAACGGGTCAAATTGGTGAACGAACGATTTTTAGCCGAATCTTTCAAATGAACGAGATTTCCCATCACTAGTGATTTTTCATCTTGCATTTCTGGATTATTCGTTTCTTTGCAACCACTAACAATTTACAGTGAGGTTTCCAGTTAACTTTCAGAAATGCTGAAAAGAACAAACAAGAAATTTTGATTGTAATAAATGATCCCATATTAAACGTCATTTCAAAATATTTATTCTCCGTCATTCATTTTTTTTTCTATATAGAAGAGAAACAAAATAAAATGATGTAAAAATAAACGAATAAATATGTAGTGGTGAAACCGACACGTATTAAAATAAACGAATAAATATGTAGTGGTGAAACCGACACGTATTAAAATAAACGAATAAATATGTAGTGGTGAAACCGACACGTATTAGATTTCGTAGTAGCGAAGTGAACTGAAATATTAACAAGTGAAAAGAAATGGCGATATTTTATGATTTCATTTGTTTTAAAGTTTTTTTTAATTTATTTACTAGGTGATATTTCTTTTGCCTTTAACAAATTGCACGAATATTTCTTTGTGCATATTTTTTAAATGTAAGTAATTTTTATATCTCAATAATTAGTGCATGATACATTTACGACAGATATATGAGTTTTACCTTCTTTAATTCCACTGTGATATTAAGATTAGATTTATTTAATAGTTTTTTAAAAATAGGTTACGTGCGCCAAAGTAATTGTAACTAATCATACTTACTGATGCGGAATTCTTCGATTGTGGTTTCGATTTGACGTTTGTAAAACGATAAATCGAACTATATTCTTAAACCTTGCTGCAATTTGTTTTCGAAATGGCATGTGAAAGCGTACATCTTTTTTCTATCTTTTGTTTAATTTTCATGATCAGTTTGAAATGTACACAAAGGTTTTTGGTTGACATAAGTAAGCATGATTTATAAAAGATTATTAATTCATTTTATATATACCACGGACATTTTTGCGAAAAGACTGATCAATTTTTAAGAAATTAACGATGTTTCATTCGATAAGTTTTTATTTTCATTTGATTTTATACCAACTAGGAGTAACACTGCTAATTGATTTTTAAATTTTACTTCTGTTTCTCCAGTCATATCAGGCTTGAGTTTATTTCATGGAGGTGAGTTGGACATACCCCCATCCCTTTTCTCTCAGCTATGCTTCACTTTTCAGCACATTCTGTCTTTTTAATTAATTCTGTTTAATTTCATATACCATTGAACTTTTTAGAAAATGATGCAAATACAATCTTGTATACATTTAATTTAATACCATGTTCAACTTAAAATTTTTTTATTCACTGAGTTGTTTATTTTATTTACTACCCTGAAATATATATACATATATATATTTCTCTCACTGTTCCCATCAATTTGCTGTATTTACTTAAACTTTCCAACTAAAATAAAAAAAAGTTCTAAAAGTTTCTTTTCTTTTAAGATTTTCTATATGATATTTAAGTTCATTCTGACTTTCATTTTCATTATTTACTTTTTAAAAATTTATTTTGTTCCATAGTGAAAAAAAAATTTCTTGGTTGTGACCCTCCGAAAACAATTTCTAATAAAAACCTTTTAATGTGGAGTCTAAACATGCAGTAAAAATGTTATTACACATGAATTTTTATTATTGTGAATCTCTTTTCCATTTGTATGTTCATGCAATATAAATCTTTTCTCACTCTGATGCGCACAAAAAAAATTCATCTGAATTTAGAAAATTTTGACTTCAGAACAGCATTTTACATATATGCATACCCTCCAATATAGTTGCGCTGTCATCGGCAGCACTTCCTACCAATATATTGCAAATAACATAGTATCAATAAATTGTTAGAGAATAGGTATTTCCAAAGATTAATTATTAATTGAAAGAAATATTTTCAAAGCACTATACAAAATTATTTAACTTACATTTATTATTGATTAAATATAAAAGTGAAATAATTTTATCACACAACACAATTTTGTTCATTAAGCTAATTAACACTCTTTGTTGGACATTTTTAAAAAAAATTTTCCATTACAAAGCAAACACTTCTGCATTTTATAATTATTGCTCAGTTTAACATCAAAAGAAAGACCCATATACATTTTTATTACGAGCAGTGTCTGCAAAGATTTTGCGTTAATGCCATATCAAAATCCCCCCGACCCCTTTTTTTTCCACGTAACTATTCTAAAATTACTTCCATTATTAGCATTGCTGTGAACGAAGATTTGGATATTTACAACACTCTTTGATAGTTCTTTGTAATTTTTTATTATATATCCATAACTTTGTAGTTTTCTCCCAATTTCCATAGCAAGTACAGAAATTTTGTAGCTGTTGGATGGTATGTAGGTATATTTTCAGTCTTTTATTAAAATTTTTTATTCACTGAAGTGGTTTCTTTTAAACCTGGAACTAGAAAATTTTGACTTTGGTATTGGATTTTGCATATATCTGTATATTTATAATATTTGAATTAATTTCTTAATGACTATTTACACACAAGAGTAAAACTAGATAAAAACTATATACATTTTGTTTCCTTACTCTGTATAGACATCAAGAATATTTATGTTACTATACATATATAAATATAATTTTATCACATTAATAAGGTCCATATATTGTATCCTTTGGTAGTTTTAAAGATATTTTTGATAAGTTAGTTTTTAAATTTGCTCTTTAGTCAAGCAAGATAAATAATTTGCATAAATTTAAAATTAAAAAAATGCCTGTTTTGGCATGTCATTTCTGTTTTCATTATTCATATTCTATATTTTGAAATGGGCTTTGAATAATTTTCTTTTAGATTGCTATTTTGTGTTATAATTCTGTTTATATTTCCCTTTTAATAAATTCTTCTTAATTTGAGAGTTCTTTTAGAAGGAAAAGGCTTCGAATCTATGATAAATATGACTAATAGAAACCTTTATTCTATTTTTAATATAATATTAAGGCATTAAGTCTACCAGTATTTTACTTTTCTGTTTGTTTTTAATGTTCATTTTATACAATTTTTCATATAAGTAAAATGTTTGTTGCAATGTGAAACACTTGCTATTGTGTCTTATTTATTATGTGATACTAAAATTAGATTTATGTATATTTTATATTTATTTTTCTGCTGGTTTTATCAGACCGTGCAAAAAAATCTTTTGCATATGATACTTTTATTTAATTTCAAATCTAGTGTCTGTTTATATCTGACCAAGGCATTTGTGGTCATTTTGTGAAGGTTGTATTTAGTTTTTGCTGAAACATTTGGCCACCTTTATTTTAATGCAAAATTTTTTTTCAATGAAGAGTATGTCTTAGGAATGATTTGAATGTAAAATGGCTTTCAATCTAATATATAAAACCTTCTATCACTCTATCTTTCAATATCTTAATATCTGATTTTTAACTGTTTTAATTTCTGCTAAAATTTGTATCCCTTTTAAAAATTCTTCTCTGAGAAATAGATTATATCACAGAAATAAATTGATTGAGGAAATATTGGACTATAGCATTAGACAACTAATTTGATTCTCAGACGAGACTATGATCTAGTTTAGTGAGAATAAGTATCAGGAATTAAACTTTATATTTACCAAGCAATTCAATATTGTCTCATAAAATTTTCAGTACATTTCGTTGTGTTCATTTGAGTATGCTTAAGTCATTTTAAATTCATCTAAAATTCTTATAACAGGTAACCTCATCCACTCATGTTTTGAAGAAGGAATAACATAGCCTGAATTTAAATAATATTAATAAGCATTTATATGGCAAGAAGACATTATTTAATAAAACCACATCATTCTATGTTATCGTCATATTCGTATAACATTATCTGAATAGCCAATAATTCAGTTATATCATTGGGATGAGTATTTGTTTGGGATGGTTTGAAAGTTAACATAAAAGGAAAAATAAAGAAACCTTTTAATCTTTATGTTGATACTAGGCTTAAACAATTATCCGTGACAAATTCTTACTTTAAATTTTAATTAAATACAATCCTAGAAATCACTTAACAAGTGGTTATATACAGATGATTATTAATTTAATAAAGATTTCCTGATTCAGATTACATTTTATTAAACTTTCAGTGTGCAATTTAAACACTTCATCAGTATGCTCTCTCAACAGTTTTACAAATCAAATCAGATAGATATCAGTTAACAAAAGAGCTTGGTTTTTTTTATATATATTTGATTTATCATCCACAATTGAAATGTTGAGATTTCAAAAGATCTGTGTTCTGTTAGTAAAAAAAAAAAAAAAAATACTTCTTAGAATCTTTATGTTAAACTTTTATTTGCCATAACTTTTTAATCTTAAATAAAATTGATTAGGTTATTCAAAAATCAAGACTTTTTCTTGTATTGGGGAAATCTTTAACAGGGCTCCTAGCTTAAACTACAGGATAATCTGTTGGAAAGTGGGACAAAAATTAGCATAATATGGATCTAGCAATCTCCTTTTTGCTTATAGATCACAACAGCAGTATTAGTGTGCTTTTAAAAGATTCAAGAACAAAACAATACATAAAATGGGATTCATAAGTGACTTTTAAATGAAATCTCGTCTTACAATAAATTCATGAAGCAGAGGCACAGAATATTTATTATATATATAAAAAAAAAAGATTTTTATTGAGAAAGAGTTCATAATTTATCAACCAGGTCACAGAATGTTATGTGTTTTATGAACAACACACACAATGGGATATCCACAATTTTCCTGCTCTTGGAGCAAGAAGATTGACTACCTGGGATTACAAGGTGCATATATTTGAAATGTATCCTGACTAAACAGCTGCGCCATACTATTTACTTGCTATGTAGCAGAAGTCTTATTTACTTATATAGAGTAATTTTGAATGTTGTACAATTGTTTTCATTCTGTACCTGCTTTTAATTATTGTATTTTCTATTGTACTAATTATTTGGCTCATTACAAATTAGTATAATATATATTATATTATATACATGAAAATATTGTAATAGCTAGAGGTTTATTCCATCCTGCATAAAAGTGTTGGAATGTCATTTAATAGCTGCTATGGTGATTATTGTCCTTAGATGTTGATGCAACTAAATATATTTCTATTTCAAGTGGTGCTTTTGTACTTGAAGAATTGCTGATATACTTTGAATACTGAGCGCTGGCTTGTAATAATTTCCATCAGAAGATTTTTACTGCATGCTGCTGGATATTATATTCTTTATTGATAATTAATAGATACTTTTGGGTAATGTTTAAAAACAATGATTCCCACATGAATTAAAATTTATTGTGTAAATCATCATAATGCAAAATATGTATTTAAATCAATATTTCATGGGTAAAATTTTTTCAAAAAGTAGTATTTTTTAATTGAGAATGCTAGATGTGTTTCTCTAGAGAAAGGTAAATTTTTATAGGCAGAGAGTAAAAAGTATGACAAAGTGTTTTTTACCATGTTCAGAAAGATATATTTTCTGTATTTTTCTTTCATTAGTATGTAAAATCATATTTTCATAATAATGAAAATCTTATTCTCCTATTCATTGATTTATAGTATAATATTTCTTGAATTAGTTCAGAATTTTTAAAATACTTGTACAATAAATATCATTGTGCTAGAAACGTGCAACAACGTCATTCAATAAATTTCTAATAATTCTTTTGCATGATTTGAAGATCTTTGACCCTTTTAATCAAATATCTTGTGTATTGTGTAGGTAATAATATAAAGTTTATTTTTCCTTTGAATGATTCTTGCAAGTAAATTGCATTAAGTATATTTTACCTTAGTTTTTACCTCGAATAGTTTTTTTTTTTTTTTTTTTCTTATTTCGTATGCATGTAGTATTTATAATTTTTTTACTCTAATAACAATAATGTCTTTTAAATGTATTTTTAGAAGATGCGACTTAAAATATTGCTTCTTTATTGGGATCGCCATATAAGATCTGGTATTTATTTTAATGAGACTGAATGCAATTTGAACTTGATCTGGTATTGCTTTCAAAATAAATAAATACGCTGTGGAATAAATGTATAAAGATGTAAATGGTTATTACAAGGCTTCTTTTGTCACCACTTTAGTAAATTAGTATCTGATTTGTCATGAAATTTGAGAATTGCATTCTTTTTAAACATTCTTCATCTGAGAAAATATCTGATCAGTTTTAGATGAGTTAAATAAATAGTTTGAGGAAGTACTGAAGTGTGTCATTTTAACAAATAATTTCTGTCCAAAAGGGGCCTGTGAACTAGAGGTTTATTGTGATTGCACTGTCTTGATTTTGCTGCTCATCTTATAGGAAGTTTTCCCTGTCTGGAGTTGCAAGGTATATTTTTGTGCTGTGCGTATTATATTTTACCTGAATTAAACTTGCATTGAATGGCTATTTAATAGTTGTTTGGATTCTTATTACATCATTGAAAATCTTGATAATCTGACATTCCATATGTATGTTAAATACACAATGTGCATGTAATTGTAATAGCTAAAGTTTTATTTTACTTTGCATAAAAGTATCATAATGTAATTTATTCATTAGCTGTTAAGGTAGCTCTTGATGTTTCTCATAATAATTTTGCCATTTCATGTTGATGTAATTGTATATATTATAATATCTTTCTATTTCAGATGGTGCTTTTGGATTTGACTTGAGAAAATTCAGACATGTTTAGAACATTGAAGAGCGGTTAGTGATAAATTTTACTTGAAATTTAAAAAATGGTTGTTTTTATTAAATGTACTGTGCCTTCCTATTCTTTTAAAGCCAATTAATAGAATATACAATCTTACTAGATGTATCTTTTTGCTATATTATGAAATATTTTTGGACACAATTAATATATTTTGTGAATGCAATTGTATTTCTACTTTTCACATTTAAATAGAGTTCTCTTTTAAAAAAATTTCCATCAGTGCTCATTCTCAAATTCAGCTTTGAATTTGAGCTAATATTTATAAACTTCATTATTTTTTAAATTTGAGAATGAATGGTATCAGAATTAAAATAATTGTGCAAATTTATCATTGGATATATTCATTATTGGTTAATAATAGATGCTTTCATGTAATATTCAAAGACACTAATTCCAATTTGTAATTAAATTCGCTGTACAGATACTGTTAGAACATGAATTTAGCCTTGTGCATTCCACCTTCTGGTGTCTCTGGATGTAAAATTCATAATTTAGTTTTCCTGAAATTGATGATATATATTATTATTATTATTTTTCCAGTTTATTGAAATTGATTTATTTGGTTGTATAAGTTATCTTGGACTTGGCTACCAGTCCTGTAGTAAAAACAATGGATTGAAAAGAGTGAAATAATAATTTTATGTTTAAAACTATATTCAAATTCTGTAATTTTTATTAAAGAATGTTAAGTGTTTCTCTACTTAAATTGAAAATAAATTATATAGGAAGCGATTTGAAATTAAGAAAAAGCATATTCTCTGTAATTTTCTCAAGGATTGATCAATATATTGTTACTTTCCTTTTATTAGCTTGTAAATCATTTTTGTTGATAATGAAAATCTTGTTTCGCTAGGAATTGAAATCAGTTCTAAAATTTTAAGTTAGTACTGAGGTTTTACTGTTGTGTTTACTAATTTTATTATTTGGAGCATTTCTTTTGGATTATTTGGAAATTTTCTTTTCTCTTAATGATATATTTTCAATTCTGTTTATGTAATATAAAGTTTTAGTTTGCTTTTGAATCATTCTTATCTTTTAATTACGTTATTTTAGACATATTTTTTCTCTTTTCTAATACTGATAAATTATTGTGCTCAATTTCTCCATATTTTGTGTATACTACACTTAATATATTTTAACCACGTTTTCTAATAATTCTTAAGTATTGTTCTTCATTCCCTCATTTTATGTATACAACATGTAAATTATTTTACTTGCACTCAATTGAAACGATATTGTTGAATTTTATTCTATCTCACAATATTTAAATTGTAAAATTTCTTATGGTTTCCTTTTTTAAATTTAACATCCACTTAGTGTGTTTTAACGGTTTAAAATATATCTTTATTAGATGAAAATTAAAATATTGCAACTTAATTCTAATCTCCATATGGTTTTTAAAGAGTTCTGGTATTAGTGAGTGAATCAATTCCGATTGAACTTTTTTATCTGGTGTTTATTTCAAAAAAGAAAATAAATACATTGTATAATTAATTATCCGTAGGAAGGTGTAAATTAGGATTACAGGCCTTATTTTGTTTAACCTTTCACTGGCTTATTACTGATATTTCTCATTAATTATATTTCACTGGTTGAAGATTGTATCCTCTTTAAAGATTTTATGTCTGAGGGAAAATTCTCATCAGGTTAGATAAGTCAGAAAAAATGTGTGGAAAAATATTAGAAATTGATGTTGTAACTGATCATTTGATTCCATGTGGGGTCTGTGAAGAATAGTCTTATCATGATAAAACTGTCATGACTTTGCTACTCATTCGACAGGAAGTTTCCTCTTCCTGAAAATGCACAGTGTAATGTGTGTATTTAAACTGAATAGCCAGTCTCATCGTATTATTTGCCTACTTTGTGGAAATTGTTTTAATTAGATTTGTGTAGACATTTTAAAAATTTCCAAAATTTTGAATGTGAAAGGATTGCTTTCATTCTAATTTCTCTTTTTATCATTGCATCATAATACTCATTCCATGACTTTCTTTACTAATTTTTTAAATTCATTTTACACCATTAAAAATCTTTATAACTTGAAAACTATATGCACATCAAGTATACTGTGTGCATGAAAGTTTTATATCAACTGGAATTCTGTTTAACTCTGTGTAGAATACTGTATATTTATAACTGTTGGGGAGGCCTTTTGATATTTCTCATTATTGTTTTGTTTCTTGATGCTAATGAAATTAAATATATATTTTTATATCAGGTGTTGCTTTTGGAATTTTGCTCAAAGAATTTTCGATGCATTTTGAATGTTAAGCAGTGGTAAGTAATAAATTAAATTTTACTTAATTATTAAAGATGATAGCTTGCATTAAATGTGCTGTGGCTCCATGTACTTTAAAAACCAAATATTGTTTTTAAATTCTTTCTAGGCATAAAAGTTTTGTTGTAAAACTATGAAATGATTTTGAACACATTTAAAACACAATTCTCTTAAGAAGGCTTGCATCATTGATCATTGTAACATTTTGTTTCTTAAATATTTTAGGATTAATACTCATGAACATCTCTTTCATGTTTGAGAATTATGGCAAAGTTACAATACTTACAAATTAAATTTACTGGGTGAGGAGATTTTAGAACTAGTAGATGGTGCTGCATATAATTTTTTGTATTATTTTGTAAGTATTAATTCTCCATAATATTCAAAGCAGCTGTTCCAGTATGTGCAGAAATGTGTTGTGTAAATGTTCATGTTGTAAAGTACTGAAATAAAGAAAAAGAATGATGTCTAAAAATATTTGAAAGAGTTATTTTTTACTAGGGAATGGTAAATGTCTTTCTCTAGATAATTAAAATTAAATTTTTATAAGCATGGAGTTAAAAATAAGAAAATGCAAAATCTCGACAATCTTTACCAATATAACATCAGCAATTGAGTATTTTCTTTTATGAATATATAAAATCATTTCTGCTGATAATGAAAATTTTGTTTTGTTGTTCTTTGAAAAGTTGTGTGATTATTATTGAAATGAATTTCAGTCTTTTGGGGTGTTGCTAAATTTTATTCGTAACTTCTTTTTTTTACTGCAATATTTAATAAATTGATTATTTAAAATATTTCTTTTCAATGGTGTGATAATTCTCTTCTCTTTCAATGGCATATTTTCGATATTAGTTAGGCAATATATAGTTTAGTTTTGTTATGCTTCATTTCTAGAAGTAAATTGCTTTAAATACTTCTGTACTCTAATACTTTTTATATTTCATAATCCTTATAATAATTTGTTCTTTGATATTGATGGTTATGTTTCTATTTCAGATAGTTACTTTTTGATATCACTTGAGAATATTCTGATATATTTTGTGTATTGAGGAGTGGTAAGTTGTAAATTATTTTTTGTCTGAAATATTAAAAATGGTAGCTTTCATTTTATTTACTCTGTATCTATATTCTTTTAAAGCCCAAATATATGCAAATTCATACTGGGCATATGCTTCTTGGTTGCAAAATTATAAAATATTTTTAAACACTATTAAATCTTTACTTTTCATATTTAAATACAATTTTGTGCAATTTAAATAAGTGATCTTTGTCACATTCAGCTCTGAATATATTAATACTATAATGTATGTAAATATTAATTTGAGATCATTATTTATTAGAGAATAAATAATGTTATTTAAAATGCAGGTTAAGTAAATTTAATGCACCAGAATGTTTTATAAATATTACTACACATGGATGGATGTAATTTCTTTCCTAGTGGGTTATATGTGATTCTCCATTTAGGTCATAAACAACTATTCCAGTATGTAGTGATATTTAATTTACAAAATAGTTATAATATAAAAAAGGTAATGAAAATGAAACTTTATATCTAACAGTATTAAAGAATATGCTATTCTCCAGTATAAAATGTTGCATGTCTTAATTTAATAGACAAAGTCTCAAAAACTGATAATGAATGTTGGTTGGATTTAAGTACAGACTTAAGTGAAACTATTGTTTCATATAATTGTTACTACATACAGCTGGTAGCATGTGTTGAAATTTATTGTGAAGGTGCTAATAAGTTGAGTATTCAAATTAACATTTTATATCTAAAAGTTTATTGAAAAGTGTTTTTGAAAGTTTTAACTGTCTTTCTCTGGTTAAATTAAAAGTAAATTTTAGAGGCAAAAAGTTGAAATTAAGAAAAAGGTTGCTGTCTGCTATCTTCACAAGAATTGGGCATTATTTGAGTACTTTGATTAATGTATAAAATAATTTCTGCTGAAATTAAAATTTTGCTCTTTCAGATTTGTTAACTTAGATCCTTAACTTTCTTTTTCCTTTCAAGGAATTGATATGTTAGTGAATTGGTAGTATACTATTTTTTTTTTCTTAGTACATATAAATAAATATAAGAACTGTATTATGACAAGATAATTTTATGAATACATTGAAAGTGCTTTTTCATAAGGAACTTGCAAAATTAAAAAGTGTTGCTTCTATGTTTATGAAAAATATTTGACAATTGGCAATATGTTGTATTTATTTTGTATAAATCTTGCTCAACTTAAGGAATTTCATTGTTACATATAATTCTATAAACAAAACTCTTATATTAGTGTTTGTTCTTATATCTACTCAGAAGTCTTAAAAGGTGTATATTTTTAAAAATTTAGTTGTTCACCCTCAAAAGTGGTAGGAATAATTGTCTTCCTTAATTGTAGGAATACTGAAATCATGATTTACACATAATTATTATTTTATCTATATCATGTCAACAGTATGATTGCTTTTACACTAGAATAAAATACTCTTATAATCTTGTTTTTTATATTGTGTTTTTAAGTATTATGTCATAATTGCATTCTTTATTTCTTATTTTATGAGGATTTGTATGAGATCTCTGTCTGATTTATATAAGTTTTTCATTTTAATTTATTTCATATATCTTGTAAATATCTTGCATATCTATACATATGTTTCTTTATATTTTTCAGTTTTGTCATTAAATATTGTTTTGTCCATTTTTAAGTGCTTTGCAAATTGTACTTGTAATGTTTTTTTGTATAATTGGATTTGAGTTTTTGCTGTGGAACTGCCTTTCATAACAGTTTCTGTTTCAGGATTATTCTTCTTGTCTCTTTTTGCTGAATATATATTTGTCATTTGCATCTTATATATTTGATGCAGAAAAGGTCTCTCAACTCAGCCTTTTCTCCAAATGGATACTGAATCTGAAGAATAAATATTTTTGGAATCCCTGCTTAAATTCTATCTGCAAGATGATCCACTCATTTGTGGAGACAATTATTTATTTGCTCCACATCTGTAGTAGATTTTCTTGAATTCCTTTAATGTAAGTAAAAAAACAATTTACCACAAAGAATCTTTTTAATTTAAGTTATTTAAAAATGTTTGAAATTTGGTTTCATGTATTATTCAGCACTTAAAAACTTGGCTTATTAAAATATTATGTTGTTTTCATAAAAGTATGCAATTTCTAGAATTTGTATTATGGCTTTTTAACTTGGGAGTGTTGTAAATTATATAATAAATAAATACATTTTGATGTTGGGACTTTGTAAATTATTATGTTTTCAATAATTTAAAGGTTTTATAAATTTTTCCCTTATTTTATTCTGTTTCTGTGTTTTATAGATTGTGAAAATATTGAAGTAATCAGTCATGATTTTTTAAAAACAATATTATGTGAAATTATTTTATCACTTAGATGGTTGTCTTTAATTCATTCTGAATTCAAATACAATTACTTCACAACAATTATTTTTTTCACTTTTAGTATGTTTTTGTTTTTTATTTTTATTTACTTGTAAATATTAGATGATGAAATTAAATTTGTATTCTTAAGGGCATTTTAAAGTTTAATTTTTTTTTTTTTAATAAAATAACTATATATATTATTTGTAGTGTAGAAGAAAAAAATTCTTAATATTCTTTCTTTCTTTCAAAACTAAGTTTATTAAAAACAGTGTCCAGAGCATTCTACTGCTAATGACTCTTCCTTGACTCAAAAATGGACATTACTAAAAAGATATTTCTCAGAAAAGTACAGTTAAAATATCGGCTTGATCTCTGTATAATTCAAAATTTGTGACTGTAATTATCTCTTTTGTATAATAAAGATTTACCGATGTATCATTTCTTGGTGTGTGACTCCTAACAAAATGGGGAAAAAGAATAAAAAAAGTGAAGGTGAATGTTTATCTGATTGGTGGGAGGGATGATACAAATATCAATTGCAGTAATATTAAGTTGTCTTAGTTACTATATTAGGAATGTAAGGTTATGTTTCCTCTTATTTTTTTCTTTTTTTTTTAAGGGAAATAAAGACAAACCTTAAATTTTTTAAATTTAAGTGTCTTATTTGAAAAAAACCTGCACTGTTACTTTTTGATAACCACGTAACTATTTGTGTTATTATGATGATAAATGTTATGATTATCATGACCTTTCATCCTCACAGCAACCACTGAATGCATCCATTTGACAGGAATGCTTTTAGACCGTTTTTAAAACTTATTGCAATCAGACAATGAACTGGTTGTTAACACCAAATAATAGTAATATTTCTGTTACCATGCATGATGTGGCTAAATTGGCTCCAAATAATATCACCTAAGTTTTCAATATTATATGCCTTTGAAAAAGTATATTACGTAGAAAATGATTCTTCAGAAGTTGAATTTTTTAAATTATATCTCAAATTAACGGAAATTCAGGATAAACATTAAAAAACTGGGATTGTCTCAGCTATTCTGTTCATTTAATTTATAAACTCAATTGTCACTATAGATAGTTTTTTCCTATCCTTCAAGGGATGTCATAATTCAAATTCTGAGCTATGAGTTTAAGGAAGATCTTTTCAATCTTTTATTACTTTCCCTCTTATACAAGAAATATCATGCAGTGTTGAACAACACGCACAATGATATAACTTGGA
This sequence comes from Argiope bruennichi, assembly GCF_947563725.1. NCBI lineage: Eukaryota > Metazoa > Arthropoda > Arachnida > Araneae > Araneidae > Argiope > Argiope bruennichi. The sequence continues at coordinate 109,459,561 of NC_079162.1, forward strand.
AAAGGCAAGGGGTGTATGCACGTGAAGGTCGGAAATCATAGGAAATGTCTTGGGCAAAATATTAATGCACTTTAGCTACTTATTAAAGTCAAAAATAATGGGGTGGGCACGAAAAATTGTCACTCTTCTCAGGGAGTCACCGCTCTTTGCTACACCACTGAACATATTAAATTATACATATGAATAATTTTTACGATTCCCAGAAAAAAATTTCTTGCCATTAACTGTCAAAATGAAAAAAAAATCAGGATATCTTGAGAATTTACAGATTATTTTCACAGAAAATGACTGTTATAGGGGTTGTTTATTTCAAAGCCTGCATTAGTCAGAATTATCAGAACCTTAATTTCATTCATGTGGTCTTTTGGCATATTAGCATCAAATACTAAAAATGAAATAATGAAGTCTGTTTGGCATCTTATTACCTACTACCAACTACTGGGTACTACTACCTACTTTGCTATATTCAGCTTCAAAAGAAAAGCAAATAATAATAATAATACGCCTTTAAACCATCAATCAAAAATTATAGAAACTGTTTATACTATCAAAATATTTTTGCCTGGCATTGTAATCAAAAGTGCTGATAAATTGAAAATCCACATACTGATAAATACGATTATATTCTTTCAAAAGCATTCCAAGAACTCATATTTGAAGAAACCATCTTTCTGAAATCAAAACATTATTTATTTATTTTTTTTGAAACGACAAAGTAAATTCGATGTCCCTATCTCTCTGCTATAATATGCTAACAATAATATCTCTGCAATTGAAAAAAAAAAAATTTCACAAAGGAATACAGCTGATAAAATATTTAAAAATTGTATAGTAAAATATAATTAAAAATATTTATATAAATATGCCAAAATGAAAAAATAATTATATGAAAATAAAATTGATATCACTGAAGAATTAATTTTTCTGAATTGAAAGGTAAAGTAAAAAGGCCCTTGATATACTACTCAAATATTGAGAGAGAAAAAAACATTTCGATTGATTTGCAATTAAAAGTATAATTAAAATTTTGAGAAATTTTTTGTGTATAAGCACTTGCTACCAAAGAAGTAATTATATTTCAAATATAATAGCTCTAGTTTCAACAATCTGCTTTGTAGAACATTTTGAGTGATTTTTCATCTTGCATTTCTGGATTATTCGTTTCTTTGCAACCACTAACAATTTACAGTGAGGTTTCCAGTTAACTTTCAGAAATGCTGAAAAGAACAAACAAGAAATTTTGATTGTAATAAATGATCCCATATTAAACGTCATTTCAAAATATTTATTCTCCGTCATTCATTTTTTTTTTCTATATAGAAGAGAAACAAAATATAATGATGTAAAAATAAACGAATAAATATGTAGTGGTGAAACCGACACGTATTAGATTTCGTAGTAGCGAAGTGAACTGAAATATTAACAAGTGAAAAGAAATGGCGATATTTTATGATTTCATTTGTTTTAAAGTTTTTTTTAATTTATTTACTAGGTGATATTTCTTTTGCCTTTAACAAATTGCACGAATATTTCTTTGTGCATATTTTTTAAATGTAAGTAATTTTTATATCTCAATAATTAGTGCATGATACATTTACGACAGATATATGAGTTTTACCTTCTTTAATTCCACTGTGATATTAAGATTAGATTTATTTAATAGTTTTTTAAAAATAGGTTACGTGCGCCAAAGTAATTGTAACTAATCATACTTACTGATGCGGAATTCTTCGATTGTGGTTTCGATTTGACGTTTGTAAAACGATAAATCGAACTATATTCTTAAACCTTGCTGCAATTTGTTTTCGAAATGGCATGTGAAAGCGTACATCTTTTTTCTATCTTTTGTTTAATTTTCATGATCAGTTTGAAATGTACACAAAGGTTTTTGGTTGACATAAGTAAGCATGATTTATAAAAGATTATTAATTCATTTTATATATACCACGGACATTTTTGCGAAAAGACTGATCAATTTTTAAGAAATTAACGATGTTTCATTCGATAAGTTTTTATTTTCATTTGATTTTATACCAACTAGGAGTAACACTGCTAATTGATTTTTAAATTTTACTTCTGTTTCTCCAGTCATATCAGGCTTGAGTTTATTTCATGGAGGTGAGTTGGACATACCCCCATCCCTTTTCCCTCAGCTATGCTTCACTTTTCAGCACATTCTGTCTTTTTAATTAATTCTGTTTAATTTCATATACCATTGAACTTTTTAGAAAATGATGCAAATACAATCTTGTATACATTTAATTTAATACCATGTTCAACTTAAAATTTTTTTATTCACTGAGTTGTTTATTTTATTTACTACCCTGAAATATATATACATATATATATTTCTCTCACTGTTCCCATCAATTTGCTGTATTTACTTAAACTTTCCAACTAAAATAAAAAAAAGTTCTAAAAGTTTCTTTTCTTTTAAGATTTTCTATATGATATTTAAGTTCATTCTGACTTTCATTTTCATTATTTACTTTTTAAAAATTTATTTTGTTCCATAGTGAAAAAAAAATTTCTTGGTTGTGACCCTCCGAAAACAATTTCTAATAAAAACCTTTTAATGTGGAGTCTAAACATGCAGTAAAAATGTTATTACACATGAATTTTTATTATTGTGAATCTCTTTTCCATTTGTATGTTCATGCAATATAAATCTTTTCTCACTCTGATGCGCACAAAAAAAATTCATCTGAATTTAGAAAATTTTGACTTCAGAACAGCATTTTACATATATGCATACCCTCCAATATAGTTGCGCTGTCATCGGCAGCACTTCCTACCAATATATTGCAAATAACATAGTATCAATAAATTGTTAGAGAATAGGTATTTCCAAAGATTAATTATTAATTGAAAGAAATATTTTCAAAGCACTATACAAAATTATTTAACTTACATTTATTATTGATTAAATATAAAAGTGAAATAATTTTATCACACAACACAATTTTGTTCATTAAGCTAATTAACACTCTTTGTTGGACATTTTAAAAAAAAATTTTCCATTACAAAGCAAACACTTCTGCATTTTATAATTATTGCTCAGTTTAACATCAAAAGAAAGACCCATATACATTTTTATTACGAGCAGTGTCTGCAAAGATTTTGCGTTAATGCCATATCAAAATCCCCCCGACCCCTTTTTTTTCCACGTAACTATTCTAAAATTACTTCCATTATTAGCATTGCTGTGAACGAAGATTTGGATATTTACAACACTCTTTGATAGTTCTTTGTAATTTTTTATTATATATCCATAACTTTGTAGTTTTCTCCCAATTTCCATAGCAAGTACAGAAATTTTATAGCTGTTGGATGGTATGTAGGTATATTTTCAGTCTTTTATTAAAATTTTTTATTCACTGAAGTGGTTTCTTTTAAACCTGGAACTAGAAAATTTTGACTTTGGTATTGGATTTTGCATATATCTGTATATTTATAATATTTGAATTAATTTCTTAATGACTATTTACACACAAGAGTAAAACTAGATAAAAACTATATACATTTTGTTTCCTTACTCTGTATAGACATCAAGAATATTTATGTTACTATACATATATAAATATAATTTTATCACATTAATAAGGTCCATATATTGTATCCCTTGGTAGTTTTAAAGATATTTTTGATAAGTTAGTTTTTAAATTTGCTCTTTAGTCAAGCAAGATAAATAATTTGCATAAATTTAAAATTAAAAAAATGCCTGTTTTGGCATGTCATTTCTGTTTTCATTATTCATATTCTATATTTCGAAATGGGCTTTGAATAATTTTCTTTTAGATCGCTATTTTGTGTTATAATTCTGTTTATATTTCCCTTTTAATAAATTCTTCTTAATTTGAGAGTTCTTTTAGAAGGAAAAGGCTTCGAATCTATGATAAATATGACTAATAGAAACCTTTATTCTATTTTTAATATAATATAAAGGCATTAAGTCTACCAGTATTTTACTTTTCTGTTTGTTTTTAATGTTCATTTTATACAATTTTTCATATAAGTAAAATGTTTGTTGCAATGTGAAACACTTGCTATTGTGTCTTATTTATTATGTGATACTAAAATTAGATTTATGTATATTTTATATTTATTTTTCTGCTGGTTTTATCAGACCGTGCAAAAAAATCTTTTGCATATGATACTTTTATTTAATTTCAAATCTAGTGTCTGTTTATATCTGACCAAGGCATTTGTGGTCATTTTGTGAAGGTTGTATTTAGTTTTTGCTGAAACATTTGGCCACCTTTATTTTAATGCAAAATTTTTTTTCACTGAAGAGTATGTCTTAAGAATGATTTGAATGTAAAATGGCTTTCAATCTAATATATAAAACCTTCTATCACTCTATCTTTCAATATCTTAATATCTGATTTTTAACTGTTTTAATTTCTGCTAAAATTTGTATCCCTTTTAAAAATTCTTCTCTGAGAAATAGATTATATCACAGAAATAAATTGATTGAGGAAATATTGGACTATAGCATTAGACAACTAATTTGATTCTCAGACGAGACTATGATCTAGTTTAGTGAGAATAAGTATCAGGAATTAAACTTTATATTTACCAAGCAATTCAATATTGTCTAATAAAATTTTCAGTACATTTCGTTGTGTTCATTTGAGTATGCTTAAGTCATTTTAAATTCATCTAAAATTCTTATAACAGGTAACCTCATCCACTCATGTTTTGAAGAAGGAATAACATAGCCTGAATTTAAATAATATTAATAAGCATTTATATGGCAAGAAGACATTATTTAATAAAACCACATCATTCTATGTTATCGTCATATTCGTATAACATTATCTGAATAGCCAATAATTCAGTTATATCATTGGGATGAGTATTTGTTTGGGATGGTTTGAAAGTTAACATAAAAGGAAAAATAAAGAAACCTTTTAATCTTTATGTTGATACTAGGCTTAAACAATTATCCGTGACAAATTCTTACTTTAAATTTTAATTAAATACAATCCTAGAAATCACTTAACAAGTGGTTATATACAGATGATTATTAATTTAATAAAGATTTCCTGATTCAGATTACATTTTATTAAACTTTCAGTGTGCAATTTAAACACTTCATCAGTATGCTCTCTCAACAGTTTTACAAATCAAATCAGATAGATATCAGTTAACAAAAGAGCTTGGTTTTTTTTATATATATTTGATTTATCATCCACAATTGAAATGTTGAGATTTCAAAAAATCTGTGTTCTGTTAGTAAAAAAAAAAAAAAAAAAAAAAAAAAAATACTTCTTAGAATCTTTATGTTAAACTTTTATTTGCCATAAATTTTTAATCTTAAATAAAATTGATTAGGTTATTCAAAAATCAAGACTTTTTCTTGTATTGGGGAAATCTTTAACAGGGCTCCTAGCTTAAACTACAGGATAATCTGTTGGAAAGTGGGACAAAAATTAGCATAATATGGATCTAGCAATATCCTTTTTGCTTATAGATCACAACAGCAGTATTAGTGTGCTTTTAAAAGATTCAAGAACAAAACAATACATAAAATGGGATTCATAAGTGACTTTTAAATGAAATCTCGTCTTACAATAAATTCATGAAGCAGAGGCACAGAATATTTATTATATTTATATAAAAAAAAGATTTTTATTGAGAAAGAGTTCATAATTTATCAACCAGGTCACAGAATGTTATGTGTTTTATGAACAACACACACAATGGGATATCCACAATTTTCCTGCTCTTGGAGCAAGAAGATTGACTACCTGGGATTACAAGGTGCATATATTTGAAATGTATCCTGACTAAACAGCTGCGCCATACTATTTACTTGCTATGTAGCAGAAGTCTTATTTACTTATATAGAGTAATTTTGAATGTTGTACAATTGTTTTCATTCTGTACCTGCTTTTAATTATTGTATTTTCTATTGTACTAATTATTTGGCTCATTACAAATTAGTATAATATATATTATATTGTTGGAATTTTTAAATTTGAAAAGCCATATGCACATCATGTGCATGAAAATATTGTAATAGCTAGAGGTTTATTCCATCCTGCATAAAAGTGTTGGAATGTCATTTAATAGCTGCTATGGTGATTATTGTCCTTAGATGTTGATGCAACTAAATATATTTCTATTTCAAGTGGTGCTTTTGTACTTGAAGAATTGCTGATATACTTTGAATACTGAGCGCTGGCTTGTAATAATTTCCATCAGAAGATTTTTACTGCATGCTGCTGGATATTATATTCTTTATTGATAATTAATAGATACTTTTGGGTAATGTTTAAAAACAATGATTCCCACATGAATTAAAATTTATTGTGTAAATCATCATAATGCAAAATATGTATTTAAATCAATATTTCATGGGTAAAATTTTTTCAAAAAGTAGTATTTTTTAATTGAGAATGCTAGATGTGTTTCTCTAGAGAAAGGTAAATTTTTATAGGCAGAGAGTAAAAAGTATGACAAAGTGTTTTTTACCATGTTCAGAAAGATATATTTTCTGTATTTTTCTTTCATTAGTATGTAAAATCATATTTTCATAATAATGAAAATCTTATTCTCCTATTCATTGATTTATAGTATAATATTTCTTGAATTAGTTCAGAATTTTTAAAATACTTGTACAATAAATATCATTGTGCTAGAAACGTGCAACAACGTCATTCAATAAATTTCTAATAATTCTTTTGCATGATTTGAAGATCTTTGACCCTTTTAATCAAATATCTTGTGTATTGTGTAGGTAATAATATAAAGTTTATTTTTCCTTTGAATGATTCTTGCAAGTAAATTGCATTAAGTATATTTTACCTTAGTTTTTACCTCGAATAGTTTTTTTTTTTTTTTTTTTTTTCTCATTTCGTATGCATGTAGTATTTATTAATTTTTTTACTCTAATAACAATAATGTCTTTTAAATGTATTTTTAGAAGATGCGACTTAAAATATTGCTTCTTTATTGGGATCGCCATATAAGATCTGGTATTGCTTTCAAAATAAATAAATACGCTGTGGAATAAATGTATAAAGATGTAAATGGTTATTACAAGGCTTCTTTTGTCACCACTTTAGTAAATTAGTATCTGATTTGTCATGAAATTTGAGAATTGCATTCTTTTTAAACATTCTTCATCTGAGAAAATATCTGATCAGTTTTAGATGAGTTAAATAAATAGTTTGAGGAAGTACTGAAGTGTGTCATTTTAACAAATAATTTCTGTCCAAAAGGGGCCTGTGAACTAGAGGTTTATTGTGATTGCACTGTCTTGATTTTGCTGCTCATCTTATAGGAAGTTTTCCCTGTCTGGAGTTGCAAGGTATATTTTTGTGCTGTGCGTATTATATTTTACCTGAATTAAACTTGCATTGAATGGCTATTTAATAGTTGTTTGGATTCTTATTACATCATTGAAAATCTTGATAATCTGACATTCCTTATGTATGTTAAATACACAATGTGCATGTAATTGTAATAGCTAAAGTTTTATTTTACTTTGCATAAAAGTATCATAATGTAATTTATTCATTAGCTGTTAAGGTAGCTCTTGATGTTTCTCATAATAATTTTGCCATTTCATGTTGATGTAATTGTATATATTATAATATCTTTCTATTTCAGATGGTGCTTTTGGATTTGACTTGAGAAAATTCAGACATGTTTAGAACATTGAAGAGCGGTTAGTGATAAATTTTACTTGAAATTTAAAAAATGGTTGTTTTTATTAAATGTACTGTGCCTTCCTATTCTTTTAAAGCCAATTAATAGAATATACAATCTTACTAGATGTATCTTTTTGCTATATTATGAAATATTTTTGGACACAATTAATATATTTTGTGAATGCAATTGTATTTCTACTTTTCACATTTAAATAGAGTTCTCTTTTAAAAAAATTTCCATCAGTGCTCATTCTCAAATTCAGCTTTGAATTTGAGCTAATATTTATAAACTTCATTATTTTTTAAATTTGAGAATGAATGGTATCAGAATTAAAATAATTGTGCAAATTTATCATTGGATATATTCATTATTGGTTAATAATAGATGCTTTCATGTAATATTCAAAGACACTAATTCCAATTTGTAATTAAATTCACTGTACAGATACTGTTAGAACATGAATTTAGCCTTGTGCATTCCACCTTCTGGTGTCTCTGGATGTAAAATTCATAATTTAGTTTTCCTGAAATTGATGATATATATTATTATTATTATTTTTCCAGTTTATTGAAATTGATTTATTTGGTTGTATAAGTTATCTTGGACTTGGCTACCAGTCCTGTAGTAAAAACAATGGATTGAAAAGAGTGAAATAATAATTTTATGTTTAAAACTATATTCAAATTCTGTAATTTTTATTAAAGAATGTTAAGTGTTTCTCTACTTAAATTGAAAATAAATTATATAGGAAGCGATTTGAAATTAAGAAAAAGCATATTCTCTGTAATTTTCTCAAGGATTGATCAATATATTGTTACTTTCCTTTTATTAGCTTGTAAATCATTTTTGTTGATAATGAAAATCTTGTTTCGCTAGGAATTGAAATCAGTTCTAAAATTTTAAGTTAGTACTGAGGTTTTACTGTTGTGTTTACTAATTTTATTATTTGGAGCATTTCTTTTGGATTATTTGGAAATTTTCTTTTCTCTTAATGATATATTTTCAATTCTGTTTATGTAATATAAAGTTTTAGTTTGCTTTTGAATCATTCTTATCTTTTAATTACGTTATTTTAGACATATTTTTTCTCTTTTCTAATACTGATAAATTATTGTGCTCAATTTCTCCATATTTTGTGTATACTACACTTAATATATTTTAACCACGTTTTCTAATAATTCTTAAGTATTGTTCTTCATTCCCTCATTTTATGTATACAACATGTAAATTATTTTACTTGCACTCAATTGAAACGATATTGTTGAATTTTATTCTATCTCACAATATTTAAATTGTAAAATTTCTTATGGTTTCCTTTTTTAAATTTAACATCCACTTAGTGTGTTTTAACGGTTTAAAATATATCTTTATTAGATGAAAATTAAAATATTGCAACTTAATTCTAATCTCCATATGGTTTTTAAAGAGTTCTGGTATTAGTGAGTGAATCAATTCCGATTGAACTTTTTTATCTGGTGTTTATTTCAAAAAAGAAAATAAATACATTGTATAATTAATTATCCGTAGGAAGGTGTAAATTAGGATTACAGGCCTTATTTTGTTTAACCTTTCACTGGCTTATTACTGATATTTCTCATTAATTATATTTCACTGGTTGAAGATTGTATCCTCTTTAAAGATTTTATGTCTGAGGGAAAATTCTCATCAGGTTAGATAAGTCAGAAAAAATGTGTGGAAAAATATTAGAAATTGATGTTGTAACTGATCATTTGATTCCATGTGGGGTCTGTGAAGAATAGTCTTATCATGATAAAACTGTCATGACTTTGCTACTCATTCGACAGGAAGTTTCCTCTTCCTGAAAATGCACAGTGTAATGTGTGTATTTAAACTGAATAGCCAGTCTCATCGTATTATTTGCCTACTTTGTGGAAATTGTTTTAATTAGATTTGTGTAGACATTTTAAAAATTTCCAAAATTTTGAATGTGAAAGGATTGCTTTCATTCTAATTTCTCTTTTTATCATTGCATCATAATACTCATTCCATGACTTTCTTTACTAATTTTTTAAATTCATTTTACACCATTAAAAATCTTTATAACTTGAAAACTATATGCACATCAAGTATACTGTGTGCATGAAAGTTTTATATCAACTGGAATTCTGTTTAACTCTGTGTAGAATACTGTATATTTATAACTGTTGGGGAGGCCTTTTGATATTTCTCATTATTGTTTTGTTTCTTGATGCTAATGAAATTAAATATATATTTTTGTATCAGGTGTTGCTTTTGGAATTTTGCTCAAAGAATTTTCGATGCATTTTGAATGTTAAGCAGTGGTAAGTAATAAATTAAATTTTACTTAATTATTAAAGATGATAGCTTGCATTAAATGTGCTGTGGCTCCATGTACTTTAAAAACCAAATATTGTTTTTAAATTCTTTCTAGGCATAAAAGTTTTGTTATAAAACTATGAAATGATTTTGAACACATTTAAAACACAATTCTCTTAAGAAGGCTTGCGTCATTGATCATTGTAACATTTTGTTTCTTAAATATTTTAGGATTAATACTCATGAACATCTCTTTCATGTTTGAGAATTATGGCAAAGTTACAATACTTACAAATTAAATTTACTGGGTGAGGAGATTTTAGAACTAGTAGATGGTGCTGCATATAATTTTTTGTATTATTTTGTAAGTATTAATTCTCCATAATATTCAAAGCAGCTGTTCCAGTATGTGCAGAAATGTGTTGTGTAAATGTTCATGTTGTAAAGTACTGAAATAAAGAAAAAGAATGATGTCTAAAAATATTTGAAAGAGTTATTTTTTACTAGGGAATGGTAAATGTCTTTCTCTAGATAATTAAAATTAAATTTTTATAAGCATGCAGTTAAAAATAAGAAAATGCAAAATCTCGACAATCTTTACCAATATAACATCAGCAATTGAGTATTTTCTTTTATGAATATATAAAATCATTTCTGCTGATAATGAAAATTTTGTTTTGTTGTTCTTTGAAAAGTTGTGTGATTATTATTGAAATGAATTTCAGTCTTTTGGGGTGTTGCTAAATTTTATTCATAACTTCTTTTTTTTTTACTGCAATATTTAATAAATTGATTATTTAAAATATTTCTTTTCAATGGTGTGATAATTCTCTTCTCTTTCAATGGCATATTTTCGATATTAGTTAGGCAATATATAGTTTAGTTTTGTTATGCTTCATTTCTAGAAGTAAATTGCTTTAAATACTTCTGTACTCTAATACTTTTTATATTTCATAATCCTTATAATAATTTGTTCTTTGATATTGATGGTTATGTTTCTATTTCAGATAGTTACTTTTTGATATCACTTGAGAATATTCTGATATATTTTGTGTATTGAGGAGTGGTAAGTTGTAAATTATTTTTTGTCTGAAATATTAAAAATGGTAGCTTTCATTTTATTTACTCTGTATCTATATTCTTTTAAAGCCCAAATATATGCAAATTCATACTGGGCATATGCTTCTTGGTTGCAAAATTATAAAATATTTTTAAACACTATTAAATCTTTACTTTTCATATTTAAATACAATTTTGTGCAATTTAAATAAGTGATCTTTGTCACATTCAGCTCTGAATATATTAATACTATAATGTATGTTAATATTAATTTGAGATCATTATTTATTAGAGAATAAATAATGTTATTTAAAATGCAGGTTAAGTACATTTAATGCACCAGAATGTTTTATAAATACTACTACACATGGATGGATGTAATTTCTTTCCTAGTGGGTTATATGTGATTCTCCATTTAGGTCATAAACAACTATTCCAGTATGTAGTGATATTTAATTTACAAAATAGTTATAATATAAAAAAGGTAATGAAAATGAAACTTTATATCTAACAGTATTATAGAATATGCTATTCTCCAGTATAAAATGTTGCATGTCTTAATTTAATAGACAAAGTCTCAAAAACTGATAATGAATGTTGGTTGGATTTAAGTACAGACTTAAGTGAAACTATTGTTTCATATAATTGTTACTACATACAGCTGGTAGCATGTGTTGAAATTTATTGTGAAGGTGCTAATAAGTTGAGTATTCAAATTAACATTTTATATCTAAAAGTTTATTGAAAAGTGTTTTTGAAAGTTTTAACTGTCTTTCTCTGGTTAAATTAAAAGTAAATTTTAGAGGCAAAAAGATGAAATTAAGAAAAAGGTTGCTGTCTGCTATCTTCACAAGAATTGGGCATTATTTGAGTACTTTGATTAATGTATAAAATAATTTCTGCTGAAATTAAAATTTTGCTCTTTCAGATTTGTTAACTTAGATCCTTAACTTTCTTTTTCCTTTCAAGGAATTGATATGTTAGTGAATTGGTAGTATACTATTTTTTTTTCTTAGTACATATAAATAAATATAAGAACTGTATTATGACAAGATAATTTTATGAATACATTGAAAGTGCTTTTTCATAAGGAACTTGCAAAATTAAAAAGTGTTGCTTCTATGTTTATGAAAAATATTTGACAATTGGCAATATGTTGTATTTATTTTGTATAAATCTTGCTCAACTTAAGGAATTTCATTGTTACATATAATTCTATAAACAAAACTCTTATATTAGTGTTTGTTCTTATATCTACTCAGAAGTCTTAAAAGGTGTATATTTTTAAAAATTTAGTTGTTCACCCTCAAAAGTGGTAGAAATAATTGTCTTCCTTAATTGTAGGAATACTGAAATCATGATTTACACATAATTATTATTTTATCTATATCATGTCAACAGTATGATTGCTTTTACACTAGAATAAAATACTCCTATAATATTGTTTTTTATATTGTGTTTTTAAGTATTATGTCATAATTGCATTCTTTATTTCTTATTTTATGAGGATTTGTATGAGATCTCTGTCTGATTTATATAAGTTTTTCATTTTAATTTATTTCATATATCTTGTAAATATCTTGCATATCTATACATATGTTTCTTTATATTTTTCAGTTTTGTCATTGAATATTGTTTTGTCCATTTTTAAGTGCTTTGCAAATTGTACTTGTAATGTTTTTTTGTATAATTGGATTTGTGTTTTTGCTGTGGAACTGCCTTTCATAACAGTTTCTGTTTCAGGATTATTCTTCTTGTCTCTTTTTGCTGAATATATATTTGTCATTTGCATCTTATATATTTGATGCAGAAAAGGTCTCTCAACTCAGCCTTTACTCCAAATGGATACTGAATCTGAAGAATAAATATTTTTGGAATCCCTGCTTAAATTCTATCTGCAAGATGATCCACTCATTTGTGGAGACAATTATTTATTTGCTCCACATCTGTAGTAGATTTTCTTGAATTCCTTTAATGTAAGTAAAAAAACAATTTACCACAAAGAATCTTTTTAATTTAAGTTATTTAAAAATGTTTGAAATTTGGTTTCATGTATTATTCAGCACTTAAAAACTTGGCTTATCAAAATATTATGTTGTTTTCATAAAAGTATGCAATTTCTAGAATTTGTATTATGGCTTTTTAACTTGGGAGTGTTGTAAATTATATAATAAATAAATACATTTTGATGTTGGGACTTTGTAAATTATTATGTTTTCAATAATTTAAAGGTTTTATAAATTTTTCCCTTATTTTATTCTGTTTCTGTGTTTTATAGATTGTGAAAATATTGAAGTAATCAGTCATGATTTTTTAAAAACAATATTATGTGAAATTATTTTATCACTTAGATGGTTGTCTTTAATTCATTCTGAATTCAAATACAATTACTTCACAACAATTATTTTTTCCACTTTTAGTATGTTTTTATTTTTTATTTTTATTTACTTGTAAATATTAGATGATGAAATTAAATTTGTATTCTTAAGGGCATTTTAAAGTTTTAATTTTTTTTTTAATAAAATAACTATATATATTATTTGTAATGTAGAAGAAAAAAATTCTTAATTTTCTTTCTCTATTCTTTCTTTCTTTCAAAACTAAGTTTATTAAAAACAGTGTCCAGAGCATTCTACTGCTAATGACTCTTCCTTGACTCAAAAATGGACATTACTAAAAAGATATTTCTCAGAAAAGTACAGTTAAAATATCGGCTTGATCTCTGTATAATTCAAAATTTGTGACTGTAATTATCTCTTTTGTATAATAAAGATTTACCGATGTATCATTTCTTGGTGTGTGACTCCTAACAAAATGGGGAAAAAGAATAAAAAAAGTGAAGGTGAATGTTTATCTGATTGGTGGGAGGGATGATACAAATATCAATTGCAGTAATATTAAGTTGTCTTAGTTACTATATTAGGAATGTAAGGTTTTGTTTCCTCTTATTTTTTTCTTTTTTTTTTAAGGGAAATAAAGACAAACCTTAAATTTTTTAAATTTAAGTGTCTTATTTGAAAAAAACCTGCACTGTTACTTTTTGATAACCACGTAACTATTTGTGTTATTATAATGATAAATGGTATGATTATCATGACCTTTCATCCTCACAGCAACCACTGAATGCATCCATTTGACAGGAATGCTTTTAGACCGTTTTTAAAACTTATTGCAATCAGACAATGAACTGGTTGTTAACACCAAATAATAGTAATATTTCTGTTACCATGCATGATGTGGCTAAATTGGCTCCAAATAATATCACCTAAGTTTTCAATATTATATGCCTTTGAAAAAGTATATTACGTAGAAAATGATTCTTCAGAAGTTGAATTTTTTAAATTATATCTCAAATTAACGGAAATTCAGGATAAACATTAAAAAACTGGGATTGTCTCAGCTATTCTGTTCATTTAATTTATAAACTCAATTGTCACTATAGATAGTTTTTTCCTATCCTTCAAGGGATGTCATAATTCAAATTCTGAGCTATGAGTTTAAGGAAGATCTTTTCAATCTTTTATTACTTTCCCTCTTATACAAGAAATATCATGCAGTGTTGAACAACACGCACAATGATATAACTTTGAAAGGGCAAGGGGTGTATGCACGTGAAGGTCGAAAATCATAGGAAATGTCTTGGGCAAAATATTAATGCACTTTAGCTACTTATTAAAGTCAAAAATAATGGGATGGGCACGAAAAATTGTCACTCTTCTCAGGGAGTCACCGCTCTTTGCTACACCACTGAACATATTAAATTATACATATGAATAATTTTTACGATTCCCAGAAAAAAATTTCTTGCCATTAACTGTCAAAATGAAAGAAAATCAGGATATCTCGAGAATTTACGCACATCGAAGCAGATTATTTTCACAGAAAATGACTGTTATAGGGGTTGTTTATTTCAAAGCCTGCATTAGTCAGAACCTTAATTTCATTCATGTGGTCTGTTGGCATATTAGCATCAAATACTAAAAATGAAATAATGAAGTCTGTTTGGCATCTTATTACCTACTACCAACTACTGGGTACTACTACCTACTTTGCTATATTCAGCTTCAAAAGAAAAGCAAATAATAATAATAATACGCCTTTAAACCATCAATCAAAAATTATAGAAACTGTTTATACTATCAAAATATTTTTGCCTGGCATTGTAATCAAAAGTGCTGATAAATAGAAAATCCACATACTGATAAATACGATGATATTCTTTCAAAAGCATTCCAAGAACTCATATTTGAAGAAACCATCTTTCTGAAATCAAAACATTATTTATTTATTTTTTTTGAAACGACAAAGTAAATTCGATGTCCCAATCTCTCTGCTATAATATGCTAACAAAAATATCTCTGCAATTGAAAAAAAAAAAATTTCACAAAGGAATACAGCTGATAAAATATTTAAAAATTGTATAGTAAAATATAATTAAAAATATTTATATAAATATGCCAAAATGAAAAAATAATTATATGAAAATAAAATTGATATCACTGAAGAATTAATTTTTCTGAATTGAAAGGTAAAGTAAAAAGGCCCTTGATATACTACTCAAATATTGAGAGAGAAAAAAACAAACATTTCGATTGATTTGCAATTAAAAGTATAATTAAAATTTTGAGAAATTTTTTGTGTATAAGCACTTGCTACCAAAGAAGTAATTATATTTCAAATATAATAGCCCTAGTTTCAACAATCTGCTTTGTAGAACATTTTGAGTGATTTTTCATCTTGCATTTCTGGATTATTCGTTTCTTTGCAACCACTAACAATTTACAGTGAGGTTTCCAGTTAACTTTCAGAAATGCTGAAAAGAACAAACAAGAAATTTTGATTGTAATAAATGATCCCATATTAAACGTCATTTCAAAATATTTATTCTCCGTCATTCATTTTTTTTTTCTATATAGAAGAGAAACAAAATATAATGATGTAAAAATAAACGAATAAATATGTAGTGGTGAAACCGACACGTATTAGATTTCGTAGTAGCGAAGTGAACTGAAATATTAACAAGTGAAAAGAAATGGCGATATTTTATGATTTCATTTGTTTTAAAGTTTTTTTTAATTTATTTACTAGGTGATATTTCTTTTGCCTTTAACAAATTGCACGAATATTTCTTTGTGCATATTTTTTAAATGTAAGTAATTTTTATATCTCAATAATTAGTGCATGATACATTTACGACAGATATATGAGTTTTACCTTCTTTAATTCCACTGTGATATTAAGATTAGATTTATTTAATAGTTTTTTAAAAATAGGTTACGTGCGCCAAAGTAATTGTAACTAATCATACTTACTGATGCGGAATTCTTCGATTGTGGTTTCGATTTGACGTTTGTAAAACGATAAATCGAACTATATTCTTAAACCTTGCTGCAATTTGTTTTCGAAATGGCATGTGAAAGCGTACATCTTTTTTCTATCTTTTGTTTAATTTTCATGATCAGTTTGAAATGTACACAAAGGTTTTTGGTTGACATAAGTAAGCATGATTTATAAAAGATTATTAATTCATTTTATATATACCACGGACATTTTTGCGAAAAGACTGATCAATTTTTAAGAAATTAACGATGTTTCATTCGATAAGTTTTTATTTTCATTTGATTTTATACCAACTAGGAGTAACACTGCTAATTGATTTTTAAATTTTACTTCTGTTTCTCCAGTCATATCAGGCTTGAGTTTATTTCATGGAGGTGAGTTGGACATACCCCCATCCCTTTTCCCTCAGCTATGCTTCACTTTTCAGCACATTCTGTCTTTTTAATTAATTCTGTTTAATTTCATATACCATTGAACTTTTTAGAAAATGATGCAAATACAATCTTGTATACATTTAATTTAATACCATGTTCAACTTAAAATTTTTTTATTCACTGAGTTGTTTATTTTATTTACTACCCTGAAATATATATACATATATATATTTCTCTCACTGTTCCCATCAATTTGCTGTATTTACTTAAACTTTCCAACTAAAATAAAAAAAAGTTCTAAAAGTTTCTTTTCTTTTAAGATTTTCTATATGATATTTAAGTTCATTCTGACTTTCATTTTCATTATTTACTTTTTAAAAATTTATTTTGTTCCATAGTGAAAAAAAAATTTCTTGGTTGTGACCCTCCGAAAACAATTTCTAATAAAAACCTTTTAATGTGGAGTCTAAACATGCAGTAAAAATGTTATTACACATGAATTTTTATTATTGTGAATCTCTTTTCCATTTGTATGTTCATGCAATATAAATCTTTTCTCACTCTGATGTGCACAAAAAAAATTCATCTGAATTTAGAAAATTTTGACTTCAGAACAGCATTTTACATATATGCATACCCTCCAATATAGTTGCGCTGTCATCGGCAGCACTTCCTACCAATATATTGCAAATAACATAGTATCAATAAATTGTTAGAGAATAGGTATTTCCAAAGATTAATTATTAATTGAAAGAAATATTTTCAAAGCACTATACAAAATTATTTAACTTACATTTATTATTGATTAAATATAAAAGTGAAATAATTTTATCACACAACACAATTTTGTTCATTAAGCTAATTAACACTCTTTGTTGGACATTTTAAAAAAAAATTTTCCATTACAAAGCAAACACTTCTGCATTTTATAATTATTGCTCAGTTTAACATCAAAAGAAAGACCCATATACATTTTTATTACGAGCAGTGTCTGCAAAGATTTTGCGTTAATGCCATATCAAAATCCCCCCGACCCCTTTTTTTTCCACGTAACTATTCTAAAATTACTTCCATTATTAGCATTGCTGTGAACGAAGATTTGGATATTTACAACACTCTTTGATAGTTCTTTGTAATTTTTTATTATATATCCATAACTTTGTAGTTTTCTCCCAATTTCCATAGCAAGTACAGAAATTTTGTAGCTGTTGGATGGTATGTAGGTATATTTTCAGTCTTTTATTAAAATTTTTTATTCACTGAAGTGGTTTCTTTTAAACCTGGAACTAGAAAATTTTGACTTTGGTATTGGATTTTGCATATATCTGTATATTTATAATATTTGAATTAATTTCTTAATGACTATTTACACACAAGAGTAAAACTAGATAAAAACTATATACATTTTGTTTCCTTACTCTGTATAGACATCAAGAATATTTATGTTACTATACATATATAAATATAATTTTATCACATTAATAAGGTCCATATATTGTATCCCTTGGTAGTTTTAAAGATATTTTTGATAAGTTAGTTTTTAAATTTGCTCTTTAGTCAAGCAAGATAAATAATTTGCATAAATTTAAAATTAAAAAAATGCCTGTTTTGGCATGTCATTTCTGTTTTCATTATTCATATTCTATATTTTGAAATGGGCTTTGAATAATTTTCTTTTAGATTGCTATTTTGTGTTATAATTCTGTTTATATTTCCCTTTTAATAAATTCTTCTTAATTTGAGAGTTCTTTTAGAAGGAAAAGGCTTCGAATCTATGATAAATATGACTAATAGAAACCTTTATTCTATTTTTAATATAATATAAAGGCATTAAGTCTACCAGTATTTTACTTTTCTGTTTGTTTTTAATGTTCATTTTATACAATTTTTCATATAAGTAAAATGTTTGTTGCAATGTGAAACACTTGCTATTGTGTCTTATTTATTATGTGATACTAAAATTAGATTTATGTATATTTTATATTTATTTTTCTGCTGGTTTTATCAGACCGTGCAAAAAAATCTTTTGCATATGATACATTTATTTAATTTCAAATCTAGTGTCTGTTTATATCTGACCAAGGCATTTGTGGTCATTTTGTGAAGGTTGTATTTAGTTTTTGCTGAAACATTTGGCCACCTTTATTTTAATGCAAAATTTTTTTTCAATGAAGAGTATGTCTTAGGAATGATTTGAATGTAAAATGGCTTTCAATCTAATATATAAAACCTTCTATCACTCTATCTTTCAATATCTTAATATCTGATTTTTAACTGTTTTAATTTCTGCTAAAATTTGTATCCCTTTTAAAAATTCTTCTCTGAGAAATAGATTATATCACAGAAATAAATTGATTGAGGAAATATTGGACTATAGCATTAGACAACTAATTTGATTCTCAGACGAGACTATGATCTAGTTTAGTGAGAATAAGTATCAGGAATTAAACTTTATATTTACCAAGCAATTCAATATTGTCTAATAAAATTTTCAGTACATTTCGTTCTGTTCATTTGAGTATGCTTAAGTCATTTTAAATTCATCTAAAATTCTTATAACAGGTAACCTCATCCACTCATGTTTTGAAGAAGGAATAACATAGCCTGAATTTAAATAATATTAATAAGCATTTATATGGCAAGAAGACATTATTTAATAAAACCACATCATTCTATGTTATCGTCATATTCGTATAACATTATCTGAATAGCCAATAATTCAGTTATATCATTGGGATGAGTATTTGTTTGGGATGGTTTGAAAGTTAACATAAAAGGAAAAATAAAGAAACCTTTTAATCTTTATGTTGATACTAGGCTTAAACAATTATCCGTGACAAATTCTTACTT
The DNA here is from genome assembly GCF_947563725.1 of Argiope bruennichi. Taxonomy (NCBI): domain Eukaryota; kingdom Metazoa; phylum Arthropoda; class Arachnida; order Araneae; family Araneidae; genus Argiope; species Argiope bruennichi. Next base: position 109,479,144 of record NC_079162.1, read on the forward strand.
TAAATTTTAATTAAATACAATCCTAGAAATCACTTAACAAGTGGTTATATACAGATGATTATTAATTTAATAAAGATTTCCTGATTCAGATTACATTTTATTAAACTTTCAGTGTGCAATTTAAACACTTCATCAGTATGCTCTCTCAACAGTTTTACAAATCAAATCAGATAGATATCAGTTAACAAAAGAGCTTGGTTTTTTTTATATATATTTGATTTATCATCCACAATTGAAATGTTGAGATTTCAAAAGATCTGTGTTCTGTTAGTAAAAAAAAAAAAAAAAAAAAAATACTTCTTAGAATCTTTATGTTAAACTTTTATTTGCCATAACTTTTTAATCTTAAATAAAATTGATTAGGTTATTCAAAAATCAAGACTTTTTCTTGTATTGGGGAAATCTTTAACAGGGCTCCTAGCTTAAACTACAGGATAATCTGTTGGAAAGTGGGACAAAAATTAGCATAATATGGATCTAGCAATCTCCTTTTTGCTTATAGATCACAACAGCAGTATTAGTGTGCTTTTAAAAGATTCAAGAACAAAACAATACATAAAATGGGATTCATAAGTGACTTTTAAATGAAATCTCGTCTTACAATAAATTCATGAAGCAGAGGCACAGAATATTTATTATATATATAAAAAAAAAAGATTTTTATTGAGAAAGAGTTCATAATTTATCAACCAGGTCACAGAATGTTATGTGTTTTATGAACAACACACACAATGGGATATCCACAATTTTCCTGCTCTTGGAGCAAGAAGATTGACTACCTGGGATTACAAGGTGCATATATTTGAAATGTATCCTGACTAAACAGCTGCGCCATACTATTTACTTGCTATGTAGCAGAAGTCTTATTTACTTATATAGAGTAATTTTGAATGTTGTACAATTGTTTTCATTCTGTACCTGCTTTTAATTATTGTATTTTCTATTGTACTAATTATTTGGCTCATTACAAATTAGTATAATATATATTATATTGTTGGAATTTTTAAATTTGAAAAGCCATATGCACATCATGTGCATGAAAATATTGTAATAGCTAGAGGTTTATTCCATCCTGCATAAAAGTGTTGGAATGTCATTTAATAGCTGCTATGGTGATTATTGTCCTTAGATGTTGATGCAACTAAATATATTTCTATTTCAAGTGGTGCTTTTGTACTTGAAGAATTGCTGATATACTTTGAATACTGAGCGCTGGCTTGTAATAATTTCCATCAGAAGATTTTTACTGCATGCTGCTGGATATTATATTCTTTATTGATAATTAATAGATACTTTTGGGTAATGTTTAAAAACAATGATTCCCACATGAATTAAAATTTATTGTGTAAATCATCATAATGCAAAATATGTATTTAAATCAATATTTCATGGGTAAAATTTTTTCAAAAAGTAGTATTTTTTAATTGAGAATGCTAGATGTGTTTCTCTAGAGAAAGGTAAATTTTTATAGGCAGAGAGTAAAAAGTATGACAAAGTGTTTTTTACCATGTTCAGAAAGATATATTTTCTGTATTTTTCTTTCATTAGTATGTAAAATCATATTTTCATAATAATGAAAATCTTATTCTCCTATTCATTGATTTATAGTATAATATTTCTTGAATTAGTTCAGAATTTTTAAAATACTTGTACAATAAATATCATTGTGCTAGAAACGTGCAACAACGTCATTCAATAAATTTCTAATAATTCTTTTGCATGATTTGAAGATCTTTGACCCTTTTAATCAAATATCTTGTGTATTGTGTAGGTAATAATATAAAGTTTATTTTTCCTTTGAATGATTCTTGCAAGTAAATTGCATTAAGTATATTTTACCTTAGTTTTTACCTCAAATAGTTTTTTTTTTTTCTTATTTCGTATTCATGTAGTATTTATTAATTTTTTTACTCTAATAACAATAATGTCTTTTAAATGTATTTTTAGAAGATGCGACTTAAAATATTGCTTCTTTATTGGGATCGCCATATAAGATCTGGTATTGCTTTCAAAATAAATAAATACGCTGTGGAATAAATGTATAAAGATGTAAATGGTTATTACAAGGCTTCTTTTGTCACCACTTTAGTAAATTAGTATCTGATTTGTCATGAAATTTGAGAATTGCATTCTTTTTAAACATTCTTCATCTGAGAAAATATCTGATCAGTTTTAGATGAGTGAAATAAATAGTTTGAGGAAGTACTGAAGTGTGTCATTTTAACAAATAATTTCTGCCCAAAAGGGGCCTGTGAACTAGAGGTTTATTGTGATTGCACTGTCTTGATTTTGCTGCTCATCTTATAGGAAGTTTTCCCTGTCTGGAGTTGCAAGGTATATTTTTGTGCTGTGCGTATTATATTTTACCTGAATTAAACTTGCATTGAATGGCTATTTAATAGTTGTTTGGATTCTTATTACATCATTGAAAATCTTGATAATCTGACATTCCATATGTATGTTAAATACACAATGTGCATGTAATTGTAATAGCTAAAGTTTTATTTTACTTTGCATAAAAGTATCATAATGTAATTTATTCATTAGCTGTTAAGGTAGCTCTTGATGTTTCTCATAATAATTTTGCCATTTCATGTTGATGTAATTGTATATATTATAATATCTTTCTATTTCAGATGGTGCTTTTGGATTTGACTTGAGAAAATTCAGACATGTTTAGAACATTGAAGAGCGGTTAGTGATAAATTTTACTTGAAATTTAAAAAATGGTTGTTTTTATTAAATGTACTGTGCCTTCCTATTCTTTTAAAGCCAATTAATAGAATATACAATCTTACTAGATGTATCTTTTTGCTATATTATGAAATATTTTTGGACACAATTAATATATTTTGTGAATGCAATTGTATTTCTACTTTTCACATTTAAATAGAGTTCTCTTTTAAAAAAATTTCCATCAGTGCTCATTCTCAAATTCAGCTTTGAATTTGAGCTAATATTTATAAACTTCATTATTTTTTAAATTTGAGAATGAATGGTATCAGAATTAAAATAATTGTGCAAATTTATCATTGGATATATTCATTATTGGTTAATAATAGATGCTTTCATGTAATATTCAAAGACACTAATTCCAATTTGTAATTAAATTCACTGTACAGATACTGTTAGAACATGAATTTAGCCTTGTGCATTCCACCTTCTGGTGTCTCTGGATGTAAAATTCATAATTTAGTTTTCCTGAAATTGATGATATATATTATTATTATTATTTTTCCAGTTTATTGAAATTGATTTATTTGGTTGTATAAGTTATCTTGGACTTGGCTACCAGTCCTGTAGTAAAAACAATGGATTGAAAAGAGTGAAATAATAATTTTATGTTTAAAACTATATTCAAATTCTGTAATTTTTATTAAAGAATGTTAAGTGTTTCTCTACTTAAATTGAAAATAAATTATATAGGAAGCGATTTGAAATTAAGAAAAAGCATATTCTCTGTAATTTTCTCAAGGATTGATCAATATATTGTTACTTTCCTTTTATTAGCTTGTAAATCATTTTTGTTGATAATGAAAATCTTGTTTCGCTAGGAATTGAAATCAGTTCTAAAATTTTAAGTTAGTACTGAGGTTTTACTGTTGTGTTTACTAATTTTATTATTTGGAGCATTTCTTTTGGATTATTTGGAAATTTTCTTTTCTCTTAATGATATATTTTCAATTCTGTTTATGTAATATAAAGTTTTAGTTTGCTTTTGAATCATTCTTATCTTTTAATTACGTTATTTTAGACATATTTTTTCTCTTTTCTAATACTGATAAATTATTGTGCTCAATTTCTCCATATTTTGTGTATACTACACTTAATATATTTTAACCACGTTTTCTAATAATTCTTAAGTATTGTTCTTCATTCCCTCATTTTATGTATACAACATGTAAATTATTTTACTTGCACTCAATTGAAACGATATTGTTGAATTTTATTCTATCTCACAATATTTAAATTGTAAAATTTCTTATGGTTTCCTTTTTTAAATTTAACATCCACTTAGTGTGTTTTAACGGTTTAAAATATATCTTTATTAGATGAAAATTAAAATATTGCAACTTAATTCTAATCTCCATATGGTTTTTAAAGAGTTCTGGTATTAGTGAGTGAATCAATTCCGATTGAACTTTTTTATCTGGTGTTTATTTCAAAAAAGAAAATAAATACATTGTATAATTAATTATCCGTAGGAAGGTGTAAATTAGGATTACAGGCCTTATTTTGTTTAACCTTTCACTGGCTTATTACTGATATTTCTCATTAATTATATTTCACTGGTTGAAGATTGTATCCTCTTTAAAGATTTTATGTCTGAGGGAAAATTCTCATCAGGTTAGATAAGTCAGAAAAAATGTGTGGAAAAATATTAGAAATTGATGTTGTAACTGATCATTTGATTCCATGTGGGGTCTGTGAAGAATAGTCTTATCATGATAAAACTGTCATGACTTTGCTACTCATTCGACAGGAAGTTTCCTCTTCCTGAAAATGCACAGTGTAATGTGTGTATTTAAACTGAATAGCCAGTCTCATCGTATTATTTGCCTACTTTGTGGAAATTGTTTTAATTAGATTTGTGTAGACATTTTAAAAATTTCCAAAATTTTGAATGTGAAAGGATTGCTTTCATTCTAATTTCTCTTTTTATCATTGCATCATAATACTCATTCCATGACTTTCTTTACTAATTTTTTAAATTCATTTTACACCATTAAAAATCTTTATAACTTGAAAACTATATGCACATCAAGTATACTGTGTGCATGAAAGTTTTATATCAACTGGAATTCTGTTTAACTCTGTGTAGAATACTGTATATTTATAACTGTTGGGGAGGCCTTTTGATATTTCTCATTATTGTTTTGTTTCTTGATGCTAATGAAATTAAATATATATTTTTGTATCAGGTGTTGCTTTTGGAATTTTGCTCAAAGAATTTTCGATGCATTTTGAATGTTAAGCAGTGGTAAGTAATAAATTAAATTTTACTTAATTATTAAAGATGATAGCTTGCATTAAATGTGCTGTGGCTCCATGTACTTTAAAAACCAAATATTGTTTTTAAATTCTTTCTAGGCATAAAAGTTTTGTTGCAAAACTATGAAATGATTTTGAACACATTTAAAACACAATTCTCTTAAGAAGGCTTGCATCATTGATCATTGTAACATTTTGATTCTTAAATATTTTAGGATTAATACTCATGAACATCTCTTTCATGTTTGAGAATTATGGCAAAGTTACAATACTTACAAATTAAATTTACTGGGTGAGGAGATTTTAGAACTAGTAGATGGTGCTGCATATAATTTTTTGTATTATTTTGTAAGTATTAATTCTCCATAATATTCAAAGCAGCTGTTCCAGTATGTGCAGAAATGTGTTGTGTAAATGTTCATGTTGTAGAGTACTGAAATAAAGAAAAAGAATGATGTCTAAAAATATTTGAAAGAGTTATTTTTTACTAGGGAATGGTAAATGTCTTTCTCTAGATAATTAAAATTAAATTTTTATAAGCATGGAGTTAAAAATAAGAAAATGCAAAATCTCGACAATCTTTACCAATATAACATCAGCAATTGAGTATTTTCTTTTATGAATATATAAAATCATTTCTGCTGATAATGAAAATTTTGTTTTGTTGTTCTTTGAAAAGTTGTGTGATTATTATTGAAATGAATTTCAGTCTTTTGGGGTGTTGCTAAATTTTATTCGTAACTTCTTTTTTTTACTGCAATATTTAATAAATTGATTATTTAAAATATTTCTTTTCAATGGTGTGATAATTCTCTTCTCTTTCAATGGCATATTTTCGATATTAGTTAGGCAATATATAGTTTAGTTTTGTTATGCTTCATTTCTAGAAGTAAATTGCTTTAAATACTTCTGTACTCTAATACTTTTTATATTTCATAATCCTTATAATAATTTGTTCTTTGATATTGATGGTTATGTTTCTATTTCAGATAGTTACTTTTTGATATCACTTGAGAATATTCTGATATATTTTGTGTATTGAGGAGTGGTAAGTTGTAAATTATTTTTTGTCTGAAATATTAAAAATGGTAGCTTTCATTTTATTTACTCTGTATCTATATTCTTTTAAAGCCCAAATATATGCAAATTCATACTGGGCATATGCTTCTTGGTTGCAAAATTATAAAATATTTTTAAACACTATTAAATCTTTACTTTTCATATTTAAATACAATTTTGTGCAATTTAAATAAGTGATCTTTGTCACATTCAGCTCTGAATATATTAATACTATAATGTATGTAAATATTAATTTGAGATCATTATTTATTAGAGAATAAATAATGTTATTTAAAATGCAGGTTAAGTAAATTTAATGCACCAGAATGTTTTATAAATACTACTACACATGGATGGATGTAATTTCTTTCCTAGTGGGTTATATGTGATTCTCCATTTAGGTCATAAACAACTATTCCAGTATGTAGTGATATTTAATTTACAAAATAGTTATAATATAAAAAAGGTAATGAAAATGAAACTTTATATCTAACAGTATTATAGAATATGCTATTCTCCAGTATAAAATGTTGCATGTCTTAATTTAATAGACAAAGTCTCAAAAACTGATAATGAATGTTGATTGGATTTAAGTACAGACTTAAGTGAAACTATTGTTTCATATAATTGTTACTACATACAGCTGGTAGCATGTGTTGAAATTTATTGTGAAGGTGCTAATAAGTTGAGTATTCAAATTAACATTTTATATCTAAAAGTTTATTGAAAAGTGTTTTTGAAAGTTTTAACTGTCTTTCTCTGGTTAAATTAAAAGTAAATTTTAGAGGCAAAAAGTTGAAATTAAGAAAAAGGTTGCTGTCTGCTATCTTCACAAGAATTGGGCATTATTTGAGTACTTTGATTAATGTATAAAATAATTTCTGCTGAAATTAAAATTTTGCTCTTTCAGATTTGTTAACTTAGATCCTTAACTTTCTTTTTCCTTTCAAGGAATTGATATGTTAGTGAATTGGTAGTATACTATTTTTTTTTTTTCCTTAGTACATATAAATAAATATAAGAACTGTATTATGACAAGATAATTTTATGAATACATTGAAAGTGCTTTTTCATAAGGAACTTGCAAAATTAAAAAGTGTTGCTTCTATGTTTATGAAAAATATTTGACAATTGGCAATATGTTGTATTTATTTTGTATAAATCTTGCTCAACTTAAGGAATTTCATTGTTACATATAATTCTATAAACAAAACTCTTATATTAGTGTTTGTTCTTATATCTACTCAGAAGTCTTAAAAGGTGTATATTTTTAAAAATTTAGTTGTTCACCCTCAAAAGTGGTAGGAATAATTGTCTTCCTTAATTGTAGGAATACTGAAATCATGATTTACACATAATTATTATTTTATCTATATCATGTCAACAGTATGATTGCTTTTACACTAGAATAAAATACTCTTATAATATTGTTTTTTATATTGTGTTTTTAAGTATTATGTCATAATTGCATTCTTTATTTCTTATTTTATGAGGATTTGTATGAGATCTCTGTCTGATTTATATAAGTTTTTCATTTTAATTTATTTCATATATCTTGTAAATATCTTGCATATCTATACATATGTTTCTTTATATTTTTCAGTTTTGTCATTAAATATTGTTTTGTCCATTTTTAAGTGCTTTGCAAATTGTACTTGTAATGTTTTTTTGTATAATTGGATTTGAGTTTTTGCTGTGGAACTGCCTTTCATAACAGTTTCTGTTTCAGGATTATTCTTCTTGTCTCTTTTTGCTGAATATATATTTGTCATTTGCATCTTATATATTTGATGCAGAAAAGGTCTCTCAACTCAGCCTTTTCTCCAAATGGATACTGAATCTGAAGAATAAATATTTTTGGAATCCCTGCTTAAATTCTATCTGCAAGATGATCCACTCATTTGTGGAGACAATTATTTATTTGCTCCACATCTGTAGTAGATTTTCTTGAATTCCTTTAATGTAAGTAAAAAAACAATTTACCACAAAGAATCTTTTTAATTTAAGTTATTTAAAAATGTTTGAAATTTGGTTTCATGTATTATTCAGCACTTAAAAACTTGGCTTATTAAAATATTATGTTGTTTTCATAAAAGTATGCAATTTCTAGAATTTGTATTATGGCTTTTTAACTTGGGAGTGTTGTAAATTATATAATAAATAAATACATTTTGATGTTGGGACTTTGTAAATTATTATGTTTTCAATAATTTAAAGGTTTTATAAATTTTTCCCTTATTTTATTCTGTTTCTGTGTTTTATAGATTGTGAAAATATTGAAGTAATCAGTCATGATTTTTTAAAAACAATATTATGTGAAATTATTTTATCACTTAGATGGTTGTCTTTAATTCATTCTGAATTCAAATACAATTACTTCACAACAATTATTTTTTTCACTTTTAGTATGTTTTTGTTTTTTATTTTTATTTACTTGTAAATATTAGATGATGAAATTAAATTTGTATTCTTAAGGGCATTTTAAAGTTTAATTTTTTTTTTTTTTTAATAAAATAACTATATATATTATTTGTAGTGTAGAAGAAAAAAATTCTTAATATTCTTTCTTTCTTTCAAAACTAAGTTTATTAAAAACAGTGTCCAGAGCATTCTACTGCTAATGACTCTTCCTTGACTCAAAAATGGACATTACTAAAAAGATATTTCTCAGAAAAGTACAGTTAAAATATCGGCTTGATCTCTGTATAATTCAAAATTTGTGACTGTAATTATCTCTTTTGTATAATAAAGATTTACCGATGTATCATTTCTTGGTGTGTGACTCCTAACAAAATGGGGAAAAAGAATAAAAAAAGTGAAGGTGAATGTTTATCTGATTGGTGGGAGGGATGATACAAATATCAATTGCAGTAATATTAAGTTGTCTTAGTTACTATATTAGGAATGTAAGGTTATGTTTCCTCTTTTTTTTTTTAAAGGGAAATAAAGACAAACCTTAAATTTTTTAAATTTAAGTGTCTTATTTGAAAAAAACCTGCACTGTTACTTTTTGATAACCACGTAACTATTTGTGTTATTATAATGATAAATGGTATGATTATCATGACCTTTCATCCTCACAGCAACCACTGAATGCATCCATTTGACAGGAATGCTTTTAGACCGTTTTTAAAACTTATTGCAATCAGACAATGAACTGGTTGTTAACACCAAATAATAGTAATATTTCTGTTACCATGCATGATGTGGCTAAATTGGCTCCAAATAATATCACCTAAGTTTTCAATATTATATGCCTTTGAAAAAGTATATTACGTAGAAAATGATTCTTCAGAAGTTGAATTTTTTAAATTATATCTCAAATTAACGGAAATTCAGGATAAACATTAAAAAACTGGGATTGTCTCAGCTATTCTGTTCATTTAATTTATAAACTCAATTGTCACTATAGATAGTTTTTTCCTATCCTTCAAGGGATGTCATAATTCAAATTTTGAGCTATGAGTTTAAGGAAGATCTTTTCAATCTTTTATTACTTTCCCTCTTATACAAGAAATATCATGCAGTGTTGAACAACACGCACAATGATATAACTTGGAAAAGGCAAGGGGTGTATGCACGTGAAGGTCGGAAATCATAGGAAATGTCTTGGGCAAAATATTAATGCACTTTAGCTACTTATTAAAGTCAAAAATAATGGGGTGGGCACGAAAAATTGTCACTCTTCTCAGGGAGTCACCGCTCTTTGCTACACCACTGAACATATTAAATTATACATATGAATAATTTTTACGATTCTCAGAAAAAAATTTCTTGCCATTAACTGTCAAAATGAAAAAAAATCAGGATATCTCGAGAATTTACGCACATCGAAGCAGATTATTTTCACAGAAAATGACTGTTATAGGGGTTGTTTATTTCAAAGCCTGCATTAGTCAGAACCTTAATTTCATTCATGTGGTCTGTTGGCATATTAGCATCAAATACTAAAAATGAAATAATGAAGTCTGTTTGGCATCTTATTACCTACTACCAACTACTGGGTACTACTACCTACTTTGCTATATTCAGCTTCAAAAGAAAAGCAAATAATAATAATAATACGCCTTTAAACCATCAATCAAAAATTATAGAAACTGTTTATACTATCAAAATATTTTTGCCTGGCATTGTAATCAAAAGTGCTGATAAATTGAAAATCCACATACTGATAAATACGATGATATTCTTTCAAAAGCATTCCAAGAACTCATATTTGAAGAAACCATCTTTCTGAAATCAAAACATTATTTATTTATTTTTTTTGAAACGACAAAGTAAATTCGATGTCCCAATCTCTCTGCTATAATATGCTAACAATAATATCTCTGCAATTGAAAAAAAAAAATTTCACAAAGGAATACAGCTGATAAAATATTTAAAAATTGTATAGTAAAATATAATTAAAAACATTTATATAAATATGCCAAAATGAAAAAATAATTATATGAAAATAAAATTGATATCACTGAAGAATTAATTTTTCTGAATTGAAAGGTAAAGTAAAAAGGCCCTTGATATACTACTCAAATATTGAGAGAGAAAAAAACAAACATTTCGATTGATTTGCAATTAAAAGTATAATTAAAATTTTGAGAAATTTTTTGTGTATAAGCACTTGCTACCAAAGAAGTAATTATATTTCAAATATAATAGCTCTAGTTTCAACAATCTGCTTTGTAGAACATTTTGAGTGATTTTTCATCTTGCATTTCTGGATTATTCGTTTCTTTGCAACCACTAACAATTTACAGTGAGGTTTCCAGTTAACTTTCAGAAATGCTGAAAAGAACAAACAAGAAATTTTGATTGTAATAAATGATCCCATATTAAACGTCATTTCAAAATATTTATTCTCCGTCATTCATTTTTTTTTCCTATATAGAAGAGAAACAAAATATAATGATGTAAAAATAAACGAATAAATATGTAGTGGTGAAACCGACACGTATTAGATTTCGTAGTAGCGAAGTGAACTGAAATATTAAGTGAAAAGAAATGGCGATATTTTATGATTTCATTTGTTTTAAAGTTTTTTTTAATTTATTTACTAGGTGATATTTCTTTTGCCTTTAACAAATTGCACGAATATTTCTTTGTGCATATTTTTTAAATGTAAGTAATTTTTATATCTCAATAATTAGTGCATGATACATTTACGACAGATATATGAGTTTTACCTTCTTTAATTCCACTGTGATATTAAGATTAGATTTATTTAATAGTTTTTTAAAAATAGGTTACGTGCGCCAAAGTAATTGTAACTAATCATACTTACTGATGCGGAATTCTTCGATTGTGGTTTCGATTTGACGTTTGTAAAACGATAAATCGAACTATATTCTTAAACCTTGCTGCAATTTGTTTTCGAAATGGCATGTGAAAGCGTACATCTTTTTTCTATCTTTTGTTTAATTTTCATGATCAGTTTGAAATGTACACAAAGGTTTTTGGTTGACATAAGTAAGCATGATTTATAAAAGATTATTAATTCATTTTATATATACCACGGACATTTTTGCGAAAAGACTGATCAATTTTTAAGAAATTAACGATGTTTCATTCGATAAGTTTTTATTTTCATTTGATTTTATACCAACTAGGAGTAACACTGCTAATTGATTTTTAAATTTTACTTCTGTTTCTCCAGTCATATCAGGCTTGAGTTTATTTCATGGAGGTGAGTTGGACATACCCCCATCCCTTTTCCCTCAGCTATGCTTCACTTTTCAGCACATTCTGTCTTTTTAATTAATTCTGTTTAATTTCATATACCATTGAACTTTTTAGAAAATGATGCAAATACAATCTTGTATACATTTAATTTAATACCATGTTCAACTTAAAATTTTTTTATTCACTGAGTTGTTTATTTTATTTACTACCCTGAAATATATATACATATATATATTTCTCTCACTGTTCCCATCAATTTGCTGTATTTACTTAAACTTTCCAACTAAAATAAAAAAAAGTTCTAAAAGTTTCTTTTCTTTTAAGATTTTCTATATGATATTTAAGTTCATTCTGACTTTCATTTTCATTATTTACTTTTTAAAAATTTATTTTGTTCCATAGTGAAAAAAAAATTTCTTGGTTGTGACCCTCCGAAAACAATTTCTAATAAAAACCTTTTAATGTGGAGTCTAAACATGCAGTAAAAATGTTATTACACATGAATTTTTATTATTGTGAATCTCTTTTCCATTTGTATGTTCATGCAATATAAATCTTTTCTCACTCTGATGTGCACAAAAAAAATTCATCTGAATTTAGAAAATTTTGACTTCAGAACAGCATTTTACATATATGCATACCCTCCAATATAGTTGCGCTGTCATCGGCAGCACTTCCTACCAATATATTGCAAATAACATAGTATCAATAAATTGTTAGAGAATAGGTATTTCCAAAGATTAATTATTAATTGAAAGAAATATTTTCAAAGCACTATACAAAATTATTTAACTTACATTTATTATTGATTAAATATAAAAGTGAAATAATTTTATCACACAACACAATTTTGTTCATTAAGCTAATTAACACTCTTTGTTGGACATTTTAAAAAAAAATTTTCCATTACAAAGCAAACACTTCTGCATTTTATAATTATTGCTCAGTTTAACATCAAAAGAAAGACCCATATACATTTTTATTACGAGCAGTGTCTGCAAAGATTTTGCGTTAATGCCATATCAAAATCCCCCCGACCCCTTTTTTTTCCACGTAACTATTCTAAAATTACTTCCATTATTAGCATTGCTGTGAACGAAGATTTGGATATTTACAACACTCTTTGATAGTTCTTTGTAATTTTTTATTATATATCCATAACTTTGTAGTTTTCTCCCAATTTCCATAGCAAGTACAGAAATTTTGTAGCTGTTGGATGGTATGTAGGTATATTTTCAGTCTTTTATTAAAATTTTTTATTCACTGAAGTGGTTTCTTTTAAACCTGGAACTAGAAAATTTTGACTTTGGTATTGGATTTTGCATATATCTGTATATTTATAATATTTGAATTAATTTCTTAATGACTATTTACACACAAGAGTAAAACTAGATAAAAACTATATACATTTTGTTTCCTTACTCTGTATAGACATCAAGAATATTTATGTTACTATACATATATAAATATAATTTTATCACATTAATAAGGTCCATATATTGTATCCCTTGGTAGTTTTAAAGATATTTTTGATAAGTTAGTTTTTAAATTTGCTCTTTAGTCAAGCAAGATAAATAATTTGCATAAATTTAAAATTAAAAAAATGCCTGTTTTGGCATGTCATTTCTGTTTTCATTATTCATATTCTATATTTTGAAATGGGCTTTGAATAATTTTCTTTTAGATTGCTATTTTGTGTTATAATTCTGTTTATATTTCCCTTTTAATAAATTCTTCTTAATTTGAGAGTTCTTTTAGAAGGAAAAGGCTTCGAATCTATGATAAATATGACTAATAGAAACCTTTATTCTATTTTTAATATAATATAAAGGCATTAAGTCTACCAGTATTTTACTTTTCTGTTTGTTTTTAATGTTCATTTTATACAATTTTTCATATAAGTAAAATGTTTGTTGCAATGTGAAACACTTGCTATTGTGTCTTATTTATTATGTGATACTAAAATTAGATTTATGTATATTTTATATTTATTTTTCTGCTGGTTTTATCAGACCGTGCAAAAAAATCTTTTGCATATGATACATTTATTTAATTTCAAATCTAGTGTCTGTTTATATCTGACCAAGGCATTTGTGGTCATTTTGTGAAGGTTGTATTTAGTTTTTGCTGAAACATTTGGCCACCTTTATTTTAATGCAAAATTTTTTTTCAATGAAGAGTATGTCTTAGGAATGATTTGAATGTAAAATGGCTTTCAATCTAATATATAAAACCTTCTATCACTCTATCTTTCAATATCTTAATATCTGATTTTTAACTGTTTTAATTTCTGCTAAAATTTGTATCCCTTTTAAAAATTCTTCTCTGAGAAATAGATTATATCACAGAAATAAATTGATTGAGGAAATATTGGACTATAGCATTAGACAACTAATTTGATTCTCAGACGAGACTATGATCTAGTTTAGTGAGAATAAGTATCAGGAATTAAACTTTATATTTACCAAGCAATTCAATATTGTCTAATAAAATTTTCAGTACATTTCGTTCTGTTCATTTGAGTATGCTTAAGTCATTTTAAATTCATCTAAAATTCTTACAACAGGTAACCTCATCCACTCATGTTTTGAAGAAGGAATAACATAGCCTGAATTTAAATAATATTAATAAGCATTTATATGGCAAGAAGACATTATTTAATAAAACCACATCATTCTATGTTATCGTCATATTCGTATAACATTATCTGAATAGCCAATAATTCAGTTATATCATTGGGATGAGTATTTGTTTGGGATGGTTTGAAAGTTAACATAAAAGGAAAAATAAAGAAACCTTTTAATCTTTATGTTGATACTAGGCTTAAACAATTATCCGTGACAAATTCTTACTTTAAATTTTAATTAAATACAATCCTAGAAATCACTTAACAAGTGGTTATATACAGATGATTATTAATTTAATAAAGATTTCCTGATTCAGATTACATTTTATTAAACTTTCAGTGTGCAATTTAAACACTTCATCAGTATGCTCTCTCAACAGTTTTACAAATCAAATCAGATAGATATCAGTTAACAAAAGAGCTTGGTTTTTTTTATATATATTTGATTTATTGTAGTGATCGTAGCGCCATCTTTAATCATGTCATTCTAAAGCGCTACCTATCTACTTTCCCTAATACAATCTCTGTTATTACTTCTCCCGGGGAATCCCCGTTCTGTGTATACGAGCGCTAAGCAGCGATGTACGATAGTAGTTAGTGTAATAAAGAGTTTATTTTTCTAATAGCGATGAAATGCTTTACACTACACTCTACATGAACATCACCACAAATGGTGACCCGGATAAGAAATCACGCATCTCTTTTGATTCAATTTGATTAATATTATCTTACTAAGTTTCGTTTTGAAACGAAAGCGCACTTCATGATGGAGGATATCTCAGCGGTGAAGATGCCTAACTTCATTCCGTCCGACCCTTCCCTCTGGTTTACGATGGTAGAGTCAACATTTGAATTGGCTATTCCAAAGCCAATTACAGCTTCTCGCACTAAATTCAACTACTGCGTGAGCACTTTGCCACCTGAAATCGCGATAACTGTGCGCGATATCATTCTTTCGCCAGATGCAACTGACCCTTACAGCCAACTTAAATCTGAGATAATTTCCCGATGCGGAGAATCAAAATCTCAGGAAATTCGTAAGTTATTGGCTGGAGAGCAGTTGCATGATAGAAAGCCGTCCGAGCTGTTAAGAATTATGCAAAGACGTGCCGAAAGTCACAGTATTGCCGATTCTCTTTTACTGGAATTATTTCTTCAGCAACTACCATCTAATGTGCAATCGATTCTTGCCTCAATACAACCTTTGACACCTCAAAAAGCCTCTGAAATTGCCGACAAAATACTGGATATAACACCAAACCAGGTAAGTGCTGTTTCAAATGTAACTGCTACAGCTGATTCTGAACTGTTATCAGAAATTAAAATGTTGCGTAAAGAAATTGCACAGATGCGTCGCCATTCCAGAAGCCATTCACGGAATCGCCAACCTCGTTTTCGACGGAAAAGTCCTGCCAGTAATGATGATATTTGTTGGTATCATCGGAAGTACGACTCCAAAGCGCAAAAATGCATTCCGCCTTGCAATTATCAGCCAAACCACAACGGCAAGGAGTAGCGGCGACATACGCCTCGCCCAGTAGTTCTCGTCGCCTTTTTGTTCGCGATAGAAAATCAAACGTAAATTTTCTTGTTGACACTGGCAGTGATTGTAGTTTGATTCCTGCGACTAGAAATGATAAACTGTGTATTCCGATTCAAAAATTCTTTGCAGCAAATGGTTCCATCATAAATGTATATAAACAAAAGTTATTATCTTTAGATTTAGGTTTAAGAAAACAATTTGTTTATCCTTTTTATGTTTGTGATATTAAAACTGCAATTATTGGTGCAGATTTTTTACATCATTTTAATTTGCAACCTAATTTAAGAAATCGTTGTTTAAATGATATGTATACACATATAAATGCTCATGCTATTCTTAATAATACTGATGTTCATTCTGTAAAATCTGTATTTTGTAATGATGATTTTTCAAAGTTATTGAATGATTTTCCTAATATTGTTAAAGCTCCATGTGCAAACCAAACTGTAAAACATTCTGTTATGCATCATATTGAAACTTTTGGTTCTCCTGTTTATGCAAAACCTCGTAGGCTAGCACCCGATCGCTTAAAAATCGCTAAAATGGAATTTCAGCATATGTTGGATTTAGGCCATATGCGGCCATCCAACAGCAATTATGCCTCTCCTCTACATATGGTTCCGAAAAAGGGAAGTGACGATTGGCGTCCTGTTGGTGATTTTAGAGCTCTTAATGCTCAGACCAAAAAGGACAAATATCCGATTCCCAGTGTTTTGGATTTTACTAGCGAACTACATGGAACCACAATTTTTTCTCATATTGATTTAGTAAAAGCTTTTCATCAAATTCCGATTGCTCCCGAGGACGTTCATAAAACAGCTATTTGTACTCCGTTCAGACTCTTCGAGAGCACTCGGATGCAATTTGGTTTGTGCAATGCATCAAGTACCTTTCAGAGATTTATTGATGAAGTTACTAGAGATTTAGATGGTGTGTATGCTTTTATTGACGATTTATTAATTGCTTCAAAATCAATCGAAGAGCATAGACAACATCTCAGAGCTCTCTTTTCAAAATTAGACCATTATGGACTTACAATTAAATCTTCTAAGTGTACATTTGGTGTTCCTACCCTAGATTTTTTAGGATTTAAAGTTTCCAAAGAAGGTATTTCTCCAATTCCTGATCGAGTTAGTGCAATTCAAGAATTCCCACGACCCACTACCCTTACTCAACTTCGTAGATTTTTGGGTATGTTTAATTTTTACCGCAGATTTCTTCCCAAGGCAGCTCACATATTATCACCTTTGATTAAGTTTCTTGAAGGCCATACTAACAAAAAGAAATCACCACGGCCAGCAAAAAAATCTGAAACTATTCTGCAATGGTCTGAGGAAGCTGACAAGGCATTTTCTAATGCTAAGAAAGCTCTTGCCGAAGCTACCCTACTCAAACATCCGATTCCTGGAGCTCCTTTAAGTCTGTGGACTGATGCATCCTTATTTGCTATCGGAAGCTCTTTAAATCAACTTTCAAATGGAATTTGGGAACCCATTGCATTCTTCTCAATGAAACTTTCTAAAAGTCAAACTAATTGGTCAACATACGACAGAGAACTTCTTGCTATTTATGCTTCCATAAAAAAATTTCGACACATGCTTGAAGGTAGGGAATTTTCAATCTATACTGATCAAAGACCCCTTACTGAAGCCTTTAAACAAAAGCCGGATAAATGCTCACCTCGTCAACTGAGACATTTAGACTTCATATCCCAATTTTCTACCGATATTCGTTATGTCAAGGGTACAGAAAACATTGTTGCAGATGCATTGTCTCGCATTGAAATCAATTCAATTTCAAAGAAAAATTTAAATTTTAATGACATCTCACTTGCACAGTTAAATGATTCTGAACTTAAAGAATATCTGAAGTCTTCAAATTGTAAAATAGAAAAGCAATATTTTCCCTTAGAGGATGTAACCTTGTATTGTGACTTATCTACTAATTCACCTCGTCCGTACATTCCAAATTCTTTTCGTTCAATAGTTTTTGAAAATATTCACAATCTTTCTCATCCTGGCATTCGAGCAACAAGAAAGCTGATTACTAAACGTTATTTTTGGCCAAACATGAATTCATTTATTAAAAATTCTGTTCAATCTTGTCATAATTGCCAACGTTCTAAAATTCAAAAACATACAAAATCTCCTATAGGCACTTTCGCTTTGCCAGATGCTCGATTTGCCCATATAAATATTGATTTCATAGGACCACTCCCACTATCTGATGGTTATAAATATTGTATGACAATAGTTGACCGATTTACCAGATGGCCGGAAGCTATTCCTACTTCAGATATTACTGCTGAAACAACATGTAAAGCCCTAATTCATAATTGGATATCTCGTTTCGGTTGTCCAGTAACTATAACTACAGATCAAGGTAAAAATTTTGATTCACATCTATTTAGACATTTGAATAATATTTTGGGCACAAATCGAATTCGCACAACGTCCTACCATCCCCAATCCAATGGACTTGTAGAACGTTTCCACAGGGATCTTAAGAGTTCTATTATAGCCCATTGTCAACCAAACTGGACTGAAACTATTCCCATAGTTTTACTCGGAATTCGATCTGCAATTAAACCGGACATAAATGCCACATGTGCTGAATTAGTCTTTGGTACAACTCTCAGATTGCCTTCTGACATTTTAACCTCAAAAGTAGATCTATCAGTACCAACAGATACTTATGTATCAAAATTCAAAGCACTAATGCAATCTATAAATCCTATCTCTACGTCTAGACACTCGGTTAAACCTATTTATATTCATCCATCCTTAAGTACTTGCTCTCATGTATTTTTGAGAGTGGACAGTGTTAAACCTCCTCTTTCACCTCCTTACACTGGTCCACACCTTGTAATCAGCAGGAAAGATAAAACTTTTGTATTAAAAGTTAATAATAAAAATGTAACAGTTTCCATAGACCGTGTCAAACCTGCATATGTGTTGACAGGATCTAATGACTCGTTACCTTCTATACCTGCAACTATTCATAAAACTCAAGGTGAACTTTCTTCTAAAAATGAGCAATTACCGACAAAACCAACTACCACTCGTAGTGGACGTCATGTCCATTTTCCAACGAGATTAATTACTGAGATATAAACTGTTATGCATATATATATATTGTAACTGTAATTTTATGTATTTCATATATTATTGCATCTATTTACTTCAATTTCTATTTACCATTGAAACCATTATCCTATATTATACTTATTGTATTATGTGATGTTTTATTTTTATGCGCGTATAATTATCTTGTATTATTACATTTGTCGTTCTCCTTGTTCACTAGGGGGATACTCATGTAGTGATCGTAGCGCCATCTTTAATCATGTCATTCTAAAGCGCTACCTATCTACTTTCCCTAATACAATCTCTGTTATTACTTCTCCCGGGGAATCCCCGTTCTGTGTATACGAGCGCTAAGCAGCGATGTACGATAGTAGTTAGTGTAATAAAGAGTTTATTTTTCTAATAGCGATGAAATGCTTTACACTACACTCTACATGAACATCACCACATTATCATCCACAATTGAAATGTTGAGATTTCAAAAGATCTGTGTTCTGTTAGTAAAAAAAAAAAAAAAAAATACTTCTTAGAATCTTTATGTTAAACTTTTATTTGCCATAACTTTTTAATCTTAAATAAAATTGATTAGGTTATTCAAAAATCAAGACTTTTTCTTGTATTGGGGAAATCTTTAACAGGGCTCCTAGCTTAAACTACAGGATAATCTGTTGGAAAGTGGGACAAAAATTAGCATAATATGGATCTAGCAATCTCCTTTTTGCTTATAGATCACAACAGCAGTATTAGTGTGCTTTTAAAAGATTCAAGAACAAAACAATACATAAAATGGGATTCATAAGTGACTTTTAAATGAAATCTCGTCTTACAATAAATTCATGAAGCAGAGGCACAGAATATTTATTATATATATAAAAAAAAAAAAGATTTTTATTGAGAAAGAGTTCATAATTTATCAACCAGGTCACAGAATGTTATGTGTTTTATGAACAACACACACAATGGGATATCCACAATTTTCCTGCTCTTGGAGCAAGAAGATTGACTACCTGGGATTACAAGGTGCATATATTTGAAATGTATCCTGACTAAACAGCTGCGCCATACTATTTACTTGCTATGTAGCAGAAGTCTTATTTACTTATATAGAGTAATTTTGAATGTTGTACAATTGTTTTCATTCTGTACCTGCTTTTAATTATTGTATTTTCTATTGTACTAATTATTTGGCTCATTACAAATTAGTATAATATATATTATATTGTTGGAATTTTTAAATTTGAAAAGCCATATGCACATCATGTGCATGAAAATATTGTAATAGCTAGAGGTTTATTCCATCCTGCATAAAAGTGTTGGAATGTCATTTAATAGCTGCTATGGTGATTATTGTCCTTAGATGTTGATGCAACTAAATATATTTCTATTTCAAGTGGTGCTTTTGTACTTGAAGAATTGCTGATATACTTTGAATACTGAGCGCTGGCTTGTAATAATTTCCATCAGAAGATTTTTACTGCATGCTGCTGGATATTATATTCTTTATTGATAATTAATAGATACTTTTGGGTAATGTTTAAAAACAATGATTCCCACATGAATTAAAATTTATTGTGTAAATCATCATAATGCAAAATATGTATTTAAATCAATATTTCATGGGTAAAATTTTTTCAAAAAGTAGTATTTTTTAATTGAGAATGCTAGATGTGTTTCTCTAGAGAAAGGTAAATTTTTATAGGCAGAGAGTAAAAAGTATGACAAAGTGTTTTTTACCATGTTCAGAAAGATATATTTTCTGTATTTTTCTTTCATTAGTATGTAAAATCATATTTTCATAATAATGAAAATCTTATTCTCCTATTCATTGATTTATAGTATAATATTTCTTGAATTAGTTCAGAATTTTTAAAATACTTGTACAATAAATATCATTGTGCTAGAAACGTGCAACAACGTCATTCAATAAATTTCTAATAATTCTTTTGCATGATTTGAAGATCTTTGACCCTTTTAATCAAATATCTTGTGTATTGTGTAGGTAATAATATAAAGTTTATTTTTCCTTTGAATGATTCTTGCAAGTAAATTGCATTAAGTATATTTTACCTTAGTTTTTACCTCAAATAGTTTTTTTTTTTTTTTTTCTTATTTCGTATTCATGTAGTATTTATTAATTTTTTTACTCTAATAACAATAATGTCTTTTAAATGTATTTTTAGAAGATGCGACTTAAAATATTGCTTCTTTATTGGGATCGCCATATAAGATCTGGTATTGCTTTCAAAATAAATAAATACGCTGTGGAATAAATGTATAAAGATGTAAATGGTTATTACAAGGCTTCTTTTGTCACCACTTTAGTAAATTAGTATCTGATTTGTCATGAAATTTGAGAATTGCATTCTTTTTAAACATTCTTCATCTGAGAAAATATCTGATCAGTTTTAGATGAGTGAAATAAATAGTTTGAGGAAGTACTGAAGTGTGTCATTTTAACAAATAATTTCTGCCCAAAAGGGGCCTGTGAACTAGAGGTTTATTGTGATTGCACTGTCTTGATTTTGCTGCTCATCTTATAGGAAGTTTTCCCTGTCTGGAGTTGCAAGGTATATTTTTGTGCTGTGCGTATTATATTTTACCTGAATTAAACTTGCATTGAATGGCTATTTAATAGTTGTTTGGATTCTTATTACATCATTGAAAATCTTGATAATCTGACATTCCATATGTATGTTAAATACACAATGTGCATGTAATTGTAATAGCTAAAGTTTTATTTTACTTTGCATAAAAGTATCATAATGTAATTTATTCATTAGCTGTTAAGGTAGCTCTTGATGTTTCTCATAATAATTTTGCCATTTCATGTTGATGTAATTGTATATATTATAATATCTTTCTATTTCAGATGGTGCTTTTGGATTTGACTTGAGAAAATTCAGACATGTTTAGAACATTGAAGAGCGGTTAGTGATAAATTTTACTTGAAATTTAAAAAATGGTTGTTTTTATTAAATGTACTGTGCCTTCCTATTCTTTTAAAGCCAATTAATAGAATATACAATCTTACTAGATGTATCTTTTTGCTATATTATGAAATATTTTTGGACACAATTAATATATTTTGTGAATGCAATTGTATTTCTACTTTTCACATTTAAATAGAGTTCTCTTTTAAAAAAATTTCCATCAGTGCTCATTCTCAAATTCAGCTTTGAATTTGAGCTAATATTTATAAACTTCATTATTTTTTAAATTTGAGAATGAATGGTATCAGAATTAAAATAATTGTGCAAATTTATCATTGGATATATTCATTATTGGTTAATAATAGATGCTTTCATGTAATATTCAAAGACACTAATTCCAATTTGTAATTAAATTCACTGTACAGATACTGTTAGAACATGAATTTAGCCTTGTGCATTCCACCTTCTGGTGTCTCTGGATGTAAAATTCATAATTTAGTTTTCCTGAAATTGATGATATATATTATTATTATTATTTTTCCAGTTTATTGAAATTGATTTATTTGGTTGTATAAGTTATCTTGGACTTGGCTACCAGTCCTGTAGTAAAAACAATGGATTGAAAAGAGTGAAATAATAATTTTATGTTTAAAACTATATTCAAATTCTGTAATTTTTATTAAAGAATGTTAAGTGTTTCTCTACTTAAATTGAAAATAAATTATATAGGAAGCGATTTGAAATTAAGAAAAAGCATATTCTCTGTAATTTTCTCAAGGATTGATCAATATATTGTTACTTTCCTTTTATTAGCTTGTAAATCATTTTTGTTGATAATGAAAATCTTGTTTCGCTAGGAATTGAAATCAGTTCTAAAATTTTAAGTTAGTACTGAGGTTTTACTGTTGTGTTTACTAATTTTATTATTTGGAGCATTTCTTTTGGATTATTTGGAAATTTTCTTTTCTCTTAATGATATATTTTCAATTCTGTTTATGTAATATAAAGTTTTAGTTTGCTTTTGAATCATTCTTATCTTTTAATTACGTTATTTTAGACATATTTTTTCTCTTTTCTAATACTGATAAATTATTGTGCTCAATTTCTCCATATTTTGTGTATACTACACTTAATATATTTTAACCACGTTTTCTAATAATTCTTAAGTATTGTTCTTCATTCCCTCATTTTATGTATACAACATGTAAATTATTTTACTTGCACTCAATTGAAACGATATTGTTGAATTTTATTCTATCTCACAATATTTAAATTGTAAAATTTCTTATGGTTTCCTTTTTTAAATTTAACATCCACTTAGTGTGTTTTAACGGTTTAAAATATATCTTTATTAGATGAAAATTAAAATATTGCAACTTAATTCTAATCTCCATATGGTTTTTAAAGAGTTCTGGTATTAGTGAGTGAATCAATTCCGATTGAACTTTTTTATCTGGTGTTTATTTCAAAAAAGAAAATAAATACATTGTATAATTAATTATCCGTAGGAAGGTGTAAATTAGGATTACAGGCCTTATTTTTTTTAACCTTTCACTGGCTTATTACTGATATTTCTCATTAATTATATTTCACTGGTTGAAGATTGTATCCTCTTTAAAGATTTTATGTCTGAGGGAAAATTCTCATCAGGTTAGATAAGTCAGAAAAAATGTGTGGAAAAATATTAGAAATTGATGTTGTAACTGATCATTTGATTCCATGTGGGGTCTGTGAAGAATAGTCTTATCATGATAAAACTGTCATGACTTTGCTACTCATTCGACAGGAAGTTTCCTCTTCCTGAAAATGCACAGTGTAATGTGTGTATTTAAACTGAATAGCCAGTCTCATCGTATTATTTGCCTACTTTGTGGAAATTGTTTTAATTAGATTTGTGTAGACATTTTAAAAATTTCCAAAATTTTGAATGTGAAAGGATTGCTTTCATTCTAATTTCTCTTTTTATCATTGCATCATAATACTCATTCCATGACTTTCTTTACTAATTTTTTAAATTCATTTTACACCATTAAAAATCTTTATAACTTGAAAACTATATGCACATCAAGTATACTGTGTGCATGAAAGTTTTATATCAACTGGAATTCTGTTTAACTCTGTGTAGAATACTGTATATTTATAACTGTTGGGGAGGCCTTTTGATATTTCTCATTATTGTTTTGTTTCTTGATGCTAATGAAATTAAATATATATTTTTGTATCAGGTGTTGCTTTTGGAATTTTGCTCAAAGAATTTTCGATGCATTTTGAATGTTAAGCAGTGGTAAGTAATAAATTAAATTTTACTTAATTATTAAAGATGATAGCTTGCATTAAATGTGCTGTGGCTCCATGTACTTTAAAAACCAAATATTGTTTTTAAATTCTTTCTAGGCATAAAAGTTTTGTTGTAAAACTATGAAATGATTTTGAACACATTTAAAACACAATTCTCTTAAGAAGGCTTGCATCATTGATCATTGTAACATTTTGTTTCTTAAATATTTTAGGATTAATACTCATGAACATCTCTTTCATGTTTGAGAATTATGGCAAAGTTACAATACTTACAAATTAAATTTACTGGGTGAGGAGATTTTAGAACTAGTAGATGGTGCTGCATATAATTTTTTGTATTATTTTGTAAGTATTAATTCTCCATAATATTCAAAGCAGCTGTTCCAGTATGTGCAGAAATGTGTTGTGTAAATGTTCATGTTGTAAAGTACTGAAATAAAGAAAAAGAATGATGTCTAAAAATATTTGAAAGAGTTATTTTTTACTAGGGAATGGTAAATGTCTTTCTCTAGATAATTAAAATTAAATTTTTATAAGCATGGAGTTAAAAATAAGAAAATGCAAAATCTCGACAATCTTTACCAATATAACATCAGCAATTGAGTATTTTCTTTTATGAATATATAAAATCATTTCTGCTGATAATGAAAATTTTGTTTTGTTGTTCTTTGAAAAGTTGTGTGATTATTATTGAAATGAATTTCAGTCTTTTGGGGTGTTGCTAAATTTTATTCGTAACTTCTTTTTTTTACTGCAATATTTAATAAATTGATTATTTAAAATATTTCTTTTCAATGGTGTGATAATTCTCTTCTCTTTCAATGGCATATTTTCGATATTAGTTAGGCAATATATAGTTTAGTTTTGTTATGCTTCATTTCTAGAAGTAAATTGCTTTAAATACTTCTGTACTCTAATACTTTTTATATTTCATAATCCTTATAATAATTTGTTCTTTGATATTGATGGTTATGTTTCTATTTCAGATAGTTACTTTTTGATATCACTTGAGAATATTCTGATATATTTTGTGTATTGAGGAGTGGTAAGTTGTAAATTATTTTTTGTCTGAAATATTAAAAATGGTAGCTTTCATTTTATTTACTCTGTATCTATATTCTTTTAAAGCCCAAATATATGCAAATTCATACTGGGCATATGCTTCTTGGTTGCAAAATTATAAAATATTTTTAAACACTATTAAATCTTTACTTTTCATATTTAAATACAATTTTGTGCAATTTAAATAAGTGATCTTTGTCACATTCAGCTCTGAATATATTAATACTATAATGTATGTAAATATTAATTTGAGATCATTATTTATTAGAGAATAAATAATGTTATTTAAAATGCAGGTTAAGTAAATTTAATGCACCAGAATGTTTTATAAATACTACTACACATGGATGGATGTAATTTCTTTCCTAGTGGGTTATATGTGATTCTCCATTTAGGTCATAAACAACTATTCCAGTATGTAGTGATATTTAATTTACAAAATAGTTATAATATAAAAAAGGTAATGAAAATGAAACTTTATATCTAACAGTATTATAGAATATGCTATTCTCCAGTATAAAATGTTGCATGTCTTAATTTAATAGACAAAGTCTCAAAAACTGATAATGAATGTTGATTGGATTTAAGTACAGACTTAAGTGAAACTATTGTTTCATATAATTGTTACTACATACAGCTGGTAGCATGTGTTGAAATTTATTGTGAAGGTGCTAATAAGTTGAGTATTCAAATTAACATTTTATATCTAAAAGTTTATTGAAAAGTGTTTTTGAAAGTTTTAACTGTCTTTCTCTGGTTAAATTAAAAGTAAATTTTAGAGGCAAAAAGTTGAAATTAAGAAAAAGGTTGCTGTCTGCTATCTTCACAAGAATTGGGCATTATTTGAGTACTTTGATTAATGTATAAAATAATTTCTGCTGAAATTAAAATTTTGCTCTTTCAGATTTGTTAACTTAGATCCTTAACTTTCTTTTTCCTTTCAAGGAATTGATATGTTAGTGAATTGGTAGTATACTATTTTTTTTTTCCTTAGTACATATAAATAAACATAAGAACTGTATTATGACAAGATAATTTTATGAATACATTGAAAGTGCTTTTTCATAAGGAACTTGCAAAATTAAAAAGTGTTGCTTCTATGTTTATGAAAAATATTTGACAATTGGCAATATGTTGTATTTATTTTGTATAAATCTTGCTCAACTTAAGGAATTTCATTGTTACATATAATTCTATAAACAAAACTCTTATATTAGTGTTTGTTCTTATATCTACTCAGAAGTCTTAAAAGGTGTATATTTTTAAAAATTTAGTTGTTCACCCTCAAAAGTGGTAGGAATAATTGTCTTCCTTAATTGTAGGAATACTGAAATCATGATTTACACATAATTATTATTTTATCTATATCATGTCAACAGTATGATTGCTTTTACACTAGAATAAAATACTCTTATAATATTGTTTTTTATATTGTGTTTTTAAGTATTATGTCATAATTGCATTCTTTATTTCTTATTTTATGAGGATTTGTATGAGATCTCTGTCTGATTTATATAAGTTTTTCATTTTAATTTATTTCATATATCTTGTAAATATCTTGCATATCTATACATATGTTTCTTTATATTTTTCAGTTTTGTCATTAAATATAGTTTTGTCCATTTTTAAGTGCTTTGCAAATTGTACTTGTAATGTTTTTTTTGTATAATTGGATTTGAGTTTTTGCTGTGGAACTGCCTTTCATAACAGTTTCTGTTTCAGGATTATTCTTCTTGTCTCTTTTTGCTGAATATATATTTGTCATTTGCATCTTATATATTTGATGCAGAAAAGGTCTCTCAACTCAGCCTTTTCTCCAAATGGATACTGAATCTGAAGAATAAATATTTTTGGAATCCCTGCTTAAATTCTATCTGCAAGATGATCCACTCATTTGTGGAGACAATTATTTATTTGCTCCACATCTGTAGTAGATTTTCTTGAATTCCTTTAATGTAAGTAAAAAAACAATTTACCACAAAGAATCTTTTTAATTTAAGTTATTTAAAAATGTTTGAAATTTGGTTTCATGTATTATTCAGCACTTAAAAACTTGGCTTATTAAAATATTATGTTGTTTTCATAAAAGTATGCAATTTCTAGAATTTGTATTATGGCTTTTTAACTTGGGAGTGTTGTAAATTATATAATAAATAAATACATTTTGATGTTGGGACTTTGTAAATTATTATGTTTTCAATAATTTAAAGGTTTTATAAATTTTTCCCTTATTTTATTCTGTTTCTGTGTTTTATAGATTGTGAAAATATTGAAGTAATCAGTCATGATTTTTTAAAAACAATATTATGTGAAATTATTTTATCACTTAGATGGTTGTCTTTAATTCATTCTGAATTCAAATACAATTACTTCACAACAATTATTTTTTCCACTTTTAGTATGTTTTTATTTTTTATTTTTATTTACTTGTAAATATTAGATGATGAAATTAAATTTGTAATCTTAAGGGCATTTTAAAGTTTTAATTTTTTTTTTAATAAAATAACTATATATATTATTTGTAATGTAGAAGAAAAAAATTCTTAATTTTCTTTCTCTATTCTTTCTTTCTTTCAAAACTAAGTTTATTAAAAACAGTGTCCAGAGCATTCTACTGCTAATGACTCTTCCTTGACTCAAAAATGGACATTACTAAAAAGATATTTCTCAGAAAAGTACAGTTAAAATATCGGCTTGATCTCTGTATAATTCAAAATTTGTGACTGTAATTATCTCTTTTGTATAATAAAGATTTACCGATGTATCATTTCTTGGTGTGTGACTCCTAACAAAATGGGGAAAAAGAATAAAAAAAGTGAAGGTGAATGTTTATCTGATTGGTGGGAGGGATGATACAAATATCAATTGCAGTAATATTAAGTTGTCTTAGTTACTATATTAGGAATGTAAGGTTTTGTTTCCTCTTATTTTTTTCTTTTTTTTTTAAGGGAAATAAAGACAAACCTTAAATTTTTTAAATTTAAGTGTCTTATTTGAAAAAAACCTGCACTGTTACTTTTTGATAACCACGTAACTATTTGTGTTATTATAATGATAAATGGTATGATTATCATGACCTTTCATCCTCACAGCAACCACTGAATGCATCCATTTGACAGGAATGCTTTTAGACCGTTTTTAAAACTTATTGCAATCAGACAATGAACTGGTTGTTAATACCAAATAATAGTAATATTTCTGTTACCATGCATGATGTGGCTAAATTGGCTCCAAATAATATCACCTAAGTTTTCAATATTATATGCCTTTGAAAAAGTATATTACGTAGAAAATGATTCTTCAGAAGTTGAATTTTTTAAATTATATCTCAAATTAACGGAAATTCAGGATAAACATTAAAAAACTGGGATTGTCTCAGCTATTCTGTTCATTTAATTTATAAACTCAATTGTCACTATAGATAGTTTTTTCCTATCCTTCAAGGGATGTCATAATTCAAATTTTGAGCTATGAGTTTAAGGAAGATCTTTTCAATCTTTTATTACTTTCCCTCTTATACAAGAAATATCATGCAGTGTTGAACAACACGCACAATGATATAACTTGGAAAAGGCAAGGGGTGTATGCACGTGAAGGTCGGAAATCATAGGAAATGTCTTGGGCAAAATATTAATGCACTTTAGCTACTTATTAAAGTCAAAAATAATGGGGTGGGCACGAAAAATTGTCACTCTTCTCAGGGAGTCACCGCTCTTTGCTACACCACTGAACATATTAAATTATACATATGAATAATTTTTACGATTCCCAGAAAAAAATTTCTTGCCATTAACTGTCAAAATGAAAAAAAATCAGGATATCTCGAGAATTTACGCACATCGAAGCAGATTATTTTCACAGAAAATGACTGTTATAGGGGTTGTTTATTTCAAAGCCTGCATTAGTCAGAACCTTAATTTCATTCATGTGGTCTGTTGGCATATTAGCATCAAATACTAAAAATGAAATAATGAAGTCTGTTTGGCATCTTATTACCTACTACCAACTACTGGGTACTACTACCTACTTTGCTATATTCAGCTTCAAAAGAAAAGCAAATAATAATAATAATACGCCTTTAAACCATCAATCAAAAATTATAGAAACTGTTTATACTATCAAAATATTTTTGCCTGGCATTGTAATCAAAAGTGCTGATAAATTGAAAATCCACATACTGATAAATACGATGATATTCTTTCAAAAGCATTCCAAGAACTCATATTTGAAGAAACCATCTTTCTGAAATCAAAACATTATTTATTTATTTTTTTTGAAACGACAAAGTAAATTCGATGTCCCAATCTCTCTGCTATAATATGCTAACAATAATATCTCTGCAATTGAAAAAAAAAAAATTTCACAAAGGAATACAGCTGATAAAATATTTAAAAATTGTATAGTAAAATATAATTAAAAACATTTATATAAATATGCCAAAATGAAAAAATAATTATATGAAAATAAAATTGATATCACTGAAGAATTAATTTTTCTTAATTGAAAGGTAAAGTAAAAAGGCCCTTGATATACTACTCAAATATTGAGAGAGAAAAAAACAAACATTTCGATTGATTTGCAATTAAAAGTATAATTAAAATTTTGAGAAATTTTTTGTGTATAAGCACTTGCTACCAAAGAAGTAATTATATTTCAAATATAATAGCTCTAGTTTCAACAATCTGCTTTGTAGAACATTTTGAGTGATTTTTCATCTTGCATTTCTGGATTATTCGTTTCTTTGCAACCACTAACAATTTACAGTGAGGTTTCCAGTTAACTTTCAGAAATGCTGAAAAGAACAAACAAGAAATTTTGATTGTAATAAATGATCCCATATTAAACGTCATTTCAAAATATTTATTCTCCGTCATTCATTTTTTTTTCCTATATAGAAGAGAAACAAAATATAATGATGTAAAAATAAACGAATAAATATGTAGTGGTGAAACCGACACGTATTAGATTTCGTAGTAGCGAAGTGAACTGAAATATTAACAAGTGAAAAGAAATGGCGATATTTTATGATTTCATTTGTTTTAAAGTTTTTTTTAATTTATTTACTAGGTGATATTTCTTTTGCCTTTAACAAATTGCACGAATATTTCTTTGTGCATATTTTTTAAATGTAAGTAATTTTTATATCTCAATAATTAGTGCATGATACATTTACGACAGATATATGAGTTTTACCTTCTTTAATTCCACTGTGATATTAAGATTAGATTTATTTAATAGTTTTTTAAAAATAGGTTACGTGCGCCAAAGTAATTGTAACTAATCATACTTACTGATGCGGAATTCTTCGATTGTGGTTTCGATTTGACGTTTGTAAAACGATAAATCGAACTATATTCTTAAACCTTGCTGCAATTTGTTTTCGAAATGGCATGTGAAAGCGTACATCTTTTTTCTATCTTTTGTTTAATTTTCATGATCAGTTTGAAATGTACACAAAGGTTTTTGGTTGACATAAGTAAGCATGATTTATAAAAGATTATTAATTCATTTTATATATACCACGGACATTTTTGCGAAAAGACTGATCAATTTTTAAGAAATTAACGATGTTTCATTCGATAAGTTTTTATTTTCATTTGATTTTATACCAACTAGGAGTAACACTGCTAATTGATTTTTAAATTTTACTTCTGTTTCTCCAGTCATATCAGGCTTGAGTTTATTTCATGGAGGTGAGTTGGACATACCCCCATCCCTTTTCCCTCAGCTATGCTTCACTTTTCAGCACATTCTGTCTTTTTAATTAATTCTGTTTAATTTCATATACCATTGAACTTTTTAGAAAATGATGCAAATACAATCTTGTATACATTTAATTTAATACCATGTTCAACTTAAAATTTTTTTATTCACTGAGTTGTTTATTTTATTTACTACCCTGAAATATATATACATATATATATTTCTCTCACTGTTCCCATCAATTTGCTGTATTTACTTAAACTTTCCAACTAAAATAAAAAAAAAGTTCTAAAAGTTTCTTTTCTTTTAAGATTTTCTATATGATATTTAAGTTCATTCTGACTTTCATTTTCATTATTTACTTTTTAAAAATTTATTTTGTTCCATAGTGAAAAAAAAATTTCTTGGTTGTGACCCTCCGAAAACAATTTCTAATAAAAACCTTTTAATGTGGAGTCTAAACATGCAGTAAAAATGTTATTACACATGAATTTTTATTATTGTGAATCTCTTTTCCATTTGTATGTTCATGCAATATAAATCTTTTCTCACTCTGATGTGCACAAAAAAAATTCATCTGAATTTAGAAAATTTTGACTTCAGAACAGCATTTTACATATATGCATACCCTCCAATATAGTTGCGCTGTCATCGGCAGCACTTCCTACCAATATATTGCAAATAACATAGTATCAATAAATTGTTAGAGAATAGGTATTTCCAAATATTAATTATTAATTGAAAGAAATATTTTCAAAGCACTATACAAAATTATTTAACTTACATTTATTATTGATTAAATATAAAAGTGAAATAATTTTATCACACAACACAATTTTGTTCATTAAGCTAATTAACACTCTTTGTTGGACATTTTAAAAAAAAATTTTCCATTACAAAGCAAACACTTCTGCATTTTATAATTATTGCTCAGTTTAACATCAAAAGAAAGACCCATATACATTTTTATTACGAGCAGTGTCTGCAAAGATTTTGCGTTAATGCCATATCAAAATCCCCCCGACCCCTTTTTTTTCCACGTAACTATTCTAAAATTACTTCCATTATTAGCATTGCTGTGAACGAAGATTTGGATATTTACAACACTCTTTGATAGTTCTTTGTAATTTTTTATTATATATCCATAACTTTGTAGTTTTCTCCCAATTTCCATAGCAAGTACAGAAATTTTGTAGCTGTTGGATGGTATGTAGGTATATTTTCAGTCTTTTATTAAAATTTTTTATTCACTGAAGTGGTTTCTTTTAAACCTGGAACTAGAAAATTTTGACTTTGGTATTGGATTTTGCATATATCTGTATATTTATAATATTTGAATTAATTTCTTAATGACTATTTACACACAAGAGTAAAACTAGATAAAAACTATATACATTTTGTTTCCTTACTCTGTATAGACATCAAGAATATTTATGTTACTATACATATATAAATATAATTTTATCACATTAATAAGGTCCATATATTGTATCCCTTGGTAGTTTTAAAGATATTTTTGATAAGTTAGTTTTTAAATTTGCTCTTTAGTCAAGCAAGATAAATAATTTGCATAAATTTAAAATTAAAAAAATGCCTGTTTTGGCATGTCATTTCTGTTTTCATTATTCATATTCTATATTTGGAAATGGGCTTTGAATAATTTTCTTTTAGATTGCTATTTTGTGTTATAATTCTGTTTATATTTCCCTTTTAATAAATTCTTCTTAATTTGAGAGTTCTTTTAGAAGGAAAAGGCTTCGAATCTATGATAAATATGACTAATAGAAACCTTTATTCTATTTTTAATATAATATAAAGGCATTAAGTCTACCAGTATTTTACTTTTCTGTTTGTTTTTAATGTTCATTTTATACAATTTTTCATATAAGTAAAATGTTTGTTGCAATGTGAAACACTTGCTATTGTGTCTTATTTATTATGTGATACTAAAATTAGATTTATGTATATTTTATATTTATTTTTCTGCTGGTTTTATCAGACCGTGCAAAAAAATCTTTTGCATATGATACTTTTATTTAATTTCAAATCTAGTGTCTGTTTATATCTGACCAAGGCATTTGTGGTCATTTTGTGAAGGTTGTATTTAGTTTTTGCTGAAACATTTGGCCACCTTTATTTTAATGCAAAATTTTTTTTCAATGAAGAGTATGTCTTAGGAATGATTTGAATGTAAAATGGCTTTCAATCTAATATATAAAACCTTCTTTCACTCTATCTTTCAATATCTTAATATCTGATTTTTAACTGTTTTAATTTCTGCTAAAATTTGTATCCCTTTTAAAAATTCTTCTCTGAGAAATAGATTATATCACAGAAATAAATTGATTGAGGAAATATTGGACTATAGCATTAGACAACTAATTTGATTCTCAGACGAGACTATGATCTAGTTTAGTGAGAATAAGTATCAGGAATTAAACTTTATATTTACCAAGCAATTCAATATTGTCTAATAAAATTTTCAGTACATTTCGTTGTGTTCATTTGAGTATGCTTAAGTCATTTTAAATTCATCTAAAATTCTTATAACAGGTAACCTCATCCACTCATGTTTTGAAGAAGGAATAACATAGCCTGAATTTAAATAATATTAATAAGCATTTATATGGCAAGAAGACATTATTTAATAAAACCACATCATTCTATGTTATCGTCATATTCGTATAACATTATCTGAATAGCCAATAATTCAGTTATATCATTGGGATGAGTATTTGTTTGGGATGGTTTGAAAGTTAACATAAAAGGAAAAATAAAGAAACCTTTTAATCTTTATGTTGATACTAGGCTTAAACAATTATCCGTGACAAATTCTTACTTTAAATTTTAATTAAATACAATCCTAGAAATCACT
This sequence comes from Argiope bruennichi, assembly GCF_947563725.1. Classification (NCBI taxonomy): domain Eukaryota; kingdom Metazoa; phylum Arthropoda; class Arachnida; order Araneae; family Araneidae; genus Argiope; species Argiope bruennichi. The sequence goes on from NC_079162.1 coordinate 109,512,994, forward strand.
TAACAAGTGGTTATATACAGATGATTATTAATTTAATAAAGATTTCCTGATTCAGATTACATTTTATTAAACTTTCAGTGTGCAATTTAAACACTTCATCAGTATGCTCTCTCAACAGTTTTACAAATCAAATCAGATAGATATCAGTTAACAAAAGAGCTTGGTTTTTTTTATATATATTTGATTTATCATCCACAATTGAAATGTTGAGATTTCAAAAGATCTGTGTTCTGTTAGTAAAAAAAAAAAAAAAAATACTTCTTAGAATCTTTATGTTAAACTTTTATTTGCCATAACTTTTTAATCTTAAATAAAATTGATTAGGTTATTCAAAAATCAAGACTTTTTCTTGTATTGGGGAAATCTTTAACAGGGCTCCTAGCTTAAACTACAGGATAATCTGTTGGAAAGTGGGACAAAAATTAGCATAATATGGATCTAGCAATCTCCTTTTTGCTTATAGATCACAACAGCAGTATTAGTGTGCTTTTAAAAGATTCAAGAACAAAACAATACATAAAATGGGATTCATAAGTGACTTTTAAATGAAATCTCGTCTTACAATAAATTCATGAAGCAGAGGCACAGAATATTTATTATATATATAAAAAAAAAAGATTTTTATTGAGAAAGAGTTCATAATTTATCAACCAGGTCACAGAATGTTATGTGTTTTATGAACAACACACACAATGGGATATCCACAATTTTCCTGCTCTTGGAGCAAGAAGATTGACTACCTGGGATTACAAGGTGCATATATTTGAAATGTATCCTGACTAAACAGCTGCGCCATACTATTTACTTGCTATGTAGCAGAAGTCTTATTTACTTATATAGAGTAATTTTGAATGTTGTACAATTGTTTTCATTCTGTACCTGCTTTTAATTATTGTATTTTCTATTGTACTAATTATTTGGCTCATTACAAATTAGTATAATATATATTATATTGTTGGAATTTTTAAATTTGAAAAGCCATATGCACATCATGTGCATGAAAATATTGTAATAGCTAGAGGTTTATTCCATCCTGCATAAAAGTGTTGGAATGTCATTTAATAGCTGCTATGGTGATTATTGTCCTTAGATGTTGATGCAACTAAATATATTTCTATTTCAAGTGGTGCTTTTGTACTTGAAGAATTGCTGATATACTTTGAATACTGAGCGCTGGCTTGTAATAATTTCCATCAGAAGATTTTTACTGCATGCTGCTGGATATTATATTCTTTATTGATAATTAATAGATACTTTTGGGTAATGTTTAAAAACAATGATTCCCACATGAATTAAAATTTATTGTGTAAATCATCATAATGCAAAATATGTATTTAAATCAATATTTCATGGGTAAAATTTTTTCAAAAAGTAGTATTTTTTAATTGAGAATGCTAGATGTGTTTCTCTAGAGAAAGGTAAATTTTTATAGGCAGAGAGTAAAAAGTATGACAAAGTGTTTTTTACCATGTTCAGAAAGATATATTTTCTGTATTTTTCTTTCATTAGTATGTAAAATCATATTTTCATAATAATGAAAATCTTATTCTCCTATTCATTGATTTATAGTATAATATTTCTTGAATTAGTTCAGAATTTTTAAAATACTTGTACAATAAATATCATTGTGCTAGAAACGTGCAACAACGTCATTCAATAAATTTCTGATAATTCTTTTGCATGATTTGAAGATCTTTGACCCTTTTAATCAAATATCTTGTGTATTGTGTAGGTAATAATATAAAGTTTATTTTTCCTTTTTTCCTTTGAATGATTCTTGCAAGTAAATTGCATTAAGTATATTTTACCTTAGTTTTTACCTCGAATAGTTTTTTTTTTTTTTTTTTTCTTATTTCGTATGCATGTAGTATTTATTAATTTTTTTACTCTAATAACAATAATGTCTTTTAAATGTATTTTTAGAAGATGCGACTTAAAATATTGCTTCTTTATTGGGATCGCCATATAAGATCTGGTATTGCTTTCAAAATAAATAAATACGCTGTGGAATAAATGTATAAAGATGTAAATGGTTATTACAAGGCTTCTTTTGTCACCACTTTAGTAAATTAGTATCTGATTTGTCATGAAATTTGAGAATTGCATTCTTTTTAAACATTCTTCATCTGAGAAAATATCTGATCAGTTTTAGATGAGTGAAATAAATAGTTTGAGGAAGTACTGAAGTGTGTCATTTTAACAAATAATTTCTGCCCAAAAGGGGCCTGTGAACTAGAGGTTTATTGTGATTGCACTGTCTTGATTTTGCTGCTCATCTTATAGGAAGTTTTCCCTGTCTGGAGTTGCAAGGTATATTTTTGTGCTGTGCGTATTATATTTTACCTGAATTAAACTTGCATTGAATGGCTATTTAATAGTTGTTTGGATTCTTATTACATCATTGAAAATCTTGATAATCTGACATTCCATATGTATGTTAAATACACAATGTGCATGTAATTGTAATAGCTAAAGTTTTATTTTACTTTGCATAAAAGTATCATAATGTAATTTATTCATTAGCTGTTAAGGTAGCTCTTGATGTTTCTCATAATAATTTTGCCATTTCATGTTGATGTAATTGTATATATTATAATATCTTTCTATTTCAGATGGTGCTTTTGGATTTGACTTGAGAAAATTCAGACATGTTTAGAACATTGAAGAGCGGTTAGTGATAAATTTTACTTGAAATTTAAAAAATGGTTGTTTTTATTAAATGTACTGTGCCTTCCTATTCTTTTAAAGCCAATTAATAGAATATACAATCTTACTAGATGTATCTTTTTGCTATATTATGAAATATTTTTGGACACAATTAATATATTTTGTGAATGCAATTGTATTTCTACTTTTCACATTTAAATAGAGTTCTCTTTTAAAAAAATTTCCATCAGTGCTCATTCTCAAATTCAGCTTTGAATTTGAGCTAATATTTATAAACTTCATTATTTTTTAAATTTGAGAATGAATGGTATCAGAATTAAAATAATTGTGCAAATTTATCATTGGATATATTCATTATTGGTTAATAATAGATGCTTTCATGTAATATTCAAAGACACTAATTCCAATTTGTAATTAAATTCACTGTACAGATACTGTTAGAACATGAATTTAGCCTTGTGCATTCCACCTTCTGGTGTCTCTGGATGTAAAATTCATAATTTAGTTTTCCTGAAATTGATGATATATATTATTATTATTATTTTTCCAGTTTATTGAAATTGATTTATTTGGTTGTATAAGTTATCTTGGACTTGGCTACCAGTCCTGTAGTAAAAACAATGGATTGAAAAGAGTGAAATAATAATTTTATGTTTAAAACTATATTCAAATTCTGTAATTTTTATTAAAGAATGTTAAGTGTTTCTCTACTTAAATTGAAAATAAATTATATAGGAAGCGATTTGAAATTAAGAAAAAGCATATTCTCTGTAATTTTCTCAAGGATTGATCAATATATTGTTACTTTCCTTTTATTAGCTTGTAAATCATTTTTGTTGATAATGAAAATCTTGTTTCGCTAGGAATTGAAATCAGTTCTAAAATTTTAAGTTAGTACTGAGGTTTTACTGTTGTGTTTACTAATTTTATTATTTGGAGCATTTCTTTTGGATTATTTGGAAATTTTCTTTTCTCTTAATGATATATTTTCAATTCTGTTTATGTAATATAAAGTTTTAGTTTGCTTTTGAATCATTCTTATCTTTTAATTACGTTATTTTAGACATATTTTTTCTCTTTTCTAATACTGATAAATTATTGTGCTCAATTTCTCCATATTTTGTGTATACTACACTTAATATATTTTAACCACGTTTTCTAATAATTCTTAAGTATTGTTCTTCATTCCCTCATTTTATGTATACAACATGTAAATTATTTTACTTGCACTCAATTGAAACGATATTGTTGAATTTTATTCTATCTCACAATATTTAAATTGTAAAATTTCTTATGGTTTCCTTTTTTAAATTTAACATCCACTTAGTGTGTTTTAACGGTTTAAAATATATCTTTATTAGATGAAAATTAAAATATTGCAACTTAATTCTAATCTCCATATGGTTTTTAAAGAGTTCTGGTATTAGTGAGTGAATCAATTCCGATTGAACTTTTTTATCTGGTGTTTATTTCAAAAAAGAAAATAAATACATTGTATAATTAATTATCCGTAGGAAGGTGTAAATTAGGATTACAGGCCTTATTTTGTTTAACCTTTCACTGGCTTATTACTGATATTTCTCATTAATTATATTTCACTGGTTGAAGATTGTATCCTCTTTAAAGATTTTATGTCTGAGGGAAAATTCTCATCAGGTTAGATAAGTCAGAAAAAATGTGTGGAAAAATATTAGAAATTGATGTTGTAACTGATCATTTGATTCCTTGTGGGGTCTGTGAAGAATAGTCTTATCATGATAAAACTGTCATGACTTTGCTACTCATTCGACAGGAAGTTTCCTCTTCCTGAAAATGCACAGTGTAATGTGTGTATTTAAACTGAATAGCCAGTCTCATCGTATTATTTGCCTACTTTGTGGAAATTGTTTTAATTAGATTTGTGTAGACATTTTAAAAATTTCCAAAATTTTGAATGTGAAAGGATTGCTTTCATTCTAATTTCTCTTTTTATCATTGCATCATAATACTCATTCCATGACTTTCTTTACTAATTTTTTAAATTCATTTTACACCATTAAAAATCTTTATAACTTGAAAACTATATGCACATCAAGTATACTGTGTGCATGAAAGTTTTATATCAACTGGAATTCTGTTTAACTCTGTGTAGAATACTGTATATTTATAACTGTTGGGGAGGCCTTTTGATATTTCTCATTATTGTTTTGTTTCTTGATGCTAATGAAATTAAATATATATTTTTGTATCAGGTGTTGCTTTTGGAATTTTGCTCAAAGAATTTTCGATGCATTTTGAATGTTAAGCAGTGGTAAGTAATAAATTAAATTTTACTTAATTATTAAAGATGATAGCTTGCATTAAATGTGCTGTGGCTCCATGTACTTTAAAAACCAAATATTGTTTTTAAATTCTTTCTAGGCATAAAAGTTTTGTTGCAAAACTATGAAATGATTTTGAACACATTTAAAACACAATTCTCTTAAGAAGGCTTGCATCATTGATCATTGTAACATTTTGTTTCTTAAATATTTTAGGATTAATACTCATGAACATCTCTTTCATGTTTGAGAATTATGGCAAAGTTACAATACTTACAAATTAAATTTACTAGGTGAGGAGATTTTAGAACTAGTAGATGGTGCTGCATATAATTTTTTGTATTATTTTGTAAGTATTAATTCTCCATAATATTCAAAGCAGCTGTTCCAGTATGTGCAGAAATGTGTTGTGTAAATGTTCATGTTGTAGAGTACTGAAATAAAGAAAAAGAATGATGTCTAAAAATATTTGAAAGAGTTATTTTTTACTAGGGAATGGTAAATGTCTTTCTCTAGATAATTAAAATTAAATTTTTATAAGCATGGAGTTAAAAATAAGAAAATGCAAAATCTCGACAATCTTTACCAATATAACATCAGCAATTGAGTATTTTCTTTTATGAATATATAAAATCATTTCTGCTGATAATGAAAATTTTGTTTTGTTGTTCTTTGAAAAGTTGTGTGATTATTATTGAAATGAATTTCAGTCTTTTGGGGTGTTGCTAAATTTTATTCGTAACTTCTTTTTTTTACTGCAATATTTAATAAATTGATTATTTAAAATATTTCTTTTCAATGGTGTGATAATTCTCTTCTCTTTCAATGGCATATTTTCGATATTAGTTAGGCAATATATAGTTTAGTTTTGTTATGCTTCATTTCTAGAAGTAAATTGCTTTAAATACTTCTGTACTCTAATACTTTTTATATTTCATAATCCTTATAATAATTTGTTCTTTGATATTGATGGTTATGTTTCTATTTCAGATAGTTACTTTTTGATATCACTTGAGAATATTCTGATATATTTTGTGTATTGAGGAGTGGTAAGTTGTAAATTATTTTTTGTCTGAAATATTAAAAATGGTAGCTTTCATTTTATTTACTCTGTATCTATATTCTTTTAAAGCCCAAATATATGCAAATTCATACTGGGCATATGCTTCTTGGTTGCAAAATTATAAAATATTTTTAAACACTATTAAATCTTTACTTTTCATATTTAAATACAATTTTGTGCAATTTAAATAAGTGATCTTTGTCACATTCAGCTCTGAATATATTAATACTATAATGTATGTAAATATTAATTTGAGATCATTATTTATTAGAGAATAAATAATGTTATTTAAAATGCAGGTTAAGTAAATTTAATGCACCAGAATGTTTTATAAATACTACTACACATGGATGGATGTAATTTCTTTCCTAGTGGGTTATATGTGATTCTCCATTTAGGTCATAAACAACTATTCCAGTATGTAGTGATATTTAATTTACAAAATAGTTATAATATAAAAAAGGTAATGAAAATGAAACTTTATATCTAACCGTATTATAGAATATGCTATTCTCCAGTATAAAATGTTGCATGTCTTAATTTAATAGACAAAGTCTCAAAAACTGATAATGAATGTTGGTTGGATTTAAGTACAGACTTAAGTGAAACTATTGTTTCATATAATTGTTACTACATACAGCTGGTAGCATGTGTTGAAATTTATTGTGAAGGTGCTAATAAGTTGAGTATTCAAATTAACATTTTATATCTAAAAGTTTATTGAAAAGTGTTTTTGAAAGTTTTAACTGTCTTTCTCTGGTTAAATTAAAAGTAAATTTTAGAGGCAAAAAGTTGAAATTAAGAAAAAGGTTGCTGTCTGCTATCTTCACAAGAATTGGGCATTATTTGAGTACTTTGATTAATGTATAAAATAATTTCTGCTGAAATTAAAATTTTGCTCTTTCAGATTTGTTAACTTAGATCCTTAACTTTCTTTTTCCTTTCAAGGAATTGATATGTTAGTGAATTGGTAGTATACTATTTTTTTTTCTTAGTACATATAAATAAATATAAGAACTGTATTATGACAAGATAATTTTATGAATACATTGAAAGTGCTTTTTCATAAGGAACTTGCAAAATTAAAAAGTGTTGCTTCTATGTTTATGAAAAATATTTGACAATTGGCAATATGTTGTATTTATTTTGTATAAATCTTGCTCAACTTAAGGAATTTCATTGTTACATATAATTCTATAAACAAAACTCTTATATTAGTGTTTGTTCTTATATCTACTCAGAAGTCTTAAAAGGTGTATATTTTTAAAAATTTAGTTGTTCACCCTCAAAAGTGGTAGGAATAATTGTCTTCCTTAATTGTAGGAATACTGAAATCATGATTTACACATAATTATTATTTTATCTATATCATGTCAACAGTATGATTGCTTTTACACTAGAATAAAATACTCTTATAATATTGTTTTTTATATTGTGTTTTTAAGTATTATGTCATAATTGCATTCTTTATTTCTTATTTTATGAGGATTTGTATGAGATCTCTGTCTGATTTATATAAGTTTTTCATTTTAATTTATTTCATATATCTTGTAAATATCTTGCATATCTATACATATGTTTCTTTATATTTTTCAGTTTTGTCATTAAATATTGTTTTGTCCATTTTTAAGTGCTTTGCAAATTGTACTTGTAATGTTTTTTTGTATAATTGGATTTGAGTTTTTGCTGTGGAACTGCCTTTCATAACAGTTTCTGTTTCAGGATTATTCTTCTTGTCTCTTTTTGCTGAATATATATTTGTCATTTGCATCTTATATATTTGATGCAGAAAAGGTCTCTCAACTCAGCCTTTTCTCCAAATGGATACTGAATCTGAAGAATAAATATTTTTGGAATCCCTGCTTAAATTCTATCTGCAAGATGATCCACTCATTTGTGGAGACAATTATTTATTTGCTCCACATCTGTAGTAGATTTTCTTGAATTCCTTTAATGTAAGTAAAAAAACAATTTACCACAAAGAATCTTTTTAATTTAAGTTATTTAAAAATGTTTGAAATTTGGTTTCATGTATTATTCAGCACTTAAAAACTTGGCTTATTAAAATATTATGTTGTTTTCATAAAAGTATGCAATTTCTAGAATTTGTATTATGGCTTTTTAACTTGGGAGTGTTGTAAATTATATAATAAATAAATACATTTTGATGTTGGGACTTTGTAAATTATTATGTTTTCAATAATTTAAAGGTTTTATAAATTTTTCCCTTATTTTATTCTGTTTCTGTGTTTTATAGATTGTGAAAATATTGAAGTAATCAGTCATGATTTTTTAAAAACAATATTATGTGAAATTATTTTATCACTTAGATGGTTGTCTTTAATTCATTCTGAATTCAAATACAATTACTTCACAACAATTATTTTTTTCACTTTTAGTATGTTTTTGTTTTTTATTTTTATTTACTTGTAAATATTAGATGATGAAATTAAATTTGTATTCTTAAGGGCATTTTAAAGTTTAATTTTTTTTTTTTTAATAAAATAACTATATATATTATTTGTAGTGTAGAAGAAAAAAATTCTTAATATTCTTTCTTTCTTTCAAAACTAAGTTTATTAAAAACAGTGTCCAGAGCATTCTACTGCTAATGACTCTTCCTTGACTCAAAAATGGACATTACTAAAAAGATATTTCTCAGAAAAGTACAGTTAAAATATCGGCTTGATCTCTGTATAATTCAAAATTTGTGACTGTAATTATCTCTTTTGTATAATAAAGATTTACCGATGTATCATTTCTTGGTGTGTGACTCCTAACAAAATGGGGAAAAAGAATAAAAAAAGTGAAGGTGAATGTTTATCTGATTGGTGGGAGGGATGATACAAATATCAATTGCAGTAATATTAAGTTGTCTTAGTTACTATATTAGGAATGTAAGGTTATGTTTCCTCTTATTTTTTTCTTTTTTTTTTAAGGGAAATAAAGACAAACCTTAAATTTTTTAAATTTAAGTGTCTTATTTGAAAAAAACCTGCACTGTTACTTTTTGATAACCACGTAACTATTTGTGTTATTATAATGATAAATGGTATGATTATCATGACCTTTCATCCTCACAGCAACCACTGAATGCATCCATTTGACAGGAATGCTTTTAGACCGTTTTTAAAACTTATTGCAATCAGACAATGAACTGGTTGTTAACACCAAATAATAGTAATATTTCTGTTACCATGCATGATGTGGCTAAATTGGCTCCAAATAATATCACCTAAGTTTTCAATATTATATGCCTTTGAAAAAGTATATTACGTAGAAAATGATTCTTCAGAAGTTGAATTTTTTAAATTATATCTCAAATTAACGGAAATTCAGGATAAACATTAAAAAACTGGGATTGTCTCAGCTATTCTGTTCATTTAATTTATAAACTCAATTGTCACTATAGATAGTTTTTTCCTATCCTTCAAGGGATGTCATTATTCAAATTTTGAGCTATGAGTTTAAGGAAGATCTTTTCAATCTTTTATTACTTTCCCTCTTATACAAGAAATATCATGCAGTGTTGAACAACACGCACAATGATATAACTTGGAAAAGGCAAGGGGTGTATGCACGTGAAGGTCGGAAATCATAGGAAATGTCTTGGGCAAAATATTAATGCACTTTAGCTACTTATTAAAGTCAAAAATAATGGGGTGGGCACGAAAAATTGTCACTCTTCTCAGGGAGTCACCGCTCTTTGCTACACCACTGAACATATTAAATTATACATATGAATAATTTTTACGATTCCCAGAAAAAAATTTCTTGCCATTAACTGTCAAAATGAAAAAAAATCAGGATATCTCGAGAATTTACGCACATCGAAGCAGATTATTTTCACAGAAAATGACTGTTATAGGGGTTGTTTATTTCAAAGCCTGCATTAGTCAGAACCTTAATTTCATTCATGTGGTCTGTTGGCATATTAGCATCAAATACTAAAAATGAAATAATGAAGTCTGTTTGGCATCTTATTACCTACTACCAACTACTTTGCTATATTCAGCTTCAAAAGAAAAGCAAATAATAATAATAATACGCCTTTAAACCATCAATCAAAAATTATAGAAACTGTTTATACTATCAAAATATTTTTGCCTGGCATTGTATTCAAAAGTGCTGATAAATTGAAAATCCACATACTGATAAATACGATGATATTCTTTCAAAAGCATTCCAAGAACTCATATTTGAAGAAACCATCTTTCTGAAATCAAAACATTATTTATTTTTTTTGAAACGACAAAGTAAATTCGATGTCCCAATCTCTCTGCTATAATATGCTAACAATAATATCTCTGCAATTGAAAAAAAAAAAATTTCACAAAGGAATACAGCTGATAAAATATTTAAAAATTGTATAGTAAAATATAATTAAAAACATTTATATAAATATGCCAAAATGAAAAAATAATTATATGAAAATAAAATTGATATCACTGAAGAATTAATTTTTCTGAATTGAAAGGTAAAGTAAAAAGGCCCTTGATATACTACTCAAATATTGAGAGAGAAAAAAACAAACATTTCGATTGATTTGCAATTAAAAGTATAATTAAAATTTTGAGAAATTTTTTGTGTATAAGCACTTGCTACCAAAGAAGTAATTATATTTCAAATATAATAGCTCTAGTTTCAACAATCTGCTTTGTAGAACATTTTGAGTGATTTTTCATCTTGCATTTCTGGATTATTCGTTTCTTTGCAACCACTAACAATTTACAGTGAGGTTTCCAGTTAACTTTCAGAAATGCTGAAAAGAACAAACAAGAAATTTTGATTGTAATAAATGATCCCATATTAAACGTCATTTCAAAATATTTATTCTCCGTCATTCATTTTTTTTTTCTATATAGAAGAGAAACAAAATATAATGATGTAAAAATAAACGAATAAATATGTAGTGGTGAAACCGACACGTATTAGATTTCGTAGTAGCGAAGTGAACTGAAATATTAACAAGTGAAAAGAAATGGCGATATTTTATGATTTCATTTGTTTTAAAGTTTTTTTTAATTTATTTACTAGGTGATATTTCTTTTGCCTTTAACAAATTGCACGAATATTTCTTTGTGCATATTTTTTAAATGTAAGTAATTTTTATATCTCAATAATTAGTGCATGATACATTTACGACAGATATATGAGTTTTACCTTCTTTAATTCCACTGTGATATTAAGATTAGATTTATTTAATAGTTTTTTAAAAATAGGTTACGTGCGCCAAAGTAATTGTAACTAATCATACTTACTGATGCGGAATTCTTCGATTGTGGTTTCGATTTGACGTTTGTAAAACGATAAATCGAACTATATTCTTAAACCTTGCTGCAATTTGTTTTCGAAATGGCATGTGAAAGCGTACATCTTTTTTCTATCTTTTGTTTAATTTTCATGATCAGTTTGAAATGTACACAAAGGTTTTTGGTTGACATAAGTAAGCATGATTTATAAAAGATTATTAATTCATTTTATATATACCACGGACATTTTTGCGAAAAGACTGATCAATTTTTAAGAAATTAACGATGTTTCATTCGATAAGTTTTTATTTTCATTTGATTTTATACCAACTAGGAGTAACACTGCTAATTGATTTTTAAATTTTACTTCTGTTTCTCCAGTCATATCAGGCTTGAGTTTATTTCATGGAGGTGAGTTGGACATACCCCCATCCCTTTTCCCTCAGCTATGCTTCACTTTTCAGCACATTCTGTCTTTTTAATTAATTCTGTTTAATTTCATATACCATTGAACTTTTTAGAAAATGATGCAAATACAATCTTGTATACATTTAATTTAATACCATGTTCAACTTAAAATTTTTTTATTCACTGAGTTGTTTATTTTATTTACTACCCTGAAATATATATACATATATATATTTCTCTCACTGTTCCCATCAATTTGCTGTATTTACTTAAACTTTCCAACTAAAATAAAAAAAAAGTTCTAAAAGTTTCTTTTCTTTTAAGATTTTCTATATGATATTTAAGTTCATTCTGACTTTCATTTTCATTATTTACTTTTTAAAAATTTATTTTGTTCCATAGTGAAAAAAAAATTTCTTGGTTGTGACCCTCCGAAAACAATTTCTAATAAAAACCTTTTAATGTGGAGTCTAAACATGCAGTAAAAATGTTATTACACATGAATTTTTATTATTGTGAATCTCTTTTCCATTTGTATGTTCATGCAATATAAATCTTTTCTCACTCTGATGTGCACAAAAAAAATTCATCTGAATTTAGAAAATTTTGACTTCAGAACAGCATTTTACATATATGCATACCCTCCAATATAGTTGCGCTGTCATCGGCAGCACTTCCTACCAATATATTGCAAATAACATAGTATCAATAAATTGTTAGAGAATAGGTATTTCCAAAGATTAATTATTAATTGAAAGAAATATTTTCAAAGCACTATACAAAATTATTTAACTTACATTTATTATTGATTAAATATAAAAGTGAAATAATTTTATCACACAACACAATTTTGTTCATTAAGCTAATTAACACTCTTTGTTGGACATTTTAAAAAAAAATTTTCCATTACAAAGCAAACACTTCTGCATTTTATAATTATTGCTCAGTTTAACATCAAAAGAAAGACCCATATACATTTTTATTACGAGCAGTGTCTGCAAAGATTTTGCGTTAATGCCATATCAAAATCCCCCCGACCCCCTTTTTTTCCACGTAACTATTCTAAAATTACTTCCATTATTAGCATTGCTGTGAACGAAGATTTGGATATTTACAACACTCTTTGATAGTTCTTTGTAATTTTTTATTATATATCCATAACTTTGTAGTTTTCTCCCAATTTCCATAGCAAGTACAGAAATTTTGTAGCTGTTGGATGGTATGTAGGTATATTTTCAGTCTTTTATTAAAATTTTTTATTCACTGAAGTGGTTTCTTTTAAACCTGGAACTAGAAAATTTTGACTTTGGTATTGGATTTTGCATATATCTGTATATTTATAATATTTGAATTAATTTCTTAATGACTATTTACACACAAGAGTAAAACTAGATAAAAACTATATACATTTTGTTTCCTTACTCTGTATAGACATCAAGAATATTTATGTTACTATACATATATAAATATAATTTTATCACATTAATAAGGTCCATATATTGTATCCCTTGGTAGTTTTAAAGATATTTTTGATAAGTTAGTTTTTAAATTTGCTCTTTAGTCAAGCAAGATAAATAATTTGCATAAATTTAAAATTAAAAAAATGCCTGTTTTGGCATGTCATTTCTGTTTTCATTATTCATATTCTATATTTGGAAATGGGCTTTGAATAATTTTCTTTTAGATTGCTATTTTGTGTTATAATTCTGTTTATATTTCCCTTTTAATAAATTCTTCTTAATTTGAGAGTTCTTTTAGAAGGAAAAGGCTTCGAATCTATGATAAATATGACTAATAGAAACCTTTATTCTATTTTTAATATAATATAAAGGCATTAAGTCTACCAGTATTTTACTTTTCTGTTTGTTTTTAATGTTCATTTTATACAATTTTTCATATAAGTAAAATGTTTGTTGCAATGTGAAACACTTGCTATTGTGTCTTATTTATTATGTGATACTAAAATTAGATTTATGTATATTTTATATTTATTTTTCTGCTGGTTTTATCAGACCGTGCAAAAAAATCTTTTGCATATGATACTTTTATTTAATTTCAAATCTAGTGTCTGTTTATATCTGACCAAGGCATTTGTGGTCATTTTGTGAAGGTTGTATTTAGTTTTTGCTGAAACATTTGGCCACCTTTATTTTAATGCAAAATTTTTTTTCAATGAAGAGTATGTCTTAGGAATGATTTGAATGTAAAATGGCTTTCAATCTAATATATAAAACCTTCTATCACTCTATCTTTCAATATCTTAATATCTGATTTTTAACTGTTTTAATTTCTGCTAAAATTTGTATCCCTTTTAAAAATTCTTCTCTGAGAAATAGATTATATCACAGAAATAAATTGATTGAGGAAATATTGGACTATAGCATTAGACAACTAATTTGATTCTCAGACGAGACTATGATCTAGTTTAGTGAGAATAAGTATCAGGAATTAAACTTTATATTTACCAAGCAATTCAATATTGTCTAATAAAATTTTCAGTACATTTCGTTGTGTTCATTTGAGTATGCTTAAGTCATTTTAAATTCATCTAAAATTCTTATAACAGGTAACCTCATCCACTCATGTTTTGAAGAAGGAATAACATAGCCTGAATTTAAATAATATTAATAAGCATTTATATGGCAAGAAGACATTATTTAATAAAACCACATCATTCTATGTTATCGTCATATTCGTATAACATTATCTGAATAGCCAATAATTCAGTTATATCATTGGGATGAGTATTTGTTTGGGATGGTTTGAAAGTTAACATAAAAGGAAAAATAAAGAAACCTTTTAATCTTTATGTTGATACTAGGCTTAAACAATTATCCGTGACAAATTCTTACTTTAAATTTTAATTAAATACAATCCTAGAAATCACTTAACAAGTGGTTATATACAGATGATTATTAATTTAATAAAGATTTCCTGATTCAGATTACATTTTATTAAACTTTCAGTGTGCAATTTAAACACTTCATCAGTATGCTCTCTCAACAGTTTTACAAATCAAATCAGATAGATATCAGTTAACAAAAGAGCTTGGTTTTTTTTATATATATTTGATTTATCATCCACAATTGAAATGTTGAGATTTCAAAAGATCTGTGTTCTGTTAGTAAAAAAAAAAAAAAAAATACTTCTTAGAATCTTTATGTTAAACTTTTATTTGCCATAACTTTTTAATCTTAAATAAAATTGATTAGGTTATTCAAAAATCAAGACTTTTTCTTGTATTGGGGAAATCTTTAACAGGGCTCCTAGCTTAAACTACAGGATAATCTGTTGGAAAGTGGGACAAAAATTAGCATAATATGGATCTAGCAATCTCCTTTTTGCTTATAGATCACAACAGCAGTATTAGTGTGCTTTTAAAAGATTCAAGAACAAAACAATACATAAAATGGGATTCATAAGTGGCTTTTAAATGAAATCTCGTCTTACAATAAATTCATGAAGCAGAGGCACAGAATATTTATTATATATATAAAAAAAAAGATTTTTATTGAGAAAGAGTTCATAATTTATCAACCAGGTCACAGAATGTTATGTGTTTTATGAACAACACACACAATGGGATATCCACAATTTTCCTGCTCTTGGAGCAAGAAGATTGACTGCCTGGGATTACAAGGTGCATATATTTGAAATGTATCCTGACTAAACAGCTGCGCCATACTATTTACTTGCTATGTAGCAGAAGTCTTATTTACTTATATAGAGTAATTTTGAATGTTGTACAATTGTTTTCATTCTGTACCTGCTTTTAATTATTGTATTTTCTATTGTACTAATTATTTGGCTCATTACAAATTAGTATAATATATATTATATTGTTGGAATTTTTAAATTTGAAAAGCCATATGCACATCATGTGCATGAAAATATTGTAATAGCTAGAGGTTTATTCCATCCTGCATAAAAGTGTTGGAATGTCATTTAATAGCTGCTATGGTGATTATTGTCCTTAGATGTTGATGCAACTAAATATATTTCTATTTCAAGTGGTGCTTTTGTACTTGAAGAATTGCTGATATACTTTGAATACTGAGCGCTGGCTTGTAATAATTTCCATCAGAAGATTTTTACTGCATGCTGCTGGATATTATATTCTTTATTGATAATTAATAGATACTTTTGGGTAATGTTTAAAAACAATGATTCCCACATGAATTAAAATTTATTGTGTAAATCATCATAATGCAAAATATGTATTTAAATCAATATTTCATGGGTAAAATTTTTTCAAAAAGTAGTATTTTTTAATTGAGAATGCTAGATGTGTTTCTCTAGAGAAAGGTAAATTTTTATAGGCAGAGAGTAAAAAGTATGACAAAGTGTTTTTTACCATGTTCAGAAAGATATATTTTCTGTATTTTTCTTTCATTAGTATGTAAAATCATATTTTCATAATAATGAAAATCTTATTCTCCTATTCATTGATTTATAGTATAATATTTCTTGAATTAGTTCAGAATTTTTAAAATACTTGTACAATAAATATCATTGTGCTAGAAACGTGCAACAACGTCATTCAATAAATTTCTAATAATTCTTTTGCATGATTTGAAGATCTTTGACCCTTTTAATCAAATATCTTGTGTATTGTGTAGGTAATAATATAAAGTTTATTTTTCCTTTGAATGATTCTTGCAAGTAAATTGCATTAAGTATATTTTACCTTAGTTTTTACCTCGAATAGTTTTTTTTTTTTTTTTTTTCTCATTTCGTATGCATGTAGTATTTATTAATTTTTTTACTCTAATAACAATAATGTCTTTTAAATGTATTTTTAGAAGATGCGACTTAAAATATTGCTTCTTTATTGGGATCGCCATATAAGATCTGGTATTGCTTTCAAAATAAATAAATACGCTGTGGAATAAATGTATAAAGATGTAAATGGTTATTACAAGGCTTCTTTTGTCACCACTTTAGTAAATTAGTATCTGATTTGTCATGAAATTTGAGAATTGCATTCTTTTTAAACATTCTTCATCTGAGAAAATATCTGATCAGTTTTAGATGAGTGAAATAAATAGTTTGAGGAAGTACTGAAGTGTGTCATTTTAACAAATAATTTCTGCCCAAAAGGGGCCTGTGAACTAGAGGTTTATTGTGATTGCACTGTCTTGATTTTGCTGCTCATCTTATAGGAAGTTTTCCCTGTCTGGAGTTGCAAGGTATATTTTTGTGCTGTGCGTATTATATTTTACCTGAATTAAACTTGCATTGAATGGCTATTTAATAGTTGTTTGGATTCTTATTACATCATTGAAAATCTTGATAATCTGACATTCCATATGTATGTTAAATACACAATGTGCATGTAATTGTAATAGCTAAAGTTTTATTTTACTTTGCATAAAAGTATCATAATGTAATTTATTCATTAGCTGTTAAGGTAGCTCTTGATGTTTCTCATAATAATTTTGCCATTTCATGTTGATGTAATTGTATATATTATAATATCTTTCTATTTCAGATGGTGCTTTTGGATTTGACTTGAGAAAATTCAGACATGTTTAGAACATTGAAGAGCGGTTAGTGATAAATTTTACTTGAAATTTAAAAAATGGTTGTTTTTATTAAATGTACTGTGCCTTCCTATTCTTTTAAAGCCAATTAATAGAATATACAATCTTACTAGATGTATCTTTTTGCTATATTATGAAATATTTTTGGACACAATTAATATATTTTGTGAATGCAATTGTATTTCTACTTTTCACATTTAAATAGAGTTCTCTTTTAAAAAAATTTCCATCAGTGCTCATTCTCAAATTCAGCTTTGAATTTGAGCTAATATTTATAAACTTCATTATTTTTTAAATTTGAGAATGAATGGTATCAGAATTAAAATAATTGTGCAAATTTATCATTGGATATATTCATTATTGGTTAATAATAGATGCTTTCATGTAATATTCAAAGACACTAATTCCAATTTGTAATTAAATTCACTGTACAGATACTGTTAGAACATGAATTTAGCCTTGTGCATTCCACCTTCTGGTGTCTCTGGATGTAAAATTCATAATTTAGTTTTCCTGAAATTGATGATATATATTATTATTATTATTTTTCCAGTTTATTGAAATTGATTTATTTGGTTGTATAAGTTATCTTGGACTTGGCTACCAGTCCTGTAGTAAAAACAATGGATTGAAAAGAGTGAAATAATAATTTTATGTTTAAAACTATATTCAAATTCTGTAATTTTTATTAAAGAATGTTAAGTGTTTCTCTACTTAAATTGAAAATAAATTATATAGGAAGCGATTTGAAATTAAGAAAAAGCATATTCTCTGTAATTTTCTCAAGGATTGATCAATATATTGTTACTTTCCTTTTATTAGCTTGTAAATCATTTTTGTTGATAATGAAAATCTTGTTTCGCTAGGAATTGAAATCAGTTCTAAAATTTTAAGTTAGTACTGAGGTTTTACTGTTGTGTTTACTAATTTTATTATTTGGAGCATTTCTTTTGGATTATTTGGAAATTTTCTTTTCTCTTAATGATATATTTTCAATTCTGTTTATGTAATATAAAGTTTTAGTTTGCTTTTGAATCATTCTTATCTTTTAATTACGTTATTTTAGACATATTTTTTCTCTTTTCTAATACTGATAAATTATTGTGCTCAATTTCTCCATATTTTGTGTATACTACACTTAATATATTTTAACCACGTTTTCTAATAATTCTTAAGTATTGTTCTTCATTCCCTCATTTTATGTATACAACATGTAAATTATTTTACTTGCACTCAATTGAAACGATATTGTTGAATTTTATTCTATCTCACAATATTTAAATTGTAAAATTTCTTATGGTTTCCTTTTTTAAATTTAACATCCACTTAGTGTGTTTTAACGGTTTAAAATATATCTTTATTAGATGAAAATTAAAATATTGCAACTTAATTCTAATCTCCATATGGTTTTTAAAGAGTTCTGGTATTAGTGAGTGAATCAATTCCGATTGAACTTTTTTATCTGGTGTTTATTTCAAAAAAGAAAATAAATACATTGTATAATTAATTATCCGTAGGAAGGTGTAAATTAGGATTACAGGCCTTATTTTGTTTAACCTTTCACTGGCTTATTACTGATATTTCTCATTAATTATATTTCACTGGTTGAAGATTGTATCCTCTTTAAAGATTTTATGTCTGAGGGAAAATTCTCATCAGGTTAGATAAGTCAGAAAAAATGTGTGGAAAAATATTAGAAATTGATGTTGTAACTGATCATTTGATTCCTTGTGGGGTCTGTGAAGAATAGTCTTATCATGATAAAACTGTCATGACTTTGCTACTCATTCGACAGGAAGTTTCCTCTTCCTGAAAATGCACAGTGTAATGTGTGTATTTAAACTGAATAGCCAGTCTCATCGTATTATTTGCCTACTTTGTGGAAATTGTTTTAATTAGATTTGTGTAGACATTTTAAAAATTTCCAAAATTTTGAATGTGAAAGGATTGCTTTCATTCTAATTTCTCTTTTTATCATTGCATCATAATACTCATTCCATGACTTTCTTTACTAATTTTTTAAATTCATTTTACACCATTAAAAATCTTTATAACTTGAAAACTATATGCACATCAAGTATACTGTGTGCATGAAAGTTTTATATCAACTGGAATTCTGTTTAACTCTGTGTAGAATACTGTATATTTATAACTGTTGGGGAGGCCTTTTGATATTTCTCATTATTGTTTTGTTTCTTGATGCTAATGAAATTAAATATATATTTTTGTATCAGGTGTTGCTTTTGGAATTTTGCTCAAAGAATTTTCGATGCATTTTGAATGTTAAGCAGTGGTAAGTAATAAATTAAATTTTACTTAATTATTAAAGATGATAGCTTGCATTAAATGTGCTGTGGCTCCATGTACTTTAAAAACCAAATATTGTTTTTAAATTCTTTCTAGGCATAAAAGTTTTGTTGCAAAACTATGAAATGATTTTGAACACATTTAAAACACAATTCTCTTAAGAAGGCTTGCATCATTGATCATTGTAACATTTTGTTTCTTAAATATTTTAGGATTAATACTCATGAACATCTCTTTCATGTTTGAGAATTATGGCAAAGTTACAATACTTACAAATTAAATTTACTAGGTGAGGAGATTTTAGAACTAGTAGATGGTGCTGCATATAATTTTTTGTATTATTTTGTAAGTATTAATTCTCCATAATATTCAAAGCAGCTGTTCCAGTATGTGCAGAAATGTGTTGTGTAAATGTTCATGTTGTAGAGTACTGAAATAAAGAAAAAGAATGATGTCTAAAAATATTTGAAAGAGTTATTTTTTACTAGGGAATGGTAAATGTCTTTCTCTAGATAATTAAAATTAAATTTTTATAAGCATGGAGTTAAAAATAAGAAAATGCAAAATCTCGACAATCTTTACCAATATAACATCAGCAATTGAGTATTTTCTTTTATGAATATATAAAATCATTTCTGCTGATAATGAAAATTTTGTTTTGTTGTTCTTTGAAAAGTTGTGTGATTATTATTGAAATGAATTTCAGTCTTTTGGGGTGTTGCTAAATTTTATTCGTAACTTCTTTTTTTTACTGCAATATTTAATAAATTGATTATTTAAAATATTTCTTTTCAATGGTGTGATAATTCTCTTCTCTTTCAATGGCATATTTTCGATATTAGTTAGGCAATATATAGTTTAGTTTTGTTATGCTTCATTTCTAGAAGTAAATTGCTTTAAATACTTCTGTACTCTAATACTTTTTATATTTCATAATCCTTATAATAATTTGTTCTTTGATATTGATGGTTATGTTTCTATTTCAGATAGTTACTTTTTGATATCACTTGAGAATATTCTGATATATTTTGTGTATTGAGGAGTGGTAAGTTGTAAATTATTTTTTGTCTGAAATATTAAAAATGGTAGCTTTCATTTTATTTACTCTGTATCTATATTCTTTTAAAGCCCAAATATATGCAAATTCATACTGGGCATATGCTTCTTGGTTGCAAAATTATAAAATATTTTTAAACACTATTAAATCTTTACTTTTCATATTTAAATACAATTTTGTGCAATTTAAATAAGTGATCTTTGTCACATTCAGCTCTGAATATATTAATACTATAATGTATGTAAATATTAATTTGAGATCATTATTTATTAGAGAATAAATAATGTTATTTAAAATGCAGGTTAAGTAAATTTAATGCACCAGAATGTTTTATAAATACTACTACACATGGATGGATGTAATTTCTTTCCTAGTGGGTTATATGTGATTCTCCATTTAGGTCATAAACAACTATTCCAGTATGTAGTGATATTTAATTTACAAAATAGTTATAATATAAAAAAGGTAATGAAAATGAAACTTTATATCTAACAGTATTATAGAATATGCTATTCTCCAGTATAAAATGTTGCATGTCTTAATTTAATAGACAAAGTCTCAAAAACTGATAATGAATGTTGGTTGGATTTAAGTACAGACTTAAGTGAAACTATTGTTTCATATAATTGTTACTACATACAGCTGGTAGCATGTGTTGAAATTTATTGTGAAGGTGCTAATAAGTTGAGTATTCAAATTAACATTTTATATCTAAAAGTTTATTGAAAAGTGTTTTTGAAAGTTTTAACTGTCTTTCTCTGGTTAAATTAAAAGTAAATTTTAGAGGCAAAAAGTTGAAATTAAGAAAAAGGTTGCTGTCTGCTATCTTCACAAGAATTGGGCATTATTTGAGTACTTTGATTAATGTATAAAATAATTTCTGCTGAAATTAAAATTTTGCTCTTTCAGATTTGTTAACTTAGATCCTTAACTTTCTTTTTCCTTTCAAGGAATTGATATGTTAGTGAATTGGTAGTATACTATTTTTTTTTCTTAGTACATATAAATAAATATAAGAACTGTATTATGACAAGATAATTTTATGAATACATTGAAAGTGCTTTTTCATAAGGAACTTGCAAAATTAAAAAGTGTTGCTTCTATGTTTATGAAAAATATTTGACAATTGGCAATATGTTGTATTTATTTTGTATAAATCTTGCTCAACTTAAGGAATTTCATTGTTACATATAATTCTATAAACAAAACTCTTATATTAGTGTTTGTTCTTATATCTACTCAGAAGTCTTAAAAGGTGTATATTTTTAAAAATTTAGTTGTTCACCCTCAAAAGTGGTAGGAATAATTGTCTTCCTTAATTGTAGGAATACTGAAATCATGATTTACACATAATTATTATTTTATCTATATCATGTCAACAGTATGATTGCTTTTACACTAGAATAAAATACTCTTATAATATTGTTTTTTATATTGTGTTTTTAAGTATTATGTCATAATTGCATTCTTTATTTCTTATTTTATGAGGATTTGTATGAGATCTCTGTCTGATTTATATAAGTTTTTCATTTTAATTTATTTCATATATCTTGTAAATATCTTGCATATCTATACATATGTTTCTTTACATTTTTCAGTTTTGTCATTGAATATTGTTTTGTCCATTTTTAAGTGCTTTGCAAATTGTACTTGTAATGTTTTTTTGTATAATTGGATTTGAGTTTTTGCTGTGGAACTGCCTTTCATAACAGTTTCTGTTTCAGGATTATTCTTCTTGTCTCTTTTTGCTGAATATATATTTGTCATTTGCATCTTATATATTTGATGCAGAAAAGGTCTCTCAACTCAGCCTTTTCTCCAAATGGATACTGAATCTGAAGAATAAATATTTTTGGAATCCCTGCTTAAATTCTATCTGCAAGATGATCCACTCATTTGTGGAGACAATTATTTATTTGCTCCACATCTGTAGTAGATTTTCTTGAATTCCTTTAATGTAAGTAAAAAAACAATTTACCACAAAGAATCTTTTTAATTTAAGTTATTTAAAAATGTTTGAAATTTGGTTTCATGTATTATTCAGCACTTAAAAACTTGGCTTATTAAAATATTATGTTGTTTTCATAAAAGTATGCAATTTCTAGAATTTGTATTATGGCTTTTTAACTTGGGAGTGTTGTAAATTATATAATAAATAAATACATTTTGATGTTGGGACTTTGTAAATTATTATGTTTTCAATAATTTAAAGGTTTTATAAATTTTTCCCTTATTTTATTCTGTTTCTGTGTTTTATAGATTGTGAAAATATTGAAGTAATCAGTCATGATTTTTTAAAAACAATATTATGTGAAATTATTTTATCACTTAGATGGTTGTCTTTAATTCATTCTGAATTCAAATACAATTACTTCACAACAATTATTTTTTTCACTTTTAGTATGTTTTTGTTTTTTATTTTTATTTACTTGTAAATATTAGATGATGAAATTAAATTTGTATTCTTAAGGGCATTTTAAAGTTTAATTTTTTTTTTTTTTTAATAAAATAACTATATATATTATTTGTAATGTAGAAGAAAAAAATTCTTAATTTTCTTTCTCTATTCTTTCTTTCTTTCAAAACTAAGTTTATTAAAAACAGTGTCCAGAGCATTCTACTGCTAATGACTCTTCCTTGACTCAAAAATGGACATTACTAAAAAGATATTTCTCAGAAAAGTACAGTTAAAATATCGGCTTGATCTCTGTATAATTCAAAATTTGTGACTGTAATTATCTCTTTTGTATAATAAAGATTTACCGATGTATCATTTCTTGGTGTGTGACTCCTAACAAAATGGGGAAAAAGAATAAAAAAAGTGAAGGTGAATGTTTATCTGATTGGTGGGAGGGATGATACAAATATCAATTGCAGTAATATTAAGTTGTCTTAGTTACTATATTAGGAATGTAAGGTTATGTTTCCTCTTATTTTTTTCTTTTTTTTTTAAGGGAAATAAAGACAAACCTTAAATTTTTTAAATTTAAGTGTCTTATTTGAAAAAAACCTGCACTGTTACTTTTTGATAACCACGTAACTATTTGTGTTATTATAATGATAAATGGTATGATTATCATGACCTTTCATCCTCACAGCAACCACTGAATGCATCCATTTGACAGGAATGCTTTTAGACCGTTTTTAAAACTTATTGCAATCAGACAATGAACTGGTTGTTAACACCAAATAATAGTAATATTTCTGTTACCATGCATGATGTGGCTAAATTGGCTCCAAATAATATCACCTAAGTTTTCAATATTATATGCCTTTGAAAAAGTATATTACGTAGAAAATGATTCTTCAGAAGTTGAATTTTTTAAATTATATCTCAAATTAACGGAAATTCAGGATAAACATTAAAAAACTGGGATTGTCTCAGCTATTCTGTTCATTTAATTTATAAACTCAATTGTCACTATAGATAGTTTTTTCCTATCCTTCAAGGGATGTCATTATTCAAATTTTGAGCTATGAGTTTAAGGAAGATCTTTTCAATCTTTTATTACTTTCCCTCTTATACAAGAAATATCATGCAGTGTTGAACAACACGCACAATGATATAACTTGGAAAAGGCAAGGGGTGTATGCAAGTGAAGGTCGGAAATCATAGGAAATGTCTTGGGCAAAATATTAATGCACTTTAGCTACTTATTAAAGTCAAAAATAATGGGGTGGGCACGAAAAATTGTCACTCTTCTCAGGGAGTCACCGCTCTTTGCTACACCACTGAACATATTAAATTATACATATGAATAATTTTTACGATTCCCAGAAAAAAATTTCTTGCCATTAACTGTCAAAATGAAAAAAAATCAGGATATCTCGAGAATTTACGCACATCGAAGCAGATTATTTTCACAGAAAATGACTGTTATAGGGGTTGTTTATTTCAAAGCCTGCATTAGTCAGAACCTTAATTTCATTCATGTGGTCTGTTGGCATATTAGCATCAAATACTAAAAATGAAATAATGAAGTCTGTTTGGCATCTTATTACCTACTACCAACTACTTTGCTATATTCAGCTTCAAAAGAAAAGCAAATAATAATAATAATACGCCTTTAAACCATCAATCAAAAATTATAGAAACTGTTTATACTATCAAAATATTTTTGCCTGGCATTGTAATCAAAAGTGCTGATAAATTGAAAATCCACATACTGATAAATACGATGATATTCTTTCAAAAGCATTCCAAGAACTCATATTTGAAGAAACCATCTTTCTGAAATCAAAACATTATTTATTTATTTTTTTTGAAACGACAAAGTAAATTCGATGTCCCAATCTCTCTGCTATAATATGCTAACAATAATATCTCTGCAATTGAAAAAAAAAAAATTTCACAAAGGAATACAGCTGATAAAATATTTAAAAATTGTATAGTAAAATATAATTAAAAACATTTATATAAATATGCCAAAATGAAAAAATAATTATATGAAAATAAAATTGATATCACTGAAGAATTAATTTTTCTTAATTGAAAGGTAAAGTAAAAAGGCCCTTGATATACTACTCAAATATTGAGAGAGAAAAAAACAAACATTTCGATTGATTTGCAATTAAAAGTATAATTAAAATTTTGAGAAATTTTTTGTGTATAAGCACTTGCTACCAAAGAAGTAATTATATTTCAAATATAATAGCTCTAGTTTCAACAATCTGCTTTGTAGAACATTTTGAGTGATTTTTCATCTTGCATTTCTGGATTATTCGTTTCTTTGCAACCACTAACAATTTACAGTGAGGTTTCCAGTTAACTTTCAGAAATGCTGAAAAGAACAAACAAGAAATTTTGATTGTAATAAATGATCCCATATTAAACGTCATTTCAAAATATTTATTCTCCGTCATTCATTTTTTTTTTCTATATAGAAGAGAAACAAAATATAATGATGTAAAAATAAACGAATAAATATGTAGTGGTGAAACCGACACGTATTAGATTTCGTAGTAGCGAAGTGAACTGAAATATTAACAAGTGAAAAGAAATGGCGATATTTTATGATTTCATTTGTTTTAAAGTTTTTTTTAATTTATTTACTAGGTGATATTTCTTTTGCCTTTAACAAATTGCACGAATATTTCTTTGTGCATATTTTTTAAATGTAAGTAATTTTTATATCTCAATAATTAGTGCATGATACATTTACGACAGATATATGAGTTTTACCTTCTTTAATTCCACTGTGATATTAAGATTAGATTTATTTAATAGTTTTTTAAAAATAGGTTACGTGCGCCAAAGTAATTGTAACTAATCATACTTACTGATGCGGAATTCTTCGATTGTGGTTTCGATTTGACGTTTGTAAAACGATAAATCGAACTATATTCTTAAACCTTGCTGCAATTTGTTTTCGAAATGGCATGTGAAAGCGTACATCTTTTTTCTATCTTTTGTTTAATTTTCATGATCAGTTTGAAATGTACACAAAGGTTTTTGGTTGACATAAGTAAGCATGATTTATAAAAGATTATTAATTCATTTTATATATACCACGGACATTTTTGCGAAAAGACTGATCAATTTTTAAGAAATTAACGATGTTTCATTCGATAAGTTTTTATTTTCATTTGATTTTATACCAACTAGGAGTAACACTGCTAATTGATTTTTAAATTTTACTTCTGTTTCTCCAGTCATATCAGGCTTGAGTTTATTTCATGGAGGTGAGTTGGACATACCCCCATCCCTTTTCCCTCAGCTATGCTTCACTTTTCAGCACATTCTGTCTTTTTAATTAATTCTGTTTAATTTCATATACCATTGAACTTTTTAGAAAATGATGCAAATACAATCTTGTATACATTTAATTTAATACCATGTTCAACTTAAAATTTTTTTATTCACTGAGTTGTTTATTTTATTTACTACCCTGAAATATATATACATATATATATTTCTCTCACTGTTCCCATCAATTTGCTGTATTTACTTAAACTTTCCAACTAAAATAAAAAAAAAGTTCTAAAAGTTTCTTTTCTTTTAAGATTTTCTATATGATATTTAAGTTCATTCTGACTTTCATTTTCATTATTTACTTTTTAAAAATTTATTTTGTTCCATAGTGAAAAAAAAATTTCTTGGTTGTGACCCTCCGAAAACAATTTCTAATAAAAACCTTTTAATGTGGAGTCTAAACATGCAGTAAAAATGTTATTACACATGAATTTTTATTATTGTGAATCTCTTTTCCATTTGTATGTTCATGCAATATAAATCTTTTCTCACTCTGATGTGCACAAAAAAAATTCATCTGAATTTAGAAAATTTTGACTTCAGAACAGCATTTTACATATATGCATACCCTCCAATATAGTTGCGCTGTCATCGGCAGCACTTCCTACCAATATATTGCAAATAACATAGTATCAATAAATTGTTAGAGAATAGGTATTTCCAAAGATTAATTATTAATTGAAAGAAATATTTTCAAAGCACTATACAAAATTATTTAACTTACATTTATTATTGATTAAATATAAAAGTGAAATAATTTTATCACACAACACAATTTTGTTCATTAAGCTAATTAACACTCTTTGTTGGACATTTTAAAAAAAATTTTTCCATTACAAAGCAAACACTTCTGCATTTTATAATTATTGCTCAGTTTAACATCAAAAGAAAGACCCATATACATTTTTATTACGAGCAGTGTCTGCAAAGATTTTGCGTTAATGCCATATCAAAATCCCCCCGACCCCTTTTTTTTCCACGTAACTATTCTAAAATTACTTCCATTATTAGCATTGCTGTGAACGAAGATTTGGATATTTACAACACTCTTTGATAGTTCTTTGTAATTTTTTATTATATATCCATAACTTTGTAGTTTTCTCCCAATTTCCATAGCAAGTACAGAAATTTTGTAGCTGTTGGATGGTATGTAGGTATATTTTCAGTCTTTTATTAAAATTTTTTATTCACTGAAGTGGTTTCTTTTAAACCTGGAACTAGAAAATTTTGACTTTGGTATTGGATTTTGCATATATCTGTATATTTATAATATTTGAATTAATTTCTTAATGACTATTTACACACAAGAGTAAAACTAGATAAAAACTATATACATTTTGTTTCCTTACTCTGTATAGACATCAAGAATATTTATGTTACTATACATATATAAATATAATTTTATCACATTAATAAGGTCCATATATTGTATCCCTTGGTAGTTTTAAAGATATTTTTGATAAGTTAGTTTTTAAATTTGCTCTTTAGTCAAGCAAGATAAATAATTTGCATAAATTTAAAATTAAAAAAATGCCTGTTTTGGCATGTCATTTCTGTTTTCATTATTCATATTCTATATTTGGAAATGGGCTTTGAATAATTTTCTTTTAGATTGCTATTTTGTGTTATAATTCTGTTTATATTTCCCTTTTAATAAATTCTTCTTAATTTGAGAGTTCTTTTAGAAGGAAAAGGCTTCGAATCTATGATAAATATGACTAATAGAAACCTTTATTCTATTTTTAATATAATATAAAGGCATTAAGTCTACCAGTATTTTACTTTTCTGTTTGTTTTTAATGTTCATTTTATACAATTTTTCATATAAGTAAAATGTTTGTTGCAATGTGAAACACTTGCTATTGTGTCTTATTTATTATGTGATACTAAAATTAGATTTATGTATATTTTATATTTATTTTTCTGCTGGTTTTATCAGACCGTGCAAAAAAATCTTTTGCATATGATACTTTTATTTAATTTCAAATCTAGTGTCTGTTTATATCTGACCAAGGCATTTGTGGTCATTTTGTGAAGGTTGTATTTAGTTTTTGCTGAAACATTTGGCCACCTTTATTTTAATGCAAAATTTTTTTTCACTGAAGAGTATGTCTTAGGAATGATTTGAATGTAAAATGGCTTTCAATCTAATATATAAAACCTTCTTTCACTCTATCTTTCAATATCTTAATATCTGATTTTTAACTGTTTTAATTTCTGCTAAAATTTGTATCCCTTTTAAAAATTCTTCTCTGAGAAATAGATTATATCACAGAAATAAATTGATTGAGGAAATATTGGACTATAGCATTAGACAACTAATTTGATTCTCAGACGAGACTATGATCTAGTTTAGTGAGAATAAGTATCAGGAATTAAACTTTATATTTACCAAGCAATTCAATATTGTCTAATAAAATTTTCAGTACATTTCGTTGTGTTCATTTGAGTATGCTTAAGTCATTTTAAATTCATCTAAAATTCTTATAACAGGTAACCTCATCCACTCATGTTTTGAAGAAGGAATAACATAGCCTGAATTTAAATAATATTAATAAGCATTTATATGGCAAGAAGACATTATTTAATAAAACCACATCATTCTATGTTATCGTCATATTCGTATAACATTATCTGAATAGCCAATAATTCAGTTATATCATTGGGATGAGTATTTGTTTGGGATGGTTTGAAAGTTAACATAAAAGGAAAAATAAAGAAACCTTTTAATCTTTATGTTGATACTAGGCTTAAACAATTATCCGTGACAAATTCTTACTTTAAATTTTAATTAAATACAATCCTAGAAATCACTTAACAAGTGGTTATATACAGATGATTATTAATTTAATAAAGATTTCCTGATTCAGATTACATTTTATTAAACTTTCAGTGTGCAATTTAAACACTTCATCAGTATGCTCTCTCAACAGTTTTACAAATCAAATCAGATAGATATCAGTTAACAAAAGAGCTTGGTTTTTTTTATATATATTTGATTTATCATCCACAATTGAAATGTTGAGATTTCGAAAGATCTGTGTTCTGTTAGTAAAAAAAAAAAAAAAAAAAAAAAATACTTCTTAGAATCTTTATGTTAAACTTTTATTTGCCATAACTTTTTAATCTTAAATAAAATTGATTAGGTTATTCAAAAATCAAGACTTTTTCTTGTATTGGGGAAATCTTTAACAGGGCTCCTAGCTTAAACTACAGGATAATCTGTTGGAAAGTGGGACAAAAATTAGCATAATATGGATCTAGCAATCTCCTTTTTGCTTATAGATCACAACAGCAGTATTAGTGTGCTTTTAAAAGATTCAAGAACAAAACAATACATAAAATGGGATTCATAAGTGGCTTTTAAATGAAATCTCGTCTTACAATAAATTCATGAAGCAGAGGCACAGAATATTTATTATATATATAAAAAAAAAAGATTTTTATTGAGAAAGAGTTCATAATTTATCAACCAGGTCACAGAATGTTATGTGTTTTATGAACAACACACACAATGGGATATCCACAATTTTCCTGCTCTTGGAGCAAGAAGATTGACTGCCTGGGATTACAAGGTGCATATATTTGAAATGTATCCTGACTAAACAGCTGCGCCATACTATTTACTTGCTATGTAGCAGAAGTCTTATTTACTTATATAGAGTAATTTTGAATGTTGTACAATTGTTTTCATTCTGTACCTGCTTTTAATTATTGTATTTTCTATTGTACTAATTATTTGGCTCATTACAAATTAGTATAATATATATTATATTGTTGGAATTTTTAAATTTGAAAAGCCATATGCACATCATGTGCATGAAAATATTGTAATAGCTAGAGGTTTATTCCATCCTGCATAAAAGTGTTGGAATGTCATTTAATAGCT
Organism: Argiope bruennichi; assembly: GCF_947563725.1. Taxonomy (NCBI): domain Eukaryota; kingdom Metazoa; phylum Arthropoda; class Arachnida; order Araneae; family Araneidae; genus Argiope; species Argiope bruennichi. The sequence goes on from NC_079162.1 coordinate 109,543,232, forward strand.
GCTATGGTGATTATTGTCCTTAGATGTTGATGCAACTAAATATATTTCTATTTCAAGTGGTGCTTTTGTACTTGAAGAATTGCTGATATACTTTGAATACTGAGCGCTGGCTTGTAATAATTTCCATCAGAAGATTTTTACTGCATGCTGCTGGATATTATATTCTTTATTGATAATTAATAGATACTTTTGGGTAATGTTTAAAAACAATGATTCCCACATGAATTAAAATTTATTGTGTAAATCATCATAATGCAAAATATGTATTTAAATCAATATTTCATGGGTAAAATTTTTTCAAAAAGTAGTATTTTTTAATTGAGAATGCTAGATGTGTTTCTCTAGAGAAAGGTAAATTTTTATAGGCAGAGAGTAAAAAGTATGACAAAGTGTTTTTTACCATGTTCAGAAAGATATATTTTCTGTATTTTTCTTTCATTAGTATGTAAAATCATATTTTCATAATAATGAAAATCTTATTCTCCTATTCATTGATTTATAGTATAATATTTCTTGAATTAGTTCAGAATTTTTAAAATACTTGTACAATAAATATCATTGTGCTAGAAACGTGCAACAACGTCATTCAATAAATTTCTAATAATTCTTTTGCATGATTTGAAGATCTTTGACCCTTTTAATCAAATATCTTGTGTATTGTGTAGGTAATAATATAAAGTTTATTTTTCCTTTGAATGATTCTTGCAAGTAAATTGCATTAAGTATATTTTACCTTAGTTTTTACCTCGAATAGTTTTTTTTTTTTTTTTCTCATTTCGTATGCATGTAGTATTTATTAATTTTTTTACTCTAATAACAATAATGTCTTTTAAATGTATTTTTAGAAGATGCGACTTAAAATATTGCTTCTTTATTGGGATCGCCATATAAGATCTGGTATTGCTTTCAAAATAAATAAATACGCTGTGGAATAAATGTATAAAGATGTAAATGGTTATTACAAGGCTTCTTTTGTCACCACTTTAGTAAATTAGTATCTGATTTGTCATGAAATTTGAGAATTGCATTCTTTTTAAACATTCTTCATCTGAGAAAATATCTGATCAGTTTTAGATGAGTGAAATAAATAGTTTGAGGAAGTACTGAAGTGTGTCATTTTAACAAATAATTTCTGCCCAAAAGGGGCCTGTGAACTAGAGGTTTATTGTGATTGCACTGTCTTGATTTTGCTGCTCATCTTATAGGAAGTTTTCCCTGTCTGGAGTTGCAAGGTATATTTTTGTGCTGTGCGTATTATATTTTACCTGAATTAAACTTGCATTGAATGGCTATTTAATAGTTGTTTGGATTCTTATTACATCATTGAAAATCTTGATAATCTGACATTCCATATGTATGTTAAATACACAATGTGCATGTAATTGTAATAGCTAAAGTTTTATTTTACTTTGCATAAAAGTATCATAATGTAATTTATTCATTAGCTGTTAAGGTAGCTCTTGATGTTTCTCATAATAATTTTGCCATTTCATGTTGATGTAATTGTATATATTATAATATCTTTCTATTTCAGATGGTGCTTTTGGATTTGACTTGAGAAAATTCAGACATGTTTAGAACATTGAAGAGCGGTTAGTGATAAATTTTACTTGAAATTTAAAAAATGGTTGTTTTTATTAAATGTACTGTGCCTTCCTATTCTTTTAAAGCCAATTAATAGAATATACAATCTTACTAGATGTATCTTTTTGCTATATTATGAAATATTTTTGGACACAATTAATATATTTTGTGAATGCAATTGTATTTCTACTTTTCACATTTAAATAGAGTTCTCTTTTAAAAAAATTTCCATCAGTGCTCATTCTCAAATTCAGCTTTGAATTTGAGCTAATATTTATAAACTTCATTATTTTTTAAATTTGAGAATGAATGGTATCAGAATTAAAATAATTGTGCAAATTTATCATTGGATATATTCATTATTGGTTAATAATAGATGCTTTCATGTAATATTCAAAGACACTAATTCCAATTTGTAATTAAATTCACTGTACAGATACTGTTAGAACATGAATTTAGCCTTGTGCATTCCACCTTCTGGTGTCTCTGGATGTAAAATTCATAATTTAGTTTTCCTGAAATTGATGATATATATTATTATTATTATTTTTCCAGTTTATTGAAATTGATTTATTTGGTTGTATAAGTTATCTTGGATTTGGCTACCAGTCCTGTAGTAAAAACAATGGATTGAAAAGAGTGAAATAATAATTTTATGTTTAAAACTATATTCAAATTCTGTAATTTTTATTAAAGAATGTTAAGTGTTTCTCTACTTAAATTGAAAATAAATTATATAGGAAGCGATTTGAAATTAAGAAAAAGCATATTCTCTGTAATTTTCTCAAGGATTGATCAATATATTGTTACTTTCCTTTTATTAGCTTGTAAATCATTTTTGTTGATAATGAAAATCTTGTTTCGCTAGGAATTGAAATCAGTTCTAAAATTTTAAGTTAGTACTGAGGTTTTACTGTTGTGTTTACTAATTTTATTATTTGGAGCATTTCTTTTGGATTATTTGGAAATTTTCTTTTCTCTTAATGATATATTTTCAATTCTGTTTATGTAATATAAAGTTTTAGTTTGCTTTTGAATCATTCTTATCTTTTAATTACGTTATTTTAGACATATTTTTTCTCTTTTCTAATACTGATAAATTATTGTGCTCAATTTCTCCATATTTTGTGTATACTACACTTAATATATTTTAACCACGTTTTCTAATAATTCTTAAGTATTGTTCTTCATTCCCTCATTTTATGTATACAACATGTAAATTATTTTACTTGCACTCAATTGAAACGATATTGTTGAATTTTATTCTATCTCACAATATTTAAATTGTAAAATTTCTTATGGTTTCCTTTTTTAAATTTAACATCCACTTAGTGTGTTTTAACGGTTTAAAATATATCTTTATTAGATGAAAATTAAAATATTGCAACTTAATTCTAATCTCCATATGGTTTTTAAAGAGTTCTGGTATTAGTGAGTGAATCAATTCCGATTGAACTTTTTTATCTGGTGTTTATTTCAAAAAAGAAAATAAATACATTGTATAATTAATTATCCGTAGGAAGGTGTAAATTAGGATTACAGGCCTTATTTTGTTTAACCTTTCACTGGCTTATTACTGATATTTCTCATTAATTATATTTCACTGGTTGAAGATTGTATCCTCTTTAAAGATTTTATGTCTGAGGGAAAATTCTCATCAGGTTAGATAAGTCAGAAAAAATGTGTGGAAAAATATTAGAAATTGATGTTGTAACTGATCATTTGATTCCATGTGGGGTCTGTGAAGAATAGTCTTATCATGATAAAACTGTCATGACTTTGCTACTCATTCGACAGGAAGTTTCCTCTTCCTGAAAATGCACAGTGTAATGTGTGTATTTAAACTGAATAGCCAGTCTCATCGTATTATTTGCCTACTTTGTGGAAATTGTTTTAATTAGATTTGTGTAGACATTTTAAAAATTTCCAAAATTTTGAATGTGAAAGGATTGCTTTCATTCTAATTTCTCTTTTTATCATTGCATCATAATACTCATTCCATGACTTTCTTTACTAATTTTTTAAATTCATTTTACACCATTAAAAATCTTTATAACTTGAAAACTATATGCACATCAAGTATACTGTGTGCATGAAAGTTTTATATCAACTGGAATTCTGTTTAACTCTGTGTAGAATACTGTATATTTATAACTGTTGGGGAGGCCTTTTGATATTTCTCATTATTGTTTTGTTTCTTGATGCTAATGAAATTAAATATATATTTTTGTATCAGGTGTTGCTTTTGGAATTTTGCTCAAAGAATTTTCGATGCATTTTGAATGTTAAGCAGTGGTAAGTAATAAATTAAATTTTACTTAATTATTAAAGATGATAGCTTGCATTAAATGTGCTGTGGCTCCATGTACTTTAAAAACCAAATATTGTTTTTAAATTCTTTCTAGGCATAAAAGTTTTGTTGCAAAACTATGAAATGATTTTGAACACATTTAAAACACAATTCTCTTAAGAAGGCTTGCATCATTGATCATTGTAACATTTTGTTTCTTAAATATTTTAGGATTAATACTCATGAACATCTCTTTCATGTTTGAGAATTATGGCAAAGTTACAATACTTACAAATTAAATTTACTAGGTGAGGAGATTTTAGAACTAGTAGATGGTGCTGCATATAATTTTTTGTATTATTTTGTAAGTATTAATTCTCCATAATATTCAAAGCAGCTGTTCCAGTATGTGCAGAAATGTGTTGTGTAAATGTTCATGTTGTAGAGTACTGAAATAAAGAAAAAGAATGATGTCTAAAAATATTTGAAAGAGTTATTTTTTACTAGGGAATGGTAAATGTCTTTCTCTAGATAATTAAAATTAAATTTTTATAAGCATGGAGTTAAAAATAAGAAAATGCAAAATCTCGACAATCTTTACCAATATAACATCAGCAATTGAGTATTTTCTTTTATGAATATATAAAATCATTTCTGCTGATAATGAAAATTTTGTTTTGTTGTTCTTTGAAAAGTTGTGTGATTATTATTGAAATGAATTTCAGTCTTTTGGGGTGTTGCTAAATTTTATTCGTAACTTCTTTTTTTTACTGCAATATTTAATAAATTGATTATTTAAAATATTTCTTTTCAATGGTGTGATAATTCTCTTCTCTTTCAATGGCATATTTTCGATATTAGTTAGGCAATATATAGTTTAGTTTTGTTATGCTTCATTTCTAGAAGTAAATTGCTTTAAATACTTCTGTACTCTAATACTTTTTATATTTCATAATCCTTATAATAATTTGTTCTTTGATATTGATGGTTATGTTTCTATTTCAGATAGTTACTTTTTGATATCACTTGAGAATATTCTGATATATTTTGTGTATTGAGGAGTGGTAAGTTGTAAATTATTTTTTGTCTGAAATATTAAAAATGGTAGCTTTCATTTTATTTACTCTGTATCTATATTCTTTTAAAGCCCAAATATATGCAAATTCATACTGGGCATATGCTTCTTGGTTGCAAAATTATAAAATATTTTTAAACACTATTAAATCTTTACTTTTCATATTTAAATACAATTTTGTGCAATTTAAATAAGTGATCTTTGTCACATTCAGCTCTGAATATATTAATACTATAATGTATGTAAATATTAATTTGAGATCATTATTTATTAGAGAATAAATAATGTTATTTAAAATGCAGGTTAAGTAAATTTAATGCACCAGAATGTTTTATAAATACTACTACACATGGATGGATGTAATTTCTTTCCTAGTGGGTTATATGTGATTCTCCATTTAGGTCATAAACAACTATTCCAGTATGTAGTGATATTTAATTTACAAAATAGTTATAATATAAAAAAGGTAATGAAAATGAAACTTTATATCTAACAGTATTATAGAATATGCTATTCTCCAGTATAAAATGTTGCATGTCTTAATTTAATAGACAAAGTCTCAAAAACTGATAATGAATGTTGGTTGGATTTAAGTACAGACTTAAGTGAAACTATTGTTTCATATAATTGTTACTACATACAGCTGGTAGCATGTGTTGAAATTTATTGTGAAGGTGCTAATAAGTTGAGTATTCAAATTAACATTTTATATCTAAAAGTTTATTGAAAAGTGTTTTTGAAAGTTTTAACTGTCTTTCTCTGGTTAAATTAAAAGTAAATTTTAGAGGCAAAAAGTTGAAATTAAGAAAAAGGTTGCTGTCTGCTATCTTCACAAGAATTGGGCATTATTTGAGTACTTTGATTAATGTATAAAATAATTTCTGCTGAAATTAAAATTTTGCTCTTTCAGATTTGTTAACTTAGATCCTTAACTTTCTTTTTCCTTTCAAGGAATTGATATGTTAGTGAATTGGTAGTATACTATTTTTTTTTTTTCCTTAGTACATATAAATAAATATAAGAACTGTATTATGACAAGATAATTTTATGAATACATTGAAAGTGCTTTTTCATAAGGAACTTGCAAAATTAAAAAGTGTTGCTTCTATGTTTATGAAAAATATTTGACAATTGGCAATATGTTGTATTTATTTTGTATAAATCTTGCTCAACTTAAGGAATTTCATTGTTACATATAATTCTATAAACAAAACTCTTATATTAGTGTTTGTTCTTATATCTACTCAGAAGTCTTAAAAGGTGTATATTTTTAAAAATTTAGTTGTTCACCCTCAAAAGTGGTAGGAATAATTGTCTTCCTTAATTGTAGGAATACTGAAATCATGATTTACACATAATTATTATTTTATCTATATCATGTCAACAGTATGATTGCTTTTACACTAGAATAAAATACTCTTATAATATTGTTTTTTATATTGTGTTTTTAAGTATTATGTCATAATTGCATTCTTTATTTCTTATTTTATGAGGATTTGTATGAGATCTCTGTCTGATTTATATAAGTTTTTCATTTTAATTTATTTCATATATCTTGTAAATATCTTGCATATCTATACATATGTTTCTTTACATTTTTCAGTTTTGTCATTGAATATTGTTTTGTCCATTTTTAAGTGCTTTGCAAATTGTACTTGTAATGTTTTTTTGTATAATTGGATTTGAGTTTTTGCTGTGGAACTGCCTTTCATAACAGTTTCTGTTTCAGGATTATTCTTCTTGTCTCTTTTTGCTGAATATATATTTGTCATTTGCATCTTATATATTTGATGCAGAAAAGGTCTCTCAACTCAGCCTTTTCTCCAAATGGATACTGAATCTGAAGAATAAATATTTTTGGAATCCCTGCTTAAATTCTATCTGCAAGATGATCCACTCATTTGTGGAGACAATTATTTATTTGCTCCACATCTGTAGTAGATTTTCTTGAATTCCTTTAATGTAAGTAAAAAAACAATTTACCACAAAGAATCTTTTTAATTTAAGTTATTTAAAAATGTTTGAAATTTGGTTTCATGTATTATTCAGCACTTAAAAACTTGGCTTATTAAAATATTATGTTGTTTTCATAAAAGTATGCAATTTCTAGAATTTGTATTATGGCTTTTTAACTTGGGAGTGTTGTAAATTATATAATAAATAAATACATTTTGATGTTGGGACTTTGTAAATTATTATGTTTTCAATAATTTAAAGGTTTTATAAATTTTTCCCTTATTTTATTCTGTTTCTGTGTTTTATAGATTGTGAAAATATTGAAGTAATCAGTCATGATTTTTTAAAAACAATATTATGTGAAATTATTTTATCACTTAGATGGTTGTCTTTAATTCATTCTGAATTCAAATACAATTACTTCACAACAATTATTTTTTTCACTTTTAGTATGTTTTTGTTTTTTATTTTTATTTACTTGTAAATATTAGATGATGAAATTAAATTTGTATTCTTAAGGGCATTTTAAAGTTTAATTTTTTTTTTTTTTTTAATAAAATAACTATATATATTATTTGTAATGTAGAAGAAAAAAATTCTTAATTTTCTTTCTCTATTCTTTCTTTCTTTCAAAACTAAGTTTATTAAAAACAGTGTCCAGAGCATTCTACTGCTAATGACTCTTCCTTGACTCAAAAATGGACATTACTAAAAAGATATTTCTCAGAAAAGTACAGTTAAAATATCGGCTTGATCTCTGTATAATTCAAAATTTGTGACTGTAATTATCTCTTTTGTATAATAAAGATTTACCGATGTATCATTTCTTGGTGTGTGACTCCTAACAAAATGGGGAAAAAGAATAAAAAAAGTGAAGGTGAATGTTTATCTGATTGGTGGGAGGGATGATACAAATATCAATTGCAGTAATATTAAGTTGTCTTAGTTACTATATTAGGAATGTAAGGTTATGTTTCCTCTTATTTTTTTCTTTTTTTTTTAAGGGAAATAAAGACAAACCTTAAATTTTTTAAATTTAAGTGTCTTATTTGAAAAAAACCTGCACTGTTACTTTTTGATAACCACGTAACTATTTGTGTTATTATAATGATAAATGGTATGATTATCATGACCTTTCATCCTCACAGCAACCACTGAATGCATCCATTTGACAGGAATGCTTTTAGACCGTTTTTAAAACTTATTGCAATCAGACAATGAACTGGTTGTTAACACCAAATAATAGTAATATTTCTGTTACCATGCATGATGTGGCTAAATTGGCTCCAAATAATATCACCTAAGTTTTCAATATTATATGCCTTTGAAAAAGTATATTACGTAGAAAATGATTCTTCAGAAGTTGAATTTTTTAAATTATATCTCAAATTAATGGAAATTCAGGATAAACATTAAAAAACTGGGATTGTCTCAGCTATTCTGTTCATTTAATTTATAAACTCAATTGTCACTATAGATAGTTTTTTCCTATCCTTCAAGGGATGTCATAATTCAAATTTTGAGCTATGAGTTTAAGGAAGATCTTTTCAATCTTTTATTACTTTCCCTCTTATACAAGAAATATCATGCAGTGTTGAACAACACGCACAATGATATAACTTGGAAAAGGCAAGGGGTGTATGCACGTGAAGGTCGGAAATCATAGGAAATGTCTTGGGCAAAATATTAATGCACTTTAGCTACTTATTAAAGTCAAAAATAATGGGGTGGGCACGAAAAATTGTCACTCTTCTCAGGGAGTCACCGCTCTTTGCTACACCACTGAACATATTAAATTATACATATGAATAATTTTTACGATTCCCAGAAAAAAATTTCTTGCCATTAACTGTCAAAATGAAAAAAAATCAGGATATCTCGAGAATTTACGCACATCGAAGCAGATTATTTTCACAGAAAATGACTGTTATAGGGGTTGTTTATTTCAAAGCCTGCATTAGTCAGAACCTTAATTTCATTCATGTGGTCTGTTGGCATATTAGCATCAAATACTAAAAATGAAATAATGAAGTCTGTTTGGCATCTTATTACCTACTACCAACTACTGGGTACTACTACCTACTTTGCTATATTCAGCTTCAAAAGAAAAGCAAATAATAATAATAATACGCCTTTAAACCATCAATCAAAAATTATAGAAACTGTTTATACTATCAAAATATTTTTGCCTGGCATTGTAATCAAAAGTGCTGATGATTATTTATTTATTTTTTTTGAAACGACAAAGTAAATTCGATGTCCCAATCTCTCTGCTATAATATGCTAACAATAATATCTCTGCAATTGAAAAAAAAAAAATTTCACAAAGGAATACAGCTGATAAAATATTTAAAAATTGTATAGTAAAATATAATTAAAAACATTTATATAAATATGCCAAAATGAAAAAATAATTATATGAAAATAAAATTGATATCACTGAAGAATTAATTTTTCTTAATTGAAAGGTAAAGTAAAAAGGCCCTTGATATACTACTCAAATATTGAGAGAGAAAAAAACAAACATTTCGATTGATTTGCAATTAAAAGTATAATTAAAATTTTGAGAAATTTTTTGTGTATAAGCACTTGCTACCAAAGAAGTAATTATATTTCAAATATAATAGCTCTAGTTTCAACAATCTGCTTTGTAGAACATTTTGAGTGATTTTTCATCTTGCATTTCTGGATTATTCGTTTCTTTGCAACCACTAACAATTTACAGTGAGGTTTCCAGTTAACTTTCAGAAATGCTGAAAAGAACAAACAAGAAATTTTGATTGTAATAAATGATCCCATATTAAACGTCATTTCAAAATATTTATTCTCCGTCATTCATTTTTTTTTTCTATATAGAAGAGAAACAAAATATAATGATGTAAAAATAAACGAATAAATATGTAGTGGTGAAACCGACACGTATTAGATTTCGTAGCAGCGAAGTGAACTGAAATATTAACAAGTGAAAAGAAATGGCGATATTTTATGATTTCATTTGTTTTAAAGTTTTTTTTAATTTATTTACTAGGTGATATTTCTTTTGCCTTTAACAAATTGCACGAATATTTCTTTGTGCATATTTTTTAAATGTAAGTAATTTTTATATCTCAATAATTAGTGCATGATACATTTACGACAGATATATGAGTTTTACCTTCTTTAATTCCACTGTGATATTAAGATTAGATTTATTTAATAGTTTTTTAAAAATAGGTTACGTGCGCCAAAGTAATTGTAACTAATCATACTTACTGATGCGGAATTCTTCGATTGTGGTTTCGATTTGACGTTTGTAAAACGATAAATCGAACTATATTCTTAAACCTTGCTGCAATTTGTTTTCGAAATGGCATGTGAAAGCGTACATCTTTTTTCTATCTTTTGTTTAATTTTCATGATCAGTTTGAAATGTACACAAAGGTTTTTGGTTGACATAAGTAAGCATGATTTATAAAAGATTATTAATTCATTTTATATATACCACGGACATTTTTGCGAAAAGACTGATCAATTTTTAAGAAATTAACGATGTTTCATTCGATAAGTTTTTATTTTCATTTGATTTTATACCAACTAGGAGTAACACTGCTAATTGATTTTTAAATTTTACTTCTGTTTCTCCAGTCATATCAGGCTTGAGTTTATTTCATGGAGGTGAGTTGGACATACCCCCATCCCTTTTCCCTCAGCTATGCTTCACTTTTCAGCACATTCTGTCTTTTTAATTAATTCTGTTTAATTTCATATACCATTGAACTTTTTAGAAAATGATGCAAATACAATCTTGTATACATTTAATTTAATACCATGTTCAACTTAAAATTTTTTTATTCACTGAGTTGTTTATTTTATTTACTACCCTGAAATATATATACATATATATATTTCTCTCACTGTTCCCATCAATTTGCTGTATTTACTTAAACTTTCCAACTAAAATAAAAAAAAGTTCTAAAAGTTTCTTTTCTTTTAAGATTTTCTATATGATATTTAAGTTCATTCTGACTTTCATTTTCATTATTTACTTTTTAAAAATTTATTTTGTTCCATAGTGAAAAAAAAATTTCTTGGTTGTGACCCTCCGAAAACAATTTCTAATAAAAACCTTTTAATGTGGAGTCTAAACATGCAGTAAAAATGTTATTACACATGAATTTTTATTATTGTGAATCTCTTTTCCATTTGTATGTTCATGCAATATAAATCTTTTCTCACTCTGATGTGCACAAAAAAAATTCATCTGAATTTAGAAAATTTTGACTTCAGAACAGCATTTTACATATATGCATACCCTCCAATATAGTTGCGCTGTCATCGGCAGCACTTCCTACCAATATATTGCAAATAACATAGTATCAATAAATTGTTAGAGAATAGGTATTTCCAAAGATTAATTATTAATTGAAAGAAATATTTTCAAAGCACTATACAAAATTATTTAACTTACATTTATTATTGATTAAATATAAAAGTGAAATAATTTTATCACACAACACAATTTTGTTCATTAAGCTAATTAACACTCTTTGTTGGACATTTTAAAAAAAAATTTTCCATTACAAAGCAAACACTTCTGCATTTTATAATTATTGCTCAGTTTAACATCAAAAGAAAGACCCATATACATTTTTATTACGAGCAGTGTCTGCAAAGATTTTGCGTTAATGCCATATCAAAATCCCCCCGACCCCCTTTTTTTCCACGTAACTATTCTAAAATTACTTCCATTATTAGCATTGCTGTGAACGAAGATTTGGATATTTACAACACTCTTTGATAGTTCTTTGTAATTTTTTATTATATATCCATAACTTTGTAGTTTTCTCCCAATTTCCATAGCAAGTACAGAAATTTTGTAGCTGTTGGATGGTATGTAGGTATATTTTCAGTCTTTTATTAAAATTTTTTATTCACTGAAGTGGTTTCTTTTAAACCTGGAACTAGAAAATTTTGACTTTGGTATTGGATTTTGCATATATCTGTATATTTATAATATTTGAATTAATTTCTTAATGACTATTTACACACAAGAGTAAAACTAGATAAAAACTATATACATTTTGTTTCCTTACTCTGTATAGACATCAAGAATATTTATGTTACTATACATATATAAATATAATTTTATCACATTAATAAGGTCCATATATTGTATCCCTTGGTAGTTTTAAAGATATTTTTGATAAGTTAGTTTTTAAATTTGCTCTTTAGTCAAGCAAGATAAATAATTTGCATAAATTTAAAATTAAAAAAATGCCTGTTTTGGCATGTCATTTCTGTTTTCATTATTCATATTCTATATTTGGAAATGGGCTTTGAATAATTTTCTTTTAGATTGCTATTTTGTGTTATAATTCTGTTTATATTTCCCTTTTAATAAATTCTTCTTAATTTGAGAGTTCTTTTAGAAGGAAAAGGCTTCGAATCTATGATAAATATGACTAATAGAAACCTTTATTCTATTTTTAATATAATATAAAGGCATTAAGTCTACCAGTATTTTACTTTTCTGTTTGTTTTTAATGTTCATTTTATACAATTTTTCATATAAGTAAAATGTTTGTTGCAATGTGAAACACTTGCTATTGTGTCTTATTTATTATGTGATACTAAAATTAGATTTATGTATATTTTATATTTATTTTTCTGCTGGTTTTATCAGACCGTGCAAAAAAATCTTTTGCATATGATACTTTTATTTAATTTCAAATCTAGTGTCTGTTTATATCTGACCAAGGCATTTGTGGTCATTTTGTGAAGGTTGTATTTAGTTTTTGCTGAAACATTTGGCCACCTTTATTTTAATGCAAAATTTTTTTTCACTGAAGAGTATGTCTTAGGAATGATTTGAATGTAAAATGGCTTTCAATCTAATATATAAAACCTTCTTTCACTCTATCTTTCAATATCTTAATATCTGATTTTTAACTGTTTTAATTTCTGCTAAAATTTGTATCCCTTTTAAAAATTCTTCTCTGAGAAATAGATTATATCACAGAAATAAATTGATTGAGGAAATATTGGACTATAGCATTAGACAACTAATTTGATTCTCAGACGAGACTATGATCTAGTTTAGTGAGAATAAGTATCAGGAATTAAACTTTATATTTACCAAGCAATTCAATATTGTCTAATAAAATTTTCAGTACATTTCGTTGTGTTCATTTGAGTATGCTTAAGTCATTTTAAATTCATCTAAAATTCTTATAACAGGTAACCTCATCCACTCATGTTTTGAAGAAGGAATAACATAGCCTGAATTTAAATAATATTAATAAGCATTTATATGGCAAGAAGACATTATTTAATAAAACCACATCATTCTATGTTATCGTCATATTCGTATAACATTATCTGAATAGCCAATAATTCAGTTATATCATTGGGATGAGTATTTGTTTGGGATGGTTTGAAAGTTAACATAAAAGGAAAAATAAAGAAACCTTTTAATCTTTATGTTGATACTAGGCTTAAACAATTATCCGTGACAAATTCTTACTTTAAATTTTAATTAAATACAATCCTAGAAATCACTTAACAAGTGGTTATATACAGATGATTATTAATTTAATAAAGATTTCCTGATTCAGATTACATTTTATTAAACTTTCAGTGTGCAATTTAAACACTTCATCAGTATGCTCTCTCAACAGTTTTACAAATCAAATCAGATAGATATCAGTTAACAAAAGAGCTTGGTTTTTTTTATATATATTTGATTTATCATCCACAATTGAAATGTTGAGATTTCAAAAGATCTGTGTTCTGTTAGTAAAAAAAAAAAAAAAAAAAAAAAAAAAAATACTTCTTAGAATCTTTATGTTAAACTTTTATTTGCCATAACTTTTTAATCTTAAATAAAATTGATTAGGTTATTCAAAAATCAAGACTTTTTCTTGTATTGGGGAAATCTTTAACAGGGCTCCTAGCTTAAACTACAGGATAATCTGTTGGAAAGTGGGACAAAAATTAGCATAATATGGATCTAGCAATCTCCTTTTTGCTTATAGATCACAACAGCAGTATTAGTGTGCTTTTAAAAGATTCAAGAACAAAACAATACATAAAATGGGATTCATAAGTGGCTTTTAAATGAAATCTCGTCTTACAATAAATTCATGAAGCAGAGGCACAGAATATTTATTATATATATAAAAAAAAAGATTTTTATTGAGAAAGAGTTCATAATTTATCAACCAGGTCACAGAATGTTATGTGTTTTATGAACAACACACACAATGGGATATCCACAATTTTCCTGCTCTTGGAGCAAGAAGATTGACTGCCTGGGATTACAAGGTGCATATATTTGAAATGTATCCTGACTAAACAGCTGCGCCATACTATTTACTTGCTATGTAGCAGAAGTCTTATTTACTTATATAGAGTAATTTTGAATGTTGTACAATTGTTTTCATTCTGTACCTGCTTTTAATTATTGTATTTTCTATTGTACTAATTATTTGGCTCATTACAAATTAGTATAATATATATTATATTGTTGGAATTTTTAAATTTGAAAAGCCATATGCACATCATGTGCATGAAAATATTGTAATAGCTAGAGGTTTATTCCATCCTGCATAAAAGTGTTGGAATGTCATTTAATAGCTGCTATGGTGATTATTGTCCTTAGATGTTGATGCAACTAAATATATTTCTATTTCAAGTGGTGCTTTTGTACTTGAAGAATTGCTGATATACTTTGAATACTGAGCGCTGGCTTGTAATAATTTCCATCAGAAGATTTTTACTGCATGCTGCTGGATATTATATTCTTTATTGATAATTAATAGATACTTTTGGGTAATGTTTAAAAACAATGATTCCCACATGAATTAAAATTTATTGTGTAAATCATCATAATGCAAAATATGTATTTAAATCAATATTTCATGGGTAAAATTTTTTCAAAAAGTAGTATTTTTTAATTGAGAATGCTAGATGTGTTTCTCTAGAGAAAGGTAAATTTTTATAGGCAGAGAGTAAAAAGTATGACAAAGTGTTTTTTACCATGTTCAGAAAGATATATTTTCTGTATTTTTCTTTCATTAGTATGTAAAATCATATTTTCATAATAATGAAAATCTTATTCTCCTATTCATTGATTTATAGTATAATATTTCTTGAATTAGTTCAGAATTTTTAAAATACTTGTACAATAAATATCATTGTGCTAGAAACGTGCAACAACGTCATTCAATAAATTTCTAATAATTCTTTTGCATGATTTGAAGATCTTTGACCCTTTTAATCAAATATCTTGTGTATTGTGTAGGTAATAATATAAAGTTTATTTTTCCTTTGAATGATTCTTGCAAGTAAATTGCATTAAGTATATTTTACCTTAGTTTTTACCTCGAATAGTTTTTTTTTTTTTTTTTCTCATTTCGTATGCATGTAGTATTTATTAATTTTTTTACTCTAATAACAATAATGTCTTTTAAATGTATTTTTAGAAGATGCGACTTAAAATATTGCTTCTTTATTGGGATCGCCATATAAGATCTGGTATTGCTTTCAAAATAAATAAATACGCTGTGGAATAAATGTATAAAGATGTAAATGGTTATTACAAGGCTTCTTTTGTCACCACTTTAGTAAATTAGTATCTGATTTGTCATGAAATTTGAGAATTGCATTCTTTTTAAACATTCTTCATCTGAGAAAATATCTGATCAGTTTTAGATGAGTGAAATAAATAGTTTGAGGAAGTACTGAAGTGTGTCATTTTAACAAATAATTTCTGCCCAAAAGGGGCCTGTGAACTAGAGGTTTATTGTGATTGCACTGTCTTGATTTTGCTGCTCATCTTATAGGAAGTTTTCCCTGTCTGGAGTTGCAAGGTATATTTTTGTGCTGTGCGTATTATATTTTACCTGAATTAAACTTGCATTGAATGGCTATTTAATAGTTGTTTGGATTCTTATTACATCATTGAAAATCTTGATAATCTGACATTCCATATGTATGTTAAATACACAATGTGCATGTAATTGTAATAGCTAAAGTTTTATTTTACTTTGCATAAAAGTATCATAATGTAATTTATTCATTAGCTGTTAAGGTAGCTCTTGATGTTTCTCATAATAATTTTGCCATTTCATGTTGATGTAATTGTATATATTATAATATCTTTCTATTTCAGATGGTGCTTTTGGATTTGACTTGAGAAAATTCAGACATGTTTAGAACATTGAAGAGCGGTTAGTGATAAATTTTACTTGAAATTTAAAAAATGGTTGTTTTTATTAAATGTACTGTGCCTTCCTATTCTTTTAAAGCCAATTAATAGAATATACAATCTTACTAGATGTATCTTTTTGCTATATTATGAAATATTTTTGGACACAATTAATATATTTTGTGAATGCAATTGTATTTCTACTTTTCACATTTAAATAGAGTTCTCTTTTAAAAAAATTTCCATCAGTGCTCATTCTCAAATTCAGCTTTGAATTTGAGCTAATATTTATAAACTTCATTATTTTTTAAATTTGAGAATGAATGGTATCAGAATTAAAATAATTGTGCAAATTTATCATTGGATATATTCATTATTGGTTAATAATAGATGCTTTCATGTAATATTCAAAGACACTAATTCCAATTTGTAATTAAATTCACTGTACAGATACTGTTAGAACATGAATTTAGCCTTGTGCATTCCACCTTCTGGTGTCTCTGGATGTAAAATTCATAATTTAGTTTTCCTGAAATTGATGATATATATTATTATTATTATTTTTCCAGTTTATTGAAATTGATTTATTTGGTTGTATAAGTTATCTTGGACTTGGCTACCAGTCCTGTAGTAAAAACAATGGATTGAAAAGAGTGAAATAATAATTTTATGTTTAAAACTATATTCAAATTCTGTAATTTTTATTAAAGAATGTTAAGTGTTTCTCTACTTAAATTGAAAATAAATTATATAGGAAGCGATTTGAAATTAAGAAAAAGCATATTCTCTGTAATTTTCTCAAGGATTGATCAATATATTGTTACTTTCCTTTTATTAGCTTGTAAATCATTTTTGTTGATAATGAAAATCTTGTTTCGCTAGGAATTGAAATCAGTTCTAAAATTTTAAGTTAGTACTGAGGTTTTACTGTTGTGTTTACTAATTTTATTATTTGGAGCATTTCTTTTGGATTATTTGGAAATTTTCTTTTCTCTTAATGATATATTTTCAATTCTGTTTATGTAATATAAAGTTTTAGTTTGCTTTTGAATCATTCTTATCTTTTAATTACGTTATTTTAGACATATTTTTTCTCTTTTCTAATACTGATAAATTATTGTGCTCAATTTCTCCATATTTTGTGTATACTACACTTAATATATTTTAACCACGTTTTCTAATAATTCTTAAGTATTGTTCTTCATTCCCTCATTTTATGTATACAACATGTAAATTATTTTACTTGCACTCAATTGAAACGATATTGTTGAATTTTATTCTATCTCACAATATTTAAATTGTAAAATTTCTTATGGTTTCCTTTTTTAAATTTAACATCCACTTAGTGTGTTTTAACGGTTTAAAATATATCTTTATTAGATGAAAATTAAAATATTGCAACTTAATTCTAATCTCCATATGGTTTTTAAAGAGTTCTGGTATTAGTGAGTGAATCAATTCCGATTGAACTTTTTTATCTGGTGTTTATTTCAAAAAAGAAAATAAATACATTGTATAATTAATTATCCGTAGGAAGGTGTAAATTAGGATTACAGGCCTTATTTTGTTTAACCTTTCACTGGCTTATTACTGATATTTCTCATTAATTATATTTCACTGGTTGAAGATTGTATCCTCTTTAAAGATTTTATGTCTGAGGGAAAATTCTCATCAGGTTAGATAAGTCAGAAAAAATGTGTGGAAAAATATTAGAAATTGATGTTGTAACTGATCATTTGATTCCATGTGGGGTCTGTGAAGAATAGTCTTATCATGATAAAACTGTCATGACTTTGCTACTCATTCGACAGGAAGTTTCCTCTTCCTGAAAATGCACAGTGTAATGTGTGTATTTAAACTGAATAGCCAGTCTCATCGTATTATTTGCCTACTTTGTGGAAATTGTTTTAATTAGATTTGTGTAGACATTTTAAAAATTTCCAAAATTTTGAATGTGAAAGGATTGCTTTCATTCTAATTTCTCTTTTTATCATTGCATCATAATACTCATTCCATGACTTTCTTTACTAATTTTTTAAATTCATTTTACACCATTAAAAATCTTTATAACTTGAAAACTATATGCACATCAAGTATACTGTGTGCATGAAAGTTTTATATCAACTGGAATTCTGTTTAACTCTGTGTAGAATACTGTATATTTATAACTGTTGGGGAGGCCTTTTGATATTTCTCATTATTGTTTTGTTTCTTGATGCTAATGAAATTAAATATATATTTTTGTATCAGGTGTTGCTTTTGGAATTTTGCTCAAAGAATTTTCGATGCATTTTGAATGTTAAGCAGTGGTAAGTAATAAATTAAATTTTACTTAATTATTAAAGATGATAGCTTGCATTAAATGTGCTGTGGCTCCATGTACTTTAAAAACCAAATATTGTTTTTAAATTCTTTCTAGGCATAAAAGTTTTGTTGCAAAACTATGAAATGATTTTGAACACATTTAAAACACAATTCTCTTAAGAAGGCTTGCATCATTGATCATTGTAACATTTTGTTTCTTAAATATTTTAGGATTAATACTCATGAACATCTCTTTCATGTTTGAGAATTATGGCAAAGTTACAATACTTACAAATTAAATTTACTAGGTGAGGAGATTTTAGAACTAGTAGATGGTGCTGCATATAATTTTTTGTATTATTTTGTAAGTATTAATTCTCCATAATATTCAAAGCAGCTGTTCCAGTATGTGCAGAAATGTGTTGTGTAAATGTTCATGTTGTAGAGTACTGAAATAAAGAAAAAGAATGATGTCTAAAAATATTTGAAAGAGTTATTTTTTACTAGGGAATGGTAAATGTCTTTCTCTAGATAATTAAAATTAAATTTTTATAAGCATGGAGTTAAAAATAAGAAAATGCAAAATCTCGACAATCTTTACCAATATAACATCAGCAATTGAGTATTTTCTTTTATGAATATATAAAATCATTTCTGCTGATAATGAAAATTTTGTTTTGTTGTTCTTTGAAAAGTTGTGTGATTATTATTGAAATGAATTTCAGTCTTTTGGGGTGTTGCTAAATTTTATTCGTAACTTCTTTTTTTTACTGCAATATTTAATAAATTGATTATTTAAAATATTTCTTTTCAATGGTGTGATAATTCTCTTCTCTTTCAATGGCATATTTTCGATATTAGTTAGGCAATATATAGTTTAGTTTTGTTATGCTTCATTTCTAGAAGTAAATTGCTTTAAATACTTCTGTACTCTAATACTTTTTATATTTCATAATCCTTATAATAATTTGTTCTTTGATATTGATGGTTATGTTTCTATTTCAGATAGTTACTTTTTGATATCACTTGAGAATATTCTGATATATTTTGTGTATTGAGGAGTGGTAAGTTGTAAATTATTTTTTGTCTGAAATATTAAAAATGGTAGCTTTCATTTTATTTACTCTGTATCTATATTCTTTTAAAGCCCAAATATATGCAAATTCATACTGGGCATATGCTTCTTGGTTGCAAAATTATAAAATATTTTTAAACACTATTAAATCTTTACTTTTCATATTTAAATACAATTTTGTGCAATTTAAATAAGTGATCTTTGTCACATTCAGCTCTGAATATATTAATACTATAATGTATGTAAATATTAATTTGAGATCATTATTTATTAGAGAATAAATAATGTTATTTAAAATGCAGGTTAAGTAAATTTAATGCACCAGAATGTTTTATAAATACTACTACACATGGATGGATGTAATTTCTTTCCTAGTGGGTTATATGTGATTCTCCATTTAGGTCATAAACAACTATTCCAGTATGTAGTGATATTTAATTTACAAAATAGTTATAATATAAAAAAGGTAATGAAAATGAAACTTTATATCTAACAGTATTATAGAATATGCTATTCTCCAGTATAAAATGTTGCATGTCTTAATTTAATAGACAAAGTCTCAAAAACTGATAATGAATGTTGGTTGGATTTAAGTACAGACTTAAGTGAAACTATTGTTTCATATAATTGTTACTACATACAGCTGGTAGCATGTGTTGAAATTTATTGTGAAGGTGCTAATAAGTTGAGTATTCAAATTAACATTTTATATCTAAAAGTTTATTGAAAAGTGTTTTTGAAAGTTTTAACTGTCTTTCTCTGGTTAAATTAAAAGTAAATTTTAGAGGCAAAAAGTTGAAATTAAGAAAAAGGTTGCTGTCTGCTATCTTCACAAGAATTGGGCATTATTTGAGTACTTTGATTAATGTATAAAATAATTTCTGCTGAAATTAAAATTTTGCTCTTTCAGATTTGTTAACTTAGATCCTTAACTTTCTTTTTCCTTTCAAGGAATTGATATGTTAGTGAATTGGTAGTATACTATTTTTTTTTTTTCCTTAGTACATATAAATAAATATAAGAACTGTATTATGACAAGATAATTTTATGAATACATTGAAAGTGCTTTTTCATAAGGAACTTGCAAAATTAAAAAGTGTTGCTTCTATGTTTATGAAAAATATTTGACAATTGGCAATATGTTGTATTTATTTTGTATAAATCTTGCTCAACTTAAGGAATTTCATTGTTACATATAATTCTATAAACAAAACTCTTATATTAGTGTTTGTTCTTATATCTACTCAGAAGTCTTAAAAGGTGTATATTTTTAAAAATTTAGTTGTTCACCCTCAAAAGTGGTAGGAATAATTGTCTTCCTTAATTGTAGGAATACTGAAATCATGATTTACACATAATTATTATTTTATCTATATCATGTCAACAGTATGATTGCTTTTACACTAGAATAAAATACTCTTATAATATTGTTTTTTATATTGTGTTTTTAAGTATTATGTCATAATTGCATTCTTTATTTCTTATTTTATGAGGATTTGTATGAGATCTCTGTCTGATTTATATAAGTTTTTCATTTTAATTTATTTCATATATCTTGTAAATATCTTGCATATCTATACATATGTTTCTTTACATTTTTCAGTTTTGTCATTGAATATTGTTTTGTCCATTTTTAAGTGCTTTGCAAATTGTACTTGTAATGTTTTTTTGTATAATTGGATTTGAGTTTTTGCTGTGGAACTGCCTTTCATAACAGTTTCTGTTTCAGGATTATTCTTCTTGTCTCTTTTTGCTGAATATATATTTGTCATTTGCATCTTATATATTTGATGCAGAAAAGGTCTCTCAACTCAGCCTTTTCTCCAAATGGATACTGAATCTGAAGAATAAATATTTTTGGAATCCCTGCTTAAATTCTATCTGCAAGATGATCCACTCATTTGTGGAGACAATTATTTATTTGCTCCACATCTGTAGTAGATTTTCTTGAATTCCTTTAATGTAAGTAAAAAAACAATTTACCACAAAGAATCTTTTTAATTTAAGTTATTTAAAAATGTTTGAAATTTGGTTTCATGTATTATTCAGCACTTAAAAACTTGGCTTATTAAAATATTATGTTGTTTTCATAAAAGTATGCAATTTCTAGAATTTGTATTATGGCTTTTTAACTTGGGAGTGTTGTAAATTATATAATAAATAAATACATTTTGATGTTGGGACTTTGTAAATTATTATGTTTTCAATAATTTAAAGGTTTTATAAATTTTTCCCTTATTTTATTCTGTTTCTGTGTTTTATAGATTGTGAAAATATTGAAGTAATCAGTCATGATTTTTTAAAAACAATATTATGTGAAATTATTTTATCACTTAGATGGTTGTCTTTAATTCATTCTGAATTCAAATACAATTACTTCACAACAATTATTTTTTTCACTTTTAGTATGTTTTTGTTTTTTATTTTTATTTACTTGTAAATATTAGATGATGAAATTAAATTTGTATTCTTAAGGGCATTTTAAAGTTTAATTTTTTTTTTTTTTTTAATAAAATAACTATATATATTATTTGTAATGTAGAAGAAAAAAATTCTTAATTTTCTTTCTCTATTCTTTCTTTCTTTCAAAACTAAGTTTATTAAAAACAGTGTCCAGAGCATTCTACTGCTAATGACTCTTCCTTGACTCAAAAATGGACATTACTAAAAAGATATTTCTCAGAAAAGTACAGTTAAAATATCGGCTTGATCTCTGTATAATTCAAAATTTGTGACTGTAATTATCTCTTTTGTATAATAAAGATTTACCGATGTATCATTTCTTGGTGTGTGACTCCTAACAAAATGGGGAAAAAGAATAAAAAAAGTGAAGGTGAATGTTTATCTGATTGGTGGGAGGGATGATACAAATATCAATTGCAGTAATATTAAGTTGTCTTAGTTACTATATTAGGAATGTAAGGTTATGTTTCCTCTTATTTTTTTCTTTTTTTTTTAAGGGAAATAAAGACAAACCTTAAATTTTTTAAATTTAAGTGTCTTATTTGAAAAAAACCTGCACTGTTACTTTTTGATAACCACGTAACTATTTGTGTTATTATAATGATAAATGGTATGATTATCATGACCTTTCATCCTCACAGCAACCACTGAATGCATCCATTTGACAGGAATGCTTTTAGACCGTTTTTAAAACTTATTGCAATCAGACAATGAACTGGTTGTTAACACCAAATAATAGTAATATTTCTGTTACCATGCATGATGTGGCTAAATTGGCTCCAAATAATATCACCTAAGTTTTCAATATTATATGCCTTTGAAAAAGTATATTACGTAGAAAATGATTCTTCAGAAGTTGAATTTTTTAAATTATATCTCAAATTAATGGAAATTCAGGATAAACATTAAAAAACTGGGATTGTCTCAGCTATTCTGTTCATTTAATTTATAAACTCAATTGTCACTATAGATAGTTTTTTCCTATCCTTCAAGGGATGTCATAATTCAAATTTTGAGCTATGAGTTTAAGGAAGATCTTTTCAATCTTTTATTACTTTCCCTCTTATACAAGAAATATCATGCAGTGTTGAACAACACGCACAATGATATAACTTGGAAAAGGCAAGGGGTGTATGCACGTGAAGGTCGGAAATCATAGGAAATGTCTTGGGCAAAATATTAATGCACTTTAGCTACTTATTAAAGTCAAAAATAATGGGGTGGGCACGAAAAATTGTCACTCTTCTCAGGGAGTCACCGCTCTTTGCTACACCACTGAACATATTAAATTATACATATGAATAATTTTTACGATTCCCAGAAAAAAATTTCTTGCCATTAACTGTCAAAATGAAAAAAAATCAGGATATCTCGAGAATTTACGCACATCGAAGCAGATTATTTTCACAGAAAATGACTGTTATAGGGGTTGTTTATTTCAAAGCCTGCATTAGTCAGAACCTTAATTTCATTCATGTGGTCTGTTGGCATATTAGCATCAAATACTAAAAATGAAATAATGAAGTCTGTTTGGCATCTTATTACCTACTACCAACTACTGGGTACTACTACCTACTTTGCTATATTCAGCTTCAAAAGAAAAGCAAATAATAATAATAATACGCCTTTAAACCATCAATCAAAAATTATAGAAACTGTTTATACTATCAAAATATTTTTGCCTGGCATTGTAATCAAAAGTGCTGATAAATTGAAAATCCACATACTGATAAATACGATGATATTCTTTCAAAAGCATTCCAAGAACTCATATTTGAAGAAACCATCTTTCTGAAATCAAAACATTATTTATTTATTTTTTTTGAAACGACAAAGTAAATTCGATGTCCCAATCTCTCTGCTATAATATGCTAACAATAATATCTCTGCAATTGAAAAAAAAAAAATTTCACAAAGGAATACAGCTGATAAAATATTTAAAAATTGTATAGTAAAATATAATTAAAAACATTTATATAAATATGCCAAAATGAAAAAATAATTATATGAAAATAAAATTGATATCACTGAAGAATTAATTTTTCTTAATTGAAAGGTAAAGTAAAAAGGCCCTTGATATACTACTCAAATATTGAGAGAGAAAAAAACAAACATTTCGATTGATTTGCAATTAAAAGTATAATTAAAATTTTGAGAAATTTTTTGTGTATAAGCACTTGCTACCAAAGAAGTAATTATATTTCAAATATAATAGCTCTAGTTTCAACAATCTGCTTTGTAGAACATTTTGAGTGATTTTTCATCTTGCATTTCTGGATTATTCGTTTCTTTGCAACCACTAACAATTTACAGTGAGGTTTCCAGTTAACTTTCAGAAATGCTGAAAAGAACAAACAAGAAATTTTGATTGTAATAAATGATCCCATATTAAACGTCATTTCAAAATATTTATTCTCCGTCATTCATTTTTTTTTTCTATATAGAAGAGAAACAAAATATAATGATGTAAAAATAAACGAATAAATATGTAGTGGTGAAACCGACACGTATTAGATTTCGTAGTAGCGAAGTGAACTGAAATATTAACAAGTGAAAAGAAATGGCGATATTTTATGATTTCATTTGTTTTAAAGTTTTTTTTAATTTATTTACTAGGTGATATTTCTTTTGCCTTTAACAAATTGCACGAATATTTCTTTGTGCATATTTTTTAAATGTAAGTAATTTTTATATCTCAATAATTAGTGCATGATACATTTACGACAGATATATGAGTTTTACCTTCTTTAATTCCACTGTGATATTAAGATTAGATTTATTTAATAGTTTTTTAAAAATAGGTTACGTGCGCCAAAGTAATTGTAACTAATCATACTTACTGATGCGGAATTCTTCGATTGTGGTTTCGATTTGACGTTTGTAAAACGATAAATCGAACTATATTCTTAAACCTTGCTGCAATTTGTTTTCGAAATGGCATGTGAAAGCGTACATCTTTTTTCTATCTTTTGTTTAATTTTCATGATCAGTTTGAAATGTACACAAAGGTTTTTGGTTGACATAAGTAAGCATGATTTATAAAAGATTATTAATTCATTTTATATATACCACGGACATTTTTGCGAAAAGACTGATCAATTTTTAAGAAATTAACGATGTTTCATTCGATAAGTTTTTATTTTCATTTGATTTTATACCAACTAGGAGTAACACTGCTAATTGATTTTTAAATTTTACTTCTGTTTCTCCAGTCATATCAGGCTTGAGTTTATTTCATGGAGGTGAGTTGGACATACCCCCATCCCTTTTCCCTCAGCTATGCTTCACTTTTCAGCACATTCTGTCTTTTTAATTAATTCTGTTTAATTTCATATACCATTGAACTTTTTAGAAAATGATGCAAATACAATCTTGTATACATTTAATTTAATACCATGTTCAACTTAAAATTTTTTTATTCACTGAGTTGTTTATTTTATTTACTACCCTGAAATATATATACATATATATATTTCTCTCACTGTTCCCATCAATTTGCTGTATTTACTTAAACTTTCCAACTAAAATAAAAAAAAAGTTCTAAAAGTTTCTTTTCTTTTAAGATTTTCTATATGATATTTAAGTTCATTCTGACTTTCATTTTCATTATTTACTTTTTAAAAATTTATTTTGTTCCATAGTGAAAAAAAAATTTCTTGGTTGTGACCCTCCGAAAACAATTTCTAATAAAAACCTTTTAATGTGGAGTCTAAACATGCAGTAAAAATGTTATTACACATGAATTTTTATTATTGTGAATCTCTTTTCCATTTGTATGTTCATGCAATATAAATCTTTTCTCACTCTGATGTGCACAAAAAAAATTCATCTGAATTTAGAAAATTTTGACTTCAGAACAGCATTTTACATATATGCATACCCTCCAATATAGTTGCGCTGTCATCGGCAGCACTTCCTACCAATATATTGCAAATAACATAGTATCAATAAATTGTTAGAGAATAGGTATTTCCAAAGATTAATTATTAATTGAAAGAAATATTTTCAAAGCACTATACAAAATTATTTAACTTACATTTATTATTGATTAAATATAAAAGTGAAATAATTTTATCACACAACACAATTTTGTTCATTAAGCTAATTAACACTCTTTGTTGGACATTTTAAAAAAAATTTTTCCATTACAAAGCAAACACTTCTGCATTTTATAATTATTGCTCAGTTTAACATCAAAAGAAAGACCCATATACATTTTTATTACGAGCAGTGTCTGCAAAGATTTTGCGTTAATGCCATATCAAAATCCCCCCGACCCCTTTTTTTTCCACGTAACTATTCTAAAATTACTTCCATTATTAGCATTGCTGTGAACGAAGATTTGGATATTTACAACACTCTTTGATAGTTCTTTGTAATTTTTTATTATATATCCATAACTTTGTAGTTTTCTCCCAATTTCCATAGCAAGTACAGAAATTTTGTAGCTGTTGGATGGTATGTAGGTATATTTTCAGTCTTTTATTAAAATTTTTTATTCACTGAAGTGGTTTCTTTTAAACCTGGAACTAGAAAATTTTGACTTTGGTATTGGATTTTGCATATATCTGTATATTTATAATATTTGAATTAATTTCTTAATGACTATTTACACACAAGAGTAAAACTAGATAAAAACTATATACATTTTGTTTCCTTACTCTGTATAGACATCAAGAATATTTATGTTACTATACATATATAAATATAATTTTATCACATTAATAAGGTCCATATATTGTATCCCTTGGTAGTTTTAAAGATATTTTTGATAAGTTAGTTTTTAAATTTGCTCTTTAGTCAAGCAAGATAAATAATTTGCATAAATTTAAAATTAAAAAAATGCCTGTTTTGGCATGTCATTTCTGTTTTCATTATTCATATTCTATATTTGGAAATGGGCTTTGAATAATTTTCTTTTAGATCGCTATTTTGTGTTATAATTCTGTTTATATTTCCCTTTTAATAAATTCTTCTTAATTTGAGAGTTCTTTTAGAAGGAAAAGGCTTCGAATCTATGATAAATATGACTAATAGAAACCTTTATTCTATTTTTAATATAATATAAAGGCATTAAGTCTACCAGTATTTTACTTTTCTGTTTGTTTTTAATGTTCATTTTATACAATTTTTCATATAAGTAAAATGTTTGTTGCAATGTGAAACACTTGCTATTGTGTCTTATTTATTATGTGATACTAAAATTAGATTTATGTATATTTTATATTTATTTTTCTGCTGGTTTTATCAGACCGTGCAAAAAAATCTTTTGCATATGATACTTTTATTTAATTTCAAATCTAGTGTCTGTTTATATCTGACCAAGGCATTTGTGGTCATTTTGTGAAGGTTGTATTTAGTTTTTGCTGAAACATTTGGCCACCTTTATTTTAATGCAAAATTTTTTTTCACTGAAGAGTATGTCTTAGGAATGATTTGAATGTAAAATGGCTTTCAATCTAATATATAAAACCTTCTTTCACTCTATCTTTCAATATCTTAATATCTGATTTTTAACTGTTTTAATTTCTGCTAAAATTTGTATCCCTTTTAAAAATTCTTCTCTGAGAAATAGATTATATCACAGAAATAAATTGATTGAGGAAATATTGGACTATAGCATTAGACAACTAATTTGATTCTCAGACGAGACTATGATCTAGTTTAGTGAGAATAAGTATCAGGAATTAAACTTTATATTTACCAAGCAATTCAATATTGTCTAATAAAATTTTCAGTACATTTCGTTGTGTTCATTTGAGTATGCTTAAGTCATTTTAAATTCATCTAAAATTCTTATAACAGGTAACCTCATCCACTCATGTTTTGAAGAAGGAATAACATAGCCTGAATTTAAATAATATTAATAAGCATTTATATGGCAAGAAGACATTATTTAATAAAACCACATCATTCTATGTTATCGTCATATTCGTATAACATTATCTGAATAGCCAATAATTCAGTTATATCATTGGGATGAGTATTTGTTTGGGATGGTTTGAAAGTTAACATAAAAGGAAAAATAAAGAAACCTTTTAATCTTTATGTTGATACTAGGCTTAAACAATTATCCGTGACAAATTCTTACTTTAAATTTTAATTAAATACAATCCTAGAAATCACTTAACAAGTGGTTATATACAGATGATTATTAATTTAATAAAGATTTCCTGATTCAGATTACATTTTATTAAACTTTCAGTGTGCAATTTAAACACTTCATCAGTATGCTCTCTCAACAGTTTTACAAATCAAATCAGATAGATATCAGTTAACAAAAGAGCTTGGTTTTTTTTATATATATTTGATTTATCATCCACAATTGAAATGTTGAGATTTCGAAAGATCTGTGTTCTGTTAGTAAAAAAAAAAAAAAAAAAAAATACTTCTTAGAATCTTTATGTTAAACTTTTATTTGCCATAACTTTTTAATCTTAAATAAAATTGATTAGGTTATTCAAAAATCAAGACTTTTTCTTGTATTGGGGAAATCTTTAACAGGGCTCCTAGCTTAAACTACAGGATAATCTGTTGGAAAGTGGGACAAAAATTAGCATAATATGGATCTAGCAATCTCCTTTTTGCTTATAGATCACAACAGCAGTATTAGTGTGCTTTTAAAAGATTCAAGAACAAAACAATACATAAAATGGGATTCATAAGTGGCTTTTAAATGAAATCTCGTCTTACAATAAATTCATGAAGCAGAGGCACAGAATATTTATTATATATATAAAAAAAAAAGATTTTTATTGAGAAAGAGTTCATAATTTATCAACCAGGTCACAGAATGTTATGTGTTTTATGAACAACACACACAATGGGATATCCACAATTTTCCTGCTCTTGGAGCAAGAAGATTGACTGCCTGGGATTACAAGGTGCATATATTTGAAATGTATCCTGACTAAACAGCTGCGCCATACTATTTACTTGCTATGTAGCAGAAGTCTTATTTACTTATATAGAGTAATTTTGAATGTTGTACAATTGTTTTCATTCTGTACCTGCTTTTAATTATTGTATTTTCTATTGTACTAATTATTTGGCTCATTACAAATTAGTATAATATATATTATATTGTTGGAATTTTTAAATTTGAAAAGCCATATGCACATCATGTGCATGAAAATATTGTAATAGCTAGAGGTTTATTCCATCCTGCATAAAAGTGTTGGAATGTCATTTAATAGCTGCTATGGTGATTATTGTCCTTAGATGTTGATGCAACTAAATATATTTCTATTTCAAGTGGTGCTTTTGTACTTGAAGAATTGCTGATATACTTTGAATACTGAGCGCTGGCTTGTAATAATTTCCATCAGAAGATTTTTACTGCATGCTGCTGGATATTATATTCTTTATTGATAATTAATAGATACTTTTGGGTAATGTTTAAAAACAATGATTCCCACATGAATTAAAATTTATTGTGTAAATCATCATAATGCAAAATATGTATTTAAATCAATATTTCATGGGTAAAATTTTTTCAAAAAGTAGTATTTTTTAATTGAGAATGCTAGATGTGTTTCTCTAGAGAAAGGTAAATTTTTATAGGCAGAGAGTAAAAAGTATGACAAAGTGTTTTTTACCATGTTCAGAAAGATATATTTTCTGTATTTTTCTTTCATTAGTATGTAAAATCATATTTTCATAATAATGAAAATCTTATTCTCCTATTCATTGATTTATAGTATAATATTTCTTGAATTAGTTCAGAATTTTTAAAATACTTGTACAATAAATATCATTGTGCTAGAAACGTGCAACAACGTCATTCAATAAATTTCTAATAATTCTTTTGCATGATTTGAAGATCTTTGACCCTTTTAATCAAATATCTTGTGTATTGTGTAGGTAATAATATAAAGTTTATTTTTCCTTTGAATGATTCTTGCAAGTAAATTGCATTAAGTATATTTTACCTTAGTTTTTACCTCGAATAGTTTTTTTTTTTTTTTTTTTTTTTTTCTCATTTCGTATGCATGTAGTATTTATTAATTTTTTTACTCTAATAACAATAATGTCTTTTAAATGTATTTTTAGAAGATGCGACTTAAAATATTGCTTCTTTATTGGGATCGCCATATAAGATCTGGTATTGCTTTCAAAATAAATAAATACGCTGTGGAATAAATGTATAAAGATGTAAATGGTTATTACAAGGCTTCTTTTGTCACCACTTTAGTAAATTAGTATCTGATTTGTCATGAAATTTGAGAATTGCATTCTTTTTAAACATTCTTCATCTGAGAAAATATCTGATCAGTTTTAGATGAGTGAAATAAATAGTTTGAGGAAGTACTGAAGTGTGTCATTTTAACAAATAATTTCTGCCCAAAAGGGGCCTGTGAACTAGAGGTTTATTGTGATTGCACTGTCTTGATTTTGCTGCTCATCTTATAGGAAGTTTTCCCTGTCTGGAGTTGCAAGGTATATTTTTGTGCTGTGCGTATTATATTTTACCTGAATTAAACTTGCATTGAATGGCTATTTAATAGTTGTTTGGATTCTTATTACATCATTGAAAATCTTGATAATCTGACATTCCATATGTATGTTAAATACACAATGTGCATGTAATTGTAATAGCTAAAGTTTTATTTTACTTTGCATAAAAGTATCATAATGTAATTTATTCATTAGCTGTTAAGGTAGCTCTTGATGTTTCTCATAATAATTTTGCCATTTCATGTTGATGTAATTGTATATATTATAATATCTTTCTATTTCAGATGGTGCTTTTGGATTTGACTTGAGAAAATTCAGACATGTTTAGAACATTGAAGAGCGGTTAGTGATAAATTTTACTTGAAATTTAAAAAATGGTTGTTTTTATTAAATGTACTGTGCCTTCCTATTCTTTTAAAGCCAATTAATAGAATATACAATCTTACTA
Source organism: Argiope bruennichi (assembly GCF_947563725.1). Classification (NCBI taxonomy): domain Eukaryota; kingdom Metazoa; phylum Arthropoda; class Arachnida; order Araneae; family Araneidae; genus Argiope; species Argiope bruennichi. Next base: position 109,574,071 of record NC_079162.1, read on the forward strand.
GATGTATCTTTTTGCTATATTATGAAATATTTTTGGACACAATTAATATATTTTGTGAATGCAATTGTATTTCTACTTTTCACATTTAAATAGAGTTCTCTTTTAAAAAAATTTCCATCAGTGCTCATTCTCAAATTCAGCTTTGAATTTGAGCTAATATTTATAAACTTCATTATTTTTTAAATTTGAGAATGAATGGTATCAGAATTAAAATAATTGTGCAAATTTATCATTGGATATATTCATTATTGGTTAATAATAGATGCTTTCATGTAATATTCAAAGACACTAATTCCAATTTGTAATTAAATTCACTGTACAGATACTGTTAGAACATGAATTTAGCCTTGTGCATTCCACCTTCTGGTGTCTCTGGATGTAAAATTCATAATTTAGTTTTCCTGAAATTGATGATATATATTATTATTATTATTTTTCCAGTTTATTGAAATTGATTTATTTGGTTGTATAAGTTATCTTGGATTTGGCTACCAGTCCTGTAGTAAAAACAATGGATTGAAAAGAGTGAAATAATAATTTTATGTTTAAAACTATATTCAAATTCTGTAATTTTTATTAAAGAATGTTAAGTGTTTCTCTACTTAAATTGAAAATAAATTATATAGGAAGCGATTTGAAATTAAGAAAAAGCATATTCTCTGTAATTTTCTCAAGGATTGATCAATATATTGTTACTTTCCTTTTATTAGCTTGTAAATCATTTTTGTTGATAATGAAAATCTTGTTTCGCTAGGAATTGAAATCAGTTCTAAAATTTTAAGTTAGTACTGAGGTTTTACTGTTGTGTTTACTAATTTTATTATTTGGAGCATTTCTTTTGGATTATTTGGAAATTTTCTTTTCTCTTAATGATATATTTTCAATTCTGTTTATGTAATATAAAGTTTTAGTTTGCTTTTGAATCATTCTTATCTTTTAATTACGTTATTTTAGACATATTTTTTCTCTTTTCTAATACTGATAAATTATTGTGCTCAATTTCTCCATATTTTGTGTATACTACACTTAATATATTTTAACCACGTTTTCTAATAATTCTTAAGTATTGTTCTTCATTCCCTCATTTTATGTATACAACATGTAAATTATTTTACTTGCACTCAATTGAAACGATATTGTTGAATTTTATTCTATCTCACAATATTTAAATTGTAAAATTTCTTATGGTTTCCTTTTTTAAATTTAACATCCACTTAGTGTGTTTTAACGGTTTAAAATATATCTTTATTAGATGAAAATTAAAATATTGCAACTTAATTCTAATCTCCATATGGTTTTTAAAGAGTTCTGGTATTAGTGAGTGAATCAATTCCGATTGAACTTTTTTATCTGGTGTTTATTTCAAAAAAGAAAATAAATACATTGTATAATTAATTATCCGTAGGAAGGTGTAAATTAGGATTACAGGCCTTATTTTGTTTAACCTTTCACTGGCTTATTACTGATATTTCTCATTAATTATATTTCACTGGTTGAAGATTGTATCCTCTTTAAAGATTTTATGTCTGAGGGAAAATTCTCATCAGGTTAGATAAGTCAGAAAAAATGTGTGGAAAAATATTAGAAATTGATGTTGTAACTGATCATTTGATTCCATGTGGGGTCTGTGAAGAATAGTCTTATCATGATAAAACTGTCATGACTTTGCTACTCATTCGACAGGAAGTTTCCTCTTCCTGAAAATGCACAGTGTAATGTGTGTATTTAAACTGAATAGCCAGTCTCATCGTATTATTTGCCTACTTTGTGGAAATTGTTTTAATTAGATTTGTGTAGACATTTTAAAAATTTCCAAAATTTTGAATGTGAAAGGATTGCTTTCATTCTAATTTCTCTTTTTATCATTGCATCATAATACTCATTCCATGACTTTCTTTACTAATTTTTTAAATTCATTTTACACCATTAAAAATCTTTATAACTTGAAAACTATATGCACATCAAGTATACTGTGTGCATGAAAGTTTTATATCAACTGGAATTCTGTTTAACTCTGTGTAGAATACTGTATATTTATAACTGTTGGGGAGGCCTTTTGATATTTCTCATTATTGTTTTGTTTCTTGATGCTAATGAAATTAAATATATATTTTTGTATCAGGTGTTGCTTTTGGAATTTTGCTCAAAGAATTTTCGATGCATTTTGAATGTTAAGCAGTGGTAAGTAATAAATTAAATTTTACTTAATTATTAAAGATGATAGCTTGCATTAAATGTGCTGTGGCTCCATGTACTTTAAAAACCAAATATTGTTTTTAAATTCTTTCTAGGCATAAAAGTTTTGTTGCAAAACTATGAAATGATTTTGAACACATTTAAAACACAATTCTCTTAAGAAGGCTTGCATCATTGATCATTGTAACATTTTGTTTCTTAAATATTTTAGGATTAATACTCATGAACATCTCTTTCATGTTTGAGAATTATGGCAAAGTTACAATACTTACAAATTAAATTTACTAGGTGAGGAGATTTTAGAACTAGTAGATGGTGCTGCATATAATTTTTTGTATTATTTTGTAAGTATTAATTCTCCATAATATTCAAAGCAGCTGTTCCAGTATGTGCAGAAATGTGTTGTGTAAATGTTCATGTTGTAGAGTACTGAAATAAAGAAAAAGAATGATGTCTAAAAATATTTGAAAGAGTTATTTTTTACTAGGGAATGGTAAATGTCTTTCTCTAGATAATTAAAATTAAATTTTTATAAGCATGGAGTTAAAAATAAGAAAATGCAAAATCTCGACAATCTTTACCAATATAACATCAGCAATTGAGTATTTTCTTTTATGAATATATAAAATCATTTCTGCTGATAATGAAAATTTTGTTTTGTTGTTCTTTGAAAAGTTGTGTGATTATTATTGAAATGAATTTCAGTCTTTTGGGGTGTTGCTAAATTTTATTCGTAACTTCTTTTTTTTACTGCAATATTTAATAAATTGATTATTTAAAATATTTCTTTTCAATGGTGTGATAATTCTCTTCTCTTTCAATGGCATATTTTCGATATTAGTTAGGCAATATATAGTTTAGTTTTGTTATGCTTCATTTCTAGAAGTAAATTGCTTTAAATACTTCTGTACTCTAATACTTTTTATATTTCATAATCCTTATAATAATTTGTTCTTTGATATTGATGGTTATGTTTCTATTTCAGATAGTTACTTTTTGATATCACTTGAGAATATTCTGATATATTTTGTGTATTGAGGAGTGGTAAGTTGTAAATTATTTTTTGTCTGAAATATTAAAAATGGTAGCTTTCATTTTATTTACTCTGTATCTATATTCTTTTAAAGCCCAAATATATGCAAATTCATACTGGGCATATGCTTCTTGGTTGCAAAATTATAAAATATTTTTAAACACTATTAAATCTTTACTTTTCATATTTAAATACAATTTTGTGCAATTTAAATAAGTGATCTTTGTCACATTCAGCTCTGAATATATTAATACTATAATGTATGTAAATATTAATTTGAGATCATTATTTATTAGAGAATAAATAATGTTATTTAAAATGCAGGTTAAGTAAATTTAATGCACCAGAATGTTTTATAAATACTACTACACATGGATGGATGTAATTTCTTTCCTAGTGGGTTATATGTGATTCTCCATTTAGGTCATAAACAACTATTCCAGTATGTAGTGATATTTAATTTACAAAATAGTTATAATATAAAAAAGGTAATGAAAATGAAACTTTATATCTAACAGTATTATAGAATATGCTATTCTCCAGTATAAAATGTTGCATGTCTTAATTTAATAGACAAAGTCTCAAAAACTGATAATGAATGTTGGTTGGATTTAAGTACAGACTTAAGTGAAACTATTGTTTCATATAATTGTTACTACATACAGCTGGTAGCATGTGTTGAAATTTATTGTGAAGGTGCTAATAAGTTGAGTATTCAAATTAACATTTTATATCTAAAAGTTTATTGAAAAGTGTTTTTGAAAGTTTTAACTGTCTTTCTCTGGTTAAATTAAAAGTAAATTTTAGAGGCAAAAAGTTGAAATTAAGAAAAAGGTTGCTGTCTGCTATCTTCACAAGAATTGGGCATTATTTGAGTACTTTGATTAATGTATAAAATAATTTCTGCTGAAATTAAAATTTTGCTCTTTCAGATTTGTTAACTTAGATCCTTAACTTTCTTTTTCCTTTCAAGGAATTGATATGTTAGTGAATTGGTAGTATACTATTTTTTTTTCTTAGTACATATAAATAAATATAAGAACTGTATTATGACAAGATAATTTTATGAATACATTGAAAGTGCTTTTTCATAAGGAACTTGCAAAATTAAAAAGTGTTGCTTCTATGTTTATGAAAAATATTTGACAATTGGCAATATGTTGTATTTATTTTGTATAAATCTTGCTCAACTTAAGGAATTTCATTGTTACATATAATTCTATAAACAAAACTCTTATATTAGTGTTTGTTCTTATATCTACTCAGAAGTCTTAAAAGGTGTATATTTTTAAAAATTTAGTTGTTCACCCTCAAAAGTGGTAGGAATAATTGTCTTCCTTAATTGTAGGAATACTGAAATCATGATTTACACATAATTATTATTTTATCTATATCATGTCAACAGTATGATTGCTTTTACACTAGAATAAAATACTCTTATAATATTGTTTTTTATATTGTGTTTTTAAGTATTATGTCATAATTGCATTCTTTATTTCTTATTTTATGAGGATTTGTATGAGATCTCTGTCTGATTTATATAAGTTTTTCATTTTAATTTATTTCATATATCTTGTAAATATCTTGCATATCTATACATATGTTTCTTTACATTTTTCAGTTTTGTCATTGAATATTGTTTTGTCCATTTTTAAGTGCTTTGCAAATTGTACTTGTAATGTTTTTTTGTATAATTGGATTTGAGTTTTTGCTGTGGAACTGCCTTTCATAACAGTTTCTGTTTCAGGATTATTCTTCTTGTCTCTTTTTGCTGAATATATATTTGTCATTTGCATCTTATATATTTGATGCAGAAAAGGTCTCTCAACTCAGCCTTTTCTCCAAATGGATACTGAATCTGAAGAATAAATATTTTTGGAATCCCTGCTTAAATTCTATCTGCAAGATGATCCACTCATTTGTGGAGACAATTATTTATTTGCTCCACATCTGTAGTAGATTTTCTTGAATTCCTTTAATGTAAGTAAAAAAACAATTTACCACAAAGAATCTTTTTAATTTAAGTTATTTAAAAATGTTTGAAATTTGGTTTCATGTATTATTCAGCACTTAAAAACTTGGCTTATTAAAATATTATGTTGTTTTCATAAAAGTATGCAATTTCTAGAATTTGTATTATGGCTTTTTAACTTGGGAGTGTTGTAAATTATATAATAAATAAATACATTTTGATGTTGGGACTTTGTAAATTATTATGTTTTCAATAATTTAAAGGTTTTATAAATTTTTCCCTTATTTTATTCTGTTTCTGTGTTTTATAGATTGTGAAAATATTGAAGTAATCAGTCATGATTTTTTAAAAACAATATTATGTGAAATTATTTTATCACTTAGATGGTTGTCTTTAATTCATTCTGAATTCAAATACAATTACTTCACAACAATTATTTTTTTCACTTTTAGTATGTTTTTGTTTTTTATTTTTATTTACTTGTAAATATTAGATGATGAAATTAAATTTGTATTCTTAAGGGCATTTTAAAGTTTAATTTTTTTTTTTTTTTAATAAAATAACTATATATATTATTTGTAATGTAGAAGAAAAAAATTCTTAATTTTCTTTCTCTATTCTTTCTTTCTTTCAAAACTAAGTTTATTAAAAACAGTGTCCAGAGCATTCTACTGCTAATGACTCTTCCTTGACTCAAAAATGGACATTACTAAAAAGATATTTCTCAGAAAAGTACAGTTAAAATATCGGCTTGATCTCTGTATAATTCAAAATTTGTGACTGTAATTATCTCTTTTGTATAATAAAGATTTACCGATGTATCATTTCTTGGTGTGTGACTCCTAACAAAATGGGGAAAAAGAATAAAAAAAGTGAAGGTGAATGTTTATCTGATTGGTGGGAGGGATGATACAAATATCAATTGCAGTAATATTAAGTTGTCTTAGTTACTATATTAGGAATGTAAGGTTATGTTTCCTCTTATTTTTTTCTTTTTTTTTTAAGGGAAATAAAGACAAACCTTAAATTTTTTAAATTTAAGTGTCTTATTTGAAAAAAACCTGCACTGTTACTTTTTGATAACCACGTAACTATTTGTGTTATTATAATGATAAATGGTATGATTATCATGACCTTTCATCCTCACAGCAACCACTGAATGCATCCATTTGACAGGAATGCTTTTAGACCGTTTTTAAAACTTATTGCAATCAGACAATGAACTGGTTGTTAACACCAAATAATAGTAATATTTCTGTTACCATGCATGATGTGGCTAAATTGGCTCCAAATAATATCACCTAAGTTTTCAATATTATATGCCTTTGAAAAAGTATATTACGTAGAAAATGATTCTTCAGAAGTTGAATTTTTTAAATTATATCTCAAATTAATGGAAATTCAGGATAAACATTAAAAAACTGGGATTGTCTCAGCTATTCTGTTCATTTAATTTATAAACTCAATTGTCACTATAGATAGTTTTTTCCTATCCTTCAAGGGATGTCATAATTCAAATTTTGAGCTATGAGTTTAAGGAAGATCTTTTCAATCTTTTATTACTTTCCCTCTTATACAAGAAATATCATGCAGTGTTGAACAACACGCACAATGATATAACTTGGAAAAGGCAAGGGGTGTATGCACGTGAAGGTCGGAAATCATAGGAAATGTCTTGGGCAAAATATTAATGCACTTTAGCTACTTATTAAAGTCAAAAATAATGGGGTGGGCACGAAAAATTGTCACTCTTCTCAGGGAGTCACCGCTCTTTGCTACACCACTGAACATATTAAATTATACATATGAATAATTTTTACGATTCCCAGAAAAAAATTTCTTGCCATTAACTGTCAAAATGAAAAAAAATCAGGATATCTCGAGAATTTACGCACATCGAAGCAGATTATTTTCACAGAAAATGACTGTTATAGGGGTTGTTTATTTCAAAGCCTGCATTAGTCAGAACCTTAATTTCATTCATGTGGTCTGTTGGCATATTAGCATCAAATACTAAAAATGAAATAATGAAGTCTGTTTGGCATCTTATTACCTACTACCAACTACTGGGTACTACTACCTACTTTGCTATATTCAGCTTCAAAAGAAAAGCAAATAATAATAATAATACGCCTTTAAACCATCAATCAAAAATTATAGAAACTGTTTATACTATCAAAATATTTTTGCCTGGCATTGTAATCAAAAGTGCTGATAAATTGAAAATCCACATACTGATAAATACGATGATATTCTTTCAAAAGCATTCCAAGAACTCATATTTGAAGAAACCATCTTTCTGAAATCAAAACATTATTTATTTATTTTTTTTGAAACGACAAAGTAAATTCGATGTCCCAATCTCTCTGCTATAATATGCTAACAATAATATCTCTGCAATTGAAAAAAAAAAAATTTCACAAAGGAATACAGCTGATAAAATATTTAAAAATTGTATAGTAAAATATAATTAAAAACATTTATATAAATATGCCAAAATGAAAAAATAATTATATGAAAATAAAATTGATATCACTGAAGAATTAATTTTTCTTAATTGAAAGGTAAAGTAAAAAGGCCCTTGATATACTACTCAAATATTGAGAGAGAAAAAAACAAACATTTCGATTGATTTGCAATTAAAAGTATAATTAAAATTTTGAGAAATTTTTTGTGTATAAGCACTTGCTACCAAAGAAGTAATTATATTTCAAATATAATAGCTCTAGTTTCAACAATCTGCTTTGTAGAACATTTTGAGTGATTTTTCATCTTGCATTTCTGGATTATTCGTTTCTTTGCAACCACTAACAATTTACAGTGAGGTTTCCAGTTAACTTTCAGAAATGCTGAAAAGAACAAACAAGAAATTTTGATTGTAATAAATGATCCCATATTAAACGTCATTTCAAAATATTTATTCTCCGTCATTCATTTTTTTTTTCCTATATAGAAGAGAAACAAAATATAATGATGTAAAAATAAACGAATAAATATGTAGTGGTGAAACCGACACGTATTAGATTTCGTAGTAGCGAAGTGAACTGAAATATTAACAAGTGAAAAGAAATGGCGATATTTTATGATTTCATTTGTTTTAAAGTTTTTTTTAATTTATTTACTAGGTGATATTTCTTTTGCCTTTAACAAATTGCACGAATATTTCTTTGTGCATATTTTTTAAATGTAAGTAATTTTTATATCTCAATAATTAGTGCATGATACATTTACGACAGATATATGAGTTTTACCTTCTTTAATTCCACTGTGATATTAAGATTAGATTTATTTAATAGTTTTTTAAAAATAGGTTACGTGCGCCAAAGTAATTGTAACTAATCATACTTACTGATGCGGAATTCTTCGATTGTGGTTTCGATTTGACGTTTGTAAAACGATAAATCGAACTATATTCTTAAACCTTGCTGCAATTTGTTTTCGAAATGGCATGTGAAAGCGTACATCTTTTTTCTATCTTTTGTTTAATTTTCATGATCAGTTTGAAATGTACACAAAGGTTTTTGGTTGACATAAGTAAGCATGATTTATAAAAGATTATTAATTCATTTTATATATACCACGGACATTTTTGCGAAAAGACTGATCAATTTTTAAGAAATTAACGATGTTTCATTCGATAAGTTTTTATTTTCATTTGATTTTATACCAACTAGGAGTAACACTGCTAATTGATTTTTAAATTTTACTTCTGTTTCTCCAGTCATATCAGGCTTGAGTTTATTTCATGGAGGTGAGTTGGACATACCCCCATCCCTTTTCCCTCAGCTATGCTTCACTTTTCAGCACATTCTGTCTTTTTAATTAATTCTGTTTAATTTCATATACCATTGAACTTTTTAGAAAATGATGCAAATACAATCTTGTATACATTTAATTTAATACCATGTTCAACTTAAAATTTTTTTATTCACTGAGTTGTTTATTTTATTTACTACCCTGAAATATATATACATATATATATTTCTCTCACTGTTCCCATCAATTTGCTGTATTTACTTAAACTTTCCAACTAAAATAAAAAAAAAGTTCTAAAAGTTTCTTTTCTTTTAAGATTTTCTATATGATATTTAAGTTCATTCTGACTTTCATTTTCATTATTTACTTTTTAAAAATTTATTTTGTTCCATAGTGAAAAAAAAATTTCTTGGTTGTGACCCTCCGAAAACAATTTCTAATAAAAACCTTTTAATGTGGAGTCTAAACATGCAGTAAAAATGTTATTACACATGAATTTTTATTATTGTGAATCTCTTTTCCATTTGTATGTTCATGCAATATAAATCTTTTCTCACTCTGATGTGCACAAAAAAAATTCATCTGAATTTAGAAAATTTTGACTTCAGAACAGCATTTTACATATATGCATACCCTCCAATATAGTTGCGCTGTCATCGGCAGCACTTCCTACCAATATATTGCAAATAACATAGTATCAATAAATTGTTAGAGAATAGGTATTTCCAAAGATTAATTATTAATTGAAAGAAATATTTTCAAAGCACTATACAAAATTATTTAACTTACATTTATTATTGATTAAATATAAAAGTGAAATAATTTTATCACACAACACAATTTTGTTCATTAAGCTAATTAACACTCTTTGTTGGACATTTTAAAAAAAAATTTTCCATTACAAAGCAAACACTTCTGCATTTTATAATTATTGCTCAGTTTAACATCAAAAGAAAGACCCATATACATTTTTATTACGAGCAGTGTCTGCAAAGATTTTGCGTTAATGCCATATCAAAATCCCCCCGACCCCCTTTTTTTCCACGTAACTATTCTAAAATTACTTCCATTATTAGCATTGCTGTGAACGAAGATTTGGATATTTACAACACTCTTTGATAGTTCTTTGTAATTTTTTATTATATATCCATAACTTTGTAGTTTTCTCCCAATTTCCATAGCAAGTACAGAAATTTTGTAGCTGTTGGATGGTATGTAGGTATATTTTCAGTCTTTTATTAAAATTTTTTATTCACTGAAGTGGTTTCTTTTAAACCTGGAACTAGAAAATTTTGACTTTGGTATTGGATTTTGCATATATCTGTATATTTATAATATTTGAATTAATTTCTTAATGACTATTTACACACAAGAGTAAAACTAGATAAAAACTATATACATTTTGTTTCCTTACTCTGTATAGACATCAAGAATATTTATGTTACTATACATATATAAATATAATTTTATCACATTAATAAGGTCCATATATTGTATCCCTTGGTAGTTTTAAAGATATTTTTGATAAGTTAGTTTTTAAATTTGCTCTTTAGTCAAGCAAGATAAATAATTTGCATAAATTTAAAATTAAAAAAATGCCTGTTTTGGCATGTCATTTCTGTTTTCATTATTCATATTCTATATTTGGAAATGGGCTTTGAATAATTTTCTTTTAGATTGCTATTTTGTGTTATAATTCTGTTTATATTTCCCTTTTAATAAATTCTTCTTAATTTGAGAGTTCTTTTAGAAGGAAAAGGCTTCGAATCTATGATAAATATGACTAATAGAAACCTTTATTCTATTTTTAATATAATATAAAGGCATTAAGTCTACCAGTATTTTACTTTTCTGTTTGTTTTTAATGTTCATTTTATACAATTTTTCATATAAGTAAAATGTTTGTTGCAATGTGAAACACTTGCTATTGTGTCTTATTTATTATGTGATACTAAAATTAGATTTATGTATATTTTATATTTATTTTTCTGCTGGTTTTATCAGACCGTGCAAAAAAATCTTTTGCATATGATACTTTTATTTAATTTCAAATCTAGTGTCTGTTTATATCTGACCAAGGCATTTGTGGTCATTTTGTGAAGGTTGTATTTAGTTTTTGCTGAAACATTTGGCCACCTTTATTTTAATGCAAAATTTTTTTTCACTGAAGAGTATGTCTTAGGAATGATTTGAATGTAAAATGGCTTTCAATCTAATATATAAAACCTTCTTTCACTCTATCTTTCAATATCTTAATATCTGATTTTTAACTGTTTTAATTTCTGCTAAAATTTGTATCCCTTTTAAAAATTCTTCTCTGAGAAATAGATTATATCACAGAAATAAATTGATTGAGGAAATATTGGACTATAGCATTAGACAACTAATTTGATTCTCAGACGAGACTATGATCTAGTTTAGTGAGAATAAGTATCAGGAATTAAACTTTATATTTACCAAGCAATTCAATATTGTCTAATAAAATTTTCAGTACATTTCGTTGTGTTCATTTGAGTATGCTTAAGTCATTTTAAATTCATCTAAAATTCTTATAACAGGTAACCTCATCCACTCATGTTTTGAAGAAGGAATAACATAGCCTGAATTTAAATAATATTAATAAGCATTTATATGGCAAGAAGACATTATTTAATAAAACCACATCATTCTATGTTATCGTCATATTCGTATAACATTATCTGAATAGCCAATAATTCAGTTATATCATTGGGATGAGTATTTGTTTGGGATGGTTTGAAAGTTAACATAAAAGGAAAAATAAAGAAACCTTTTAATCTTTATGTTGATACTAGGCTTAAACAATTATCCGTGACAAATTCTTACTTTAAATTTTAATTAAATACAATCCTAGAAATCACTTAACAAGTGGTTATATACAGATGATTATTAATTTAATAAAGATTTCCTGATTCAGATTACATTTTATTAAACTTTCAGTGTGCAATTTAAACACTTCATCAGTATGCTCTCTCAACAGTTTTACAAATCAAATCAGATAGATATCAGTTAACAAAAGAGCTTGGTTTTTTTTATATATATTTGATTTATCATCCACAATTGAAATGTTGAGATTTCAAAAGATCTGTGTTCTGTTAGTAAAAAAAAAAAAAAAAAAAAAAAATACTTCTTAGAATCTTTATGTTAAACTTTTATTTGCCATAACTTTTTAATCTTAAATAAAATTGATTAGGTTATTCAAAAATCAAGACTTTTTCTTGTATTGGGGAAATCTTTAACAGGGCTCCTAGCTTAAACTACAGGATAATCTGTTGGAAAGTGGGACAAAAATTAGCATAATATGGATCTAGCAATCTCCTTTTTGCTTATAGATCACAACAGCAGTATTAGTGTGCTTTTAAAAGATTCAAGAACAAAACAATACATAAAATGGGATTCATAAGTGGCTTTTAAATGAAATCTCGTCTTACAATAAATTCATGAAGCAGAGGCACAGAATATTTATTATATATATAAAAAAAAAAGATTTTTATTGAGAAAGAGTTCATAATTTATCAACCAGGTCACAGAATGTTATGTGTTTTATGAACAACACACACAATGGGATATCCACAATTTTCCTGCTCTTGGAGCAAGAAGATTGACTGCCTGGGATTACAAGGTGCATATATTTGAAATGTATCCTGACTAAACAGCTGCGCCATACTATTTACTTGCTATGTAGCAGAAGTCTTATTTACTTATATAGAGTAATTTTGAATGTTGTACAATTGTTTTCATTCTGTACCTGCTTTTAATTATTGTATTTTCTATTGTACTAATTATTTGGCTCATTACAAATTAGTATAATATATATTATATTGTTGGAATTTTTAAATTTGAAAAGCCATATGCACATCATGTGCATGAAAATATTGTAATAGCTAGAGGTTTATTCCATCCTGCATAAAAGTGTTGGAATGTCATTTAATAGCTGCTATGGTGATTATTGTCCTTAGATGTTGATGCAACTAAATATATTTCTATTTCAAGTGGTGCTTTTGTACTTGAAGAATTGCTGATATACTTTGAATACTGAGCGCTGGCTTGTAATAATTTCCATCAGAAGATTTTTACTGCATGCTGCTGGATATTATATTCTTTATTGATAATTAATAGATACTTTTGGGTAATGTTTAAAAACAATGATTCCCACATGAATTAAAATTTATTGTGTAAATCATCATAATGCAAAATATGTATTTAAATCAATATTTCATGGGTAAAATTTTTTCAAAAAGTAGTATTTTTTAATTGAGAATGCTAGATGTGTTTCTCTAGAGAAAGGTAAATTTTTATAGGCAGAGAGTAAAAAGTATGACAAAGTGTTTTTTACCATGTTCAGAAAGATATATTTTCTGTATTTTTCTTTCATTAGTATGTAAAATCATATTTTCATAATAATGAAAATCTTATTCTCCTATTCATTGATTTATAGTATAATATTTCTTGAATTAGTTCAGAATTTTTAAAATACTTGTACAATAAATATCATTGTGCTAGAAACGTGCAACAACGTCATTCAATAAATTTCTAATAATTCTTTTGCATGATTTGAAGATCTTTGACCCTTTTAATCAAATATCTTGTGTATTGTGTAGGTAATAATATAAAGTTTATTTTTCCTTTGAATGATTCTTGCAAGTAAATTGCATTAAGTATATTTTACCTTAGTTTTTACCTCGAATAGTTTTTTTTTTTTTTTCTCATTTCGTATGCATGTAGTATTTATTAATTTTTTTACTCTAATAACAATAATGTCTTTTAAATGTATTTTTAGAAGATGCGACTTAAAATATTGCTTCTTTATTGGGATCGCCATATAAGATCTGGTATTGCTTTCAAAATAAATAAATACGCTGTGGAATAAATGTATAAAGATGTAAATGGTTATTACAAGGCTTCTTTTGTCACCACTTTAGTAAATTAGTATCTGATTTGTCATGAAATTTGAGAATTGCATTCTTTTTAAACATTCTTCATCTGAGAAAATATCTGATCAGTTTTAGATGAGTGAAATAAATAGTTTGAGGAAGTACTGAAGTGTGTCATTTTAACAAATAATTTCTGCCCAAAAGGGGCCTGTGAACTAGAGGTTTATTGTGATTGCACTGTCTTGATTTTGCTGCTCATCTTATAGGAAGTTTTCCCTGTCTGGAGTTGCAAGGTATATTTTTGTGCTGTGCGTATTATATTTTACCTGAATTAAACTTGCATTGAATGGCTATTTAATAGTTGTTTGGATTCTTATTACATCATTGAAAATCTTGATAATCTGACATTCCATATGTATGTTAAATACACAATGTGCATGTAATTGTAATAGCTAAAGTTTTATTTTACTTTGCATAAAAGTATCATAATGTAATTTATTCATTAGCTGTTAAGGTAGCTCTTGATGTTTCTCATAATAATTTTGCCATTTCATGTTGATGTAATTGTATATATTATAATATCTTTCTATTTCAGATGGTGCTTTTGGATTTGACTTGAGAAAATTCAGACATGTTTAGAACATTGAAGAGCGGTTAGTGATAAATTTTACTTGAAATTTAAAAAATGGTTGTTTTTATTAAATGTACTGTGCCTTCCTATTCTTTTAAAGCCAATTAATAGAATATACAATCTTACTAGATGTATCTTTTTGCTATATTATGAAATATTTTTGGACACAATTAATATATTTTGTGAATGCAATTGTATTTCTACTTTTCACATTTAAATAGAGTTCTCTTTTAAAAAAATTTCCATCAGTGCTCATTCTCAAATTCAGCTTTGAATTTGAGCTAATATTTATAAACTTCATTATTTTTTAAATTTGAGAATGAATGGTATCAGAATTAAAATAATTGTGCAAATTTATCATTGGATATATTCATTATTGGTTAATAATAGATGCTTTCATGTAATATTCAAAGACACTAATTCCAATTTGTAATTAAATTCACTGTACAGATACTGTTAGAACATGAATTTAGCCTTGTGCATTCCACCTTCTGGTGTCTCTGGATGTAAAATTCATAATTTAGTTTTCCTGAAATTGATGATATATATTATTATTATTATTTTTCCAGTTTATTGAAATTGATTTATTTGGTTGTATAAGTTATCTTGGATTTGGCTACCAGTCCTGTAGTAAAAACAATGGATTGAAAAGAGTGAAATAATAATTTTATGTTTAAAACTATATTCAAATTCTGTAATTTTTATTAAAGAATGTTAAGTGTTTCTCTACTTAAATTGAAAATAAATTATATAGGAAGCGATTTGAAATTAAGAAAAAGCATATTCTCTGTAATTTTCTCAAGGATTGATCAATATATTGTTACTTTCCTTTTATTAGCTTGTAAATCATTTTTGTTGATAATGAAAATCTTGTTTCGCTAGGAATTGAAATCAGTTCTAAAATTTTAAGTTAGTACTGAGGTTTTACTGTTGTGTTTACTAATTTTATTATTTGGAGCATTTCTTTTGGATTATTTGGAAATTTTCTTTTCTCTTAATGATATATTTTCAATTCTGTTTATGTAATATAAAGTTTTAGTTTGCTTTTGAATCATTCTTATCTTTTAATTACGTTATTTTAGACATATTTTTTCTCTTTTCTAATACTGATAAATTATTGTGCTCAATTTCTCCATATTTTGTGTATACTACACTTAATATATTTTAACCACGTTTTCTAATAATTCTTAAGTATTGTTCTTCATTCCCTCATTTTATGTATACAACATGTAAATTATTTTACTTGCACTCAATTGAAACGATATTGTTGAATTTTATTCTATCTCACAATATTTAAATTGTAAAATTTCTTATGGTTTCCTTTTTTAAATTTAACATCCACTTAGTGTGTTTTAACGGTTTAAAATATATCTTTATTAGATGAAAATTAAAATATTGCAACTTAATTCTAATCTCCATATGGTTTTTAAAGAGTTCTGGTATTAGTGAGTGAATCAATTCCGATTGAACTTTTTTATCTGGTGTTTATTTCAAAAAAGAAAATAAATACATTGTATAATTAATTATCCGTAGGAAGGTGTAAATTAGGATTACAGGCCTTATTTTGTTTAACCTTTCACTGGCTTATTACTGATATTTCTCATTAATTATATTTCACTGGTTGAAGATTGTATCCTCTTTAAAGATTTTATGTCTGAGGGAAAATTCTCATCAGGTTAGATAAGTCAGAAAAAATGTGTGGAAAAATATTAGAAATTGATGTTGTAACTGATCATTTGATTCCATGTGGGGTCTGTGAAGAATAGTCTTATCATGATAAAACTGTCATGACTTTGCTACTCATTCGACAGGAAGTTTCCTCTTCCTGAAAATGCACAGTGTAATGTGTGTATTTAAACTGAATAGCCAGTCTCATCGTATTATTTGCCTACTTTGTGGAAATTGTTTTAATTAGATTTGTGTAGACATTTTAAAAATTTCCAAAATTTTGAATGTGAAAGGATTGCTTTCATTCTAATTTCTCTTTTTATCATTGCATCATAATACTCATTCCATGACTTTCTTTACTAATTTTTTAAATTCATTTTACACCATTAAAAATCTTTATAACTTGAAAACTATATGCACATCAAGTATACTGTGTGCATGAAAGTTTTATATCAACTGGAATTCTGTTTAACTCTGTGTAGAATACTGTATATTTATAACTGTTGGGGAGGCCTTTTGATATTTCTCATTATTGTTTTGTTTCTTGATGCTAATGAAATTAAATATATATTTTTGTATCAGGTGTTGCTTTTGGAATTTTGCTCAAAGAATTTTCGATGCATTTTGAATGTTAAGCAGTGGTAAGTAATAAATTAAATTTTACTTAATTATTAAAGATGATAGCTTGCATTAAATGTGCTGTGGCTCCATGTACTTTAAAAACCAAATATTGTTTTTAAATTCTTTCTAGGCATAAAAGTTTTGTTGCAAAACTATGAAATGATTTTGAACACATTTAAAACACAATTCTCTTAAGAAGGCTTGCATCATTGATCATTGTAACATTTTGTTTCTTAAATATTTTAGGATTAATACTCATGAACATCTCTTTCATGTTTGAGAATTATGGCAAAGTTACAATACTTACAAATTAAATTTACTAGGTGAGGAGATTTTAGAACTAGTAGATGGTGCTGCATATAATTTTTTGTATTATTTTGTAAGTATTAATTCTCCATAATATTCAAAGCAGCTGTTCCAGTATGTGCAGAAATGTGTTGTGTAAATGTTCATGTTGTAGAGTACTGAAATAAAGAAAAAGAATGATGTCTAAAAATATTTGAAAGAGTTATTTTTTACTAGGGAATGGTAAATGTCTTTCTCTAGATAATTAAAATTAAATTTTTATAAGCATGGAGTTAAAAATAAGAAAATGCAAAATCTCGACAATCTTTACCAATATAACATCAGCAATTGAGTATTTTCTTTTATGAATATATAAAATCATTTCTGCTGATAATGAAAATTTTGTTTTGTTGTTCTTTGAAAAGTTGTGTGATTATTATTGAAATGAATTTCAGTCTTTTGGGGTGTTGCTAAATTTTATTCGTAACTTCTTTTTTTTACTGCAATATTTAATAAATTGATTATTTAAAATATTTCTTTTCAATGGTGTGATAATTCTCTTCTCTTTCAATGGCATATTTTCGATATTAGTTAGGCAATATATAGTTTAGTTTTGTTATGCTTCATTTCTAGAAGTAAATTGCTTTAAATACTTCTGTACTCTAATACTTTTTATATTTCATAATCCTTATAATAATTTGTTCTTTGATATTGATGGTTATGTTTCTATTTCAGATAGTTACTTTTTGATATCACTTGAGAATATTCTGATATATTTTGTGTATTGAGGAGTGGTAAGTTGTAAATTATTTTTTGTCTGAAATATTAAAAATGGTAGCTTTCATTTTATTTACTCTGTATCTATATTCTTTTAAAGCCCAAATATATGCAAATTCATACTGGGCATATGCTTCTTGGTTGCAAAATTATAAAATATTTTTAAACACTATTAAATCTTTACTTTTCATATTTAAATACAATTTTGTGCAATTTAAATAAGTGATCTTTGTCACATTCAGCTCTGAATATATTAATACTATAATGTATGTAAATATTAATTTGAGATCATTATTTATTAGAGAATAAATAATGTTATTTAAAATGCAGGTTAAGTAAATTTAATGCA
This sequence comes from Argiope bruennichi, assembly GCF_947563725.1. NCBI lineage: Eukaryota > Metazoa > Arthropoda > Arachnida > Araneae > Araneidae > Argiope > Argiope bruennichi. The sequence goes on from NC_079162.1 coordinate 109,592,251, forward strand.
CCAGAATGTTTTATAAATACTACTACACATGGATGGATGTAATTTCTTTCCTAGTGGGTTATATGTGATTCTCCATTTAGGTCATAAACAACTATTCCAGTATGTAGTGATATTTAATTTACAAAATAGTTATAATATAAAAAAGGTAATGAAAATGAAACTTTATATCTAACAGTATTATAGAATATGCTATTCTCCAGTATAAAATGTTGCATGTCTTAATTTAATAGACAAAGTCTCAAAAACTGATAATGAATGTTGGTTGGATTTAAGTACAGACTTAAGTGAAACTATTGTTTCATATAATTGTTACTACATACAGCTGGTAGCATGTGTTGAAATTTATTGTGAAGGTGCTAATAAGTTGAGTATTCAAATTAACATTTTATATCTAAAAGTTTATTGAAAAGTGTTTTTGAAAGTTTTAACTGTCTTTCTCTGGTTAAATTAAAAGTAAATTTTAGAGGCAAAAAGTTGAAATTAAGAAAAAGGTTGCTGTCTGCTATCTTCACAAGAATTGGGCATTATTTGAGTACTTTGATTAATGTATAAAATAATTTCTGCTGAAATTAAAATTTTGCTCTTTCAGATTTGTTAACTTAGATCCTTAACTTTCTTTTTCCTTTCAAGGAATTGATATGTTAGTGAATTGGTAGTATACTATTTTTTTTTCTTAGTACATATAAATAAATATAAGAACTGTATTATGACAAGATAATTTTATGAATACATTGAAAGTGCTTTTTCATAAGGAACTTGCAAAATTAAAAAGTGTTGCTTCTATGTTTATGAAAAATATTTGACAATTGGCAATATGTTGTATTTATTTTGTATAAATCTTGCTCAACTTAAGGAATTTCATTGTTACATATAATTCTATAAACAAAACTCTTATATTAGTGTTTGTTCTTATATCTACTCAGAAGTCTTAAAAGGTGTATATTTTTAAAAATTTAGTTGTTCACCCTCAAAAACAATATTTAATGACAAAACTGAAAAATATAAAGAAACATATGTATAGATATGCAAGATATTTACAAGATATATGAAATAAATTAAAATGAAAAACTTATATAAATAAGACAGAGATCTCATACAAATCCTCATAAAATAAGAAATAAAGAATGCAATTATGACATAATACTTAAAAACACAATATAAAAAACAATATTATAAGAGTATTTTATTCTAGTGTAAAAGCAATCATACTGTTGACATGATATAGATAAAATAATAATTATGTGTAAATCATGATTTCAGTATTCCTACAATTAAGGAAGACAATTATTCCTACCACTTTTTTTTCTAATATTTTTCCACACATTTTTTCTGACTTATCTAACCTGATGAGAATTTTCCCTCAGACATAAAATCTTTAAAAAGGATACAATCTTCAACCAGTGAAATATAATTAATGAGAAATATCAGTAATAAGCCAGTGAAAGGTTAAACAAAATAAGGCCTGTAATCCTAATTTACACCTTCCTACGGATAATTAATTATACAATGTATTTATTTTCTTTTTTGAAATAAACACCAGATAAAAAAGTTCAATCGGAATTGATTCACTCACTAATACCAGAACTCTTTAAAAACCATATGGAGATTAGAATTAAGTTGCAATATTTTAATTTTCATCTAATAAAGATATATTTTAAACCGTTAAAACACACTAAGTGGATGTTAAATTTAAAAAAGGAAACCATAAGAAATTTTACAATTTAAATATTGTGAGATAGAATAAAATTCAACAATATCGTTTCAATTGAGTGCAAGTAAAATAATTTACATGTTGTATACATAAAATGAGGGAATGAAGAACAATACTTAAGAATTATTAGAAAACGTGGTTAAAATATATTAAGTGTAGTATACACAAAACATGGAGAAATTGAGCACAATAATTTATCAGTATTAGAAAAGAGAAAAAATATGTCTAAAATAACGTAATTAAAAGATAAGAATGATTCAAAAGCAAACTAAAACTTTATATTACATAAACAGAATTGAAAATATATCATTAAGAGAAAAGAAAATTTCCAAATAATCCAAAAGAAATGCTCCAAATAATAAAATTAGTAAACACAACAGTAAAACCTCAGTACTAACTTAAAATTTTAGAACTGATTTCAATTCCTAGCGAAACAAGATTTTCATTATCAACAAAAATGATTTACAAGCTAATAAAAGGAAAGTAACAATATATTGATCAATCCTTGAGAAAATTACAGAGAATATGCTTTTTCTTAATTTCAAATCGCTTCCTATATAATTTATTTTCAATTTAAGTAGAGAAACACTTAACATTCTTTAATAAAAATTACAGAATTTGAATATAGTTTTAAACATAAAATTATTATTTCACTCTTTTCAATCCATTGTTTTTACTACAGGACTGGTAGCCAAGTCCAAGATAACTTATACAACCAAATAAATCAATTTCAATAAACTGGAAAAATAATAATAATAATATATATCATCAATTTCAGGAAAACTAAATTATGAATTTTACATCCAGAGACACCAGAAGGTGGAATGCACAAGGCTAAATTCATGTTCTAACAGTATCTGTACAGTGAATTTAATTACAAATTGGAATTAGTGTCTTTGAATATTACATGAAAGCATCTATTATTAACCAATAATGAATATATCCAATGATAAATTTGCACAATTATTTTAATTCTGATACCATTCATTCTCAAATTTAAAAAATAATGAAGTTTATAAATATTAGCTCAAATTCAAAGCTGAATTTGAGAATGAGCACTGATGGAAATTTTTTTAAAAGAGAACTCTATTTAAATGTGAAAAGTAGAAATACAATTGCATTCACAAAATATATTAATTGTGTCCAAAAATATTTCATAATATAGCAAAAAGATACATCTAGTAAGATTGTATATTCTATTAATTGGCTTTAAAAGAATAGGAAGGCACAGTACATTTAATAAAAACAACCATTTTTTAAATTTCAAGTAAAATTTATCACTAACCGCTCTTCAATGTTCTAAACATGTCTGAATTTTCTCAAGTCAAATCCAAAAGCACCATCTGAAATAGAAAGATATTATAATATATACAATTACATCAACATGAAATGGCAAAATTATTATGAGAAACATCAAGAGCTACCTTAACAGCTAATGAATAAATTACATTATGATACTTTTATGCAAAGTAAAATAAAACTTTAGCTATTACAATTACATGCACATTGTGTATTTAACATACATATGGAATGTCAGATTATCAAGATTTTCAATGATGTAATAAGAATCCAAACAACTATTAAATAGCCATTCAATGCAAGTTTAATTCAGGTAAAATATAATACGCACAGCACAAAAATATACCTTGCAACTCCAGACAGGGAAAACTTCCTATAAGATTAGCAGCAAAATCAAGACAGTGCAATCACAATAAACCTCTAGTTCACAGGCCCCTTTTGGACAGAAATTATTTGTTAAAATGACACACTTCAGTACTTCCTCAAACTATTTATTTAACTCATCTAAAACTGATCAGATATTTTCTCAGATGAAGAATGTTTAAAAAGAATGCAATTCTCAAATTTCATGACAAATCAGATACTAATTTACTAAAGTGGTGACAAAAGAAGCCTTGTAATAACCATTTACATCTTTATACATTTATTCCACAGCGTATTTATTTATTTTGAAAGCAATACGAGATCTTATATGGCGATCCCAATAAAGAAGCAATATTTTAAGTCGCATCTTCTAAAAATACATTTAAAAGACATTATTGTTATTAGAGTAAAAAAATTAATAAATACTACATGCATACGAAATGAGAAGAAAAAAAAAAAACTATTCGAGGTAAAAACTAAGGTAAAATATACTTAATGCAATTTACTTGCAAGAATCATTCAAAGGAAAAATAAACTTTATATTATTACCTACACAATACACAAGATATTTGATTAAAAGGGTCAAAGATCTTCAAATCATGCAAAAGAATTATTAGAAATTTATTGAATGACGTTGTTGCACGTTTCTAGCACAATGATATTTATTGTACAAGTATTTTAAAAATTCTGAACTAATTCAAGAAATATTATACTATAAATCAATGAATAGGAGAATAAGATTTTCATTATTATGAAAATATGATTTTACATACTAATGAAAGAAAAATACAGAAAATATATCTTTCTGAACATGGTAAAAAACACTTTGTCATACTTTTTACTCTCTGCCTATAAAAATTTACCTTTCTCTAGAGAAACACATCTAGCATTCTCAATTAAAAAATACTACTTTTTGAAAAAATTTTACCCATGAAATATTGATTTAAATACATATTTTGCATTATGATGATTTACACAATAAATTTTAATTCATGTGGGAATCATTGTTTTTAAACATTACCCAAAAGTATCTATTAATTATCAATAAAGAATATAATATCCAGCAGCATGCAGTAAAAATCTTCTGATGGAAATTATTACAAGCCAGCGCTCAGTATTCAAAGTATATCAGCAATTCTTCAAGTACAAAAGCACCACTTGAAATAGAAATATATTTAGTTGCATCAACATCTAAGGACAATAATCACCATAGCAGCTATTAAATGACATTCCAACACTTTTATGCAGGATGGAATAAACCTCTAGCTATTACAATATTTTCATGCACATGATGTGCATATGGCTTTTCAAATTTAAAAATTCCAACAATATAATATATATTATACTAATTTGTAATGAGCCAAATAATTAGTACAATAGAAAATACAATAATTAAAAGCAGGTACAGAATGAAAACAATTGTACAACATTCAAAATTACTCTATATAAGTAAATAAGACTTCTGCTACATAGCAAGTAAATAGTATGGCGCAGCTGTTTAGTCAGGATACATTTCAAATATATGCACCTTGTAATCCCAGGTAGTCAATCTTCTTGCTCCAAGAGCAGGAAAATTGTGGATATCCCATTGTGTGTGTTGTTCATAAAACACATAACATTCTGTGACCTGGTTGATAAATTATGAACTCTTTCTCAATAAAAATCTTTTTTTTTTATATATATAATAAATATTCTGTGCCTCTGCTTCATGAATTTATTGTAAGACGAGATTTCATTTAAAAGTCACTTATGAATCCCATTTTATGTATTGTTTTGTTCTTGAATCTTTTAAAAGCACACTAATACTGCTGTTGTGATCTATAAGCAAAAAGGAGATTGCTAGATCCATATTATGCTAATTTTTGTCCCACTTTCCAACAGATTATCCTGTAGTTTAAGCTAGGAGCCCTGTTAAAGATTTCCCCAATACAAGAAAAAGTCTTGATTTTTGAATAACCTAATCAATTTTATTTAAGATTAAAAAGTTATGGCAAATAAAAGTTTAACATAAAGATTCTATTTTTTTTTTTTTTTTTACTAACAGAACACAGATCTTTTGAAATCTCAACATTTCAATTGTGGATGATAAATCAAATATATATAAAAAAAACCAAGCTCTTTTGTTAACTGATATCTATCTGATTTGATTTGTAAAACTGTTGAGAGAGCATACTGATGAAGTGTTTAAATTGCACACTGAAAGTTTAATAAAATGTAATCTGAATCAGGAAATCTTTATTAAATTAATAATCATCTGTATATAACCACTTGTTAAGTGATTTCTAGGATTGTATTTAATTAAAATTTAAAGTAAGAATTTGTCACGGATAATTGTTTAAGCCTAGTATCAACATAAAGATTAAAAGGTTTCTTTATTTTTCCTTTTATGTTAACTTTCAAACCATCCCAAACAAATACTCATCCCAATGATATAACTGAATTATTGGCTATTCAGATAATGTTATACGAATATGACGATAACATAGAATGATGTGGTTTTATTAAATAATGTCTTCTTGCCATATAAATGCTTATTAATATTATTTAAATTCAGGCTATGTTATTCCTTCTTCAAAACATGAGTGGATGAGGTTACCTGTTATAAGAATTTTAGATGAATTTAAAATGACTTAAGCATACTCAAATGAACACAACGAAATGTACTGAAAATTTTATTAGACAATATTGAATTGCTTGGTAAATATAAAGTTTAATTCCTGATACTTATTCTCACTAAACTAGATCATAGTCTCGTCTGAGAATCAAATTAGTTGTCTAATGCTATAGTCCAATATTTCCTCAATCAATTTATTTCTGTGATATAATCTATTTCTCAGAGAAGAATTTTTAAAAGGGATACAAATTTTAGCAGAAATTAAAACAGTTAAAAATCAGATATTAAGATATTGAAAGATAGAGTGATAGAAGGTTTTATATATTAGATTGAAAGCCATTTTACATTCAAATCATTCCTAAGACATACTCTTCAGTGAAAAAAAATTTTGCATTAAAATAAAGGTGGCCAAATGTTTCAGCAAAAACTAAATACAACCTTCACAAAATGACCACAAATGCCTTGGTCAGATATAAACAGACACTAGATTTGAAATTAAATAAAAGTATCATATGCAAAAGATTTTTTTGCACGGTCTGATAAAACCAGCAGAAAAATAAATATAAAATATACATAAATCTAATTTTAATATCACATAATAAATAAGACACAATAGCAAGTGTTTCACATTGCAACAAACATTTTACTTATATGCAAAAATTGTATAAAATGAACATTAAAAACAAACAGAAAAGTAAAATACTGGTAGACTTAATGCCTTTATATTATATTAAAAATAGAATAAAGGTTTCTATTAGTCATATTTATCATAGATTCGAAGCCTTTTCCTTCTAAAAGAACTCTCAAATTAAGAAGAATTTATTAAAAGGGAAATATAAACAGAATTATAACACAAAATAGCGATCTAAAAGAAAATTATTCAAAGCCCATTTCAAAATATAGAATATGAATAATGAAAACAGAAATGACATGCCAAAACAGGCATTTTTTTAATTTTAAATTTATGCAAATTATTTATCTTGCTTGACTAAAGAGCAAATTTAAAAACTAACTTATCAAAAATATCTTTAAAACTACCAAGGGATACAATATATGGACCTTATTAATGTGATAAAATTATATTTATATATGTATAGTAACATAAATATTCTTGATGTCTATACAGAGTAAGGAAACAAAATGTATATAGTTTTTATCTAGTTTTACTCTTGTGTGTAAATAGTCATTAAGAAATTAATTCAAATATTATAAATATACAGATATATGCAAAATCCAATACCAAAGTCAATATTTTCTAGTTCCAGGTTTAAAAGAAACCACTTCAGTGAATAAAAAATTTTAATAAAAGACTGAAAATATACCTACATACCATCCAACAGCTACAAAATTTCTGTACTTGCTATGGAAATTGGGAGAAAACTACAAAGTTATGGATATATAATAAAAAATTACAAAGAACTATCAAAGAGTGTTGTAAATATCCAAATCTTCGTTCACAGCAATGCTAATAATGGAAGTAATTTTAGAATAGTTACGTGGAAAAAAAAGGGGTCGGGGGGATTTTGATATGGCATTAACGCAAAATCTTTGCAGACACTGCTCGTAATAAAAATGTATATGGGTCTTTCTTTTGATGTTAAACTGAGCAATAATTATAAAATGCAGAAGTGTTTGCTTTGTAATGGAAAATTTTTTTTTTAAATGTCCAACAAAGAGTGTTAATTAGCTTAATGAACAAAATTGTGTTGTGTGATAAAATTATTTCACTTTTATATTTAATCAATAATAAATGTAAGTTAAATAATTTTGTATAGTGCTTTGAAAATATTTCTTTCAATTAATAATTAATCTTTGGAAATACCTATTCTCTAACAATTTATTGATACTATGTTATTTGCAATATATTGGTAGGAAGTGCTGCCGATGACAGCGCAACTATATTGGAGGGTATGCATATATGTAAAATGCTGTTCTGAAGTCAAAATTTTCTAAATTCAGATGAATTTTTTTTGTGCGCATCAGAGTGAGAAAAGATTTATATTGCATGAACATACAAATGGAAAAGAGATTCACAATAATAAAAATTCATGTGTAATAACATTTTTACTGCATGTTTAGACTCCACATTAAAAGGTTTTTATTAGAAATTGTTTTCGGAGGGTCACAACCAAGAAATTTTTTTTTCACTATGGAACAAAATAAATTTTTAAAAAGTAAATAATGAAAATGAAAGTCAGAATGAACTTAAATATCATATAGAAAATCTTAAAAGAAAAGAAACTTTTAGAACTTTTTTTTATTTTAGTTGGAAAGTTTAAGTAAATACAGCAAATTGATGGGAACAGTGAGAGAAATATATATATGTATATATATTTCAGGGTAGTAAATAAAATAAACAACTCAGTGAATAAAAAAATTTTAAGTTGAACATGGTATTAAATTAAATGTATACAAGATTGTATTTGCATCATTTTCTAAAAAGTTCAATGGTATATGAAATTAAACAGAATTAATTAAAAAGACAGAATGTGCTGAAAAGTGAAGCATAGCTGAGGGAAAAGGGATGGGGGTATGTCCAACTCACCTCCATGAAATAAACTCAAGCCTGATATGACTGGAGAAACAGAAGTAAAATTTAAAAATCAATTAGCAGTGTTACTCCTAGTTGGTATAAAATCAAATGAAAATAAAAACTTATCGAATGAAACATCGTTAATTTCTTAAAAATTGATCAGTCTTTTCGCAAAAATGTCCGTGGTATATATAAAATGAATTAATAATCTTTTATAAATCATGCTTACTTATGTCAACCAAAAACCTTTGTGTACATTTCAAACTGATCATGAAAATTAAACAAAAGATAGAAAAAAGATGTACGCTTTCACATGCCGTTTCGAAAACAAATTGCAGCAAGGTTTAAGAATATAGTTCGATTTATCGTTTTACAAACGTCAAATCGAAACCACAATCGAAGAATTCCGCATCAGTAAGTATGATTAGTTACAATTACTTTGGCGCACGTAACCTATTTTTAAAAAACTATTAAATAAATCTAATCTTAATATCACAGTGGAATTAAAGAAGGTAAAACTCATATATCTGTCGTAAATGTATCATGCACTAATTATTGAGATATAAAAATTACTTACATTTAAAAAATATGCACAAAGAAATATTCGTGCAATTTGTTAAAGGCAAAAGAAATATCACCTAGTAAATAAATTTAAAAAAACTTTAAAACAAATGAAATCATAAAATATCGCCATTTCTTTTCACTTGTTAATATTTCAGTTCACTTCGCTACTACGAAATCTAATACGTGTCGGTTTCACCACTACATATTTATTCGTTTATTTTTACATCATTATATTTTGTTTCTCTTCTATATAGAAAAAAAAAAAATAAATGACGGAGAATAAATATTTTGAAATGACGTTTAATATGGGATCATTTATTACAATCAAAATTTCTTGTTTGTTCTTTTCAGCATTTCTGAAAGTTAACTGGAAACCTCACTGTAAATTGTTAGTGGTTGCAAAGAAACGAATAATCCAGAAATGCAAGATGAAAAATCACTCAAAATGTTCTACAAAGCAGATTGTTGAAACTAGAGCTATTATATTTGAAATATAATTACTTCTTTGGTAGCAAGTGCTTATACACAAAAAATTTCTCAAAATTTTAATCATACTTTTAATTGCAAATCAATCGAAATGTTTTTTTTTTTTTCTCTCTCAATATTTGAGTAGTATATCAAGGGCCTTTTTACTTTACCTTTCAATTCAGAAAAATTAATTCTTCAGTGATATCAATTTTATTTTCATATAATTATTTTTTCATTTTGGCATATTTATATCAATATTTTTAATTATATTTTACTATACAATTTTTAAATATTTTATCAGCTGTATTCCTTTGTGAAATTTTTTTTTTTCAATTGCAGAGATATTATTGTTAGCATATTATAGCAGAGAGATTGGGACATCGAATTTACTTTGTCGTTTCAAAAAAAATAAATAAATAATGTTTTGATTTCAGAAAGATGGTTTCTTCAAATATGAGTTCTTGGAATGCTTTTGAAAGAATATCATCGTATTTATCAGTATGTGGATTTTCAATTTATCAGCACTTTTTATTACAATGAGAGGCAAAAATATTTTGATAGTATAAACAGTTTCTATAATTTTTGATTGATGGTTTAAAGGCGTATTATTATTATTATTTGCTTTTCTTTTGAAGCTGAATATAGCAAAGTAGGTAGTAGTACCCAGTAGTTGGTAGTAGGTAATAAGATGCCAAACAGACTTCATTATTTCATTTTTAGTATTTGATGCTAATATGCCAACAGACCACATGAATGAAATTAAGGTTCTGACTAATGCAGGCTTTGAAATAAACAACCCCTATAACAGTCATTTTCTGTGAAAATAATCTGTAAATTCTCAAGATATCCTGATTTTTTTTTCATTTTGACAGTTAATGGCAAGAAATTTTTTTCTGGGAATCGTAAAAATTATTCATATGTATAATTTAATATGTTCAGTGGTGTAGCAAAGAGCGGTGACTCCCTGAGAAGAGTGACAATTTTTCGTGCCCACCCCATTATTTTTGACTTTAATAAGTAGCTAAAGTGCATTAATATTTTGCCCAAGACATTTCCTATGATTTCCGACCTTCACGTGCATACACCCCTTGCCTTTTCCAAGTTATATCATTGTGCGTGTTGTTCAACACTGCATGATATTTCTTGTATAAGAGGGAAAGTAATAAAAGATTGAAAAGATCTTCCTTAAACTCATAGCTCAAAATTTGAATTATGACATCCGTTGAAGGATAGGAAAAAACTATCTATAGTGACAATTGAGTTTATAAATTAAATGAACAGAATAGCTGAGACAATCCCAGTTTTTTAATGTTTATCCTGAATTTCCGTTAATTTGAGATATAATTAAAAAAATTCAACTTCTGAAGAATCATTTTCTACGTAATATACTTTTTCAAAGGCATATAATATTGAAAACTTAGGTGATATTATTTGGAGCCAATTTAGCCACATCATGCATGGTAACAGAAATATTACTATTATTTGGTGTTAACAACCAGTTCATTGTCTGATTGCAATAAGTTTTAAAAACGGTCTAAAAGCATTCCTGTCAAATGGATGCATTCAGTGGTTGCTGTGAGGATGAAAGGTCATGATAATCATATCATTTATCATCATAATAACACAAATAGTTACGTGGTTATCAAAAAGTAACAGTGCAGGTTTTTTTCAAATAAGACACTTAAATTTAAAAAATTTAAGGTTTATCTTTATTTCCCTTAAAAAAAAAAAGAGGAAACATAACCTTACATTCCTAATATAGTAACTAAGACAACTTAATATTACTGCAATTGATATTTGTATCATCCCTCCCACCAATCAGATAAACATTCACCTTCACTTTTTTTATTCTTTTTCCCCATTTTGTTAGGAGTCACACACCAAGAAATGATACATCGGTAAATCTTTATTATACAAAAGAGATAATTACAGTCACAAATTTTGAATTATACAGAGATCAAGCCGATATTTTAACTGTACTTTTCTGAGAAATATCTTTTTAGTAATGTCCATTTTTGAGTCAAGGAAGAGTCATTAGCAGTAGAATGCTCTGGACACTGTTTTTAATAAACTTAGTTTTGAAAGAAAGAAAGAATAGAGAAAGAAAATTAAGAATTTTTTTCTTCTACATTACAAATAATATAGTTATTTTATTAAAAAAAAAAAATTAAACTTTAAAATGCCCTTAAGAATACAAATTTAATTTCATCATCTAATATTTACAAGTAAATAAAAATAAAAAACAAAAACATACTAAAAGTGAAAAAAATAATTGTTGTGAAGTAATTGTATTTGAATTCAGAATGAATTAAAGACAACCATCTAAGTGATAAAATAATTTCACATAATATTGTTTTTAAAAAATCATGACTGATTACTTCAATATTTTCACAATCTATAAAACACAGAAACAGAATAAAATAAGGGAAAAATTTATAAAACCTTTAAATTATTGAAAACATAATAATTTACAAAGTCCCAACATCAAAATGTATTTATTTATTATATAATTTACAACACTCCAAAGTTAAAAAGCCATAATACAAATTCTAGAAATTGCATACTTTTATTATGAAAACAACATAATATTTTAATAAGCCAAGTTTATAAGTGCTGAATAATACATGAAACCAAATTTCAAACATTTTTAAATAACTTAAATTAAAGGAATTCAAGAAAATCTACTACAGATGTGGAGCAAATAAATAATTGTCTCCACAAATGAGTGGATCATCTTGCAGATAGAATTTAAGCAGGGATTCCAAAAATATTTATTCTTCAGATTCAGTATCCATTTGGAGAAAAGGCTGAGTTGAGAGACCTTTTCTGCATCAAATATATAAGATGCAAATGACAAATATATATTCAGCAAAAAGAGACAAGAAGAATAATCCTGAAACAGAAACTGTTATGAAAGGCAGTTCCACAGCAAAAACTCAAATCCAATTATACAAAAAAACATTACAAGTACAATTTGCAAAGCACTTAAAAATGGACAAAACAATATTTAATGACAAAACTGAAAAATATAAAGAAACATATGTATAGATATGCAAGATATTTACAAGATATATGAAATAAATTAAAATGAAAAACTTATATAAATCAGACAGAGATCTCATACAAATCCTCATAAAATAAGAAATAAAGAATGCAATTATGACATAATACTTAAAAACACAATATAAAAAACAATATTATAAGAGTATTTTATTCTAGTGTAAAAGCAATCGTACTGTTGACATGATATAGATAAAATAATAATTATGTGTAAATCATGATTTCAGTATTCCTACAATTAAGGAAGACAATTATTCCTACCACTTTTGAGGGTGAACAACTAAATTTTTAAAAATATACACCTTTTAAGACTTCTTGAGTAGATATAAGAACAAACACTAATATAAGAGTTTTGTTTATAGAATTATATGTAACAATGAAATTCCTTAAGTTGAGCAAGATTTATACAAAATAAATACAACATATTGCCAATTGTCAAATATTTTTCATAAACATAGAAGCAACACTTTTTAATTTTGCAAGTTCCTTATGAAAAAGCACTTTCAATGTATTCATAAAATTATCTTGTCATAATACAGTTCTTATATTTATTTATATGTACTAAGAAAAAAAAATAGTATACTACCAATTCACTAACATATCAATTCCTTGAAAGGAAAAAGAAAGTTAAGGATCTAAGTTAACAAATCTGAAAGAGCAAAATTTTAATTTCAGCAGAAATTATTTTATACATTAATCAAAGTACTCAAATAATGCCCAATTCTTGTGAAGATAGCAGACAGCAACCTTTTTCTTAATTTCAACTTTTTGCCTCTAAAATTTACTTTTAATTTAACCAGAGAAAGACAGTTAAAACTTTCAAAAACACTTTTCAATAAACTTTTAGATATAAAATGTTAATTTGAATACTCAACTTATTAGCACCTTCACAATAAATTTCAACACATGCTACCAGCTGTATGTAGTAACAATTATATGAAACAATAGTTTCACTTAAGTCTGTACTTAAATCCAACCAACATTCATTATCAGTTTTTGAGACTTTGTCTATTAAATTAAGACATGCAACATTTGATACTGGAGAATAGCATATTCTATAATACTGTTAGATATAAAGTTTCATTTTCATTACCTTTTTTATATTATAACTATTTTGTAAATTAAATATCACTACATACTGGAATAGTTGTTTATGACCTAAATGGAGAATCACATATAAACCACTAGGAAAGAAATTACATCCATCCATGTGTAGTAGTATTTATAAAACATTCTGGTGCATTAAATTTACTTAACCTGCATTTTAAATAACATTATTTATTCTCTAATAAATAATGATCTCAAATTAATATTAACATACATTATAGTATTAATATATTCAGAGCTGAATGTGACAAAGATCACTTATTTAAATTGCACAAAATTGTATTTAAATATGAAAAGTAAAGATTTAATAGTGTTTAAAAATATTTTATAATTTTGCAACCAAGAAGCATATGCCCAGTATGAATTTGCATATATTTGGGCTTTAAAAGAATATAGATACAGAGTAAATAAAATGAAAGCTACCATTTTTAATATTTCAGACAAAAAATAATTTACAACTTACCACTCCTCAATACACAAAATATATCAGAATATTCTCAAGTGATATCAAAAAGTAACTATCTGAAATAGAAACATAACCATCAATATCAAAGAACAAATTATTATAAGGATTATGAAATATAAAAAGTATTAGAGTACAGAAGTATTTAAAGCAATTTACTTCTAGAAATGAAGCATAACAAAACTAAACTATATATTGCCTAACTAATATCGAAAATATGCCATTGAAAGAGAAGAGAATTATCACACCATTGAAAAGAAATATTTTAAATAATCAATTTATTAAATATTGCAGTAAAAAAAAAGAAGTTATGAATAAAATTTAGCAACATCCCAAAAGACTGAAATTCATTTCAATAATAATCACACAACTTTTCAAAGAACAACAAAACAAAATTTTCATTATCAGCAGAAATGATTTTATATATTCATAAAAGAAAATACTCAATTGCTGATGTTATATTGGTAAAGATTGTCGAGATTTTGCATTTTCTTATTTTTAACTCCATGCTTATAAAAATTTAATTTTAATTATCTAGAGAAAGACATTTACCATTCCCTAGAAAAAAATAACTCTTTCAAATATTTTTAGACATCATTCTTTTTCTTTATTTCAGTACTTTACAACATGAACATTTACACAACACATAACTGCACATACTGGAACAGCTGCTTTGAATATTATGGAGAATTAATACTTACAAAATAATACAAAAAATTATATGCAGCACCATCTACTAGTTCTAAAATCTCCTGACCCAGTAAATTTAATTTGTAAGTATTGTAACTTTGCCATAATTCTCAAACATGAAAGAGATGTTCATGAGTATTAATCCTAAAATATTTAAGAAACAAAATGTTACAATGATCAATGATGCAAGCCTTCTTAAGAGAATTGTGTTTTAAATGTGTTCAAAATCATTTCATAGTTTTACAACAAAACTTTTATGCCTAGAAAGAATTTAAAAACAATATTTGGTTTTTAAAGTACATGGAGCCACAGCACATTTAATGCAAGCTATCATCTTTAATAATTAAGTAAAATTTAATTTATTACTTACCACTGCTTAACATTCAAAATGCATCGAAAATTCTTTGAGCAAAATTCCAAAAGCAACACCTGATACAAAAATATATATTTAATTTCATTAGCATCAAGAAACAAAACAATAATGAGAAATATCAAAAGGCCTCCCCAACAGTTATAAATATACAGTATTCTACACAGAGTTAAACAGAATTCCAGTTGATATAAAACTTTCATGCACACAGTATACTTGATGTGCATATAGTTTTCAAGTTATAAAGATTTTTAATGGTGTAAAATGAATTTAAAAAATTAGTAAAGAAAGTCATGGAATGAGTATTATGATGCAATGATAAAAAGAGAAATTAGAATGAAAGCAATCCTTTCACATTCAAAATTTTGGAAATTTTTAAAATGTCTACACAAATCTAATTAAAACAATTTCCACAAAGTAGGCAAATAATACGATGAGACTGGCTATTCAGTTTAAATACACACATTACACTGTGCATTTTCAGGAAGAGGAAACTTCCTGTCGAATGAGTAGCAAAGTCATGACAGTTTTATCATGATAAGACTATTCTTCACAGACCCCACATGGAATCAAATGATCAGTTACAACATCAATTTCTAATATTTTTCCACACATTTTTTCTGACTTATCTAACCTGATGAGAATTTTCCCTCAGACATAAAATCTTTAAAGAGGATACAATCTTCAACCAGTGAAATATAATTAATGAGAAATATCAGTAATAAGCCAGTGAAAGGTTAAACAAAATAAGGCCTGTAATCCTAATTTACACCTTCCTACGGATAATTAATTATACAATGTATTTATTTTCTTTTTTGAAATAAACACCAGATAAAAAAGTTCAATCGGAATTGATTCACTCACTAATACCAGAACTCTTTAAAAACCATATGGAGATTAGAATTAAGTTGCAATATTTTAATTTTCATCTAATAAAGATATATTTTAAACCGTTAAAACACACTAAGTGGATGTTAAATTTAAAAAAGGAAACCATAAGAAATTTTACAATTTAAATATTGTGAGATAGAATAAAATTCAACAATATCGTTTCAATTGAGTGCAAGTAAAATAATTTACATGTTGTATACATAAAATGAGGGAATGAAGAACAATACTTAAGAATTATTAGAAAACGTGGTTAAAATATATTAAGTGTAGTATACACAAAACATGGAGAAATTGAGCACAATAATTTATCAGTATTAGAAAAGAGAAAAAATATGTCTAAAATAACGTAATTAAAAGATAAGAATGATTCAAAAGCAAACTAAAACTTTATATTACATAAACAGAATTGAAAATATATCATTAAGAGAAAAGAAAATTTCCAAATAATCCAAAAGAAATGCTCCAAATAATCCAAAAGAAATGCTCCAAATAATAAAATTAGTAAACACAACAGTAAAACCTCAGTACTAACTTAAAATTTTAGAACTGATTTCAATTCCTAGCGAAACAAGATTTTCATTATCAACAAAAATGATTTACAAGCTAATAAAAGGAAAGTAACAATATATTGATCAATCCTTGAGAAAATTACAGAGAATATGCTTTTTCTTAATTTCAAATCGCTTCCTATATAATTTATTTTCAATTTAAGTAGAGAAACACTTAACATTCTTTAATAAAAATTACAGAATTTGAATATAGTTTTAAACATAAAATTATTATTTCACTCTTTTCAATCCATTGTTTTTACTACAGGACTGGTAGCCAAGTCCAAGATAACTTATACAACCAAATAAATCAATTTCAATAAACTGGAAAAATAATAATAATAATATATATCATCAATTTCAGGAAAACTAAATTATGAATTTTACATCCAGAGACACCAGAAGGTGGAATGCACAAGGCTAAATTCATGTTCTAACAGTATCTGTACAGTGAATTTAATTACAAATTGGAATTAGTGTCTTTGAATATTACATGAAAGCATCTATTATTAACCAATAATGAATATATCCAATGATAAATTTGCAGAATTATTTTAATTCTGATACCATTCATTCTCAAATTTAAAAAATAATGAAGTTTATAAATATTAGCTCAAATTCAAAGCTGAATTTGAGAATGAGCACTGATGGAAATTTTTTTAAAAGAGAACTCTATTTAAATGTGAAAAGTAGAAATACAATTGCATTCACAAAATATATTAATTGTGTCCAAAAATATTTCATAATATAGCAAAAAGATACATCTAGTAAGATTGTATATTCTATTAATTGGCTTTAAAAGAATAGGAAGGCACAGTACATTTAATAAAAACAACCATTTTTTAAATTTCAAGTAAAATTTATCACTAACCGCTCTTCAATGTTCTAAACATGTCTGAATTTTCTCAAGTCAAATCCAAAAGCACCATCTGAAATAGAAAGATATTATAATATATACAATTACATCAACATGAAATGGCAAAATTATTATGAGAAACATCAAGAGCTACCTTAACAGCTAATGAATAAATTACATTATGATACTTTTATGCAAAGTAAAATAAAACTTTAGCTATTACAATTACATGCACATTGTGTATTTAACATACATATGGAATGTCAGATTATCAAGATTTTCAATGATGTAATAAGAATCCAAACAACTATTAAATAGCCATTCAATGCAAGTTTAATTCAGGTAAAATATAATACGCACAGCACAAAAATATACCTTGCAACTCCAGACAGGGAAAACTTCCTATAAGATTAGCAGCAAAATCAAGACAGTGCAATCACAATAAACCTCTAGTTCACAGGCCCCTTTTGGACAGAAATTATTTGTTAAAATGACACACTTCAGTACTTCCTCAAACTATTTATTTAACTCATCTAAAACTGATCAGATATTTTCTCAGATGAAGAATGTTTAAAAAGAATGCAATTCTCAAATTTCATGACAAATCAGATACTAATTTACTAAAGTGGTGACAAAAGAAGCCTTGTAATAACCATTTACATCTTTATACATTTATTCCACAGCGTATTTATTTATTTTGAAAGCAATACCAGATCTTATATGGCGATCCCAATAAAGAAGCAATATTTTAAGTCGCATCTTCTAAAAATACATTTAAAAGACATTATTGTTATTAGAGTAAAAAAATTAATAAATACTACATGCATACGAAATGAGAAAAAAAAAAAAAAAAACTATTCGAGGTAAAAACTAAGGTAAAATATACTTAATGCAATTTACTTGCAAGAATCATTCAAAGGAAAAATAAACTTTATATTATTACCTACACAATACACAAGATATTTGATTAAAAGGGTCAAAGATCTTCAAATCATGCAAAAGAATTATTAGAAATTTATTGAATGACGTTGTTGCACGTTTCTAGCACAATGATATTTATTGTACAAGTATTTTAAAAATTCTGAACTAATTCAAGAAATATTATACTATAAATCAATGAATAGGAGAATAAGATTTTCATTATTATGAAAATATGATTTTACATACTAATGAAAGAAAAATACAGAAAATATATCTTTCTGAACATGGTAAAAAACACTTTGTCATACTTTTTACTCTCTGCCTATAAAAATTTACCTTTCTCTAGAGAAACACATCTAGCATTCTCAATTAAAAAATACTACTTTTTGAAAAAATTTTACCCATGAAATATTGATTTAAATACATATTTTGCATTATGATGATTTACACAATAAATTTTAATTCATGTGGGAATCATTGTTTTTAAACATTACCCAAAAGTATCTATTAATTATCAATAAAGAATATAATATCCAGCAGCATGCAGTAAAAATCTTCTGATGGAAATTATTACAAGCCAGCGCTCAGTATTCAAAGTATATCAGCAATTCTTCAAGTACAAAAGCACCACTTGAAATAGAAATATATTTAGTTGCATCAACATCTAAGGACAATAATCACCATAGCAGCT
This sequence comes from Argiope bruennichi, assembly GCF_947563725.1. Classification (NCBI taxonomy): domain Eukaryota; kingdom Metazoa; phylum Arthropoda; class Arachnida; order Araneae; family Araneidae; genus Argiope; species Argiope bruennichi. The sequence continues at coordinate 109,611,400 of NC_079162.1, forward strand.
ATTAAATGACATTCCAACACTTTTATGCAGGATGGAATAAACCTCTAGCTATTACAATATTTTCATGCACATGATGTGCATATGGCTTTTCAAATTTAAAAATTCCAACAATATAATATATATTATACTAATTTGTAATGAGCCAAATAATTAGTACAATAGAAAATACAATAATTAAAAGCAGGTACAGAATGAAAACAATTGTACAACATTCAAAATTACTCTATATAAGTAAATAAGACTTCTGCTACATAGCAAGTAAATAGTATGGCCCAGCTGTTTAGTCAGGATACATTTCAAATATATGCACCTTGTAATCCCAGGTAGTCAATCTTCTTGCTCCAAGAGCAGGAAAATTGTGGATATCCCATTGTGTGTGTTGTTCATAAAACACATAACATTCTGTGACCTGGTTGATAAATTATGAACTCTTTCTCAATAAAAATCTTTTTTTTTTATATATATAATAAATATTCTGTGCCTCTGCTTCATGAATTTATTGTAAGACGAGATTTCATTTAAAAGTCACTTATGAATCCCATTTTATGTATTGTTTTGTTCTTGAATCTTTTAAAAGCACACTAATACTGCTGTTGTGATCTATAAGCAAAAAGGAGATTGCTAGATCCATATTATGCTAATTTTTGTCCCACTTTCCAACAGATTATCCTGTAGTTTAAGCTAGGAGCCCTGTTAAAGATTTCCCCAATACAAGAAAAAGTCTTGATTTTTGAATAACCTAATCAATTTTATTTAAGATTAAAAAGTTATGGCAAATAAAAGTTTAACATAAAGATTCTAAGAAGTATTTTTTTTTTTTTTTTTTCTACTAACAGAACACAGATCTTTTGAAATCTCAACATTTCAATTGTGGATGATAAATCAAATATATATAAAAAAAACCAAGCTCTTTTGTTAACTGATATCTATCTGATTTGATTTGTAAAACTGTTGAGAGAGCATACTGATGAAGTGTTTAAATTGCACACTGAAAGTTTAATAAAATGTAATCTGAATCAGGAAATCTTTATTAAATTAATAATCATCTGTATATAACCACTTGTTAAGTGATTTCTAGGATTGTATTTAATTAAAATTTAAAGTAAGAATTTGTCACGGATAATTGTTTAAGCCTAGTATCAACATAAAGATTAAAAGGTTTCTTTATTTTTCCTTTTATGTTAACTTTCAAACCATCCCAAACAAATACTCATCCCAATGATATAACTGAATTATTGGCTATTCAGATAATGTTATACGAATATGACGATAACATAGAATGATGTGGTTTTATTAAATAATGTCTTCTTGCCATATAAATGCTTATTAATATTATTTAAATTCAGGCTATGTTATTCCTTCTTCAAAACATGAGTGGATGAGGTTACCTGTTATAAGAATTTTAGATGAATTTAAAATGACTTAAGCATACTCAAATGAACACAACGAAATGTACTGAAAATTTTATTAGACAATATTGAATTGCTTGGTAAATATAAAGTTTAATTCCTGATACTTATTCTCACTAAACTAGATCATAGTCTCGTCTGAGAATCAAATTAGTTGTCTAATGCTATAGTCCAATATTTCCTCAATCAATTTATTTCTGTGATATAATCTATTTCTCAGAGAAGAATTTTTAAAAGGGATACAAATTTTAGCAGAAATTAAAACAGTTAAAAATCAGATATTAAGATATTGAAAGATAGAGTGATAGAAGGTTTTATATATTAGATTGAAAGCCATTTTACATTCAAATCATTCCTAAGACATACTCTTCAGTGAAAAAAAATTTTGCATTAAAATAAAGGTGGCCAAATGTTTCAGCAAAAACTAAATACAACCTTCACAAAATGACCACAAATGCCTTGGTCAGATATAAACAGACACTAGATTTGAAATTAAATAAAAGTATCATATGCAAAAGATTTTTTTGCACGGTCTGATAAAACCAGCAGAAAAATAAATATAAAATATACATAAATCTAATTTTAATATCACATAATAAATAAGACACAATAGCAAGTGTTTCACATTGCAACAAACATTTTACTTATATGCAAAAATTGTATAAAATGAACATTAAAAACAAACAGAAAAGTAAAATACTGGTAGACTTAATGCCTTTATATTATATTAAAAATAGAATAAAGGTTTCTATTAGTCATATTTATCATAGATTCGAAGCCTTTTCCTTCTAAAAGAACTCTCAAATTAAGAAGAATTTATTAAAAGGGAAATATAAACAGAATTATAACACAAAATAGCGATCTAAAAGAAAATTATTCAAAGCCCATTTCAAAATATAGAATATGAATAATGAAAACAGAAATGACATGCCAAAACAGGCATTTTTTTAATTTTAAATTTATGCAAATTATTTATCTTGCTTGACTAAAGAGCAAATTTAAAAACTAACTTATCAAAAATATCTTTAAAACTACCAAGGGATACAATATATGGACCTTATTAATGTGATAAAATTATATTTATATATGTATAGTAACATAAATATTCTTGATGTCTATACAGAGTAAGGAAACAAAATGTATATAGTTTTTATCTAGTTTTACTCTTGTGTGTAAATAGTCATTAAGAAATTAATTCAAATATTATAAATATACAGATATATGCAAAATCCAATACCAAAGTCAATATTTTCTAGTTCCAGGTTTAAAAGAAACCACTTCAGTGAATAAAAAATTTTAATAAAAGACTGAAAATATACCTACATACCATCCAACAGCTACAAAATTTCTGTACTTGCTATGGAAATTGGGAGAAAACTACAAAGTTATGGATATATAATAAAAAATTACAAAGAACTATCAAAGAGTGTTGTAAATATCCAAATCTTCGTTCACAGCAATGCTAATAATGGAAGTAATTTTAGAATAGTTACGTGGAAAAAAAAGGGGTCGGGGGGATTTTGATATGGCATTAACGCAAAATCTTTGCAGACACTGCTCGTAATAAAAATGTATATGGGTCTTTCTTTTGATGTTAAACTGAGCAATAATTATAAAATGCAGAAGTGTTTGCTTTGTAATGGAAAATTTTTTTTTTAAATGTCCAACAAAGAGTGTTAATTAGCTTAATGAACAAAATTGTGTTGTGTGATAAAATTATTTCACTTTTATATTTAATCAATAATAAATGTAAGTTAAATAATTTTGTATAGTGCTTTGAAAATATTTCTTTCAATTAATAATTAATCTTTGGAAATACCTATTCTCTAACAATTTATTGATACTATGTTATTTGCAATATATTGGTAGGAAGTGCTGCCGATGACAGCGCAACTATATTGGAGGGTATGCATATATGTAAAATGCTGTTCTGAAGTCAAAATTTTCTAAATTCAGATGAATTTTTTTTGTGCGCATCAGAGTGAGAAAAGATTTATATTGCATGAACATACAAATGGAAAAGAGATTCACAATAATAAAAATTCATGTGTAATAACATTTTTACTGCATGTTTAGACTCCACATTAAAAGGTTTTTATTAGAAATTGTTTTCGGAGGGTCACAACCAAGAAATTTTTTTTTCACTATGGAACAAAATAAATTTTTAAAAAGTAAATAATGAAAATGAAAGTCAGAATGAACTTAAATATCATATAGAAAATCTTAAAAGAAAAGAAACTTTTAGAACTTTTTTTTATTTTAGTTGGAAAGTTTAAGTAAATACAGCAAATTGATGGGAACAGTGAGAGAAATATATATATGTATATATATTTCAGGGTAGTAAATAAAATAAACAACTCAGTGAATAAAAAAATTTTAAGTTGAACATGGTATTAAATTAAATGTATACAAGATTGTATTTGCATCATTTTCTAAAAAGTTCAATGGTATATGAAATTAAACAGAATTAATTAAAAAGACAGAATGTGCTGAAAAGTGAAGCATAGCTGAGGGAAAAGGGATGGGGGTATGTCCAACTCACCTCCATGAAATAAACTCAAGCCTGATATGACTGGAGAAACAGAAGTAAAATTTAAAAATCAATTAGCAGTGTTACTCCTAGTTGGTATAAAATCAAATGAAAATAAAAACTTATCGAATGAAACATCGTTAATTTCTTAAAAATTGATCAGTCTTTTCGCAAAAATGTCCGTGGTATATATAAAATGAATTAATAATCTTTTATAAATCATGCTTACTTATGTCAACCAAAAACCTTTGTGTACATTTCAAACTGATCATGAAAATTAAACAAAAGATAGAAAAAAGATGTACGCTTTCACATGCCGTTTCGAAAACAAATTGCAGCAAGGTTTAAGAATATAGTTCGATTTATCGTTTTACAAACGTCAAATCGAAACCACAATCGAAGAATTCCGCATCAGTAAGTATGATTAGTTACAATTACTTTGGCGCACGTAACCTATTTTTAAAAAACTATTAAATAAATCTAATCTTAATATCACAGTGGAATTAAAGAAGGTAAAACTCATATATCTGTCGTAAATGTATCATGCACTAATTATTGAGATATAAAAATTACTTACATTTAAAAAATATGCACAAAGAAATATTCGTGCAATTTGTTAAAGGCAAAAGAAATATCACCTAGTAAATAAATTTAAAAAAACTTTAAAACAAATGAAATCATAAAATATCGCCATTTCTTTTCACTTGTTAATATTTCAGTTCACTTCGCTACTACGAAATCTAATACGTGTCGGTTTCACCACTACATATTTATTCGTTTATTTTTACATCATTATATTTTGTTTCTCTTCTATATAGAAAAAAAAAAAATAAATGACGGAGAATAAATATTTTGAAATGACGTTTAATATGGGATCATTTATTACAATCAAAATTTCTTGTTTGTTCTTTTCAGCATTTCTGAAAGTTAACTGGAAACCTCACTGTAAATTGTTAGTGGTTGCAAAGAAACGAATAATCCAGAAATGCAAGATGAAAAATCACTCAAAATGTTCTACAAAGCAGATTGTTGAAACTAGAGCTATTATATTTGAAATATAATTACTTCTTTGGTAGCAAGTGCTTATACACAAAAAATTTCTCAAAATTTTAATCATACTTTTAATTGCAAATCAATCGAAATGTTTTTTTTTTTTTTCTCTCTCAATATTTGAGTAGTATATCAAGGGCCTTTTTACTTTACCTTTCAATTCAGAAAAATTAATTCTTCAGTGATATCAATTTTATTTTCATATAATTATTTTTTCATTTTGGCATATTTATATCAATATTTTTAATTATATTTTACTATACAATTTTTAAATATTTTATCAGCTGTATTCCTTTGTGAAATTTTTTTTTTTTCAATTGCAGAGATATTATTGTTAGCATATTATAGCAGAGAGATTGGGACATCGAATTTACTTTGTCGTTTCAAAAAAAATAAATAAATAATGTTTTGATTTCAGAAAGATGGTTTCTTCAAATATGAGTTCTTGGAATGCTTTTGAAAGAATATCATCGTATTTATCAGTATGTGGATTTTCAATTTATCAGCACTTTTTATTACAATGAGAGGCAAAAATATTTTGATAGTATAAACAGTTTCTATAATTTTTGATTGATGGTTTAAAGGCGTATTATTATTATTATTTGCTTTTCTTTTGAAGCTGAATATAGCAAAGTAGGTAGTAGTACCCAGTAGTTGGTAGTAGGTAATAAGATGCCAAACAGACTTCATTATTTCATTTTTAGTATTTGATGCTAATATGCCAACAGACCACATGAATGAAATTAAGGTTCTGACTAATGCAGGCTTTGAAATAAACAACCCCTATAACAGTCATTTTCTGTGAAAATAATCTGTAAATTCTCAAGATATCCTGATTTTTTTTTCATTTTGACAGTTAATGGCAAGAAATGTTTTTCTGGGAATCGTAAAAATTATTCATATGTATAATTTAATATGTTCAGTGGTGTAGCAAAGAGCGGTGACTCCCTGAGAAGAGTGACAATTTTTCGTGCCCACCCCATTATTTTTGACTTTAATAAGTAGCTAAAGTGCATTAATATTTTGCCCAAGACATTTCCTATGATTTCCGACCTTCACGTGCATACACCCCTTGCCTTTTCCAAGTTATATCATTGTGCGTGTTGTTCAACACTGCATGATATTTCTTGTATAAGAGGGAAAGTAATAAAAGATTGAAAAGATCTTCCTTAAACTCATAGCTCAAAATTTGAATTATGACATCCGTTGAAGGATAGGAAAAAACTATCTATAGTGACAATTGAGTTTATAAATTAAATGAACAGAATAGCTGAGACAATCCCAGTTTTTTAATGTTTATCCTGAATTTCCGTTAATTTGAGATATAATTAAAAAAATTCAACTTCTGAAGAATCATTTTCTACGTAATATACTTTTTCAAAGGCATATAATATTGAAAACTTAGGTGATATTATTTGGAGCCAATTTAGCCACATCATGCATGGTAACAGAAATATTACTATTATTTGGTGTTAACAACCAGTTCATTGTCTGATTGCAATAAGTTTTAAAAACGGTCTAAAAGCATTCCTGTCAAATGGATGCATTCAGTGGTTGCTGTGAGGATGAAAGGTCATGATAATCATACCATTTATCATCATAATAACACAAATAGTTATGTGGTTATCAAAAAGTAACAGTGCAGGTTTTTTTCAAATAAGACACTTAAATTTAAAAAATTTAAGGTTTGTCTTTATTTCCCTTAAAAAAAAAAAGAGGAAACATAACCTTACATTCCTAATATAGTAACTAAGACAACTTAATATTACTGCAATTGATATTTGTATCATCCCTCCCACCAATCAGATAAACATTCACCTTCACTTTTTTTATTCTTTTTCCCCATTTTGTTAGGAGTCACACACCAAGAAATGATACATCGGTAAATCTTTATTATACAAAAGAGATAATTACAGTCACAAATTTTGAATTATACAGAGATCAAGCCGATATTTTAACTGTACTTTTCTGAGAAATATCTTTTTAGTAATGTCCATTTTTGAGTCAAGGAAGAGTCATTAGCAGTAGAATGCTCTGGACACTGTTTTTAATAAACTTAGTTTTGAAAGAAAGAAAGAATAGAGAAAGAAAATTAAGAATTTTTTTCTTCTACATTACAAATAATATAGTTATTTTATTAAAAAAAAAAAAATTAAACTTTAAAATGCCCTTAAGAATACAAATTTAATTTCATCATCTAATATTTACAAGTAAATAAAAATAAAAAACAAAAACATACTAAAAGTGAAAAAAATAATTGTTGTGAAGTAATTGTATTTGAATTCAGAATGAATTAAAGACAACCATCTAAGTGATAAAATAATTTCACATAATATTGTTTTTAAAAAATCATGACTGATTACTTCAATATTTTCACAATCTATAAAACACAGAAACAGAATAAAATAAGGGAAAAATTTATAAAACCTTTAAATTATTGAAAACATAATAATTTACAAAGTCCCAACATCAAAATGTATTTATTTATTATATAATTTACAACACTCCAAAGTTAAAAAGCCATAATACAAATTCTAGAAATTGCATACTTTTATTATGAAAACAACATAATATTTTAATAAGCCAAGTTTATAAGTGCTGAATAATACATGAAACCAAATTTCAAACATTTTTAAATAACTTAAATTAAAAAGATTCTTTGTGGTAAATTGTTTTTTTACTTACATTAAAGGAATTCAAGAAAATCTACTACAGATGTGGAGCAAATAAATAATTGTCTCCACAAATGAGTGGATCATCTTGCAGATAGAATTTAAGCAGGGATTCCAAAAATATTTATTCTTCAGATTCAGTATCCATTTGGAGAAAAGGCTGAGTTGAGAGACCTTTTCTGCATCAAATATATAAGATGCAAATGACAAATATATATTCAGCAAAAAGAGACAAGAAGAATAATCCTGAAACAGAAACTGTTATGAAAGGCAGTTCCACAGCAAAAACTCAAATCCAATTATACAAAAAAACATTACAAGTACAATTTGCAAAGCACTTAAAAATGGACAAAACAATATTTAATGACAAAACTGAAAAATATAAAGAAACATATGTATAGATATGCAAGATATTTACAAGATATATGAAATAAATTAAAATGAAAAACTTATATAAATCAGACAGAGATCTCATACAAATCCTCATAAAATAAGAAATAAAGAATGCAATTATGACATAATACTTAAAAACACAATATAAAAAACAATATTATAAGAGTATTTTATTCTAGTGTAAAAGCAATCATACTGTTGACATGATATAGATAAAATAATAATTATGTGTAAATCATGATTTCAGTATTCCTACAATTAAGGAAGACAATTATTCCTACCACTTTTGAGGGTGAACAACTAAATTTTTAAAAATATACACCTTTTAAGACTTCTGAGTAGATATAAGAACAAACACTAATATAAGAGTTTTGTTTATAGAATTATATGTAACAATGAAATTCCTTAAGTTGAGCAAGATTTATACAAAATAAATACAACATATTGCCAATTGTCAAATATTTTTCATAAACATAGAAGCAACACTTTTTAATTTTGCAAGTTCCTTATGAAAAAGCACTTTCAATGTATTCATAAAATTATCTTGTCATAATACAGTTCTTATATTTATTTATATGTACTAAGAAAAAAAAATAGTATACTACCAATTCACTAACATATCAATTCCTTGAAAGGAAAAAGAAAGTTAAGGATCTAAGTTAACAAATCTGAAAGAGCAAAATTTTAATTTCAGCAGAAATTATTTTATACATTAATCAAAGTACTCAAATAATGCCCAATTCTTGTGAAGATAGCAGACAGCAACCTTTTTCTTAATTTCAACTTTTTGCCTCTAAAATTTACTTTTAATTTAACCAGAGAAAGACAGTTAAAACTTTCAAAAACACTTTTCAATAAACTTTTAGATATAAAATGTTAATTTGAATACTCAACTTATTAGCACCTTCACAATAAATTTCAACACATGCTACAAGCTGTATGTAGTAACAATTATATGAAACAATAGTTTCACTTAAGTCTGTACTTAAATCCAACCAACATTCATTATCAGTTTTTGAGACTTTGTCTATTAAATTAAGACATGCAACATTTTTTACTGGAGAATAGCATATTCTATAATACTGTTAGATATAAAGTTTCATTTTCATTACCTTTTTTATATTATAACTATTTTGTAAATTAAATATCACTACATACTGGAATAGTTGTTTATGACCTAAATGGAGAATCACATATAACCCACTAGGAAAGAAATTACATCCATCCATGTGTAGTAGTATTTATAAAACATTCTGGTGCATTAAATTTACTTAACCTGCATTTTAAATAACATTATTTATTCTCTAATAAATAATGATCTCAAATTAATATTTACATACATTATAGTATTAATATATTCAGAGCTGAATGTGACAAAGATCACTTATTTAAATTGCACAAAATTGTATTTAAATATGAAAAGTAAAGATTTAATAGTGTTTAAAAATATTTTATAATTTTGCAACCAAGAAGCATATGCCCAGTATGAATTTGCATATATTTGGGCTTTAAAAGAATATAGATACAGAGTAAATAAAATGAAAGCTACCATTTTTAATATTTCAGACAAAAAATAATTTACAACTTACCACTCCTCAATACACAAAATATATCAGAATATTCTCAAGTGATATCAAAAAGTAACTATCTGAAATAGAAACATAACCATCAATATCAAAGAACAAATTATTATAAGGATTATGAAATATAAAAAGTATTAGAGTACAGAAGTATTTAAAGCAATTTACTTCTAGAAATGAAGCATAACAAAACTAAACTATATATTGCCTAACTAATATCGAAAATATGCCATTGAAAGAGAAGAGAATTATCACACCATTGAAAAGAAATATTTTAAATAATCAATTTATTAAATATTGCAGTAAAAAAAAGAAGTTACGAATAAAATTTAGCAACACCCCAAAAGACTGAAATTCATTTCAATAATAATCACACAACTTTTCAAAGAACAACAAAACAAAATTTTCATTATCAGCAGAAATGATTTTATATATTCATAAAAGAAAATACTCAATTGCTGATGTTATATTGGTAAAGATTGTCGAGATTTTGCATTTTCTTATTTTTAACTCCATGCTTATAAAAATTTAATTTTAATTATCTAGAGAAAGACATTTACCATTCCCTAGTAAAAAATAACTCTTTCAAATATTTTTAGACATCATTCTTTTTCTCTATTTCAGTACTTTACAACATGAACATTTACACAACACATTTCTGCACATACTGGAACAGCTGCTTTGAATATTATGGAGAATTAATACTTACAAAATAATACAAAAAATTATATGCAGCACCATCTACTAGTTCTAAAATCTCCTGACCCAGTAAATTTAATTTGTAAGTATTGTAACTTTGCCATAATTCTCAAACATGAAAGAGATGTTCATGAGTATTAATCCTAAAATATTTAAGAAACAAAATGTTACAATGATCAATGACGCAAGCCTTCTTAAGAGAATTGTGTTTTAAATGTGTTCAAAATCATTTCATAGTTTTACAACAAAACTTTTATGCCTAGAAAGAATTTAAAAACAATATTTGGTTTTTAAAGTACATGGAGCCACAGCACATTTAATGCAAGCTATCATCTTTAATAATTAAGTAAAATTTAATTTATTACTTACCACTGCTTAACATTCAAAATGCATCGAAAATTCTTTGAGCAAACTCCAAAAGCAACACCTGATACAAAAATATATATTTAATTTCATTAGCATCAAGAAACAAAACAATAATGAGAAATATCAAAAGGCCTCCCCAACAGTTATAAATATACAGTATTCTACACAGAGTTAAACAGAATTCCAGTTGATATAAAACTTTCATGCACACAGTATACTTGATGTGCATATAGTTTTCAAGTTATAAAGATTTTTAATGGTGTAAAATGAATTTAAAAAATTAGTAAAGAAAGTCATGGAATGAGTATTATGATGCAATGATAAAAAGAGAAATTAGAATGAAAGCAATCCTTTCACATTCAAAATTTTGGAAATTTTTAAAATGTCTACACAAATCTAATTAAAACAATTTCCACAAAGTAGGCAAATAATACGATGAGACTGGCTATTCAGTTTAAATACACACATTACACTGTGCATTTTCAGGAAGAGGAAACTTCCTGTCGAATGAGTAGCAAAGTCATGACAGTTTTATCATGATAAGACTATTCTTCACAGACCCCACATGGAATCAAATGATCAGTTACAACATCAATTTCTAATATTTTTCCACACATTTTTTCTGACTTATCTAACCTGATGAGAATTTTCCCTCAGACATAAAATCTTTAAAGAGGATACAATCTTCAACCAGTGAAATATAATTAATGAGAAATATCAGTAATAAGCCAGTGAAAGGTTAAACAAAATAAGGCCTGTAATCCTAATTTACACCTTCCTACAGATAATTAATTATACAATGTATTTATTTTCTTTTTTGAAATAAACACCAGATAAAAAAGTTCAATCGGAATTGATTCACTCACTAATACCAGAACTCTTTAAAAACCATATGGAGATTAGAATTAAGTTGCAATATTTTAATTTTCATCTAATAAAGATATATTTTAAACCGTTAAAACACACTAAGTGGATGTTAAATTTAAAAAAGGAAACCATAAGAAATTTTACAATTTAAATATTGTGAGATAGAATAAAATTCAACAATATCGTTTCAATTGAGTGCAAGTAAAATAATTTACATGTTGTATACATAAAATGAGGGAATGAAGAACAATACTTAAGAATTATTAGAAAACGTGGTTAAAATATATTAAGTGTAGTATACACAAAATATGGAGAAATTGAGCACAATAATTTATCAGTATTAGAAAAGAGAAAAAATATGTATAAAATAACGTAATTAAAAGATAAGAATGATTCAAAAGCAAACTAAAACTTTATATTACATAAACAGAATTGAAAATATATCATTAAGAGAAAAGAAAATTTCCAAATAATCCAAAAGAAATGCTCCAAATAATAAAATTAGTAAACACAACAGTAAAACCTCAGTACTAACTTAAAATTTTAGAACTGATTTCAATTCCTAGCGAAACAAGATTTTCATTATCAACAAAAATGATTTACAAGCTAATAAAAGGAAAGTAACAATATATTGATCAATCCTTGAGAAAATTACAGAGAATATGCTTTTTCTTAATTTCAAATCGCTTCCTATATAATTTATTTTCAATTTAAGTAGAGAAACACTTAACATTCTTTAATAAAAATTACAGAATTTGAATATAGTTTTAAACATAAAATTATTATTTCACTCTTTTCAATCCATTGTTTTTACTACAGGACTGGTAGCCAAGTCCAAGATAACTTATACAACCAAATAAATCAATTTCAATAAACTGGAAAAATAATAATAATAATATATATCATCAATTTCAGGAAAACTAAATTATGAATTTTACATCCAGAGACACCAGAAGGTGGAATGCACAAGGCTAAATTCATGTTCTAACAGTATCTGTACAGTGAATTTAATTACAAATTGGAATTAGTGTCTTTGAATATTACATGAAAGCATCTATTATTAACCAATAATGAATATATCCAATGATAAATTTGCACAATTATTTTAATTCTGATACCATTCATTCTCAAATTTAAAAAATAATGAAGTTTATAAATATTAGCTCAAATTCAAAGCTGAATTTGAGAATGAGCACTGATGGAAATTTTTTTAAAAGAGAACTCTATTTAAATGTGAAAAGTAGAAATACAATTGCATTCACAAAATATATTAATTGTGTCCAAAAATATTTCATAATATAGCAAAAAGATACATCTAGTAAGATTGTATATTCTATTAATTGGCTTTAAAAGAATAGGAAGGCACAGTACATTTAATAAAAACAACCATTTTTTAAATTTCAAGTAAAATTTATCACTAACCGCTCTTCAATGTTCTAAACATGTCTGAATTTTCTCAAGTCAAATCCAAAAGCACCATCTGAAATAGAAAGATATTATAATATATACAATTACATCAACATGAAATGGCAAAATTATTATGAGAAACATCAAGAGCTACCTTAACAGCTAATGAATAAATTACATTATGATACTTTTATGCAAAGTAAAATAAAACTTTAGCTATTACAATTACATGCACATTGTGTATTTAACATACATATGGAATGTCAGATTATCAAGATTTTCAATGATGTAATAAGAATCCAAACAACTATTAAATAGCCATTCAATGCAAGTTTAATTCAGGTAAAATATAATACGCACAGCACAAAAATATACCTTGCAACTCCAGACAGGGAAAACTTCCTATAAGATGAGCAGCAAAATCAAGACAGTGCAATCACAATAAACCTCTAGTTCACAGGCCCCTTTTGGGCAGAAATTATTTGTTAAAATGACACACTTCAGTACTTCCTCAAACTATTTATTTCACTCATCTAAAACTGATCAGATATTTTCTCAGATGAAGAATGTTTAAAAAGAATGCAATTCTCAAATTTCATGACAAATCAGATACTAATTTACTAAAGTGGTGACAAAAGAAGCCTTGTAATAACCATTTACATCTTTATACATTTATTCCACAGCGTATTTATTTATTTTGAAAGCAATACCAGATCTTATATGGCGATCCCAATAAAGAAGCAATATTTTAAGTCGCATCTTCTAAAAATACATTTAAAAGACATTATTGTTATTAGAGTAAAAAAATTAATAAATACTACATGCATACGAAATGAGAAAAAAAAAAAAAAAACTATTCGAGGTAAAAACTAAGGTAAAATATACTTAATGCAATTTACTTGCATGAATCATTCAAAGGAAAAATAAACTTTATATTATTACCTACACAATACACAAGATATTTGATTAAAAGGGTCAAAGATCTTCAAATCATGCAAAAGAATTATTAGAAATTTATTGAATGACGTTGTTGCACGTTTCTAGCACAATGATATTTATTGTACAAGTATTTTAAAAATTCTGAACTAATTCAAGAAATATTATACTATAAATCAATGAATAGGAGAATAAGATTTTCATTATTATGAAAATATGATTTTACATACTAATGAAAGAAAAATACAGAAAATATATCTTTCTGAACATGGTAAAAAACACTTTGTCATACTTTTTACTCTCTGCCTATAAAAATTTACCTTTCTCTAGAGAAACACATCTAGCATTCTCAATTAAAAAATACTACTTTTTGAAAAAATTTTACCCATGAAATATTGATTTAAATACATATTTTGCATTATGATGATTTACACAATAAATTTTAATTCATGTGGGAATCATTGTTTTTAAACATTACCCAAAAGTATCTATTAATTATCAATAAAGAATATAATATCCAGCAGCATGCAGTAAAAATCTTCTGATGGAAATTATTACAAGCCAGCGCTCAGTATTCAAAGTATATCAGCAATTCTTCAAGTACAAAAGCACCACTTGAAATAGAAATATATTTAGTTGCATCAACATCTAAGGACAATAATCACCATAGCAGCTATTAAATGACATTCCAACACTTTTATGCAGGATGGAATAAACCTCTAGCTATTACAATATTTTCATGCACATGATGTGCATATGGCTTTTCAAATTTAAAAATTCCAACAATATAATATATATTATACTAATTTGTAATGAGCCAAATAATTAGTACAATAGAAAATACAATAATTAAAAGCAGGTACAGAATGAAAACAATTGTACAACATTCAAAATTACTCTATATAAGTAAATAAGACTTCTGCTACATAGCAAGTAAATAGTATGGCGCAGCTGTTTAGTCAGGATACATTTCAAATATATGCACCTTGTAATCCCAGGTAGTCAATCTTCTTGCTCCAAGAGCAGGAAAATTGTGGATATCCCATTGTGTGTGTTGTTCATAAAACACATAACATTCTATGACCTGGTTGATAAATTATGAACTCTTTCTCAATAAAAATCTTTTTTTTATATATATATAATAAATATTCTGTGCCTCTGCTTCATGAATTTATTGTAAGACGAGATTTCATTTAAAAGTCACTTATGAATCCCATTTTATGTATTGTTTTGTTCTTGAATCTTTTAAAAGCACACTAATACTGCTGTTGTGATCTATAAGCAAAAAGGAGATTGCTAGATCCATATTATGCTAATTTTTGTCCCACTTTCCAACAGATTATCCTGTAGTTTAAGCTAGGAGCCCTGTTAAAGATTTCCCCAATACAAGAAAAAGTCTTGATTTTTGAATAACCTAATCAATTTTATTTAAGATTAAAAAGTTATGGCAAATAAAAGTTTAACATAAAGATTCTAAGAAGTATTTTTTTTTTTTTTTTTTTCTACTAACAGAACACAGATCTTTTGAAATCTCAACATTTCAATTGTGGATGATAAATCAAATATATATAAAAAAAACCAAGCTCTTTTGTTAACTGATATCTATCTGATTTGATTTGTAAAACTGTTGAGAGAGCATACTGATGAAGTGTTTAAATTGCACACTGAAAGTTTAATAAAATGTAATCTGAATCAGGAAATCTTTATTAAATTAATAATCATCTGTATATAACCACTTGTTAAGTGATTTCTAGGATTGTATTTAATTAAAATTTAAAGTAAGAATTTGTCACGGATAATTGTTTAAGCCTAGTATCAACATAAAGATT
This sequence comes from Argiope bruennichi, assembly GCF_947563725.1. NCBI lineage: Eukaryota > Metazoa > Arthropoda > Arachnida > Araneae > Araneidae > Argiope > Argiope bruennichi. The sequence goes on from NC_079162.1 coordinate 109,627,138, forward strand.
AAAAGGTTTCTTTATTTTTCCTTTTATGTTAACTTTCAAACCATCCCAAACAAATACTCATCCCAATGATATAACTGAATTATTGGCTATTCAGATAATGTTATACGAATATGACGATAACATAGAATGATGTGGTTTTATTAAATAATGTCTTCTTGCCATATAAATGCTTATTAATATTATTTAAATTCAGGCTATGTTATTCCTTCTTCAAAACATGAGTGGATGAGGTTACCTGTTATAAGAATTTTAGATGAATTTAAAATGACTTACGCATACTCAAATGAACACAACGAAATGTACTGAAAATTTTATTAGACAATATTGAATTGCTTGGTAAATATAAAGTTTAATTCCTGATACTTATTCTCACTAAACTAGATCATAGTCTCGTCTGAGAATCAAATTAGTTGTCTAATGCTATAGTCCAATATTTCCTCAATCAATTTATTTCTGTGATATAATCTATTTCTCAGAGAAGAATTTTTAAAAGGGATACAAATTTTAGCAGAAATTAAAACAGTTAAAAATCAGATATTAAGATATTGAAAGATAGAGTGATAGAAGGTTTTATATATTAGATTGAAAGCCATTTTACATTCAAATCATTCCTAAGACATACTCTTCAGTGAAAAAAAATTTTGCATTAAAATAAAGGTGGCCAAATGTTTCAGCAAAAACTAAATACAACCTTCACAAAATGACCACAAATGCCTTGGTCAGATATAAACAGACACTAGATTTGAAATTAAATAAAAGTATCATATGCAAAAGATTTTTTTGCACGGTCTGATAAAACCAGCAGAAAAATAAATATAAAATATACATAAATCTAATTTTAATATCACATAATAAATAAGACACAATAGCAAGTGTTTCACATTGCAACAAACATTTTACTTATATGCAAAAATTGTATAAAATGAACATTAAAAACAAACAGAAAAGTAAAATACTGGTAGACTTAATGCCTTTATATTATATTAAAAATAGAATAAAGGTTTCTATTAGTCATATTTATCATAGATTCGAAGCCTTTTCCTTCTAAAAGAACTCTCAAATTAAGAAGAATTTATTAAAAGGGAAATATAAACAGAATTATAACACAAAATAGCGATCTAAAAGAAAATTATTCAAAGCCCATTTCAAAATATAGAATATAAATAATGAAAACAGAAATGACATGCCAAAACAGGCATTTTTTTAATTTTAAATTTATGCAAATTATTTATCTTGCTTGACTAAAGAGCAAATTTAAAAACTAACTTATCAAAAATATCTTTAAAACTACCAAGGGATACAATATATGGACCTTATTAATGTGATAAAATTATATTTATATATGTATAGTAACATAAATATTCTTGATGTCTATACAGAGTAAGGAAACAAAATGTATATAGTTTTTATCTAGTTTTACTCTTGTGTGTAAATAGTCATTAAGAAATTAATTCAAATATTATAAATATACAGATATATGCAAAATCCAATACCAAAGTCAAAATTTTCTGGTTCCAGGTTTAAAAGAAACCACTTCAGTGAATAAAAAATTTTAATAAAAGACTGAAAATATACCTACATACCATCCAACAGCTACAAAATTTCTGTACTTGCTATGGAAATTGGGAGAAAACTACAAAGTTATGGATATATAATAAAAAATTACAAAGAACTATCAAAGAGTGTTGTAAATATCCAAATCTTCGTTCACAGCAATGCTAATAATGGAAGTAATTTTAGAATAGTTACGTGGAAAAAAAAGGGGTCGGGGGGATTTTGATATGGCATTAACGCAAAATCTTTGCAGACACTGCTCGTAATAAAAATGTATATGGGTCTTTCTTTTGATGTTAAACTGAGCAATAATTATAAAATGCAGAAGTGTTTGCTTTGTAATGGAAAATTTTTTTTTAAAATGTCCAACAAAGAGTGTTAATTAGCTTAATGAACAAAATTGTGTTGTGTGATAAAATTATTTCACTTTTATATTTAATCAATAATAAATGTAAGTTAAATAATTTTGTATAGTGCTTTGAAAATATTTCTTTCAATTAATAATTAATCTTTGGAAATACCTATTCTCTAACAATTTATTGATACTATGTTATTTGCAATATATTGGTAGGAAGTGCTGCCGATGACAGCGCAACTATATTGGAGGGTATGCATATATGTAAAATGCTGTTCTGAAGTCAAAATTTTCTAAATTCAGATGAATTTTTTTTGTGCGCATCAGAGTGAGAAAAGATTTATATTGCATGAACATACAAATGGAAAAGAGATTCACAATAATAAAAATTCATGTGTAATAACATTTTTACTGCATGTTTAGACTCCACATTAAAAGGTTTTTATTAGAAATTGTTTTCGGAGGGTCACAACCAAGAAATTTTTTTTTCACTATGGAACAAAATAAATTTTTAAAAAGTAAATAATGAAAATGAAAGTCAGAATGAACTTAAATATCATATAGAAAATCTTAAAAGAAAAGAAACTTTTAGAACTTTTTTTTATTTTAGTTGGAAAGTTTAAGTAAATACAGCAAATTGATGGGAACAGTGAGAGAAATATATATATGTATATATATTTCAGGGTAGTAAATAAAATAAACAACTCAGTGAATAAAAAAATTTTAAGTTGAACATGGTATTAAATTAAATGTATACAAGATTGTATTTGCATCATTTTCTAAAAAGTTCAATGGTATATGAAATTAAACAGAATTAATTAAAAAGACAGAATGTGCTGAAAAGTGAAGCATAGCTGAGGGAAAAGGGATGGGGGTATGTCCAACTCACCTCCATGAAATAAACTCAAGCCTGATATGACTGGAGAAACAGAAGTAAAATTTAAAAATCAATTAGCAGTGTTACTCCTAGTTGGTATAAAATCAAATGAAAATAAAAACTTATCGAATGAAACATCGTTAATTTCTTAAAAATTGATCAGTCTTTTCGCAAAAATGTCCGTGGTATATATAAAATGAATTAATAATCTTTTATAAATCATGCTTACTTATGTCAACCAAAAACCTTTGTGTACATTTCAAACTGATCATGAAAATTAAACAAAAGATAGAAAAAAGATGTACGCTTTCACATGCCGTTTCGAAAACAAATTGCAGCAAGGTTTAAGAATATAGTTCGATTTATCGTTTTACAAACGTCAAATCGAAACCACAATCGAAGAATTCCGCATCAGTAAGTATGATTAGTTACAATTACTTTGGCGCACGTAACCTATTTTTAAAAAACTATTAAATAAATCTAATCTTAATATCACAGTGGAATTAAAGAAGGTAAAACTCATATATCTGTCGTAAATGTATCATGCACTAATTATTGAGATATAAAAATTACTTACATTTAAAAAATATGCACAAAGAAATATTCGTGCAATTTGTTAAAGGCAAAAGAAATATCACCTAGTAAATAAATTAAAAAAAACTTTAAAACAAATGAAATCATAAAATATCGCCATTTCTTTTCACTTGTTAATATTTCAGTTCACTTCGCTACTACGAAATCTAATACGTGTCGGTTTCACCACTACATATTTATTCGTTTATTTTTACATCATTATATTTTGTTTCTCTTCTATATAGAAAAAAAAATGAATGACGGAGAATAAATATTTTGAAATGACGTTTAATATGGGATCATTTATTACAATCAAAATTTCTTGTTTGTTCTTTTCAGCATTTCTGAAAGTTAACTGGAAACCTCACTGTAAATTGTTAGTGGTTGCAAAGAAACGAATAATCCAGAAATGCAAGATGAAAAATCACTCAAAATGTTCTACAAAGCAGATTGTTGAAACTAGAGCTATTATATTTGAAATATAATTACTTCTTTGGTAGCAAGTGCTTATACACAAAAAATTTCTCAAAATTTTAATTATACTTTTAATAGCAAATCAATCGAAATGTTTGTTTTTTTCTCTCTCAATATTTGAGTAGTATATCAAGGGCCTTTTTACTTTACCTTTCAATTCAGAAAAATTAATTCTTCAGTGATATCAATTTTATTTTCATATAATTATTTTTTCATTTTGGCATATTTATATAAATATTTTTAATTATATTTTACTATACAATTTTTAAATATTTTATCAGCTGTATTCCTTTGTGAAATTTTTTTTTTTCAATTGCAGAGATATTATTGTTAGCATATTATAGCAGAGAGATTGGGACATCGAATTTACTTTGTCGTTTCAAAAAAAATAAATAAATAATGTTTTGATTTCAGAAAGATGGTTTCTTCAAATATGAGTTCTTGGAATGCTTTTGAAAGAATATCATCGTATTTATCAGTATGTGGATTTTCTATTTATCAGCACTTTTGATTACAATGCCAGGCAAAAATATTTTGATAGTATAAACAGTTTCTATAATTTTTGATTGATGGTTTAAAGGCGTATTATTATTATTATTTGCTTTTCTTTTGAAGCTGAATATAGCAAAGTAGGTAGTAGTACCCAGTAGTTGGTAGTAGGTAATAAGATGCCAAACAGACTTCATTATTTCATTTTTAGTATTTGATGCTAATATGCCAACAGACCACATGAATGAAATTAAGGTTCTGACTAATGCAGGCTTTGAAATAAACAACCCCTATAACAGTCATTTTCTGTGAAAATAATCTGCTTCGATGTGCGTAAATTCTCGAGATATCCTGATTTTTTTTCATTTTGACAGTTAATGGCAAGAAATTTTTTTCTGGGAATCGTAAAAATTATTCATATGTATAATTTAATATGTTCAGTGGTGTAGCAAAGAGCGGTGACTCCCTGAGAAGAGTGACAATTTTTCGTGCCCACCCCATTATTTTTGACTTTAATAAGTAGCTAAAGTGCATTAATATTTTGCCCAAGACATTTCCTATGATTTTCGACCTTCACGTGCATACACCCCTTGCCCTTTCAAAGTTATATCATTGTGCGTGTTGTTCAACACTGCATGATATTTCTTGTATAAGAGGGAAAGTAATAAAAGATTGAAAAGATCTTCCTTAAACTCATAGCTCAGAATTTGAATTATGACATCCCTTGAAGGATAGGAAAAAACTATCTATAGTGACAATTGAGTTTATAAATTAAATGAACAGAATAGCTGAGACAATCCCAGTTTTTTAATGTTTATCCTGAATTTCCGTTAATTTGAGATATAATTTAAAAAATTCAACTTCTGAAGAATCATTTTCTACGTAATATACTTTTTCAAAGGCATATAATATTGAAAACTTAGGTGATATTATTTGGAGCCAATTTAGCCACATCATGCATGGTAACAGAAATATTACTATTATTTGGTGTTAACAACCAGTTCATTGTCTGATTGCAATAAGTTTTAAAAACGGTCTAAAAGCATTCCTGTCAAATGGATGCATTCAGTGGTTGCTGTGAGGATGAAAGGTCATGATAATCATACCATTTATCATTATAATAACACAAATAGTTACGTGGTTATCAAAAAGTAACAGTGCAGGTTTTTTTCAAATAAGACACTTAAATTTAAAAAATTTAAGGTTTGTCTTTATTTCCCTTAAAAAAAAAGAAAAAAATAAGAGGAAACATAACCTTACATTCCTAATATAGTAACTAAGACAACTTAATATTACTGCAATTGATATTTGTATCATCCCTCCCACCAATCAGATAAACATTCACCTTCACTTTTTTTATTCTTTTTCCCCATTTTGTTAGGAGTCACACACCAAGAAATGATACATCGGTAAATCTTTATTATACAAAAGAGATAATTACAGTCACAAATTTTGAATTATACAGAGATCAAGCTGATATTTTAACTGTACTTTTCTGAGAAATATCTTTTTAGTAATGTCCATTTTTGAGTCAAGGAAGAGTCATTAGCAGTAGAATGCTCTGGACACTGTTTTTAATAAACTTAGTTTTGAAAGAAAGAAAGAATAGAGAAAGAAAATTAAGAATTTTTTTCTTCTACATTACAAATAATATATATAGTTATTTTATTAAAAAAAAAAAAAATTAAACTTTAAAATGCCCTTAAGAATACAAATTTAATTTCATCATCTAATATTTACAAGTAAATAAAAATAAAAAACAAAAACATACTAAAAGTGAAAAAAATAATTGTTGTGAAGTAATTGTATTTGAATTCAGAATGAATTAAAGACAACCATCTAAGTGATAAAATAATTTCACATAATATTGTTTTTAAAAAATCATGACTGATTACTTCAATATTTTCACAATCTATAAAACACAGAAACAGAATAAAATAAGGGAAAAATTTATAAAACCTTTAAATTATTGAAAACATAATAATTTACAAAGTCCCAACATCAAAATGTATTTATTTATTATATAATTTACAACACTCCCAAGTTAAAAAGCCATAATACAAATTCTAGAAATTGCATACTTTTATGAAAACAACATAATATTTTAATAAGCCAAGTTTTTAAGTGCTGAATAATACATGAAACCAAATTTCAAACATTTTTAAATAACTTAAATTAAAAAGATTCTTTGTGGTAAATTGTTTTTTTACTTACATTAAAGGAATTCAAGAAAATCTACTACAGATGTGGAGCAAATAAATAATTGTCGCCACAAATGAGTGGATCATCTTGCAGATAGAATTTAAGCAGGGATTCCAAAAATATTTATTCTTCAGATTCAGTATCCATTTGGAGAAAAGGCTGAGTTGAGAGACCTTTTCTGCATCAAATATATAAGATGCAAATGACAAATATATATTCAGCAAAAAGAGACAAGAAGAATAATCCTGAAACAGAAACTGTTATGAAAGGCAGTTCCACAGCAAAAACTCAAATCCAATTATACAAAAAAACATTACAAGTACAATTTGCAAAGCACTTAAAAATGGACAAAACAATATTTAATGACAAAACTGAAAAATATAAAGAAACATATGTATAGATATGCAAGATATTTACAAGATATATGAAATAAATTAAAATGAAAAACTTATATAAATCAGACAGAGATCTCATACAAATCCTCATAAAATAAGAAATAAAGAATGCAATTATGACATAATACTTAAAAACACAATATAAAAAACAATATTATAAGAGTATTTTATTCTAGTGTAAAAGCAATCATACTGTTGACATGATATAGATAAAATAATAATTATGTGTAAATCATGATTTCAGTATTCCTACAATTAAGGAAGACAATTATTCCTACCACTTTTGAGGGTGAACAACTAAATTTTTAAAAATATACACCTTTTAAGACTTCTGAGTAGATATAAGAACAAACACTAATATAAGAGTTTTGTTTATAGAATTATATGTAACAATGAAATTCCTTAAGTTGAGCAAGATTTATACAAAATAAATACAACATATTGCCAATTGTCAAATATTTTTCATAAACATAGAAGCAACACTTTTTAATTTTGCAAGTTCCTTATGAAAAAGCACTTTCAATGTATTCATAAAATTATCTTGTCATAATACAGTTCTTATATTTATTTATATGTACTAAGAAAAAAAAATAGTATACTACCAATTCACTAACATATCAATTCCTTGAAAGGAAAAAGAAAGTTAAGGATCTAAGTTAACAAATCTGAAAGAGCAAAATTTTAATTTCAGCAGAAATTATTTTATACATTAATCAAAGTACTCAAATAATGCCCAATTCTTGTGAAGATAGCAGACAGCAACCTTTTTCTTAATTTCAACTTTTTGCCTCTAAAATTTACTTTTAATTTAACCAGAGAAAGACAGTTAAAACTTTCAAAAACACTTTTCAATAAACTTTTAGATATAAAATGTTAATTTGAATACTCAACTTATTAGCACCTTCACAATAAATTTCAACACATGCTACCAGCTGTATGTAGTAACAATTATATGAAACAATAGTTTCACTTAAGTCTGTACTTAAATCCAACCAACATTCATTATCAGTTTTTGAGACTTTGTCTATTAAATTAAGACATGCAACATTTTATACTGGAGAATAGCATATTCTATAATACTGTTAGATATAAAGTTTCATTTTCATTACCTTTTTTATATTATAACTATTTTGTAAATTAAATATCACTACATACTGGAATAGTTGTTTATGACCTAAATGGAGAATCACATATAACCCACTAGGAAAGAAATTACATCCATCCATGTGTAGTAGTATTTATAAAACATTCTGGTGCATTAAATTTACTTAACCTGCATTTTAAATAACATTATTTATTCTCTAATAAATAATGATCTCAAATTAATATTTACATACATTATAGTATTAATATATTCAGAGCTGAATGTGACAAAGATCACTTATTTAAATTGCACAAAATTGTATTTAAATATGAAAAGTAAAGATTTAATAGTGTTTAAAAATATTTTATAATTTTGCAACCAAGAAGCATATGCCCAGTATGAATTTGCATATATTTGGGCTTTAAAAGAATATAGATACAGAGTAAATAAAATGAAAGCTACCATTTTTAATATTTCAGACAAAAAATAATTTACAACTTACCACTCCTCAATACACAAAATATATCAGAATATTCTCAAGTGATATCAAAAAGTAACTATCTGAAATAGAAACATAACCATCAATATCAAAGAACAAATTATTATAAGGATTATGAAATATAAAAAGTATTAGAGTACAGAAGTATTTAAAGCAATTTACTTCTAGAAATGAAGCATAACAAAACTAAACTATATATTGCCTAACTAATATCGAAAATATGCCATTGAAAGAGAAGAGAATTATCACACCATTGAAAAGAAATATTTTAAATAATCAATTTATTAAATATTGCAGTAAAAAAAAGAAGTTACGAATAAAATTTAGCAACACCCCAAAAGACTGAAATTCATTTCAATAATAATCACACAACTTTTCAAAGAACAACAAAACAAAATTTTCATTATCAGCAGAAATGATTTTATATATTCATAAAAGAAAATACTCAATTGCTGATGTTATATTGGTAAAGATTGTCGAGATTTTGCATTTTCTTATTTTTAACTCCATGCTTATAAAAATTTAATTTTAATTATCTAGAGAAAGACATTTACCATTCCCTAGTAAAAAATAACTCTTTCAAATATTTTTAGACATCATTCTTTTTCTTTATTTCAGTACTCTACAACATGAACATTTACACAACACATTTCTGCACATACTGGAACAGCTGCTTTGAATATTATGGAGAATTAATACTTACAAAATAATACAAAAAATTATATGCAGCACCATCTACTAGTTCTAAAATCTCCTCACCTAGTAAATTTAATTTGTAAGTATTGTAACTTTGCCATAATTCTCAAACATGAAAGAGATGTTCATGAGTATTAATCCTAAAATATTTAAGAAACAAAATGTTACAATGATCAATGATGCAAGCCTTCTTAAGAGAATTGTGTTTTAAATGTGTTCAAAATCATTTCATAGTTTTGCAACAAAACTTTTATGCCTAGAAAGAATTTAAAAACAATATTTGGTTTTTAAAGTACATGGAGCCACAGCACATTTAATGCAAGCTATCATCTTTAATAATTAAGTAAAATTTAATTTATTACTTACCACTGCTTAACATTCAAAATGCATCGAAAATTCTTTGAGCAAAATTCCAAAAGCAACACCTGATACAAAAATATATATTTAATTTCATTAGCATCAAGAAACAAAACAATAATGAGAAATATCAAAAGGCCTCCCCAACAGTTATAAATATACAGTATTCTACACAGAGTTAAACAGAATTCCAGTTGATATAAAACTTTCATGCACACAGTATACTTGATGTGCATATAGTTTTCAAGTTATAAAGATTTTTAATGGTGTAAAATGAATTTAAAAAATTAGTAAAGAAAGTCATGGAATGAGTATTATGATGCAATGATAAAAAGAGAAATTAGAATGAAAGCAATCCTTTCACATTCAAAATTTTGGAAATTTTTAAAATGTCTACACAAATCTAATTAAAACAATTTCCACAAAGTAGGCAAATAATACGATGAGACTGGCTATTCAGTTTAAATACACACATTACACTGTGCATTTTCAGGAAGAGGAAACTTCCTGTCGAATGAGTAGCAAAGTCATGACAGTTTTATCATGATAAGACTATTCTTCACAGACCCCACATGGAATCAAATGATCAGTTACAACATCAATTTCTAATATTTTTCCACACATTTTTTCTGACTTATCTAACCTGATGAGAATTTTCCCTCAGACATAAAATCTTTAAAGAGGATACAATCTTCAACCAGTGAAATATAATTAATGAGAAATATCAGTAATAAGCCAGTGAAAGGTTAAACAAAATAAGGCCTGTAATCCTAATTTACACCTTCCTACGGATAATTAATTATACAATGTATTTATTTTCTTTTTTGAAATAAACACCAGATAAAAAAGTTCAATCGGAATTGATTCACTCACTAATACCAGAACTCTTTAAAAACCATATGGAGATTAGAATTAAGTTGCAATATTTTAATTTTCATCTAATAAAGATATATTTTAAACCGTTAAAACACACTAAGTGGATGTTAAATTTAAAAAAGGAAACCATAAGAAATTTTACAATTTAAATATTGTGAGATAGAATAAAATTCAACAATATCGTTTCAATTGAGTGCAAGTAAAATAATTTACATGTTGTATACATAAAATGAGGGAATGAAGAACAATACTTAAGAATTATTAGAAAACGTGGTTAAAATATATTAAGTGTAGTATACACAAAATATGGAGAAATTGAGCACAATAATTTATCAGTATTAGAAAAGAGAAAAAATATGTCTAAAATAACGTAATTAAAAGATAAGAATGATTCAAAAGCAAACTAAAACTTTATATTACATAAACAGAATTGAAAATATATCATTAAGAGAAAAGAAAATTTCCAAATAATCCAAAAGAAATGCTCCAAATAATAAAATTAGTAAACACAACAGTAAAACCTCAGTACTAACTTAAAATTTTAGAACTGATTTCAATTCCTAGCGAAACAAGATTTTCATTATCAACAAAAATGATTTACAAGCTAATAAAAGGAAAGTAACAATATATTGATCAATCCTTGAGAAAATTACAGAGAATATGCTTTTTCTTAATTTCAAATCGCTTCCTATATAATTTATTTTCAATTTAAGTAGAGAAACACTTAACATTCTTTAATAAAAATTACAGAATTTGAATATAGTTTTAAACATAAAATTATTATTTCACTCTTTTCAATCCATTGTTTTTACTACAGGACTGGTAGCCAAGTCCAAGATAACTTATACAACCAAATAAATCAATTTCAATAAACTGGAAAAATAATAATAATAATATATATCATCAATTTCAGGAAAACTAAATTATGAATTTTACATCCAGAGACACCAGAAGGTGGAATGCACAAGGCTAAATTCATGTTCTAACAGTATCTGTACAGTGAATTTAATTACAAATTGGAATTAGTGTCTTTGAATATTACATGAAAGCATCTATTATTAACCAATAATGAATATATCCAATGATAAATTTGCACAATTATTTTAATTCTGATACCATTCATTCTCAAATTTAAAAAATAATGAAGTTTATAAATATTAGCTCAAATTCAAAGCTGAATTTGAGAATGAGCACTGATGGAAATTTTTTTAAAAGAGAACTCTATTTAAATGTGAAAAGTAGAAATACAATTGCATTCACAAAATATATTAATTGTGTCCAAAAATATTTCATAATATAGCAAAAAGATACATCTAGTAAGATTGTATATTCTATTAATTGGCTTTAAAAGAATAGGAAGGCACAGTACATTTAATAAAAACAACCATTTTTTAAATTTCAAGTAAAATTTATCACTAACCGCTCTTCAATGTTCTAAACATGTCTGAATTTTCTCAAGTCAAATCCAAAAGCACCATCTGAAATAGAAAGATATTATAATATATACAATTACATCAACATGAAATGGCAAAATTATTATGAGAAACATCAAGAGCTACCTTAACAGCTAATGAATAAATTACATTATGATACTTTTATGCAAAGTAAAATAAAACTTTAGCTATTACAATTACATGCACATTGTGTATTTAACATACATATGGAATGTCAGATTATCAAGATTTTCAATGATGTAATAAGAATCCAAACAACTATTAAATAGCCATTCAATGCAAGTTTAATTCAGGTAAAATATAATACGCACAGCACAAAAATATACCTTGCAACTCCAGACAGGGAAAACTTCCTATAAGATGAGCAGCAAAATCAAGACAGTGCAATCACAATAAACCTCTAGTTCACAGGCCCCTTTTGGGCAGAAATTATTTGTTAAAATGACACACTTCAGTACTTCCTCAAACTATTTATTTCACTCATCTAAAACTGATCAGATATTTTCTCAGATGAAGAATGTTTAAAAAGAATGCAATTCTCAAATTTCATGACAAATCAGATACTAATTTACTAAAGTGGTGACAAAAGAAGCCTTGTAATAACCATTTACATCTTTATACATTTATTCCACAGCGTATTTATTTATTTTGAAAGCAATACCAGATCTTATATGGCGATCCCAATAAAGAAGCAATATTTTAAGTCGCATCTTCTAAAAATACATTTAAAAGACATTATTGTTATTAGAGTAAAAAAATTAATAAATACTACATGCATACGAAATAAGAAAAAAAAAAAAAAAAACTATTCGAGGTAAAAACTAAGGTAAAATATACTTAATGCAATTTACTTGCAAGAATCATTCAAAGGAAAAATAAACTTTATATTATTACCTACACAATACACAAGATATTTGATTAAAAGGGTCAAAGATCTTCAAATCATGCAAAAGAATTATTAGAAATTTATTGAATGACGTTGTTGCACGTTTCTAGCACAATGATATTTATTGTACAAGTATTTTAAAAATTCTGAACTAATTCAAGAAATATTATACTATAAATCAATGAATAGGAGAATAAGATTTTCATTATTATGAAAATATGATTTTACATACTAATGAAAGAAAAATACAGAAAATATATCTTTCTGAACATGGTAAAAAACACTTTGTCATACTTTTTACTCTCTGCCTATAAAAATTTACCTTTCTCTAGAGAAACACATCTAGCATTCTCAATTAAAAAATACTACTTTTTGAAAAAATTTTACCCATGAAATATTGATTTAAATACATATTTTGCATTATGATGATTTACACAATAAATTTTAATTCATGTGGGAATCATTGTTTTTAAACATTACCCAAAAGTATCTATTAATTATCAATAAAGAATATAATATCCAGCAGCATGCAGTAAAAATCTTCTGATGGAAATTATTACAAGCCAGCGCTCAGTATTCAAAGTATATCAGCAATTCTTCAAGTACAAAAGCACCACTTGAAATAGAAATATATTTAGTTGCATCAACATCTAAGGACAATAATCACCATAGCAGCTATTAAATGACATTCCAACACTTTTATGCAGGATGGAATAAACCTCTAGCTATTACAATATTTTCATGCACATGATGTGCATATGGCTTTTCAAATTTAAAAATTCCAACAATATAATATATATTATACTAATTTGTAATGAGCCAAATAATTAGTACAATAGAAAATACAATAATTAAAAGCAGGTACAGAATGAAAACAATTGTACAACATTCAAAATTACTCTATATAAGTAAATAAGACTTCTGCTACATAGCAAGTAAATAGTATGGCGCAGCTGTTTAGTCAGGATACATTTCAAATATATGCACCTTGTAATCCCAGGTAGTCAATCTTCTTGCTCCAAGAGCAGGAAAATTGTGGATATCCCATTGTGTGTGTTGTTCATAAAACACATAACATTCTATGACCTGGTTGATAAATTATGAACTCTTTCTCAATAAAAATCTTTTTTTTATATATATATAATAAATATTCTGTGCCTCTGCTTCATGAATTTATTGTAAGACGAGATTTCATTTAAAAGTCACTTATGAATCCCATTTTATGTATTGTTTTGTTCTTGAATCTTTTAAAAGCACACTAATACTGCTGTTGTGATCTATAAGCAAAAAGGAGATTGCTAGATCCATATTATGCTAATTTTTGTCCCACTTTCCAACAGATTATCCTGTAGTTTAAGCTAGGAGCCCTGTTAAAGATTTCCCCAATACAAGAAAAAGTCTTGATTTTTGAATAACCTAATCAATTTTATTTAAGATTAAAAAGTTATGGCAAATAAAAGTTTAACATAAAGATTCTAAGAAGTATTTTTTTTTTTTTTTTTTTTTTTTTTTTTTACTAACAGAACACAGATCTTTTGAAATCTCAACATTTCAATTGTGGATGATAAATCAAATATATATAAAAAAAACCAAGCTCTTTTGTTAACTGATATCTATCTGATTTGATTTGTAAAACTGTTGAGAGAGCATACTGATGAAGTGTTTAAATTGCACACTGAAAGTTTAATAAAATGTAATCTGAATCAGGAAATCTTTATTAAATTAATAATCATCTGTATATAACCACTTGTTAAGTGATTTCTAGGATTGTATTTAATTAAAATTTAAAGTAAGAATTTGTCACGGATAATTGTTTAAGCCTAGTATCAACATAAAGATTAAAAGGTTTCTTTATTTTTCCTTTTATGTTAACTTTCAAACCATCCCAAACAAATACTCATCCCAATGATATAACTGAATTATTGGCTATTCAGATAATGTTATACGAATATGACGATAACATAGAATGATGTGGTTTTATTAAATAATGTCTTCTTGCCATATAAATGCTTATTAATATTATTTAAATTCAGGCTATGTTATTCCTTCTTCAAAACATGAGTGGATGAGGTTACCTGTTATAAGAATTTTAGATGAATTTAAAATGACTTAAGCATACTCAAATGAACACAACGAAATGTACTGAAAATTTTATTAGACAATATTGAATTGCTTGGTAAATATAAAGTTTAATTCCTGATACTTATTCTCACTAAACTAGATCATAGTCTCGTCTGAGAATCAAATTAGTTGTCTAATGCTATAGTCCAATATTTCCTCAATCAATTTATTTCTGTGATATAATCTATTTCTCAGAGAAGAATTTTTAAAAGGGATACAAATTTTAGCAGAAATTAAAACAGTTAAAAATCAGATATTAAGATATTGAAAGATAGAGTGAAAGAAGGTTTTATATATTAGATTGAAAGCCATTTTACATTCAAATCATTCCTAAGACATACTCTTCAGTGAAAAAAAATTTTGCATTAAAATAAAGGTGGCCAAATGTTTCAGCAAAAACTAAATACAACCTTCACAAAATGACCACAAATGCCTTGGTCAGATATAAACAGACACTAGATTTGAAATTAAATAAAAGTATCATATGCAAAAGATTTTTTTGCACGGTCTGATAAAACCAGCAGAAAAATAAATATAAAATATACATAAATCTAATTTTAGTATCACATAATAAATAAGACACAATAGCAAGTGTTTCACATTGCAACAAACATTTTACTTATATGAAAAATTGTATAAAATGAACATTAAAAACAAACAGAAAAGTAAAATACTGGTAGACTTAATGCCTTTATATTATATTAAAAATAGAATAAAGGTTTCTATTAGTCATATTTATCATAGATTCGAAGCCTTTTCCTTCTAAAAGAACTCTCAAATTAAGAAGAATTTATTAAAAGGGAAATATAAACAGAATTATAACACAAAATAGCAATCTAAAAGAAAATTATTCAAAGCCCATTTCCAAATATAGAATATGAATAATGAAAACAGAAATGACATGCCAAAACAGGCATTTTTTTAATTTTAAATTTATGCAAATTATTTATCTTGCTTGACTAAAGAGCAAATTTAAAAACTAACTTATCAAAAATATCTTTAAAACTACCAAGGGATACAATATATGGACCTTATTAATGTGATAAAATTATATTTATATATGTATAGTAACATAAATATTCTTGATGTCTATACAGAGTAAGGAAACAAAATGTATATAGTTTTTATCTAGTTTTACTCTTGTGTGTAAATAGTCATTAAGAAATTAATTCAAATATTATAAATATACAGATATATGCAAAATCCAATACCAAAGTCAAAATTTTCTAGTTCCAGGTTTAAAAGAAACCACTTCAGTGAATAAAAAATTTTAATAAAAGACTGAAAATATACCTACATACCATCCAACAGCTACAAAATTTCTGTACTTGCTATGGAAATTGGGAGAAAACTACAAAGTTATGGATATATAATAAAAAATTACAAAGAACTATCAAAGAGTGTTGTAAATATCCAAATCTTCGTTCACAGCAATGCTAATAATGGAAGTAATTTTAGAATAGTTACGTGGAAAAAAAAGGGGTCGGGGGGATTTTGATATGGCATTAACGCAAAATCTTTGCAGACACTGCTCGTAATAAAAATGTATATGGGTCTTTCTTTTGATGTTAAACTGAGCAATAATTATAAAATGCAGAAGTGTTTGCTTTGTAATGGAAAATTTTTTTTTAAAATGTCCAACAAAGAGTGTTAATTAGCTTAATGAACAAAATTGTGTTGTGTGATAAAATTATTTCACTTTTATATTTAATCAATAATAAATGTAAGTTAAATAATTTTGTATAGTGCTTTGAAAATATTTCTTTCAATTAATAATTAATCTTTGGAAATACCTATTCTCTAACAATTTATTGATACTATGTTATTTGCAATATATTGGTAGGAAGTGCTGCCGATGACAGCGCAACTATATTGGAGGGTATGCATATATGTAAAATGCTGTTCTGAAGTCAAAATTTTCTAAATTCAGATGAATTTTTTTTGTGCACATCAGAGTGAGAAAAGATTTATATTGCATGAACATACAAATGGAAAAGAGATTCACAATAATAAAAATTCATGTGTAATAACATTTTTACTGCATGTTTAGACTCCACATTAAAAGGTTTTTATTAGAAATTGTTTTCGGAGGGTCACAACCAAGAAATTTTTTTTTCACTATGGAACAAAATAAATTTTTAAAAAGTAAATAATGAAAATGAAAGTCAGAATGAACTTAAATATCATATAGAAAATCTTAAAAGAAAAGAAACTTTTAGAACTTTTTTTTTATTTTAGTTGGAAAGTTTAAGTAAATACAGCAAATTGATGGGAACAGTGAGAGAAATATATATATGTATATATATTTCAGGGTAGTAAATAAAATAAACAACTCAGTGAATAAAAAAATTTTAAGTTGAACATGGTATTAAATTAAATGTATACAAGATTGTATTTGCATCATTTTCTAAAAAGTTCAATGGTATATGAAATTAAACAGAATTAATTAAAAAGACAGAATGTGCTGAAAAGTGAAGCATAGCTGAGGGAAAAGGGATGGGGGTATGTCCAACTCACCTCCATGAAATAAACTCAAGCCTGATATGACTGGAGAAACAGAAGTAAAATTTAAAAATCAATTAGCAGTGTTACTCCTAGTTGGTATAAAATCAAATGAAAATAAAAACTTATCGAATGAAACATCGTTAATTTCTTAAAAATTGATCAGTCTTTTCGCAAAAATGTCCGTGGTATATATAAAATGAATTAATAATCTTTTATAAATCATGCTTACTTATGTCAACCAAAAACCTTTGTGTACATTTCAAACTGATCATGAAAATTAAACAAAAGATAGAAAAAAGATGTACGCTTTCACATGCCATTTCGAAAACAAATTGCAGCAAGGTTTAAGAATATAGTTCGATTTATCGTTTTACAAACGTCAAATCGAAACCACAATCGAAGAATTCCGCATCAGTAAGTATGATTAGTTACAATTACTTTGGCGCACGTAACCTATTTTTAAAAAACTATTAAATAAATCTAATCTTAATATCACAGTGGAATTAAAGAAGGTAAAACTCATATATCTGTCGTAAATGTATCATGCACTAATTATTGAGATATAAAAATTACTTACATTTAAAAAATATGCACAAAGAAATATTCGTGCAATTTGTTAAAGGCAAAAGAAATATCACCTAGTAAATAAATTAAAAAAAACTTTAAAACAAATGAAATCATAAAATATCGCCATTTCTTTTCACTTGTTAATATTTCAGTTCACTTCGCTACTACGAAATCTAATACGTGTCGGTTTCACCACTACATATTTATTCGTTTATTTTTACATCATTATATTTTGTTTCTCTTCTATATAGAAAAAAAAAATGAATGACGGAGAATAAATATTTTGAAATGACGTTTAATATGGGATCATTTATTACAATCAAAATTTCTTGTTTGTTCTTTTCAGCATTTCTGAAAGTTAACTGGAAACCTCACTGTAAATTGTTAGTGGTTGCAAAGAAACGAATAATCCAGAAATGCAAGATGAAAAATCACTCAAAATGTTCTACAAAGCAGATTGTTGAAACTAGAGCTATTATATTTGAAATATAATTACTTCTTTGGTAGCAAGTGCTTATACACAAAAAATTTCTCAAAATTTTAATTATACTTTTAATTGCAAATCAATCGAAATGTTTGTTTTTTTCTCTCTCAATATTTGAGTAGTATATCAAGGGCCTTTTTACTTTACCTTTCAATTAAGAAAAATTAATTCTTCAGTGATATCAATTTTATTTTCATATAATTATTTTTTCATTTTGGCATATTTATATAAATGTTTTTAATTATATTTTACTATACAATTTTTAAATATTTTATCAGCTGTATTCCTTTGTGAAATTTTTTTTTTTTCAATTGCAGAGATATTATTGTTAGCATATTATAGCAGAGAGATTGGGACATCGAATTTACTTTGTCGTTTCAAAAAAAATAAATAAATAATGTTTTGATTTCAGAAAGATGGTTTCTTCAAATATGAGTTCTTGGAATGCTTTTGAAAGAATATCATCGTATTTATCAGTATGTGGATTTTCAATTTATCAGCACTTTTGATTACAATGCCAGGCAAAAATATTTTGATAGTATAAACAGTTTCTATAATTTTTGATTGATGGTTTAAAGGCGTATTATTATTATTATTTGCTTTTCTTTTGAAGCTGAATATAGCAAAGTAGGTAGTAGTACCCAGTAGTTGGTAGTAGGTAATAAGATGCCAAACAGACTTCATTATTTCATTTTTAGTATTTGATGCTAATATGCCAACAGACCACATGAATGAAATTAAGGTTCTGACTAATGCAGGCTTTGAAATAAACAACCCCTATAACAGTCATTTTCTGTGAAAATAATCTGCTTCGATGTGCGTAAATTCTCGAGATATCCTGATTTTTTTTCATTTTGACAGTTAATGGCAAGAAATTTTTTTCTGGGAATCGTAAAAATTATTCATATGTATAATTTAATATGTTCAGTGGTGTAGCAAAGAGCGGTGACTCCCTGAGAAGAGTGACAATTTTTCGTGCCCACCCCATTATTTTTGACTTTAATAAGTAGCTAAAGTGCATTAATATTTTGCCCAAGACATTTCCTATGATTTCCGACCTTCACGTGCATACACCCCTTGCCTTTTCCAAGTTATATCATTGTGCGTGTTGTTCAACACTGCATGATATTTCTTGTATAAGAGGGAAAGTAATAAAAGATTGAAAAGATCTTCCTTAAACTCATAGCTCAAAATTTGAATTATGACATCCCTTGAAGGATAGGAAAAAACTATCTATAGTGACAATTGAGTTTATAAATTAAATGAACAGAATAGCTGAGACAATCCCAGTTTTTTAATGTTTATCCTGAATTTCCATTAATTTGAGATATAATTTAAAAAATTCAACTTCTGAAGAATCATTTTCTACGTAATATACTTTTTCAAAGGCATATAATATTGAAAACTTAGGTGATATTATTTGGAGCCAATTTAGCCACATCATGCATGGTAACAGAAATATTACTATTATTTGGTGTTAACAACCAGTTCATTGTCTGATTGCAATAAGTTTTAAAAACGGTCTAAAAGCATTCCTGTCAAATGGATGCATTCAGTGGTTGCTGTGAGGATGAAAGGTCATGATAATCATACCATTTATCATCATAATAACACAAATAGTTACGTGGTTATCAAAAAGTAACAGTGCAGGTTTTTTTCAAATAAGACACTTAAATTTAAAAAATTTAAGGTTTGTCTTTATTTCCCTTAAAAAAAAAAGAAAAAAATAAGAGGAAACATAACCTTACATTCCTAATATAGTAACTAAGACAACTTAATATTACTGCAATTGATATTTGTATCATCCCTCCCACCAATCAGATAAACATTCACCTTCACTTTTTTTATTCTTTTTCCCCATTTTGTTAGGAGTCACACACCAAGAAATGATACATCGGTAAATCTTTATTATACAAAAGAGATAATTACAGTCACAAATTTTGAATTATACAGAGATCAAGCCGATATTTTAACTGTACTTTTCTGAGAAATATCTTTTTAGTAATGTCCATTTTTGAGTCAAGGAAGAGTCATTAGCAGTAGAATGCTCTGGACACTGTTTTTAATAAACTTAGTTTTGAAAGAAAGAAAGAATAGAGAAAGAAAATTAAGAATTTTTTTCTTCTACATTACAAATAATATATATAGTTATTTTATTAAAAAAAAAAAAAAAATTAAACTTTAAAATGCCCTTAAGAATACAAATTTAATTTCATCATCTAATATTTACAAGTAAATAAAAATAAAAAACAAAAACATACTAAAAGTGAAAAAAATAATTGTTGTGAAGTAATTGTATTTGAATTCAGAATGAATTAAAGACAACCATCTAAGTGATAAAATAATTTCACATAATATTGTTTTTAAAAAATCATGACTGATTACTTCAATATTTTCACAATCTATAAAACACAGAAACAGAATAAAATAAGGGAAAAATTTATAAAACCTTTAAATTATTGAAAACATAATAATTTACAAAGTCCCAACATCAAAATGTATTTATTTATTATATAATTTACAACACTCCCAAGTTAAAAAGCCATAATACAAATTCTAGAAATTTCATACTTTTATGAAAACAACATAATATTTTAATAAGCCAAGTTTTTAAGTGCTGAATAATACATGAAACCAAATTTCAAACATTTTTAAATAACTTAAATTAAAAAGATTCTTTGTGGTAAATTGTTTTTTTACTTACATTAAAGGAATTCAAGAAAATCTACTACAGATGTGGAGCAAATAAATAATTGTCTCCACAAATGAGTGGATCATCTTGCAGATAGAATTTAAGCAGGGATTCCAAAAATATTTATTCTTCAGATTCAGTATCCATTTGGAGAAAAGGCTGAGTTGAGAGACCTTTTCTGCATCAAATATATAAGATGCAAATGACAAATATATATTCAGCAAAAAGAGACAAGAAGAATAATCCTGAAACAGAAACTGTTATGAAAGGCAGTTCCACAGCAAAAACTCAAATCCAATTATACAAAAAAAAACATTACAAGTACAATTTGCAAAGCACTTAAAAATGGACAAAACAATATTTAATGACAAAACTGAAAAATATAAAGAAACATATGTATAGATATACAAGATATTTACAAGATATATGAAATTAAAATGAAAAACTTATATAAATCAGACAGAGATCTCATACAAATCCTCATAAAATAAGAAATAAAGAATGCAATTATGACATAATACTTAAAAACACAATATAAAAAACAATATTATAAGAGTATTTTATTCTAGTGTAAAAGCAATCATACTGTTGACATGATATAGATAAAATAATAATTATGTGTAAATCATGATTTCAGTATTCCTACAATTAAGGAAGACAATTATTCCTACCACTTTTGAGGGTGAACAACTTAATTTTTAAAAATATACACCTTTTAAGACTTCTGAGTAGATATAAGAACAAACACTAATATAAGAGTTTTGTTTATAGAATTATATGTAACAATGAAATTCCTTAAGTTGAGCAAGATTTATACAAAATAAATACAACATATTGCCAATTGTCAAATATTTTTCATAAACATAGAAGCAACACTTTTTAATTTTGCAAGTTCCTTATGAAAAAGCACTTTCAATGTATTCATAAAATTATCTTGTCATAATACAGTTCTTATATTTATTTATATGTACTAAGAAAAAAAAAATAGTATACTACCAATTCACTAACATATCAATTCCTTGAAAGGAAAAAGAAAGTTAAGGATCTAAGTTAACAAATCTGAAAGAGCAAAATTTTAATTTCAGCAGAAATTATTTTATACATTAATCAAAGTACTCAAATAATGCCCAATTCTTGTGAAGATAGCAGACAGCAACCTTTTTCTTAATTTCAACTTTTTGCCTCTAAAATTTACTTTTAATTTAACCAGAGAAAGACAGTTAAAACTTTCAAAAACACTTTTCAATAAACTTTTAGATATAAAATGTTAATTTGAATACTCAACTTATTAGCACCTTCACAATAAATTTCAACACATGCTTCAAGCTGTATGTAGTAACAATTATATGAAACAATAGTTTCACTTAAGTCTGTACTTAAATCCAACCAACATTCATTATCAGTTTTTGAGACTTTGTCTATTAAATTAAGACATGCAACATTTTTTACTGGAGAATAGCATATTCTATAATACTGTTAGATATAAAGTTTCATTTTCATTACCTTTTTTATATTATAACTATTTTGTAAATTAAATATCACTACATACTGGAATAGTTGTTTATGACCTAAATGGAGAATCACATATAACCCACTAGGAAAGAAATTACATCCATCCATGTGTAGTAGTATTTATAAAACATTCTGGTGCATTAAATTTACTTAACCTGCATTTTAAATAACATTATTTATTCTCTAATAAATAATGATCTCAAATTAATATTTACATACATTATAGTATTAATATATTCAGAGCTGAATGTGACAAAGATCACTTATTTAAATTGCACAAAATTGTATTTAAATATGAAAAGTAAAGATTTAATAGTGTTTAAAAATATTTTATAATTTTGCAACCAAGAAGCATATGCCCAGTATGAATTTGCATATATTTGGGCTTTAAAAGAATATAGATACAGAGTAAATAAAATGAAAGCTACCATTTTTAATATTTCAGACAAAAAATAATTTACAACTTACCACTCCTCAATACACAAAATATATCAGAATATTCTCAAGTGATATCAAAAAGTAACTATCTGAAATAGAAACATAACCATCAATATCAAAGAACAAATTATTATAAGGATTATGAAATATAAAAAGTATTAGAGTACAGAAGTATTTAAAGCAATTTACTTCTAGAAATGAAGCATAACAAAACTAAACTATATATTGCCTAACTAATATCGAAAATATGCCATTGAAAGAGAAGAGAATTATCACACCATTGAAAAGAAATATTTTAAATAATCAATTTATTAAATATTGCAGTAAAAAAAAAGAAGTTACGAATAAAATTTAGCAACACCCCAAAAGACTGAAATTCATTTCAATAATAATCACACAACTTTTCAAAGAACAACAAAACAAAATTTTCATTATCAGCAGAAATGATTTTATATATTCATAAAAGAAAATACTCAATTGCTGATGTTATATTGGTAAAGATTGTCGAGATTTTGCATTTTCTTATTTTTAACTCCATGCTTATAAAAATTTAATTTTAATTATCTAGAGAAAGACATTTACCATTCCCTAGTAAAAAATAACTCTTTCAAATATTTTTAGACATCATTCTTTTTCTTTATTTCAGTACTTTACAACATGAACATTTACACAACACATTTCTGCACATACTGGAACAGCTGCTTTGAATATTATGGAGAATTAATACTTACAAAATAATACAAAAAAATTATATGCAGCACCATCTACTAGTTCTAAAATCTCCTCACCCAGTAAATTTAATTTGTAAGTATTGTAACTTTGCCATAATTCTCAAACATGAAAGAGATGTTCATGAGTATTAATCCTAAAATATTTAAGAAACAAAATGTTACAATGATCAATGATGCAAGCCTTCTTAAGAGAATTGTGTTTTAAATGTGTTCAAAATCATTTCATAGTTTTACAACAAAACTTTTATGCCTAGAAAGTATTTAAAAACAATATTTGGTTTTTAAAGTACATGGAGCCACAGCACATTTAATGCAAGCTATCATCTTTAATAATTAAGTAAAATTTAATTTATTACTTACCACTGCTTAACATTCAAAATGCATCGAAAATTCTTTGAGCAAAATTCCAAAAGCAACACCTGATACAAAAATATATATTTAATTTCATTAGCATCAAGAAACAAAACAATAATGAGAAATATCAAAAGGCCTCCCCAACAGTTATAAATATACAGTATTCTACACAGAGTTAAACAGAATTCCAGTTGATATAAAACTTTCATGCACACAGTATACTTGATGTGCATATAGTTTTCAAGTTATAAAGATTTTTAATGGTGTAAAATGAATTTAAAAAATTAGTAAAGAAAGTCATGGAATGAGTATTATGATGCAATGATAAAAAGAGAAATTAGAATGAAAGCAATCCTTTCACATTCAAAATTTTGGAAATTTTTAAAATGTCTACACAAATCTAATTAAAACAATTTCCACAAAGTAGGCAAATAATACGATGAGACTGGCTATTCAGTTTAAATACACACATTACACTGTGCATTTTCAGGAAGAGGAAACTTCCTGTCGAATGAGTAGCAAAGTCATGACAGTTTTATCATGATAAGACTATTCTTCACAGACCCCACATGGAATCAAATGATCAGTTACAACATCAATTTCTAATATTTTTCCACACATTTTTTCTGACTTATCTAACCTGATGAGAATTTTCCCTCAGACATAAAATCTTTAAAGAGGATACAATCTTCAACCAGTGAAATATAATTAATGAGAAATATCAGTAATAAGCCAGTGAAAGGTTAAACAAAATAAGGCCTGTAATCCTAATTTACACCTTCCTACGGATAATTAATTATACAATGTATTTATTTTCTTTTTTGAAATAAACACCAGATAAAAAAGTTCAATCGGAATTGATTCACTCACTAATACCAGAACTCTTTAAAAACCATATGGAGATTAGAATTAAGTTGCAATATTTTAATTTTCATCTAATAAAGATATATTTTAAACCGTTAAAACACACTAAGTGGATGTTAAATTTAAAAAAGGAAACCATAAGAAATTTTACAATTTAAATATTGTGAGATAGAATAAAATTCAACAATATCGTTTCAATTGAGTGCAAGTAAAATAATTTACATGTTGTATACATAAAATGAGGGAATGAAGAACAATACTTAAGAATTATTAGAAAACGTGGTTAAAATATATTAAGTGTAGTATACACAAAATATGGAGAAATTGAGCACAATAATTTATCAGTATTAGAAAAGAGAAAAAATATGTCTAAAATAACGTAATTAAAAGATAAGAATGATTCAAAAGCAAACTAAAACTTTATATTACATAAACAGAATTGAAAATATATCATTAAGAGAAAAGAAAATTTCCAAATAATCCAAAAGAAATGCTCCAAATAATAAAATTAGTAAACACAACAGTAAAACCTCAGTACTAACTTAAAATTTTAGAACTGATTTCAATTCCTAGCGAAACAAGATTTTCATTATCAACAAAAATGATTTACAAGCTAATAAAAGGAAAGTAACAATATATTGATCAATCCTTGAGAAAATTACAGAGAATATGCTTTTTCTTAATTTCAAATCGCTTCCTATATAATTTATTTTCAATTTAAGTAGAGAAACACTTAACATTCTTTAATAAAAATTACAGAATTTGAATATAGTTTTAAACATAAAATTATTATTTCACTCTTTTCAATCCATTGTTTTTACTACAGGACTGGTAGCCAAGTCCAAGATAACTTATACAACCAAATAAATCAATTTCAATAAACTGGAAAAATAATAATAATAATATATATCATCAATTTCAGGAAAACTAAATTATGAATTTTACATCCAGAGACACCAGAAGGTGGAATGCACAAGGCTAAATTCATGTTCTAACAGTATCTGTACAGTGAATTTAATTACAAATTGGAATTAGTGTCTTTGAATATTACATGAAAGCATCTATTATTAACCAATAATGAATATATCCAATGATAAATTTGCACAATTATTTTAATTCTGATACCATTCATTCTCAAATTTAAAAAATAATGAAGTTTATAAATATTAGCTCAAATTCAAAGCTGAATTTGAGAATGAGCACTGATGGAAATTTTTTTAAAAGAGAACTCTATTTAAATGTGAAAAGTAGAAATACAATTGCATTCACAAAATATATTAATTGTGTCCAAAAATATTTCATAATATAGCAAAAAGATACATCTAGTAAGATTGTATATTCTATTAATTGGCTTTAAAAGAATAGGAAGGCACAGTACATTTAATAAAAACAACCATTTTTTAAATTTCAAGTAAAATTTATCACTAACCGCTCTTCAATGTTCTAAACATGTCTGAATTTTCTCAAGTCAAATCCAAAAGCACCATCTGAAATAGAAAGATATTATAATATATACAATTACATCAACATGAAATGGCAAAATTATTATGAGAAACATCAAGAGCTACCTTAACAGCTAATGAATAAATTACATTATGATACTTTTATGCAAAGTAAAATAAAACTTTAGCTATTACAATTACATGCACATTGTGTATTTAACATACATATGGAATGTCAGATTATCAAGATTTTCAATGATGTAATAAGAATCCAAACAACTATTAAATAGCCATTCAATGCAAGTTTAATTCAGGTAAAATATAATACGCACAGCACAAAAATATACCTTGCAACTCCAGACAGGGAAAACTTCCTATAAGATGAGCAGCAAAATCAAGACAGTGCAATCACAATAAACCTCTAGTTCACAGGCCCCTTTTGGGCAGAAATTATTTGTTAAAATGACACACTTCAGTACTTCCT
The DNA here is from genome assembly GCF_947563725.1 of Argiope bruennichi. Taxonomy (NCBI): domain Eukaryota; kingdom Metazoa; phylum Arthropoda; class Arachnida; order Araneae; family Araneidae; genus Argiope; species Argiope bruennichi. The sequence goes on from NC_079162.1 coordinate 109,654,103, forward strand.
CAAACTATTTATTTCACTCATCTAAAACTGATCAGATATTTTCTCAGATGAAGAATGTTTAAAAAGAATGCAATTCTCAAATTTCATGACAAATCAGATACTAATTTACTAAAGTGGTGACAAAAGAAGCCTTGTAATAACCATTTACATCTTTATACATTTATTCCACAGCGTATTTATTTATTTTGAAAGCAATACCAGATCTTATATGGCGATCCCAATAAAGAAGCAATATTTTAAGTCGCATCTTCTAAAAATACATTTAAAAGACATTATTGTTATTAGAGTAAAAAAATTAATAAATACTACATGCATACGAAATAAGAAAAAAAAAAAAAAAAAACTATTCGAGGTAAAAACTAAGGTAAAATATACTTAATGCAATTTACTTGCAAGAATCATTCAAAGGAAAAATAAACTTTATATTATTACCTACACAATACACAAGATATTTGATTAAAAGGGTCAAAGATCTTCAAATCATGCAAAAGAATTATTAGAAATTTATTGAATGACGTTGTTGCACGTTTCTAGCACAATGATATTTATTGTACAAGTATTTTAAAAATTCTGAACTAATTCAAGAAATATTATACTATAAATCAATGAATAGGAGAATAAGATTTTCATTATTACGAAAATATGATTTTACATACTAATGAAAGAAAAATACAGAAAATATATCCTTCTGAACATGGTAAAAAACACTTTGTCATACTTTTTACTCTCTGCCTATAAAAATTTACCTTTCTCTAGAGAAACACATCTAGCATTCTCAATTAAAAAATACTACTTTTTGAAAAAATTTTACCCATGAAATATTGATTTAAATACATATTTTGCATTATGATGATTTACACAATAAATTTTAATTCATGTGGGAATCATTGTTTTTAAACATTACCCAAAAGTATCTATTAATTATCAATAAAGAATATAATATCCAGCAGCATGCAGTAAAAATCTTCTGATGGAAATTATTACAAGCCAGCGCTCAGTATTCAAAGTATATCAGCAATTCTTCAAGTACAAAAGCACCACTTGAAATAGAAATATATTTAGTTGCATCAACATCTAAGGACAATAATCACCATAGCAGCTATTAAATGACATTCCAACACTTTTATGCAGGATGGAATAAACCTCTAGCTATTACAATATTTTCATGCACATGATGTGCATATGGCTTTTCAAATTTAAAAATTCCAACAATATAATATATATTATACTAATTTGTAATGAGCCAAATAATTAGTACAATAGAAAATACAATAATTAAAAGCAGGTACAGAATGAAAACAATTGTACAACATTCAAAATTACTCTATATAAGTAAATAAGACTTCTGCTACATAGCAAGTAAATAGTATGGCGCAGCTGTTTAGTCAGGATACATTTCAAATATATGCACCTTGTAATCCCAGGTAGTCAATCTTCTTGCTCCAAGAGCAGGAAAATTGTGGATATCCCATTGTGTGTGTTGTTCATAAAACACATAACATTCTGTGACCTGGTTGATAAATTATGAACTCTTTCTCAATAAAAATCTTTTTTTTATATATATATAATAAATATTCTGTGCCTCTGCTTCATGAATTTATTGTAAGACGAGATTTCATTTAAAAGTCACTTATGAATCCCATTTTATGTATTGTTTTGTTCTTGAATCTTTTAAAAGCACACTAATACTGCTGTTGTGATCTATAAGCAAAAAGGAGATTGCTAGATCCATATTATGCTAATTTTTGTCCCACTTTCCAACAGATTATCCTGTAGTTTAAGCTAGGAGCCCTGTTAAAGATTTCCCCAATACAAGAAAAAGTCTTGATTTTTGAATAACCTAATCAATTTTATTTAAGATTAAAAAGTTATGGCAAATAAAAGTTTAACATAAAGATTCTAAGAAGTATTTTTTTTTTTTTTTTTTTTTTTACTAACAGAACACAGATCTTTTGAAATCTCAACATTTCAATTGTGGATGATAAATCAAATATATATAAAAAAAACCAAGCTCTTTTGTTAACTGATATCTATCTGATTTGATTTGTAAAACTGTTGAGAGAGCATACTGATGAAGTGTTTAAATTGCACACTGAAAGTTTAATAAAATGTAATCTGAATCAGGAAATCTTTATTAAATTAATAATCATCTGTATATAACCACTTGTTAAGTGATTTCTAGGATTGTATTTAATTAAAATTTAAAGTAAGAATTTGTCACGGATAATTGTTTAAGCCTAGTATCAACATAAAGATTAAAAGGTTTCTTTATTTTTCCTTTTATGTTAACTTTCAAACCATCCCAAACAAATACTCATCCCAATGATATAACTGAATTATTGGCTATTCAGATAATGTTATACGAATATGACGATAACATAGAATGATGTGGTTTTATTAAATAATGTCTTCTTGCCATATAAATGCTTATTAATATTATTTAAATTCAGGCTATGTTATTCCTTCTTCAAAACATGAGTGGATGAGGTTACCTGTTATAAGAATTTTAGATGAATTTAAAATGACTTAAGCATACTCAAATGAACACAACGAAATGTACTGAAAATTTTATTAGACAATATTGAATTGCTTGGTAAATATAAAGTTTAATTCCTGATACTTATTCTCACTAAACTAGATCATAGTCTCGTCTGAGAATCAAATTAGTTGTCTAATGCTATAGTCCAATATTTCCTCAATCAATTTATTTCTGTGATATAATCTATTTCTCAGAGAAGAATTTTTAAAAGGGATACAAATTTTAGCAGAAATTAAAACAGTTAAAAATCAGATATTAAGATATTGAAAGATAGAGTGAAAGAAGGTTTTATATATTAGATTGAAAGCCATTTTACATTCAAATCATTCCTAAGACATACTCTTCAGTGAAAAAAAATTTTGCATTAAAATAAAGGTGGCCAAATGTTTCAGCAAAAACTAAATACAACCTTCACAAAATGACCACAAATGCCTTGGTCAGATATAAACAGACACTAGATTTGAAATTAAATAAAAGTATCATATGCAAAAGATTTTTTTGCACGGTCTGATAAAACCAGCAGAAAAATAAATATAAAATATACATAAATCTAATTTTAGTATCACATAATAAATAAGACACAATAGCAAGTGTTTCACATTGCAACAAACATTTTACTTATATGAAAAATTGTATAAAATGAACATTAAAAACAAACAGAAAAGTAAAATACTGGTAGACTTAATGCCTTTATATTATATTAAAAATAGAATAAAGGTTTCTATTAGTCATATTTATCATAGATTCGAAGCCTTTTCCTTCTAAAAGAACTCTCAAATTAAGAAGAATTTATTAAAAGGGAAATATAAACAGAATTATAACACAAAATAGCAATCTAAAAGAAAATTATTCAAAGCCCATTTCCAAATATAGAATATGAATAATGAAAACAGAAATGACATGCCAAAACAGGCATTTTTTTAATTTTAAATTTATGCAAATTATTTATCTTGCTTGACTAAAGAGCAAATTTAAAAACTAACTTATCAAAAATATCTTTAAAACTACCAAGGGATACAATATATGGACCTTATTAATGTGATAAAATTATATTTATATATGTATAGTAACATAAATATTCTTGATGTCTATACAGAGTAAGGAAACAAAATGTATATAGTTTTTATCTAGTTTTACTCTTGTGTGTAAATAGTCATTAAGAAATTAATTCAAATATTATAAATATACAGATATATGCAAAATCCAATACCAAAGTCAAAATTTTCTAGTTCCAGGTTTAAAAGAAACCACTTCAGTGAATAAAAAATTTTAATAAAAGACTGAAAATATACCTACATACCATCCAACAGCTACAAAATTTCTGTACTTGCTATGGAAATTGGGAGAAAACTACAAAGTTATGGATATATAATAAAAAATTACAAAGAACTATCAAAGAGTGTTGTAAATATCCAAATCTTCGTTCACAGCAATGCTAATAATGGAAGTAATTTTAGAATAGTTACGTGGAAAAAAAAGGGGTCGGGGGGATTTTGATATGGCATTAACGCAAAATCTTTGCAGACACTGCTCGTAATAAAAATGTATATGGGTCTTTCTTTTGATGTTAAACTGAGCAATAATTATAAAATGCAGAAGTGTTTGCTTTGTAATGGAAAATTTTTTTTTAAAATGTCCAACAAAGAGTGTTAATTAGCTTAATGAACAAAATTGTGTTGTGTGATAAAATTATTTCACTTTTATATTTAATCAATAATAAATGTAAGTTAAATAATTTTGTATAGTGCTTTGAAAATATTTCTTTCAATTAATAATTAATCTTTGGAAATACCTATTCTCTAACAATTTATTGATACTATGTTATTTGCAATATATTGGTAGGAAGTGCTGCCGATGACAGCGCAACTATATTGGAGGGTATGCATATATGTAAAATGCTGTTCTGAAGTCAAAATTTTCTAAATTCAGATGAATTTTTTTTGTGCACATCAGAGTGAGAAAAGATTTATATTGCATGAACATACAAATGGAAAAGAGATTCACAATAATAAAAATTCATGTGTAATAACATTTTTACTGCATGTTTAGACTCCACATTAAAAGGTTTTTATTAGAAATTGTTTTCGGAGGGTCACAACCAAGAAATTTTTTTTTCACTATGGAACAAAATAAATTTTTAAAAAGTAAATAATGAAAATGAAAGTCAGAATGAACTTAAATATCATATAGAAAATCTTAAAAGAAAAGAAACTTTTAGAACTTTTTTTTTATTTTAGTTGGAAAGTTTAAGTAAATACAGCAAATTGATGGGAACAGTGAGAGAAATATATATATGTATATATATTTCAGGGTAGTAAATAAAATAAACAACTCAGTGAATAAAAAAATTTTAAGTTGAACATGGTATTAAATTAAATGTATACAAGATTGTATTTGCATCATTTTCTAAAAAGTTCAATGGTATATGAAATTAAACAGAATTAATTAAAAAGACAGAATGTGCTGAAAAGTGAAGCATAGCTGAGGGAAAAGGGATGGGGGTATGTCCAACTCACCTCCATGAAATAAACTCAAGCCTGATATGACTGGAGAAACAGAAGTAAAATTTAAAAATCAATTAGCAGTGTTACTCCTAGTTGGTATAAAATCAAATGAAAATAAAAACTTATCGAATGAAACATCGTTAATTTCTTAAAAATTGATCAGTCTTTTCGCAAAAATGTCCGTGGTATATATAAAATGAATTAATAATCTTTTATAAATCATGCTTACTTATGTCAACCAAAAACCTTTGTGTACATTTCAAACTGATCATGAAAATTAAACAAAAGATAGAAAAAAGATGTACGCTTTCACATGCCATTTCGAAAACAAATTGCAGCAAGGTTTAAGAATATAGTTCGATTTATCGTTTTACAAACGTCAAATCGAAACCACAATCGAAGAATTCCGCATCAGTAAGTATGATTAGTTACAATTACTTTGGCGCACGTAACCTATTTTTAAAAAACTATTAAATAAATCTAATCTTAATATCACAGTGGAATTAAAGAAGGTAAAACTCATATATCTGTCGTAAATGTATCATGCACTAATTATTGAGATATAAAAATTACTTACATTTAAAAAATATGCACAAAGAAATATTCGTGCAATTTGTTAAAGGCAAAAGAAATATCACCTAGTAAATAAATTAAAAAAAACTTTAAAACAAATGAAATCATAAAATATCGCCATTTCTTTTCACTTGTTAATATTTCAGTTCACTTCGCTACTACGAAATCTAATACGTGTCGGTTTCACCACTACATATTTATTCGTTTATTTTTACATCATTATATTTTGTTTCTCTTCTATATAGAAAAAAAAAATGAATGACGGAGAATAAATATTTTGAAATGACGTTTAATATGGGATCATTTATTACAATCAAAATTTCTTGTTTGTTCTTTTCAGCATTTCTGAAAGTTAACTGGAAACCTCACTGTAAATTGTTAGTGGTTGCAAAGAAACGAATAATCCAGAAATGCAAGATGAAAAATCACTCAAAATGTTCTACAAAGCAGATTGTTGAAACTAGAGCTATTATATTTGAAATATAATTACTTCTTTGGTAGCAAGTGCTTATACACAAAAAATTTCTCAAAATTTTAATTATACTTTTAATTGCAAATCAATCGAAATGTTTGTTTTTTTCTCTCTCAATATTTGAGTAGTATATCAAGGGCCTTTTTACTTTACCTTTCAATTAAGAAAAATTAATTCTTCAGTGATATCAATTTTATTTTCATATAATTATTTTTTCATTTTGGCATATTTATATAAATGTTTTTAATTATATTTTACTATACAATTTTTAAATATTTTATCAGCTGTATTCCTTTGTGAAATTTTTTTTTTTTCAATTGCAGAGATATTATTGTTAGCATATTATAGCAGAGAGATTGGGACATCGAATTTACTTTGTCGTTTCAAAAAAAATAAATAAATAATGTTTTGATTTCAGAAAGATGGTTTCTTCAAATATGAGTTCTTGGAATGCTTTTGAAAGAATATCATCGTATTTATCAGTATGTGGATTTTCAATTTATCAGCACTTTTGATTACAATGCCAGGCAAAAATATTTTGATAGTATAAACAGTTTCTATAATTTTTGATTGATGGTTTAAAGGCGTATTATTATTATTATTTGCTTTTCTTTTGAAGCTGAATATAGCAAAGTAGGTAGTAGTACCCAGTAGTTGGTAGTAGGTAATAAGATGCCAAACAGACTTCATTATTTCATTTTTAGTATTTGATGCTAATATGCCAACAGACCACATGAATGAAATTAAGGTTCTGACTAATGCAGGCTTTGAAATAAACAACCCCTATAACAGTCATTTTCTGTGAAAATAATCTGCTTCGATGTGCGTAAATTCTCGAGATATCCTGATTTTTTTTCATTTTGACAGTTAATGGCAAGAAATTTTTTTCTGGGAATCGTAAAAATTATTCATATGTATAATTTAATATGTTCAGTGGTGTAGCAAAGAGCGGTGACTCCCTGAGAAGAGTGACAATTTTTCGTGCCCACCCCATTATTTTTGACTTTAATAAGTAGCTAAAGTGCATTAATATTTTGCCCAAGACATTTCCTATGATTTCCGACCTTCACGTGCATACACCCCTTGCCTTTTCCAAGTTATATCATTGTGCGTGTTGTTCAACACTGCATGATATTTCTTGTATAAGAGGGAAAGTAATAAAAGATTGAAAAGATCTTCCTTAAACTCATAGCTCAAAATTTGAATTATGACATCCCTTGAAGGATAGGAAAAAACTATCTATAGTGACAATTGAGTTTATAAATTAAATGAACAGAATAGCTGAGACAATCCCAGTTTTTTAATGTTTATCCTGAATTTCCATTAATTTGAGATATAATTTAAAAAATTCAACTTCTGAAGAATCATTTTCTACGTAATATACTTTTTCAAAGGCATATAATATTGAAAACTTAGGTGATATTATTTGGAGCCAATTTAGCCACATCATGCATGGTAACAGAAATATTACTATTATTTGGTGTTAACAACCAGTTCATTGTCTGATTGCAATAAGTTTTAAAAATGGTCTAAAAGCATTCCTGTCAAATGGATGCATTCAGTGGTTGCTGTGAGGATGAAAGGTCATGATAATCATACCATTTATCATTATAATAACACAAATAGTTACGTGGTTATCAAAAAGTAACAGTGCAGGTTTTTTTCAAATAAGACACTTAAATTTAAAAAATTTAAGGTTTGTCTTTATTTCCCTTAAAAAAAAAAGAAAAAAATAAGAGGAAACATAACCTTACATTCCTAATATAGTAACTAAGACAACTTAATATTACTGCAATTGATATTTGTATCATCCCTCCCACCAATCAGATAAACATTCACCTTCACTTTTTTTATTCTTTTTCCCCATTTTGTTAGGAGTCACACACCAAGAAATGATACATCGGTAAATCTTTATTATACAAAAGAGATAATTACAGTCACAAATTTTGAATTATACAGAGATCAAGCCGATATTTTAACTGTACTTTTCTGAGAAATATCTTTTTAGTAATGTCCATTTTTGAGTCAAGGAAGAGTCATTAGCAGTAGAATGCTCTGGACACTGTTTTTAATAAACTTAGTTTTGAAAGAAAGAAAGAATAGAGAAAGAAAATTAAGAATTTTTTTCTTCTACATTACAAATAATATATATAGTTATTTTATTAAAAAAAAAAAAAAAAATTAAACTTTAAAATGCCCTTAAGAATACAAATTTAATTTCATCATCTAATATTTACAAGTAAATAAAAATAAAAAACAAAAACATACTAAAAGTGAAAAAAATAATTGTTGTGAAGTAATTGTATTTGAATTCAGAATGAATTAAAGACAACCATCTAAGTGATAAAATAATTTCACATAATATTGTTTTTAAAAAATCATGACTGATTACTTCAATATTTTCACAATCTATAAAACACAGAAACAGAATAAAATAAGGGAAAAATTTATAAAACCTTTAAATTATTGAAAACATAATAATTTACAAAGTCCCAACATCAAAATGTATTTATTTATTATATAATTTACAACACTCCCAAGTTAAAAAGCCATAATACAAATTCTAGAAATTGCATACTTTTATGAAAACAACATAATATTTTAATAAGCCAAGTTTTTAAGTGCTGAATAATACATGAAACCAAATTTCAAACATTTTTAAATAACTTAAATTAAAAAGATTCTTTGTGGTAAATTGTTTTTTTACTTACATTAAAGGAATTCAAGAAAATCTACTACAGATGTGGAGCAAATAAATAATTGTCTCCACAAATGAGTGGATCATCTTGCAGATAGAATTTAAGCAGGGATTCCAAAAATATTTATTCTTCAGATTCAGTATCCATTTGGAGAAAAGGCTGAGTTGAGAGACCTTTTCTGCATCAAATATATAAGATGCAAATGACAAATATATATTCAGCAAAAAGAGACAAGAAGAATAATCCTGAAACAGAAACTGTTATGAAAGGCAGTTCCACAGCAAAAACTCAAATCCAATTATACAAAAAAACATTACAAGTACAATTTGCAAAGCACTTAAAAATGGACAAAACAATATTTAATGACAAAACTGAAAAATATAAAGAAACATATGTATAGATATGCAAGATATTTACAAGATATATGAAATAAATTAAAATGAAAAACTTATATAAATCAGACAGAGATCTCATACAAATCCTCATAAAATAAGAAATAAAGAATGCAATTATGACATAATACTTAAAAACACAATATAAAAAACAATATTATAAGAGTATTTTATTCTAGTGTAAAAGCAATCATACTGTTGACATGATATAGATAAAATAATAATTATGTGTAAATCATGATTTCAGTATTCCTACAATTAAGGAAGACAATTATTCCTACCACTTTTGAGGGTGAACAACTAAATTTTTAAAAATATACACCTTTTAAGACTTCTGAGTAGATATAAGAACAAACACTAATATAAGAGTTTTGTTTATAGAATTATATGTAACAATGAAATTCCTTAAGTTGAGCAAGATTTATACAAAATAAATACAACATATTGCCAATTGTCAAATATTTTTCATAAACATAGAAGCAACACTTTTTAATTTTGCAAGTTCCTTATGAAAAAGCACTTTCAATGTATTCATAAAATTATCTTGTCATAATACAGTTCTTATATTTATTTATATGTACTAAGAAAAAAAAATAGTATACTACCAATTCACTAACATATCAATTCCTTGAAAGGAAAAAGAAAGTTAAGGATCTAAGTTAACAAATCTGAAAGAGCAAAATTTTAATTTCAGCAGAAATTATTTTATACATTAATCAAAGTACTCAAATAATGCCCAATTCTTGTGAAGATAGCAGACAGCAACCTTTTTCTTAATTTCAACTTTTTGCCTCTAAAATTTACTTTTAATTTAACCAGAGAAAGACAGTTAAAACTTTCAAAAACACTTTTCAATAAACTTTTAGATATAAAATGTTAATTTGAATACTCAACTTATTAGCACCTTCACAATAAATTTCAACACATGCTACCAGCTGTATGTAGTAACAATTATATGAAACAATAGTTTCACTTAAGTCTGTACTTAAATCCAACCAACATTCATTATCAGTTTTTGAGACTTTGTCTATTAAATTAAGACATGCAACATTTTATACTGGAGAATAGCATATTCTATAATACTGTTAGATATAAAGTTTCATTTTCATTACCTTTTTTATATTATAACTATTTTGTAAATTAAATATCACTACATACTGGAATAGTTGTTTATGACCTAAATGGAGAATCACATATAACCCACTAGGAAAGAAATTACATCCATCCATGTGTAGTAGTATTTATAAAACATTCTGGTGCATTAAATTTACTTAACCTGCATTTTAAATAACATTATTTATTCTCTAATAAATAATGATCTCAAATTAATATTTACATACATTATAGTATTAATATATTCAGAGCTGAATGTGACAAAGATCACTTATTTAAATTGCACAAAATTGTATTTAAATATGAAAAGTAAAGATTTAATAGTGTTTAAAAATATTTTATAATTTTGCAACCAAGAAGCATATGCCCAGTATGAATTTGCATATATTTGGGCTTTAAAAGAATATAGATACAGAGTAAATAAAATGAAAGCTACCATTTTTAATATTTCAGACAAAAAATAATTTACAACTTACCACTCCTCAATACACAAAATATATCAGAATATTCTCAAGTGATATCAAAAAGTAACTATCTGAAATAGAAACATAACCATCAATATCAAAGAACAAATTATTATAAGGATTATGAAATATAAAAAGTATTAGAGTACAGAAGTATTTAAAGCAATTTACTTCTAGAAATGAAGCATAACAAAACTAAACTATATATTGCCTAACTAATATCGAAAATATGCCATTGAAAGAGAAGAGAATTATCACACCATTGAAAAGAAATATTTTAAATAATCAATTTATTAAATATTGCAGTAAAAAAAAGAAGTTACGAATAAAATTTAGCAACACCCCAAAAGACTGAAATTCATTTCAATAATAATCACACAACTTTTCAAAGAACAACAAAACAAAATTTTCATTATCAGCAGAAATGATTTTATATATTCATAAAAGAAAATACTCAATTGCTGATGTTATATTGGTAAAGATTGTCGAGATTTTGCATTTTCTTATTTTTAACTCCATGCTTATAAAAATTTAATTTTAATTATCTAGAGAAAGACATTTACCATTCCCTAGTAAAAAATAACTCTTTCAAATATTTTTAGACATCATTCTTTTTCTTTATTTCAGTACTCTACAACATGAACATTTACACAACACATTTCTGCACATACTGGAACAGCTGCTTTGAATATTATGGAGAATTAATACTTACAAAATAATACAAAAAATTATATGCAGCACCATCTACTAGTTCTAAAATCTCCTCACCTAGTAAATTTAATTTGTAAGTATTGTAACTTTGCCATAATTCTCAAACATGAAAGAGATGTTCATGAGTATTAATCCTAAAATATTTAAGAAACAAAATGTTACAATGATCAATGATGCAAGCCTTCTTAAGAGAATTGTGTTTTAAATGTGTTCAAAATCATTTCATAGTTTTGCAACAAAACTTTTATGCCTAGAAAGAATTTAAAAACAATATTTGGTTTTTAAAGTACATGGAGCCACAGCACATTTAATGCAAGCTATCATCTTTAATAATTAAGTAAAATTTAATTTATTACTTACCACTGCTTAACATTCAAAATGCATCGAAAATTCTTTGAGCAAAATTCCAAAAGCAACACCTGATACAAAAATATATATTTAATTTCATTAGCATCAAGAAACAAAACAATAATGAGAAATATCAAAAGGCCTCCCCAACAGTTATAAATATACAGTATTCTACACAGAGTTAAACAGAATTCCAGTTGATATAAAACTTTCATGCACACAGTATACTTGATGTGCATATAGTTTTCAAGTTATAAAGATTTTTAATGGTGTAAAATGAATTTAAAAAATTAGTAAAGAAAGTCATGGAATGAGTATTATGATGCAATGATAAAAAGAGAAATTAGAATGAAAGCAATCCTTTCACATTCAAAATTTTGGAAATTTTTAAAATGTCTACACAAATCTAATTAAAACAATTTCCACAAAGTAGGCAAATAATACGATGAGACTGGCTATTCAGTTTAAATACACACATTACACTGTGCATTTTCAGGAAGAGGAAACTTCCTGTCGAATGAGTAGCAAAGTCATGACAGTTTTATCATGATAAGACTATTCTTCACAGACCCCACATGGAATCAAATGATCAGTTACAACATCAATTTCTAATATTTTTCCACACATTTTTTCTGACTTATCTAACCTGATGAGAATTTTCCCTCAGACATAAAATCTTTAAAGAGGATACAATCTTCAACCAGTGAAATATAATTAATGAGAAATATCAGTAATAAGCCAGTGAAAGGTTAAACAAAATAAGGCCTGTAATCCTAATTTACACCTTCCTACGGATAATTAATTATACAATGTATTTATTTTCTTTTTTGAAATAAACACCAGATAAAAAAGTTCAATCGGAATTGATTCACTCACTAATACCAGAACTCTTTAAAAACCATATGGAGATTAGAATTAAGTTGCAATATTTTAATTTTCATCTAATAAAGATATATTTTAAACCGTTAAAACACACTAAGTGGATGTTAAATTTAAAAAAGGAAACCATAAGAAATTTTACAATTTAAATATTGTGAGATAGAATAAAATTCAACAATATCGTTTCAATTGAGTGCAAGTAAAATAATTTACATGTTGTATACATAAAATGAGGGAATGAAGAACAATACTTAAGAATTATTAGAAAACGTGGTTAAAATATATTAAGTGTAGTATACACAAAATATGGAGAAATTGAGCACAATAATTTATCAGTATTAGAAAAGAGAAAAAATATGTCTAAAATAACGTAATTAAAAGATAAGAATGATTCAAAAGCAAACTAAAACTTTATATTACATAAACAGAATTGAAAATATATCATTAAGAGAAAAGAAAATTTCCAAATAATCCAAAAGAAATGCTCCAAATAATAAAATTAGTAAACACAACAGTAAAACCTCAGTACTAACTTAAAATTTTAGAACTGATTTCAATTCCTAGCGAAACAAGATTTTCATTATCAACAAAAATGATTTACAAGCTAATAAAAGGAAAGTAACAATATATTGATCAATCCTTGAGAAAATTACAGAGAATATGCTTTTTCTTAATTTCAAATCGCTTCCTATATAATTTATTTTCAATTTAAGTAGAGAAACACTTAACATTCTTTAATAAAAATTACAGAATTTGAATATAGTTTTAAACATAAAATTATTATTTCACTCTTTTCAATCCATTGTTTTTACTACAGGACTGGTAGCCAAGTCCAAGATAACTTATACAACCAAATAAATCAATTTCAATAAACTGGAAAAATAATAATAATAATATATATCATCAATTTCAGGAAAACTAAATTATGAATTTTACATCCAGAGACACCAGAAGGTGGAATGCACAAGGCTAAATTCATGTTCTAACAGTATCTGTACAGTGAATTTAATTACAAATTGGAATTAGTGTCTTTGAATATTACATGAAAGCATCTATTATTAACCAATAATGAATATATCCAATGATAAATTTGCACAATTATTTTAATTCTGATACCATTCATTCTCAAATTTAAAAAATAATGAAGTTTATAAATATTAGCTCAAATTCAAAGCTGAATTTGAGAATGAGCACTGATGGAAATTTTTTTAAAAGAGAACTCTATTTAAATGTGAAAAGTAGAAATACAATTGCATTCACAAAATATATTAATTGTGTCCAAAAATATTTCATAATATAGCAAAAAGATACATCTAGTAAGATTGTATATTCTATTAATTGGCTTTAAAAGAATAGGAAGGCACAGTACATTTAATAAAAACAACCATTTTTTAAATTTCAAGTAAAATTTATCACTAACCGCTCTTCAATGTTCTAAACATGTCTGAATTTTCTCAAGTCAAATCCAAAAGCACCATCTGAAATAGAAAGATATTATAATATATACAATTACATCAACATGAAATGGCAAAATTATTATGAGAAACATCAAGAGCTACCTTAACAGCTAATGAATAAATTACATTATGATACTTTTATGCAAAGTAAAATAAAACTTTAGCTATTACAATTACATGCACATTGTGTATTTAACATACATATGGAATGTCAGATTATCAAGATTTTCAATGATGTAATAAGAATCCAAACAACTATTAAATAGCCATTCAATGCAAGTTTAATTCAGGTAAAATATAATACGCACAGCACAAAAATATACCTTGCAACTCCAGACAGGGAAAACTTCCTATAAGATGAGCAGCAAAATCAAGACAGTGCAATCACAATAAACCTCTAGTTCACAGGCCCCTTTTGGGCAGAAATTATTTGTTAAAATGACACACTTCAGTACTTCCTCAAACTATTTATTTCACTCATCTAAAACTGATCAGATATTTTCTCAGATGAAGAATGTTTAAAAAGAATGCAATTCTCAAATTTCATGACAAATCAGATACTAATTTACTAAAGTGGTGACAAAAGAAGCCTTGTAATAACCATTTACATCTTTATACATTTATTCCACAGCGTATTTATTTATTTTGAAAGCAATACCAGATCTTATATGGCGATCCCAATAAAGAAGCAATATTTTAAGTCGCATCTTCTAAAAATACATTTAAAAGACATTATTGTTATTAGAGTAAAAAAATTAATAAATACTACATGCATACGAAATAAGAAAAAAAAAAAAAAAACTATTCGAGGTAAAAACTAAGGTAAAATATACTTAATGCAATTTACTTGCAAGAATCATTCAAAGGAAAAATAAACTTTATATTATTACCTACACAATACACAAGATATTTGATTAAAAGGGTCAAAGATCTTCAAATCATGCAAAAGAATTATTAGAAATTTATTGAATGACGTTGTTGCACGTTTCTAGCACAATGATATTTATTGTACAAGTATTTTAAAAATTCTGAACTAATTCAAGAAATATTATACTATAAATCAATGAATAGGAGAATAAGATTTTCATTATTATGAAAATATGATTTTACATACTAATGAAAGAAAAATACAGAAAATATATCTTTCTGAACATGGTAAAAAACACTTTGTCATACTTTTTACTCTCTGCCTATAAAAATTTACCTTTCTCTAGAGAAACACATCTAGCATTCTCAATTAAAAAATACTACTTTTTGAAAAAATTTTACCCATGAAATATTGATTTAAATACATATTTTGCATTATGATGATTTACACAATAAATTTTAATTCATGTGGGAATCATTGTTTTTAAACATTACCCAAAAGTATCTATTAATTATCAATAAAGAATATAATATCCAGCAGCATGCAGTAAAAATCTTCTGATGGAAATTATTACAAGCCAGCGCTCAGTATTCAAAGTATATCAGCAATTCTTCAAGTACAAAAGCACCACTTGAAATAGAAATATATTTAGTTGCATCAACATCTAAGGACAATAATCACCATAGCAGCTATTAAATGACATTCCAACACTTTTATGCAGGATGGAATAAACCTCTAGCTATTACAATATTTTCATGCACATGATGTGCATATGGCTTTTCAAATTTAAAAATTCCAACAATATAATATATATTATACTAATTTGTAATGAGCCAAATAATTAGTACAATAGAAAATACAATAATTAAAAGCAGGTACAGAATGAAAACAATTGTACAACATTCAAAATTACTCTATATAAGTAAATAAGACTTCTGCTACATAGCAAGTAAATAGTATGGCGCAGCTGTTTAGTCAGGATACATTTCAAATATATGCACCTTGTAATCCCAGGTAGTCAATCTTCTTGCTCCAAGAGCAGGAAAATTGTGGATATCCCATTGTGTGTGTTGTTCATAAAACACATAACATTCTATGACCTGGTTGATAAATTATGAACTCTTTCTCAATAAAAATCTTTTTTTTATATATATATAATAAATATTCTGTGCCTCTGCTTCATGAATTTATTGTAAGACGAGATTTCATTTAAAAGTCACTTATGAATCCCATTTTATGTATTGTTTTGTTCTTGAATCTTTTAAAAGCACACTAATACTGCTGTTGTGATCTATAAGCAAAAAGGAGATTGCTAGATCCATATTATGCTAATTTTTGTCCCACTTTCCAACAGATTATCCTGTAGTTTAAGCTAGGAGCCCTGTTAAAGATTTCCCCAATACAAGAAAAAGTCTTGATTTTTGAATAACCTAATCAATTTTATTTAAGATTAAAAAGTTATGGCAAATAAAAGTTTAACATAAAGATTCTAAGAAGTATTTTTTTTTTTTTTTTTTTTTTTTTTTTTACTAACAGAACACAGATCTTTTGAAATCTCAACATTTCAATTGTGGATGATAAATCAAATATATATAAAAAAAACCAAGCTCTTTTGTTAACTGATATCTATCTGATTTGATTTGTAAAACTGTTGAGAGAGCATACTGATGAAGTGTTTAAATTGCACACTGAAAGTTTAATAAAATGTAATCTGAATCAGGAAATCTTTATTAAATTAATAATCATCTGTATATAACCACTTGTTAAGTGATTTCTAGGATTGTATTTAATTAAAATTTAAAGTAAGAATTTGTCACGGATAATTGTTTAAGCCTAGTATCAACATAAAGATTAAAAGGTTTCTTTATTTTTCCTTTTATGTTAACTTTCAAACCATCCCAAACAAATACTTATCCCAATGATATAACTGAATTATTGGCTATTCAGATAATGTTATACGAATATGACGATAACATAGAATGATGTGGTTTTATTAAATAATGTCTTCTTGCCATATAAATGCTTATTAATATTATTTAAATTCAGGCTATGTTATTCCTTCTTCAAAACATGAGTGGATGAGGTTACCTGTTATAAGAATTTTAGATGAATTTAAAATGACTTAAGCATACTCAAATGAACACAACGAAATGTACTGAAAATTTTATTAGACAATATTGAATTGCTTGGTAAATATAAAGTTTAATTCCTGATACTTATTCTCACTAAACTAGATCATAGTCTCGTCTGAGAATCAAATTAGTTGTCTAATGCTATAGTCCAATATTTCCTCAATCAATTTATTTCTGTGATATAATCTATTTCTCAGAGAAGAATTTTTAAAAGGGATACAAATTTTAGCAGAAATTAAAACAGTTAAAAATCAGATATTAAGATATTGAAAGATAGAGTGAAAGAAGGTTTTATATATTAGATTGAAAGCCATTTTACATTCAAATCATTCCTAAGACATACTCTTCAGTGAAAAAAAATTTTGCATTAAAATAAAGGTGGCCAAATGTTTCAGCAAAAACTAAATACAACCTTCACAAAATGACCACAAATGCCTTGGTCAGATATAAACAGACACTAGATTTGAAATTAAATAAAAGTATCATATGCAAAAGATTTTTTTGCACGGTCTGATAAAACCAGCAGAAAAATAAATATAAAATATACATAAATCTAATTTTAATATCACATAATAAATAAGACACAATAGCAAGTGTTTCACATTGCAACAAACATTTTACTTATATGCAAAAATTGTATAAAATGAACATTAAAAACAAACAGAAAAGTAAAATACTGGTAGACTTAATGCCTTTATATTATATTAAAAATAGAATAAAGGTTTCTATTAGTCATATTTATCATAGATTCGAAGCCTTTTCCTTCTAAAAGAACTCTCAAATTAAGAAGAATTTATTAAAAGGGAAATATAAACAGAATTATAACACAAAATAGCGATCTAAAAGAAAATTATTCAAAGCCCATTTCAAAATATAGAATATAAATAATGAAAACAGAAATGACATGCCAAAACAGGCATTTTTTTAATTTTAAATTTATGCAAATTATTTATCTTGCTTGACTAAAGAGCAAATTTAAAAACTAACTTATCAAAAATATCTTTAAAACTACCAAGGGATACAATATATGGACCTTATTAATGTGATAAAATTATATTTATATATGTATAGTAACATAAATATTCTTGATGTCTATACAGAGTAAGGAAACAAAATGTATATAGTTTTTATCTAGTTTTACTCTTGTGTGTAAATAGTCATTAAGAAATTAATTCAAATATTATAAATATACAGATATATGCAAAATCCAATACCAAAGTCAAAATTTTCTAGTTCCAGGTTTAAAAGAAACCACTTCAGTGAATAAAAAATTTTAATAAAAGACTGAAAATATACCTACATACCATCCAACAGCTACAAAATTTCTGTACTTGCTATGGAAATTGGGAGAAAACTACAAAGTTATGGATATATAATAAAAAATTACAAAGAACTATCAAAGAGTGTTGTAAATATCCAAATCTTCGTTCACAGCAATGCTAATAATGGAAGTAATTTTAGAATAGTTACGTGGAAAAAAAAGGGGTCGGGGGGATTTTGATATGGCATTAACGCAAAATCTTTGCAGACACTGCTCGTAATAAAAATGTATATGGGTCTTTCTTTTGATGTTAAACTGAGCAATAATTATAAAATGCAGAAGTGTTTGCTTTGTAATGGAAAATTTTTTTTTAAAATGTCCAACAAAGAGTGTTAATTAGCTTAATGAACAAAATTGTGTTGTGTGATAAAATTATTTCACTTTTATATTTAATCAATAATAAATGTAAGTTAAATAATTTTGTATAGTGCTTTGAAAATATTTCTTTCAATTAATAATTAATCTTTGGAAATACCTATTCTCTAACAATTTATTGATACTATGTTATTTGCAATATATTGGTAGGAAGTGCTGCCGATGACAGCGCAACTATATTGGAGGGTATGCATATATGTAAAATGCTGTTCTGAAGTCAAAATTTTCTAAATTCAGATGAATTTTTTTTGTGCACATCAGAGTGAGAAAAGATTTATATTGCATGAACATACAAATGGAAAAGAGATTCACAATAATAAAAATTCATGTGTAATAACATTTTTACTGCATGTTTAGACTCCACATTAAAAGGTTTTTATTAGAAATTGTTTTCGGAGGGTCACAACCAAGAAATTTTTTTTTCACTATGGAACAAAATAAATTTTTAAAAAGTAAATAATGAAAATGAAAGTCAGAATGAACTTAAATATCATATAGAAAATCTTAAAAGAAAAGAAACTTTTAGAACTTTTTTTTTATTTTAGTTGGAAAGTTTAAGTAAATACAGCAAATTGATGGGAACAGTGAGAGAAATATATATATGTATATATATTTCAGGGTAGTAAATAAAATAAACAACTCAGTGAATAAAAAAATTTTAAGTTGAACATGGTATTAAATTAAATGTATACAAGATTGTATTTGCATCATTTTCTAAAAAGTTCAATGGTATATGAAATTAAACAGAATTAATTAAAAAGACAGAATGTGCTGAAAAGTGAAGCATAGCTGAGGGAAAAGGGATGGGGGTATGTCCAACTCACCTCCATGAAATAAACTCAAGCCTGATATGACTGGAGAAACAGAAGTAAAATTTAAAAATCAATTAGCAGTGTTACTCCTAGTTGGTATAAAATCAAATGAAAATAAAAACTTATCGAATGAAACATCGTTAATTTCTTAAAAATTGATCAGTCTTTTCGCAAAAATGTCCGTGGTATATATAAAATGAATTAATAATCTTTTATAAATCATGCTTACTTATGTCAACCAAAAACCTTTGTGTACATTTCAAACTGATCATGAAAATTAAACAAAAGATAGAAAAAAGATGTACGCTTTCACATGCCATTTCGAAAACAAATTGCAGCAAGGTTTAAGAATATAGTTCGATTTATCGTTTTACAAACGTCAAATCGAAACCACAATCGAAGAATTCCGCATCAGTAAGTATGATTAGTTACAATTACTTTGGCGCACGTAACCTATTTTTAAAAAACTATTAAATAAATCTAATCTTAATATCACAGTGGAATTAAAGAAGGTAAAACTCATATATCTGTCGTAAATGTATCATGCACTAATTATTGAGATATAAAAATTACTTACATTTAAAAAATATGCACAAAGAAATATTCGTGCAATTTGTTAAAGGCAAAAGAAATATCACCTAGTAAATAAATTAAAAAAAACTTTAAAACAAATGAAATCATAAAATATCGCCATTTCTTTTCACTTGTTAATATTTCAGTTCACTTCGCTACTACGAAATCTAATACGTGTCGGTTTCACCACTACATATTTATTCGTTTATTTTTACATCATTATATTTTGTTTCTCTTCTATATAGAAAAAAAAAATGAATGACGGAGAATAAATATTTTGAAATGACGTTTAATATGGGATCATTTATTACAATCAAAATTTCTTGTTTGTTCTTTTCAGCATTTCTGAAAGTTAACTGGAAACCTCACTGTAAATTGTTAGTGGTTGCAAAGAAACGAATAATCCAGAAATGCAAGATGAAAAATCACTCAAAATGTTCTACAAAGCAGATTGTTGAAACTAGAGCTATTATATTTGAAATATAATTACTTCTTTGGTAGCAAGTGCTTATACACAAAAAATTTCTCAAAATTTTAATTATACTTTTAATTGCAAATCAATCGAAATGTTTTGTTTTTTTCTCTCTCAATATTTGAGTAGTATATCAAGGGCCTTTTTACTTTACCTTTCAATTAAGAAAAATTAATTCTTCAGTGATATCAATTTTATTTTCATATAATTATTTTTTCATTTTGGCATATTTATATAAATGTTTTTAATTATATTTTACTATACAATTTTTAAATATTTTATCAGCTGTATTCCTTTGTGAAATTTTTTTTTTTTCAATTGCAGAGATATTATTGTTAGCATATTATAGCAGAGAGATTGGGACATCGAATTTACTTTGTCGTTTCAAAAAAAATAAATAAATAATGTTTTGATTTCAGAAAGATGGTTTCTTCAAATATGAGTTCTTGGAATGCTTTTGAAAGAATATCATCGTATTTATCAGTATGTGGATTTTCAATTTATCAGCACTTTTGATTACAATGCCAGGCAAAAATATTTTGATAGTATAAACAGTTTCTATAATTTTTGATTGATGGTTTAAAGGCGTATTATTATTATTATTTGCTTTTCTTTTGAAGCTGAATATAGCAAAGTAGGTAGTAGTACCCAGTAGTTGGTAGTAGGTAATAAGATGCCAAACAGACTTCATTATTTCATTTTTAGTATTTGATGCTAATATGCCAACAGACCACATGAATGAAATTAAGGTTCTGACTAATGCAGGCTTTGAAATAAACAACCCCTATAACAGTCATTTTCTGTGAAAATAATCTGCTTCGATGTGCGTAAATTCTCGAGATATCCTGATTTTTTTTCATTTTGACAGTTAATGGCAAGAAATTTTTTTCTGGGAATCGTAAAAATTATTCATATGTATAATTTAATATGTTCAGTGGTGTAGCAAAGAGCGGTGACTCCCTGAGAAGAGTGACAATTTTTCGTGCCCACCCCATTATTTTTGACTTTAATAAGTAGCTAAAGTGCATTAATATTTTGCCCAAGACATTTCCTATGATTTCCGACCTTCACGTGCATACACCCCTTGCCTTTTCCAAGTTATATCATTGTGCGTGTTGTTCAACACTGCATGATATTTCTTGTATAAGAGGGAAAGTAATAAAAGATTGAAAAGATCTTCCTTAAACTCATAGCTCAAAATTTGAATTATGACATCCCTTGAAGGATAGGAAAAAACTATCTATAGTGACAATTGAGTTTATAAATTAAATGAACAGAATAGCTGAGACAATCCCAGTTTTTTAATGTTTATCCTGAATTTCCATTAATTTGAGATATAATTTAAAAAATTCAACTTCTGAAGAATCATTTTCTACGTAATATACTTTTTCAAAGGCATATAATATTGAAAACTTAGGTGATATTATTTGGAGCCAATTTAGCCACATCATGCATGGTAACAGAAATATTACTATTATTTGGTGTTAACAACCAGTTCATTGTCTGATTGCAATAAGTTTTAAAAACGGTCTAAAAGCATTCCTGTCAAATGGATGCATTCAGTGGTTGCTGTGAGGATGAAAGGTCATGATAATCATACCATTTATCATCATAATAACACAAATAGTTACGTGGTTATCAAAAAGTAACAGTGCAGGTTTTTTTCAAATAAGACACTTAAATTTAAAAAATTTAAGGTTTGTCTTTATTTCCCTTAAAAAAAAAAGAAAAAAATAAGAGGAAACATAACCTTACATTCCTAATATAGTAACTAAGACAACTTAATATTACTGCAATTGATATTTGTATCATCCCTCCCACCAATCAGATAAACATTCACCTTCACTTTTTTTATTCTTTTTCCCCATTTTGTTAGGAGTCACACACCAAGAAATGATACATCGGTAAATCTTTATTATACAAAAGAGATAATTACAGTCACAAATTTTGAATTATACAGAGATCAAGCCGATATTTTAACTGTACTTTTCTGAGAAATATCTTTTTAGTAATGTCCATTTTTGAGTCAAGGAAGAGTCATTAGCAGTAGAATGCTCTGGACACTGTTTTTAATAAACTTAGTTTTGAAAGAAAGAAAGAATAGAGAAAGAAAATTAAGAATTTTTTTCTTCTACATTACAAATAATATATATAGTTATTTTATTAAAAAAAAAAAAAAAATTAAACTTTAAAATGCCCTTAAGAATACAAATTTAATTTCATCATCTAATATTTACAAGTAAATAAAAATAAAAAACAAAAACATACTAAAAGTGAAAAAAATAATTGTTGTGAAGTAATTGTATTTGAATTCAGAATGAATTAAAGACAACCATCTAAGTGATAAAATAATTTCACATAATATTGTTTTTAAAAAATCATGACTGATTACTTCAATATTTTCACAATCTATAAAACACAGAAACAGAATAAAATAAGGGAAAAATTTATAAAACCTTTAAATTATTGAAAACATAATAATTTACAAAGTCCCAACATCAAAATGTATTTATTTATTATATAATTTACAACACTCCCAAGTTAAAAAGCCATAATACAAATTCTAGAAATTGCATACTTTTATGAAAACAACATAATATTTTAATAAGCCAAGTTTTTAAGTGCTGAATAATACATGAAACCAAATTTCAAACATTTTTAAATAACTTAAATTAAAAAGATTCTTTGTGGTAAATTGTTTTTTTACTTACATTAAAGGAATTCAAGAAAATCTACTACAGATGTGGAGCAAATAAATAATTGTCTCCACAAATGAGTGGATCATCTTGCAGATAGAATTTAAGCAGGGATTCCAAAAATATTTATTCTTCAGATTCAGTATCCATTTGGAGAAAAGGCTGAGTTGAGAGACCTTTTCTGCATCAAATATATAAGATGCAAATGACAAATATATATTCAGCAAAAAGAGACAAGAAGAATAATCCTGAAACAGAAACTGTTATGAAAGGCAGTTCCACAGCAAAAACTCAAATCCAATTATACAAAAAAACATTACAAGTACAATTTGCAAAGCACTTAAAAATGGACAAAACAATATTTAATGACAAAACTGAAAAATATAAAGAAACATATGTATAGATATGCAAGATATTTACAAGATATATGAAATAAATTAAAATGAAAAACTTATATAAATCAGACAGAGATCTCATACAAATCCTCATAAAATAAGAAATAAAGAATGCAATTATGACATAATACTTAAAAACACAATATAAAAAACAATATTATAAGAGTATTTTATTCTAGTGTAAAAGCAATCATACTGTTGACATGATATAGATAAAATAATAATTATGTGTAAATCATGATTTCAGTATTCCTACAATTAAGGAAGACAATTATTCCTACCACTTTTGAGGGTGAACAACTAAATTTTTAAAAATATACACCTTTTAAGACTTCTGAGTAGATATAAGAACAAACACTAATATAAGAGTTTTGTTTATAGAATTATATGTAACAATGAAATTCCTTAAGTTGAGCAAGATTTATACAAAATAAATACAACATATTGCCAATTGTCAAATATTTTTCATAAACATAGAAGCAACACTTTTTAATTTTGCAAGTTCCTTATGAAAAAGCACTTTCAATGTATTCATAAAATTATCTTGTCATAATACAGTTCTTATATTTATTTATATGTACTAAGAAAAAAAAATAGTATACTACCAATTCACTAACATATCAATTCCTTGAAAGGAAAAAGAAAGTTAAGGATCTAAGTTAACAAATCTGAAAGAGCAAAATTTTAATTTCAGCAGAAATTATTTTATACATTAATCAAAGTACTCAAATAATGCCCAATTCTTGTGAAGATAGCAGACAGCAACCTTTTTCTTAATTTCAACTTTTTGCCTCTAAAATTTACTTTTAATTTAACCAGAGAAAGACAGTTAAAACTTTCAAAAACACTTTTCAATAAACTTTTAGATATAAAATGTTAATTTGAATACTCAACTTATTAGCACCTTCACAATAAATTTCAACACATGCTACCAGCTGTATGTAGTAACAATTATATGAAACAATAGTTTCACTTAAGTCTGTACTTAAATCCAACCAACATTCATTATCAGTTTTTGAGACTTTGTCTATTAAATTAAGACATGCAACATTTTATACTGGAGAATAGCATATTCTATAATACTGTTAGATATAAAGTTTCATTTTCATTACCTTTTTTATATTATAACTATTTTGTAAATTAAATATCACTACATACTGGAATAGTTGTTTATGACCTAAATGGAGAATCACATATAACCCACTAGGAAAGAAATTACATCCATCCATGTGTAGTAGTATTTATAAAACATTCTGGTGCATTAAATTTACTTAACCTGCATTTTAAATAACATTATTTATTCTCTAATAAATAATGATCTCAAATTAATATTTACATACATTATAGTATTAATATATTCAGAGCTGAATGTGACAAAGATCACTTATTTAAATTGCACAAAATTGTATTTAAATATGAAAAGTAAAGATTTAATAGTGTTTAAAAATATTTTATAATTTTGCAACCAAGAAGCATATGCCCAGTATGAATTTGCATATATTTGGGCTTTAAAAGAATATAGATACAGAGTAAATAAAATGAAAGCTACCATTTTTAATATTTCAGACAAAAAATAATTTACAACTTACCACTCCTCAATACACAAAATATATCAGAATATTCTCAAGTGATATCAAAAAGTAACTATCTGAAATAGAAACATAACCATCAATATCAAAGAACAAATTATTATAAGGATTATGAAATATAAAAAGTATTAGAGTACAGAAGTATTTAAAGCAATTTACTTCTAGAAATGAAGCATAACAAAACTAAACTATATATTGCCTAACTAATATCGAAAATATGCCATTGAAAGAGAAGAGAATTATCACACCATTGAAAAGAAATATTTTAAATAATCAATTTATTAAATATTGCAGTAAAAAAAAGAAGTTACGAATAAAATTTAGCAACACCCCAAAAGACTGAAATTCATTTCAATAATAATCACACAACTTTTCAAAGAACAACAAAACAAAATTTTCATTATCAGCAGAAATGATTTTATATATTCATAAAAGAAAATACTCAATTGCTGATGTTATATTGGTAAAGATTGTCGAGATTTTGCATTTTCTTATTTTTAACTCCATGCTTATAAAAATTTAATTTTAATTATCTAGAGAAAGACATTTACCATTCCCTAGTAAAAAATAACTCTTTCAAATATTTTTAGACATCATTCTTTTTCTTTATTTCAGTACTCTACAACATGAACATTTACACAACACATTTCTGCACATACTGGAACAGCTGCTTTGAATATTATGGAGAATTAATACTTACAAAATAATACAAAAAATTATATGCAGCACCATCTACTAGTTCTAAAATCTCCTCACCTAGTAAATTTAATTTGTAAGTATTGTAACTTTGCCATAATTCTCAAACATGAAAGAGATGTTCATGAGTATTAATCCTAAAATATTTAAGAAACAAAATGTTACAATGATCAATGATGCAAGCCTTCTTAAGAGAATTGTGTTTTAAATGTGTTCAAAATCATTTCATAGTTTTGCAACAAAACTTTTATGCCTAGAAAGAATTTAAAAACAATATTTGGTTTTTAAAGTACATGGAGCCACAGCACATTTAATGCAAGCTATCATCTTTAATAATTAAGTAAAATTTAATTTATTACTTACCACTGCTTAACATTCAAAATGCATCGAAAATTCTTTGAGCAAAATTCCAAAAGCAACACCTGATACAAAAATATATATTTAATTTCATTAGCATCAAGAAACAAAACAATAATGAGAAATATCAAAAGGCCTCCCCAACAGTTATAAATATACAGTATTCTACACAGAGTTAAACAGAATTCCAGTTGATATAAAACTTTCATGCACACAGTATACTTGATGTGCATATAGTTTTCAAGTTATAAAGATTTTTAATGGTGTAAAATGAATTTAAAAAATTAGTAAAGAAAGTCATGGAATGAGTATTATGATGCAATGATAAAAAGAGAAATTAGAATGAAAGCAATCCTTTCACATTCAAAATTTTGGAAATTTTTAAAATGTCTACACAAATCTAATTAAAACAATTTCCACAAAGTAGGCAAATAATACGATGAGACTGGCTATTCAGTTTAAATACACACATTACACTGTGCATTTTCAGGAAGAGGAAACTTCCTGTCGAATGAGTAGCAAAGTCATGACAGTTTTATCATGATAAGACTATTCTTCACAGACCCCACATGGAATCAAATGATCAGTTACAACATCAATTTCTAATATTTTTCCACACATTTTTTCTGACTTATCTAACCTGATGAGAATTTTCCCTCAGACATAAAATCTTTAAAGAGGATACAATCTTCAACCAGTGAAATATAATTAATGAGAAATATCAGTAATAAGCCAGTGAAAGGTTAAACAAAATAAGGCCTGTAATCCTAATTTACACCTTCCTACGGATAATTAATTATACAATGTATTTATTTTCTTTTTTGAAATAAACACCAGATAAAAAAGTTCAATCGGAATTGATTCACTCACTAATACCAGAACTCTTTAAAAACCATATGGAGATTAGAATTAAGTTGCAATATTTTAATTTTCATCTAATAAAGATATATTTTAAACCGTTAAAACACACTAAGTGGATGTTAAATTTAAAAAAGGAAACCATAAGAAATTTTACAATTTAAATATTGTGAGATAGAATAAAATTCAACAATATCGTTTCAATTGAGTGCAAGTAAAATAATTTACATGTTGTATACATAAAATGAGGGAATGAAGAACAATACTTAAGAATTATTAGAAAACGTGGTTAAAATATATTAAGTGTAGTATACACAAAATATGGAGAAATTGAGCACAATAATTTATCAGTATTAGAAAAGAGAAAAAATATGTCTAAAATAACGTAATTAAAAGATAAGAATGATTCAAAAGCAAACTAAAACTTTATATTACATAAACAGAATTGAAAATATATCATTAAGAGAAAAGAAAATTTCCAAATAATCCAAAAGAAATGCTCCAAATAATAAAATTAGTAAACACAACAGTAAAACCTCAGTACTAACTTAAAATTTTAGAACTGATTTCAATTCCTAGCGAAACAAGATTTTCATTATCAACAAAAATGATTTACAAGCTAATAAAAGGAAAGTAACAATATATTGATCAATCCTTGAGAAAATTACAGAGAATATGCTTTTTCTTAATTTCAAATCGCTTCCTATATAATTTATTTTCAATTTAAGTAGAGAAACACTTAACATTCTTTAATAAAAATTACAGAATTTGAATATAGTTTTAAACATAAAATTATTATTTCACTCTTTTCAATCCATTGTTTTTACTACAGGACTGGTAGCCAAGTCCAAGATAACTTATACAACCAAATAAATCAATTTCAATAAACTGGAAAAATAATAATAATAATATATATCATCAATTTCAGGAAAACTAAATTATGAATTTTACATCCAGAGACACCAGAAGGTGGAATGCACAAGGCTAAATTCATGTTCTAACAGTATCTGTACAGTGAATTTAATTACAAATTGGAATTAGTGTCTTTGAATATTACATGAAAGCATCTATTATTAACCAATAATGAATATATCCAATGATAAATTTGCACAATTATTTTAATTCTGATACCATTCATTCTCAAATTTAAAAAATAATGAAGTTTATAAATATTAGCTCAAATTCAAAGCTGAATTTGAGAATGAGCACTGATGGAAATTTTTTTAAAAGAGAACTCTATTTAAATGTGAAAAGTAGAAATACAATTGCATTCACAAAATATATTAATTGTGTCCAAAAATATTTCATAATATAGCAAAAAGATACATCTAGTAAGATTGTATATTCTATTAATTGGCTTTAAAAGAATAGGAAGGCACAGTACATTTAATAAAAACAACCATTTTTTAAATTTCAAGTAAAATTTATCACTAACCGCTCTTCAATGTTCTAAACATGTCTGAATTTTCTCAAGTCAAATCCAAAAGCACCATCTGAAATAGAAAGATATTATAATATATACAATTACATCAACATGAAATGGCAAAATTATTATGAGAAACATCAAGAGCTACCTTAACAGCTAATGAATAAATTACATTATGATACTTTTATGCAAAGTAAAATAAAACTTTAGCTATTACAATTACATGCACATTGTGTATTTAACATACATATGGAATGTCAGATTATCAAGATTTTCAATGATGTAATAAGAATCCAAACAACTATTAAATAGCCATTCAATGCAAGTTTAATTCAGGTAAAATATAATACGCACAGCACAAAAATATACCTTGCAACTCCAGACAGGGAAAACTTCCTATAAGATGAGCAGCAAAATCAAGACAGTGCAATCACAATAAACCTCTAGTTCACAGGCCCCTTTTGGGCAGAAATTATTTGTTAAAATGACACACTTCAGTACTTCCTCAAACTATTTATTTCACTCATCTAAAACTGATCAGATATTTTCTCAGATGAAGAATGTTTAAAAAGAATGCAATTCTCAAATTTCATGACAAATCAGATACTAATTTACTAAAGTGGTGACAAAAGAAGCCTTGTAATAACCATTTACATCTTTATACATTTATTCCACAGCGTATTTATTTATTTTGAAAGCAATACCAGATCTTATATGGCGATCCCAATAAAGAAGCAATATTTTAAGTCGCATCTTCTAAAAATACATTTAAAAGACATTATTGTTATTAGAGTAAAAAAATTAATAAATACTACATGCATACGAAATGAGAAAAAAAAAAAAAAACTATTCGAGGTAAAAACTAAGGTAAAATATACTTAATGCAATTTACTTGCAAGAATCATTCAAAGGAAAAATAAACTTTATATTATTACCTACACAATACACAAGATATTTGATTAAAAGGGTCAAAGATCTTCAAATCATGCAAAAGAATTATTAGAAATTTATTGAATGACGTTGTTGCACGTTTCTAGCACAATGATATTTATTGTACAAGTATTTTAAAAATTCTGAACTAATTCAAGAAATATTATACTATAAATCAATGAATAGGAGAATAAGATTTTCATTATTATGAAAATATGATTTTACATACTAATGAAAGAAAAATACAGAAAATATATCTTTCTGAACATGGTAAAAAACACTTTGTCATACTTTTTACTCTCTGCCTATAAAAATTTACCTTTCTCTAGAGAAACACATCTAGCATTCTCAATTAAAAAATACTACTTTTTGAAAAAATTTTACCCATGAAATATTGATTTAAATACATATTTTGCATTATGATGATTTACACAATAAATTTTAATTCATGTGGGAATCATTGTTTTTAAACATTACCCAAAAGTATCTATTAATTATCAATAAAGAATATAATATCCAGCAGCATGCAGTAAAAATCTTCTGATGGAAATTATTACAAGCCAGCGCTCAGTATTCAAAGTATATCAGCAATTCTTCAAGTACAAAAGCACCACTTGAAATAGAAATATATTTAGTTGCATCAACATCTAAGGACAATAATCACCATAGCAGCTATTAAATGACATTCCAACACTTTTATGCAGGATGGAATAAACCTCTAGCTATTACAATATTTTCATGCACATGATGTGCATATGGCTTTTCAAATTTAAAAATTCCAACAATATAATATATATTATACTAATTTGTAATGAGCCAAATAATTAGTACAATAGAAAATACAATAATTAAAAGCAGGTACAGAATGAAAACAATTGTACAACATTCAAAATTACTCTATATAAGTAAATAAGACTTCTGCTACATAGCAAGTAAATAGTATGGCGCAGCTGTTTAGTCAGGATACATTTCAAATATATGCACCTTGTAATCCCAGGCAGTCAATCTTCTTGCTCCAAGAGCAGGAAAATTGTGGATATCCCATTGTGTGTGTTGTTCATAAAACACATAACATTCTGTGACCTGGTTGATAAATTATGAACTCTTTCTCAATAAAAATCTTTTTTTTTTATATATATAATAAATATTCTGTGCCTCTGCTTCATGAATTTATTGTAAGACGAGATTTCATTTAAAAGCCACTTATGAATCCCATTTTATGTATTGTTTTGTTCTTGAATCTTTTAAAAGCACACTAATACTGCTGTTGTGATCTATAAGCAAAAAGGAGATTGCTAGATCCATATTATGCTAATTTTTGTCCCACTTTCCAACAGATTATCCTGTAGTTTAAGCTAGGAGCCCTGTTAAAGATTTCCCCAATACAAGAAAAAGTCTTGATTTTTGAATAACCTAATCAATTTTATTTAAGATTAAAAAGTTATGGCAAATAAAAGTTTAACATAAAGATTCTAAGAAGTATTTTTTTTTTTTTTTTTTTTTTACTAACAGAACACAGATCTTTTGAAATCTCAACATTTCAATTGTGGATGATAAATCAAATATATATAAAAAAAACCAAGCTCTTTTGTTAACTGATATCTATCTGATTTGATTTGTAAAACTGTTGAGAGAGCATACTGATGAAGTGTTTAAATTGCACACTGAAAGTTTAATAAAATGTAATCTGAATCAGGAAATCTTTATTAAATTAATAATCATCTGTATATAACCACTTGTTAAGTGATTTCTAGGATTGTATTTAATTAAAATTTAAAGTAAGAATTTGTCACGGATAATTGTTTAAGCCTAGTATCAACATAAAGATTAAAAGGTTTCTTTATTTTTCCTTTTATGTTAACTTTCAAACCATCCCAAACAAATACTCATCCCAATGATATAACTGAATTATTGGCTATTCACATAATGTTATACGAATATGACGATAACATAGAATGATGTGGTTTTATTAAATAATGTCTTCTTGCCATATAAATGCTTATTAATATTATTTAAATTCAGGCTATGTTATTCCTTCTTCAAAACATGAGTGGATGAGGTTACCTGTTATAAGAATTTTAGATGAATTTAAAATGACTTAAGCATACTCAAATGAACACAACGAAATGTACTGAAAATTTTATTAGACAATATTGAATTGCTTGGTAAATATAAAGTTTAATTCCTGATACTTATTCTCACTAAACTAGATCATAGTCTCGTCTGAGAATCAAATTAGTTGTCTAATGCTATAGTCCAATATTTCCTCAATCAATTTATTTCTGTGATATAATCTATTTCTTAGAGAAGAATTTTTAAAAGGGATACAAATTTTAGCAGAAATTAAAACAGTTAAAAATCAGATATTAAGATATTGAAAGATAGAGTGAAAGAAGGTTTTATATATTAGATTGAAAGCCATTTTACATTCAAATCATTCCTAAGACATACTCTTCAGTGAAAAAAAATTTTGCATTAAAATAAAGGTGGCCAAATGTTTCAGCAAAAACTAAATACAACCTTCACAAAATGACCACAAATGCCTTGGTCAGATATAAACAGACACTAGATTTGAAATTAAATAAAAGTATCATATGCAAAAGATTTTTTTGCACGGTCTGATAAAACCAGCAGAAAAATAAATATAAAATATACATAAATCTAATTTTAGTATCACATAATAAATAAGACACAATAGCAAGTGTTTCACATTGCAACAAACATTTTACTTATATGAAAAATTGTATAAAATGAACATTAAAAACAAACAGAAAAGTAAAATACTGGTAGACTTAATGCCTTTATATTATATTAAAAATAGAATAAAGGTTTCTATTAGTCATATTTATCATAGATTCGAAGCCTTTTCCTTCTAAAAGAACTCTCAAATTAAGAAGAATTTATTAAAAGGGAAATATAAACAGAATTATAACACAAAATAGCAATCTAAAAGAAAATTATTCAAAGCCCATTTCCAAATATAGAATATGAATAATGAAAACAGAAATGACATGCCAAAACAGGCATTTTTTTAATTTTAAATTTATGCAAATTATTTATCTTGCTTGACTAATGAGCAAATTTAAAAACTAACTTATCAAAAATATCTTTAAAACTACCAAGGGATACAATATATGGACCTTATTAATGTGATAAAATTATATTTATATATGTATAGTAACATAAATATTCTTGATGTCTATACAGAGTAAGGAAACAAAATGTATATAGTTTTTATCTAGTTTTACTCTTGTGTGTAAATAGTCATTAAGAAATTAATTCAAATATTATAAATATACAGATATATGCAAAATCCAATACCAAAGTCAAAATTTTCTAGTTCCAGGTTTAAAAGAAACCACTTCAGTGAATAAAAAATTTTAATAAAAGACTGAAAATATACCTACATACCATCCAACAGCTACAAAATTTCTGTACTTGCTATGGAAATTGGGAGAAAACTACAAAGTTATGGATATATAATAAAAAATTACAAAGAACTATCAAAGAGTGTTGTAAATATCCAAATCTTCGTTCACAGCAATGCTAATAATGGAAGTAATTTTAGAATAGTTACGTGGAAAAAAAAGGGGTCGGGGGGATTTTGATATGGCATTAACGCAAAATCTTTGCAGACACTGCTCGTAATAAAAATGTATATGGGTCTTTCTTTTGATGTTAAACTGAGCAATAATTATAAAATGCAGAAGTGTTTGCTTTGTAATGGAAAATTTTTTTTTAAAATGTCCAACAAAGAGTGTTAATTAGCTTAATGAACAAAATTGTGTTGTGTGATAAAATTATTTCACTTTTATATTTAATCAATAATAAATGTAAGTTAAATAATTTTGTATAGTGCTTTGAAAATATTTCTTTCAATTAATAATTAATCTTTGGAAATACCTATTCTCTAACAATTTATTGATACTATGTTATTTGCAATATATTGGTAGGAAGTGCTGCCGATGACAGCGCAACTATATTGGAGGGTATGCATATATGTAAAATGCTGTTCTGAAGTCAAAATTTTCTAAATTCAGATGAATTTTTTTTGTGCACATCAGAGTGAGAAAAGATTTATATTGCATGAACATACAAATGGAAAAGAGATTCACAATAATAAAAATTCATGTGTAATAACATTTTTACTGCATGTTTAGACTCCACATTAAAAGGTTTTTATTAGAAATTGTTTTCGGAGGGTCACAACCAAGAAATTTTTTTTTCACTATGGAACAAAATAAATTTTTAAAAAGTAAATAATGAAAATGAAAGTCAGAATGAACTTAAATATCATATAGAAAATCTTAAAAGAAAAGAAACTTTTAGAACTTTTTTTTTATTTTAGTTGGAAAGTTTAAGTAAATACAGCAAATTGATGGGAACAGTGAGAGAAATATATATATGTATATATATTTCAGGGTAGTAAATAAAATAAACAACTCAGTGAATAAAAAAATTTTAAGTTGAACATGGTATTAAATTAAATGTATACAAGATTGTATTTGCATCATTTTCTAAAAAGTTCAATGGTATATGAAATTAAACAGAATTAATTAAAAGGACAGAATGTGCTGAAAAGTGAGGGTAGAGTTAACCGGAGGACGTATTGGAGGATCAAGCTAGGTTCCAATTAGTGCCTGTAGACGGCGCCAGCAGTCTACAGCCATCTATAGGCGCTAACAAGAACTATCCCAATTGCAGGATTAGCTATAATAGGGGTTATATGATTTGGCAAATATGCACATTTGTGGCGAATTATGCCAATCTTTTTCTTTTCCTATTAAGCGATTTTGTTTTTTATTTTATTCCGCCAAAACGTGGAATCGTCAAACTGTTTCGTTTCTTTTACTCTTTCTGAAACTTTACTCGTTTCTTTTACACTCTTTCAGAAATTCATCTGATAATTTTTTTATTTTAAATTGATTTTGATGTAAATAAATTCTTTATTATTATTAAAATGTATTTATTTATTAAGAATTTTTTTAAGTCATTTGTTAAAAATTATTATTTATTAAATAACTTATTGAAAATATAAATGTATTTATTTATTATTTTTTATTTATTTTATTATTGTATAATTATTTTTCATTTGAAAGAAAACGTCTCCAACAGTCGAAAATAATAGAAATATTTTCATGCGAAATTTGAATAAATTAAAGGTTTTTTTTTTATTGCCATTCGAAATAACATTTGACTGCAAGGACTCTCCATATAATATATATATATAAATTTTTTGCTAAATGCAAATTTTTTTTCTAATAAAAGAGAACGTGCGCGTGTGTATGCAGAGAAGAATAAATATGTTTTGGAGGGTAGGAAAGTGTAATGTTTGGTAAAGTAATTTTTTAATTTTTATTATTTAAAAACAGCAAAAAAGTTTGAAGTTTTTCTGCAATAACTTTCGAAAATGTTTCCAAATTAAAAAAAGATTTTAATTCATCTTTAAAATAAAAGTATATTTAGACATATATCTTTTTAATTATAAAATCTTATAATATTCTTTATTTTAACAAATTTTTAAATTTTGATTTACAGCAATATTGTAAATGAAAGACAAATCATTTTCATTTTTCAATCAAAACTGAACGATTTTTCTTTATTAAAAAATATGAGATAAAATTATTCATACTTTTAATATAATAAAATTTATAGGCTGGCATGCTATCAATAAATTGCATCTTTCGAGGCAGGTTGTTGGACTTAGAGCTTCCAAATTTGGCTGGCAATTAGCTATTTCTTAGATAGCAATATTAAGGAATCTTGTTTCAAAAATTAAATTAAAATTTTAATAAAAAATTAACAAAATTCCAACATTTTCTTTATAACTTCAAAATATATCACTGATCAAAAACATTTTAAATTTTTAAAAAATTAATTTTTCAGTTATTTTTTTTTTAACTTCATTTAATATTTTATTTCTTTGATCTTAGTATTTTTCAAAATACTTTTAAACATATTTTTCAAAAATATTTTTCATTGGTTTAGTAAACTATACTTCTATATGAGCACATTGCAGTGATATTCAATACAATTTTATGCGCATATTATTGTCATTTTAATTTTTTAAAGATAATATAAAACTAAACAATTAAAATCTATAATCTTGGCTTTCTATAATATTTTGGATGAAGATTCAAATCTACTTTATTATTTTCATTTCTATTATTTATTTTTTATTTATTTTATTTATTTATTTTAGGTTAACATAAAATTAAAAATTAGGTATAACTGGAGCATCATCTTTTTTTTTTTTTTTCCTAATAAAATACAGTTGATTTTTTTTATTTGACCAGCTTTTTATGGCTTTTTTTTTTATCATTTAATAAAAAGCAATTTTAAAAATTAACTTTCTATTAGTTTTAATATATTTACTTCTTAGCTCAATCATTAAATAAGTCCTCTATCAACTGCAAGATAATTCTTTTCGAAGGTTATGTTAATTATTTATATATTATAGTTTGCTTAAACAGTAATTCTCATAAAA
Organism: Argiope bruennichi; assembly: GCF_947563725.1. Taxonomy (NCBI): domain Eukaryota; kingdom Metazoa; phylum Arthropoda; class Arachnida; order Araneae; family Araneidae; genus Argiope; species Argiope bruennichi. Next base: position 109,690,241 of record NC_079162.1, read on the forward strand.
AACTAAGAATTAAACTGAAATTAAGTATTAAAAAAAATTCTTATAAACAGTATTTTTTATAATAATTTACAACTATATGTAACTTGTTATTTTTTTTGCAATTCATACATTAATTTTAAAAAAATTAAATTTATTGCAAATACTTTAATTGACATAATTAAAGTAATACTAAATGTATGATGGACAGACCAGCTGGTCACCGAAAGCAGCTGGTACATCCCTAATTATTTCGATTTCGTTTCCAAAGTATACATCTAACAATAATCATCCTTATAATGTAAATGTGTTTTCAATGTGAAACAAAACAGTCTACTTATATCATTGGGGAACGCGGTGTTTATTTATTAAATAGTTAGCTAACATTAGAGCTCATGTTTCTTCTTCGGCTCTAGTCATGTCATACATGGAATACCTGCTTAGTTATGCACCGACTCCTCTTAAAATCCAAAATTAATATTTATTGACTGATTCTCTATTTAGCATTTATGTTCAGCTGCCGGGTATGCGCCTATATTGTTATATTAATGTTGAATGTGTAGTATGGACCTTTAATTGTTCTATAAATTTCTACATATCTTTTCTAATCAACTACTATTCTTTGAATAATCTACATTTATTCTCTGAAAATGTAATGAACTTGTTTGTAGATTATTGGATGAAAATAAGCTGGAATGTATAAACCCCTTCAAACCCATAATGGGATTTATGATATTTGATTTTATCAAGTAAATTCTTCCAATCAGACTTCAAATCTTAAGAAATAAAAAATTCAATTAAATTTGCATCAAAAACTATTGTTATGACTTTTTCAAACTCTATCAATAGAAGGATATTGGAAAACCTATCAGAAAAAATGATAGAAAAAACCCATGGAGACCGAAGTGGAGCAGTTCTCTTAGTTTTCGGAAAGGGGACATCCTACAATGGCAAATTTTCAGGCACTGTGTTTTAATTTTGTTCAATTAAATCCTATTACTCCTTCCAATGATTAATACATTAATCTTATCCGGTATCAATAACATCATGTAATTGATCTTGGCCACTTGTTATCTGCTAGGAGAGAACAGATTAAGGAAAAAAATGTCTTTGACGGCAGATCAAAAAGATCCTTATATTTTCTATACACTACTTATATTCTCTTTTCAAATTTATCACAGAAATGATACAAAAAATAAATATTAAGGTGATTCGAACCTTTAATTCGAAATATCGTAGTATAATAATATTTTAGGTTTCATTTTAATCTATCTTTATATTATTCTTTTCCCTTAATTACAACAACAATAAAGTAAATAAAAATGGTGTTTAATATCGACCATATCAAACACATTCTTGAGCATAAGACCAAGAATTAAGCAGGATCGGTCTTTAGTCGATTGCTTCCGCCTTGCCATGGGCCTTAACAAACATAAAAGAATCCTAGTAGTCTTTTTAAGAAGGGTATTGTATGTTCGTAACATAAAATTTACAGCTACTTTGTCTATTTAGTAGGGAAAAAAATGGGGGGGGGACACGAGAAGGGTATTGGGACCAGACATTTCCGTACGAGTTAAACGTCCAATAAATCATTCTTAGCTCATTGAAAAAAGGGGCTAGGGAGTGATTAGTCTTTGCTAAAAACACATAAGGCTGCTGGTAAGAATGTTTAGTGAGAAAATGTATTGGTATTTTAACTAAATTTTGATATTTAAACATAAGGAAAAAGCTTCTGTCTGTTTGTACATGTGCTGACTTTACAAACCAGCCTTTTTGACATGTATCAATGAAATTTGGCAAATATTTAGTTTGATGGGTAAAAATGTGCTTTTCAGAGCGATTAAAATTTTTTTTAATTAATTAAAAATTAAGCGAAATATTGGTTTTTATTCGGGATAACTTTTTAAAAGTTTACAGTAGAAAAATAGTTTTTATAGCATTATAAAATTAAAAAATATATATATATCCTTTTAATGATACCAAATTTGTTTATCATACAATTTTTCTTACAATATTTAATAAATTTTTTGAAATATATTTTAAACGTATTTTGCAACAATATATATTTCACTGTTGGGAAAAAAAAAAAAAAAAAAAAAAAAAAAGCTCAAAGCCGTTTTTAATGTTACTGCTAATTTTGTATCAGCTTTTTTTTTTTTTTTCCTGTTTCCATCATTGTTACCAGTTTTTTGTCTATCATTGTTTCTATCTTTTTTTAGAATTTACAATTTAGAAGAATTCGGAAAGTTAAAACTCTTCAGCAACGGAAATTACTAACTTCTATTCCACTTAACATGCTATTTACTAATGGATTTGTGGCGAAACTTTTCATGAGCAGAAAATAAACATTTCAAGGCATTTCTTCTTTAAAAAATAATTAGCATTTTATGCATTAGATTCTGGTTCATTATAAAAGTGGTGTTTTCTATAAAATTTGAATAAAGGAATTTTTAAATAAAAGCCTTTTAACTAGGAAATGTGAATTTACGAAATTATTATTCTGCACTGAATTTATTCAAAAACAAGATATTTGTTCTTAATTCGAATTCTCCTGTAATCCTAAAGGGTTATTTTTAAAAATTTTATTTTAACTTTTGCGAGCTCAAATGCTCACAAAAATAAGTATTTTTTTTAAATTTTTAAAACTTTTTTCTATTATGGTAGATATGGATATTCTATCAACATTTTTCTTATCCATATGTCCATAATGGGAACATTTGGAATAATATAGTTTTTTTCGTGAAATAATTTGCAGAAGGGGGAAAAAATCCCATTCCGATTTCTTTTTTGAATGAAAATATGATTGTTGAATGCTTTGTGAGGAAATTGAAGAATGCCTTTGGAAATAAAATAAAATTAAAAATAAAAATAAAAAACCATGAAAATTGTGAATTTCTGGCTTTTGATAACAGATAAGACGCATTTCAAATTTATATATTCATCTACGGATTCTCTTGACAGTTTCAGTTTCTTTAGCATTTGTAGAAAGAAAATTTTCCAACTTGAAATTAATTACGATCATTAAATCATTAATTATAAAACATACTTACGATCATTAAATCATTAATTATAAAAAATACTTACGATCATTAAATCATTAATTATAAAACAAACTTACGATCATTAATTCAGCAAGGACGCTTAAATTGTTGAGCAGTTATATCGATTGGATCTGAAATCAGCTGGATTTCGGATTTATATAAAAAGTTCGCAAAAGGAAATAAAAACAAGAAAAATTGCTCTCTAATAATAAACGACAATAATGATCTATGAATTTTCAATTATTTTTTATGTAAGTCCTAAAAATTATTTATTTCTGACAATGTTCTTGCATTTCAATTTTCTTTTTGTACCAAATAAAGAATTTTCATAAATCTTTGTTAAGTCACTGAAATAAATAGTATAGTGACCTATTTACTTATTACAAATAGTATACAAATTTTTGTTCATTTGTTGGCTAGCTTATGTGCATTCATGAATTAAAAATTAAAGCATATGTTTTAAAGTATATATAAATTTACGAGAATGTTTGGTTTATTAATCAGAGTGAAAAACACGTTTTAATCATTTTCTATTTAGCTTTAATTTCGATTTGTGATTTCCATTCTATTGCTGAGTTATATCTATAGCAACATTTTATTTAATACTAATCACTGACCAACTGGCTAGCCAACGTTAATGGCCGCTAAAATTTTCAATTAAATACTTTACGTAACTGGGTCTTAATAGCTTCTTAAGCAAATTATTTATTAGCTTCAAATTTTGATAGATAGTCTATAATAAATATTATATTAGAAGATTTCTATGATTCTATTCATTTTACTATGCATTTTCCTTATTTTCTGCCAACGCCACTAAACCATCGTGGATGCACTTTGATATTTTTAGTCTTTTAACAATACAATCTAATTTCTAAACTAGAGCAAAACCAAAATTGGCATTTTTCTTCATATTAAAAATATTTTAAATGTAAATTTTTCAGATTTTTTTTTTTTTTTTTTTTTTTTTTGCAGAATTAGATAATTATATTGCTTACTTTCCTGAGATCAGCTTTGCCAGTCATAATTTTTTTAAAGGACAGAATAATAATTCGCACAGTAAAACGAAAACTGAACATTTTTTTGCAAATTTAATAATAACTTTGGTGTTCATCAAGAATTCTTATGCTTTTGTATGATTATTCTTGATACGCTTAATATTTGCTCAGAATTCTTAAGATTTTTGCTGGAAAATGTGCCTAAAATATTTTTAGAAAATTGATTAAATATGAAAAAAATATTTATACTGCAAAAAATTACAATCATTGAAAAAAAAAATTTCTGAATATATAAAAATAACATTTATACTGTAATATTTTCGAAAGTTATCGAGGGAAAAAAACATCAAGAACTTGCTTAATTTATAATTAATTAAAATTCTAAATGAAATTTTAAAAAATTGCTCCGAAGTGCACATTTTATCCGTCCAACATAGTAAGTGCGTACTAAGTTTGGTAGCTATATGTCTTACGGTTTGATTAATAGAGCGTCAACACCCAGATATACAGACGCGCAAACACATAGTCATCTTTATTATTAGTAGAGATCGCTCTTCTAATAATACGCTTTATTATTAGTAGATAATGCATTTCATGTTTGTAAAGATGAAGTTTTGTTATGGAATTTTTATTCACCCTCTCAAGTGACACAGTTCAAAATTGCACTACACGTTTGTATTCTCTATGACTATACATAATTTTGCTAGAAATTAACTTGTCAATTTACTTAATTTTTAATTTCACGTGAGTAGTGTCATCCGGTACTGAATATGAGAAAAAAAAAACAATTTATTTTTAAATTACATAATGCATATAATCTGCACTAATTATAAAGATAAATTTGTGTGTGTTTGTATTGATACTGTACAGGGAAAATCGTTTGATCTATAACAACCAAATTTTGCACATATATTCAGTGCGGAAATTTGAAATTTCGGTGGGATTTTTTGAATTTTCAGTTAATTAAAATTTGTGAAATTTTGGTGTTTTTGCAATAATTTCTGAAAATATTATAGCAGAAAAACAATTTGCACAGCATCTTAAAATTCAAAACATTATCGTTTTAATGATGAAAATTTTTTTGCCATATAATTTATTTTTTAAAAGTTTTTAAGTTTATTTTACAGCATTGTATTTTATTACTGAAGAGAAACTGAAACCATTTACATTGTTGCTCCTAATACCTCATCTTAGCCTTTTCCCACTGATATGACCAAGATATGAAGGTTTGGTTTATTTTCCCATGTTGAGTTGACTTAAATATGAGGCATGCTTTTAATAATTTTTCTATGTATATTATGTTATATTATATAAAAAAAGTTCACCCTTTTGTGACCAAAACTGAGTGAATTATGACAATTTGAATGTCACTGTTTTATAAAAACGCGGAACTCCATTGACTGCCTCGAAGATACAAAATCAGTGCCCTGAGTTTCCCCAAGATTGATCAATCTAAAATAATTACATTTTTGATTGTCCTAAAATAAGGATATTCAAGGCTTTATAACTAGGTCAGATTTGCCGCAAAGATGGAAACGTTAGATGGTCAAGATTATTTTACTGAATAGGATTCCTAGGTCTGAAGGATCGAATAAAATTTAGACTTCATAATCGTTTACAGAAGTACTTTTTTAATTGAAATAAAATAAAATATTACGTCATTTAAATCTTTTAGAAAGCAAAATTAAAAATAAAATTTTATGACGAGGCCAAAGAAAATATTATTGAATTATGTTTTTATTTAATTCATAAAATATGTAAATATTCTGTAATACAAATTAAATATTAATGCTGAACTCATATATTTTTTAAAGACGTGTTTGGTTTTTAAAAAATGTATTTATTGAAGTTTTATCAATTCCGGCTTCAATTTCAAGTTTACATTTTACGGGAGCTCATAGAAAATTAGAGAAAGGCATCGAAGAACGAACAGAATAAGGAAAGGCTTCTATAATAGTATCGGTGATATGTTTATAAAAATTTGAAGCTTACAAACATTTTGCTTGAGAATCTTTTTTTTACAAAAGTTATGTTATATAACTGGTAAAAATTGTCTAGAAATAAGTATTATAGAAAATAGTTTCAGAGTGGGCCTCGCGTTTTCTAAGACCAACCCTGTAACAAAGGTACTAGAAAGTATTATTATAAAATATTCTTTAAAATATTTTCAAATATTTAATTAAAATATAAAAAGACATTACACAGAAATAAAATTGATATCACTGAATAATTAATATTTTGAATTTTAAAAGGGCATAAGAATGACTTCTATGCAACAATACGCTCCGAAGTTATTGAGACGAAGGGTTAAAACGTCAATAAATTTTTAAAGAAAAAAACCTATTTGCAATTTTAAAAACTTTTCTTAGTGAACATTTATTATTCAAATTACGAACCAACTTTCGGTCGAACGGTCTAGCCTTCAGAAATCTCGAATATGTTTTTGCCTTATAAATGTTCTAACTTAATTCAGAGACAACATCCAATCTATAAATTTAATCATGTTAAAATTTTTGTAAATAATGCAACATCCTTTTCAGAAAAATTAGACATATCAACCGAATGAAAAATTGAGCCCAATAAAAAAAAATAATAAAAGAATAAATAAAAATCGATATTTTAACTTGAATTTATTTGTGCAAACGATTGCCTTTATTTGAGAAGCTACTTTTAAGCGATTTCTTTCTTTGATGAATACAATACCAAACAAGAAAGAGGAAAATATAAAACTCATGTTATTAAAATTTTTTGGTTAAAAATCTTGATCATTAAGCAGATTAATAAAAATAATAAAAATTTTGCTATATGCTGCCTTCTAAATAGCTCTTCTCGGTCCTTTTCAATGAATATTAAATCAACAGAATAACGTTAGAGTAAGATGCTGATACCCGTTCGTAATTTCAGTCTTACTGAAGAATAATATAATTATTAATGTGTTTATCTATATGTTAACATGAGTTACAAGACAGACTGCCGCCCCAAAGCTTAACATTTAGCAAACGTGATTTAGAGGATAAAAATGTGTACTTTTAGGCAATTTATCAAAATTTACAACTATAATTTTAATTAATCTCTCTCTCTCTATATATATATATATTTATACATACTATATATTGAAATAAAACTCATTCGACATGGTTGTATAAAAAATGGTTTTGTCCATTATTGCTATCAAAACATTAACTATATTAAAATGCAGCTCAAAACAGCAAACTCAAAAACTGACTAAAATACATCGATAAAAAAGTATTAAATAAGAAATAAATCGTAATAATAATTCCAATATTCTTTATCAAGTGTTTGTAATATTTATATGCTACAAGGGAAAAATAGATTCAGTTTAATCAACTTTACTTAAAAATCATCCGTTCAAAATGGATATTCACAGACCAATGCGAATGTCAAATACTTTGTTATATCATTTGTGTACACAAATAACTATCTGTTTAATTATTCTTTAATTTGTCTTTTTTTTAATTCAATAAAAATTTATTCATTTGCCTTTATAAAATGAAAGCATTTGTTTGAAGGAAATTAGATCATGAGTTCACTGAATTTTCCCATCCCCAGGCATGGGTTAAAGTGTAATTATCAAGTTTCGCGTGGGAAAAATGTTGATTATCCCATAAAAAAAGAATCATTATCCATCAATCACTCACATTATAAGAATGAGAAATATGCATTCCCTACAGCTTTTCTAACTGTTTACCACGTTTTCTCTAAAAGCTAATTAAATTCCGTTAATCCTACAATTTTAGCACATATGATACTAGATAAGAGCGCATCTGCTTACCACCACCCGGTGGTTTTGTTGCCGTAAGCAAATTGGGGTAGCTTTTCAAAAGCATCAGAGATAGATAAGTAGATGGAAGTGGAAAAATCAATTACAGAACTGTCATAAGTATCTATTTTTCTTGCTTTATGCTCATAAAAGCATCGGTTACTGCGCTATCTAAGAAATACTTTTCTGCAAATAAGCTTTCTTTGAGAAACTACATTTAAGCAATTTTATTTTGATGATTAAAATGCGAAAGAAAAAAGAGAAAAATATCAAAATAATGTTTATTAAAATTAATTGATAAAAAAAAAACCCTTCACTTTTAAATAGAATAGTAGATGAATAAAAATTTTACAAGATGCTGCATTCCGGTGGATATCAAATCAAAGAATAACATTAGGTCAATATACAGATATGCAATTGTAATTTCAATCTTACTGAAGAAATATATAGTTGTTCATATATTTATCTATACTTTAACATGAATTATAAGACAGACTGCCGACTCCAGAAACTGAAAATCTATCAAACATGCTTTAAAAGATGAAAGCGGGTGCTTTGATGCAATGCATCAAAATTTCCAGTTATAATTTTAACTAAACAAAATGCTGATGTTTTCCTCTTATAATTCCCAAATATATTATTGTACAAAAATGATACTAACACCATTTTCCAAACTTAATATCAAAATCCTTTTATTGATATCAATTTCATTATCATACAATTGTCTTTTTAATATAAATAAACTAAAAAAATATTTTAGAATGTATTTCTACAATAATTTTTATTATTGTAATAAAATTCATTTCATTCCCAAGACTCAAAATTTAACTAATCAAGTAAAGATGAATTTATTCTTTTGTCATTAATTTAAACTTGTTTTTTCTCACTCAACATTACGCGTTTGTTTGTATGCAATATAGTGATTACAAAAAAAAAAAAAAAAAAAAAAAAAAAAAATATGACAGCAATAATATTATTTGATAACAATAATCTTTCAAAAAAAAATGGAAAATTATGTTTGCAGTAGTAGCTGAAAAATCTACAAACGAGGTAAACAATTCCTTATGACATCTTGAAACAACACATTCTCGTACCCTTCAAGATATTTTATTTGTTCAATAAAAATGCTTAGGTAAATTAACACAGCCATATTCGAAATTTTGTTAAAATACCATTTTATCATTCAGATTTAGTATTTAAAACTTCAAAAAATACATGTGGAAATTATGAAACTTTCTTCTGAAGCATTAACCAAGGTTTCTTTTATTCGCAAAATAATTATTTTTCTTCAAAAGAAAAATTTTTTTTTAGTGCGAGTTGATTAGTGATGGCATTCAGGTATCTAATTTTAAGGATAAATATCCACAATGGTTATTTATTTTTCAATTAATTGTATTCATATAAAAAAACTGTATGATCTTATATGCTAATGTTATAAAGAGGCAGAAAAAGTATAAAGATAAAAGAGAGAAAGGGAGGGAAGCATATCATTTTTTTTTTATTTCATAAAATTTTTGAAAAATTAATAAAAAAACAAAGAATAACACATCATACATTTAACATACTTAATTTAAATTCTTTTTAGTTACAATGAATAATAATGAGGTAGACAATTTTTTAAAAAGTAATTTTAACTAAATAAAAAAGAAAGATTTTTTTAAAAAATGATATTGGAAACAAAAGTGAAAGATACTGTTTACAGTTTTTTTCCTTCCAATTTTCAGGCTGTGGTTTAAGCATTAATAAGAATCATGTTTTAGAGGTAGAATTTGAATTTTGCGAGGAGTTGCATAGATTATCAGCTTTGATATAATATCTTGAGAATATATTATATCATATATTCCAATTGTAAATGATTGTGCTTTCTCTTTGTTCATTAAGTTTATTTTTTTTTCCTGTTAAGTTCTCTTTATCTCTTTAGAAGTCCCCAATTATATGATACATATCCAAGTTCAACTGCTCTTTCATATGCTAAAAGATTTCTTTTTTCTTCTTTTGTGAATACAATGGCCCAGGAAGTTCTTTCAGTTGCATTTAAAATGTACAAAACTACTTTGATTTTTAAAATACTGGTTTCATACAAACTCCTTCATCAAAACAATGATCAGAACATATTTTGTGATCCTTCTGATATTATTCATTCTCTGTCCATCCTTTTTTCTGTAATGAATAAAATCTGTCTTCAGTTGATTGTCATCTATTTTCTTTTATTGATCCAATTTATATATGTAAGTTAAACCACTCAGACAGTTTTAACCTACTTGTGTCAGTAGTTTAAAATTTTTACTGAAGGTGAATTGAATCAATTCTAAATTATTTTTGGAAATCAGCCTTTCTTTACGTTTTAGTAATGGGGACAATGGAAGTTGATTTAAAGTCTCCAAGTGACTAGTCATATTCTCCAAGTTATTAAATTCCTATTGAACAAATGAATTTGCAGATAATTTGATTCAGAGATTATGATTATTTTTATTATTGATTCTAAATTGTAAATAATTTTTTTCAATTTAACATAAACAGTGTTAAAATTCATTATTCCATTGTAATTATTCATTACTTTAAAACAAAAAAAATTATTTTCCTATTTTATTTTCTTTCTATATCCTCATAGAAATTGTCTTTTTTAATAATTTAGTCAAAACCTTAATTCTAAAAGATAAAGTAGGTATATAAACTATATAAGTTTTAAGGATTTTTATCATCCTTTATAATTTTTTTACACAATATCTCAGAACTATTCATTACTTGGTATTTACAGGGGTGTTTGTGGGACCCCAAAAAATCCCCGGAAACTTTTACTGACTTACTACCGACATTTTGGAGTTTCGAGAAGGGGGGGGGGAGAGAAATGAAAAATTACGATTATGAAGTATTGAATGACCTAATTATAAAAGTTCAATGAATTACTTTTTTTGCAAAATTAATAACCATTAATTTTGCAAAATTAAGACCTTTGAACCCAGGTCACGTGATCGCACATCTGGTCGAACGAAGTCTCTCCCTTTTTTTTCTGCCGCGCCTACTTGCCGAAAAGAATCCAGAAGAGAATGTCCGAGAACCGGGGGAATGAGTCATAACTCGCAATAAGGAAAGAACAAAAAAGAAGTTTTTCCCCCCTTTTCACGCATTATCACTGCCTTTGGAGAAAGAAAGGAAAAGTTTTCACCACACACACTGACCTTGCGTTTTCTGCTTTCAAAGCAAACAAAATTACCCAGATCAAAATAAATAATTCATTATTATTCCTACTTCCTTTTGAACGACGATCCCCGGAATTTCCGGGTATCGAAATTCAAAATCCCCGGAATTCCGGGGTTTCCCCGGAGCACAAACACCCCTGTATTTATCCACTCATTTGAATAAGTTAAAACAATATTAGTATAGCATTTTTTAAGATGGAGTAAATGTTTATTTTGTTAATGGTTTGGTTAACTAATATACATTTGTATATTACAATAATGAATGCTTGTGAAGCAAATCATTTTTATTTCATGAATTATTATTGAAAATCAAAATGAGAAGAAATTAAGCTTCAAAAAACTAAGAAAAAGAAAAATTTCTTCAGAAAATGTAAGTGTTGAATAAAATATGACTTAAATATTATGCAAAAATTAACAAATGATATTTTACAATTTAATTGAAAATTCTATTGACTAATTTAGAATACACTAATATTTTTATATTAAATTAAAAACTACATTCCAAATTTTCTTTAAAAGTTTTAACTTCTGTGCATTATTATAAAAGTAGAAAATTCAACATTTAGAACAAATTTATCCACGATATTAGAATTTTTAATACAAATTTTCTTTTAAAATATTATTACACCAATCGTTTAATTAGAAATAATTGATTCTATTACTTTTCAAATTTAGTTTGGCTACTTTCAATCAAAATTCTGATTTTTAGCATTAAAAGAAGAATTAAATTGCTGTATGCATAAATAAATGTATTAAGCATTTATGAAAAAAAATTAATAAATTAGAATAAGAAATATATGTATTGAAAAAGTACTTTTTAAAATCATGTAATATTAATCAACTTATGCATATAATTTTTAATTCAATATAAATCTTATTTTAACAAAACAAAAATTAGTTTTTATTAAATAGAAAATATTGAATATTTTGATGATTCCTTTGAGGATTTTTGGTTATCATACTTTCTTAAAGGAGAATAAGCCATATTTTATCAAAAACTTAACTAAAATAATATAGATATATATATATCTTTACAATGCATATTTTTACAAGTATGAATTATTCAATTTGAAAACAAATTTTAAAGAGTTCATCATGCACATTATCAACATAAAAAAAAAAAAAAAAAAAAAAAAAAAGAATGGACAAAACTGCAAGAAAGAGATTACAGATTTTTATTATTGCAATTTTTAGACCACAAAATATAAATGCTTTATTGCTACTATAAATACTAGCAAATAACAAAATCAAAGCATGCCTGCAGTTATAAAAAATGTTTTATAACACTAATTTATTACTTAATTAGGTAAAAAAATATATATAATTTTTTAAAAAAACATTTAGCTTTGTACAACAACAAACAAACAAAATATGGGCATTAAAATTAATAGTATAAAAAAACTAAAATACTTTCCAATGAATACAGCCAAATTGCAAGAAATAAAATGAAAACTACATCGAATTTGTATTCCGAATAAAGCATCATTTTTAGCTTCCATTAAGAATTTAAATGAAACTTGTAAGTTCATTCCATTACTTTGTGAAATCTTGAAATTTCATTTAACAAACCAATAGAAGATAGAATTTAATTATGAGTTAACATATTAGTTTCTTGCCATTTAATTATTATAAATAGAAGGCGCCTGAAGTTCCCACTGTTCTCAGCCACGGTCAACATTAATTTCTAGTCAAAAATTAGATTCATAAAACTTAATTATGAGCAAAAATAAATATAATATAACACGGTATTATTCTTTTATTAAAAAAGATCGTGCATAAATAAGGTATGCCTTCATCATAGATCCAACCGACATTCGTCCACACTCCACACTATACATTCCAAAAATGCGCTTCATTCTTGGCGGGTAAATAAATTTTCAAATTTTGGCGAAAAAAGCTTTTCCGAAAGCAACCATACATCGATTCCCCCATTTCCATCACTAGCGGAATGAAATCCGTCCTCCAGTGCTGCTTCCCCCCACTGCTCCCCCCTTTCAACTTCAAATGGGGGGTTCAAGCGTCCTTCGGTTAACGAGTCTCGAAAAGTGAAGCATAGCTGAGGGAAAAGGGATGGGGGTATGTCCAACTCACCTCCATGAAATAAACTCAAGCCTGATATGACTGGAGAAACAGAAGTAAAATTTAAAAATCAATTAGCAGTGTTACTCCTAGTTGGTATAAAATCAAATGAAAATAAAAACTTATCGAATGAAACATCGTTAATTTCTTAAAAATTGATCAGTCTTTTCGCAAAAATGTCCGTGGTATATATAAAATGAATTAATAATCTTTTATAAATCATGCTTACTTATGTCAACCAAAAACCTTTGTGTGCATTTCAAACTGATCATGAAAATTAAACAAAAGATAGAAAAAAGATGTACGCTTTCACATGCCATTTCGAAAACAAATTGCAGCAAGGTTTAAGAATATAGTTCGATTTATCGTTTTACAAACGTCAAATCGAAACCACAATCGAAGAATTCCGCATCAGTAAGTATGATTAGTTACAATTACTTTGGCGCACGTAACCTATTTTTAAAAAACTATTAAATAAATCTAATCTTAATATCACAGTGGAATTAAAGAAGGTAAAACTCATATATCTGTCGTAAATGTATCATGCACTAATTATTGAGATATAAAAATTACTTACATTTAAAAAATATGCACAAAGAAATATTCGTGCAATTTGTTAAAGGCAAAAGAAATATCACCTAGTAAATAAATTAAAAAAAAACTTTAAAACAAATGAAATCATAAAATATCGCCATTTCTTTTCACTTGTTAATATTTCAGTTCACTTCGCTACTACGAAATCTAATACGTGTCGGTTTCACCACTACATATTTATTCGTTTATTTTTACATCATTATATTTTGTTTCTCTTCTATATAGAAAAAAAAAATGAATGACGGAGAATAAATATTTTGAAATGACGTTTAATATGGGATCATTTATTACAATCAAAATTTCTTGTTTGTTCTTTTCAGCATTTCTGAAAGTTAACTGGAAACCTCACTGTAAATTGTTAGTGGTTGCAAAGAAACGAATAATCCAGAAATGCAAGATGAAAAATCACTCAAAATGTTCTACAAAGCAGATTGTTGAAACTAGAGCTATTATATTTGAAATATAATTACTTCTTTGGTAGCAAGTGCTTATACACAAAAAATTTCTCAAAATTTTAATTATACTTTTAATTGCAAATCAATCGAAATGTTTGTTTTTTTCTCTCTCAATATTTGAGTAGTATATCAAGGGCCTTTTTACTTTACCTTTCAATTAAGAAAAATTAATTCTTCAGTGATATCAATTTTATTTTCATATAATTATTTTTTCATTTTGGCATATTTATATAAATGTTTTTAATTATATTTTACTATACAATTTTTAAATATTTTATCAGCTGTATTCCTTTGTGAAATTTTTTTTTTTTCAATTGCAGAGATATTATTGTTAGCATATTATAGCAGAGAGATTGGGACATCGAATTTACTTTGTCGTTTCAAAAAAAATAAATAAATAATGTTTTGATTTCAGAAAGATGGTTTCTTCAAATATGAGTTCTTGGAATGCTTTTGAAAGAATATCATCGTATTTATCAGTATGTGGATTTTCAATTTATCAGCACTTTTGATTACAATGCCAGGCAAAAATATTTTGATAGTATAAACAGTTTCTATAATTTTTGATTGATGGTTTAAAGGCGTATTATTATTATTATTTGCTTTTCTTTTGAAGCTGAATATAGCAAAGTAGGTAGTAGTACCCAGTAGTTGGTAGTAGGTAATAAGATGCCAAACAGACTTCATTATTTCATTTTTAGTATTTGATGCTAATATGCCAACAGACCACATGAATGAAATTAAGGTTCTGACTAATGCAGGCTTTGAAATAAACAACCCCTATAACAGTCATTTTCTGTGAAAATAATCTGCTTCGATGTGCGTAAATTCTCGAGATATCCTGATTTTTTTTCATTTTGACAGTTAATGGCAAGAAATTTTTTTCTGGGAATCGTAAAAATTATTCATATGTATAATTTAATATGTTCAGTGGTGTAGCAAAGAGCGGTGACTCCCTGAGAAGAGTGACAATTTTTCGTGCCCACCCCATTATTTTTGACTTTAATAAGTAGCTAAAGTGCATTAATATTTTGCCCAAGACATTTCCTATGATTTCCGACCTTCACGTGCATACACCCCTTGCCTTTTCCAAGTTATATCATTGTGCGTGTTGTTCAACACTGCATGATATTTCTTGTATAAGAGGGAAAGTAATAAAAGATTGAAAAGATCTTCCTTAAACTCATAGCTCAAAATTTGAATTATGACATCCCTTGAAGGATAGGAAAAAACTATCTATAGTGACAATTGAGTTTATAAATTAAATGAACAGAATAGCTGAGACAATCCCAGTTTTTTAATGTTTATCCTGAATTTCCATTAATTTGAGATATAATTTAAAAAATTCAACTTCTGAAGAATCATTTTCTACGTAATATACTTTTTCAAAGGCATATAATATTGAAAACTTAGGTGATATTATTTGGAGCCAATTTAGCCACATCATGCATGGTAACAGAAATATTACTATTATTTGGTGTTAACAACCAGTTCATTGTCTGATTGCAATAAGTTTTAAAAACGGTCTAAAAGCATTCCTGTCAAATGGATGCATTCAGTGGTTGCTGTGAGGATGAAAGGTCATGATAATCATACCATTTATCATTATAATAACACAAATAGTTACGTGGTTATCAAAAAGTAACAGTGCAGGTTTTTTTCAAATAAGACACTTAAATTTAAAAAATTTAAGGTTTGTCTTTATTTCCCTTAAAAAAAAAAGAAAAAAATAAGAGGAAACATAACCTTACATTCCTAATATAGTAACTAAGACAACTTAATATTACTGCAATTGATATTTGTATCATCCCTCCCACCAATCAGATAAACATTCACCTTCACTTTTTTTATTCTTTTTCCCCATTTTGTTAGGAGTCACACACCAAGAAATGATACATCGGTAAATCTTTATTATACAAAAGAGATAATTACAGTCACAAATTTTGAATTATACAGAGATCAAGCCGATATTTTAACTGTACTTTTCTGAGAAATATCTTTTTAGTAATGTCCATTTTTGAGTCAAGGAAGAGTCATTAGCAGTAGAATGCTCTGGACACTGTTTTTAATAAACTTAGTTTTGAAAGAAAGAAAGAATAGAGAAAGAAAATTAAGAATTTTTTTCTTCTACATTACAAATAATATATATAGTTATTTTATTAAAAAAAAAAAAAAATTAAACTTTAAAATGCCCTTAAGAATACAAATTTAATTTCATCATCTAATATTTACAAGTAAATAAAAATAAAAAACAAAAACATACTAAAAGTGAAAAAAATAATTGTTGTGAAGTAATTGTATTTGAATTCAGAATGAATTAAAGACAACCATCTAAGTGATAAAATAATTTCACATAATATTGTTTTTAAAAAATCATGACTGATTACTTCAATATTTTCACAATCTATAAAACACAGAAACAGAATAAAATAAGGGAAAAATTTATAAAACCTTTAAATTATTGAAAACATAATAATTTACAAAGTCCCAACATCAAAATGTATTTATTTATTATATAATTTACAACACTCCCAAGTTAAAAAGCCATAATACAAATTCTAGAAATTGCATACTTTTATGAAAACAACATAATATTTTAATAAGCCAAGTTTTTAAGTGCTGAATAATACATGAAACCAAATTTCAAACATTTTTAAATAACTTAAATTAAAAAGATTCTTTGTGGTAAATTGTTTTTTTACTTACATTAAAGGAATTCAAGAAAATCTACTACAGATGTGGAGCAAATAAATAATTGTCTCCACAAATGAGTGGATCATCTTGCAGATAGAATTTAAGCAGGGATTCCAAAAATATTTATTCTTCAGATTCAGTATCCATTTGGAGAAAAGGCTGAGTTGAGAGACCTTTTCTGCATCAAATATATAAGATGCAAATGACAAATATATATTCAGCAAAAAGAGACAAGAAGAATAATCCTGAAACAGAAACTGTTATGAAAGGCAGTTCCACAGCAAAAACTCAAATCCAATTATACAAAAAAACATTACAAGTACAATTTGCAAAGCACTTAAAAATGGACAAAACAATATTTAATGACAAAACTGAAAAATATAAAGAAACATATGTATAGATATGCAAGATATTTACAAGATATATGAAATAAATTAAAATGAAAAACTTATATAAATCAGACAGAGATCTCATACAAATCCTCATAAAATAAGAAATAAAGAATGCAATTATGACATAATACTTAAAAACACAATATAAAAAACAATATTATAAGAGTATTTTATTCTAGTGTAAAAGCAATCATACTGTTGACATGATATAGATAAAATAATAATTATGTGTAAATCATGATTTCAGTATTCCTACAATTAAGGAAGACAATTATTCCTACCACTTTTGAGGGTGAACAACTAAATTTTTAAAAATATACACCTTTTAAGACTTCTGAGTAGATATAAGAACAAACACTAATATAAGAGTTTTGTTTATAGAATTATATGTAACAATGAAATTCCTTAAGTTGAGCAAGATTTATACAAAATAAATACAACATATTGCCAATTGTCAAATATTTTTCATAAACATAGAAGCAACACTTTTTAATTTTGCAAGTTCCTTATGAAAAAGCACTTTCAATGTATTCATAAAATTATCTTGTCATAATACAGTTCTTATATTTATTTATATGTACTAAGAAAAAAAAATAGTATACTACCAATTCACTAACATATCAATTCCTTGAAAGGAAAAAGAAAGTTAAGGATCTAAGTTAACAAATCTGAAAGAGCAAAATTTTAATTTCAGCAGAAATTATTTTATACATTAATCAAAGTACTCAAATAATGCCCAATTCTTGTGAAGATAGCAGACAGCAACCTTTTTCTTAATTTCAACTTTTTGCCTCTAAAATTTACTTTTAATTTAACCAGAGAAAGACAGTTAAAACTTTCAAAAACACTTTTCAATAAACTTTTAGATATAAAATGTTAATTTGAATACTCAACTTATTAGCACCTTCACAATAAATTTCAACACATGCTACCAGCTGTATGTAGTAACAATTATATGAAACAATAGTTTCACTTAAGTCTGTACTTAAATCCAACCAACATTCATTATCAGTTTTTGAGACTTTGTCTATTAAATTAAGACATGCAACATTTTATACTGGAGAATAGCATATTCTATAATACTGTTAGATATAAAGTTTCATTTTCATTACCTTTTTTATATTATAACTATTTTGTAAATTAAATATCACTACATACTGGAATAGTTGTTTATGACCTAAATGGAGAATCACATATAACCCACTAGGAAAGAAATTACATCCATCCATGTGTAGTAGTATTTATAAAACATTCTGGTGCATTAAATTTACTTAACCTGCATTTTAAATAACATTATTTATTCTCTAATAAATAATGATCTCAAATTAATATTTACATACATTATAGTATTAATATATTCAGAGCTGAATGTGACAAAGATCACTTATTTAAATTGCACAAAATTGTATTTAAATATGAAAAGTAAAGATTTAATAGTGTTTAAAAATATTTTATAATTTTGCAACCAAGAAGCATATGCCCAGTATGAATTTGCATATATTTGGGCTTTAAAAGAATATAGATACAGAGTAAATAAAATGAAAGCTACCATTTTTAATATTTCAGACAAAAAATAATTTACAACTTACCACTCCTCAATACACAAAATATATCAGAATATTCTCAAGTGATATCAAAAAGTAACTATCTGAAATAGAAACATAACCATCAATATCAAAGAACAAATTATTATAAGGATTATGAAATATAAAAAGTATTAGAGTACAGAAGTATTTAAAGCAATTTACTTCTAGAAATGAAGCATAACAAAACTAAACTATATATTGCCTAACTAATATCGAAAATATGCCATTGAAAGAGAAGAGAATTATCACACCATTGAAAAGAAATATTTTAAATAATCAATTTATTAAATATTGCAGTAAAAAAAAGAAGTTACGAATAAAATTTAGCAACACCCCAAAAGACTGAAATTCATTTCAATAATAATCACACAACTTTTCAAAGAACAACAAAACAAAATTTTCATTATCAGCAGAAATGATTTTATATATTCATAAAAGAAAATACTCAATTGCTGATGTTATATTGGTAAAGATTGTCGAGATTTTGCATTTTCTTATTTTTAACTCCATGCTTATAAAAATTTAATTTTAATTATCTAGAGAAAGACATTTACCATTCCCTAGTAAAAAATAACTCTTTCAAATATTTTTAGACATCATTCTTTTTCTTTATTTCAGTACTCTACAACATGAACATTTACACAACACATTTCTGCACATACTGGAACAGCTGCTTTGAATATTATGGAGAATTAATACTTACAAAATAATACAAAAAATTATATGCAGCACCATCTACTAGTTCTAAAATCTCCTCACCCAGTAAATTTAATTTGTAAGTATTGTAACTTTGCCATAATTCTCAAACATGAAAGAGATGTTCATGAGTATTAATCCTAAAATATTTAAGAATCAAAATGTTACAATGATCAATGATGCAAGCCTTCTTAAGAGAATTGTGTTTTAAATGTGTTCAAAATCATTTCATAGTTTTGCAACAAAACTTTTATGCCTAGAAAGAATTTAAAAACAATATTTGGTTTTTAAAGTACATGGAGCCACAGCACATTTAATGCAAGCTATCATCTTTAATAATTAAGTAAAATTTAATTTATTACTTACCACTGCTTAACATTCAAAATGCATCGAAAATTCTTTGAGCAAAATTCCAAAAGCAACACCTGATACAAAAATATATATTTAATTTCATTAGCATCAAGAAACAAAACAATAATGAGAAATATCAAAAGGCCTCCCCAACAGTTATAAATATACAGTATTCTACACAGAGTTAAACAGAATTCCAGTTGATATAAAACTTTCATGCACACAGTATACTTGATGTGCATATAGTTTTCAAGTTATAAAGATTTTTAATGGTGTAAAATGAATTTAAAAAATTAGTAAAGAAAGTCATGGAATGAGTATTATGATGCAATGATAAAAAGAGAAATTAGAATGAAAGCAATCCTTTCACATTCAAAATTTTGGAAATTTTTAAAATGTCTACACAAATCTAATTAAAACAATTTCCACAAAGTAGGCAAATAATACGATGAGACTGGCTATTCAGTTTAAATACACACATTACACTGTGCATTTTCAGGAAGAGGAAACTTCCTGTCGAATGAGTAGCAAAGTCATGACAGTTTTATCATGATAAGACTATTCTTCACAGACCCCACATGGAATCAAATGATCAGTTACAACATCAATTTCTAATATTTTTCCACACATTTTTTCTGACTTATCTAACCTGATGAGAATTTTCCCTCAGACATAAAATCTTTAAAGAGGATACAATCTTCAACCAGTGAAATATAATTAATGAGAAATATCAGTAATAAGCCAGTGAAAGGTTAAACAAAATAAGGCCTGTAATCCTAATTTACACCTTCCTACGGATAATTAATTATACAATGTATTTATTTTCTTTTTTGAAATAAACACCAGATAAAAAAGTTCAATCGGAATTGATTCACTCACTAATACCAGAACTCTTTAAAAACCATATGGAGATTAGAATTAAGTTGCAATATTTTAATTTTCATCTAATAAAGATATATTTTAAACCGTTAAAACACACTAAGTGGATGTTAAATTTAAAAAAGGAAACCATAAGAAATTTTACAATTTAAATATTGTGAGATAGAATAAAATTCAACAATATCGTTTCAATTGAGTGCAAGTAAAATAATTTACATGTTGTATACATAAAATGAGGGAATGAAGAACAATACTTAAGAATTATTAGAAAACGTGGTTAAAATATATTAAGTGTAGTATACACAAAATATGGAGAAATTGAGCACAATAATTTATCAGTATTAGAAAAGAGAAAAAATATGTCTAAAATAACGTAATTAAAAGATAAGAATGATTCAAAAGCAAACTAAAACTTTATATTACATAAACAGAATTGAAAATATATCATTAAGAGAAAAGAAAATTTCCAAATAATCCAAAAGAAATGCTCCAAATAATAAAATTAGTAAACACAACAGTAAAACCTCAGTACTAACTTAAAATTTTAGAACTGATTTCAATTCCTAGCGAAACAAGATTTTCATTATCAACAAAAATGATTTACAAGCTAATAAAAGGAAAGTAACAATATATTGATCAATCCTTGAGAAAATTACAGAGAATATGCTTTTTCTTAATTTCAAATCGCTTCCTATATAATTTATTTTCAATTTAAGTAGAGAAACACTTAACATTCTTTAATAAAAATTACAGAATTTGAATATAGTTTTAAACATAAAATTATTATTTCACTCTTTTCAATCCATTGTTTTTACTACAGGACTGGTAGCCAAGTCCAAGATAACTTATACAACCAAATAAATCAATTTCAATAAACTGGAAAAATAATAATAATAATATATATCATCAATTTCAGGAAAACTAAATTATGAATTTTACATCCAGAGACACCAGAAGGTGGAATGCACAAGGCTAAATTCATGTTCTAACAGTATCTGTACAGTGAATTTAATTACAAATTGGAATTAGTGTCTTTGAATATTACATGAAAGCATCTATTATTAACCAATAATGAATATATCCAATGATAAATTTGCACAATTATTTTAATTCTGATACCATTCATTCTCAAATTTAAAAAATAATGAAGTTTATAAATATTAGCTCAAATTCAAAGCTGAATTTGAGAATGAGCACTGATGGAAATTTTTTTAAAAGAGAACTCTATTTAAATGTGAAAAGTAGAAATACAATTGCATTCACAAAATATATTAATTGTGTCCAAAAATATTTCATAATATAGCAAAAAGATACATCTAGTAAGATTGTATATTCTATTAATTGGCTTTAAAAGAATAGGAAGGCACAGTACATTTAATAAAAACAACCATTTTTTAAATTTCAAGTAAAATTTATCACTAACCGCTCTTCAATGTTCTAAACATGTCTGAATTTTCTCAAGTCAAATCCAAAAGCACCATCTGAAATAGAAAGATATTATAATATATACAATTACATCAACATGAAATGGCAAAATTATTATGAGAAACATCAAGAGCTACCTTAACAGCTAATGAATAAATTACATTATGATACTTTTATGCAAAGTAAAATAAAACTTTAGCTATTACAATTACATGCACATTGTGTATTTAACATACATATGGAATGTCAGATTATCAAGATTTTCAATGATGTAATAAGAATCCAAACAACTATTAAATAGCCATTCAATGCAAGTTTAATTCAGGTAAAATATAATACGCACAGCACAAAAATATACCTTGCAACTCCAGACAGGGAAAACTTCCTATAAGATGAGCAGCAAAATCAAGACAGTGCAATCACAATAAACCTCTAGTTCACAGGCCCCTTTTGGGCAGAAATTATTTGTTAAAATGACACACTTCAGTACTTCCTCAAACTATTTATTTCACTCATCTAAAACTGATCAGATATTTTCTCAGATGAAGAATGTTTAAAAAGAATGCAATTCTCAAATTTCATGACAAATCAGATACTAATTTACTAAAGTGGTGACAAAAGAAGCCTTGTAATAACCATTTACATCTTTATACATTTATTCCACAGCGTATTTATTTATTTTGAAAGCAATACCAGATCTTATATGGCGATCCCAATAAAGAAGCAATATTTTA
This sequence comes from Argiope bruennichi, assembly GCF_947563725.1. NCBI lineage: Eukaryota > Metazoa > Arthropoda > Arachnida > Araneae > Araneidae > Argiope > Argiope bruennichi. Next base: position 109,713,119 of record NC_079162.1, read on the forward strand.
AGTCGCATCTTCTAAAAATACATTTAAAAGACATTATTGTTATTAGAGTAAAAAAATTAATAAATACTACATGCATACGAAATAAGAAAAAAAAAAAAAAAACTATTCGAGGTAAAAACTAAGGTAAAATATACTTAATGCAATTTACTTGCAAGAATCATTCAAAGGAAAAATAAACTTTATATTATTACCTACACAATACACAAGATATTTGATTAAAAGGGTCAAAGATCTTCAAATCATGCAAAAGAATTATTAGAAATTTATTGAATGACGTTGTTGCACGTTTCTAGCACAATGATATTTATTGTACAAGTATTTTAAAAATTCTGAACTAATTCAAGAAATATTATACTATAAATCAATGAATAGGAGAATAAGATTTTCATTATTATGAAAATATGATTTTACATACTAATGAAAGAAAAATACAGAAAATATATCTTTCTGAACATGGTAAAAAACACTTTGTCATACTTTTTACTCTCTGCCTATAAAAATTTACCTTTCTCTAGAGAAACACATCTAGCATTCTCAATTAAAAAATACTACTTTTTGAAAAAATTTTACCCATGAAATATTGATTTAAATACATATTTTGCATTATGATGATTTACACAATAAATTTTAATTCATGTGGGAATCATTGTTTTTAAACATTACCCAAAAGTATCTATTAATTATCAATAAAGAATATAATATCCAGCAGCATGCAGTAAAAATCTTCTGATGGAAATTATTACAAGCCAGCGCTCAGTATTCAAAGTATATCAGCAATTCTTCAAGTACAAAAGCACCACTTGAAATAGAAATATATTTAGTTGCATCAACATCTAAGGACAATAATCACCATAGCAGCTATTAAATGACATTCCAACACTTTTATGCAGGATGGAATAAACCTCTAGCTATTACAATATTTTCATGCACATGATGTGCATATGGCTTTTCAAATTTAAAAATTCCAACAATATAATATATATTATACTAATTTGTAATGAGCCAAATAATTAGTACAATAGAAAATACAATAATTAAAAGCAGGTACAGAATGAAAACAATTGTACAACATTCAAAATTACTCTATATAAGTAAATAAGACTTCTGCTACATAGCAAGTAAATAGTATGGCGCAGCTGTTTAGTCAGGATACATTTCAAATATATGCACCTTGTAATCCCAGGCAGTCAATCTTCTTGCTCCAAGAGCAGGAAAATTGTGGATATCCCATTGTGTGTGTTGTTCATAAAACACATAACATTCTGTGACCTGGTTGATAAATTATGAACTCTTTCTCAATAAAAATCTTTTTTTTTTATATATATAATAAATATTCTGTGCCTCTGCTTCATGAATTTATTGTAAGACGAGATTTCATTTAAAAGCCACTTATGAATCCCATTTTATGTATTGTTTTGTTCTTGAATCTTTTAAAAGCACACTAATACTGCTGTTGTGATCTATAAGCAAAAAGGAGATTGCTAGATCCATATTATGCTAATTTTTGTCCCACTTTCCAACAGATTATCCTGTAGTTTAAGCTAGGAGCCCTGTTAAAGATTTCCCCAATACAAGAAAAAGTCTTGATTTTTGAATAACCTAATCAATTTTATTTAAGATTAAAAAGTTATGGCAAATAAAAGTTTAACATAAAGATTCTAAGAAGTATTTTTTTTTTTTTTTTTACTAACAGAACACAGATCTTTTGAAATCTCAACATTTCAATTGTGGATGATAAATCAAATATATATAAAAAAAACCAAGCTCTTTTGTTAACTGATATCTATCTGATTTGATTTGTAAAACTGTTGAGAGAGCATACTGATGAAGTGTTTAAATTGCACACTGAAAGTTTAATAAAATGTAATCTGAATCAGGAAATCTTTATTAAATTAATAATCATCTGTATATAACCACTTGTTAAGTGATTTCTAGGATTGTATTTAATTAAAATTTAAAGTAAGAATTTGTCACGGATAATTGTTTAAGCCTAGTATCAACATAAAGATTAAAAGGTTTCTTTATTTTTCCTTTTATGTTAACTTTCAAACCATCCCAAACAAATACTCATCCCAATGATATAACTGAATTATTGGCTATTCAGATAATGTTATACGAATATGACGATAACATAGAATGATGTGGTTTTATTAAATAATGTCTTCTTGCCATATAAATGCTTATTAATATTATTTAAATTCAGGCTATGTTATTCCTTCTTCAAAACATGAGTGGATGAGGTTACCTGTTATAAGAATTTTAGATGAATTTAAAATGACTTAAGCATACTCAAATGAACACAACGAAATGTACTGAAAATTTTATTAGACAATATTGAATTGCTTGGTAAATATAAAGTTTAATTCCTGATACTTATTCTCACTAAACTAGATCATAGTCTCGTCTGAGAATCAAATTAGTTGTCTAATGCTATAGTCCAATATTTCCTCAATCAATTTATTTCTGTGATATAATCTATTTCTCAGAGAAGAATTTTTAAAAGGGATACAAATTTTAGCAGAAATTAAAACAGTTAAAAATCAGATATTAAGATATTGAAAGATAGAGTGAAAGAAGGTTTTATATATTAGATTGAAAGCCATTTTACATTCAAATCATTCCTAAGACATACTCTTCAGTGAAAAAAAATTTTGCATTAAAATAAAGGTGGCCAAATGTTTCAGCAAAAACTAAATACAACCTTCACAAAATGACCACAAATGCCTTGGTCAGATATAAACAGACACTAGATTTGAAATTAAATAAAAGTATCATATGCAAAAGATTTTTTTGCACGGTCTGATAAAACCAGCAGAAAAATAAATATAAAATATACATAAATCTAATTTTAGTATCACATAATAAATAAGACACAATAGCAAGTGTTTCACATTGCAACAAACATTTTACTTATATGAAAAATTGTATAAAATGAACATTAAAAACAAACAGAAAAGTAAAATACTGGTAGACTTAATGCCTTTATATTATATTAAAAATAGAATAAAGGTTTCTATTAGTCATATTTATCATAGATTCGAAGCCTTTTCCTTCTAAAAGAACTCTCAAATTAAGAAGAATTTATTAAAAGGGAAATATAAACAGAATTATAACACAAAATAGCGATCTAAAAGAAAATTATTCAAAGCCCATTTCAAAATATAGAATATGAATAATGAAAACAGAAATGACATGCCAAAACAGGCATTTTTTTAATTTTAAATTTATGCAAATTATTTATCTTGCTTGACTAAAGAGCAAATTTAAAAACTAACTTATCAAAAATATCTTTAAAACTACCAAGGGATACAATATATGGACCTTATTAATGTGATAAAATTATATTTATATATGTATAGTAACATAAATATTCTTGATGTCTATACAGAGTAAGGAAACAAAATGTATATAGTTTTTATCTAGTTTTACTCTTGTGTGTAAATAGTCATTAAGAAATTAATTCAAATATTATAAATATACAGATATATGCAAAATCCAATACCAAAGTCAAAATTTTCTAGTTCCAGGTTTAAAAGAAACCACTTCAGTGAATAAAAAATTTTAATAAAAGACTGAAAATATACCTACATACCATCCAACAGCTACAAAATTTCTGTACTTGCTATGGAAATTGGGAGAAAACTACAAAGTTATGGATATATAATAAAAAATTACAAAGAACTATCAAAGAGTGTTGTAAATATCCAAATCTTCGTTCACAGCAATGCTAATAATGGAAGTAATTTTAGAATAGTTACGTGGAAAAAAAAGGGGTCGGGGGGATTTTGATATGGCATTAACGCAAAATCTTTGCAGACACTGCTCGTAATAAAAATGTATATGGGTCTTTCTTTTGATGTTAAACTGAGCAATAATTATAAAATGCAGAAGTGTTTGCTTTGTAATGGAAATTTTTTTTTTAAAATGTCCAACAAAGAGTGTTAATTAGCTTAATGAACAAAATTGTGTTGTGTGATAAAATTATTTCACTTTTATATTTAATCAATAATAAATGTAAGTTAAATAATTTTGTATAGTGCTTTGAAAATATTTCTTTCAATTAATAATTAATCTTTGGAAATACCTATTCTCTAACAATTTATTGATACTATGTTATTTGCAATATATTGGTAGGAAGTGCTGCCGATGACAGCGCAACTATATTGGAGGGTATGCATATATGTAAAATGCTGTTCTGAAGTCAAAATTTTCTAAATTCAGATGAATTTTTTTTGTGCACATCAGAGTGAGAAAAGATTTATATTGCATGAACATACAAATGGAAAAGAGATTCACAATAATAAAAATTCATGTGTAATAACATTTTTACTGCATGTTTAGACTCCACATTAAAAGGTTTTTATTAGAAATTGTTTTCGGAGGGTCACAAAAAAGAAATTTTTTTTTCACTATGGAACAAAATAAATTTTTAAAAAGTAAATAATGAAAATGAAAGTCAGAATGAACTTAAATATCATATAGAAAATCTTAAAAGAAAAGAAACTTTTAGAACTTTTTTTTTATTTTAGTTGGAAAGTTTAAGTAAATACAGCAAATTGATGGGAACAGTGAGAGAAATATATATATGTATATATATTTCAGGGTAGTAAATAAAATAAACAACTCAGTGAATAAAAAAATTTTAAGTTGAACATGGTATTAAATTAAATGTATACAAGATTGTATTTGCATCATTTTCTAAAAAGTTCAATGGTATATGAAATTAAACAGAATTAATTAAAAGGACAGAATGTGCTGAAAAGTGAAGCATAGCTGAGGGAAAAGGGATGGGGGTATGTCCAACTCACCTCCATGAAATAAACTCAAGCCTGATATGACTGGAGAAACAGAAGTAAAATTTAAAAATCAATTAGCAGTGTTACTCCTAGTTGGTATAAAATCAAATGAAAATAAAAACTTATCGAATGAAACATCGTTAATTTCTTAAAAATTGATCAGTCTTTTCGCAAAAATGTCCGTGGTATATATAAAATGAATTAATAATCTTTTATAAATCATGCTTACTTATGTCAACCAAAAACCTTTGTGTGCATTTCAAACTGATCATGAAAATTAAACAAAAGATAGAAAAAAGATGTACGCTTTCACATGCCATTTCGAAAACAAATTGCAGCAAGGTTTAAGAATATAGTTCGATTTATCGTTTTACAAACGTCAAATCGAAACCACAATCGAAGAATTCCGCATCAGTAAGTATGATTAGTTACAATTACTTTGGCGCACGTAACCTATTTTTAAAAAACTATTAAATAAATCTAATCTTAATATCACAGTGGAATTAAAGAAGGTAAAACTCATATATCTGTCGTAAATGTATCATGCACTAATTATTGAGATATAAAAATTACTTACATTTAAAAAATATGCACAAAGAAATATTCGTGCAATTTGTTAAAGGCAAAAGAAATATCACCTAGTAAATAAATTAAAAAAAAACTTTAAAACAAATGAAATCATAAAATATCGCCATTTCTTTTCACTTGTTAATATTTCAGTTCACTTCGCTACTACGAAATCTAATACGTGTCGGTTTCACCACTACATATTTATTCGTTTATTTTTACATCATTATATTTTGTTTCTCTTCTATATAGAAAAAAAAAATGAATGACGGAGAATAAATATTTTGAAATGACGTTTAATATGGGATCATTTATTACAATCAAAATTTCTTGTTTGTTCTTTTCAGCATTTCTGAAAGTTAACTGGAAACCTCACTGTAAATTGTTAGTGGTTGCAAAGAAACGAATAATCCAGAAATGCAAGATGAAAAATCACTCAAAATGTTCTACAAAGCAGATTGTTGAAACTAGAGCTATTATATTTGAAATATAATTACTTCTTTGGTAGCAAGTGCTTATACACAAAAAATTTCTCAAAATTTTAATTATACTTTTAATTGCAAATCAATCGAAATGTTTGTTTTTTTCTCTCTCAATATTTGAGTAGTATATCAAGGGCCTTTTTACTTTACCTTTCAATTAAGAAAAATTAATTCTTCAGTGATATCAATTTTATTTTCATATAATTATTTTTTCATTTTGGCATATTTATATAAATGTTTTTAATTATATTTTACTATACAATTTTTAAATATTTTATCAGCTGTATTCCTTTGTGAAATTTTTTTTTTTTCAATTGCAGAGATATTATTGTTAGCATATTATAGCAGAGAGATTGGGACATCGAATTTACTTTGTCGTTTCAAAAAAAATAAATAAATAATGTTTTGATTTCAGAAAGATGGTTTCTTCAAATATGAGTTCTTGGAATGCTTTTGAAAGAATATCATCGTATTTATCAGTATGTGGATTTTCAATTTATCAGCACTTTTGATTACAATGCCAGGCAAAAATATTTTGATAGTATAAACAGTTTCTATAATTTTTGATTGATGGTTTAAAGGCGTATTATTATTATTATTTGCTTTTCTTTTGAAGCTGAATATAGCAAAGTAGGTAGTAGTACCCAGTAGTTGGTAGTAGGTAATAAGATGCCAAACAGACTTCATTATTTCATTTTTAGTATTTGATGCTAATATGCCAACAGACCACATGAATGAAATTAAGGTTCTGACTAATGCAGGCTTTGAAATAAACAACCCCTATAACAGTCATTTTCTGTGAAAATAATCTGCTTCGATGTGCGTAAATTCTCGAGATATCCTGATTTTTTTTCATTTTGACAGTTAATGGCAAGAAATTTTTTTCTGGGAATCGTAAAAATTATTCATATGTATAATTTAATATGTTCAGTGGTGTAGCAAAGAGCGGTGACTCCCTGAGAAGAGTGACAATTTTTCGTGCCCACCCCATTATTTTTGACTTTAATAAGTAGCTAAAGTGCATTAATATTTTGCCCAAGACATTTCCTATGATTTCCGACCTTCACTTGCATACACCCCTTGCCTTTTCCAAGTTATATCATTGTGCGTGTTGTTCAACACTGCATGATATTTCTTGTATAAGAGGGAAAGTAATAAAAGATTGAAAAGATCTTCCTTAAACTCATAGCTCAAAATTTGAATAATGACATCCCTTGAAGGATAGGAAAAAACTATCTATAGTGACAATTGAGTTTATAAATTAAATGAACAGAATAGCTGAGACAATCCCAGTTTTTTAATGTTTATCCTGAATTTCCGTTAATTTGAGATATAATTTAAAAAATTCAACTTCTGAAGAATCATTTTCTACGTAATATACTTTTTCAAAGGCATATAATATTGAAAACTTAGGTGATATTATTTGGAGCCAATTTAGCCACATCATGCATGGTAACAGAAATATTACTATTATTTGGTGTTAACAACCAGTTCATTGTCTGATTGCAATAAGTTTTAAAAACGGTCTAAAAGCATTCCTGTCAAATGGATGCATTCAGTGGTTGCTGTGAGGATGAAAGGTCATGATAATCATACCATTTATCATTATAATAACACAAATAGTTACGTGGTTATCAAAAAGTAACAGTGCAGGTTTTTTTCAAATAAGACACTTAAATTTAAAAAATTTAAGGTTTGTCTTTATTTCCCTTAAAAAAAAAAGAAAAAAATAAGAGGAAACATAACCTTACATTCCTAATATAGTAACTAAGACAACTTAATATTACTGCAATTGATATTTGTATCATCCCTCCCACCAATCAGATAAACATTCACCTTCACTTTTTTTATTCTTTTTCCCCATTTTGTTAGGAGTCACACACCAAGAAATGATACATCGGTAAATCTTTATTATACAAAAGAGATAATTACAGTCACAAATTTTGAATTATACAGAGATCAAGCCGATATTTTAACTGTACTTTTCTGAGAAATATCTTTTTAGTAATGTCCATTTTTGAGTCAAGGAAGAGTCATTAGCAGTAGAATGCTCTGGACACTGTTTTTAATAAACTTAGTTTTGAAAGAAAGAAAGAATAGAGAAAGAAAATTAAGAATTTTTTTCTTCTACATTACAAATAATATATATAGTTATTTTATTAAAAAAAAAAAAAAAAATTAAACTTTAAAATGCCCTTAAGAATACAAATTTAATTTCATCATCTAATATTTACAAGTAAATAAAAATAAAAAACAAAAACATACTAAAAGTGAAAAAAATAATTGTTGTGAAGTAATTGTATTTGAATTCAGAATGAATTAAAGACAACCATCTAAGTGATAAAATAATTTCACATAATATTGTTTTTAAAAAATCATGACTGATTACTTCAATATTTTCACAATCTATAAAACACAGAAACAGAATAAAATAAGGGAAAAATTTATAAAACCTTTAAATTATTGAAAACATAATAATTTACAAAGTCCCAACATCAAAATGTATTTATTTATTATATAATTTACAACACTCCCAAGTTAAAAAGCCATAATACAAATTCTAGAAATTGCATACTTTTATGAAAACAACATAATATTTTAATAAGCCAAGTTTTTAAGTGCTGAATAATACATGAAACCAAATTTCAAACATTTTTAAATAACTTAAATTAAAAAGATTCTTTGTGGTAAATTGTTTTTTTACTTACATTAAAGGAATTCAAGAAAATCTACTACAGATGTGGAGCAAATAAATAATTGTCTCCACAAATGAGTGGATCATCTTGCAGATAGAATTTAAGCAGGGATTCCAAAAATATTTATTCTTCAGATTCAGTATCCATTTGGAGAAAAGGCTGAGTTGAGAGACCTTTTCTGCATCAAATATATAAGATGCAAATGACAAATATATATTCAGCAAAAAGAGACAAGAAGAATAATCCTGAAACAGAAACTGTTATGAAAGGCAGTTCCACAGCAAAAACTCAAATCCAATTATACAAAAAAACATTACAAGTACAATTTGCAAAGCACTTAAAAATGGACAAAACAATATTTAATGACAAAACTGAAAAATATAAAGAAACATATGTATAGATATGCAAGATATTTACAAGATATATGAAATAAATTAAAATGAAAAACTTATATAAATCAGACAGAGATCTCATACAAATCCTCATAAAATAAGAAATAAAGAATGCAATTATGACATAATACTTAAAAACACAATATAAAAAACAATATTATAAGAGTATTTTATTCTAGTGTAAAAGCAATCATACTGTTGACATGATATAGATAAAATAATAATTATGTGTAAATCATGATTTCAGTATTCCTACAATTAAGGAAGACAATTATTCCTACCACTTTTGAGGGTGAACAACTAAATTTTTAAAAATATACACCTTTTAAGACTTCTGAGTAGATATAAGAACAAACACTAATATAAGAGTTTTGTTTATAGAATTATATGTAACAATGAAATTCCTTAAGTTGAGCAAGATTTATACAAAATAAATACAACATATTGCCAATTGTCAAATATTTTTCATAAACATAGAAGCAACACTTTTTAATTTTGCAAGTTCCTTATGAAAAAGCACTTTCAATGTATTCATAAAATTATCTTGTCATAATACAGTTCTTATATTTATTTATATGTACTAAGAAAAAAAAATAGTATACTACCAATTCACTAACATATCAATTCCTTGAAAGGAAAAAGAAAGTTAAGGATCTAAGTTAACAAATCTGAAAGAGCAAAATTTTAATTTCAGCAGAAATTATTTTATACATTAATCAAAGTACTCAAATAATGCCCAATTCTTGTGAAGATAGCAGACAGCAACCTTTTTCTTAATTTCAACTTTTTGCCTCTAAAATTTACTTTTAATTTAACCAGAGAAAGACAGTTAAAACTTTCAAAAACACTTTTCAATAAACTTTTAGATATAAAATGTTAATTTGAATACTCAACTTATTAGCACCTTCACAATAAATTTCAACACATGCTACCAGCTGTATGTAGTAACAATTATATGAAACAATAGTTTCACTTAAGTCTGTACTTAAATCCAACCAACATTCATTATCAGTTTTTGAGACTTTGTCTATTAAATTAAGACATGCAACATTTTATACTGGAGAATAGCATATTCTATAATACTGTTAGATATAAAGTTTCATTTTCATTACCTTTTTTATATTATAACTATTTTGTAAATTAAATATCACTACATACTGGAATAGTTGTTTATGACCTAAATGGAGAATCACATATAACCCACTAGGAAAGAAATTACATCCATCCATGTGTAGTAGTATTTATAAAACATTCTGGTGCATTAAATTTACTTAACCTGCATTTTAAATAACATTATTTATTCTCTAATAAATAATGATCTCAAATTAATATTTACATACATTATAGTATTAATATATTCAGAGCTGAATGTGACAAAGATCACTTATTTAAATTGCACAAAATTGTATTTAAATATGAAAAGTAAAGATTTAATAGTGTTTAAAAATATTTTATAATTTTGCAACCAAGAAGCATATGCCCAGTATGAATTTGCATATATTTGGGCTTTAAAAGAATATAGATACAGAGTAAATAAAATGAAAGCTACCATTTTTAATATTTCAGACAAAAAATAATTTACAACTTACCACTCCTCAATACACAAAATATATCAGAATATTCTCAAGTGATATCAAAAAGTAACTATCTGAAATAGAAACATAACCATCAATATCAAAGAACAAATTATTATAAGGATTATGAAATATAAAAAGTATTAGAGTACAGAAGTATTTAAAGCAATTTACTTCTAGAAATGAAGCATAACAAAACTAAACTATATATTGCCTAACTAATATCGAAAATATGCCATTGAAAGAGAAGAGAATTATCACACCATTGAAAAGAAATATTTTAAATAATCAATTTATTAAATATTGCAGTAAAAAAAAGAAGTTACGAATAAAATTTAGCAACACCCCAAAAGACTGAAATTCATTTCAATAATAATCACACAACTTTTCAAAGAACAACAAAACAAAATTTTCATTATCAGCAGAAATGATTTTATATATTCATAAAAGAAAATACTCAATTGCTGATGTTATATTGGTAAAGATTGTCGAGATTTTGCATTTTCTTATTTTTAACTCCATGCTTATAAAAATTTAATTTTAATTATCTAGAGAAAGACATTTACCATTCCCTAGTAAAAAATAACTCTTTCAAATATTTTTAGACATCATTCTTTTTCTTTATTTCAGTACTCTACAACATGAACATTTACACAACACATTTCTGCACATACTGGAACAGCTGCTTTGAATATTATGGAGAATTAATACTTACAAAATAATACAAAAAATTATATGCAGCACCATCTACTAGTTCTAAAATCTCCTCACCTAGTAAATTTAATTTGTAAGTATTGTAACTTTGCCATAATTCTCAAACATGAAAGAGATGTTCATGAGTATTAATCCTAAAATATTTAAGAAACAAAATGTTACAATGATCAATGATGCAAGCCTTCTTAAGAGAATTGTGTTTTAAATGTGTTCAAAATCATTTCATAGTTTTGCAACAAAACTTTTATGCCTAGAAAGAATTTAAAAACAATATTTGGTTTTTAAAGTACATGGAGCCACAGCACATTTAATGCAAGCTATCATCTTTAATAATTAAGTAAAATTTAATTTATTACTTACCACTGCTTAACATTCAAAATGCATCGAAAATTCTTTGAGCAAAATTCCAAAAGCAACACCTGATACAAAAATATATATTTAATTTCATTAGCATCAAGAAACAAAACAATAATGAGAAATATCAAAAGGCCTCCCCAACAGTTATAAATATACAGTATTCTACACAGAGTTAAACAGAATTCCAGTTGATATAAAACTTTCATGCACACAGTATACTTGATGTGCATATAGTTTTCAAGTTATAAAGATTTTTAATGGTGTAAAATGAATTTAAAAAATTAGTAAAGAAAGTCATGGAATGAGTATTATGATGCAATGATAAAAAGAGAAATTAGAATGAAAGCAATCCTTTCACATTCAAAATTTTGGAAATTTTTAAAATGTCTACACAAATCTAATTAAAACAATTTCCACAAAGTAGGCAAATAATACGATGAGACTGGCTATTCAGTTTAAATACACACATTACACTGTGCATTTTCAGGAAGAGGAAACTTCCTGTCGAATGAGTAGCAAAGTCATGACAGTTTTATCATGATAAGACTATTCTTCACAGACCCCACATGGAATCAAATGATCAGTTACAACATCAATTTCTAATATTTTTCCACACATTTTTTCTGACTTATCTAACCTGATGAGAATTTTCCCTCAGACATAAAATCTTTAAAGAGGATACAATCTTCAACCAGTGAAATATAATTAATGAGAAATATCAGTAATAAGCCAGTGAAAGGTTAAACAAAATAAGGCCTGTAATCCTAATTTACACCTTCCTACGGATAATTAATTATACAATGTATTTATTTTCTTTTTTGAAATAAACACCAGATAAAAAAGTTCAATCGGAATTGATTCACTCACTAATACCAGAACTCTTTAAAAACCATATGGAGATTAGAATTAAGTTGCAATATTTTAATTTTCATCTAATAAAGATATATTTTAAACCGTTAAAACACACTAAGTGGATGTTAAATTTAAAAAAGGAAACCATAAGAAATTTTACAATTTAAATATTGTGAGATAGAATAAAATTCAACAATATCGTTTCAATTGAGTGCAAGTAAAATAATTTACATGTTGTATACATAAAATGAGGGAATGAAGAACAATACTTAAGAATTATTAGAAAACGTGGTTAAAATATATTAAGTGTAGTATACACAAAATATGGAGAAATTGAGCACAATAATTTATCAGTATTAGAAAAGAGAAAAAATATGTCTAAAATAACGTAATTAAAAGATAAGAATGATTCAAAAGCAAACTAAAACTTTATATTACATAAACAGAATTGAAAATATATCATTAAGAGAAAAGAAAATTTCCAAATAATCCAAAAGAAATGCTCCAAATAATAAAATTAGTAAACACAACAGTAAAACCTCAGTACTAACTTAAAATTTTAGAACTGATTTCAATTCCTAGCGAAACAAGATTTTCATTATCAACAAAAATGATTTACAAGCTAATAAAAGGAAAGTAACAATATATTGATCAATCCTTGAGAAAATTACAGAGAATATGCTTTTTCTTAATTTCAAATCGCTTCCTATATAATTTATTTTCAATTTAAGTAGAGAAACACTTAACATTCTTTAATAAAAATTACAGAATTTGAATATAGTTTTTTAAACATAAAATTATTATTTCACTCTTTTCAATCCATTGTTTTTACTACAGGACTGGTAGCCAAGTCCAAGATAACTTATACAACCAAATAAATCAATTTCAATAAACTGGAAAAATAATAATAATAATATATATCATCAATTTCAGGAAAACTAAATTATGAATTTTACATCCAGAGACACCAGAAGGTGGAATGCACAAGGCTAAATTCATGTTCTAACAGTATCTGTACAGTGAATTTAATTACAAATTGGAATTAGTGTCTTTGAATATTACATGAAAGCATCTATTATTAACCAATAATGAATATATCCAATGATAAATTTGCACAATTATTTTAATTCTGATACCATTCATTCTCAAATTTAAAAAATAATGAAGTTTATAAATATTAGCTCAAATTCAAAGCTGAATTTGAGAATGAGCACTGATGGAAATTTTTTTAAAAGAGAACTCTATTTAAATGTGAAAAGTAGAAATACAATTGCATTCACAAAATATATTAATTGTGTCCAAAAATATTTCATAATATAGCAAAAAGATACATCTAGTAAGATTGTATATTCTATTAATTGGCTTTAAAAGAATAGGAAGGCACAGTACATTTAATAAAAACAACCATTTTTTAAATTTCAAGTAAAATTTATCACTAACCGCTCTTCAATGTTCTAAACATGTCTGAATTTTCTCAAGTCAAATCCAAAAGCACCATCTGAAATAGAAAGATATTATAATATATACAATTACATCAACATGAAATGGCAAAATTATTATGAGAAACATCAAGAGCTACCTTAACAGCTAATGAATAAATTACATTATGATACTTTTATGCAAAGTAAAATAAAACTTTAGCTATTACAATTACATGCACATTGTGTATTTAACATACATATGGAATGTCAGATTATCAAGATTTTCAATGATGTAATAAGAATCCAAACAACTATTAAATAGCCATTCAATGCAAGTTTAATTCAGGTAAAATATAATACGCACAGCACAAAAATATACCTTGCAACTCCAGACAGGGAAAACTTCCTATAAGATGAGCAGCAAAATCAAGACAGTGCAATCACAATAAACCTCTAGTTCACAGGCCCCTTTTGGGCAGAAATTATTTGTTAAAATGACACACTTCAGTACTTCCTCAAACTATTTATTTCACTCATCTAAAACTGATCAGATATTTTCTCAGATGAAGAATGTTTAAAAAGAATGCAATTCTCAAATTTCATGACAAATCAGATACTAATTTACTAAAGTGGTGACAAAAGAAGCCTTGTAATAACCATTTACATCTTTATACATTTATTCCACAGCGTATTTATTTATTTTGAAAGCAATACCAGATCTTATATGGCGATCCCAATAAAGAAGCAATATTTTAAGTCGCATCTTCTAAAAATACATTTAAAAGACATTATTGTTATTAGAGTAAAAAAATTAATAAATACTACATGCATACGAAATAAGAAAAAAAAAAAAAAAAAAAAAAAAACTATTTGAGGTAAAAACTAAGGTAAAATATACTTAATGCAATTTACTTGCAAGAATCATTCAAAGGAAAAATAAACTTTATATTATTACCTACACAATACACAAGATATTTGATTAAAAGGGTCAAAGATCTTCAAATCATGCAAAAGAATTATTAGAAATTTATTGAATGACGTTGTTGCACGTTTCTAGCACAATGATATTTATTGTACAAGTATTTTAAAAATTCTGAACTAATTCAAGAAATATTATACTATAAATCAATGAATAGGAGAATAAGATTTTCATTATTATGAAAATATGATTTTACATACTAATGAAAGAAAAATACAGAAAATATATCTTTCTGAACATGGTAAAAAACACTTTGTCATACTTTTTACTCTCTGCCTATAAAAATTTACCTTTCTCTAGAGAAACACATCTAGCATTCTCAATTAAAAAATACTACTTTTTGAAAAAATTTTACCCATGAAATATTGATTTAAATACATATTTTGCATTATGATGATTTACACAATAAATTTTAATTCATGTGGGAATCATTGTTTTTAAACATTACCCAAAAGTATCTATTAATTATCAATAAAGAATATAATATCCAGCAGCATGCAGTAAAAATCTTCTGATGGAAATTATTACAAGCCAGCGCTCAGTATTCAAAGTATATCAGCAATTCTTCAAGTACAAAAGCACCACTTGAAATAGAAATATATTTAGTTGCATCAACATCTAAGGACAATAATCACCATAGCAGCTATTAAATGACATTCCAACACTTTTATGCAGGATGGAATAAACCTCTAGCTATTACAATATTTTCATGCACATGATGTGCATATGATGTGATATTGATGGTTATGTTTCTATTTCAGATAGTTACTTTTTGATATCACTTGAGAATATTCTGATATATTTTGTGTATTGAGGAGTGGTAAGTTGTAAATTATTTTTTGTCTGAAATATTAAAAATGGTAGCTTTCATTTTATTTACTCTGTATCTATATTCTTTTAAAGCCCAAATATATGCAAATTCATACTGGGCATATGCTTCTTGGTTGCAAAATTATAAAATATTTTTAAACACTATTAAATCTTTACTTTTCATATTTAAATACAATTTTGTGCAATTTAAATAAGTGATCTTTGTCACATTCAGCTCTGAATATATTAATACTATAATGTATGTAAATATTAATTTGAGATCATTATTTATTAGAGAATAAATAATGTTATTTAAAATGCAGGTTAAGTAAATTTAATGCACCAGAATGTTTTATAAATACTACTACACATGGATGGATGTAATTTCTTTCCTAGTGGGTTATATGTGATTCTCCATTTAGGTCATAAACAACTATTCCAGTATGTAGTGATATTTAATTTACAAAATAGTTATAATATAAAAAAGGTAATGAAAATGAAACTTTATATCTAACAGTATTATAGAATATGCTATTCTCCAGTATAAAATGTTGCATGTCTTAATTTAATAGACAAAGTCTCAAAAACTGATAATGAATGTTGGTTGGATTTAAGTACAGACTTAAGTGAAACTATTGTTTCATATAATTGTTACTACATACAGCTGGTAGCATGTGTTGAAATTTATTGTGAAGGTGCTAATAAGTTGAGTATTCAAATTAACATTTTATATCTAAAAGTTTATTGAAAAGTGTTTTTGAAAGTTTTAACTGTCTTTCTCTGGTTAAATTAAAAGTAAATTTTAGAGGCAAAAAGTTGAAATTAAGAAAAAGGTTGCTGTCTGCTATCTTCACAAGAATTGGGCATTATTTGAGTACTTTGATTAATGTATAAAATAATTTCTGCTGAAATTAAAATTTTGCTCTTTCAGATTTGTTAACTTAGATCCTTAACTTTCTTTTTCCTTTCAAGGAATTGATATGTTAGTGAATTGGTAGTATACTATTTTTTTTTCTTAGTACATATAAATAAATATAAGAACTGTATTATGACAAGATAATTTTATGAATACATTGAAAGTGCTTTTTCATAAGGAACTTGCAAAATTAAAAAGTGTTGCTTCTATGTTTATGAAAAATATTTGACAATTGGCAATATGTTGTATTTATTTTGTATAAATCTTGCTCAACTTAAGGAATTTCATTGTTACATATAATTCTATAAACAAAACTCTTATATTAGTGTTTGTTCTTATATCTACTCAGAAGTCTTAAAAGGTGTATATTTTTAAAAATTTAGTTGTTCACCCTCAAAAGTGGTAGGAATAATTGTCTTCCTTAATTGTAGGAATACTGAAATCATGATTTACACATAATTATTATTTTATCTATATCATGTCAACAGTATGATTGCTTTTACACTAGAATAAAATACTCTTATAATATTGTTTTTTATATTGTGTTTTTAAGTATTATGTCATAATTGCATTCTTTATTTCTTATTTTATGAGGATTTGTATGAGATCTCTGTCTGATTTATATAAGTTTTTCATTTTAATTTATTTCATATATCTTGTAAATATCTTGCATATCTATACATATGTTTCTTTATATTTTTCAGTTTTGTCATTAAATATTGTTTTGTCCATTTTTAAGTGCTTTGCAAATTGTACTTGTAATGTTTTTTTGTATAATTGGATTTGAGTTTTTGCTGTGGAACTGCCTTTCATAACAGTTTCTGTTTCAGGATTATTCTTCTTGTCTCTTATTGCTGAATATATATTTGTCATTTGCATCTTATATATTTGATGCAGAAAAGGTCTCTCAACTCAGCCTTTTCTCCAAATGGATACTGAATCTGAAGAATAAATATTTTTGGAATCCCTGCTTAAATTCTATCTGCAAGATGATCCACTCATTTGTGGAGACAATTATTTATTTGCTCCACATCTGTAGTAGATTTTCTTGAATTCCTTTAATGTAAGTAAAAAAACAATTTACCACAAAGAATCTTTTTAATTTAAGTTATTTAAAAATGTTTGAAATTTGGTTTCATGTATTATTCAGCACTTAAAAACTTGGCTTATTAAAATATTATGTTGTTTTCATAAAAGTATGCAATTTCTAGAATTTGTATTATGGCTTTTTAACTTGGGAGTGTTGTAAATTATATAATAAATAAATACATTTTGATGTTGGGACTTTGTAAATTATTATGTTTTCAATAATTTAAAGGTTTTATAAATTTTTCCCTTATTTTATTCTGTTTCTGTGTTTTATAGATTGTGAAAATATTGAAGTAATCAGTCATGATTTTTTAAAAACAATATTATGTGAAATTATTTTATCACTTAGATGGTTGTCTTTAATTCATTCTGAATTCAAATACAATTACTTCACAACAATTATTTTTTTCACTTTTAGTATGTTTTTGTTTTTTATTTTTATTTACTTGTAAATATTAGATGATGAAATTAAATTTGTATTCTTAAGGGCATTTTAAAGTTTAATTTTTTTTTTTTTTTTTTTAATAAAATAACTATATATATTATTTGTAATGTAGAAGAAAAAAATTCTTAATTTTCTTTCTCTATTCTTTCTTTCTTTCAAAACTAAGTTTATTAAAAACAGTGTCCAGAGCATTCTACTGCTAATGACTCTTCCTTGACTCAAAAATGGACATTACTAAAAAGATATTTCTCAGAAAAGTACAGTTAAAATATCGGCTTGATCTCTGTATAATTCAAAATTTGTGACTGTAATTATCTCTTTTGTATAATAAAGATTTACCGATGTATCATTTCTTGGTGTGTGACTCCTAACAAAATGGGGAAAAAGAATAAAAAAAGTGAAGGTGAATGTTTATCTGATTGGTGGGAGGGATGATACAAATATCAATTGCAGTAATATTAAGTTGTCTTAGTTACTATATTAGGAATGTAAGGTTATGTTTCCTCTTATTTTTTTCTTTTTTTTTTAACGGAAATAAAGACAAACCTTAAATTTTTTAAATTTAAGTGTCTTATTTGAAAAAAAACCTGCACTGTTACTTTTTGATAACCACGTAACTATTTGTGTTATTATAATGATAAATGGTATGATTATCATGACCTGTCATCCTCACAGCAACCACTGAATGCATCCATTTGACAGGAATGCTTTTAGACCGTTTTTAAAACTTATTGCAATCAGACAATGAACTGGTTGTTAACACCAAATAATAGTAATATTTCTGTTACCATGCATGATGTGGCTAAATTGGCAAATAATATCACCTAAGTTTTCAATATTATATGCCTTTGAAAAAGTATATTACGTAGAAAATGATTCTTCAGAAGTTGAATTTTTTAAATTATATCTCAAATTAACGGAAATTCAGGATAAACATTAAAAAACTGGGATTGTCTCAGCTATTCTGTTCATTTAATTTATAAACTCAATTGTCACTATAGATAGTTTTTTCCTATCCTTCAAGGGATGTCATTATTCAAATTTTGAGCTATGAGTTTAAGGAAGATCTTTTCAATCTTTTATTACTTTCCCTCTTATACAAGAAATATCATGCAGTGTTGAACAACACGCACAATGATATAACTTGGAAAAGGCAAGGGGTGTATGCAAGTGAAGGTCGGAAATCATAGGAAATGTCTTGGGCAAAATATTAATGCACTTTAGCTACTTATTAAAGTCAAAAATAATGGGGTGGGCACGAAAAATTGTCACTCTTCTCAGGGAGTCACCGCTCTTTGCTACACCACTGAACATATTAAATTATACATATGAATAATTTTTACGATTCCCAGAAAAAAATTTCTTGCCATTAACTGTCAAAATGAAAAAAAATCAGGATATCTCGAGAATTTACGCACATCGAAGCAGATTATTTTCACAGAAAATGACTGTTATAGGGGTTGTTTATTTCAAAGCCTGCATTAGTCAGAACCTTAATTTCATTCATGTGGTCTGTTGGCATATTAGCATCAAATACTAAAAATGAAATAATGAAGTCTGTTTGGCATCTTATTACCTACTACCAACTACTGGGTACTACTACCTACTTTGCTATATTCAGCTTCAAAAGAAAAGCAAATAATAATAATAATACGCCTTTAAACCATCAATCAAAAATTATAGAAACTGTTTATACTATCAAAATATTTTTGCCTGGCATTGTAATCAAAAGTGCTGATAAATTGAAAATCCACATACTGATAAATACGATGATATTCTTTCAAAAGCATTCCAAGAACTCATATTTGAAGAAACCATCTTTCTGAAATCAAAACATTATTTATTTATTTTTTTTGAAACGACAAAGTAAATTCGATGTCCCAATCTCTCTGCTATAATATGCTAACAATAATATCTCTGCAATTGAAAAAAAAAAAATTTCACAAAGGAATACAGCTGATAAAATATTTAAAAATTGTATAGTAAAATATAATTAAAAACATTTATATAAATATGCCAAAATGAAAAAATAATTATATGAAAATAAAATTGATATCACTGAAGAATTAATTTTTCTTAATTGAAAGGTAAAGTAAAAAGGCCCTTGATATACTACTCAAATATTGAGAGAGAAAAAAAACAAACATTTCGATTGATTTGCAATTAAAAGTATAATTAAAATTTTGAGAAATTTTTTGTGTATAAGCACTTGCTACCAAAGAAGTAATTATATTTCAAATATAATAGCTCTAGTTTCAACAATCTGCTTTGTAGAACATTTTGAGTGATTTTTCATCTTGCATTTCTGGATTATTCGTTTCTTTGCAACCACTAACAATTTACAGTGAGGTTTCCAGTTAACTTTCAGAAATGCTGAAAAGAACAAACAAGAAATTTTGATTGTAATAAATGATCCCATATTAAACGTCATTTCAAAATATTTATTCTCCCTCATTCATTTTTTTTTCTATATAGAAGAGAAACAAAATATAATGATGTAAAAATAAACGAATAAATATGTAGTGGTGAAACCGACACGTAATAGATTTCGTAGTAGCGAAGTGAACTGAAATATTAACAAGTGAAAAGAAATGGGTAGAGTTAACCGGAGGACGTATTGGAGGATCAAGCTAGGTTCCAATTAGTGCCTGTAGACGGCGCCAGCAGTCTACAGCCATCTATAGGCGCTAACAAGAACTATCCCAATTGCAGGATTAGCTATAATAGGGGTTATAAGATTTGGCAAATAAGCACATTTGTGGCGAATAATGCCAATCTTTTTCATTTCCTATTACGCGATTTTGTTTTTTATTTTATTCCGCCAAAACTTGGAATCGTCAAACTGATTCGTTTCTTTTACTCTTTCTGAAACTTTACTCGTTTCTTTTACACTCTTTCAGAAATTCATCTGATAATTTTTTTTTTATTTTAAATTGATTTTGATGTAAATAAATTCTTTATTATTATTAAAATGTATTTATTTATTAAGAATATTTTAAGTCATTTGTTAAAAATTATTATTTATTAAATAACTTATTGAAAATATAAATGTATTTATTTATTATTTTTTTTCATTTATTTTATTATTGTATAATTATTTTTCATTTGAAAGAAAACGTCTCCAACAGTCGATAATAATAGAAATATTTTCATGCGAAATTTGAATAAATTAATGCCTTTATGTTATTGCGATTCGAAATAACATTTGGCTGCAAGGACTCTCCATATAATATATATATAAATTTTTTACTAAATGCAAATTTTTTTTTCTAATAAAGGAGAACGTTCGCGTGTGTATACAGAGAAGAATAAATATGTAGGAAAGGAGGGCAGGAAAGTGTAATGTTTGGTAGAGCAATTTTTTAATTTTTATTATTTAAAAACAGCGAAAAAGTTTGAAGTTTTTCTGCAATAACTTTCGAAAATGTTTCCAAATTAAAAAAAAAAAAAAAGATTTTAATTCATCTTTAAAATAAAAGTATATTTAGACATATATCTTTTTAATTATAAAATCTTATAATATTCTTTATTTTAACAAATTTTTAAATTTTGATTTTCAGCAATATTGTAAATGAAAGACAAATCATTTTCATTTTTCAATCAAAGCTGAACGATTTTTCTTTGTTAAAAAATATGAGATAAAATTATTCACACTTTTAATATAATAAAATTTATAGGCTGGCATGCTATCAATAAATTGCATCTTTCGAGGCAGGTTGTTGGACTTAGAGCTTTCAAATTTGGCTGGCAATTAACTATTTCTTAGATAGCAATATTAAGAAATCTTGTTTCAAAAATTAAATTAAAATTTTAATAAAAAATTAACAAAATTCCAGCATTTTCTTTATAACTTCGAAATATATCACTGCCCATAAACATTTTAAATTAAAAAAAAAAAAAAAATTTCAGTTATCTTTTTTTTTTTTATTCCATTCAATATTTTTCTTTTTTGATCTTAGTATTTTTCAAAATACTTTTAAACATATTTTTCATTGGTTTAGTAAACTATACTTCTATATGAGCACATTGCAATGATATTCAATACAATTTTATGCGCATATTATAGTCATTTTAATTTTTTAAAGATAATATAAAACTAAACAATTAAAATCTACAATCTTGGCTTTCTATATTATTTTGGATGAAGATTCAAATCTACTTTATTATCTTCATTTCTATTATTTATTTTATTTCATTTATTTTAGGTTAACATAAAATTAAAAATTAGGTATAACTGGATTATCATCTTTTTTTTTTTTTCCCCTAATAAAATACAGTTGATTTTTTTTATTTGACCAACTTTTTATGGCTTTTTTCTATAATTTAATAAAAAGCAATTTTAAAAATTAACTTTCTATTAGTTTTAATATATTTACTTCTTAGCTCAATCATTAAATAAGTCCTCTATCAACTGCAAGATAATTCTTTTCGAAGGTTATGTTTATTATTTATATATTATAGTTTGCTTAAACAGTAATTCACATAAAAAACTAAGAATTAAACTAAAATTAAGTATTAAAAAAACTAATTCTCAAAAAAATTCTTATAAACAGTATTTTTTATAATAATTTACAATTATATGTAACTTGTTATTTTTTTGCAATTCATGCATTAAATTAACAAAATTAAATTTATTGCAAATACTTTAATTGACATAATTAAAGTAATACTAAATGAATGATGGACAGACCAGCTGGTCACCGAAAGCAGCTGGTACATCCCTAATTATTTCGATTTCGTTTCCAAAGTATACATCTAACAATAATCATCCTTATAATGTAAATGTGTTTTCAATGTGAAACAAAACCGTCTACTTATATCATTGGGGAACGCGGTGTTTATTTATTAAATAGTTAGCTAACATTAGAGCTCATGTTTCTTCTTCGGCTCTAGCCATATCATACATGGAATACCTGCTTAGTTATGCACCGACTCCTCTTAAAATCCAAAATTAATATTTATTGACTGATTCTCTATTTAGCATTTATTTTCAGCTGCCGTGTATGTGCTTATATTGTTATATTAATGTTGAATGTGTAACATGGACCATTAATTGTTCTATAAATTTCAATATATCTTTTCTAATCAACTACTATTCTTTGAATAATCTACATTTATTCTCTGAAAATGTAATGAACTTGTTTGTAGATTATTTGATGAAAATAAGCTGGAATGTATAAACCTCTTCAAACCCATAATGGGATTTATGATATTTGATTTTATCAAGTAAATTCTTCCAATCAGACTTCAAATCTTAAGAAATAAAAAATTCAATTAATTTGCATCAAAAACTATTGTTATGACTTTTTCAAACGCTATCAATAGAAGGATATTGGAAAACCTATCAGGAAAAATGATAGAAAAAAACCATGAAGGAGCCCGAAGTGGAGCAGTTCTCTTAGTTTTCGGAAAGGGGACATCCTACAATGGCAAATTTTCAGGCACTGTGTTTTAATTTTGTTCAATTAAATCCTATTACTCCTTCCAATGATTAATACATTAATTTTATCCGGTATCAATAACATCATGTAATTGATCTTGACCATTTGTTATCTGCTAGGAGAGAACAGATTAAGGAAAAAAATGTCTTTGACGGCAGATCGAAAAATCCTTATATTTTCTATAGACTACTTATATTCTCTTTTCAAATTTATCACAGAAATTATACAAAAAATAAATATTAAGGTGATTCGAACCTTTAATTCGAAATATCGTAGTATAATAATATTTTAGGTTTCATTTTAATCTATCTTTATATTGTTCTTTTTCCTTAATTACAACAGCAATAAAGTAAATAAAAATGGTGTTTAATATCGACAATATCAACCACATTCTTGAGTATAAGACCAAGAATTAAGCAGGATCGGTCTTTAGTCTATAGTTTCCAGTTGGGCGACGTTCATAAGGTCTCTTTCATATTTCCTGCATACAGGGTTAATTTTTCTTCCGCCTTGTCATGGACCTTAACAAACATAAAAGAATCCTAGTAGTCTTTTTACGAAGGGTGTTGTATGTTCGTAACATAAAATTTACAGCTACTTTGTCTATTTAGTAGGGGGGAAAAAGGGGGGCACGAGAAGGGTATTGGGACCAGACATTTCCGTACGAGTTAAACGTCCAATAAATCATTATTAGCTCATTGAAAAAAGGGGCTAGGAAGGGATTAGTTTTTGCTAAAACGCATAAGCCTGCTGGCAAGAATGTTTAGTGAGAAAATGTATTGGTATTTTAACTAAATTTTGATATTTAAACATAAGGAAAAAGCTTCTGTCTGTTTGTACATGTGCTGACTTTACAAACCAGCCTTTTTGACATGTATCAATCAAATTTGGCAAATATTTAGTTTGGTGGGTAAAAATGTGCTTTTCAGAGTGATTAAAAATTTTTTAATTAATTAAAAATTAAGCGAAATATTGGTCTGTATTCGGGATAACTTTTTAAAAGTTTACAGTAGAAAAATAGTTTTTATAGCATTATAAAATTAAAAAATATATATATATCCTTTTAATGATACCAAATTTGTTTATCATACAATTTTTCTTACAATATTTAATAAATTTTTTGAAATATATTTTAAACGTATTTTGCAACAATATATATTTCACTGTTGAAAAAAAAAAAGCTCAAAGCCGTTTTCAATGTTACTACTAATTTTGTATCAGCTTTTTTTTTTTTTTTTTTTTTTTTTTTTTTTTTTTACTGTTTCCATCATTGTTACCAGTTTTTTGTCTATCATTGTTTCTATCTTTTTTTTAGAATTTACAATTTAGAAGAATTAGGAAAGTTAAAACTCTTCAGCAACGGAAATTATTAACTTCTAGTCCACTTAACATGCTATTTACTAATGGATCTGTGGCGAAACTTTTCATGAGCAGAAAATAAAAATTTCAAGGCATTTCTTCTTTAAAAAATAATTAGCATTTTATGCATTGGATTCTAGTTCATTATATAAGTGGTGTTTTCTATAAAATTTGAATAAAGGATTTTTTAAATAAAAGCCTTTTAACTAGGAAATGTGAATTTATGAAATTATTATTCTGCACTGAATTTATTCAAAAACAAGATATTTGTTCTTAATTCGAATTCTCCTGTAATCCTGAAAGGTTATTTTTAAGAATTTTATTTTAACTTTTGCAAGCTCAAATGCTCACAAAAATAAGTTTTTTTTTTTTTTTTTTTTTTTTTTTTTTAATTTTTTAAACTTTTTTCCATTATGGTAGATATGGATATTCTATCATTTTTATTTATTAATCACCATTTTAACAAGACGCATTTCAAATTTATATATTCATCTACGGATTATCTTGACAGTTTCAGTTTCTTTAGCATTTGTAGAAAGAAAGTTTTCCAACTTGAAATTAATTACGATCATTAAATTATTAATTATAAAACATACTTACGATCATTAAATCATTAATTATAAAACAAACTTACGATCATTAATTCAGCAAGGACGCTTAAATTGTTGGGCAGTTATATCGATTGGATCTGAAATCAGCTAGATTTCGGATTTATATAAAAAGTTCGCAAAAGGAAATAAAAACTAGAAAAATTGCTCCCTAATAATAAACGACAATAATGATCTATGAATTTTCAATTATTTTTTATGTAAGTCCTAAAAATTATTTATTTCTGACAATGTTCTTGCATTTCAATTTTCTTTTTGTACCAAATAAAGAATTTTCATAAATCTTTGTTAAGTCACTGAAATAAATAGTATAGTGACCTATTTACTTATTACAAATAGTATACAAATTTTTGTCCATTTGTTGGCTAGCTTATGTGCATTCATGAATTAAAAATTAAAGCATATGTTTTAAAGTATATATAAATTTACGAGTATGTTTGGTTTATTAATCCGTGTGAAAAACACGTTTTAATCATTTTCTATTTAGCGTTAATTTCTATTTGTGATTTCAATTCTATTGCTGAGTTATATCTATAGCAACATTTTATTTAATGCTAGTCACTGAATAACTGACTAGCCAACGTTAATGGCCGCTAAAATTTTCAATTAAATACTTTACGTAACTAGGTCTTAATAGCTTCTTAAGCAAATTATTTATAAGCTTCAAATTTTGATAGATAGTCTATAATAAATATTATATTAGAAGACTTCTATGATTCTATTCATTTTACTATGCATTTTCCTTATTTTCTGCCAACGCCACTAACCATCGAGGATGCACTTTGATGTTTTTAATCTTTTAACAATACAATCTAATTTCTAACCTAGAGTAAAACAAAAATTGGCATTTTTCTTCATATTAAAAATATTTTTAATGTAAATTTTTCAGGGGTTTTTTTTTTTTTTTTTTTTTTTTTTGCAGAATTAGATAATTATATTGCTTACTTTCCTGAGATGAGCTTTGCCAGTCATAATTTTTTTAAAGGACAGAATAATAATTCGCACAGTAAAACGAAAACTGAACATTTTTTTTGCAAATTTAATAATAACTTTGGTGTTCATCAAGAATTCTTATGCTTTTGTATAATTATTCTTGATACGCTTAATATTTGCTCAGAATTCTTAAGATTTTTGCTGGAAAATATGTCTAAAATATTTTTAGAAAATTGATTAAATATGAAAAAGATATTTATACTGCAAAAAATTACAATCATTGAAAAAAAATTTCTGAATATATAAAAATAACATTTATACTGTAATATTTTCTAAAGTTATCGAGGTGAAAAAACATCAAGAACTTGCTTAATTTTTAATTAATTAAAATTCTAAATGAAATTTTAAAAAATTGCTCCGAAGTGCACATTTTATCCGTCCAACATAGCAAGTGCGTACTAAGTTTGGTAGCTATATGTCTTACGGTTTGATTAATAGAGTGTCAACACCCAGATATACAGACGCGCAAACACATATTCATCTTTATTATTAGTAGAGATCGCTCTACTAATAGTACGCTTTATTATTAGTAGATAATGCATTTCATGTTTGTAAAGATGAAGTTTTGTTATGGAATTTTTATTCACCCTCTCAAGTGACACCGTTCAAAATTGCACTACACGTTTGTATTCTCTATGACTATACATAATTTTGCTAGAAATTAACTTGTCAATTTACTTAATTTTTAATTTCACATGAGTAGTGTCATCCGGTACTGAATATGAAAAAAAAAAAAAAACCAATTTATTTTTAAATTACATAATGCATATAATCTGCACTAATTATAAAGATAAATTTGTGTGTGTTTGTATTGGTGCTGTACAGGGAAAATCGTTTGATCTATAACAACCAAATTTTGCACATATATTCAGTGCGGAAATTTGAAATTTCGGTGGGATTTTTTGAATTTTCAGTTAATTAAAATTTGTGAAATTTTGGTGTTTTTGCAATAATTTCTGAAAATATTATAGCAGAAAAACAATTTGTACAGCATCTTAAAATTCAAAACATTATCTTTTTAATGATGAAAATTTTTTTGCCATATAATTTTTTTTTTATTTTTTAAAAGTTTTTAAGTTTATTTTACAACATTGTATTTTATTACTGAAGAGAAACTGAAACCATTTAATTTGTTGCTCCTAATACCTCATCTTAGCCTTTTCCCACTGATATGACCAAAATATAAAGGTTTGGTTTATTTTCCCATGTTGAGTTGACTTAAATATGAGGCATGCTTTTAATAATTTTTCTTTATATATTTTGTTATATTATATAAAAAAAAGTTCGTCCTATTGTGACCAAAACTGAGTGAATTATGACAATTTAAATGTCACTGTTTTATAAAAACGCGGAACTCCATTGACTGCCTCGAAGATACAAAATCAGTGCCCTGAGTTTCCCCAAGATTGATCAATCTAAAATAATTACATTTTTGATTGTCCTAAAATAAGGATATTCAAGGCTTTATAACTCGGTCAGATTTGCCGCAAAGATGGAAACGTTAGATGGTCAAGATTATTTTACTGAATAGGAATCCTAGGTCTGAAGGATCGTATAAAATTTAGACTTCATAATCGTTTACAGAAGTACTTTTTTAATTGAAATAAAATAAAATATTACGTCATTTAAATCTTTTAGAAAGCAAAATTAAAAATAAAAGTTTATGACGGGGCCAAAGAAAATATTATTGAATTATGTTTTTATTTAATTCATAAAATATGTAAATATTCTGTAATACAAATTAGATATTAATTCTGAACTCATATATTTTTTAAAGACGTGTTTGGTTTTTAAAAAATGTATTTATTGAAGTTTTATCAATTCCGGCTTCAATTTCAAGTTTACATTTTACGGGAGTTCATAGAAAATTAGAGAAAGGCATCGAAGAACGAACAGAATAAGGAAAGGCTTCTATAATAGTATCGGTGATATGTTTATAAAAATTTGAAGCTTAAAAACATTTTGCTCGAGAATCTATTAAGGGAGCAAGTTACATAAAATATTTAATTGAAAAGCAAATGTTAATTCTAGACAAACCAGCTAGTTGCCAAAGGAAAATAGTAACAATAATTTAAAAATTTAAAAAAATCAATTAAATTTTTTTTAAATCTGCTTTTAATTCACTAATTAGAATATCTTTTAAAAAATGTTTTTTTTTTTTACAAAAGTTATTTTATATAACTGGTAAAAATTGTCTAGAAATAAGTATTATAGAAAATAGTTTCAGATTGGGCCTTGCGTTTTCTAAGACCAACCCTGTAACAAAGGTACTAGAAAGTATTATTATAAAATATTCTTTAAAATATTTAATTAAAATATGAAAAGAAATTACACAGAAATAAAATTGATATCACTGAATAATTAATATTTTGAATTTTAAAATGGCATAAGAATGACTTCTATGCAACAATACGCTCCGAAGTTATTGAGACGAAGGGTTAAAACGTCAATAAATTTTTAAAGAAAAAAACCTATTTGCGATTTTAAAAACTTTTCTTAGTGAACATTTATTATTCAAATTACGAACCAACTTTCGGTCGAACGGTCTAGCCTTCAGAAATCTCGAATATGTTTTTGCCTTATAAATGTTCTAACTTAATTCAGAGACAACATCCAATCTATAAATTTAATCATGTTAAAATTTTTGTAAATAATGCAACATCCTTTTCAGAAAAATTAGACATATCAACCGAATGAAAAATTGAGCCCAATAAAAAAAAATAATAAAAGAATAAATAAAAATCGATATTTTAACTTGAATTTATTTTTGCAAACGATTGCCTTTATTTGAGAAGCTACTTTTAAGCGATTTCTTTCTTTGATGAATACAATACCAAACAAGAAAGAGGAAAATATAAAACTCATGTTATTAAAATTTTTTGGTTAAAAATCTTGATCATTAAGCAGATTAATAAAAATAATAAAAATTTTGCTATATGCTGCCTTCCAAATAGCTCTTCTCGGTCCTTTTTAATGAATATTAAATCAACAGAATAACGTTAGAGTAAGATGCTGATACCCGTTCGTAATTTCAGTCTTACTGAAGAATAATATAATTATTAATGTGTTTATCTATATGTTAACATGAGTTACAAGACAGACTGCCGCCCCAAAGCTTAACATTTAGCAAACGTGATTTAGAGGATAAAAATGTGTACTTTTAGGCAATTTATCAAAATTTACAACTATAATTTTAATTAATCTCTCTCTCTCTCTATATATATATATTTATACATACTATATATTGAAATAAAACTCATTCGACATGGTTGTATAAAAAATGGTTTTGTCCATTATTGCTATCAAAACATTAACTATATTAAAATGCAGCTCAAAACAGCGAACTCAAAAACTGACTAAAATACATCGATAAAAAAGTATTAAATAAGAAATAAATCGTAATAATAATTCCAATATTCTTTATCAAGTGTTTGTAATATTTATATGCTACAAGGGAAAATTAGATTCAGTTTAATCAACTTTACTTAAAAATCATCCGTTCAAAATGGATATTCACAGACCAATGCGAATGTCAAATACTTTGTTATATCATTTGTGTAAACAAATAACTATCTGTTTAATTATTCCTTAATTTGTCTTTTTTTTAATTCAATAAAAATGTATTCATTTGCCTTTATAAAATGAAGGCATTTGCTTGAAGGAAATTAGATCATGAGTTCACTGAATTTTCCCATCTCCAGGCATGGGTTAAAGTGTAATTATCAAGTTTCGCGTGGGAAAAATGTTGATTATCCCATAAAAAAAGAATCATTATCCATCAATCACTCACATTATAAGAATGAGAAATATGCATTCCCTACAGCTTTTCTAACTGTTTACCAAGTTTTCTCTAAAAGCTAATTAAATTCCGTTAATCCTACAATTTTAGCACATATGATACTAGATAAGAGCGCATCTGCTTACCACCACCCGGTGGTTTTGTTGCCGTAAGCAAATTGGGGTAGCTTTTCAAAAGCAGCAGAGATAGATAAGTAGATGGAAGTGGAAAAATCAATTACAGAACTGTCATAAGTATCTATTTTTCTTTCTTTATGCTCATAAAAGCATCGGTTACTGCGCTATCTAAGAAATACTTTTCTGCAAATAAGCTTTCTTTGAGAAACTACATTTAAGCAATTTTATTTTGATGATTAAAATGCGAAAGAAAAAAGAGAAAAATATCAAAATAATGTTTATTAAAATTAATTAATAAAAATAACCTTCACTTTTAAATAGAATAGTAGATGAATAAAAATTTTACAAGATGCTGCATTCCGGTGGATATCAAATCAAAGAATAACATTAGGTCAATATACAGATATGTAATTGTAATTTCAATCTTACTGAAGAAATATATAGCTGTTCATATATTTATCTATACTTTAACATGAATTATAAGACAGACTGCCGACTCCAGAAACTGAAAATTTATCAAACATGCTTTAAAAGATGAAAGCGTGTGCTTTGATGCAATGCATCAAAATTTCCAGTTATAATTTTAACTAAACAAAATGTTGATGTTTTCCTCTTATAATTCCCAAAATATATTATTGTACAAAAATGATACTAACACCATTTTCCAAACTTAATATCAAAATCCTTTTATTGATATCAATTTCATTATCATACAATTGTCTTTTTAATATAAATAAACTAAACAAATATTTTAGAATGTATTTCTACAATAATTTTTATTATTGTAATAAAATTCATTTCATTCCCAAGACTATCAAAATTTAACTAATCAAGTAAAGATGAATTTATTCTTTTGTCATTAATTTAAACTTGTTTTTTCTGTCACTCAACATTACGCGTTTGTTTGTATGTAATATAGTGATTACAAAAAAAAAAAAAAGTATGACAGCAATAATATTATTTGATAATAATAATCTTTGAAAAAAAATGGAATATTATGTTTGCAGTAGTAGCTGAAAAATCTACAAACGAGGTAAACAATTCCTTATGACATCTTGAAACAACACAATTTCTCGTACCCTTCAAGATATTTTATTTGTTCAATAAAAATGCTTAGGTAAATTAACACAGCCATATTCGAAATTTTGTTAAAATACCATTTTATCATTCAGATTTAGTATTTAAAACTTCAAAAAATACATTTGGAAATTTTCTTCTGAAGCATTAACCAAGGTTTCTTTTATTAGCAAAATAATTATTTTTCTTCAAAAGTAAAATTTTCTTATAGTGCGAGTTGATTAGTGATGGCATTCAGGTATCTAATTTTAAGAATAAATATCCACAATGGTTATTTACTTTTCAATTAATTGTATTCATATAAAAAAACTGTATGATCTTATATGCTAATGTTATAAAGAGGCAGAAAAAGTATAAAGATAAAAGAAAGAAAGGGAGGGAAACATATCATTTTTTTTATTTCATAAATTTTTTAAAAAATTAATAAAAAAACAAAGAATAGCACATCATACATTTAACATACTTAATTTAAATTCTTTTTAGTTACAATGAATAATAATGAGGTAGACGATTTTTTAAAAAGTAATTTTAACTAAATAAAAAAGAAAGATTTTTTTTAAAAATGATATTGGAAACAAAAGTGAAAGATACTGTTTACAGTTTTTTTCCTTCCAATTTTCAGGCTGTGGTTTAAGCATTAATAAGAATCATGTTTTAGAGGTAGAATTTGAATTTTGAGAGGAGTTGCATAGATTATCAGCTTTGATACAATATCTTGAGAATATATTATATCATATATTCCAATTGTAAATGATTGTGCTTTCTCTTTGTTCATTAAGTTTTTTTTTTTTTTTTTTTCCAGTCAAGTTCTCTTTATCTCTTTAGAAGTCCCCAATTATATGATACATATCCAAGTTCAACTGCTCTTTCATATGCTAAAAGATTTCTTTTTTCTTCTTTTGTGAATACAATGCCCCAGGAAGTTCTTTCAGTTGCATATAAAATGTACAAAACTACTTTGATTTTTAAAATACTGGTTTCATACAAACTCCTTCATCAAAACAATGATCAGAACATATTTTGTGATCCTTCTGATATTATTCATTCTCTGTCCATCCTTTTTTCTGTAATGAATAAAATCTGTCTTCAGTTGATTGCCATCTATTTTCTTTTATTGATCCAATTGATATATGTAAGTTAAACCACTCAGACAGTTTTAACCTACTTGTGTCAGTAGTTTAAAATTTTTACTGAAGGTGAATTGAATCAATACTAAATTATTTTTGGAAATTAGCCTTTCTTTACGTTTTAGTAATGGGGACAATGGAAGTTAAAGTCTCCAAGTGACTAAAGTCATATTCTCCAAGTTATTAAATTCCTATTGTACAAATGAATTTGTAGATAATTTGATTCATAGATTATGATTATTTTTATTATTGATTCTAAATTGTAAATAATTTTTTTCAATTTAACATAAACAGTGTTAAAATTCATTATTCCATTGTAATTATCATTACTTTAAAACAATAAAAATTATTTTCCCATTTTATTTTTCTATAACCTCATAGAAATTGTCTTTTTTAATAATTTAGTCAAAACCTTAATTTTAAAAGATAAAGTAGGTATATAAACTATATAAGTTTTAAGGATTTCCGTCATCCTTTATAATTTTTTTTACACAATATATCAGAAATATTCACCGCTCGGTATTTATCCACTCATTTGAATCAGTTAAAACAATATTAGTATAGCATTTTTTAAGGTGGAGTAAATGTTTCTTATTTTGTTAATAGTTTGGTTAACTAATATATATTTGTATATTACAATAATGAATGCCTGTGAAGCAAATCACTTTTATTTCATGAATTATTATTAAAAATCAAAATGAGAAGAAATTAAGCTTCAAAAAACTGAGAAAAAGAAAAATTTCTTCAGAAAATGTAAGTGTTGAATAAAATATGACTTAAATATTATGCAAAAATTAACAAATGATATTTTACAATTTAATTGAAAATTCTATTGACTAATTTAGAATACACTAATATTTTTATATTAAATTAAAAACTACATTCCAAATTTTCTTTAAAAGTTTTAACTTCTGTGCATTATTATAAAAGTAGAAAATTCAACATTTAGAACAAATTTATCCAAGATATTAGAATTTTTAATACAATTTTTCTTTTAAAATATTATTACACCAATCATATAATTAGAAATAATTGATTCTATTACCTTTTCAAATTTAGTTTGGTTACTTTCAATCAATATTCTGATTTTTAGCATTAAAAGAAGAATTAAATTGTTGTATGCATAAATAAATGTATTAAGCATTTATGAAAAAAAATTAATAAATTAGAATAAGAAATATATGTATTGAAAAAGTACTTTTTAAAATCATGTAATATCAATGAGCTTATGCATATAATTTTTAATTCAATATAAATCTTATTTTAACAAAACAAAAATTAGTTTTTATTAAATAGAAAATATTGAATATTTTGATGATTCTTTGAGGATTTTTGGTTATCATACTTTCTTAAAGGAGAATAAGCCATATTTTATCAAAAACTTAACTAAAATAATATATATATATATATATCTTTACAATGCATATTTTTACAAGTATGAATTATTCAATTTGAAAACAAATTTTAAAGAGTTCATCATGCACATTATCAACATTAAAAAAAAAAAAAAGAATGGACAAAACTCCAAGAAAGAGATTACAGATTTTTATTATTGCAATTTTTAGACCACAAAATATAAATGCTTTATTGCTACTATAAATACTAGCAAATAACAAAATCAAAGCATGCCTGCAGTTATAAAAAATGTTTTAAATGTTCTATAACACTAATTTATTACTTAATTATTTAAAAATGTAATTTTTTTAAAAGCATCATTTAAAAAAATTTTTAGCTAATTTTTAAAAAAAACATTTAGTTTTGTACAACAACAAACAAACAAAATATGGGCATTAAAATTAATAGTATAAAAAAACTAAAATACTTTCCAATGAATACAGCCAAATTGCAAGAAATAAAATGAAAACTACATCGAATTTGTATTCCGAATAAAGCATCATTTTTAGCTTCCATTAAGAATTTAAATGAAACTTGTAAGTTCATTCCATTACTTTGTGAAATCTTTAAATTTCATTTAACAAACCAATAGAAGATAGAATTTAATTATGAGTTAACATATTAGTTTCTTGCCATTTAATTAATTATAAATAGAAGGCGCCTGTAGAAAATTCAGCTTTCCCAAGTTCCCAGCTACAGTCAACATTAATTTCTAGTCAAAAATTAGATTCATAAAACTTAATTATGAGCAAAAATAAATATAATATAACACGGTATTATTCTTTTATTAAAAAAGATCGTGCATAAATAAGGTCTGCCTTCATCATAGATCCAACCGACATTCGTCCACACTCCACCCTATACATTCTAAAAATGCGCTTCATTCTTGGCGGGTAAATAAATTTTCAAATTTTGGCGAAAAAAGCTTTTCCGAAAGCAACCATACATCGATTCCCCCATTTCCATCACTAGCGGAATGAAATCCGTCCTCCAGTGCTGCTTCCCCCCCCACTTCTCCCCCCTTTCAACTTCAAATGGGGGGTTCAAGCGTCCTCCGGTTAACGAGTCTCAAAAGAAATGGCGATATTTTATGATTTCATTTGTTTTAAAGTTTTTTTTAATTTATTTACTAGGTGATATTTCTTTTGCCTTTAACAAATTGCACGAATATTTCTTTGTGCATATTTTTTAAATGTAAGTAATTTTTATATCTCAATAATTAGTGCATGATACATTTACGACAGATATATGAGTTTTACCTTCTTTAATTCCACTGTGATATTAAGATTAGATTTATTTAATAGTTTTTTAAAAATAGGTTACGTGCGCCAAAGTAATTGTAACTAATCATACTTACTGATGCGGAATTCTTCGATTGTGGTTTCGATTTGACGTTTGTAAAACGATAAATCGAACTATATTCTTAAACCTTGCTGCAATTTGTTTTCGAAACGGCATGTGAAAGCGTACATCTTTTTTCTATCTTTTGTTTAATTTTCATGATCAGTTTGAAATGTACACAAAGGTTTTTGGTTGACATAAGTAAGCATGATTTATAAAAGATTATTAATTCATTTTATATATACCACGGACATTTTTGCGAAAAGACTGATCAATTTTTAAGAAATTAACGATGTTTCATTCGATAAGTTTTTATTTTCATTTGATTTTATACCAACTAGGAGTAACACTGCTAATTGATTTTTAAATTTTACTTCTGTTTCTCCAGTCATATCAGGCTTGAGTTTATTTCATGGAGGTGAGTTGGACATACCCCCATCCCTTTTCCCTCAGCTATGCTTCACTTTTCAGCACATTCTGTCCTTTTAATTAATTCTGTTTAATTTCATATACCATTGAACTTTTTAGAAAATGATGCAAATACAATCTTGTATACATTTAATTTAATACCATGTTCAACTTAAAATTTTTTTATTCACTGAGTTGTTTATTTTATTTACTACCCTGAAATATATATACATATATATATTTCTCTCACTGTTCCCATCAATTTGCTGTATTTACTTAAACTTTCCAACTAAAATAAAAAAAAAGTTCTAAAAGTTTCTTTTCTTTTAAGATTTTCTATATGATATTTAAGTTCATTCTGACTTTCATTTTCATTATTTACTTTTTAAAAATTTATTTTGTTCCATAGTGAAAAAAAAATTTCTTGGTTGTGACCCTCCGAAAACAATTTCTAATAAAAACCTTTTAATGTGGAGTCTAAACATGCAGTAAAAATGTTATTACACATGAATTTTTATTATTGTGAATCTCTTTTCCATTTGTATGTTCATGCAATATAAATCTTTTCTCACTCTGATGTGCACAAAAAAAATTCATCTGAATTTAGAAAATTTTGACTTCAGAACAGCATTTTACATATATGCATACCCTCCAATATAGTTGCGCTGTCATCGGCAGCACTTCCTACCAATATATTGCAAATAACATAGTATCAATAAATTGTTAGAGAATAGGTATTTCCAAAGATTAATTATTAATTGAAAGAAATATTTTCAAAGCACTATACAAAATTATTTAACTTACATTTATTATTGATTAAATATAAAAGTGAAATAATTTTATCACACAACACAATTTTGTTCATTAAGCTAATTAACACTCTTTGTTGGACATTTAAAAAAAAAATTTTCCATTACAAAGCAAACACTTCTGCATTTTATAATTATTGCTCAGTTTAACATCAAAAGAAAGACCCATATACATTTTTATTACGAGCAGTGTCTGCAAAGATTTTGCGTTAATGCCATATCAAAATCCCCCCGACCCCTTTTTTTTCCACGTAACTATTCTAAAATTACTTCCATTATTAGCATTGCTGTGAACGAAGATTTGGATATTTACAACACTCTTTGATAGTTCTTTGTAATTTTTTATTATATATCCATAACTTTGTAGTTTTCTCCCAATTTCCATAGCAAGTACAGAAATTTTGTAGCTGTTGGATGGTATGTAGGTATATTTTCAGTCTTTTATTAAAATTTTTTATTCACTGAAGTGGTTTCTTTTAAACCTGGAACTAGAAAATTTTGACTTTGGTATTGGATTTTGCATATATCTGTATATTTATAATATTTGAATTAATTTCTTAATGACTATTTACACACAAGAGTAAAACTAGATAAAAACTATATACATTTTGTTTCCTTACTCTGTATAGACATCAAGAATATTTATGTTACTATACATATATAAATATAATTTTATCACATTAATAAGGTCCATATATTGTATCCCTTGGTAGTTTTAAAGATATTTTTGATAAGTTAGTTTTTAAATTTGCTCTTTAGTCAAGCAAGATAAATAATTTGCATAAATTTAAAATTAAAAAAATGCCTGTTTTGGCATGTCATTTCTGTTTTCATTATTCATATTCTATATTTTGAAATGGGCTTTGAATAATTTTCTTTTAGATCGCTATTTTGTGTTATAATTCTGTTTATATTTCCCTTTTAATAAATTCTTCTTAATTTGAGAGTTCTTTTAGAAGGAAAAGGCTTCGAATCTATGATAAATATGACTAATAGAAACCTTTATTCTATTTTTAATATAATATAAAGGCATTAAGTCTACCAGTATTTTACTTTTCTGTTTGTTTTTAATGTTCATTTTATACAATTTTTCATATAAGTAAAATGTTTGTTGCAATGTGAAACACTTGCTATTGTGTCTTATTTATTATGTGATACTAAAATTAGATTTATGTATATTTTATATTTATTTTTCTGCTGGTTTTATCAGACCGTGCAAAAAAATCTTTTGCATATGATACTTTTATTTAATTTCAAATCTAGTGTCTGTTTATATCTGACCAAGGCATTTGTGGTCATTTTGTGAAGGTTGTATTTAGTTTTTGCTGAAACATTTGGCCACCTTTATTTTAATGCAAAATTTTTTTTCACTGAAGAGTATGTCTTAGGAATGATTTGAATGTAAAATGGCTTTCAATCTAATATATAAAACCTTCTTTCACTCTATCTTTCAATATCTTAATATCTGATTTTTAACTGTTTTAATTTCTGCTAAAATTTGTATCCCTTTTAAAAATTCTTCTCTGAGAAATAGATTATATCACAGAAATAAATTGATTGAGGAAATATTGGACTATAGCATTAGACAACTAATTTGATTCTCAGACGAGACTATGATCTAGTTTAGTGAGAATAAGTATCAGGAATTAAACTTTATATTTACCAAGCAATTCAATATTGTCTAATAAAATTTTCAGTACATTTCGTTGTGTTCATTTGAGTATGCTTAAGTCATTTTAAATTCATCTAAAATTCTTATAACAGGTAACCTCATCCACTCATGTTTTGAAGAAGGAATAACATAGCCTGAATTTAAATAATATTAATAAGCATTTATATGGCAAGAAGACATTATTTAATAAAACCACATCATTCTATGTTATCGTCATATTCGTATAACATTATCTGAATAGCCAATAATTCAGTTATATCATTGGGATGAGTATTTGTTTGGGATGGTTTGAAAGTTAACATAAAAGGAAAAATAAAGAAACCTTTTAATCTTTATGTTGATACTAGGCTTAAACAATTATCCGTGACAAATTCTTACTTTAAATTTTAATTAAATACAATCCTAGAAATCACTTAACAAGTGGTTATATACAGATGATTATTAATTTAATAAAGATTTCCTGATTCAGATTACATTTTATTAAACTTTCAGTGTGCAATTTAAACACTTCATCAGTATGCTCTCTCAACAGTTTTACAAATCAAATCAGATAGATATCAGTTAACAAAAGAGCTTGGTTTTTTTTATATATATTTGATTTATCATCCACAATTGAAATGTTGAGATTTCAAAAGATCTGTGTTCTGTTAGTAAAAAAAAAAAAAAAAAAAAAAAAAAATACTTCTTAGAATCTTTATGTTAAACTTTTATTTGCCATAACTTTTTAATCTTAAATAAAATTGATTAGGTTATTCAAAAATCAAGACTTTTTCTTGTATTGGGGAAATCTTTAACAGGGCTCCTAGCTTAAACTACAGGATAATCTGTTGGAAAGTGGGACAAAAATTAGCATAATATGGATCTAGCAATATCCTTTTTGCTTATAGATCACAACAGCAGTATTAGTGTGCTTTTAAAAGATTCAAGAACAAAACAATACATAAAATGGGATTCATAAGTGACTTTTAAATGAAATCTCGTCTTACAATAAATTCATGAAGCAGAGGCACAGAATATTTATTATATATATATAAAAAAAAGATTTTTATTGAGAAAGAGTTCATAATTTATCAACCAGGTCACAGAATGTTATGTGTTTTATGAACAACACACACAATGGGATATCCACAATTTTCCTGCTCTTGGAGCAAGAAGATTGACTACCTGGGATTACAAGGTGCATATATTTGAAATGTATCCTGACTAAACAGCTGCGCCATACTATTTACTTGCTATGTAGCAGAAGTCTTATTTACTTATATAGAGTAATTTTGAATGTTGTACAATTGTTTTCATTCTGTACCTGCTTTTAATTATTGTATTTTCTATTGTACTAATTATTTGGCTCATTACAAATTAGTATAATATATATTATATTGTTGGAATTTTTAAATTTGAAAAGCCATATGCACATCATGTGCATGAAAATATTGTAATAGCTAGAGGTTTATTCCATCCTGCATAAAAGTGTTGGAATGTCATTTAATAGCTGCTATGGTGATTATTGTCCTTAGATGTTGATGCAACTAAATATATTTCTATTTCAAGTGGTGCTTTTGTACTTGAAGAATTGCTGATATACTTTGAATACTGAGCGCTGGCTTGTAATAATTTCCATCAGAAGATTTTTACTGCATGCTGCTGGATATTATATTCTTTATTGATAATTAATAGATACTTTTGGGTAATGTTTAAAAACAATGATTCCCACATGAATTAAAATTTATTGTGTAAATCATCATAATGCAAAATATGTATTTAAATCAATATTTCATGGGTAAAATTTTTTCAAAAAGTAGTATTTTTTAATTGAGAATGCTAGATGTGTTTCTCTAGAGAAAGGTAAATTTTTATAGGCAGAGAGTAAAAAGTATGACAAAGTGTTTTTTACCATGTTCAGAAAGATATATTTTCTGTATTTTTCTTTCATTAGTATGTAAAATCATATTTTCATAATAATGAAAATCTTATTCTCCTATTCATTGATTTATAGTATAATATTTCTTGAATTAGTTCAGAATTTTTAAAATACTTGTACAATAAATATCATTGTGCTAGAAACGTGCAACAACGTCATTCAATAAATTTCTAATAATTCTTTTGCATGATTTGAAGATCTTTGACCCTTTTAATCAAATATCTTGTGTATTGTGTAGGTAATAATATAAAGTTTATTTTTCCTTTGAATGATTCATGCAAGTAAATTGCATTAAGTATATTTTACCTTAGTTTTTACCTCGAATAGTTTTTTTTTTTTTTTCTTTTTTTTTTCTTATTTCGTATGCATGTAGTATTTATTAATTTTTTTACTCTAATAACAATAATGTCTTTTAAATGTATTTTTAGAAGATGCGACTTAAAATATTGCTTCTTTATTGGGATCGCCATATAAGATCTGGTATTTATTTTAATGAGACTGAATGCAATTTGAACTTTATCTGGTATTGCTTTCAAAATAAATAAATACGCTGTGGAATAAATGTATAAAGATGTAAATGGTTATTACAAGGCTTCTTTTGTCACCACTTTAGTAAATTAGTATCTGATTTGTCATGAAATTTGAGAATTGCATTCTTTTTAAACATTCTTCATCTGAGAAAATATCTGATCAGTTTTAGATGAGTGAAATAAATAGTTTGAGGAAGTACTGAAGTGTGTCATTTTAACAAATAATTTCTGTCCAAAAGGGGCCTGTGAACTATAGGTTTATTGTGATTGCACTGTCTTGATTTTGCTGCTCATCTTATAGGAAGTTTTCCCTGTCTGGAGTTGCAAGGTATATTTTTGTGCTGTGCGTATTATATTTTACCTGAATTAAACTTGCATTGAAGGGCTATTTAATAGTTGTTTGGATTCTTATTACATCATTGAAAATCTTGATAATCTGACATTCCATATGTATGTTAAATACACAATGTGCATGTAATTGTAATAGCTAAAGTTTTATTTTACTTTGCATAAAAGTATCATAATGTAATTTATTCATTAGCTGTTAAGGTAGCTCTTGATGTTTCTCATAATAATTTTGCCATTTCATGTTGATGTAATTGTATATATTATAATATCTTTCTATTTCAGATGGTGCTTTTGGATTTGACTTGAGAAAATTCAGACATGTTTAGAACATTGAAGAGCGGTTAGTGATAAATTTTACTTGAAATTTAAAAAATGGTTGTTTTTATTAAATGTACTGTGCCTTCCTATTCTTTTAAAGCCAATTAATAGAATATACAATCTTACTAGATGTATCTTTTTGCTATATTATGAAATATTTTTGGACACAATTAATATATTTTGTGAATGCAATTGTATTTCTACTTTTCACATTTAAATAGAGTTCTCTTTTAAAAAAAATTCCATCAGTGCTCATTCTCAAATTCAGCTTTGAATTTGAGCTATTATTTATAAACTTCATTATTTTTTAAATTTGAGAATGAATGGTATCAGAATTAAAATAATTGTGCAAATTTATCATTGGATATATTCATTATTGGTTAATAATAGATGCTTTCATGTAATATTCAAAGACACTAATTCCAATTTGTAATTAAATTCACTGTACAGATACTGTTAGAACATGAATTTAGCCTTGTGCATTCCACCTTCTGGTGTCTCTGGATGTAAAATTCATAATTTAGTTTTCCTGAAATTGATGATATATATTATTATTATTATTTTTCCAGTTTATTGAAATTGATTTATTTGGTTGTATAAGTTATCTTGGACTTGGCTACCAGTCCTGTAGTAAAAACAATGGATTGAAAAGAGTGAAATAATAATTTTATGTTTAAAACTATATTCAAATTCTGTAATTTTTATTAAAGAATGTTAAGTGTTTCTCTACTTAAATTGAAAATAAATTATATAGGAAGCGATTTGAAATTAAGAAAAAGCATATTCTCTGTAATTTTCTCAAGGATTGATCAATATATTGTTACTTTCCTTTTATTAGCTTGTAAATCATTTTTGTTGATAATGAAAATCTTGTTTCGCTAGGAATTGAAATCAGTTCTAAAATTTTAAGTTAGTACTGAGGTTTTACTGTTGTGTTTACTAATTTTATTATTTGGAGCATTTCTTTTGGATTATTTGGAAATTTTCTTTTCTCTTAATGATATATTTTCAATTCTGTTTATGTAATATAAAGTTTTAGTTTGCTTTTGAATCATTCTTATCTTTTAATTACGTTATTTTAGACATATTTTTTCTCTTTTCTAATACTGATAAATTATTGTGCTCAATTTCTCCATATTTTGTGTATACTACACTTAATATATTTTAACCACGTTTTCTAATAATTCTTAAGTATTGTTCTTCATTCCCTCATTTTATGTATACAACATGTAAATTATTTTACTTGCACTCAATTGAAACGATATTGTTGAATTTTATTCTATCTCACAATATTTAAATTGCAAAATTTCTTATGGTTTCCTTTTTTAAATTTAACATCCACTTAGTGTGTTTTAACGGTTTAAAATATATCTTTATTAGATGAAAATTAAAATATTGCAACTTAATTCTAATCTCCATATGGTTTTTAAAGAGTTCTGGTATTAGTGAGTGAATCAATTCCGATTGAACTTTTTTATCTGGTGTTTATTTCAAAAAAGAAAATAAATACATTGTATAATTAATTATCCGTAGGAAGGTGTAAATTAGGATTACAGGCCTTATTTTGTTTAACCTTTCACTGGCTTATTACTGATATTTCTCATTAATTATATTTCACTGGTTGAAGATTGTATCCTCTTTAAAGATTTTATGTCTGAGGGAAAATTCTCAT
The DNA here is from genome assembly GCF_947563725.1 of Argiope bruennichi. Taxonomy (NCBI): domain Eukaryota; kingdom Metazoa; phylum Arthropoda; class Arachnida; order Araneae; family Araneidae; genus Argiope; species Argiope bruennichi. Next base: position 109,756,140 of record NC_079162.1, read on the forward strand.
CAGGTTAGATAAGTCAGAAAAAATGTGTGGAAAAATATTAGAAATTGATGTTGTAACTGATCATTTGATTCCATGTGGGGTCTGTGAAGAATAGTCTTATCATGATAAAACTGTCATGACTTTGCTACTCATTCGACAGGAAGTTTCCTCTTCCTGAAAATGCACAGTGTAATGTGTGTATTTAAACTGAATAGCCAGTCTCATCGTATTATTTGCCTACTTTGTGGAAATTGTTTTAATTAGATTTGTGTAGACATTTTAAAAATTTCCAAAATTTTGAATGTGAAAGGATTGCTTTCATTCTAATTTCTCTTTTTATCATTGCATCATAATACTCATTCCATGACTTTCTTTACTAATTTTTTAAATTCATTTTACACCATTAAAAATCTTTATAACTTGAAAACTATATGCACATCAAGTATACTGTGTGCATGAAAGTTTTATATCAACTGGAATTCTGTTTAACTCTGTGTAGAATACTGTATATTTATAACTGTTGGGGAGGCCTTTTGATATTTCTCATTATTGTTTTGTTTCTTGATGCTAATGAAATTAAATATATATTTTTGTATCAGGTGTTGCTTTTGGAGTTTGCTCAAAGAATTTTCGATGCATTTTGAATGTTAAGCAGTGGTAAGTAATAAATTAAATTTTACTTAATTATTAAAGATGATAGCTTGCATTAAATGTGCTGTGGCTCCATGTACTTTAAAAACCAAAAATTGTTTTTAAATTCTTTCTAGGCATAAAAGTTTTGTTGTAAAACTATGAAATGATTTTGAACACATTTAAAACACAATTCTCTTAAGAAGGCTTGCGTCATTGATCATTGTAACATTTTGTTTCTTAAATATTTTAGGATTAATACTCATGAACATCTCTTTCATGTTTGAGAATTATGGCAAAGTTACAATACTTACAAATTAAATTTACTGGGTCAGGAGATTTTAGAACTAGTAGATGGTGCTGCATATAATTTTTTGTATTATTTTGTAAGTATTAATTCTCCATAATATTCAAAGCAGCTGTTCCAGTATGTGCAGAAATGTGTTGTGTAAATGTTCATGTTGTAAAGTACTGAAATAAAGAAAAAGAATGATGTCTAAAAATATTTGAAAGAGTTATTTTTTACTAGGGAATGGTAAATGTCTTTCTCTAGATAATTAAAATTAAATTTTTATAAGCATGGAGTTAAAAATAAGAAAATGCAAAATCTCGACAATCTTTACCAATATAACATCAGCAATTGAGTATTTTCTTTTATGAATATATAAAATCATTTCTGCTGATAATGAAAATTTTGTTTTGTTGTTCTTTGAAAAGTTGTGTGATTATTATTGAAATGAATTTCAGTCTTTTGGGGTGTTGCTAAATTTTATTCGTAACTTCTTTTTTTTTACTGCAATATTTAATAAATTGATTATTTAAAATATTTCTTTTCAATGGTGTGATAATTCTCTTCTCTTTCAATGGCATATTTTCGATATTAGTTAGGCAATATATAGTTTAGTTTTGTTATGCTTCATTTCTAGAAGTAAATTGCTTTAAATACTTCTGTACTCTAATACTTTTTATATTTCATAATCCTTATAATAATTTGTTCTTTGATATTGATGGTTATGTTTCTATTTCAGATAGTTACTTTTTGATATCACTTGAGAATATTCTGATATATTTTGTGTATTGAGGAGTGGTAAGTTGTAAATTATTTTTTGTCTGAAATATTAAAAATGGTAGCTTTCATTTTATTTACTCTGTATCTATATTCTTTTAAAGCCCAAATATATGCAAATTCATACTGGGCATATGCTTCTTGGTTGCAAAATTATAAAATATTTTTAAACACTATTAAATCTTTACTTTTCATATTTAAATACAATTTTGTGCAATTTAAATAAGTGATCTTTGTCACATTCAGCTCTGAATATATTAATACTATAATGTATGTTAATATTAATTTGAGATCATTATTTATTAGAGAATAAATAATGTTATTTAAAATGCAGGTTAAGTAAATTTAATGCACCAGAATGTTTTATAAATACTACTACACATGGATGGATGTAATTTCTTTCCTAGTGGGTTATATGTGATTCTCCATTTAGGTCATAAACAACTATTCCAGTATGTAGTGATATTTAATTTACAAAATAGTTATAATATAAAAAAGGTAATGAAAATGAAACTTTATATCTAACAGTATTATAGAATATGCTATTCTCCAGTATCAAATGTTGCATGTCTTAATTTAATAGACAAAGTCTCAAAAACTGATAATGAATGTTGGTTGGATTTAAGTACAGACTTAAGTGAAACTATTGTTTCATATAATTGTTACTACATACAGCTGGTAGCATGTGTTGAAATTTATTGTGAAGGTGCTAATGAGTTGAGTATTCAAATTAACATTTTATATCTAAAAGTTTATTGAAAAGTGTTTTTGAAAGTTTTAACTGTCTTTCTCTGGTTAAATTAAAAGTAAATTTTAGAGGCAAAAAGTTGAAATTAAGAAAAAGGTTGCTGTCTGCTATCTTCACAAGAATTGGGCATTATTTGAGTACTTTGATTAATGTATAAAATAATTTCTGCTGAAATTAAAATTTTGCTCTTTCAGATTTGTTAACTTAGATCCTTAACTTTCTTTTTCCTTTCAAGGAATTGATATGTTAGTGAATTGGTAGTATACTATTTTTTTTTCTTAGTACATATAAATAAATATAAGAACTGTATTATGACAAGATAATTTTATGAATACATTGAAAGTGCTTTTTCATAAGGAACTTGCAAAATTAAAAAGTGTTGCTTCTATGTTTATGAAAAATATTTGACAATTGGCAATATGTTGTATTTATTTTGTATAAATCTTGCTCAACTTAAGGAATTTCATTGTTACATATAATTCTATAAACAAAACTCTTATATTAGTGTTTGTTCTTATATCTACTCAGAAGTCTTAAAAGGTGTATATTTTTAAAAATTTAGTTGTTCACCCTCAAAAGTGGTAGGAATAATTGTCTTCCTTAATTGTAGGAATACTGAAATCATGATTTACACATAATTATTATTTTATCTATATCATGTCAACAGTATGATTGCTTTTACACTAGAATAAAATACTCTTATAATATTGTTTTTTATATTGTGTTTTTAAGTATTATGTCATAATTGCATTCTTTATTTCTTATTTTATGAGGATTTGTATGAGATCTCTGTCTGATTTATATAAGTTTTTCATTTTAATTTATTTCATATATCTTGTAAATATCTTGCATATCTATACATATGTTTCTTTATATTTTTCAGTTTTGTCATTGAATATTGTTTTGTCCATTTTTAAGTGCTTTGCAAATTGTACTTGTAATGTTTTTTTGTATAATTGGATTTGTGTTTTTGCTGTGGAACTGCCTTTCATAACAGTTTCTGTTTCAGGATTATTCTTCTTGTCTCTTTTTGCTGAATATATATTTGTCATTTGCATCTTATATATTTGATGCAGAAAAGGTCTCTCAACTCAGCCTTTTCTCCAAATGGATACTGAATCTGAAGAATAAATATTTTTGGAATCCCTGCTTAAATTCTATCTGCAAGATGATCCACTCATTTGTGGAGACAATTATTTATTTGCTCCACATCTGTAGTAGATTTTCTTGAATTCCTTTAATGTAAGTAAAAAAACAATTTACCACAAAGAATCTTTTTAATTTAAGTTATTTAAAAATGTTTGAAATTTGGTTTCATGTATTATTCAGCACTTAAAAACTTGGCTTATTAAAATATTATGTTGTTTTCATAATAAAAGTATGCAATTTCTAGAATTTGTATTATGGCTTTTTAACTTGGGAGTGTTGTAAATTATATAATAAATAAATACATTTTGATGTTGGGACTTTGTAAATTATTATGTTTTCAATAATTTAAAGGTTTTATAAATTTTTCCCTTATTTTATTCTGTTTCTGTGTTTTATAGATTGTGAAAATATTGAAGTAATCAGTCATGATTTTTAAAAACAATATTATGTGAAATTATTTTATCACTTAGATGGTTGTCTTTAATTCATTCTGAATTCAAATACAATTACTTCACAACAATTATTTTTTTCACTTTTAGTATGTTTTTGTTTTTTATTTTTATTTACTTGTAAATATTAGATGATGAAATTAAATTTGTATTCTTAAGGGCATTTTAAAGTTTAATTTTTTTTTTTTTTTTTTTTTTTTTTTTTTTTTTTTAATAAAATAACTATATTATTTGTAATGTAGAAGAAAAAAATTCTTAATTTTCTTTCTCTATTCTTTCTTTCTTTCAAAACTAAGTTTATTAAAAACAGTGTCCAGAGCATTCTACTGCTAATGACTCTTCCTTGACTCAAAAATGGACATTACTAAAAAGATATTTCTCAGAAAAGTACAGTTAAAATATCGGCTTGATCTCTGTATAATTCAAAATTTGTGACTGTAATTATCTCTTTTGTATAATAAAGATTTACCGATGTATCATTTCTTGGTGTGTGACTCCTAACAAAATGGGGAAAAAGAATAAAAAAAGTGAAGGTGAATGTTTATCTGATTGGTGGGAGGGATGATACAAATATCAATTGCAGTAATATTAAGTTGTCTTAGTTACTATATTAGGAATGTAAGGTTATGTTTCCTCTTTTTTTTTTCTTTTTTTTTTAAGGGACATAAAGACAAACCTTAAATTTTTTAAATTTAAGTGTCTTATTTGAAAAAAACCTGCACTGTTACTTTTTGATAACCACGTAACTATTTGTGTTATTATGATGATAAATGGTATGATTATCATGACCTTTCATCCTCACAGCAACCACTGAATGTATCCATTTGACAGGAATGCTTTTAGACCGTTTTTAAAACTTATTGCAATCAGACAATGAACTGGTTGTTAACACCAAATAATAGTAATATTTCTGTTACCATGCATGATGTGGCTAAATTGGCTCCAAATAATATCACCTAAGTTTTCAATATTATATGCCTTTGAAAAAGTATATTACGTAGAAAATGATTCTTCAGAAGTTGAATTTTTTAAATTATATCTCAAATTAACGGAAATTCAGGATAAACATTAAAAAACTGGGATTGTCTCAGCTATTCTGTTCATTTAATTTATAAACTCAATTGTCACTATAGATAGTTTTTTCCTATCCTTCAAGGGATGTCATAATTCAAATTCTGAGCTATGAGTTTAAGGAAGATCTTTTCAATCTTTTATTACTTTCCCTCTTATACAAGAAATATCATGCAGTGTTGAACAACACGCACAATGATATAACTTGGAAAGGGCAAGGGGTGTATGCACGTGAAGGTCGAAAATCATAGGAAATGTCTTGGGCAAAATATTAATGCACTTTAGCTATTTATTAAAGTCAAAAATAATGGGGTGGGCACGAAAAATTGTCACTCTTCTCAGGGAGTCACCGCTCTTTGCTACACCACTGAACATATTAAATTATACATATGAATAATTTTTACGATTCCCAGAAAAAAATTTCTTGCCATTAACTGTCAAAATGAAAAAAAATCAGGATATCTGGAGAATTTACGCACATCGAAGCAGATTATTTTCACAGAAAATGACTGTTATAGGGGTTGTTTATTTCAAAGCCTGCATTAGTCAGAACCTTAATTTCATTCATGTGGTCTGTTGGCATATTAGCATCAAATACTAAAAATGAAATAATGAAGTCTGTTTGGCATCTTATTACCTACTACCAACTACTGGGTACTACTACCTACTTTGCTATATTCAGCTTCAAAAGAAAAGCAAATAATAATAATAATACGCCTTTAAACCATCAATCAAAAATTATAGAAACTGTTTATACTATCAAAATATTATTGCCTGGCATTGTAATCAAAAGTGCTGATAAATTGAAAATCCACATACTGATAAATACGATGATATTCTTTCAAAAGCATTCCAAGAACTCATATTTGAAGAAACCATCTTTCGGAAATCAAAACATTATTTATTTATTTTTTTTGAAACGACAAAGTAAATTCGATGTCCCAATCTCTCTGCTATAATATGCTAACAATAATATCTCTGCAATTGAAAAAAAAAAATTTCACAAAGGAATACAGCTGATAAAATATTTAAAAATTGTATAGTAAAATATAATTAAAAATATTTATATAAATATGCCAAAATGAAAAAATAATTATATGAAAATAAAATTGATATCACTGAAGAATTAATTTTTCTGAATTGAAAGGTAAAGTAAAAAGGCCCTTGATATACTACTCAAATATTGAGAGAGAAAAAAAAAAACATTTCGATTGATTTGCAATTAAAAGTATAATTAAAATTTTGAAAAAAATTTTGTGTATAAGCACTTGCTACCAAAGAAGTAATTATATTTCAAATATAATAGCTCTAGTTTCAACAATCTGCTTTGTAGAACATTTTGAGTGATTTTTCATCTTGCATTTCTGGATTATTCGTTTCTTTGCAACCACTAACAATTTACAGTGAGGTTTCCAGTTAACTTTCAGAAATGCTGAAAAGAACAAACAAGAAATTTTGATTGTAATAAATGATCCCATATTAAACGTCATTTCAAAATATTTATTCTCCGTCATTCATTTTTTTTTCTATATAGAAGAGAAACAAAATATAATGATGTAAAAATAAACGAATAAATATGTAGTGGTGAAACCGACACGTATTAGATTTCGTAGTAGCGAAGTGAACTGAAATATTAACAAGTGAAAAGAAATGGCGATATTTTATGATTTCATTTGTTTTAAAGTTTTTTTTAATTTATTTACTAGGTGATATTTCTTTTGCCTTTAACAAATTGCACGAATATTTCTTTGTGCATATTTTTTAAATGTAAGTAATTTTTATATCTCAATAATTAGTGCATGATACATTTACGACAGATATATGAGTTTTACCTTCTTTAATTCCACTGTGATATTAAGATTAGATTTATTTAATAGTTTTTTAAAAATAGGTTACGTGCGCCAAAGTAATTGTAACTAATCATACTTACTGATGCGGAATTCTTCGATTGTGGTTTCGATTTGACGTTTGTAAAACGATAAATCGAACTATATTCTTAAACCTTGCTGCAATTTGTTTTCGAAACGGCATGTGAAAGCGTACATCTTTTTTTTATCTTTTGTTTAATTTTCATGATCAGTTTGAAATGTACACAAAGGTTTTTGGTTGACATAAGTAAGCATGATTTATAAAAGATTATTAATTCATTTTATATATACCACGGACATTTTTGCGAAAAGACTGATCAATTTTTAAGAAATTAACGATGTTTCATTCGATAAGTTTTTATTTTCATTTGATTTTATACCAACTAGGAGTAACACTGCTAATTGATTTTTAAATTTTACTTCTGTTTCTCCAGTCATATCAGGCTTGAGTTTATTTCATGGAGGTGAGTTGGACATACCCCCATCCCTTTTCCCTCAGCTATGCTTCACTTTTCAGCACATTCTGTCTTTTTAATTAATTCTGTTTAATTTCATATACCATTGAACTTTTTAGAAAATGATGCAAATACAATCTTGTATACATTTAATTTAATACCATGTTCAACTTAAAATTTTTTTATTCACTGAGTTGTTTATTTTATTTACTACCCTGAAATATATATACATATATATATTTCTCTCACTGTTCCCATCAATTTGCTGTATTTACTTAAACTTTCCAACTAAAATAAAAAAAAGTTCTAAAAGTTTCTTTTCTTTTAAGATTTTCTATATGATATTTAAGTTCATTCTGACTTTCATTTTCATTATTTACTTTTTAAAAATTTATTTTGTTCCATAGTGAAAAAAAAATTTCTTGGTTGTGACCCTCCGAAAACAATTTCTAATAAAAACCTTTTAATGTGGAGTCTAAACATGCAGTAAAAATGTTATTACACATGAATTTTTATTATTGTGAATCTCTTTTCCATTTGTATGTTCATGCAATATAAATCTTTTCTCACTCTGATGCGCACAAAAAAAATTCATCTGAATTTAGAAAATTTTGACTTCAGAACAGCATTTTACATATATGCATACCCTCCAATATAGTTGTGCTGTCATCGGCAGCACTTCCTACCAATATATTGCAAATAACATAGTATCAATAAATTGTTAGAGAATAGGTATTTCCAAAGATTAATTATTAATTGAAAGAAATATTTTCAAAGCACTATACAAAATTATTTAACTTACATTTATTATTGATTAAATATAAAAGTGAAATAATTTTATCACACAACACAATTTTGTTCATTAAGCTAATTAACACTCTTTGTTGGACATTTAAAAAAAAAAATTTCCATTACAAAGCAAACACTTCTGCATTTTATAATTATTGCTCAGTTTAACATCAAAAGAAAGACCCATATACATTTTTATTACGAGCAGTGTCTGCAAAGATTTTGCGTTAATGCCATATCAAAATCCCCCCGACCCCTTTTTTTTCCACGTAACTATTCTAAAATTACTTCCATTATTAGCATTGCTGTGAACGAAGATTTGGATATTTACAACACTCTTTTATAGTTCTTTGTAATTTTTTATTATATATCCATAACTTTGTAGTTTTCTCCCAATTTCCATAGCAAGTACAGAAATTTTGTAGCTGTTGGATGGTATGTAGGTATATTTTCAGTCTTTTATTAAAAATTTTTATTCACTGAAGTGGTTTCTTTTAAACCTGGAACTAGAAAATTTTGACTTTGGTATTGGATTTTGCATATATCTGTATATTTATAATATTTGAATTAATTTCTTAATGACTATTTACACACAAGAGTAAAACTAGATAAAAACTATATACATTTTGTTTCCTTACTCTGTATAGACATCAAGAACATTTATGTTACTATACATATATAAATATAATTTTATCACATTAATAAGGTCCATATATTGTATCCCTTGGTAGTTTTAAAGATATTTTTGATAAGTTAGTTTTTAAATTTGCTCTTTAGTCAAGCAAGATAAATAATTTGCATAAATTTAAAATTAAAAAAATGCCTGTTTTGGCATGTCATTTCTGTTTTCATTATTCATATTCTATATTTTGAAATGGGCTTTGAATAATTTTCTTTTAGATCGCTATTTTGTGTTATAATTCTGTTTATATTTCCCTTTTAATAAATTCTTCTTAATTTGAGAGTTCTTTTAGAAGGAAAAGGCTTCGAATCTATGATAAATATGACTAATAGAAACCTTTATTCTATTTTTAATATAATATAAAGGCATTAAGTCTACCAGTATTTTACTTTTCTGTTTGTTTTTAATGTTCATTTTATACAATTTTTCATATAAGTAAAATGTTTGTTGCAATGTGAAACACTTGCTATTGTGTCTTATTTATTATGTGATACTAAAATTAGATTTATGTATATTTTATATTTATTTTTCTGCTGGTTTTATCAGACCGTGCAAAAAAATCTTTTGCATATGATACTTTTATTTAATTTCAAATCTAGTGTCTGTTTATATCTGACCAAGGCATTTGTGGTCATTTTGTGAAGGTTGTATTTAGTTTTTGCTGAAACATTTGGCCACCTTTATTTTAATGCAAAATTTTTTTTCACTGAAGAGTATGTCTTAGGAATGATTTGAATGTAAAATGGCTTTCAATATAATATATAAAACCTTCTTTCACTCTATCTTTCAATATCTTAATATCTGATTTTTAACTGTTTTAATTTCTGCTAAAATTTGTATCCCTTTTAAAAATTCTTCTCTGAGAAATAGATTATATCACAGAAATAAATTGATTGAGGAAATATTGGACTATAGCATTAGACAACTAATTTGATTCTCAGACGAGACTATGATCTAGTTTAGTGAGAATAAGTATCAGGAATTAAACTTTATATTTACCAAGCAATTCAATATTGTCTAATAAAATTTTCAGTACATTTCGTTGTGTTCATTTGAGTATGCTTAAGTCATTTTAAATTCATCTAAAATTCTTATAACAGGTAACCTCATCCACTCATGTTTTGAAGAAGGAATAACATAGCCTGAATTTAAATAATATTAATAAGCATTTATATGGCAAGAAGACATTATTTAATAAAACCACATCATTCTATGTTATCGTCATATTCGTATAACATTATCTGAATAGCCAATAATTCAGTTATATCATTGGGATGAGTATTTGTTTGGGATGGTTTGAAAGTTAACATAAAAGGAAAAATAAAGAAACCTTTTAATCTTTATGTTGATACTAGGCTTAAACAATTATCCGTGACAAATTCTTACTTTAAATTTTAATTAAATACAATCCTAGAAATCACTTAACAAGTGGTTATATACAGATGATTATTAATTTAATAAAGATTTCCTGATTCAGATTACATTTTATTAAACTTTCAGTGTGCAATTTAAACACTTCATCAGTATGCTCTCTCAACAGTTTTACAAATCAAATCAGATAGATATCAGTTAACAAAAGAGCTTGGTTTTTTTTATATATATTTGATTTATCATCCACAATTGAAATGTTGAGATTTCAAAAGATCTGTGTTCTGTTAGTAAAAAAAAAAAAAAAAAAAAAATACTTCTTAGAATCTTTATGTTAAACTTTTATTTGCCATAACTTTTTAATCTTAAATAAAATTTATTAGGTTATTCAAAAATCAAGACTTTTTCTTGTATTGGGGAAATCTTTAACAGGGCTCCTAGCTTAAACTACAGGATAATCTGTTGGAAAGTGGGACAAAAATTAGCATAATATGGATCTAGCAATATCCTTTTTGCTTATAGATCACAACAGCAGTATTAGTGTGCTTTTAAAAGATTCAAGAACAAAACAATACATAAAATGGGATTCATAAGTGACTTTTAAATGAAATCTCGTCTTACAATAAATTCATGAAGCAGAGGCACAGAATATTTATTATATATATATAAAAAAAAGATTTTTATTGAGAAAGAGTTCATAATTTATCAACCAGGTCACAGAATGTTATGTGTTTTATGAACAACACACACAATGGGATATCCACAATTTTCCTGCTCTTGGAGCAAGAAGATTGACTACCTGGGATTACAAGGTGCATATATTTGAAATGTATCCTGACTAAACAGCTGCGCCATACTATTTACTTGCTATGTAGCAGAAGTCTTATTTACTTATATAGAGTAATTTTGAATGTTGTACAATTGTTTTCATTCTGTACCTGCTTTTAATTATTGTATTTTCTATTGTACTAATTATTTGGCTCATTACAAATTAGTATAATATATATTATATTGTTGGAATTTTTAAATTTAAAAAGCCATATGCACATCATGTGCATAAAAATATTGTAATAGCTAGAGGTTTATTCCATCCTGCATAAAAGTGTTGGAATGTCATTTAATAGCTGCTATGGTGATTATTGTCCTTAGATGTTGATGCAACTAAATATATTTCTATTTCAAGTGGTGCTTTTGTACTTGAAGAATTGCTGATATACTTTGAATACTGAGCGCTGGCTTGTAATAATTTCCATCAGAAGATTTTTACTGCATGCTGCTGGATATTATATTCTTTATTGATAATTAATAGATACTTTTGGGTAATGTTTAAAAACAATGATTCCCACATGAATTAAAATTTATTGTGTAAATCATCATAATGCAAAATATGTATTTAAATCAATATTTCATGGGTAAAATTTTTTCAAAAAGTAGTATTTTTTAATTGAGAATGCTAGATGTGTTTCTCTAGAGAAAGGTAAATTTTTATAGGCAGAGAGTAAAAAGTATGACAAAGTGTTTTTTACCATGTTCAGAAAGATATATTTTCTGTATTTTTCTTTCATTAGTATGTAAAATCATATTTTCATAATAATGAAAATCTTATTCTCCTATTCATTGATTTATAGTATAATATTTCTTGAATTAGTTCAGAATTTTTAAAATACTTGTACAATAAATATCATTGTGCTAGAAACGTGCAACAACGTCATTCAATAAATTTCTAATAATTCTTTTGCATGATTTGAAGATCTTTGACCCTTTTAATCAAATATCTTGTGTATTGTGTAGGTAATAATATAAAGTTTATTTTTCCTTTGAATGATTCTTGCAAGTAAATTGCATTAAGTATATTTTACCTTAGTTTTTACCTCGAATAGTTTTTTTTTTTTTTTCTCATTTCGTATGCATGTAGTATTTATTAATTTTTTTACTCTAATAACAATAATGTCTTTTAAATGTATTTTTAGAAGATGCGACTTAAAATATTGCTTCTTTATTGGGATCGCCATATAAGATCTGGTATTGCTTTCAAAATAAATAAATACGCTGTGGAATAAATGTATAAAGATGTAAATGGTTATTACAAGGCTTCTTTTGTCACCACTTTAGTAAATTAGTATCTGATTTGTCATGAAATTTGAGAATTGCATTCTTTTTAAACATTCTTCATCTGAGAAAATATCTGATCAGTTTTAGATGAGTGAAATAAATAGTTTGAGGAAGTACTGAAGTGTGTCATTTTAACAAATAATTTCTGCCCAAAAGGGGCCTGTGAACTAGAGGTTTATTGTGATTGCACTGTCTTGATTTTGCTGCTCATCTTATAGGAAGTTTTCCCTGTCTGGAGTTGCAAGGTATATTTTTGTGCTGTGCGTATTATATTTTACCTGAATTAAACTTGCATTGAATGGCTATTTAATAGTTGTTTGGATTCTTATTACATCATTGAAAATCTTGATAATCTGACATTCCATATGTATGTTAAATACACAATTTGCATGTAATTGTAATAGCTAAAGTTTTATTTTACTTTGCATAAAAGTATCATAATGTAATTTATTCATTAGCTGTTAAGGTAGCTCTTGATGTTTCTCATAATAATTTTGCCATTTCATGTTGATGTAATTGTATATATTATAATATCTTTCTATTTCAGATGGTGCTTTTGGATTTGACTTGAGAAAATTCAGACATGTTTAGAACATTGAAGAGCGGTTAGTGATAAATTTTACTTGAAATTTAAAAAATGGTTGTTTTTATTAAATGTACTGTGCCTTCCTATTCTTTTAAAGCCAATTAATAGAATATACAATCTTACTAGATGTATCTTTTTGCTATATTATGAAATATTTTTGGACACAATTAATATATTTTGTGAATGCAATTGTATTTCTACTTTTCACATTTAAATAGAGTTCTCTTTTAAAAAAATTTCCATCAGTGCTCATTCTCAAATTCAGCTTTGAATTTGAGCTAATATTTATAAACTTCATTATTTTTTAAATTTGAGAATGAATGGTATCAGAATTAAAATAATTGTGCAAATTTATCATTGGATATATTCATTATTGGTTAATAATAGATGCTTTCATGTAATATTCAAAGACACTAATTCCAATTTGTAATTAAATTCACTGTACAGATACTGTTAGAACATGAATTTAGCCTTGTGCATTCCACCTTCTGGTGTCTCTGGATGTAAAATTCATAATTTAGTTTTCCTGAAATTGATGATATATATTATTATTATTATTTTTCCAGTTTATTGAAATTGATTTATTTGGTTGTATAAGTTATCTTGGACTTGGCTACCAGTCCTGTAGTAAAAACAATGGATTGAAAAGAGTGAAATAATAATTTTATGTTTAAAACTATATTCAAATTCTGTAATTTTTATTAAAGAATGTTAAGTGTTTCTCTACTTAAATTGAAAATAAATTATATAGGAAGCGATTTGAAATTAAGAAAAAGCATATTCTCTGTAATTTTCTCAAGGATTGATCAATATATTGTTACTTTCCTTTTATTAGCTTGTAAATCATTTTTGTTGATAATGAAAATCTTGTTTCGCTAGGAATTGAAATCAGTTCTAAAATTTTAAGTTAGTACTGAGGTTTTACTGTTGTGTTTACTAATTTTATTATTTGGAGCATTTCTTTTGGATTATTTGGAAATTTTCTTTTCTCTTAATGATATATTTTCAATTCTGTTTATGTAATATAAAGTTTTAGTTTGCTTTTGAATCATTCTTATCTTTTAATTACGTTATTTTAGACATATTTTTTCTCTTTTCTAATACTGATAAATTATTGTGCTCAATTTCTCCATATTTTGTGTATACTACACTTAATATATTTTAACCACGTTTTCTAATAATTCTTAAGTATTGTTCTTCATTCCCTCATTTTATGTATACAACATGTAAATTATTTTACTTGCACTCAATTGAAACAATATTGTTGAATTTTATTCTATCTCACAATATTTAAATTGCAAAATTTCTTATGGTTTCCTTTTTTAAATTTAACATCCACTTAGTGTGTTTTAACGGTTTAAAATATATCTTTATTAGATGAAAATTAAAATATTGCAACTTAATTCTAATCTCCATATGGTTTTTAAAGAGTTCTGGTATTAGTGAGTGAATCAATTCCGATTGAACTTTTTTATCTGGTGTTTATTTCAAAAAAGAAAATAAATACATTGTATAATTAATTATCCGTAGGAAGGTGTAAATTAGGATTACAGGCCTTATTTTGTTTAACCTTTCACTGGCTTATTACTGATATTTCTCATTAATTATATTTCACTGGTTGAAGATTGTATCCTCTTTAAAGATTTTATGTCTGAGGGAAAATTCTCATCAGGTTAGATAAGTCAGAAAAAATGTGTGGAAAAATATTAGAAATTGATGTTGTAACTGATCATTTGATTCCATGTGGGGTCTGTGAAGAATAGTCTTATCATGATAAAACTGTCATGACTTTGCTACTCATTCGACAGGAAGTTTCCTCTTCCTGAAAATGCACAGTGTAATGTGTGTATTTAAACTGAATAGCCAGTCTCATCGTATTATTTGCCTACTTTGTGGAAATTGTTTTAATTAGATTTGTGTAGACATTTTAAAAATTTCCAAAATTTTGAATGTGAAAGGATTGCTTTCATTCTAATTTCTCTTTTTATCATTGCATCATAATACTCATTCCATGACTTTCTTTACTAATTTTTTAAATTCATTTTACACCATTAAAAATCTTTATAACTTGAAAACTATATGCACATCAAGTATACTGTGTGCATGAAAGTTTTATATCAACTGGAATTCTGTTTAACTCTGTGTAGAATACTGTATATTTATAACTGTTGGGGAGGCCTTTTGATATTTCTCATTATTGTTTTGTTTCTTGATGCTAATGAAATTAAATATATATTTTTGTATCAGGTGTTGCTTTTGGAGTTTGCTCAAAGAATTTTCGATGCATTTTGAATGTTAAGCAGTGGTAAGTAATAAATTAAATTTTACTTAATTATTAAAGATGATAGCTTGCATTAAATGTGCTGTGGCTCCATGTACTTTAAAAACCAAAAATTGTTTTTAAATTCTTTCTAGGCATAAAAGTTTTGTTGTAAAACTATGAAATGATTTTGAACACATTTAAAACACAATTCTCTTAAGAAGGCTTGCGTCATTGATCATTGTAACATTTTGTTTCTTAAATATTTTAGGATTAATACTCATGAACATCTCTTTCATGTTTGAGAATTATGGCAAAGTTACAAATTAAATTTACTGGGTCAGGAGATTTTAGAACTAGTAGATGGTGCTGCATATAATTTTTTGTATTATTTTGTAAGTATTAATTCTCCATAATATTCAAAGCAGCTGTTCCAGTATGTGCAGAAATGTGTTGTGTAAATGTTCATGTTGTAAAGTACTGAAATAAAGAAAAAGAATGATGTCTAAAAATATTTGAAAGAGTTATTTTTTACTAGGGAATGGTAAATGTCTTTCTCTAGATAATTAAAATTAAATTTTTATAAGCATGGAGTTAAAAATAAGAAAATGCAAAATCTCGACAATCTTTACCAATATAACATCAGCAATTGAGTATTTTCTTTTATGAATATATAAAATCATTTCTGCTGATAATGAAAATTTCGTTTTGTTGTTCTTTGAAAAGTTGTGTGATTATTATTGAAATGAATTTCAGTCTTTTGGGGTGTTGCTAAATTTTATTCATAACTTCTTTTTTTTTACTGCAATATTTAATAAATTGATTATTTAAAATATTTCTTTTCAATGGTGTGATAATTCTCTTCTCTTTCAATGGCATATTTTCGATATTAGTTAGGCAATATATAGTTTAGTTTTGTTATGCTTCATTTCTAGAAGTAAATTGCTTTAAATACTTCTGTACTCTAATACTTTTTATATTTCATAATCCTTATAATAATTTGTTCTTTGATATTGATGGTTATGTTTCTATTTCAGATAGTTACTTTTTGATATCACTTGAGAATATTCTGATATATTTTGTGTATTGAGGAGTGGTAAGTTGTAAATTATTTTTTGTCTGAAATATTAAAAATGGTAGCTTTCATTTTATTTACTCTGTATCTATATTCTTTTAAAGTCCAAATATATGCAAATTCATACTGGGCATATGCTTCTTGGTTGCAAAATTATAAAATATTTTTAAACACTTTTAAATCTTTACTTTTCATATTTAAATACAATTTTGTGCAATTTAAATAAGTGATCTTTGTCACATTCAGCTCTGAATATATTAATACTATAATGTATGTTAATATTAATTTGAGATCATTATTTATTAGAGAATAAATAATGTTATTTAAAATGCAGGTTAAGTAAATTTAATGCACCAGAATGTTTTATAAATACTACTACACATGGATGGATGTAATTTCTTTCCTAGTGGGTTATATGTGATTCTCCATTTAGGTCATAAACAACTATTCCAGTATGTAGTGATATTTAATTTACAAAATAGTTATAATATAAAAAAGGTAATGAAAATGAAACTTTATATCTAACAGTATTATAGAATATGCTATTCTCCAGTATAAAATGTTGCATGTCTTAATTTAATAGACAAAGTCTCAAAAACTGATAATGAATGTTGGTTGGATTTAAGTACAGACTTAAGTGAAACTATTGTTTCATATAATTGTTACTACATACAGCTGGTAGCATGTGTTGAAATTTATTGTGAAGGTGCTAATAAGTTGAGTATTCAAATTAACATTTTATATCTAAAAGTTTATTGAAAAGTGTTTTTGAAAGTTTTAACTGTCTTTCTCTGGTTAAATTAAAAGTAAATTTTAGAGGCAAAAAGTTGAAATTAAGAAAAAGGTTGCTGTCTGCTATCTTCACAAGAATTGGGGCATTATTTGAGTACTTTGATTAATGTATAAAATAATTTCTGCTGAAATTAAAATTTTGCTCTTTCAGATTTGTTAACTTAGATCCTTAACTTTCTTTTTCCTTTCAAGGAATTGATATGTTAGTGAATTGGTAGTATACTATTTTTTTTTCTTAGTACATATAAATAAATATAAGAACTGTATTATGACAAGATAATTTTATGAATACATTGAAAGTGCTTTTTCATAAGGAACTTGCAAAATTAAAAAGTGTTGCTTCTATGTTTATGAAAAATATTTGACAATTGGCAATATGTTGTATTTATTTTGTATAAATCTTGCTCAACTTAAGGAATTTCATTGTTACATATAATTCTATAAACAAAACTCTTATATTAGTGTTTGTTCTTATATCTACTCAGAAGTCTTAAAAGGTGTATATTTTTAAAAATTTAGTTGTTCACCCTCAAAAGTGGTAGGAATAATTGTCTTCCTTAATTGTAGGAATACTGAAATCATGATTTACACATAATTATTATTTTATCTATATCATGTCAACAGTATGATTGCTTTTACACTAGAATAAAATACTCTTATAATATTGTTTTTTATATTGTGTTTTTAAGTATTATGTCATAATTGCATTCTTTATTTCTTATTTTATGAGGATTTGTATGAGATCTCTGTCTGATTTATATAAGTTTTTCATTTTAATTTATTTCATATATCTTGTAAATATCTTGCATATCTATACATATGTTTCTTTATATTTTTCAGTTTTGTCATTGAATATTGTTTTGTCCATTTTTAAGTGCTTTGCAAATTGTACTTGTAATGTTTTTTTGTATAATTGGATTTGTGTTTTTGCTGTGGAACTGCCTTTCATAACAGTTTCTGTTTCAGGATTATTCTTCTTGTCTCTTTTTGCTGAATATATATTTGTCATTTGCATCTTATATATTTGATGCAGAAAAGGTCTCTCAACTCAGCCTTTTCTCCAAATGGATACTGAATCTGAAGGATAAATATTTTTAGAATCCCTGCTTAAATTCTATCTGCAAGATGATCCACTCATTTGTGGAGACAATTATTTATTTGCTCCACATCTGTAGTAGATTTTCTTGAATTCCTTTAATGTAAGTAAAAAAACAATTTACCACAAAGAATCTTTTTAATTTAAGTTATTTAAAAATGTTTGAAATTTGGTTTCATGTATTATTCAGCACTTAAAAACTTGGCTTATTAAAATATTATGTTGTTTTCATAAAAGTATGCAATTTCTAGAATTGCTATTATGGCTTTTTAACTTGGGAGTGTTGTAAATTATATAATAAATAAATACATTTTGATGTTGGGACTTTGTAAATTATTATGTTTTCAATAATTTAAAGGTTTTATAAATTTTTCCCTTATTTTATTCTGTTTCTGTGTTTTATAGATTGTGAAAATATTGAAGTAATCAGTCATGATTTTTTAAAAACAATATTATGTGAAATTATTTTATCACTTAGATGGTTGTCTTTAATTCATTCTGAATTCAAATACAATTACTTCACAACAATTATTTTTTTCACTTTTAGTATGTTTTTGTTTTTTATTTTTATTTACTTGTAAATATTAGATGATGAAATTAAATTTGTATTCTTAAGGGCATTTTAAAGTTGAATTTATTTTTTTTTTAATAAAATAACTATATATATTATTTGTAATGTAGAAGAAAAAAATTCTTAATTTTCTTTCTCTATTCTTTCTTTCTTTCAAAACTAAGTTTATTAAAAACAGTGTCCAGAGCATTCTACTGCTAATGACTCTTCCTTGACTTAAAAATGGACATTACTAAAAAGATATTTCTCAGAAAAGTACAGTTAAAATATCGGCTTGATCTCTGTATAATTCAAAATTTGTGACTGTAATTATCTCTTTTGTATAATAAAGATTTACCGATGTATCATTTCTTGGTGTGTGACTCCTAACAAAATGGGGAAAAAGAATAAAAAAAGTGAAGGTGAATGTTTATCTGATTGGTGGGAGGGATGATACAAATATCAATTGCAGTAATATTAAGTTGTCTTAGTTACTATATTAGGAATGTAAGGTTATGTTTCCTCTTTATTTCCCTTAAAAAAAAAAAGAAAAAAAAAAAGACAAACCTTAAATTTTTTAAATTTAAGTGTCTTATTTGAAAAAAACCTGCACTGTTACTTTTTGATAACCACGTAACTATTTGTGTTATTATGATGATAAATGGTATGATTATCATGACCTTTCATCCTCACAGCAACCACTGAATGCATCCATTTGACAGGAATGCTTTTAGACCGTTTTTAAAACTTATTGCAATCAGACAATGAACTGGTTGTTAACACCAAATAATAGTAATATTTCTGTTACCATGCATGATGTGGCTAAATTGGCTCCAAATAATATCACCTAAGTTTTCAATATTATATGCCTTTGAAAAAGTATATTACGTAGAAAATGATTCTTCAGAAGTTGAATTTTTTTAATTATATCTCAAATTAACGGAAATTCAGGATAAACATTAAAAAACTGGGATTGTCTCAGCTATTCTGTTCATTTAATTTATAAACTCAATTGTCACTATAGATAGTTTTTTCCTATCCTTCAAGGGATGTCATAATTCAAATTCTGAGCTATGAGTTTAAGGAAGATCTTTTCAATCTTTTATTACTTTCCCTCTTATACAAGAAATATCATGCAGTGTTGAACAACACGCACAATGATATAACTTGGAAAGGGCAAGGGGTGTATGCACGTGAAGGTCGAAAATCATAGGAAATGTCTTGGGCAAAATATTAATGCACTTTAGCTACTTATTAAAGTCAAAAATAATGGGGTGGGCACGAAAAATTGTCACTCTTCTCAGGGAGTCACCGCTCTTTGCTACACCACTGAACATATTAAATTATACATATGAATAATTTTTACGATTCCCAGAAAAAAATTTCTTGCCATTAACTGTCAAAATGAAAAAAAATCAGGATATCTCGAGAATTTACGCACATCGAAGCAGATTATTTTCACAGAAAATGACTGTTATAGGGGTTGTTTATTTCAAAGCCTGCATTAGTCAGAACCTTAATTTCATTCATGTGGTCTGTTGGCATATTAGCATCAAATACTAAAAATGAAATAATGAAGTCTGTTTGGCATCTTATTACCTACTACCAACTACTGGGTACTACTACCTACTTTGCTATATTCAGCTTCAAAAGAAAAGCAAATAATAATAATAATACGCCTTTAAACCATCAATCAAAAATTATAGAAACTGTTTATACTATCAAAATATTTTTGCCTGGCATTGTAATCAAAAGTGCTGATAAATTGAAAATCCACATACTGATAAATACGATGATATTCTTTCAAAAGCATTCCAAGAACTCATATTTGAAGAAACCATCTTTCTGAAATCAAAACATTATTTATTTATTTATTTTGAAACGACAAAGTAAATTCGATGTCCCAATCTCTCTGCTATAATATGCTAACAATAATATCTCTGCAATTGAAAAAAAAAAAATGTCACAAAGGAATACAGCTGATAAAATATTTAAAAATTGTATAGTAAAATATAATTAAAAATATTTATATAAATATGCCAAAATGAAAAAATAATTATATGAAAATAAAATTGATATCACTGAAGAATTAATTTTTCTGAATTGAAAGGTAAAGTAAAAAGGCCCTTGATATACTACTCAAATATTGAGAGAGAAAAAAAAAAAACATTTCGATTGATTTGCAATTAAAAGTATAATTAAAATTTTGAGAAATTTTTTGTGTATAAGCACTTGCTACCAAAGAAGTAATTATATTTCAAATATAATAGCTCTAGTTTCAACAATCTGCTTTGTAGAACATTTTGAGTGATTTTTCATCTTGCATTTCTGGATTATTCGTTTCTTTGCAACCACTAACAATTTACAGTGAGGTTTCCAGTTAACTTTCAGAAATGCTGAAAAGAACAAACAAGAAATTTTGATTGTAATAAATGATCCCATATTAAACGTCATTTCAAAATATTTATTCTCCGTCATTCATTTTTTTTTCTATATAGAAGAGAAACAAAATATAATGATGTAAAAATAAACGAATAAATATGTAGTGGTGAAACCGACACGTATTAGATCTCGTAGTAGCGAAGTGAACTGAAATATTAACAAGTGAAAAGAAATGGCGATATTTTATGATTTCATTTGTTTTAAAGTTTTTTTTAATTTATTTACTAGGTGATATTTCTTTTGCCTTTAACAAATTGCACGAATATTTCTTTGTGCATATTTTTTAAATGTAAGTAATTTTTATATCTCAATAATTAGTGCATGATACATTTACGACAGATATATGAGTTTTACCTTCTTTAATTCCACTGTGATATTAAGATTAGATTTATTTAATAGTTTTTTAAAAATAGGTTACGTGCGCCAAAGTAATTGTAACTAATCATACTTACTGATGCGGAATTCTTCGATTGTGGTTTCGATTTGACGTTTGTAAAACGATAAATCGAACTATATTCTAAAACCTTGCTGCAATTTGTTTTCGAAACGGCATGTGAAAGCGTACATCTTTTTTCTATCTTTTGTTTAATTTTCATGATCAGTTTGAAATGTACACAAAGGGTTTTGGTTGACATAAGTAAGCATGATTTATAAAAGATTATTAATTCATTTTATATATACCACGGACATTTTTGCGAAAAGACTGATCAATTTTTAAGAAATTAACGATGTTTCATTCGATAAGTTTTTATTTTCATTTGATTTTATACCAACTAGGAGTAACACTGCTAATTGATTTTTAAATTTTACTTCTGTTTCTCCAGTCATATCAGGCTTGAGTTTATTTCATGGAGGTGAGTTGGACATACCCCCATCCCTTTTCCCCCAGCTATGCTTCACTTTTCAGCACATTCTGTCTTTTTAATTAATTCTGTTTAATTTCATATACCATTGAACTTTTTAGAAAATGATGCAAATACAATCTTGTATACATTTAATTTAATACCATGTTCAACTTAAAATTTTTTTATTCACTGAGTTGTTTATTTTATTTACTGCCCTGAAATATATATACATATATATATTTCTCTCACTGTTCCCATCAATTTGCTGTATTTACTTAAACTTTCCAACTAAAATAAAAAAAAAGTTCTAAAAGTTTCTTTTCTTTTAAGATTTTCTATATGATATTTAAGTTCATTCTGACTTTCATTTTCATTATTTACTTTTTAAAAATTTATTTTGTTCCATAGTGAAAAAAAAATTTCTTGGTTGTGACCCTCCGAAAACAATTTCTAATAAAAACCTTTTAATGTGGAGTCTAAACATGCAGTAAAAATGTTATTACACATGAATTTTTATTATTGTGAATCTCTTTTCCATTTGTATGTTCATGCAATATAAATCTTTTCTCACTCTGATGCGCACAAAAAAAATTCATCTGAATTTAGAAAATTTTGACTTCAGAACAGCATTTTACATATATGCATACCCTCCAATATAGTTGTGCTGTCATCGGCAGCACTTCCTACCAATATATTGCAAATAACATAGTATCAATAAATTGTTAGAGAATAGGTATTTCCAAAGATTAATTATTAATTGAAAGAAATATTTTCAAAGCACTATACAAAATTATTTAACTTACATTTATTATTGATTAAATATAAAAGTGAAATAATTTTATCACACAACACAATTTTGTTCATTAAGCTAATTAACACTCTTTGTTGGACATTTTTAAAAAAAATTTTCCATTACAAAGCAAACACTTCTGCATTTTATAATTATTGCTCAGTTTAACATCAAAAGAAAGACCCATATACATTTTTATTACGAGCAGTGTCTGCAAAGATTTTGCGTTAATGCCATATCAAAATCCCCCCCCCCCCCCCCCCCGACCCCTTTTTTTTTCCACGTAACTATTCTAAAATTACTTCCATTATTAGCATTGCTGTGAACGAAGATTTGGATATTTACAACACTCTTTTATAGTTCTTTGTAATTTTTTATTATATATCCATAACTTTGTAGTTTTCTCCCAATTTCCATAGCAAGTACAGAAATTTTGTAGCTGTTGGATGGTATGTAGGTATATTTTCAGTCTTTTATTAAAATTTTTTATTCACTGAAGTGGTTTCTTTTAAACCTGGAACTAGAAAATTTTGACTTTGGTATTGGATTTTGCATATATCTGTATATTTATAATATTTGAATTAATTTCTTAATGACTATTTACACACAAGAGTAAAACTAGATAAAAACTATATACATTTTGTTTCCTTACTCTGTATAGACATCAAGAATATTTATGTTACTATACATATATAAATATAATTTTATCACATTAATAAGGTCCATATATTGTATCCCTTGGTAGTTTTAAAGATATTTTTGATAAGTTAGTTTTTAAATTTGCTCTTTAGTCAAGCAAGATAAATAATTTGCATAAATTTAAAATTAAAAAAATGCCTGTTTTGGCATGTCATTTCTGTTTTCATTATTCATATTCTATATTTTGAAATGGGCTTTGAATAATTTTCTTTTAGATCGCTATTTTGTGTTATAATTCTGTTTATATTTCCCTTTTAATAAATTCTTCTTAATTTGAGAGTTCTTTTAGAAGGAAAAGGCTTCGAATCTATGATAAATATGACTAATAGAAACCTTTATTCTATTTTTAATATAATATAAAGGCATTAAGTCTACCAGTATTTTACTTTTCTGTTTGTTTTTAATGTTCATTTTATACAATTTTTCATATAAGTAAAATGTTTGTTGCAATGTGAAACACTTGCTATTGTGTCTTATTTATTATGTGATACTAAAATTAGATTTATGTATATTTTATATTTATTTTTCTGCTGGTTTTATCAGACCGTGCAAAAAAATCTTTTGCATATGATACTTTTATTTAATTTCAAATCTAGTGTCTGTTTATATCTGACCAAGGCATTTGTGGTCATTTTGTGAAGGTTGTATTTAGTTTTTGCTGAAACATTTGGCCACCTTTATTTTAATGCAAAATTTTTTTTCACTGAAGAGTATGTCTTAGGAATGATTTGAATGTAAAATGGCTTTCAATCTAATATATAAAACCTTCTTTCACTCTATCTTTCAATATCTTAATATCTGATTTTTAACTGTTTTAATTTCTGCTAAAATTTGTATCCCTTTTAAAAATTCTTCTCTGAGAAATAGATTATATCACAGAAATAAATTGATTGAGGAAATATTGGACTATAGCATTAGACAACTAATTTGATTCTCAGACGAGACTATGATCTAGTTTAGTGAGAATAAGTATCAGGAATTAAACTTTATATTTACCAAGCAATTCAATATTGTCTAATAAAATTTTCAGTACATTTCGTTGTGTTCATTTGAGTATGCTTAAGTCATTTTAAATTCATCTAAAATTCTTATAACAGGTAACCTCATCCACTCATGTTTTGAAGAAGGAATAACATAGCCTGAATTTAAATAATATTAATAAGCATTTATATGGCAAGAAGACATTATTTAATAAAACCACATCATTCTATGTTATCGTCATATTCGTATAACATTATCTGAATAGCCAATAATTCAGTTATATCATTGGGATGAGTATTTGTTTGGGATGGTTTGAAAGTTAACATAAAAGGAAAAATAAAGAAACCTTTTAATCTTTATGTTGATACTAGGCTTAAACAATTATCCGTGACAAATTCTTACTTTAAATTTTAATTAAATACAATCCTAGAAATCACTTAACAAGTGGTTATATACAGATGATTATTAATTTAATAAAGATTTCCTGATTCAGATTACATTTTATTAAACTTTCAGTGTGCAATTTAAACACTTCATCAGTATGCTCTCTCAACAGTTTTACAAATCAAATCAGATAGATATCAGTTAACAAAAGAGCTTGGTT
Source organism: Argiope bruennichi (assembly GCF_947563725.1). NCBI lineage: Eukaryota > Metazoa > Arthropoda > Arachnida > Araneae > Araneidae > Argiope > Argiope bruennichi. Next base: position 109,781,226 of record NC_079162.1, read on the forward strand.
TTTTTTATATATATTTGATTTATCATCCACAATTGAAATGTTGAGATTTCAAAAGATCTGTGTTCTGTTAGTAAAAAAAAAAAAAAAAAAATACTTCTTAGAATCTTTATGTTAAACTTTTATTTGCCATAACTTTTTAATCTTAAATAAAATTTATTAGGTTATTCAAAAATCAAGACTTTTTCTTGTATTGGGGAAATCTTTAACAGGGCTCCTAGCTTAAACTACAGGATAATCTGTTGGAAAGTGGGACAAAAATTAGCATAATATGGATCTAGCAATCTCCTTTTTGCTTATAGATCACAACAGCAGTATTAGTGTGCTTTTAAAAGATTCAAGAACAAAACAATACATAAAATGGGATTCATAAGTGACTTTTAAATGAAATCTCGTCTTACAATAAATTCATGAAGCAGAGGCACAGAATATTTATTATATATATATAAAAAAAAGATTTTTATTGAGAAAGAGTTCATAATTTATCAACCAGGTCACAGAATGTTATGTGTTTTATGAACAACACACACAATGGGATATCCACAATTTTCCTGCTCTTGGAGCAAGAAGATTGACTACCTGGGATTACAAGGTGCATATATTTGAAATGTATCCTGACTAAACAGCTGCGCCATACTATTTACTTTCTATGTAGCAAAGTCTTATTTACTTATATAGAGTAATTTTGAATGTTGTACAATTGTTTTCATTCTGTACCTGCTTTTAATTATTGTATTTTCTATTGTACTAATTATTTGGCTCATTACAAATTAGTATAATATATATTATATTGTTGGAATTTTTAAATTTGAAAAGCCATATGCACATCATGTGCATGAAAATATTGTAATAGCTAGAGGTTTATTCCATCCTGCATAAAAGTGTTGGAATGTCATTTAATAGCTGCTATGGTGATTATTGTCCTTAGATGTTGATGCAACTAAATATATTTCTATTTCAAGTGGTGCTTTTGTACTTGAAGAATTGCTGATATACTTTGAATACTGAGCGCTGGCTTGTAATAATTTCCATCAGAAGATTTTTACTGCATGCTGCTGGATATTATATTCTTTATTGATAATTAATAGATACTTTTGGGTAATGTTTAAAAACAATGATTCCCACATGAATTAAAATTTATTGTGTAAATCATCATAATGCAAAATATGTATTTAAATCAATATTTCATGGGTAAAAATTTTTCAAAAAGTAGTATTTTTTAATTGAGAATGCTAGATGTGTTTCTCTAGAGAAAGGTAAATTTTTATAGGCAGAGAGTAAAAAGTATGACAAAGTGTTTTTTACCATGTTCAGAAAGATATATTTTCTGTATTTTTCTTTCATTAGTATGTAAAATCATATTTTCATAATAATGAAAATCTTATTCTCCTATTCATTGATTTATAGTATAATATTTCTTGAATTAGTTCAGAATTTTTAAAATACTTGTACAATAAATATCATTGTGCTAGAAACGTGCAACAACGTCATTCAATAAATTTCTAATAATTCTTTTGCATGATTTGAAGATCTTTGACCCTTTTAATCAAATATCTTGTGTATTGTGTAGGTAATAATATAAAGTTTATTTTTCCTTTGAATGATTCATGCAAGTAAATTGCATTAAGTATATTTTACCTTAGTTTTTACCTCGAATAGTTTTTTTTTTTTTTTCTTTTTTTTTTCTTATTTCGTATGCATGTAGTATTTATTAATTTTTTTACTCTAATAACAATAATGTCTTTTAAATGTATTTTTAGAAGATGCGACTTAAAATATTGCTTCTTTATTGGGATCGCCATATAAGATCTGGTATTTATTTTAATGAGACTGAATGCAATTTGAACTTTATCTGGTATTGCTTTCAAAATAAATAAATACGCTGTGGAATAAATGTATAAAGATGTAAATGGTTATTACAAGGCTTCTTTTGTCACCACTTTAGTAAATTAGTATCTGATTTGTCATGAAATTTGAGAATTGCATTCTTTTTAAACATTCTTCATCTGAGAAAATATCTGATCAGTTTTAGATGAGTGAAATAAATAGTTTGAGGAAGTACTGAAGTGTGTCATTTTAACAAATAATTTCTGTCCAAAAGGGGCCTGTGAACTATAGGTTTATTGTGATTGCACTGTCTTGATTTTGCTGCTCATCTTATAGGAAGTTTTCCCTGTCTGGAGTTGCAAGGTATATTTTTGTGCTGTGCGTATTATATTTTACCTGAATTAAACTTGCATTGAAGGGCTATTTAATAGTTGTTTGGATTCTTATTACATCATTGAAAATCTTGATAATCTGACATTCCATATGTATGTTAAATACACAATGTGCATGTAATTGTAATAGCTAAAGTTTTATTTTACTTTGCATAAAAGTATCATAATGTAATTTATTCATTAGCTGTTAAGGTAGCTCTTGATGTTTCTCATAATAATTTTGCCATTTCATGTTGATGTAATTGTATATATTATAATATCTTTCTATTTCAGATGGTGCTTTTGGATTTGACTTGAGAAAATTCAGACATGTTTAGAACATTGAAGAGCGGTTAGTGATAAATTTTACTTGAAATTTAAAAAATGGTTGTTTTTATTAAATGTACTGTGCCTTCCTATTCTTTTAAAGCCAATTAATAGAATATACAATCTTACTAGATGTATCTTTTTGCTATATTATGAAATATTTTTGGACACAATTAATATATTTTGTGAATGCAATTGTATTTCTACTTTTCACATTTAAATAGAGTTCTCTTTTAAAAAAAATTCCATCAGTGCTCATTCTCAAATTCAGCTTTGAATTTGAGCTAATATTTATAAACTTCATTATTTTTTAAATTTGAGAATGAATGGTATCAGAATTAAAATAATTGTGCAAATTTATCATTGGATATATTCATTATTGGTTAATAATAGATGCTTTCATGTAATATTCAAAGACACTAATTCCAATTTGTAATTAAATTCACTGTACAGATACTGTTAGAACATGAATTTAGCCTTGTGCATTCCACCTTCTGGTGTCTCTGGATGTAAAATTCATAATTTAGTTTTCCTGAAATTGATGATATATATTATTATTATTATTTTTCCAGTTTATTGAAATTGATTTATTTGGTTGTATAAGTTATCTTGGACTTGGCTACCAGTCCTGTAGTAAAAACAATGGATTGAAAAGAGTGAAATAATAATTTTATGTTTAAAACTATATTCAAATTCTGTAATTTTTATTAAAGAATGTTAAGTGTTTCTCTACTTAAATTGAAAATAAATTATATAGGAAGCGATTTGAAATTAAGAAAAAGCATATTCTCTGTAATTTTCTCAAGGATTGATCAATATATTGTTACTTTCCTTTTATTAGCTTGTAAATCATTTTTGTTGATAATGAAAATCTTGTTTCGCTAGGAATTGAAATCAGTTCTAAAATTTTAAGTTAGTACTGAGGTTTTACTGTTGTGTTTACTAATTTTATTATTTGGAGCATTTCTTTTGGATTATTTGGAAATTTTCTTTTCTCTTAATGATATATTTTCAATTCTGTTTATGTAATATAAAGTTTTAGTTTGCTTTTGAATCATTCTTATCTTTTAATTACGTTATTTTAGACATATTTTTTCTCTTTTCTAATACTGATAAATTATTGTGCTCAATTTCTCCATATTTTGTGTATACTACACTTAATATATTTTAACCACGTTTTCTAATAATTCTTAAGTATTGTTCTTCATTCCCTCATTTTATGTATACAACATGTAAATTATTTTACTTGCACTCAATTGAAACGATATTGTTGAATTTTATTCTATCTCACAATATTTAAATTGCAAAATTTCTTATGGTTTCCTTTTTTAAATTTAACATCCACTTAGTGTGTTTTAACGGTTTAAAATATATCTTTATTAGATGAAAATTAAAATATTGCAACTTAATTCTAATCTCCATATGGTTTTTAAAGAGTTCTGGTATTAGTGAGTGAATCAATTCCGATTGAACTTTTTTATCTGGTGTTTATTTCAAAAAAGAAAATAAATACATTGTATAATTAATTATCCGTAGGAAGGTGTAAATTAGGATTACAGGCCTTATTTTGTTTAACCTTTCACTGGCTTATTACTGATATTTCTCATTAATTATATTTCACTGGTTGAAGATTGTATCCTCTTTAAAGATTTTATGTCTGAGGGAAAATTCTCATCAGGTTAGATAAGTCAGAAAAAATGTGTGGAAAAATATTAGAAATTGATGTTGTAACTGATCATTTGATTCCATGTGGGGTCTGTGAAGAATAGTCTTATCATGATAAAACTGTCATGACTTTGCTACTCATTCGACAGGAAGTTTCCTCTTCCTGAAAATGCACAGTGTAATGTGTGTATTTAAACTGAATAGCCAGTCTCATCGTATTATTTGCCTACTTTGTGGAAATTGTTTTAATTAGATTTGTGTAGACATTTTAAAAATTTCCAAAATTTTGAATGTGAAAGGATTGCTTTCATTCTAATTTCTCTTTTTATCATTGCATCATAATACTCATTCCATGACTTTCTTTACTAATTTTTTAAATTCATTTTACACCATTAAAAATCTTTATAACTTGAAAACTATATGCACATCAAGTATACTGTGTGCATGAAAGTTTTATATCAACTGGAATTCTGTTTAACTCTGTGTAGAATACTGTATATTTATAACTGTTGGGGAGGCCTTTTGATATTTCTCATTATTGTTTTGTTTCTTGATGCTAATGAAATTAAATATATATTTTTGTATCAGGTGTTGCTTTTGGAGTTTGCTCAAAGAATTTTCGATGCATTTTGAATGTTAAGCAGTGGTAAGTAATAAATTAAATTTTACTTAATTATTAAAGATGATAGCTTGCATTAAATGTGCTGTGGCTCCATGTACTTTAAAAACCAAAAATTGTTTTTAAATTCTTTCTAGGCATAAAAGTTTTGTTGTAAAACTATGAAATGATTTTGAACACATTTAAAACACAATTCTCTTAAGAAGGCTTGCGTCATTGATCATTGTAACATTTTGTTTCTTAAATATTTTAGGATTAATACTCATGAACATCTCTTTCATGTTTGAGAATTATGGCAAAGTTACAATACTTACAAATTAAATTTACTGGGTCAGGAGATTTTAGAACTAGTAGATGGTGCTGCATATAATTTTTTGTATTATTTTGTAAGTATTAATTCTCCATAATATTCAAAGCAGCTGTTCCAGTATGTGCAGAAATGTGTTGTGTAAATGTTCATGTTGTAAAGTACTGAAATAAAGAAAAAGAATGATGTCTAAAAATATTTGAAAGAGTTATTTTTTACTAGGGAATGGTAAATGTCTTTCTCTAGATAATTAAAATTAAATTTTTATAAGCATGGAGTTAAAAATAAGAAAATGCAAAATCTCGACAATCTTTACCAATATAACATCAGCAATTGAGTATTTTCTTTTATGAATATATAAAATCATTTCTGCTGATAATGAAAATTTTGTTTTGTTGTTCTTTGAAAAGTTGTGTGATTATTATTGAAATGAATTTCAGTCTTTTGGGGTGTTGCTAAATTTTATTCGTAACTTCTTTTTTTTTACTGCAATATTTAATAAATTGATTATTTAAAATATTTCTTTTCAATGGTGTGATAATTCTCTTCTCTTTCAATGGCATATTTTCGATATTAGTTAGGCAATATATAGTTTAGTTTTGTTATGCTTCATTTCTAGAAGTAAATTGCTTTAAATACTTCTGTACTCTAATACTTTTTATATTTCATAATCCTTATAATAATTTGTTCTTTGATATTGATGGTTATGTTTCTATTTCAGATAGTTACTTTTTGATATCACTTGAGAATATTCTGATATATTTTGTGTATTGAGGAGTGGTAAGTTGTAAATTATTTTTTGTCTGAAATATTAAAAATGGTAGCTTTCATTTTATTTACTCTGTATCTATATTCTTTTAAAGCCCAAATATATGCAAATTCATACTGGGCATATGCTTCTTGGTTGCAAAATTATAAAATATTTTTAAACACTATTAAATCTTTACTTTTCATATTTAAATACAATTTTGTGCAATTTAAATAAGTGATCTTTGTCACATTCAGCTCTGAATATATTAATACTATAATGTATGTTAATATTAATTTGAGATCATTATTTATTAGAGAATAAATAATGTTATTTAAAATGCAGGTTAAGTAAATTTAATGCACCAGAATGTTTTATAAATACTACTACACATGGATGGATGTAATTTCTTTCCTAGTGGGTTATATGTGATTCTCCATTTAGGTCATAAACAACTATTCCAGTATGTAGTGATATTTAATTTACAAAATAGTTATAATATAAAAAAGGTAATGAAAATGAAACTTTATATCTAACAGTATTATAGAATATGCTATTCTCCAGTATCAAATGTTGCATGTCTTAATTTAATAGACAAAGTCTCAAAAACTGATAATGAATGTTGGTTGGATTTAAGTACAGACTTAAGTGAAACTATTGTTTCATATAATTGTTACTACATACAGCTGGTAGCATGTGTTGAAATTTATTGTGAAGGTGCTAATGAGTTGAGTATTCAAATTAACATTTTATATCTAAAAGTTTATTGAAAAGTGTTTTTGAAAGTTTTAACTGTCTTTCTCTGGTTAAATTAAAAGTAAATTTTAGAGGCAAAAAGTTGAAATTAAGAAAAAGGTTGCTGTCTGCTATCTTCACAAGAATTGGGCATTATTTGAGTACTTTGATTAATGTATAAAATAATTTCTGCTGAAATTAAAATTTTGCTCTTTCAGATTTGTTAACTTAGATCCTTAACTTTCTTTTTCCTTTCAAGGAATTGATATGTTAGTGAATTGGTAGTATACTATTTTTTTTTCTTAGTACATATAAATAAATATAAGAACTGTATTATGACAAGATAATTTTATGAATACATTGAAAGTGCTTTTTCATAAGGAACTTGCAAAATTAAAAAGTGTTGCTTCTATGTTTATGAAAAATATTTGACAATTGGCAATATGTTGTATTTATTTTGTATAAATCTTGCTCAACTTAAGGAATTTCATTGTTACATATAATTCTATAAACAAAACTCTTATATTAGTGTTTGTTCTTATATCTACTCAGAAGTCTTAAAAGGTGTATATTTTTAAAAATTTAGTTGTTCACCCTCAAAAGTGGTAGGAATAATTGTCTTCCTTAATTGTAGGAATACTGAAATCATGATTTACACATAATTATTATTTTATCTATATCATGTCAACAGTATGATTGCTTTTACACTAGAATAAAATACTCTTATAATATTGTTTTTTATATTGTGTTTTTAAGTATTATGTCATAATTGCATTCTTTATTTCTTATTTTATGAGGATTTGTATGAGATCTCTGTCTGATTTATATAAGTTTTTCATTTTAATTTATTTCATATATCTTGTAAATATCTTGCATATCTATACATATGTTTCTTTATATTTTTCAGTTTTGTCATTGAATATTGTTTTGTCCATTTTTAAGTGCTTTGCAAATTGTACTTGTAATGTTTTTTTGTATAATTGGATTTGTGTTTTTGCTGTGGAACTGCCTTTCATAACAGTTTCTGTTTCAGGATTATTCTTCTTGTCTCTTTTTGCTGAATATATATTTGTCATTTGCATCTTATATATTTGATGCAGAAAAGGTCTCTCAACTCAGCCTTTTCTCCAAATGGATACTGAATCTGAAGAATAAATATTTTTGGAATCCCTGCTTAAATTCTATCTGCAAGATGATCCACTCATTTGTGGAGACAATTATTTATTTGCTCCACATCTGTAGTAGATTTTCTTGAATTCCTTTAATGTAAGTAAAAAAACAATTTACCACAAAGAATCTTTTTAATTTAAGTTATTTAAAAATGTTTGAAATTTGGTTTCATGTATTATTCAGCACTTAAAAACTTGGCTTATTAAAATATTATGTTGTTTTCATAATAAAAGTATGCAATTTCTAGAATTTGTATTATGGCTTTTTAACTTGGGAGTGTTGTAAATTATATAATAAATAAATACATTTTGATGTTGGGACTTTGTAAATTATTATGTTTTCAATAATTTAAAGGTTTTATAAATTTTTCCCTTATTTTATTCTGTTTCTGTGTTTTATAGATTGTGAAAATATTGAAGTAATCAGTCATGATTTTTAAAAACAATATTATGTGAAATTATTTTATCACTTAGATGGTTGTCTTTAATTCATTCTGAATTCAAATACAATTACTTCACAACAATTATTTTTTTCACTTTTAGTATGTTTTTGTTTTTTATTTTTATTTACTTGTAAATATTAGATGATGAAATTAAATTTGTATTCTTAAGGGCATTTTAAAGTTTAATTTATTTTTTTTTTAATAAAATAACTATATATATTATTTGTAATGTAGAAGAAAAAAATTCTTAATTTTCTTTCTCTATTCTTTCTTTCTTTCAAAACTAAGTTTATTAAAAACAGTGTCCAGAGCATTCTACTGCTAATGACTCTTCCTTGACTCAAAAATGGACATTACTAAAAAGATATTTCTCAGAAAAGTACAGTTAAAATATCGGCTTGATCTCTGTATAATTCAAAATTTGTGACTGTAATTATCTCTTTTGTATAATAAAGATTTACCGATGTATCATTTCTTGGTGTGTGACTCCTAACAAAATGGGGAAAAAGAATAAAAAAAGTGAAGGTGAATGTTTATCTGATTGGTGGGAGGGATGATACAAATATCAATTGCAGTAATATTAAGTTGTCTTAGTTACTATATTAGGAATGTAAGGTTATGTTTCCTCTTTTTTTTTTCTTTTTTTTTTAAGGGACATAAAGACAAACCTTAAATTTTTTAAATTTAAGTGTCTTATTTGAAAAAAACCTGCACTGTTACTTTTTGATAACCACGTAACTATTTGTGTTATTATGATGATAAATGGTATGATTATCATGACCTTTCATCCTCACAGCAACCACTGAATGTATCCATTTGACAGGAATGCTTTTAGACCGTTTTTAAAACTTATTGCAATCAGACAATGAACTGGTTGTTAACACCAAATAATAGTAATATTTCTGTTACCATGCATGATGTGGCTAAATTGGCTCCAAATAATATCACCTAAGTTTTCAATATTATATGCCTTTGAAAAAGTATATTACGTAGAAAATGATTCTTCAGAAGTTGAATTTTTTAAATTATATCTCAAATTAACGGAAATTCAGGATAAACATTAAAAAACTGGGATTGTCTCAGCTATTCTGTTCATTTAATTTATAAACTCAATTGTCACTATAGATAGTTTTTTCCTATCCTTCAAGGGATGTCATAATTCAAATTCTGAGCTATGAGTTTAAGGAAGATCTTTTCAATCTTTTATTACTTTCCCTCTTATACAAGAAATATCATGCAGTGTTGAACAACACGCACAATGATATAACTTGGAAAGGGCAAGGGGTGTATGCACGTGAAGGTCGAAAATCATAGGAAATGTCTTGGGCAAAATATTAATGCACTTTAGCTACTTATTAAAGTCAAAAATAATGGGGTGGGCACGAAAAATTGTCACTCTTCTCAGGGAGTCACCGCTCTTTGCTACACCACTGAACATATTAAATTATACATATGAATAATTTTTACGATTCCCAGAAAAAAATTTCTTGCCATTAACTGTCAAAATGAAAAAAAATCAGGATATCTGGAGAATTTACGCACATCGAAGCAGATTATTTTCACAGAAAATGACTGTTATAGGGGTTGTTTATTTCAAAGCCTGCATTAGTCAGAACCTTAATTTCATTCATGTGGTCTGTTGGCATATTAGCATCAAATACTAAAAATGAAATAATGAAGTCTGTTTGGCATCTTATTACCTACTACCAACTACTGGGTACTACTACCTACTTTGCTATATTCAGCTTCAAAAGAAAAGCAAATAATAATAATAATACGCCTTTAAACCATCAATCAAAAATTATAGAAACTGTTTATACTATCAAAATATTATTGCCTGGCATTGTAATCAAAAGTGCTGATAAATTGAAAATCCACATACTGATAAATACGATGATATTCTTTCAAAAGCATTCCAAGAACTCATATTTGAAGAAACCATCTTTCGGAAATCAAAACATTATTTATTTATTTTTTTTGAAACGACAAAGTAAATTCGATGTCCCAATCTCTCTGCTATAATATGCTAACAATAATATCTCTGCAATTGAAAAAAAAAAATTTCACAAAGGAATACAGCTGATAAAATATTTAAAAATTGTATAGTAAAATATAATTAAAAATATTTATATAAATATGCCAAAATGAAAAAATAATTATATGAAAATAAAATTGATATCACTGAAGAATTAATTTTTCTGAATTGAAAGGTAAAGTAAAAAGGCCCTTGATATACTACTCAAATATTGAGAGAGAAAAAAAAAAACATTTCGATTGATTTGCAATTAAAAGTATAATTAAAATTTTGAAAAAAATTTTGTGTATAAGCACTTGCTACCAAAGAAGTAATTATATTTCAAATATAATAGCTCTAGTTTCAACAATCTGCTTTGTAGAACATTTTGAGTGATTTTTCATCTTGCATTTCTGGATTATTCGTTTCTTTGCAACCACTAACAATTTACAGTGAGGTTTCCAGTTAACTTTCAGAAATGCTGAAAAGAACAAACAAGAAATTTTGATTGTAATAAATGATCCCATATTAAACGTCATTTCAAAATATTTATTCTCCGTCATTCATTTTTTTTTCTATATAGAAGAGAAACAAAATATAATGATGTAAAAATAAACGAATAAATATGTAGTGGTGAAACCGACACGTATTAGATTTCGTAGTAGCGAAGTGAACTGAAATATTAACAAGTGAAAAGAAATGGCGATATTTTATGATTTCATTTGTTTTAAAGTTTTTTTTAATTTATTTACTAGGTGATATTTCTTTTGCCTTTAACAAATTGCACGAATATTTCTTTGTGCATATTTTTTAAATGTAAGTAATTTTTATATCTCAATAATTAGTGCATGATACATTTACGACAGATATATGAGTTTTACCTTCTTTAATTCCACTGTGATATTAAGATTAGATTTATTTAATAGTTTTTTAAAAATAGGTTACGTGCGCCAAAGTAATTGTAACTAATCATACTTACTGATGCGGAATTCTTCGATTGTGGTTTCGATTTGACGTTTGTAAAACGATAAATCGAACTATATTCTTAAACCTTGCTGCAATTTGTTTTCGAAACGGCATGTGAAAGCGTACATCTTTTTTTTATCTTTTGTTTAATTTTCATGATCAGTTTGAAATGTACACAAAGGTTTTTGGTTGACATAAGTAAGCATGATTTATAAAAGATTATTAATTCATTTTATATATACCACGGACATTTTTGCGAAAAGACTGATCAATTTTTAAGAAATTAACGATGTTTCATTCGATAAGTTTTTATTTTCATTTGATTTTATACCAACTAGGAGTAACACTGCTAATTGATTTTTAAATTTTACTTCTGTTTCTCCAGTCATATCAGGCTTGAGTTTATTTCATGGAGGTGAGTTGGACATACCCCCATCCCTTTTCCCTCAGCTATGCTTCACTTTTCAGCACATTCTGTCTTTTTAATTAATTCTGTTTAATTTCATATACCATTGAACTTTTTAGAAAATGATGCAAATACAATCTTGTATACATTTAATTTAATACCATGTTCAACTTAAAATTTTTTTATTCACTGAGTTGTTTATTTTATTTACTACCCTGAAATATATATACATATATATATTTCTCTCACTGTTCCCATCAATTTGCTGTATTTACTTAAACTTTCCAACTAAAATAAAAAAAAGTTCTAAAAGTTTCTTTTCTTTTAAGATTTTCTATATGATATTTAAGTTCATTCTGACTTTCATTTTCATTATTTACTTTTTAAAAATTTATTTTGTTCCATAGTGAAAAAAAAATTTCTTGGTTGTGACCCTCCGAAAACAATTTCTAATAAAAACCTTTTAATGTGGAGTCTAAACATGCAGTAAAAATGTTATTACACATGAATTTTTATTATTGTGAATCTCTTTTCCATTTGTATGTTCATGCAATATAAATCTTTTCTCACTCTGATGCGCACAAAAAAAATTCATCTGAATTTAGAAAATTTTGACTTCAGAACAGCATTTTACATATATGCATACCCTCCAATATAGTTGTGCTGTCATCGGCAGCACTTCCTACCAATATATTGCAAATAACATAGTATCAATAAATTGTTAGAGAATAGGTATTTCCAAAGATTAATTATTAATTGAAAGAAATATTTTCAAAGCACTATACAAAATTATTTAACTTACATTTATTATTGATTAAATATAAAAGTGAAATAATTTTATCACACAACACAATTTTGTTCATTAAGCTAATTAACACTCTTTGTTGGACATTTAAAAAAAAAAATTTCCATTACAAAGCAAACACTTCTGCATTTTATAATTATTGCTCAGTTTAACATCAAAAGAAAGACCCATATACATTTTTATTACGAGCAGTGTCTGCAAAGATTTTGCGTTAATGCCATATCAAAATCCCCCCGACCCCTTTTTTTTCCACGTAACTATTCTAAAATTACTTCCATTATTAGCATTGCTGTGAACGAAGATTTGGATATTTACAACACTCTTTTATAGTTCTTTGTAATTTTTTATTATATATCCATAACTTTGTAGTTTTCTCCCAATTTCCATAGCAAGTACAGAAATTTTGTAGCTGTTGGATGGTATGTAGGTATATTTTCAGTCTTTTATTAAAAATTTTTATTCACTGAAGTGGTTTCTTTTAAACCTGGAACTAGAAAATTTTGACTTTGGTATTGGATTTTGCATATATCTGTATATTTATAATATTTGAATTAATTTCTTAATGACTATTTACACACAAGAGTAAAACTAGATAAAAACTATATACATTTTGTTTCCTTACTCTGTATAGACATCAAGAACATTTATGTTACTATACATATATAAATATAATTTTATCACATTAATAAGGTCCATATATTGTATCCCTTGGTAGTTTTAAAGATATTTTTGATAAGTTAGTTTTTAAATTTGCTCTTTAGTCAAGCAAGATAAATAATTTGCATAAATTTAAAATTAAAAAAATGCCTGTTTTGGCATGTCATTTCTGTTTTCATTATTCATATTCTATATTTTGAAATGGGCTTTGAATAATTTTCTTTTAGATCGCTATTTTGTGTTATAATTCTGTTTATATTTCCCTTTTAATAAATTCTTCTTAATTTGAGAGTTCTTTTAGAAGGAAAAGGCTTCGAATCTATGATAAATATGACTAATAGAAACCTTTATTCTATTTTTAATATAATATAAAGGCATTAAGTCTACCAGTATTTTACTTTTCTGTTTGTTTTTAATGTTCATTTTATACAATTTTTCATATAAGTAAAATGTTTGTTGCAATGTGAAACACTTGCTATTGTGTCTTATTTATTATGTGATACTAAAATTAGATTTATGTATATTTTATATTTATTTTTCTGCTGGTTTTATCAGACCGTGCAAAAAAATCTTTTGCATATGATACTTTTATTTAATTTCAAATCTAGTGTCTGTTTATATCTGACCAAGGCATTTGTGGTCATTTTGTGAAGGTTGTATTTAGTTTTTGCTGAAACATTTGGCCACCTTTATTTTAATGCAAAATTTTTTTTCACTGAAGAGTATGTCTTAGGAATGATTTGAATGTAAAATGGCTTTCAATATAATATATAAAACCTTCTTTCACTCTATCTTTCAATATCTTAATATCTGATTTTTAACTGTTTTAATTTCTGCTAAAATTTGTATCCCTTTTAAAAATTCTTCTCTGAGAAATAGATTATATCACAGAAATAAATTGATTGAGGAAATATTGGACTATAGCATTAGACAACTAATTTGATTCTCAGACGAGACTATGATCTAGTTTAGTGAGAATAAGTATCAGGAATTAAACTTTATATTTACCAAGCAATTCAATATTGTCTAATAAAATTTTCAGTACATTTCGTTGTGTTCATTTGAGTATGCGTAAGTCATTTTAAATTCATCTAAAATTCTTATAACAGGTAACCTCATCCACTCATGTTTTGAAGAAGGAATAACATAGCCTGAATTTAAATAATATTAATAAGCATTTATATGGCAAGAAGACATTATTTAATAAAACCACATCATTCTATGTTATCGTCATATTCGTATAACATTATCTGAATAGCCAATAATTCAGTTATATCATTGGGATGAGTATTTGTTTGGGATGGTTTGAAAGTTAACATAAAAGGAAAAATAAAGAAACCTTTTAATCTTTATGTTGATACTAGGCTTAAACAATTATCCGTGACAAATTCTTACTTTAAATTTTAATTAAATACAATCCTAGAAATCACTTAACAAGTGGTTATATACAGATGATTATTAATTTAATAAAGATTTCCTGATTCAGATTACATTTTATTAAACTTTCAGTGTGCAATTTAAACACTTCATCAGTATGCTCTCTCAACAGTTTTACAAATCAAATCAGATAGATATCAGTTAACAAAAGAGCTTGGTTTTTTTTATATATATTTGATTTATCATCCACAATTGAAATGTTGAGATTTCAAAAGATCTGTGTTCTGTTAGTAAAAAAAAAAAAAAAAAAAAAAAAAAATACTTCTTAGAATCTTTATGTTAAACTTTTATTTGCCATAACTTTTTAATCTTAAATAAAATTGATTAGGTTATTCAAAAATCAAGACTTTTTCTTGTATTGGGGAAATCTTTAACAGGGCTCCTAGCTTAAACTACAGGATAATCTGTTGGAAAGTGGGACAAAAATTAGCATAATATGGATCTAGCAATATCCTTTTTGCTTATAGATCACAACAGCAGTATTAGTGTGCTTTTAAAAGATTCAAGAACAAAACAATACATAAAATGGGATTCATAAGTGACTTTTAAATGAAATCTCGTCTTACAATAAATTCATGAAGCAGAGGCACAGAATATTTATTATATATATATAAAAAAAAGATTTTTATTGAGAAAGAGTTCATAATTTATCAACCAGGTCACAGAATGTTATGTGTTTTATGAACAACACACACAATGGGATATCCACAATTTTCCTGCTCTTGGAGCAAGAAGATTGACTACCTGGGATTACAAGGTGCATATATTTGAAATGTATCCTGACTAAACAGCTGCGCCATACTATTTACTTGCTATGTAGCAGAAGTCTTATTTACTTATATAGAGTAATTTTGAATGTTGTACAATTGTTTTCATTCTGTACCTGCTTTTAATTATTGTATTTTCTATTGTACTAATTATTTGGCTCATTACAAATTAGTATAATATATATTATATTGTTGGAATTTTTAAATTTGAAAAGCCATATGCACATCATGTGCATGAAAATATTGTAATAGCTAGAGGTTTATTCCATCCTGCATAAAAGTGTTGGAATGTCATTTAATAGCTGCTATGGTGATTATTGTCCTTAGATGTTGATGCAACTAAATATATTTCTATTTCAAGTGGTGCTTTTGTACTTGAAGAATTGCTGATATACTTTGAATACTGAGCGCTGGCTTGTAATAATTTCCATCAGAAGATTTTTACTGCATGCTGCTGGATATTATATTCTTTATTGATAATTAATAGATACTTTTGGGTAATGTTTAAAAACAATGATTCCCACATGAATTAAAATTTATTGTGTAAATCATCATAATGCAAAATATGTATTTAAATCAATATTTCATGGGTAAAATTTTTTCAAAAAGTAGTATTTTTTAATTGAGAATGCTAGATGTGTTTCTCTAGAGAAAGGTAAATTTTTATAGGCAGAGAGTAAAAAGTATGACAAAGTGTTTTTTACCATGTTCAGAAAGATATATTTTCTGTATTTTTCTTTCATTAGTATGTAAAATCATATTTTCATAATAATGAAAATCTTATTCTCCTATTCATTGATTTATAGTATAATATTTCTTGAATTAGTTCAGAATTTTTAAAATACTTGTACAATAAATATCATTGTGCTAGAAACGTGCAACAACGTCATTCAATAAATTTCTAATAATTCTTTTGCATGATTTGAAGATCTTTGACCCTTTTAATCAAATATCTTGTGTATTGTGTAGGTAATAATATAAAGTTTATTTTTCCTTTGAATGATTCTTGCAAGTAAATTGCATTAAGTATATTTTACCTTAGTTTTTACCTCGAATAGTTTTTTTTTTTTTTTCTCATTTCGTATGCATGTAGTATTTATTAATTTTTTTACTCTAATAACAATAATGTCTTTTAAATGTATTTTTAGAAGATGCGACTTAAAATATTGCTTCTTTATTGGGATCGCCATATAAGATCTGGTATTGCTTTCAAAATAAATAAATACGCTGTGGAATAAATGTATAAAGATGTAAATGGTTATTACAAGGCTTCTTTTGTCACCACTTTAGTAAATTAGTATCTGATTTGTCATGAAATTTGAGAATTGCATTCTTTTTAAACATTCTTCATCTGAGAAAATATCTGATCAGTTTTAGATGAGTGAAATAAATAGTTTGAGGAAGTACTGAAGTGTGTCATTTTAACAAATAATTTCTGCCCAAAAGGGGCCTGTGAACTAGAGGTTTATTGTGATTGCACTGTCTTGATTTTGCTGCTCATCTTATAGGAAGTTTTCCCTGTCTGGAGTTGCAAGGTATATTTTTGTGCTGTGCGTATTATATTTTACCTGAATTAAACTTGCATTGAATGGCTATTTAATAGTTGTTTGGATTCTTATTACATCATTGAAAATCTTGATAATCTGACATTCCATATGTATGTTAAATACACAATTTGCATGTAATTGTAATAGCTAAAGTTTTATTTTACTTTGCATAAAAGTATCATAATGTAATTTATTCATTAGCTGTTAAGGTAGCTCTTGATGTTTCTCATAATAATTTTGCCATTTCATGTTGATGTAATTGTATATATTATAATATCTTTCTATTTCAGATGGTGCTTTTGGATTTGACTTGAGAAAATTCAGACATGTTTAGAACATTGAAGAGCGGTTAGTGATAAATTTTACTTGAAATTTAAAAAATGGTTGTTTTTATTAAATGTACTGTGCCTTCCTATTCTTTTAAAGCCAATTAATAGAATATACAATCTTACTAGATGTATCTTTTTGCTATATTATGAAATATTTTTGGACACAATTAATATATTTTGTGAATGCAATTGTATTTCTACTTTTCACATTTAAATAGAGTTCTCTTTTAAAAAAATTTCCATCAGTGCTCATTCTCAAATTCAGCTTTGAATTTGAGCTAATATTTATAAACTTCATTATTTTTTAAATTTGAGAATGAATGGTATCAGAATTAAAATAATTGTGCAAATTTATCATTGGATATATTCATTATTGGTTAATAATAGATGCTTTCATGTAATATTCAAAGACACTAATTCCAATTTGTAATTAAATTCACTGTACAGATACTGTTAGAACATGAATTTAGCCTTGTGCATTCCACCTTCTGGTGTCTCTGGATGTAAAATTCATAATTTAGTTTTCCTGAAATTGATGATATATATTATTATTATTATTTTTCCAGTTTATTGAAATTGATTTATTTGGTTGTATAAGTTATCTTGGACTTGGCTACCAGTCCTGTAGTAAAAACAATGGATTGAAAAGAGTGAAATAATAATTTTATGTTTAAAACTATATTCAAATTCTGTAATTTTTATTAAAGAATGTTAAGTGTTTCTCTACTTAAATTGAAAATAAATTATATAGGAAGCGATTTGAAATCAAGAAAAAGCATATTCTCTGTAATTTTCTCAAGGATTGATCAATATATTGTTACTTTCCTTTTATTAGCTTGTAAATCATTTTTGTTGATAATGAAAATCTTGTTTCGCTAGGAATTGAAATCAGTTCTAAAATTTTAAGTTAGTACTGAGGTTTTACTGTTGTGTTTACTAATTTTATTATTTGGAGCATTTCTTTTGGATTATTTGGAAATTTTCTTTTCTCTTAATGATATATTTTCAATTCTGTTTATGTAATATAAAGTTTTAGTTTGCTTTTGAATCATTCTTATCTTTTAATTACGTTATTTTAGACATATTTTTTCTCTTTTCTAATACTGATAAATTATTGTGCTCAATTTCTCCATATTTTGTGTATACTACACTTAATATATTTTAACCACGTTTTCTAATAATTCTTAAGTATTGTTCTTCATTCCCTCATTTTATGTATACAACATGTAAATTATTTTACTTGCACTCAATTGAAACGATATTGTTGAATTTTATTCTATCTCACAATATTTAAATTGCAAAATTTCTTATGGTTTCCTTTTTTAAATTTAACATCCACTTAGTGTGTTTTAACGGTTTAAAATATATCTTTATTAGATGAAAATTAAAATATTGCAACTTAATTCTAATCTCCATATGGTTTTTAAAGAGTTCTGGTATTAGTGAGTGAATCAATTCCGATTGAACTTTTTTATCTGGTGTTTATTTCAAAAAAGAAAATAAATACATTGTATAATTAATTATCCGTAGGAAGGTGTAAATTAGGATTACAGGCCTTATTTTGTTTAACCTTTCACTGGCTTATTACTGATATTTCTCATTAATTATATTTCACTGGTTGAAGATTGTATCCTCTTTAAAGATTTTATGTCTGAGGGAAAATTCTCATCAGGTTAGATAAGTCAGAAAAAATGTGTGGAAAAATATTAGAAATTGATGTTGTAACTGATCATTTGATTCCATGTGGGGTCTGTGAAGAATAGTCTTATCATGATAAAACTGTCATGACTTTGCTACTCATTCGACAGGAAGTTTCCTCTTCCTGAAAATGCACAGTGTAATGTGTGTATTTAAACTGAATAGCCAGTCTCATCGTATTATTTGCCTACTTTGTGGAAATTGTTTTAATTAGATTTGTGTAGACATTTTAAAAATTTCCAAAATTTTGAATGTGAAAGGATTGCTTTCATTCTAATTTCTCTTTTTATCATTGCATCATAATACTCATTCCATGACTTTCTTTACTAATTTTTTAAATTCATTTTACACCATTAAAAATCTTTATAACTTGAAAACTATATGCACATCAAGTATACTGTGTGCATGAAAGTTTTATATCAACTGGAATTCTGTTTAACTCTGTGTAGAATACTGTATATTTATAACTGTTGGGGAGGCCTTTTGATATTTCTCATTATTGTTTTGTTTCTTGATGCTAATGAAATTAAATATATATTTTTGTATCAGGTGTTGCTTTTGGAGTTTGCTCAAAGAATTTTCGATGCATTTTGAATGTTAAGCAGTGGTAAGTAATAAATTAAATTTTACTTAATTATTAAAGATGATAGCTTGCATTAAATGTGCTGTGGCTCCATGTACTTTAAAAACCAAAAATTGTTTTTAAATTCTTTCTAGGCATAAAAGTTTTGTTGTAAAACTATGAAATGATTTTGAACACATTTAAAACACAATTCTCTTAAGAAGGCTTGCGTCATTGATCATTGTAACATTTTGTTTCTTAAATATTTTAGGATTAATACTCATGAACATCTCTTTCATGTTTGAGAATTATGGCAAAGTTACAAATTAAATTTACTGGGTCAGGAGATTTTAGAACTAGTAGATGGTGCTGCATATAATTTTTTGTATTATTTTGTAAGTATTAATTCTCCATAATATTCAAAGCAGCTGTTCCAGTATGTGCAGAAATGTGTTGTGTAAATGTTCATGTTGTAAAGTACTGAAATAAAGAAAAAGAATGATGTCTAAAAATATTTGAAAGAGTTATTTTTTACTAGGGAATGGTAAATGTCTTTCTCTAGATAATTAAAATTAAATTTTTATAAGCATGGAGTTAAAAATAAGAAAATGCAAAATCTCGACAATCTTTACCAATATAACATCAGCAATTGAGTATTTTCTTTTATGAATATATAAAATCATTTCTGCTGATAATGAAAATTTCGTTTTGTTGTTCTTTGAAAAGTTGTGTGATTATTATTGAAATGAATTTCAGTCTTTTGGGGTGTTGCTAAATTTTATTCATAACTTCTTTTTTTTTACTGCAATATTTAATAAATTGATTATTTAAAATATTTCTTTTCAATGGTGTGATAATTCTCTTCTCTTTCAATGGCATATTTTCGATATTAGTTAGGCAATATATAGTTTAGTTTTGTTATGCTTCATTTCTAGAAGTAAATTGCTTTAAATACTTCTGTACTCTAATACTTTTTATATTTCATAATCCTTATAATAATTTGTTCTTTGATATTGATGGTTATGTTTCTATTTCAGATAGTTACTTTTTGATATCACTTGAGAATATTCTGATATATTTTGTGTATTGAGGAGTGGTAAGTTGTAAATTATTTTTTGTCTGAAATATTAAAAATGGTAGCTTTCATTTTATTTACTCTGTATCTATATTCTTTTAAAGTCCAAATATATGCAAATTCATACTGGGCATATGCTTCTTGGTTGCAAAATTATAAAATATTTTTAAACACTTTTAAATCTTTACTTTTCATATTTAAATACAATTTTGTGCAATTTAAATAAGTGATCTTTGTCACATTCAGCTCTGAATATATTAATACTATAATGTATGTTAATATTAATTTGAGATCATTATTTATTAGAGAATAAATAATGTTATTTAAAATGCAGGTTAAGTAAATTTAATGCACCAGAATGTTTTATAAATACTACTACACATGGATGGATGTAATTTCTTTCCTAGTGGGTTATATGTGATTCTCCATTTAGGTCATAAACAACTATTCCAGTATGTAGTGATATTTAATTTACAAAATAGTTATAATATAAAAAAGGTAATGAAAATGAAACTTTATATCTAACAGTATTATAGAATATGCTATTCTCCAGTATAAAATGTTGCATGTCTTAATTTAATAGACAAAGTCTCAAAAACTGATAATGAATGTTGGTTGGATTTAAGTACAGACTTAAGTGAAACTATTGTTTCATATAATTGTTACTACATACAGCTGGTAGCATGTGTTGAAATTTATTGTGAAGGTGCTAATAAGTTGAGTATTCAAATTAACATTTTATATCTAAAAGTTTATTGAAAAGTGTTTTTGAAAGTTTTAACTGTCTTTCTCTGGTTAAATTAAAAGTAAATTTTAGAGGCAAAAAGTTGAAATTAAGAAAAAGGTTGCTGTCTGCTATCTTCACAAGAATTGGGGCATTATTTGAGTACTTTGATTAATGTATAAAATAATTTCTGCTGAAATTAAAATTTTGCTCTTTCAGATTTGTTAACTTAGATCCTTAACTTTCTTTTTCCTTTCAAGGAATTGATATGTTAGTGAATTGGTAGTATACTATTTTTTTTTCTTAGTACATATAAATAAATATAAGAACTGTATTATGACAAGATAATTTTATGAATACATTGAAAGTGCTTTTTCATAAGGAACTTGCAAAATTAAAAAGTGTTGCTTCTATGTTTATGAAAAATATTTGACAATTGGCAATATGTTGTATTTATTTTGTATAAATCTTGCTCAAC
Organism: Argiope bruennichi; assembly: GCF_947563725.1. Taxonomy (NCBI): domain Eukaryota; kingdom Metazoa; phylum Arthropoda; class Arachnida; order Araneae; family Araneidae; genus Argiope; species Argiope bruennichi. Next base: position 109,802,899 of record NC_079162.1, read on the forward strand.
TTAAGGAATTTCATTGTTACATATAATTCTATAAACAAAACTCTTATATTAGTGTTTGTTCTTATATCTACTCAGAAGTCTTAAAAGGTGTATATTTTTAAAAATTTAGTTGTTCACCCTCAAAAGTGGTAGGAATAATTGTCTTCCTTAATTGTAGGAATACTGAAATCATGATTTACACATAATTATTATTTTATCTATATCATGTCAACAGTATGATTGCTTTTACACTAGAATAAAATACTCTTATAATATTGTTTTTTATATTGTGTTTTTAAGTATAATGTCATAATTGCATTCTTTATTTCTTATTTTATGAGGATTTGTATGAGATCTCTGTCTGATTTATATAAGTTTTTCATTTTAATTTATTTCATATATCTTGTAAATATCTTGCATATCTATACATATGTTTCTTTATATTTTTCAGTTTTGTCATTGAATATTGTTTTGTCCATTTTTAAGTGCTTTGCAAATTGTACTTGTAATGTTTTTTTGTATAATTGGATTTGTGTTTTTGCTGTGGAACTGCCTTTCATAACAGTTTCTGTTTCAGGATTATTCTTCTTGTCTCTTTTTGCTGAATATATATTTGTCATTTGCATCTTATATATTTGATGCAGAAAAGGTCTCTCAACTCAGCCTTTTCTCCAAATGGATACTGAATCTGAAGGATAAATATTTTTAGAATCCCTGCTTAAATTCTATCTGCAAGATGATCCACTCATTTGTGGAGACAATTATTTATTTGCTCCACATCTGTAGTAGATTTTCTTGAATTCCTTTAATGTAAGTAAAAAAACAATTTACCACAAAGAATCTTTTTAATTTAAGTTATTTAAAAATGTTTGAAATTTGGTTTCATGTATTATTCAGCACTTAAAAACTTGGCTTATTAAAATATTATGTTGTTTTCATAAAAGTATGCAATTTCTAGAATTTGTATTATGGCTTTTTAACTTGGGAGTGTTGTAAATTATATAATAAATAAATACATTTTGATGTTGGGACTTTGTAAATTATTATGTTTTCAATAATTTAAAGGTTTTATAAATTTTTCCCTTATTTTATTCTGTTTCTGTGTTTTATAGATTGTGAAAATATTGAAGTAATCAGTCATGATTTTTTAAAAACAATATTATGTGAAATTATTTTATCACTTAGATGGTTGTCTTTAATTCATTCTGAATTCAAATACAATTACTTCACAACAATTATTTTTTTCACTTTTAGTATGTTTTTGTTTTTTATTTTTATTTACTTGTAAATATTAGATGATGAAATTAAATTTGTATTCTTAAGGGCATTTTAAAGTTGAATTTATTTTTTTTTTAATAAAATAACTATATATATTATTTGTAATGTAGAAGAAAAAAATTCTTAATTTTCTTTCTCTATTCTTTCTTTCTTTCAAAACTAAGTTTATTAAAAACAGTGTCCAGAGCATTCTACTGCTAATGACTCTTCCTTGACTTAAAAATGGACATTACTAAAAAGATATTTCTCAGAAAAGTACAGTTAAAATATCGGCTTGATCTCTGTATAATTCAAAATTTGTGACTGTAATTATCTCTTTTGTATAATAAAGATTTACCGATGTATCATTTCTTGGTGTGTGACTCCTAACAAAATGGGGAAAAAGAATAAAAAAAGTGAAGGTGAATGTTTATCTGATTGGTGGGAGGGATGATACAAATATCAATTGCAGTAATATTAAGTTGTCTTAGTTACTATATTAGGAATGTAAGGTTATGTTTCCTCTTTATTTCCCTTGAAAAAAAAAAGACAAACCTTAAATTTTTTAAATTTAAGTGTCTTATTTGAAAAAAACCTGCACTGTTACTTTTTGATAACCACGTAACTATTTGTGTTATTATGATGATAAATGGTATGATTATCATGACCTTTCATCCTCACAGCAACCACTGAATGCATCCATTTGACAGGAATGCTTTTAGACCGTTTTTAAAACTTATTGCAATCAGACAATGAACTGGTTGTTAACACCAAATAATAGTAATATTTCTGTTACCATGCATGATGTGGCTAAATTGGCTCCAAATAATATCACCTAAGTTTTCAATATTATATGCCTTTGAAAAAGTATATTACGTAGAAAATGATTCTTCAGAAGTTGAATTTTTTTAATTATATCTCAAATTAACGGAAATTCAGGATAAACATTAAAAAACTGGGATTGTCTCAGCTATTCTGTTCATTTAATTTATAAACTCAATTGTCACTATAGATAGTTTTTTCCTATCCTTCAAGGGATGTCATAATTCAAATTCTGAGCTATGAGTTTAAGGAAGATCTTTTCAATCTTTTATTACTTTCCCTCTTATACAAGAAATATCATGCAGTGTTGAACAACACGCACAATGATATAACTTGGAAAGGGCAAGGGGTGTATGCACGTGAAGGTCGAAAATCATAGGAAATGTCTTGGGCAAAATATTAATGCACTTTAGCTACTTATTAAAGTCAAAAATAATGGGGTGGGCACGAAAAATTGTCACTCTTCTCAGGGAGTCACCGCTCTTTGCTACACCACTGAACATATTAAATTATACATATGAATAATTTTTACGATTCCCAGAAAAAAATTTCTTGCCATTAACTGTCAAAATGAAAAAAAATCAGGATATCTCGAGAATTTACGCACATCGAAGCAGATTATTTTCACAGAAAATGACTGTTATAGGGGTTGTTTATTTCAAAGCCTGCATTAGTCAGAACCTTAATTTCATTCATGTGGTCTGTTGGCATATTAGCATCAAATACTAAAAATGAAATAATGAAGTCTGTTTGGCATCTTATTACCTACTACCAACTACTGGGTACTACTACCTACTTTGCTATATTCAGCTTCAAAAGAAAAGCAAATAATAATAATAATACGCCTTTAAACCATCAATCAAAAATTATAGAAACTGTTTATACTATCAAAATATTTTTGCCTGGCATTGTAATCAAAAGTGCTGATAAATTGAAAATCCACATACTGATAAATACGATGATATTCTTTCAAAAGCATTCCAAGAACTCATATTTGAAGAAACCATCTTTCTGAAATCAAAACATTATTTATTTATTTATTTTGAAACGACAAAGTAAATTCGATGTCCCAATCTCTCTGCTATAATATGCTAACAATAATATCTCTGCAATTGAAAAAAAAAAAATGTCACAAAGGAATACAGCTGATAAAATATTTAAAAATTGTATAGTAAAATATAATTAAAAATATTTATATAAATATGCCAAAATGAAAAAATAATTATATGAAAATAAAATTGATATCACTGAAGAATTAATTTTTCTGAATTGAAAGGTAAAGTAAAAAGGCCCTTGATATACTACTCAAATATTGAGAGAGAAAAAAAAAAACATTTCGATTGATTTGCAATTAAAAGTATAATTAAAATTTTGAGAAATTTTTTGTGTATAAGCACTTGCTACCAAAGAAGTAATTATATTTCAAATATAATAGCTCTAGTTTCAACAATCTGCTTTGTAGAACATTTTGAGTGATTTTTCATCTTGCATTTCTGGATTATTCGTTTCTTTGCAACCACTAACAATTTACAGTGAGGTTTCCAGTTAACTTTCAGAAATGCTGAAAAGAACAAACAAGAAATTTTGATTGTAATAAATGATCCCATATTAAACGTCATTTCAAAATATTTATTCTCCGTCATTCATTTTTTTTTCTATATAGAAGAGAAACAAAATATAATGATGTAAAAATAAACGAATAAATATGTAGTGGTGAAACCGACACGTATTAGATCTCGTAGTAGCGAAGTGAACTGAAATATTAACAAGTGAAAAGAAATGGCGATATTTTATGATTTCATTTGTTTTAAAGTTTTTTTTAATTTATTTACTAGGTGATATTTCTTTTGCCTTTAACAAATTGCACGAATATTTCTTTGTGCATATTTTTTAAATGTAAGTAATTTTTATATCTCAATAATTAGTGCATGATACATTTACGACAGATATATGAGTTTTACCTTCTTTAATTCCACTGTGATATTAAGATTAGATTTATTTAATAGTTTTTTAAAAATAGGTTACGTGCGCCAAAGTAATTGTAACTAATCATACTTACTGATGCGGAATTCTTCGATTGTGGTTTCGATTTGACGTTTGTAAAACGATAAATCGAACTATATTCTAAAACCTTGCTGCAATTTGTTTTCGAAACGGCATGTGAAAGCGTACATCTTTTTTCTATCTTTTGTTTAATTTTCATGATCAGTTTGAAATGTACACAAAGGGTTTTGGTTGACATAAGTAAGCATGATTTATAAAAGATTATTAATTCATTTTATATATACCACGGACATTTTTGCGAAAAGACTGATCAATTTTTAAGAAATTAACGATGTTTCATTCGATAAGTTTTTATTTTCATTTGATTTTATACCAACTAGGAGTAACACTGCTAATTGATTTTTAAATTTTACTTCTGTTTCTCCAGTCATATCAGGCTTGAGTTTATTTCATGGAGGTGAGTTGGACATACCCCCATCCCTTTTCCCCCAGCTATGCTTCACTTTTCAGCACATTCTGTCTTTTTAATTAATTCTGTTTAATTTCATATACCATTGAACTTTTTAGAAAATGATGCAAATACAATCTTGTATACATTTAATTTAATACCATGTTCAACTTAAAATTTTTTTATTCACTGAGTTGTTTATTTTATTTACTACCCTGAAATATATATACATATATATATTTCTCTCACTGTTCCCATCAATTTGCTGTATTTACTTAAACTTTCCAACTAAAATAAAAAAAAAGTTCTAAAAGTTTCTTTTCTTTTAAGATTTTCTATATGATATTTAAGTTCATTCTGACTTTCATTTTCATTATTTACTTTTTAAAAATTTATTTTGTTCCATAGTGAAAAAAAAATTTCTTGGTTGTGACCCTCCGAAAACAATTTCTAATAAAAACCTTTTAATGTGGAGTCTAAACATGCAGTAAAAATGTTATTACACATGAATTTTTATTATTGTGAATCTCTTTTCCATTTGTATGTTCATGCAATATAAATCTTTTCTCACTCTGATGCGCACAAAAAAAATTCATCTGAATTTAGAAAATTTTGACTTCAGAACAGCATTTTACATATATGCATACCCTCCAATATAGTTGCGCTGTCATCGGCAGCACTTCCTACCAATATATTGCAAATAACATAGTATCAATAAATTGTTAGAGAATAGGTATTTCCAAAGATTAATTATTAATTGAAAGAAATATTTTCAAAGCACTATACAAAATTATTTAACTTACATTTATTATTGATTAAATATAAAAGTGAAATAATTTTATCACACAACACAATTTTGTTCATTAAGCTAATTAACACTCTTTGTTGGACATTTTTAAAAAAAATTTTCCATTACAAAGCAAACACTTCTGCATTTTATAATTATTGCTCAGTTTAACATCAAAAGAAAGACCCATATACATTTTTATTACGAGCAGTGTCTGCAAAGATTTTGCGTTAATGCCATATCAAAATCCCCCCCCCCCCCCGACCCCTTTTTTTTTCCACGTAACTATTCTAAAATTACTTCCATTATTAGCATTGCTGTGAACGAAGATTTGGATATTTACAACACTCTTTTATAGTTCTTTGTAATTTTTTATTATATATCCATAACTTTGTAGTTTTCTCCCAATTTCCATAGCAAGTACAGAAATTTTGTAGCTGTTGGATGGTATGTAGGTATATTTTCAGTCTTTTATTAAAATTTTTTATTCACTGAAGTGGTTTCTTTTAAACCTGGAACTAGAAAATTTTGACTTTGGTATTGGATTTTGCATATATCTGTATATTTATAATATTTGAATTAATTTCTTAATGACTATTTACACACAAGAGTAAAACTAGATAAAAACTATATACATTTTGTTTCCTTACTCTGTATAGACATCAAGAATATTTATGTTACTATACATATATAAATATAATTTTATCACATTAATAAGGTCCATATATTGTATCCCTTGGTAGTTTTAAAGATATTTTTGATAAGTTAGTTTTTAAATTTGCTCTTTAGTCAAGCAAGATAAATAATTTGCATAAATTTAAAATTAAAAAAATGCCTGTTTTGGCATGTCATTTCTGTTTTCATTATTCATATTCTATATTTTGAAATGGGCTTTGAATAATTTTCTTTTAGATCGCTATTTTGTGTTATAATTCTGTTTATATTTCCCTTTTAATAAATTCTTCTTAATTTGAGAGTTCTTTTAGAAGGAAAAGGCTTCGAATCTATGATAAATATGACTAATAGAAACCTTTATTCTATTTTTAATATAATATAAAGGCATTAAGTCTACCAGTATTTTACTTTTCTGTTTGTTTTTAATGTTCATTTTATACAATTTTTCATATAAGTAAAATGTTTGTTGCAATGTGAAACACTTGCTATTGTGTCTTATTTATTATGTGATACTAAAATTAGATTTATGTATATTTTATATTTATTTTTCTGCTGGTTTTATCAGACCGTGCAAAAAAATCTTTTGCATATGATACTTTTATTTAATTTCAAATCTAGTGTCTGTTTATATCTGACCAAGGCATTTGTGGTCATTTTGTGAAGGTTGTATTTAGTTTTTGCTGAAACATTTGGCCACCTTTATTTTAATGCAAAATTTTTTTTCACTGAAGAGTATGTCTTAGGAATGATTTGAATGTAAAATGGCTTTCAATCTAATATATAAAACCTTCTTTCACTCTATCTTTCAATATCTTAATATCTGATTTTTAACTGTTTTAATTTCTGCTAAAATTTGTATCCCTTTTAAAAATTCTTCTCTGAGAAATAGATTATATCACAGAAATAAATTGATTGAGGAAATATTGGACTATAGCATTAGACAACTAATTTGATTCTCAGACGAGACTATGATCTAGTTTAGTGAGAATAAGTATCAGGAATTAAACTTTATATTTACCAAGCAATTCAATATTGTCTAATAAAATTTTCAGTACATTTCGTTGTGTTCATTTGAGTATGCTTAAGTCATTTTAAATTCATCTAAAATTCTTATAACAGGTAACCTCATCCACTCATGTTTTGAAGAAGGAATAACATAGCCTGAATTTAAATAATATTAATAAGCATTTATATGGCAAGAAGACATTATTTAATAAAACCACATCATTCTATGTTATCGTCATATTCGTATAACATTATCTGAATAGCCAATAATTCAGTTATATCATTGGGATGAGTATTTGTTTGGGATGGTTTGAAAGTTAACATAAAAGGAAAAATAAAGAAACCTTTTAATCTTTATGTTGATACTAGGCTTAAACAATTATCCGTGACAAATTCTTACTTTAAATTTTAATTAAATACAATCCTAGAAATCACTTAACAAGTGGTTATATACAGATGATTATTAATTTAATAAAGATTTCCTGATTCAGATTACATTTTATTAAACTTTCAGTGTACAATTTAAACACTTCATCAGTATGCTCTCTCAACAGTTTTACAAATCAAATCAGATAGATATCAGTTAACAAAAGAGCTTGGTTTTTTTTATATATATTTGATTTATCATCCACAATTGAAATGTTGAGATTTCAAAAGATCTGTGTTCTGTTAGTAAAAAAAAAAAAAAAAAAAAAATACTTCTTAGAATCTTTATGTTAAACTTTTATTTGCCATAACTTTTTAATCTTAAATAAAATTTATTAGGTTATTCAAAAATCAAGACTTTTTCTTGTATTGGGGAAATCTTTAACAGGGCTCCTAGCTTAAACTACAGGATAATCTGTTGGAAAGTGGGACAAAAATTAGCATAATATGGATCTAGCAATATCCTTTTTGCTTATAGATCACAACAGCAGTATTAGTGTGCTTTTAAAAGATTCAAGAACAAAACAATACATAAAATGGGATTCATAAGTGACTTTTAAATGAAATCTCGTCTTACAATAAATTCATGAAGCAGAGGCACAGAATATTTATTATATATATATAAAAAAAAGATTTTTATTGAGAAAGAGTTCATAATTTATCAACCAGGTCACAGAATGTTATGTGTTTTATGAACAACACACACAATGGGATATCCACAATTTTCCTGCTCTTGGAGCAAGAAGATTGACTACCTGGGATTACAAGGTGCATATATTTGAAATGTATCCTGACTAAACAGCTGCGCCATACTATTTACTTTCTATGTAGCAGAAGTCTTATTTACTTATATAGAGTAATTTTGAATGTTGTACAATTGTTTTCATTCTGTACCTGCTTTTAATTATTGTATTTTCTATTGTACTAATTATTTGGCTCATTACAAATTAGTATAATATATATTATATTGTTGGAATTTTTAAATTTGAAAAGCCATATGCACATCATGTGCATGAAAATATTGTAATAGCTAGAGGTTTATTCCATCCTGCATAAAAGTGTTGGAATGTCATTTAATAGCTGCTATGGTGATTATTGTCCTTAGATGTTGATGCAACTAAATATATTTCTATTTCAAGTGGTGCTTTTGTACTTGAAGAATTGCTGATATACTTTGAATACTGAGCGCTGGCTTGTAATAATTTCCATCAGAAGATTTTTACTGCATGCTGCTGGATATTATATTCTTTATTGATAATTAATAGATACTTTTGGGTAATGTTTAAAAACAATGATTCCCACATGAATTAAAATTTATTGTGTAAATCATCATAATGCAAAATATGTATTTAAATCAATATTTCATGGGTAAAAATTTTTCAAAAAGTAGTATTTTTTAATTGAGAATGCTAGATGTGTTTCTCTAGAGAAAGGTAAATTTTTATAGGCAGAGAGTAAAAAGTATGACAAAGTGTTTTTTACCATGTTCAGAAAGATATATTTTCTGTATTTTTCTTTCATTAGTATGTAAAATCATATTTTCATAATAATGAAAATCTTATTCTCCTATTCATTGATTTATAGTATAATATTTCTTGAATTAGTTCAGAATTTTTAAAATACTTGTACAATAAATATCATTGTGCTAGAAACGTGCAACAACGTCATTCAATAAATTTCTAATAATTCTTTTGCATGATTTGAAGATCTTTGACCCTTTTAATCAAATATCTTGTGTATTGTGTAGGTAATAATATAAAGTTTATTTTTCCTTTGAATGATTCATGCAAGTAAATTGCATTAAGTATATTTTACCTTAGTTTTTACCTCGAATAGTTTTTTTTTTTTTTCTTATTTCGTATGCATGTAGTATTTATTAATTTTTTTACTCTAATAACAATAATGTCTTTTAAATGTATTTTTAGAAGATGCGACTTAAAATATTGCTTCTTTATTGGGATCGCCATATAAGATCTGGTATTTATTTTAATGAGACTGAATGCAATTTGAACTTTATCTGGTATTGCTTTCAAAATAAATAAATACGCTGTGGAATAAATGTATAAAGATGTAAATGGTTATTACAAGGCTTCTTTTGTCACCACTTTAGTAAATTAGTATCTGATTTGTCATGAAATTTGAGAATTGCATTCTTTTTAAACATTCTTCATCTGAGAAAATATCTGATCAGTTTTAGATGAGTGAAATAAATAGTTTGAGGAAGTACTGAAGTGTGTCATTTTAACAAATAATTTCTGTCCAAAAGGGGCCTGTGAACTATAGGTTTATTATGATTGCACTGTCTTGATTTTGCTGCTCATCTTATAGGAAGTTTTCCCTGTCTGGAGTTGCAAGGTATATTTTTGTGCTGTGCGTATTATATTTTACCTGAATTAAACTTGCATTGAAGGGCTATTTAATAGTTGTTTGGATTCTTATTACATCATTGAAAATCTTGATAATCTGACATTCCATATGTATGTTAAATACACAATGTGCATGTAATTGTAATAGCTAAAGTTTTATTTTACTTTGCATAAAAGTATCATAATGTAATTTATTCATTAGCTGTTAAGGTAGCTCTTGATGTTTCTCATAATAATTTTGCCATTTCATGTTGATGTAATTGTATATATTATAATATCTTTCTATTTCAGATGGTGCTTTTGGATTTGACTTGAGAAAATTCAGACATGTTTAGAACATTGAAGAGCGGTTAGTGATAAATTTTACTTGAAATTTAAAAAATGGTTGTTTTTATTAAATGTACTGTGCCTTCCTATTCTTTTAAAGCCAATTAATAGAATATACAATCTTACTAGATGTATCTTTTTGCTATATTATGAAATATTTTTGGACACAATTAATATATTTTGTGAATGCAATTGTATTTCTACTTTTCACATTTAAATAGAGTTCTCTTTTAAAAAAAATTCCATCAGTGCTCATTCTCAAATTCAGCTTTGAATTTGAGCTAATATTTATAAACTTCATTATTTTTTAAATTTGAGAATGAATGGTATCAGAATTAAAATAATTGTGCAAATTTATCATTGGATATATTCATTATTGGTTAATAATAGATGCTTTCATGTAATATTCAAAGACACTAATTCCAATTTGTAATTAAATTCACTGTACAGATACTGTTAGAACATGAATTTAGCCTTGTGCATTCCACCTTCTGGTGTCTCTGGATGTAAAATTCATAATTTAGTTTTCCTGAAATTGATGATATATATTATTATTATTATTTTTCCAGTTTATTGAAATTGATTTATTTGGTTGTATAAGTTATCTTGGACTTGGCTACCAGTCCTGTAGTAAAAACAATGGATTGAAAAGAGTGAAATAATAATTTTATGTTTAAAACTATATTCAAATTCTGTAATTTTTATTAAAGAATGTTAAGTGTTTCTCTACTTAAATTGAAAATAAATTATATAGGAAGCGATTTGAAATTAAGAAAAAGCATATTCTCTGTAATTTTCTCAAGGATTGATCAATATATTGTTACTTTCCTTTTATTAGCTTGTAAATCATTTTTGTTGATAATGAAAATCTTGTTTCGCTAGGAATTGAAATCAGTTCTAAAATTTTAAGTTAGTACTGAGGTTTTACTGTTGTGTTTACTAATTTTATTATTTGGAGCATTTCTTTTGGATTATTTGGAAATTTTCTTTTCTCTTAATGATATATTTTCAATTCTGTTTATGTAATATAAAGTTTTAGTTTGCTTTTGAATCATTCTTATCTTTTAATTACGTTATTTTAGACATATTTTTTCTCTTTTCTAATACTGATAAATTATTGTGCTCAATTTCTCCATATTTTGTGTATACTACACTTAATATATTTTAACCACGTTTTCTAATAATTCTTAAGTATTGTTCTTCATTCCCTCATTTTATGTATACAACATGTAAATTATTTTACTTGCACTCAATTGAAACGATATTGTTGAATTTTATTCTATCTCACAATATTTAAATTGTAAAATTTCTTATGGTTTCCTTTTTTAAATTTAACATCCACTTAGTGTGTTTTAACGGTTTAAAATATATCTTTATTAGATGAAAATTAAAATATTGCAACTTAATTCTAATCTCCATATGGTTTTTAAAGAGTTCTGGTATTAGTGAGTGAATCAATTCCGATTGAACTTTTTTATCTGGTGTTTATTTCAAAAAAGAAAATAAATACATTGTATAATTAATTATCCGTAGGAAGGTGTAAATTAGGATTACAGGCCTTATTTTGTTTAACCTTTCACTGGCTTATTACTGATATTTCTCATTAATTATATTTCACTGGTTGAAGATTGTATCCTCTTTAAAGATTTTATGTCTGAGGGAAAATTCTCATCAGGTTAGATAAGTCAGAAAAAATGTGTGGAAAAATATTAGAAATTGATGTTGTAACTGATCATTTGATTCCATGTGGGGTCTGTGAAGAATAGTCTTATCATGATAAAACTGTCATGACTTTGCTACTCATTCGACAGGAAGTTTCCTCTTCCTGAAAATGCACAGTGTAATGTGTGTATTTAAACTGAATAGCCAGTCTCATCGTATTATTTGCCTACTTTGTGGAAATTGTTTTAATTAGATTTGTGTAGACATTTTAAAAATTTCCAAAATTTTGAATGTGAAAGGATTGCTTTCATTCTAATTTCTCTTTTTATCATTGCATCATAATACTCATTCCATGACTTTCTTTACTAATTTTTTAAATTCATTTTACACCATTAAAAATCTTTATAACTTGAAAACTATATGCACATCAAGTATACTGTGTGCATGAAAGTTTTATATCAACTGGAATTCTGTTTAACTCTGTGTAGAATACTGTATATTTATAACTGTTGGGGAGGCCTTTTGATATTTCTCATTATTGTTTTGTTTCTTGATGCTAATGAAATTAAATATATATTTTTGTATCAGGTGTTGCTTTTGGAGTTTGCTCAAAGAATTTTCGATGCATTTTGAATGTTAAGCAGTGGTAAGTAATAAATTAAATTTTACTTAATTATTAAAGATGATAGCTTGCATTAAATGTGCTGTGGCTCCATGTACTTTAAAAACCAAAAATTGTTTTTAAATTCTTTCTAGGCATAAAAGTTTTGTTGTAAAACTATGAAATGATTTTGAACACATTTAAAACACAATTCTCTTAAGAAGGCTTGCGTCATTGATCATTGTAACATTTTGTTTCTTAAATATTTTAGGATTAATACTCATGAACATCTCTTTCATGTTTGAGAATTATGGCAAAGTTACAATACTTACAAATTAAATTTACTGGGTCAGGAGATTTTAGAACTAGTAGATGGTGCTGCATATAATTTTTTGTATTATTTTGTAAGTATTAATTCTCCATAATATTCAAAGCAGCTGTTCCAGTATGTGCAGAAATGTGTTGTGTAAATGTTCATGTTGTAAAGTACTGAAATAAAGAAAAAGAATGATGTCTAAAAATATTTGAAAGAGTTATTTTTTACTAGGGAATGGTAAATGTCTTTCTCTAGATAATTAAAATTAAATTTTTATAAGCATGGAGTTAAAAATAAGAAAATGCAAAATCTCGACAATCTTTACCAATATAACATCAGCAATTGAGTATTTTCTTTTATGAATATATAAAATCATTTCTGCTGATAATGAAAATTTTGTTTTGTTGTTCTTTGAAAAGTTGTGTGATTATTATTGAAATGAATTTCAGTCTTTTGGGGTGTTGCTAAATTTTATTCGTAACTTCTTTTTTTTTACTGCAATATTTAATAAATTGATTATTTAAAATATTTCTTTTCAATGGTGTGATAATTCTCTTCTCTTTCAATGGCATATTTTCGATATTAGTTAGGCAATATATAGTTTAGTTTTGTTATGCTTCATTTCTAGAAGTAAATTGCTTTAAATACTTCTGTACTCTAATACTTTTTATATTTCATAATCCTTATAATAATTTGTTCTTTGATATTGATGGTTATGTTTCTATTTCAGATAGTTACTTTTTGATATCACTTGAGAATATTCTGATATATTTTGTGTATTGAGGAGTGGTAAGTTGTAAATTATTTTTTGTCTGAAATATTAAAAATTGTAGCTTTCATTTTTTTTACTCTGTATCTATATTCTTTTAAAGTCCAAATATATGCAAATTCATACTGGGCATATGCTTCTTGGTTGCAAAATTATAAAATATTTTTAAACACTTTTAAATCTTTACTTTTCATATTTAAATACAATTTTGTGCAATTTAAATAAGTGATCTTTGTCACATTCAGCTCTGAATATATTAATACTATAATGTATGTTAATATTAATTTGAGATCATTATTTATTAGAGAATAAATAATGTTATTTAAAATGCAGGTTAAGTAAATTTAATGCACCAGAATGTTTTATAAATACTACTACACATGGATGGATGTAATTTCTTTCCTAGTGGGTTATATGTGATTCTCCATTTAGGTCATAAACAACTATTCCAGTATGTAGTGATATTTAATTTACAAAATAGTTATAATATAAAAAAGGTAATGAAAATGAAACTTTATATCTAACAGTATTATAGAATATGCTATTCTCCAGTATAAAATGTTGCATGTCTTAATTTAATAGACAAAGTCTCAAAAACTGATAATGAATGTTGGTTGGATTTAAGTACAGACTTAAGTGAAACTATTGTTTCATATAATTGTTACTACATACAGCTGGTAGCATGTGTTGAAATTTATTGTGAAGGTGCTAATAAGTTGAGTATTCAAATTAACATTTTATATCTAAAAGTTTATTGAAAAGTGTTTTTGAAAGTTTTAACTGTCTTTCTCTGGTTAAATTAAAAGTAAATTTTAGAGGCAAAAAGTTGAAATTAAGAAAAAGGTTGCTGTCTGCTATCTTCACAAGAATTGGGGCATTATTTGAGTACTTTGATTAATGTATAAAATAATTTCTGCTGAAATTAAAATTTTGCTCTTTCAGATTTGTTAACTTAGATCCTTAACTTTCTTTTTCCTTTCAAGGAATTGATATGTTAGTGAATTGGTAGTATACTATTTTTTTTTCTTAGTACATATAAATAAATATAAGAACTGTATTATGACAAGATAATTTTATGAATACATTGAAAGTGCTTTTTCATAAGGAACTTGCAAAATTAAAAAGTGTTGCTTCTATGTTTATGAAAAATATTTGACAATTGGCAATATGTTGTATTTATTTTGTATAAATCTTGCTCAACTTAAGGAATTTCATTGTTACATATAATTCTATAAACAAAACTCTTATATTAGTGTTTGTTCTTATATCTACTCAGAAGTCTTAAAAGGTGTATATTTTTAAAAATTTAGTTGTTCACCCTCAAAAGTGGTAGGAATAATTGTCTTCCTTAATTGTAGGAATACTGAAATCATGATTTACACATAATTATTATTTTATCTATATCATGTCAACAGTATGATTGCTTTTACACTAGAATAAAATACTCTTATAATATTGTTTTTTATATTGTGTTTTTAAGTATAATGTCATAATTGCATTCTTTATTTCTTATTTTATGAGGATTTGTATGAGATCTCTGTCTGATTTATATAAGTTTTTCATTTTAATTTATTTCATATATCTTGTAAATATCTTGCATATCTATACATATGTTTCTTTATATTTTTCAGTTTTGTCATTGAATATTGTTTTGTCCATTTTTAAGTGCTTTGCAAATTGTACTTGTAATGTTTTTTTGTATAATTGGATTTGTGTTTTTGCTGTGGAACTGCCTTTCATAACAGTTTCTGTTTCAGGATTATTCTTCTTGTCTCTTTTTGCTGAATATATATTTGTCATTTGCATCTTATATATTTGATGCAGAAAAGGTCTCTCAACTCAGCCTTTTCTCCAAATGGATACTGAATCTGAAGGATAAATATTTTTAGAATCCCTGCTTAAATTCTATCTGCAAGATGATCCACTCATTTGTGGAGACAATTATTTATTTGCTCCACATCTGTAGTAGATTTTCTTGAATTCCTTTAATGTAAGTAAAAAAACAATTTACCACAAAGAATCTTTTTAATTTAAGTTATTTAAAAATGTTTGAAATTTGGTTTCATGTATTATTCAGCACTTAAAAACTTGGCTTATTAAAATATTATGTTGTTTTCATAAAAGTATGCAATTTCTAGAATTTGTATTATGGCTTTTTAACTTGGGAGTGTTGTAAATTATATAATAAATAAATACATTTTGATGTTGGGACTTTGTAAATTATTATGTTTTCAATAATTTAAAGGTTTTATAAATTTTTCCCTTATTTTATTCTGTTTCTGTGTTTTATAGATTGTGAAAATATTGAAGTAATCAGTCATGATTTTTTAAAAACAATATTATGTGAAATTATTTTATCACTTAGATGGTTGTCTTTAATTCATTCTGAATTCAAATACAATTACTTCACAACAATTATTTTTTTCACTTTTAGTATGTTTTTGTTTTTTATTTTTATTTACTTGTAAATATTAGATGATGAAATTAAATTTGTATTCTTAAGGGCATTTTAAAGTTGAATTTTTTTTTTTTTTAATAAAATAACTATATATATTATTTGTAATGTAGAAGAAAAAAATTCTTAATTTTCTTTCTCTATTCTTTCTTTCTTTCAAAA
Organism: Argiope bruennichi; assembly: GCF_947563725.1. Classification (NCBI taxonomy): domain Eukaryota; kingdom Metazoa; phylum Arthropoda; class Arachnida; order Araneae; family Araneidae; genus Argiope; species Argiope bruennichi. The sequence goes on from NC_079162.1 coordinate 109,818,960, forward strand.
CTAAGTTTATTAAAAACAGTGTCCAGAGCATTCTACTGCTAATGACTCTTCCTTGACTTAAAAATGGACATTACTAAAAAGATATTTCTCAGAAAAGTACAGTTAAAATATCGGCTTGATCTCTGTATAATTCAAAATTTGTGACTGTAATTATCTCTTTTGTATAATAAAGATTTACCGATGTATCATTTCTTGGTGTGTGACTCCTAACAAAATGGGGAAAAAGAATAAAAAAAGTGAAGGTGAATGTTTATCTGATTGGTGGGAGGGATGATACAAATATCAATTGCAGTAATATTAAGTTGTCTTAGTTACTATATTAGGAATGTAAGGTTATGTTTCCTCTTTATTTCCCTTAAAAAAAAAAAAGAAAAAAAAAAGACAAACCTTAAATTTTTTAAATTTAAGTGTCTTATTTGAAAAAAACCTGCACTGTTACTTTTTGATAACCACGTAACTATTTGTGTTATTATGATGATAAATGGTATGATTATCATGACCTTTCATCCTCACAGCAACCACTGAATGCATCCATTTGACAGGAATGCTTTTAGACCGTTTTTAAAACTTATTGCAATCAGACAATGAACTGGTTGTTAACACCAAATAATAGTAATATTTCTGTTACCATGCATGATGTGGCTAAATTGGCTCCAAATAATATCACCTAAGTTTTCAATATTATATGCCTTTGAAAAAGTATATTACGTAGAAAATGATTCTTCAGAAGTTGAATTTTTTAAATTATATCTCAAATTAACGGAAATTCAGGATAAACATTAAAAAACTGGGATTGTCTCAGCTATTCTGTTCATTTAATTTATAAACTCAATTGTCACTATAGATAGTTTTTTCCTATCCTTCAAGGGATGTCATAATTCAAATTCTGAGCTATGAGTTTAAGGAAGATCTTTTCAATCTTTTATTACTTTCCCTCTTATACAAGAAATATCATGCAGTGTTGAACAACACGCACAATGATATAACTTGGAAAGGGCAAGGGGTGTATGCACGTGAAGGTCGAAAATCATAGGAAATGTCTTGGGCAAAATATTAATGCACTTTAGCTACTTATTAAAGTCAAAAATAATGGGGTGGGCACGAAAAATTGTCACTCTTCTCAGGGAGTCACCGCTCTTTGCTACACCACTGAACATATTAAATTATACATATGAATAATTTTTACGATTCCCAGAAAAAAATTTCTTGCCATTAACTGTCAAAATGAAAAAAAATCAGGATATCTCGAGAATTTACGCACATCGAAGCAGATTATTTTCACAGAAAATGACTGTTATAGGGGTTGTTTATTTCAAAGCCTGCATTAGTCAGAACCTTAATTTCATTCATGTGGTCTGTTGGCATATTAGCATCAAATACTAAAAATGAAATAATGAAGTCTGTTTGGCATCTTATTACCTACTACCAACTACTGGGTACTACTACCTACTTTGCTATATTCAGCTTCAAAAGAAAAGCAAATAATAATAATAATACGCCTTTAAACCATCAATCAAAAATTATAGAAACTGTTTATACTATCAAAATATTTTTGCCTGGCATTGTAATCAAAAGTGCTGATAAATTGAAAATCCACATACTGATAAATACGATGATATTCTTTCAAAAGCATTCCAAGAACTCATATTTGAAGAAACCATCTTTCTGAAATCAAAACATTATTTATTTATTTATTTTGAAACGACAAAGTAAATTCGATGTCCCAATCTCTCTGCTATAATATGCTAACAATAATATCTCTGCAATTGAAAAAAAAAAAATGTCACAAAGGAATACAGCTGATAAAATATTTAAAAATTGTATAGTAAAATATAATTAAAAATATTTATATAAATATGCCAAAATGAAAAAATAATTATATGAAAATAAAATTGATATCACTGAAGAATTAATTTTTCTGAATTGAAAGGTAAAGTAAAAAGGCCCTTGATATACTACTCAAATATTGAGAGAGAAAAAAAAAAAACATTTCGATTGATTTGCAATTAAAAGTATAATTAAAATTTTGAAAAAAATTTTGTGTATAAGCACTTGCTACCAAAGAAGTAATTATATTTCAAATATAATAGCTCTAGTTTCAACAATCTGCTTTGTAGAACATTTTGAGTGATTTTTCATCTTGCATTTCTGGATTATTCGTTTCTTTGCAACCACTAACAATTTACAGTGAGGTTTCCAGTTAACTTTCAGAAATGCTGAAAAGAACAAACAAGAAATTTTGATTGTAATAAATGATCCCATATTAAACGTCATTTCAAAATATTTATTCTCCGTCATTCATTTTTTTTTCTATATAGAAGAGAAACAAAATATAATGATGTAAAAATAAACGAATAAATATGTAGTGGTGAAACCGACACGTATTAGATCTCGTAGTAGCGAAGTGAACTGAAATATTAACAAGTGAAAAGAAATGGCGATATTTTATGATTTCATTTGTTTTAAAGTTTTTTTTAATTTATTTACTAGGTGATATTTCTTTTGCCTTTAACAAATTGCACGAATATTTCTTTGTGCATATTTTTTAAATGTAAGTAATTTTTATATCTCAATAATTAGTGCATGATACATTTACGACAGATATATGAGTTTTACCTTCTTTAATTCCACTGTGATATTAAGATTAGATTTATTTAATAGTTTTTTAAAAATAGGTTACGTGCGCCAAAGTAATTGTAACTAATCATACTTACTGATGCGGAATTCTTCGATTGTGGTTTCGATTTGACGTTTGTAAAACGATAAATCGAACTATATTCTTAAACCTTGCTGCAATTTGTTTTCGAAACGGCATGTGAAAGCGTACATCTTTTTTTTATCTTTTGTTTAATTTTCATGATCAGTTTGAAATGTACACAAAGGTTTTTGGTTGACATAAGTAAGCATGATTTATAAAAGATTATTAATTCATTTTATATATACCACGGACATTTTTGCGAAAAGACTGATCAATTTTTAAGAAATTAACGATGTTTCATTCGATAAGTTTTTATTTTCATTTGATTTTATACCAACTAGGAGTAACACTGCTAATTGATTTTTAAATTTTACTTCTGTTTCTCCAGTCATATCAGGCTTGAGTTTATTTCATGGAGGTGAGTTGGACATACCCCCATCCCTTTTCCCTCAGCTATGCTTCACTTTTCAGCACATTCTGTCTTTTTAATTAATTCTGTTTAATTTCATATACCATTGAACTTTTTAGAAAATGATGCAAATACAATCTTGTATACATTTAATTTAATACCATGTTCAACTTAAAATTTTTTTATTCACTGAGTTGTTTATTTTATTTACTACCCTGAAATATATATACATATATATATTTCTCTCACTGTTCCCATCAATTTGCTGTATTTACTTAAACTTTCCAACTAAAATAAAAAAAAGTTCTAAAAGTTTCTTTTCTTTTAAGATTTTCTATATGATATTTAAGTTCATTCTGACTTTCATTTTCATTATTTACTTTTTAAAAATTTATTTTGTTCCATAGTGAAAAAAAAATTTCTTGGTTGTGACCCTCCGAAAACAATTTCTAATAAAAACCTTTTAATGTGGAGTCTAAACATGCAGTAAAAATGTTATTACACATGAATTTTTATTATTGTGAATCTCTTTTCCATTTGTATGTTCATGCAATATAAATCTTTTCTCACTCTGATGCGCACAAAAAAAATTCATCTGAATTTAGAAAATTTTGACTTCAGAACAGCATTTTACATATATGCATACCCTCCAATATAGTTGTGCTGTCATCGGCAGCACTTCCTACCAATATATTGCAAATAACATAGTATCAATAAATTGTTAGAGAATAGGTATTTCCAAAGATTAATTATTAATTGAAAGAAATATTTTCAAAGCACTATACAAAATTATTTAACTTACATTTATTATTGATTAAATATAAAAGTGAAATAATTTTATCACACAACACAATTTTGTTCATTAAGCTAATTAACACTCTTTGTTGGACATTTTTAAAAAAAATTTTCCATTACAAAGCAAACACTTCTGCATTTTATAATTATTGCTCAGTTTAACATCAAAAGAAAGACCCATATACATTTTTATTACGAGCAGTGTCTGCAAAGATTTTGCGTTAATGCCATATCAAAATCCCCCCCGACCCCTTTTTTTTTCCACGTAACTATTCTAAAATTACTTCCATTATTAGCATTGCTGTGAACGAAGATTTGGATATTTACAACACTCTTTTATAGTTCTTTGTAATTTTTTATTATATATCCATAACTTTGTAGTTTTCTCCCAATTTCCATAGCAAGTACAGAAATTTTGTAGCTGTTGGATGGTATGTAGGTATATTTTCAGTCTTTTATTAAAATTTTTTATTCACTGAAGTGGTTTCTTTTAAACCTGGAACTAGAAAATTTTGACTTTGGTATTGGATTTTGCATATATCTGTATATTTATAATATTTGAATTAATTTCTTAATGACTATTTACACACAAGAGTAAAACTAGATAAAAACTATATACATTTTGTTTCCTTACTCTGTATAGACATCAAGAATATTTATGTTACTATACATATATAAATATAATTTTATCACATTAATAAGGTCCATATATTGTATCCCTTGGTAGTTTTAAAGATATTTTTGATAAGTTAGTTTTTAAATTTGCTCTTTAGTCAAGCAAGATAAATAATTTGCATAAATTTAAAATTAAAAAAATGCCTGTTTTGGCATGTCATTTCTGTTTTCATTATTCATATTCTATATTTTGAAATGGGCTTTGAATAATTTTCTTTTAGATCGCTATTTTGTGTTATAATTCTGTTTATATTTCCCTTTTAATAAATTCTTCTTAATTTGAGAGTTCTTTTAGAAGGAAAAGGCTTCGAATCTATGATAAATATGACTAATAGAAACCTTTATTCTATTTTTAATATAATATAAAGGCATTAAGTCTACCAGTATTTTACTTTTCTGTTTGTTTTTAATGTTCATTTTATACAATTTTTGCATATAAGTAAAATGTTTGTTGCAATGTGAAACACTTGCTATTGTGTCTTATTTATTATGTGATATTAAAATTAGATTTATGTATATTTTATATTTATTTTTCTGCTGGTTTTATCAGACCGTGCAAAAAAATCTTTTGCATATGATACTTTTATTTAATTTCAAATCTAGTGTCTGTTTATATCTGACCAAGGCATTTGTGGTCATTTTGTGAAGGTTGTATTTAGTTTTTGCTGAAACATTTGGCCACCTTTATTTTAATGCAAAATTTTTTTTCACTGAAGAGTATGTCTTAGGAATGATTTGAATGTAAAATGGCTTTCAATCTAATATATAAAACCTTCTTTCACTCTATCTTTCAATATCTTAATATCTGATTTTTAACTGTTTTAATTTCTGCTAAAATTTGTATCCCTTTTAAAAATTCTTCTCTGAGAAATAGATTATATCACAGAAATAAATTGATTGAGGAAATATTGGACTATAGCATTAGACAACTAATTTGATTCTCAGACGAGACTATGATCTAGTTTAGTGAGAATAAGTATCAGGAATTAAACTTTATATTTACCAAGCAATTCAATATTGTCTAATAAAATTTTCAGTACATTTCGTTGTGTTCATTTGAGTATGCTTAAGTCATTTTAAATTCATCTAAAATTCTTATAACAGGTAACCTCATCCACTCATGTTTTGAAGAAGGAATAACATAGCCTGAATTTAAATAATATTAATAAGCATTTATATGGCAAGAAGACATTATTTAATAAAACCACATCATTCTATGTTATCGTCATATTCGTATAACATTATCTGAATAGCCAATAATTCAGTTATATCATTGGGATGAGTATTTGTTTGGGATGGTTTGAAAGTTAACATAAAAGGAAAAATAAAGAAACCTTTTAATCTTTATGTTGATACTAGGCTTAAACAATTATCCGTGACAAATTCTTACTTTAAATTTTAATTAAATACAATCCTAGAAATCACTTAACAAGTGGTTATATACAGATGATTATTAATTTAATAAAGATTTCCTGATTCAGATTACATTTTATTAAACTTTCAGTGTACAATTTAAACACTTCATCAGTATGCTCTCTCAACAGTTTTACAAATCAAATCAGATAGATATCAGTTAACAAAAGAGCTTGGTTTTTTTTATATATATTTGATTTATCATCCACAATTGAAATGTTGAGATTTCAAAAGATCTGTGTTCTGTTAGTAAAAAAAAAAAAAAAAAAAATACTTCTTAGAATCTTTATGTTAAACTTTTATTTGCCATAACTTTTTAATCTTAAATAAAATTTATTAGGTTATTCAAAAATCAAGACTTTTTCTTGTATTGGGGAAATCTTTAACAGGGCTCCTAGCTTAAACTACAGGATAATCTGTTGGAAAGTGGGACAAAAATTAGCATAATATGGATCTAGCAATATCCTTTTTGCTTATAGATCACAACAGCAGTATTAGTGTGCTTTTAAAAGATTCAAGAACAAAACAATACATAAAATGGGATTCATAAGTGACTTTTAAATGAAATCTCGTCTTACAATAAATTCATGAAGCAGAGGCACAGAATATTTATTATATATATATAAAAAAAAGATTTTTATTGAGAAAGAGTTCATAATTTATCAACCAGGTCACAGAATGTTATGTGTTTTATGAACAACACACACAATGGGATATCCACAATTTTCCTGCTCTTGGAGCAAGAAGATTGACTACCTGGGATTACAAGGTGCATATATTTGAAATGTATCCTGACTAAACAGCTGCGCCATACTATTTACTTGCTATGTAGCAGAAGTCTTATTTACTTATATAGAGTAATTTTGAATGTTGTACAATTGTTTTCATTCTGTACCTGCTTTTAATTATTGTATTTTCTATTGTACTAATTATTTGGCTCATTACAAATTAGTATAATATATATTATATTGTTGGAATTTTTAAATTTGAAAAGCCATATGCACATCATGTGCATGAAAATATTGTAATAGCTAGAGGTTTATTCCATCCTGCATAAAAGTGTTGGAATGTCATTTAATAGCTGCTATGGTGATTATTGTCCTTAGATGTTGATGCAACTAAATATATTTCTATTTCAAGTGGTGCTTTTGTACTTGAAGAATTGCTGATATACTTTGAATACTGAGCGCTGGCTTGTAATAATTTCCATCAGAAGATTTTTACTGCATGCTGCTGGATATTATATTCTTTATTGATAATTAATAGATACTTTTGGGTAATGTTTAAAAACAATGATTCCCACATGAATTAAAATTTATTGTGTAAATCATCATAATGCAAAATATGTATTTAAATCAATATTTCATGGGTAAAAATTTTTCAAAAAGTAGTATTTTTTAATTGAGAATGCTAGATGTGTTTCTCTAGAGAAAGGTAAATTTTTATAGGCAGAGAGTAAAAAGTATGACAAAGTGTTTTTTACCATGTTCAGAAAGATATATTTTCTGTATTTTTCTTTCATTAGTATGTAAAATCATATTTTCATAATAATGAAAATCTTATTCTCCTATTCATTGATTTATAGTATAATATTTCTTGAATTAGTTCAGAATTTTTAAAATACTTGTACAATAAATATCATTGTGCTAGAAACGTGCAACAACGTCATTCAATAAATTTCTAATAATTCTTTTGCATGATTTGAAGATCTTTGACCCTTTTAATTATATATCTTGTGTATTGTGTAGGTAATAATATAAAGTTTATTTTTCCTTTGAATGATTCTTGCAAGTAAATTGCATTAAGTATATTTTACCTTAGTTTTTACCTCGAATAGTTTTTTTTTTTTTTTTCTTTTTCTTATTTCGTATGCATGTAGTATTTATTAATTTTTTTACTCTAAAAACAATAATGTCTTTTAAATGTATTTTTAGAAGATGCGACTTAAAATATTGCTTCTTTATTGGGATCGCCATATAAGATCTCGTATTGCTTTCAAAATAAATAAATACGCTGTGGAATAAATGTATAAAGATGTAAATGGTTATTACAAGGCTTCTTTTGTCACCACTTTAGTAAATTAGTATCTGATTTGTCATGAAATTTGAGAATTGCATTCTTTTTAAACATTCTTCATCTGAGAAAATATCTGATCAGTTTTAGATGAGTGAAATAAATAGTTTGAGGAAGTACTGAAGTGTGTCATTTTAACAAATAATTTCTGTCCAAAAGGGGCCTGTGAACTATAGGTTTATTGTGATTGCACTGTCTTGATTTTGCTGCTCATCTTATAGGAAGTTTTCCCTGTCTGGAGTTGCAAGGTATATTTTTGTGCTGTGCGTATTATATTTTACCTGAATTAAACTTGCATTGAAGGGCTATTTAATAGTTGTTTGGATTCTTATTACATCATTGAAAATCTTGATAATCTGACATTCCATATGTATGTTAAATACACAATGTGCATGTAATTGTAATAGCTAAAGTTTTATTTTACTTTGCATAAAAGTATCATAATGTAATTTATTCATTAGCTGTTAAGGTAGCTCTTGATGTTTCTCATAATAATTTTTCCATTTCATGTTGATGTAATTGTATATATTATAATATCTTTCTATTTCAGATGGTGCTTTTGGATTTGACTTGAGAAAATTCAGACATGTTTAGAACATTGAAGAGCGGTTAGTGATAAATTTTACTTGAAATTTAAAAAATGGTTGTTTTTATTAAATGTACTGTGCCTTCCTATTCTTTTAAAGCCAATTAATAGAATATACAATCTTACTAGATGTATCTTTTTGCTATATTATGAAATATTTTTGGACACAATTAATATATTTTGTGAATGCAATTGTATTTCTACTTTTCACATTTAAATAGAGTTCTCTTTTAAAAAAAATTCCATCAGTGCTCATTCTCAAATTCAGCTTTGAATTTGAGCTAATATTTATAAACTTCATTATTTTTTAAATTTGAGAATGAATGGTATCAGAATTAAAATAATTGTGCAAATTTATCATTGGATATATTCATTATTGGTTAATAATAGATGCTTTCATGTAATATTCAAAGACACTAATTCCAATTTGTAATTAAATTCACTGTACAGATACTGTTAGAACATGAATTTAGCCTTGTGCATTCCACCTTCTGGTGTCTCTGGATGTAAAATTCATAATTTAGTTTTCCTGAAATTGATGATATATATTATTATTATTATTTTTCCAGTTTATTGAAATTGATTTATTTGGTTGTATAAGTTATCTTGGACTTGGCTACCAGTCCTGTAGTAAAAACAATGGATTGAAAAGAGTGAAATAATAATTTTATGTTTAAAACTATATTCAAATTCTGTAATTTTTATTAAAGAATGTTAAGTGTTTCTCTACTTAAATTGAAAATAAATTATATAGGAAGCGATTTGAAATTAAGAAAAAGCATATTCTCTGTAATTTTCTCAAGGATTGATCAATATATTGTTACTTTCCTTTTATTAGCTTGTAAATCATTTTTGTTGATAATGAAAATCTTGTTTCGCTAGGAATTGAAATCAGTTCTAAAATTTTAAGTTAGTACTGAGGTTTTACTGTTGTGTTTACTAATTTTATTATTTGGAGCATTTCTTTTGGATTATTTGGAAATTTTCTTTTCTCTTAATGATATGTTTTCAATTCTGTTTATGTAATATAAAGTTTTAGTTTGCTTTTGAATCATTCTTATCTTTTAATTACGTTATTTTAGACATATTTTTTCTCTTTTCTAATACTGATAAATTATTGTGCTCAATTTCTCCATATTTTGTGTATACTACACTTAATATATTTTAACCACGTTTTCTAATAATTCTTAAGTATTGTTCTTCATTCCCTCATTTTATGTATACAACATGTAAATTATTTTACTTGCACTCAATTGAAACGATATTGTTGAATTTTATTCTATCTCACAATATTTAAATTGTAAAATTTCTTATGGTTTCCTTTTTTAAATTTAACATCCACTTAGTGTGTTTTAACGGTTTAAAATATATCTTTATTAGATGAAAATTAAAATATTGCAACTTAATTCTAATCTCCATATGGTTTTTAAAGAGTTCTGGTATTAGTGAGTGAATCAATTCCGATTGAACTTTTTTATCTGGTGTTTATTTCAAAAAAGAAAATAAATACATTGTATAATTAATTATCCGTAGGAAGGTGTAAATTAGGATTACAGGCCTTATTTTGTTTAACCTTTCACTGGCTTATTACTGATATTTCTCATTAATTATATTTCACTGGTTGAAGATTGTATCCTCTTTAAAGATTTTATGTCTGAGGGAAAATTCTCATCAGGTTAGATAAGTCAGAAAAAATGTGTGGAAAAATATTAGAAATTGATGTTGTAACTGATCATTTGATTCCATGTGGGGTCTGTGAAGAATAGTCTTATCATGATAAAACTGTCATGACTTTGCTACTCATTCGACAGGAAGTTTCCTCTTCCTGAAAATGCACAGTGTAATGTGTGTATTTAAACTGAATAGCCAGTCTCATCGTATTATTTGCCTACTTTGTGGAAATTGTTTTAATTAGATTTGTGTAGACATTTTAAAAATTTCCAAAATTTTGAATGTGAAAGGATTGCTTTCATTCTAATTTCTCTTTTTATCATTGCATCATAATACTCATTCCATGACTTTCTTTACTAATTTTTTAAATTCATTTTACACCATTAAAAATCTTTATAACTTGAAAACTATATGCACATCAAGTATACTGTGTGCATGAAAGTTTTATATCAACTGGAATTCTGTTTAACTCTGTGTAGAATACTGTATATTTATAACTGTTGGGGAGGCCTTTTGATATTTCTCATTATTGTTTTGTTTCTTGATGCTAATGAAATTAAATATATATTTTTGTATCAGGTGTTGCTTTTGGAGTTTGCTCAAAGAATTTTCGATGCATTTTGAATGTTAAGCAGTGGTAAGTAATAAATTAAATTTTACTTAATTATTAAAGATGATAGCTTGCATTAAATGTGCTGTGGCTCCATGTACTTTAAAAACCAAAAATTGTTTTTAAATTCTTTCTAGGCATAAAAGTTTTGTTGTAAAACTATGAAATGATTTTGAACACATTTAAAACACAATTCTCTTAAGAAGGCTTGCGTCATTGATCATTGTAACATTTTGTTTCTTAAATATTTTAGGATTAATACTCATGAACATCTCTTTCATGTTTGAGAATTATGGCAAAGTTACAATACTTACAAATTAAATTTACTGGGTCAGGAGATTTTAGAACTAGTAGATGGTGCTGCATATAATTTTTTGTATTATTTTGTAAGTATTAATTCTCCATAATATTCAAAGCAGCTGTTCCAGTATGTGCAGAAATGTGTTGTGTAAATGTTCATGTTGTAAAGTACTGAAATAAAGAAAAAGAATGATGTCTAAAAATATTTGAAAGAGTTATTTTTTACTAGGGAATGGTAAATGTCTTTCTCTAGATAATTAAAATTAAATTTTTATAAGCATGGAGTTAAAAATAAGAAAATGCAAAATCTCGACAATCTTTACCAATATAACATCAGCAATTGAGTATTTTCTTTTATGAATATATAAAATCATTTCTGCTGATAATGAAAATTTTGTTTTGTTGTTCTTTGAAAAGTTGTGTGATTATTATTGAAATGAATTTCAGTCTTTTGGGGTGTTGCTAAATTTTATTCATAACTTCTTTTTTTTTACTGCAATATTTAATAAATTGATTATTTAAAATATTTCTTTTCAATGGTGTGATAATTCTCTTCTCTTTCAATGGCATATTTTCGATATTAGTTAGGCAATATATAGTTTAGTTTTGTTATGCTTCATTTCTAGAAGTAAATTGCTTTAAATACTTCTGTACTCTAATACTTTTTATATTTCATAATCCTTATAATAATTTGTTCTTTGATATTGATGGTTATGTTTCTATTTCAGATAGTTACTTTTTGATATCACTTGAGAATATTCTGATATATTTTGTGTATTGAGGAGTGGTAAGTTGTAAATTATTTTTTGTCTGAAATATTAAAAATGGTAGCTTTCATTTTTTTTACTCTGTATCTATATTCTTTTAAAGTCCAAATATATGCAAATTCATACTGGGCATATGCTTCTTGGTTGCAAAATTATAAAATATTTTTAAACACTTTTAAATCTTTACTTTTCATATTTAAATACAATTTTGTGCAATTTAAATAAGTGATCTTTGTCACATTCAGCTCTGAATATATTAATACTATAATGTATGTTAATATTAATTTGAGATCATTATTTATTAGAGAATAAATAATGTTATTTAAAATGCAGGTTAAGTAAATTTAATGCACCAGAATGTTTTATAAATACTACTACACATGGATGGATGTAATTTCTTTCCTAGTGGGTTATATGTGATTCTCCATTTAGGTCATAAACAACTATTCCAGTATGTAGTGATATTTAATTTACAAAATAGTTATAATATAAAAAAGGTAATGAAAATGAAACTTTATATCTAACAGTATTATAGAATATGCTATTCTCCAGTATAAAATGTTGCATGTCTTAATTTAATAGACAAAGTCTCAAAAACTGATAATGAATGTTGGTTGGATTTAAGTACAGACTTAAGTGAAACTATTGTTTCATATAATTGTTACTACATACAGCTGGTAGCATGTGTTGAAATTTATTGTGAAGGTGCTAATAAGTTGAGTATTCAAATTAACATTTTATATCTAAAAGTTTATTGAAAAGTGTTTTTGAAAGTTTTAACTGTCTTTCTCTGGTTAAATTAAAAGTAAATTTTAGAGGCAAAAAGTTGAAATTAAGAAAAAGGTTGCTGTCTGCTATCTTCACAAGAATTGGGGCATTATTTGAGTACTTTGATTAATGTATAAAATAATTTCTGCTGAAATTAAAATTTTGCTCTTTCAGATTTGTTAACTTAGATCCTTAACTTTCTTTTTCCTTTCAAGGAATTGATATGTTAGTGAATTGGTAGTATACTATTTTTTTTTCTTAGTACATATAAATAAATATAAGAACTGTATTATGACAAGATAATTTTATGAATACATTGAAAGTGCTTTTTCATAAGGAACTTGCAAAATTAAAAAGTGTTGCTTCTATGTTTATGAAAAATATTTGACAATTGGCAATATGTTGTATTTATTTTGTATAAATCTTGCTCAACTTAAGGAATTTCATTGTTACATATAATTCTATAAACAAAACTCTTATATTAGTGTTTGTTCTTATATCTACTCAGAAGTCTTAAAAGGTGTATATTTTTAAAAATTTAGTTGTTCACCCTCAAAAGTGGTAGGAATAATTGTCTTCCTTAATTGTAGGAATACTGAAATCATGATTTACACATAATTATTATTTTATCTATATCATGTCAACAGTATGATTGCTTTTACACTAGAATAAAATACTCTTATAATATTGTTTTTTATATTGTGTTTTTAAGTATAATGTCATAATTGCATTCTTTATTTCTTATTTTATGAGGATTTGTATGAGATCTCTGTCTGATTTATATAAGTTTTTCATTTTAATTTATTTCATATATCTTGTAAATATCTTGCATATCTATACATATGTTTCTTTATATTTTTCAGTTTTGTCATTGAATATTGTTTTGTCCATTTTTAAGTGCTTTGCAAATTGTACTTGTAATGTTTTTTTGTATAATTGGATTTGTGTTTTTGCTGTGGAACTGCCTTTCATAACAGTTTCTGTTTCAGGATTATTCTTCTTGTCTCTTTTTGCTGAATATATATTTGTCATTTGCATCTTATATATTTGATGCAGAAAAGGTCTCTCAACTCAGCCTTTTCTCCAAATGGATACTGAATCTGAAGGATAAATATTTTTAGAATCCCTGCTTAAATTCTATCTGCAAGATGATCCACTCATTTGTGGAGACAATTATTTATTTGCTCCACATCTGTAGTAGATTTTCTTGAATTCCTTTAATGTAAGTAAAAAAACAATTTACCACAAAGAATCTTTTTAATTTAAGTTATTTAAAAATGTTTGAAATTTGGTTTCATGTATTATTCAGCACTTAAAAACTTGGCTTATTAAAATATTATGTTGTTTTCATAAAAGTATGCAATTTCTAGAATTTGTATTATGGCTTTTTAACTTGGGAGTGTTGTAAATTATATAATAAATAAATACATTTTGATGTTGGGACTTTGTAAATTATTATGTTTTCAATAATTTAAAGGTTTTATAAATTTTTCCCTTATTTTATTCTGTTTCTGTGTTTTATAGATTGTGAAAATATTGAAGTAATCAGTCATGATTTTTTAAAAACAATATTATGTGAAATTATTTTATCACTTAGATGGTTGTCTTTAATTCATTCTGAATTCAAATACAATTACTTCACAACAATTATTTTTTTCACTTTTAGTATGTTTTTGTTTTTTATTTTTATTTACTTGTAAATATTAGATGATGAAATTAAATTTGTATTCTTAAGGGCATTTTAAAGTTGAATTTATTTTTTTTTTAATAAAATAACTATATATATTATTTGTAATGTAGAAGAAAAAAATTCTTAATTTTCTTTCTCTATTCTTTCTTTCTTTCAAAACTAAGTTTATTAAAAACAGTGTCCAGAGCATTCTACTGCTAATGACTCTTCCTTGACTTAAAAATGGACATTACTAAAAAGATATTTCTCAGAAAAGTACAGTTAAAATATCGGCTTGATCTCTGTATAATTCAAAATTTGTGACTGTAATTATCTCTTTTGTATAATAAAGATTTACCGATGTATCATTTCTTGGTGTGTGACTCCTAACAAAATGGGGAAAAAGAATAAAAAAAGTGAAGGTGAATGTTTATCTGATTGGTGGGAGGGATGATACAAATATCAATTGCAGTAATATTAAGTTGTCTTAGTTACTATATTAGGAATGTAAGGTTATGTTTCCTCTTTATTTCCCTTAAAAAAAAAAAGAAAAAAAAAAGACAAACCTTAAATTTTTTAAATTTAAGTGTCTTATTTGAAAAAAACCTGCACTGTTACTTTTTGATAACCACGTAACTATTTGTGTTATTATGATGATAAATGGTATGATTATCATGACCTTTCATCCTCACAGCAACCACTGAATGCATCCATTTGACAGGAATGCTTTTAGACCGTTTTTAAAACTTATTGCAATCAGACAATGAACTGGTTGTTAACACCAAATAATAGTAATATTTCTGTTACCATGCATGATGTGGCTAAATTGGCTCCAAATAATATCACCTAAGTTTTCAATATTATATGCCTTTGAAAAAGTATATTACGTAGAAAATGATTCTTCAGAAGTTGAATTTTTTAAATTATATCTCAAATTAACGGAAATTCAGGATAAACATTAAAAAACTGGGATTGTCTCAGCTATTCTGTTCATTTAATTTATAAACTCAATTGTCACTATAGATAGTTTTTTCCTATCCTTCAAGGGATGTCATAATTCAAATTCTGAGCTATGAGTTTAAGGAAGATCTTTTCAATCTTTTATTACTTTCCCTCTTATACAAGAAATATCATGCAGTGTTGAACAACACGCACAATGATATAACTTGGAAAGGGCAAGGGGTGTATGCACGTGAAGGTCGAAAATCATAGGAAATGTCTTGGGCAAAATATTAATGCACTTTAGCTACTTATTAAAGTCAAAAATAATGGGGTGGGCACGAAAAATTGTCACTCTTCTCAGGGAGTCACCGCTCTTTGCTACACCACTGAACATATTAAATTATACATATGAATAATTTTTACGATTCCCAGAAAAAAATTTCTTGCCATTAACTGTCAAAATGAAAAAAAATCAGGATATCTCGAGAATTTACGCACATCGAAGCAGATTATTTTCACAGAAAATGACTGTTATAGGGGTTGTTTATTTCAAAGCCTGCATTAGTCAGAACCTTAATTTCATTCATGTGGTCTGTTGGCATATTAGCATCAAATACTAAAAATGAAATAATGAAGTCTGTTTGGCATCTTATTACCTACTACCAACTACTGGGTACTACTACCTACTTTGCTATATTCAGCTTCAAAAGAAAAGCAAATAATAATAATAATACGCCTTTAAACCATCAATCAAAAATTATAGAAACTGTTTATACTATCAAAATATTTTTGCCTGGCATTGTAATCAAAAGTGCTGATAAATTGAAAATCCACATACTGATAAATACGATGATATTCTTTCAAAAGCATTCCAAGAACTCATATTTGAAGAAACCATCTTTCTGAAATCAAAACATTATTTATTTATTTATTTTGAAACGACAAAGTAAATTCGATGTCCCAATCTCTCTGCTATAATATGCTAACAATAATATCTCTGCAATTGAAAAAAAAAAAATGTCACAAAGGAATACAGCTGATAAAATATTTAAAAATTGTATAGTAAAATATAATTAAAAATATTTATATAAATATGCCAAAATGAAAAAATAATTATATGAAAATAAAATTGATATCACTGAAGAATTAATTTTTCTGAATTGAAAGGTAAAGTAAAAAGGCCCTTGATATACTACTCAAATATTGAGAGAGAAAAAAAAAAAACATTTCGATTGATTTGCAATTAAAAGTATGATTAAAATTTTGAGAAATTTTTTGTGTATAAGCACTTGCTACCAAAGAAGTAATTATATTTCAAATATAATAGCTCTAGTTTCAACAATCTGCTTTGTAGAACATTTTGAGTGATTTTTCATCTTGCATTTCTGGATTATTCGTTTCTTTGCAACCACTAACAATTTACAGTGAGGTTTCCAGTTAACTTTCAGAAATGCTGAAAAGAACAAACAAGAAATTTTGATTGTAATAAATGATCCCATATTAAACGTCATTTCAAAATATTTATTCTCCGTCATTCATTTTTTTTTCTATATAGAAGAGAAACAAAATATAATGATGTAAAAATAAACGAATAAATATGTAGTGGTGAAACCGACACGTATTAGATCTCGTAGTAGCGAAGTGAACTGAAATATTAACAAGTGAAAAGAAATGGCGATATTTTATGATTTCATTTGTTTTAAAGTTTTTTTTAATTTATTTACTAGGTGATATTTCTTTTGCCTTTAACAAATTGCACGAATATTTCTTTGTGCATATTTTTTAAATGTAAGTAATTTTTATATCTCAATAATTAGTGCATGATACATTTACGACAGATATATGAGTTTTACCTTCTTTAATTCCACTGTGATATTAAGATTAGATTTATTTAATAGTTTTTTAAAAATAGGTTACGTGCGCCAAAGTAATTGTAACTAATCATACTTACTGATGCGGAATTCTTCGATTGTGGTTTCGATTTGACGTTTGTAAAACGATAAATCGAACTATATTCTAAAACCTTGCTGCAATTTGTTTTCGAAACGGCATGTGAAAGCGTACATCTTTTTTCTATCTTTTGTTTAATTTTCATGATCAGTTTGAAATGTACACAAAGGTTTTTGGTTGACATAAGTAAGCATGATTTATAAAAGATTATTAATTCATTTTATATATACCACGGACATTTTTGCGAAAAGACTGATCAATTTTTAAGAAATTAACGATGTTTCATTCGATAAGTTTTTATTTTCATTTGATTTTATACCAACTAGGAGTAACACTGCTAATTGATTTTTAAATTTTACTTCTGTTTCTCCAGTCATATCAGGCTTGAGTTTATTTCATGGAGGTGAGTTGGACATACCCCCATCCCTTTTCCCTCAGCTATGCTTCACTTTTCAGCACATTCTGTCTTTTTAATTAATTCTGTTTAATTTCATATACCATTGAACTTTTTAGAAAATGATGCAAATACAATCTTGTATACATTTAATTTAATACCATGTTCAACTTAAAATTTTTTTATTCACTGAGTTGTTTATTTTATTTACTACCCTGAAATATATATACATATATATATTTCTCTCACTGTTCCCATCAATTTGCTGTATTTACTTAAACTTTCCAACTAAAATAAAAAAAAGTTCTAAAAGTTTCTTTTCTTTTAAGATTTTCTATATGATATTTAAGTTCATTCTGACTTTCATTTTCATTATTTACTTTTTAAAAATTTATTTTGTTCCATAGTGAAAAAAAAATTTCTTGGTTGTGACCCTCCGAAAACAATTTCTAATAAAAACCTTTTAATGTGGAGTCTAAACATGCAGTAAAAATGTTATTACACATGAATTTTTATTATTGTGAATCTCTTTTCCATTTGTATGTTCATGCAATATAAATCTTTTCTCACTCTGATGCGCACAAAAAAAATTCATCTGAATTTAGAAAATTTTGACTTCAGAACAGCATTTTACATATATGCATACCCTCCAATATAGTTGCGCTGTCATCGGCAGCACTTCCTACCAATATATTGCAAATAACATAGTATCAATAAATTGTTAGAGAATAGGTATTTCCAAAGATTAATTATTAATTGAAAGAAATATTTTCAAAGCACTATACAAAATTATTTAACTTACATTTATTATTGATTAAATATAAAAGTGAAATAATTTTATCACACAACACAATTTTGTTCATTAAGCTAATTAACACTCTTTGTTGGACATTTTAAAAAAAAAATTTCCATTACAAAGCAAACACTTCTGCATTTTATAATTATTGCTCAGTTTAACATCAAAAGAAAGACCCATATACATTTTTATTACGAGCAGTGTCTGCAAAGATTTTGCGTTAATGCCATATCAAAATCCCCCCGACCCCTTTTTTTTCCACGTAACTATTCTAAAATTACTTCCATTATTAGCATTGCTGTGAACGAAGATTTGGATATTTACAACACTCTTTTATAGTTCTTTGTAATTTTTTATTATATATCCATAACTTTGTAGTTTTCTCCCAATTTCCATAGCAAGTACAGAAATTTTGTAGCTGTTGGATGGTATGTAGGTATATTTTCAGTCTTTTATTAAAATTTTTTATTCACTGAAGTGGTTTCTTTTAAACCTGGAACTAGAAAATTTTGACTTTGGTATTGGATTTTGCATATATCTGTATATTTATAATATTTGAATTAATTTCTTAATGACTATTTACACACAAGAGTAAAACTAGATAAAAACTATATACATTTTGTTTCCTTACTCTGTATAGACATCAAGAATATTTATGTTACTATACATATATAAATATAATTTTATCACATTAATAAGGTCCATATATTGTATCCCTTGGTAGTTTTAAAGATATTTTTGATAAGTTAGTTTTTAAATTTGCTCTTTAGTCAAGCAAGATAAATAATTTGCATAAATTTAAAATTAAAAAAATGCCTGTTTTGGCATGTCATTTCTGTTTTCATTATTTATATTCTATATTTTGAAATGGGCTTTGAATAATTTTCTTTTAGATCGCTATTTTGTGTTATAATTCTGTTTATATTTCCCTTTTAATAAATTCTTCTTAATTTGAGAGTTCTTTTAGAAGGAAAAGGCTTCGAATCTATGATAAATATGACTAATAGAAACCTTTATTCTATTTTTAATATAATATAAAGGCATTAAGTCTACCAGTATTTTACTTTTCTGTTTGTTTTTAATGTTCATTTTATACAATTTTTGCATATAAGTAAAATGTTTGTTGCAATGTGAAACACTTGCTATTGTGTCTTATTTATTATGTGATACTAAAATTAGATTTATGTATATTTTATATTTATTTTTCTGCTGGTTTTATCAGACCGTGCAAAAAAATCTTTTGCATATGATACTTTTATTTAATTTCAAATCTAGTGTCTGTTTATATCTGACCAAGGCATTTGTGGTCATTTTGTGAAGGTTGTATTTAGTTTTTGCTGAAACATTTGGCCACCTTTATTTTAATGCAAAATTTTTTTTCACTGAAGAGTATGTCTTAGGAATGATTTGAATGTAAAATGGCTTTCAATCTAATATATAAAACCTTCTATCACTCTATCTTTCAATATCTTAATATCTGATTTTTAACTGTTTTAATTTCTGCTAAAATTTGTATCCCTTTTAAAAATTCTTCTCTGAGAAATAGATTATATCACAGAAATAAATTGATTGAGGAAATATTGGACTATAGCATTAGACAACTAATTTGATTCTCAGACGAGACTATGATCTAGTTTAGTGAGAATAAGTATCAGGAATTAAACTTTATATTTACCAAGCAATTCAATATTGTCTAATAAAATTTTCAGTACATTTCGTTGTGTTCATTTGAGTATGCGTAAGTCATTTTAAATTCATCTAAAATTCTTATAACAGGTAACCTCATCCACTCATGTTTTGAAGAAGGAATAACATAGCCTGAATTTAAATAATATTAATAAGCATTTATATGGCAAGAAGACATTATTTAATAAAACCACATCATTCTATGTTATCGTCATATTCGTATAACATTATCTGAATAGCCAATAATTCAGTTATATCATTGGGATGAGTATTTGTTTGGGATGGTTTGAAAGTTAACATAAAAGGAAAAATAAAGAAACCTTTTAATCTTTATGTTGATACTAGGCTTAAACAATTATCCGTGACAAATTCTTACTTTAAATTTTAATTAAATACAATCCTAGAAATCACTTAACAAGTGGTTATATACAGATGATTATTAATTTAATAAAGATTTCCTGATTCAGATTACATTTTATTAAACTTTCAGTGTGCAATTTAAACACTTCATCAGTATGCTCTCTCAACAGTTTTACAAATCAAATCAGATAGATATCAGTTAACAAAAGAGCTTGGTTTTTTTTATATATATTTGATTTATCATCCACAATTGAAATGTTGAGATTTCAAAAGATCTGTGTTCTGTTAGTAAAAAAAAAAAAAAAAAAAAAAAAATACTTCTTAGAATCTTTATGTTAAACTTTTATTTGCCATAACTTTTTAATCTTAAATAAAATTGATTAGGTTATTCAAAAATCAAGACTTTTTCTTGTATTGGGGAAATCTTTAACAGGGCTCCTAGCTTAAACTACAGGATAATCTGTTGGAAAGTGGGACAAAAATTAGCATAATATGGATCTAGCAATATCCTTTTTGCTTATAGATCACAACAGCAGTATTAGTGTGCTTTTAAAAGATTCAAGAACAAAACAATACATAAAATGGGATTCATAAGTGACTTTTAAATGAAATCTCGTCTTACAATAAATTCATGAAGCAGAGGCACAGAATATTTATTATATATATATAAAAAAAAGATTTTTATTGAGAAAGAGTTCATAATTTATCAACCAGGTCACAGAATGTTATGTGTTTTATGAACAACACACACAATGGGATATCCACAATTTTCCTGCTCTTGGAGCAAGAAGATTGACTACCTGGGATTACAAGGTGCATATATTTGAAATGTATCCTGACTAAACAGCTGCGCCATACTATTTACTTGCTATGTAGCAGAAGTCTTATTTACTTATATAGAGTAATTTTGAATGTTGTACAATTGTTTTCATTCTGTACCTGCTTTTAATTATTGTATTTTCTATTGTACTAATTATTTGGCTCATTACAAATTAGTATAATATATATTATATTGTTGGAATTTTTAAATTTGAAAAGCCATATGCACATCATGTGCATGAAAATATTGTAATAGCTAGAGGTTTATTCCATCCTGCATAAAAGTGTTGGAATGTCATTTAATAGCTGCTATGGTGATTATTGTCCTTAGATGTTGATGCAACTAAATATATTTCTATTTCAAGTGGTGCTTTTGTACTTGAAGAATTGCTGATATACTTTGAATACTGAGCGCTGGCTTGTAATAATTTCCATCAGAAGATTTTTACTGCATGCTGCTGGATATTATATTCTTTATTGATAATTAATAGATACTTTTGGGTAATGTTTAAAAACAATGATTCCCACATGAATTAAAATTTATTGTGTAAATCATCATAATGCAAAATATGTATTTAAATCAATATTTCATGGGTAAAATTTTTTCAAAAAGTAGTATTTTTTAATTGAGAATGCTAGATGTGTTTCTCTAGAGAAAGGTAAATTTTTATAGGCAGAGAGTAAAAAGTATGACAAAGTGTTTTTTACCATGTTCAGAAAGATATATTTTCTGTATTTTTCTTTCATTAGTATGTAAAATCATATTTTCATAATAATGAAAATCTTATTCTCCTATTCATTGATTTATAGTATAATATTTCTTGAATTAGTTCAGAATTTTTAAAATACTTGTACAATAAATATCATTGTGCTAGAAACGTGCAACAACGTCATTCAATAAATTTCTAATAATTCTTTTGCATGATTTGAAGATCTTTGACCCTTTTAATCAAATATCTTGTGTATTGTGTAGGTAATAATATAAAGTTTATTTTTCCTTTGAATGATTCTTGCAAGTAAATTGCATTAAGTATATTTTACCTTAGTTTTTACCTCGAATAGTTTTTTTTTTTTTTTTTCTCATTTCGTATGCATGTAGTATTTATTAATTTTTTTACTCTAATAACAATAATGTCTTTTAAATGTATTTTTAGAAGATGCGACTTAAAATATTGCTTCTTTATTGGGATCGCCATATAAGATCTCGTATTGCTTTCAAAATAAATAAATACGCTGTGGAATAAATGTATAAAGATGTAAATGGTTATTACAAGGCTTCTTTTGTCACCACTTTAGTAAATTAGTATCTGATTTGTCATGAAATTTGAGAATTGCATTCTTTTTAAACATTCTTCATCTGAGAAAATATCTGATCAGTTTTAGATGAGTGAAATAAATAGTTTGAGGAAGTACTGAAGTGTGTCATTTTAACAAATAATTTCTGCCCAAAAGGGGCACAATTAATATATTTTGTGAATGCAATTGTATTTCTACTTTTCACATTTAAATAGAGTTCTCTTTTAAAAAAATTTCCATCAGTGCTCATTCTCAAATTCAGCTTTGAATTTGAGCTAATATTTATAAACTTCATTATTTTTTAAATTTGAGAATGAATGGTATCAGAATTAAAATAATTGTGCAAATTTATCATTGGATATATTCATTATTGGTTAATAATAGATGCTTTCATGTAATATTCAAAGACACTAATTCCAATTTGTAATTAAATTCACTGTACAGATACTGTTAGAACATGAATTTAGCCTTGTGCATTCCACCTTCTGGTGTCTCTGGATGTAAAATTCATAATTTAGTTTTCCTGAAATTGATGATATATATTATTATTATTATTTTTCCAGTTTATTGAAATTGATTTATTTGGTTGTATAAGTTATCTTGGACTTGGCTACCAGTCCTGTAGTAAAAACAATGGATTGAAAAGAGTGAAATAATAATTTTATGTTTAAAACTATATTCAAATTCTGTAATTTTTATTAAAGAATGTTAAGTGTTTCTCTACTTAAATTGAAAATAAATTATATAGGAAGCGATTTGAAATTAAGAAAAAGCATATTCTCTGTAATTTTCCCAAGGATTGATCAATATATTGTTACTTTCCTTTTATTAGCTTGTAAATCATTTTTGTTGATAATGAAAATCTTGTTTCGCTAGGAATTGAAATCAGTTCTAAAATTTTAAGTTAGTACTGAGGTTTTACTGTTGTGTTTACTAATTTTATTATTTGGAGCATTTCTTTTGGATTATTTGGAAATTTTCTTTTCTCTTAATGATATATTTTCAATTCTGTTTATGTAATATAAAGTTTTAGTTTGCTTTTGAATCATTCTTATCTTTTAATTACGTTATTTTAGACATATTTTTTCTCTTTTCTAATACTGATAAATTATTGTGCTCAATTTCTCCATATTTTGTGTATACTACACTTAATATATTTTAACCACATTTTCTAATAATTCTTAAGTATTGTTCTTCATTCCCTCATTTTATGTATACAACATGTAAATTATTTTACTTGCACTCAATTGAAACGATATTGTTGAATTTTATTCTATCTCACAATATTTAAATTGTAAAATTTCTTATGGTTTCCTTTTTTAAATTTAACATCCACTTAGTGTGTTTTAACGGTTTAAAATATATCTTTAT
This sequence comes from Argiope bruennichi, assembly GCF_947563725.1. NCBI lineage: Eukaryota > Metazoa > Arthropoda > Arachnida > Araneae > Araneidae > Argiope > Argiope bruennichi. The sequence goes on from NC_079162.1 coordinate 109,843,008, forward strand.
TAGATGAAAATTAAAATATTGCAACTTAATTCTAATCTCCATATGGTTTTTAAAGAGTTCTGGTATTAGTGAGTGAATCAATTCCGATTGAACTTTTTTATCTGGTGTTTATTTCAAAAAAGAAAATAAATACATTGTATAATTAATTATCCGTAGGAAGGTGTAAATTAGGATTACAGGCCTTATTTTGTTTAACCTTTCACTGGCTTATTACTGATATTTCTCATTAATTATATTTCACTGGTTGAAGATTGTATCCTCTTTAAAGATTTTATGTCTGAGGGAAAATTCTCATCAGGTTAGATAAGTCAGAAAAAATGTGTGGAAAAATATTAGAAATTGATGTTGTAACTGATCATTTGATTCCATGTGGGGTCTGTGAAGAATAGTCTTATCATGATAAAACTGTCATGACTTTGCTACTCATTCGACAGGAAGTTTCCTCTTCCTGAAAATGCACAGTGTAATGTGTGTATTTAAACTGAATAGCCAGTCTCATCGTATTATTTGCCTACTTTGTGGAAATTGTTTTAATTAGATTTGTGTAGACATTTTAAAAATTTCCAAAATTTTGAATGTGAAAGGATTGCTTTCATTCTAATTTCTCTTTTTATCATTGCATCATAATACTCATTCCATGACTTTCTTTACTAATTTTTTAAATTCATTTTACACCATTAAAAATCTTTATAACTTGAAAACTATATGCACATCAAGTATACTGTGTGCATGAAAGTTTTATATCAACTGGAATTCTGTTTAACTCTGTGTAGAATACTGTATATTTATAACTGTTGGGGAGGCCTTTTGATATTTCTCATTATTGTTTTGTTTCTTGATGCTAATGAAATTAAATATATATTTTTGTATCAGGTGTTGCTTTTGGAATTTTGCTCAAAGAATTTTCGATGCATTTTGAATGTTAAGCAGTGGTAAGTAATAAATTAAATTTTACTTAATTATTAAAGATGATAGCTTGCATTAAATGTGCTGTGGCTCCATGTACTTTAAAAACCAAATATTGTTTTTAAATACTTTCTAGGCATAAAAGTTTTGTTGTAAAACTATGAAATGATTTTGAACACATTTAAAACACAATTCTCTTAAGAAGGCTTGCATCATTGATCATTGTAACATTTTGTTTCTTAAATATTTTAGGATTAATACTCATGAACATCTCTTTCATGTTTGAGAATTATGGCAAAGTTACAATACTTACAAATTAAATTTACTGGGTGAGGAGATTTTAGAACTAGTAGATGGTGCTGCATATAATTTTTTTGTATTATTTTGTAAGTATTAATTCTCCATAATATTCAAAGCAGCTGTTCCAGTATGTGCAGAAATGTGTTGTGTAAATGTTCATGTTGTAAAGTACTGAAATAAAGAAAAAGAATGATGTCTAAAAATATTTGAAAGAGTTATTTTTTACTAGGGAATGGTAAATGTCTTTCTCTAGATAATTAAAATTAAATTTTTATAAGCATGGAGTTAAAAATAAGAAAATGCAAAATCTCGACAATCTTTACCAATATAACATCAGCAATTGAGTATTTTCTTTTATGAATATATAAAATCATTTCTGCTGATAATGAAAATTTTGTTTTGTTGTTCTTTGAAAAGTTGTGTGATTATTATTGAAATGAATTTCAGTCTTTTGGGGTGTTGCTAAATTTTATTCGTAACTTCTTTTTTTTTACTGCAATATTTAATAAATTGATTATTTAAAATATTTCTTTTCAATGGTGTGATAATTCTCTTCTCTTTCAATGGCATATTTTCGATATTAGTTAGGCAATATATAGTTTAGTTTTGTTATGCTTCATTTCTAGAAGTAAATTGCTTTAAATACTTCTGTACTCTAATACTTTTTATATTTCATAATCCTTATAATAATTTGTTCTTTGATATTGATGGTTATGTTTCTATTTCAGATAGTTACTTTTTGATATCACTTGAGAATATTCTGATATATTTTGTGTATTGAGGAGTGGTAAGTTGTAAATTATTTTTTGTCTGAAATATTAAAAATGGTAGCTTTCATTTTATTTACTCTGTATCTATATTCTTTTAAAGCCCAAATATATGCAAATTCATACTGGGCATATGCTTCTTGGTTGCAAAATTATAAAATATTTTTAAACACTATTAAATCTTTACTTTTCATATTTAAATACAATTTTGTGCAATTTAAATAAGTGATCTTTGTCACATTCAGCTCTGAATATATTAATACTATAATGTATGTAAATATTAATTTGAGATCATTATTTATTAGAGAATAAATAATGTTATTTAAAATGCAGGTTAAGTAAATTTAATGCACCAGAATGTTTTATAAATACTACTACACATGGATGGATGTAATTTCTTTCCTAGTGGGTTATATGTGATTCTCCATTTAGGTCATAAACAACTATTCCAGTATGTAGTGATATTTAATTTACAAAATAGTTATAATATAAAAAAGGTAATGAAAATGAAACTTTATATCTAACAGTATTATAGAATATGCTATTCTCCAGTAAAAAATGTTGCATGTCTTAATTTAATAGACAAAGTCTCAAAAACTGATAATGAATGTTGGTTGGATTTAAGTACAGACTTAAGTGAAACTATTGTTTCATATAATTGTTACTACATACAGCTTGTAGCATGTGTTGAAATTTATTGTGAAGGTGCTAATAAGTTGAGTATTCAAATTAACATTTTATATCTAAAAGTTTATTGAAAAGTGTTTTTGAAAGTTTTAACTGTCTTTCTCTGGTTAAATTAAAAGTAAATTTTAGAGGCAAAAAGTTGAAATTAAGAAAAAGGTTGCTGTCTGCTATCTTCACAAGAATTGGGCATTATTTGAGTACTTTGATTAATGTATAAAATAATTTCTGCTGAAATTAAAATTTTGCTCTTTCAGATTTGTTAACTTAGATCCTTAACTTTCTTTTTCCTTTCAAGGAATTGATATGTTAGTGAATTGGTAGTATACTATTTTTTTTTTCTTAGTACATATAAATAAATATAAGAACTGTATTATGACAAGATAATTTTATGAATACATTGAAAGTGCTTTTTCATAAGGAACTTGCAAAATTAAAAAGTGTTGCTTCTATGTTTATGAAAAATATTTGACAATTGGCAATATGTTGTATTTATTTTGTATAAATCTTGCTCAACTTAAGGAATTTCATTGTTACATATAATTCTATAAACAAAACTCTTATATTAGTGTTTGTTCTTATATCTACTCAGAAGTCTTAAAAGGTGTATATTTTTAAAAATTAAGTTGTTCACCCTCAAAAGTGGTAGGAATAATTGTCTTCCTTAATTGTAGGAATACTGAAATCATGATTTACACATAATTATTATTTTATCTATATCATGTCAACAGTATGATTGCTTTTACACTAGAATAAAATACTCTTATAATATTGTTTTTTATATTGTGTTTTTAAGTATTATGTCATAATTGCATTCTTTATTTCTTATTTTATGAGGATTTGTATGAGATCTCTGTCTGATTTATATAAGTTTTTCATTTTAATTTCATATATCTTGTAAATATCTTGTATATCTATACATATGTTTCTTTATATTTTTCAGTTTTGTCATTAAATATTGTTTTGTCCATTTTTAAGTGCTTTGCAAATTGTACTTGTAATGTTTTTTTTGTATAATTGGATTTGAGTTTTTGCTGTGGAACTGCCTTTCATAACAGTTTCTGTTTCAGGATTATTCTTCTTGTCTCTTTTTGCTGAATATATATTTGTCATTTGCATCTTATATATTTGATGCAGAAAAGGTCTCTCAACTCAGCCTTTTCTCCAAATGGATACTGAATCTGAAGAATAAATATTTTTGGAATCCCTGCTTAAATTCTATCTGCAAGATGATCCACTCATTTGTGGAGACAATTATTTATTTGCTCCACATCTGTAGTAGATTTTCTTGAATTCCTTTAATGTAAGTAACAAAACAATTTACCACAAAGAATCTTTTTAATTTAAGTTATTTAAAAATGTTTGAAATTTGGTTTCATGTATTATTCAGCACTTAAAAACTTGGCTTATTAAAATATTATGTTGTTTTCATAAAAGTATGCAATTTCTAGAATTTGTATTATGGCTTTTTAACTTGGGAGTGTTGTAAATTATATAATAAATAAATACATTTTGATGTTGGGACTTTGTAAATTATTATGTTTTCAATAATTTAAAGGTTTTATAAATTTTTCCCTTATTTTATTCTGTTTCTGTGTTTTATAGATTGTGAAAATATTGAAGTAATCAGTCATGATTTTTTAGAAACAATATTATGTGAAATTATTTTATCACTTAGATGGTTGTCTTTAATTCATTCTGAATTCAAATACAATTACTTCACAACAATTATTTTTTTCACTTTTAGTATGTTTTTGTTTTTTATTTTTATTTACTTGTAAATATTAGATGATGAAATTAAATTTGTATTCTTAAGGGCATTTTAAAGTTTAATTTTTTTTTTTTTTTTTTAATAAAATAACTATATATATTATTTGTAATGTAGAAGAAAAAAATTCTTAATTTTCTTTCTCTATTCTTTCTTTCTTTCAAACCTAAGTTTATTAAAAACAGTGTCCAGAGCATTCTACTGCTAATGACTCTTCCTTGACTCAAAAATGGACATTACTAAAAAGATATTTCTCAGAAAAGTACAGTTAAAATATCGGCTTGATCTCTGTATAATTCAAAATTTGTGACTGTAATTATCTCTTTTGTATAATAAAGATTTACCGATGTATCATTTCTTGGTGTGTGACTCCTAACAAAATGGGGAAAAAGAATAAAAAAAGTGAAGGTGAATGTTTATCTGATTGGTGGGAGGGATGATACAAATATCAATTGCAGTAATATTAAGTTGTCTTAGTTACTATATAAGGAATGTAAGGTTATGTTTCCTCTTATTTTTTTCTTTTTTTTTTAAGGGAAATAAAGACAAACCTTAAATTTTTTAAATTTAAGTGTCTTATTTGAAAAAAACCTGCACTGTTACTTTTTGATAACCACGTAACTATTTGTGTTATTATGATGATAAATGGTATGATTATCATGACCTTTCATCCTCACAGCAACCACTGAATGCATCCATTTGACAGGAATGCTTTTAGACCGTTTTTAAAACTTATTGCAATCAGACAATGAACTGGTTGTTAACACCAAATAATAGTAATATTTCTGTTACCATGCATGATGTGGCTAAATTGGCTCCAAATAATATCACCTAAGTTTTCAATATTATATGCCTTTGAAAAAGTATATTACGTAGAAAATGATTCTTCAGAAGTTGAATTTTTTAAATTATATCTCAAATTAATGGAAATTCAGGATAAACATTAAAAAACTGGGATTGTCTCAGCTATTCTGTTCATTTAATTTATAAACTCAATTGTCACTATATATAGTTTTTTCCTATCCTTCAAGGGATGTCATAATTCAAATTTTGAGCTATGAGTTTAAGGAAGATCTTTTCAATCTTTTATTACTTTCCCTCTTATACAAGAAATATCATGCAGTGTTGAACAACACGCACAATGATATAACTTGGAAAAGGCAAGGGGTGTATGCACGTGAAGGTCGGAAATCATAGGAAATGTCTTGGGCAAAATATTAATGCACTTTAGCTACTTATTAAAGTCAAAAATAATGGGGTGGGCACGAAAAATTGTCACTCTTCTCAGGGAGTCACCGCTCTTTGCTACACCACTGAACATATTAAATTATACATATGAATAATTTTTACGATTCCCAGAAAAAAATTTCTTGCCATTAACTGTCAAAATGAAAAAAAATCAGGATATCTCGAGAATTTACGCACATCGAAGCAGATTATTTTCACAGAAAATGACTGTTATAGGGGTTGTTTATTTCAAAGCCTGCATTAGTCAGAACCTTAATTTCATTCATGTGGTCTGTTGGCATATTAGCATCAAATACTAAAAATGAAATAATGAAGTCTGTTTGGCATCTTATTACCTACTACCAACTACTGGGTACTACTACCTACTTTGCTATATTCAGCTTCAAAAGAAAAGCAAATAATAATAATAATACGCCTTTAAACCATCAATCAAAAATTATAGAAACTGTTTATACTATCAAAATATTTTTGCCTGGCATTGTAATCAAAAGTGCTGATAAATAGAAAATCCACATACTGATAAATACGATGATATTCTTTCAAAAGCATTCCAAGAACTCATATTTGAAGAAACCATCTTTCTGAAATCAAAACATTATTTATTTATTTTTTTTGAAACGACAAAGTAAATTCGATGTCCCAATCTCTCTGCTATAATATGCTAACAATAATATCTCTGCAATTGAAAAAAAAAAAAATTTCACAAAGGAATACAGCTGATAAAATATTTAAAAATTGTATAGTAAAATATAATTAAAAACATTTATATAAATATGCCAAAATGAAAAAATAATTATATGAAAATAAAATTGATATCACTGAAGAATTAATTTTTCTTAATTGAAAGGTAAAGTAAAAAGGCCCTTGATATACTACTCAAATATTGAGAGAGAAAAAAACAAACATTTCGATTGATTTGCAATTAAAAGTATAATTAAAATTTTGAGAAATTTTTTGTGTATAAGCACTTGCTACCAAAGAAGTAATTATATTTCAAATATAATAGCTCTAGTTTCAACAATCTGCTTTGTAGAACATTTTGAGTGATTTTTCATCTTGCATTTCTGGATTATTCGTTTCTTTGCAACCACTAACAATTTACAGTGAGGTTTCCAGTTAACTTTCAGAAATGCTGAAAAGAACAAACAAGAAAATTTGATTGTAATAAATGATCCCATATTAAACGTCATTTCAAAATATTTATTCTCCGTCATTCATTTTTTTTTCTATATAGAAGAGAAACAAAATATAATGATGTAAAAATAAACGAATAAATATGTAGTGGTGAAACCGACACGTATTAGATTTCGTAGTAGCGAAGTGAACTGAAATATTAACAAGTGAAAAGAAATGGCTATATTTTATGATTTCATTTGTTTTAAAGTTTTTTTTAATTTATTTACTAGGTGATATTTCTTTTGCCTTTAACAAATTGCACGAATATTTCTTTGTGCATATTTTTTAAATGTAAGTAATTTTTATAACTCAATAATTAGTGCATGATACATTTACGACAGATATATGAGTTTTACCTTCTTTAATTCCACTGTGATATTAAGATTAGATTTATTTAATAGTTTTTTAAAAATAGGTTACGTGCGCCAAAGTAATTGTAACTAATCATACTTACTGATGCGGAATTCTTCGATTGTGGTTTCGATTTGACGTTTGTAAAACGATAAATCGAACTATATTCTTAAACCTTGCTGCAATTTGTTTTCGAAACGGCATGTGAAAGCGTACATCTTTTTTCTATCTTTTGTTTAATTTTCATGATCAGTTTGAAATGTACACAAAGGTTTTTGGTTGACATAAGTAAGCATGATTTATAAAAGATTATTAATTCATTTTATATATACCACGGACATTTTTGCGAAAAGACTGATCAATTTTTAAGAAATTAACGATGTTTCATTCGATAAGTTTTTATTTTCATTTGATTTTATACCAACTAGGAGTAACACTGCTAATTGATTTTTAAATTTTACTTCTGTTTCTCCAGTCATATCAGGCTTGAGTTTATTTCATGGAGGTGAGTTGGACATACCCCCATCCCTTTTCCCTCAGCTATGCTTCACTTTTCAGCACATTCTGTCTTTTTAATTAATTCTGTTTAATTTCATATACCATTGAACTTTTTAGAAAATGATGCAAATACAATCTTGTATACATTTAATTTAATACCATGTTCAACTTAAAATTTTTTTATTCACTGAGTTGTTTATTTTATTTACTACCCTGAAATATATATACATATATATATTTCTCTCACTGTTCCCATCAATTTGCTGTATTTACTTAAACTTTCCAACTAAAATAAAAAAAAGTTCTAAAAGTTTCTTTTCTTTTAAGATTTTCTATATGATATTTAAGTTCATTCTGACTTTCATTTTCATTATTTACTTTTTAAAAATTTATTTTGTTCCATAGTGAAAAAAAAATTTCTTGGTTGTGACCCTCCGAAAACAATTTCTAATAAAAACCTTTTAATGTGGAGTCTAAACATGCAGTAAAAATGTTATTACACATGAATTTTTATTATTGTGAATCTCTTTTCCATTTGTATGTTCATGCAATATAAATCTTTTCTCACTCTGATGCGCACAAAAAAAATTCATCTGAATTTAGAAAATTTTGACTTCAGAACAGCATTTTACATATATGCATACCCTCCAATATAGTTGCGCTGTCATCGGCAGCACTTCCTACCAATATATTGCAAATAACATAGTATCAATAAATTGTTAGAGAATAGGTATTTCCAAAGATTAATTATTAATTGAAAGAAATATTTTCAAAGCACTATACAAAATTATTTAACTTACATTTATTATTGATTAAATATAAAAGTGAAATAATTTTATCACACAACACAATTTTGTTCATTAAGCTAATTAACACTCTTTGTTGGACATTTTAAAAAAAAATTTTCCATTACAAAGCAAACACTTCTGCATTTTATAATTATTGCTCAGTTTAACATCAAAAGAAAGACCCATATACATTTTTATTACGAGCAGTGTCTGCAAAGATTTTGCGTTAATGCCATATCAAAATCCCCCCGACCCCTTTTTTTTCCACGTAACTATTCTAAAATTACTTCCATTATTAGCATTGCTGTGAACGAAGATTTGAATATTTACAACACTCTTTGATAGTTCTTTGTAATTTTTTATTATATATCCATAACTTTGTAGTTTTCTCCCAATTTCCATAGCAAGTACAGAAATTTTGTAGCTGTTGGATGGTATGTAGGTATATTTTCAGTCTTTTATTAAAATTTTTTATTCACTGAAGTGGTTTCTTTTAAACCTGGAACTAGAAAATTTTGACTTTGGTATTGGATTTTGCATATATCTGTATATTTATAATATTTGAATTAATTTCTTAATGACTATTTACACACAAGAGTAAAACTAGATAAAAACTATATACATTTTGTTTCCTTACTCTGTATAGACATCAAGAATATTTATGTTACTATACATATATAAATATAATTTTATCACATTAATAAGGTCCATATATTGTATCCCTTGGTAGTTTTAAAGATATTTTTGATAAGTTAGTTTTTAAATTTGCTCTTTAGTCAAGCAAGATAAATAATTTGCATAAATTTAAAATTAAAAAAATGCCTGTTTTGGCATGTCATTTCTGTTTTCATTATTTATATTCTATATTTTGAAATGGGCTTTGAATAATTTTCTTTTAGATCGCTATTTTGTGTTATAATTCTGTTTATATTTCCCTTTTAATAAATTCTTCTTAATTTGAGAGTTCTTTTAGAAGGAAAAGGCTTCGAATCTATGATAAATATGACTAATAGAAACCTTTATTCTATTTTTAATATAATATAAAGGCATTAAGTCTACCAGTATTTTACTTTTCTGTTTGTTTTTAATGTTCATTTTATACAATTTTTGCATATAAGTAAAATGTTTGTTGCAATGTGAAACACTTGCTATTGTGTCTTATTTATTATGTGATATTAAAATTAGATTTATGTATATTTTATATTTATTTTTCTGCTGGTTTTATCAGACCGTGCAAAAAAATCTTTTGCATATGATACTTTTATTTAATTTCAAATCTAGTGTCTGTTTATATCTGACCAAGGCATTTGTGGTCATTTTGTGAAGGTTGTATTTAGTTTTTGCTGAAACATTTGGCCACCTTTATTTTAATGCAAAATTTTTTTTCACTGAAGAGTATGTCTTAGGAATGATTTGAATGTAAAATGGCTTTCAATCTAATATATAAAACCTTCTATCACTCTATCTTTCAATATCTTAATATCTGATTTTTAACTGTTTTAATTTCTGCTAAAATTTGTATCCCTTTTAAAAATTCTTCTCTGAGAAATAGATTATATCACAGAAATAAATTGATTGAGGAAATATTGGACTATAGCATTAGACAACTAATTTGATTCTCAGACGAGACTATGATCTAGTTTAGTGAGAATAAGTATCAGGAATTAAACTTTATATTTACCAAGCAATTCAATATTGTCTAATAAAATTTTCAGTACATTTCGTTGTGTTCATTTGAGTATGCGTAAGTCATTTTAAATTCATCTAAAATTCTTATAACAGGTAACCTCATCCACTCATGTTTTGAAGAAGGAATAACATAGCCTGAATTTAAATAATATTAATAAGCATTTATATGGCAAGAAGACATTATTTAATAAAACCACATCATTCTATGTTATCGTCATATTCGTATAACATTATCTGAATAGCCAATAATTCAGTTATATCATTGGGATGAGTATTTGTTTGGGATGGTTTGAAAGTTAACATAAAAGGAAAAATAAAGAAACCTTTTAATCTTTATGTTGATACTAGGCTTAAACAATTATCCGTGACAAATTCTTACTTTAAATTTTAATTAAATACAATCCTAGAAATCACTTAACAAGTGGTTATATACAGATGATTATTAATTTAATAAAGATTTCCTGATTCAGATTACATTTTATTAAACTTTCAGTGTGCAATTTAAACACTTCATCAGTATGCTCTCTCAACAGTTTTACAAATCAAATCAGATAGATATCAGTTAACAAAAGAGCTTGGTTTTTTTTATATATATTTGATTTATCATCCACAATTGAAATGTTGAGATTTCAAAAGATCTGTGTTCTGTTAGTAAAAAAAAAAAAAAAAAAAAAAAAATACTTCTTAGAATCTTTATGTTAAACTTTTATTTGCCATAACTTTTTAATCTTAAATAAAATTGATTAGGTTATTCAAAAATCAAGACTTTTTCTTGTATTGGGGAAATCTTTAACAGGGCTCCTAGCTTAAACTACAGGATAATCTGTTGGAAAGTGGGACAAAAATTAGCATAATATGGATCTAGCAATCTCCTTTTTGCTTATAGATCACAACAGCAGTATTAGTGTGCTTTTAAAAGATTCAAGAACAAAACAATACATAAAATGGGATTCATAAGTGACTTTTAAATGAAATCTCGTCTTACAATAAATTCATGAAGCAGAGGCACAGAATATTTATTATATATATAAAAAAAAAAGATTTTTATTGAGAAAGAGTTCATAATTTATCAACCAGGTCACAGAATGTTATGTGTTTTATGAACAACACACACAATGGGATATCCACAATTTTCCTGCTCTTGGAGCAAGAAGATTGACTACCTGGGATTACAAGGTGCATATATTTGAAATGTATCCTGACTAAACAGCTGCGCCATACTATTTACTTGCTATGTAGCAGAAGTCTTATTTACTTATATAGAGTAATTTTGAATGTTGTACAATTGTTTTCATTCTGTACCTGCTTTTAATTATTGTATTTTCTATTGTACTAATTATTTGGCTCATTACAAATTAGTATAATATATATTATATTGTTGGAATTTTTAAATTTGAAAAGCCATATGCACATCATGTGCATGAAAATATTGTAATAGCTAGAGGTTTATTCCATCCTGCATAAAAGTGTTGGAATGTCATTTAATAGCTGCTATGGTGATTATTGTCCTTAGATGTTGATGCAACTAAATATATTTCTATTTCAAGTGGTGCTTTTGTACTTGAAGAATTGCTGATATACTTTGAATACTGAGCGCTGGCTTGTAATAATTTCCATCAGAAGATTTTTACTGCATGCTGCTGGATATTATATTCTTTATTGATAATTAATAGATACTTTTGGGTAATGTTTAAAAACAATGATTCCCACATGAATTAAAATTTATTGTGTAAATCATCATAATGCAAAATATGTATTTAAATCAATATTTCATGGGTAAAATTTTTTCAAAAAGTAGTATTTTTTAATTGAGAATGCTAGATGTGTTTCTCTAGAGAAAGGTAAATTTTTATAGGCAGAGAGTAAAAAGTATGACAAAGTGTTTTTTACCATGTTCAGAAAGATATATTTTCTGTATTTTTCTTTCATTAGTATGTAAAATCATATTTTCATAATAATGAAAATCTTATTCTCCTATTCATTGATTTATAGTATAATATTTCTTGAATTAGTTCAGAATTTTTAAAATACTTGTACAATAAATATCATTGTGCTAGAAACGTGCAACAACGTCATTCAATAAATTTCTAATAATTCTTTTGCATGATTTGAAGATCTTTGACCCTTTTAATCAAATATCTTGTGTATTGTGTAGGTAATAATATAAAGTTTATTTTTCCTTTGAATGATTCTTGCAAGTAAATTGCATTAAGTATATTTTACCTTAGTTTTTACCTCGAATAGTTTTTTTTCTTTTTTTTCTCATTTCGTATGCATTTAGTATTTATTAATTTTTTTACTCTAATAACAATAATGTCTTTTAAATGTATTTTTAGAAGATGCGACTTAAAATATTGCTTCTTTATTGGGATCGCCATATAAGATCTGGTATTGCTTTCAAAATAAATAAATACGCTGTGGAATAAATGTATAAAGATGTAAATGGTTATTACAAGGCTTCTTTTGTCACCACTTTAGTAAATTAGTATCTGATTTGTCATGAAATTTGAGAATTGCATTCTTTTTAAACATTCTTCATCTGAGAAAATATCTGATCAGTTTTAGATGAGTGAAATAAATAGTTTGAGGAAGTACTGAAGTGTGTCATTTTAACAAATAATTTCTGTCCAAAAGGGGCCTGTGAACTAGAGGTTTATTGTGATTGCACTGTCTTGATTTTGCTGCTAATCTTATAGGAAGTTTTCCCTGTCTGGAGTTGCAAGGTATATTTTTGTGCTGTGCGTATTATATTTTACCTGAATTAAACTTGCATTGAATGGCTATTTAATAGTTGTTTGGATTCTTATTACATCATTGAAAATCTTGATAATCTGACATTCCATATGTATGTTAAATACACAATGTGCATGTAATTGTAATAGCTAAAGTTTTATTTTACTTTGCATAAAAGTATCATAATGTAATTTATTCATTAGCTGTTAAGGTAGCTCTTGATGTTTCTCATAATAATTTTGCCATTTCATGTTGATGTAATTGTATATATTATAATATCTTTCTATTTCAGATGGTGCTTTTGGATTTGACTTGAGAAAATTCAGACATGTTTAGAACATTGAAGAGCGGTTAGTGATAAATTTTACTTGAAATTTAAAAAATGGTTGTTTTTATTAAATGTACTGTGCCTTCCTATTCTTTTAAAGCCAATTAATAGAATATACAATCTTACTAGATGTATCTTTTTGCTATATTATGAAATATTTTTGGACACAATTAATATATTTTGTGAATGCAATTGTATTTCTACTTTTCACATTTAAATAGAGTTCTCTTTTAAAAAAATTTCCATCAGTGCTCATTCTCAAATTCAGCTTTGAATTTGAGCTAATATTTATAAACTTCATTATTTTTTAAATTTGAGAATGAATGGTATCAGAATTAAAATAATTGTGCAAATTTATCATTGGATATATTCATTATTGGTTAATAATAGATGCTTTCATGTAATATTCAAAGACACTAATTCCAATTTGTAATTAAATTCACTGTACAGATACTGTTAGAACATGAATTTAGCCTTGTGCATTCCACCTTCTGGTGTCTCTGGATGTAAAATTCATAATTTAGTTTTCCTGAAATTGATGATATATATTATTATTATTATTTTTCCAGTTTATTGAAATTGATTTATTTGGTTGTATAAGTTATCTTGGACTTGGCTACCAGTCCTGTAGTAAAAACAATGGATTGAAAAGAGTGAAATAATAATTTTATGTTTAAAACTATATTCAAATTCTGTAATTTTTATTAAAGAATGTTAAGTGTTTCTCTACTTAAATTGAAAATAAATTATATAGGAAGCGATTTGAAATTAAGAAAAAGCATATTCTCTGTAATTTTCTCAAGGATTGATCAATATATTGTTACTTTCCTTTTATTAGCTTGTAAATCATTTTTGTTGATAATGAAAATCTTGTTTCGCTAGGAATTGAAATCAGTTCTAAAATTTTAAGTTAGTACTGAGGTTTTACTGTTGTGTTTACTAATTTTATTATTTGGAGCATTTCTTTTGGATTATTTGGAGCATTTCTTTTGGATTATTTGGAAATTTTTTTTTCTCTTAATGATATATTTTCAATTCTGTTTATGTAATATAAAGTTTTAGTTTGCTTTTGAATCATTCTTATCTTTTAATTACGTTATTTTAGACATATTTTTTCTCTTTTCTAATACTGATAAATTATTGTGCTCAATTTCTCCATGTTTTGTGTATACTACACTTAATATATTTTAACCACGTTTTCTAATAATTCTTAAGTATTGTTCTTCATTCCCTCATTTTATGTATACAACATGTAAATTATTTTACTTGCACTCAATTGAAACGATATTGTTGAATTTTATTCTATCTCACAATATTTAAATTGCAAAATTTCTTATGGTTTCCTTTTTTAAATTTAACATCCACTTAGTGTGTTTTAACGGTTTAAAATATATCTTTATTAGATGAAAATTAAAATATTGCAACTTAATTCTAATCTCCATATGGTTTTTAAAGAGTTCTGGTATTAGTGAGTGAATCAATTCCGATTGAACTTTTTTATCTGGTGTTTATTTCAAAAAAGAAAATAAATACATTGTATAATTAATTATCCGTAGGAAGGTGTAAATTAGGATTACAGGCCTTATTTTGTTTAACCTTTCACTGGCTTATTACTGATATTTCTCATTAATTATATTTCACTGGTTGAAGATTGTATCCTCTTTAAAGATTTTATGTCTGAGGGAAAATTCTCATCAGGTTAGATAAGTCAGAAAAAATGTGTGGAAAAATATTAGAAATTGATGTTGTAACTGATCATTTGATTCCATGTGGGGTCTGTGAAGAATAGTCTTATCATGATAAAACTGTCATGACTTTGCTACTCATTCGACAGGAAGTTTCCTCTTCCTGAAAATGCACAGTGTAATGTGTGTATTTAAACTGAATAGCCAGTCTCATCGTATTATTTGCCTACTTTGTGGAAATTGTTTTAATTAGATTTGTGTAGACATTTTAAAAATTTCCAAAATTTTGAATGTGAAAGGATTGCTTTCATTCTAATTTCTCTTTTTATCATTGCATCATAATACTCATTCCATGACTTTCTTTACTAATTTTTTAAATTCATTTTACACCATTAAAAATCTTTATAACTTGAAAACTATATGCACATCAAGTATACTGTGTGCATGAAAGTTTTATATCAACTGGAATTCTGTTTAACTCTGTGTAGAATACTGTATATTTATAACTGTTGGGGAGGCCTTTTGATATTTCTCATTATTGTTTTGTTTCTTGATGCTAATGAAATTAAATATATATTTTTGTATCAGGTGTTGCTTTTGGAGTTTGCTCAAAGAATTTTCGATGCATTTTGAATGTTAAGCAGTGGTAAGTAATAAATTAAATTTTACTTAATTATTAAAGATGATAGCTTGCATTAAATGTGCTGTGGCTCCATGTACTTTAAAAACCAAAAATTGTTTTTAAATTCTTTCTAGGCATAAAAGTTTTGTTGTAAAACTATGAAATGATTTTGAACACATTTAAAACACAATTCTCTTAAGAAGGCTTGCGTCATTGATCATTGTAACATTTTGTTTCTTAAATATTTTAGGATTAATACTCATGAACATCTCTTTCATGTTTGAGAATTATGGCAAAGTTACAATACTTACAAATTAAATTTACTGGGTCAGGAGATTTTAGAACTAGTAGATGGTGCTGCATATAATTTTTTGTATTATTTTGTAAGTATTAATTCTCCATAATATTCAAAGCAGCTGTTCCAGTATGTGCAGAAATGTGTTGTGTAAATGTTCATGTTGTAAAGTACTGAAATAAAGAAAAAGAATGATGTCTAAAAATATTTGAAAGAGTTATTTTTTACTAGGGAATGGTAAATGTCTTTCTCTAGATAATTAAAATTAAATTTTTATAAGCATGGAGTTAAAAATAAGAAAATGCAAAATCTCGACAATCTTTACCAATATAACATCAGCAATTGAGTATTTTCTTTTATGAATATATAAAATCATTTCTGCTGATAATGAAAATTTTGTTTTGTTGTTCTTTGAAAAGTTGTGTGATTATTATTGAAATGAATTTCAGTCTTTTGGGGTGTTGCTAAATTTTATTCGTAACTTCTTTTTTTTTACTGCAATATTTAATAAATTGATTATTTAAAATATTTCTTTTCAATGGTGTGATAATTCTCTTCTCTTTCAATGGCATATTTTCGATATTAGTTAGGCAATATATAGTTTAGTTTTGTTATGCTTCATTTCTAGAAGTAAATTGCTTTAAATACTTCTGTACTCTAATACTTTTTATATTTCATAATCCTTATAATAATTTGTTCTTTGATATTGATGGTTATGTTTCTATTTCAGATAGTTACTTTTTGATATCACTTGAGAATATTCTGATATATTTTGTGTATTGAGGAGTGGTAAGTTGTAAATTATTTTTTGTCTGAAATATTAAAAATGGTAGCTTTCATTTTATTTACTCTGTATCTATATTCTTTTAAAGCCCAAATATATGCAAATTCATACTGGGCATATGCTTCTTGGTTGCAAAATTATAAAATATTTTTAAACACTATTAAATCTTTACTTTTCATATTTAAATACAATTTTGTGCAATTTAAATAAGTGATCTTTGTCACATTCAGCTCTGAATATATTAATACTATAATGTATGTTAATATTAATTTGAGATCATTATTTATTAGAGAATAAATAATGTTATTTAAAATGCAGGTTAAGTAAATTTAATGCACCAGAATGTTTTATAAATACTACTACACATGGATGGATGTAATTTCTTTCCTAGTGGGTTATATGTGATTCTCCATTTAGGTCATAAACAACTATTCCAGTATGTAGTGATATTTAATTTACAAAATAGTTATAATATAAAAAAGGTAATGAAAATGAAACTTTATATCTAACAGTATTATAGAATATGCTATTCTCCAGTATCAAATGTTGCATGTCTTAATTTAATAGACAAAGTCTCAAAAACTGATAATGAATGTTGGTTGGATTTAAGTACAGACTTAAGTGAAACTATTGTTTCATATAATTGTTACTACATACAGCTGGTAGCATGTGTTGAAATTTATTGTGAAGGTGCTAATGAGTTGAGTATTCAAATTAACATTTTATATCTAAAAGTTTATTGAAAAGTGTTTTTGAAAGTTTTAACTGTCTTTCTCTGGTTAAATTAAAAGTAAATTTTAGAGGCAAAAAGTTGAAATTAAGAAAAAGGTTGCTGTCTGCTATCTTCACAAGAATTGGGCATTATTTGAGTACTTTGATTAATGTATAAAATAATTTCTGCTGAAATTAAAATTTTGCTCTTTCAGATTTGTTAACTTAGATCCTTAACTTTCTTTTTCCTTTCAAGGAATTGATATGTTAGTGAATTGGTAGTATACTATTTTTTTTTCTTAGTACATATAAATAAATATAAGAACTGTATTATGACAAGATAATTTTATGAATACATTGAAAGTGCTTTTTCATAAGGAACTTGCAAAATTAAAAAGTGTTGCTTCTATGTTTATGAAAAATATTTGACAATTGGCAATATGTTGTATTTATTTTGTATAAATCTTGCTCAACTTAAGGAATTTCATTGTTACATATAATTCTATAAACAAAACTCTTATATTAGTGTTTGTTCTTATATCTACTCAGAAGTCTTAAAAGGTGTATATTTTTAAAAATTTAGTTGTTCACCCTCAAAAGTGGTAGGAATAATTGTCTTCCTTAATTGTAGGAATACTGAAATCATGATTTACACATAATTATTATTTTATCTATATCATGTCAACAGTATGATTGCTTTTACACTAGAATAAAATACTCTTATAATATTGTTTTTTATATTGTGTTTTTAAGTATTATGTCATAATTGCATTCTTTATTTCTTATTTTATGAGGATTTGTATGAGATCTCTGTCTGATTTATATAAGTTTTTCATTTTAATTTATTTCATATATCTTGTAAATATCTTGCATATCTATACATATGTTTCTTTATATTTTTCAGTTTTGTCATTGAATATTGTTTTGTCCATTTTTAAGTGCTTTGCAAATTGTACTTGTAATGTTTTTTTGTATAATTGGATTTGTGTTTTTGCTGTGGAACTGCCTTTCATAACAGTTTCTGTTTCAGGATTATTCTTCTTGTCTCTTTTTGCTGAATATATATTTGTCATTTGCATCTTATATATTTGATGCAGAAAAGGTCTCTCAACTCAGCCTTTTCTCCAAATGGATACTGAATCTGAAGAATAAATATTTTTGGAATCCCTGCTTAAATTCTATCTGCAAGATGATCCACTCATTTGTGGAGACAATTATTTATTTGCTCCACATCTGTAGTAGATTTTCTTGAATTCCTTTAATGTAAGTAAAAAAACAATTTACCACAAAGAATCTTTTTAATTTAAGTTATTTAAAAATGTTTGAAATTTGGTTTCATGTATTATTCAGCACTTAAAAACTTGGCTTATTAAAATATTATGTTGTTTTCATAATAAAAGTATGCAATTTCTAGAATTTGTATTATGGCTTTTTAACTTGGGAGTGTTGTAAATTATATAATAAATAAATACATTTTGATGTTGGGACTTTGTAAATTATTATGTTTTCAATAATTTAAAGGTTTTATAAATTTTTCCCTTATTTTATTCTGTTTCTGTGTTTTATAGATTGTGAAAATATTGAAGTAATCAGTCATGATTTTTAAAAACAATATTATGTGAAATTATTTTATCACTTAGATGGTTGTCTTTAATTCATTCTGAATTCAAATACAATTACTTCACAACAATTATTTTTTTCACTTTTAGTATGTTTTTGTTTTTTATTTTTATTTACTTGTAAATATTAGATGATGAAATTAAATTTGTATTCTTAAGGGCATTTTAAAGTTTAATTTTTTTTTTTTTTTTTTTTTTTTTTTTTTTTTTTAATAAAATAACTATATTATTTGTAATGTAGAAGAAAAAAATTCTTAATTTTCTTTCTCTATTCTTTCTTTCTTTCAAAACTAAGTTTATTAAAAACAGTGTCCAGAGCATTCTACTGCTAATGACTCTTCCTTGACTCAAAAATGGACATTACTAAAAAGATATTTCTCAGAAAAGTACAGTTAAAATATCGGCTTGATCTCTGTATAATTCAAAATTTGTGACTGTAATTATCTCTTTTGTATAATAAAGATTTACCGATGTATCATTTCTTGGTGTGTGACTCCTAACAAAATGGGGAAAAAGAATAAAAAAAGTGAAGGTGAATGTTTATCTGATTGGTGGGAGGGATGATACAAATATCAATTGCAGTAATATTAAGTTGTCTTAGTTACTATATTAGGAATGTAAGGTTATGTTTCCTCTTTTTTTTTTCTTTTTTTTTTAAGGGACATAAAGACAAACCTTAAATTTTTTAAATTTAAGTGTCTTATTTGAAAAAAACCTGCACTGTTACTTTTTGATAACCACGTAACTATTTGTGTTATTATGATGATAAATGGTATGATTATCATGACCTTTCATCCTCACAGCAACCACTGAATGTATCCATTTGACAGGAATGCTTTTAGACCGTTTTTAAAACTTATTGCAATCAGACAATGAACTGGTTGTTAACACCAAATAATAGTAATATTTCTGTTACCATGCATGATGTGGCTAAATTGGCTCCAAATAATATCACCTAAGTTTTCAATATTATATGCCTTTGAAAAAGTATATTACGTAGAAAATGATTCTTCAGAAGTTGAATTTTTTTAATTATATCTCAAATTAACGGAAATTCAGGATAAACATTAAAAAACTGGGATTGTCTCAGCTATTCTGTTCATTTAATTTATAAACTCAATTGTCACTATAGATAGTTTTTTCCTATCCTTCAAGGGATGTCATAATTCAAATTCTGAGCTATGAGTTTAAGGAAGATCTTTTCAATCTTTTATTACTTTTCCTCTTATACAAGAAATATCATGCAGTGTTGAACAACACGCACAATGATATAACTTGGAAAGGGCAAGGGGTGTATGCACGTGAAGGTCGAAAATCATAGGAAATGTCTTGGGCAAAATATTAATGCACTTTAGCTACTTATTAAAGTCAAAAATAATGGGGTGGGCACGAAAAATTGTCACTCTTCTCAGGGAGTCACCGCTCTTTGCTACACCACTGAACATATTAAATTATACATATGAATAATTTTTACGATTCCCAGAAAAAAATTTCTTGCCATTAACTGTCAAAATGAAAAAAAATCAGGATATCTGGAGAATTTACGCACATCGAAGCAGATTATTTTCACAGAAAATGACTGTTATAGGGGTTGTTTATTTCAAAGCCTGCATTAGTCAGAACCTTAATTTCATTCATGTGGTCTGTTGGCATATTAGCATCAAATACTAAAAATGAAATAATGAAGTCTGTTTGGCATCTTATTACCTACTACCAACTACTGGGTACTACTACCTACTTTGCTATATTCAGCTTCAAAAGAAAAGCAAATAATAATAATAATACGCCTTTAAACCATCAATCAAAAATTATAGAAACTGTTTATACTATCAAAATATTATTGCCTGGCATTGTAATCAAAAGTGCTGATAAATTGAAAATCCACATACTGATAAATACGATGATATTCTTTCAAAAGCATTCCAAGAACTCATATTTGAAGAAACCATCTTTCGGAAATCAAAACATTATTTATTTATTTTTTTTGAAACGACAAAGTAAATTCGATGTCCCAATCTCTCTGCTATAATATGCTAACAATAATATCTCTGCAATTGAAAAAAAAAAATTTCACAAAGGAATACAGCTGATAAAATATTTAAAAATTGTATAGTAAAATATAATTAAAAATATTTATATAAATATGCCAAAATGAAAAAATAATTATATGAAAATAAAATTGATATCACTGAAGAATTAATTTTTCTGAATTGAAAGGTAAAGTAAAAAGGCCCTTGATATACTACTCAAATATTGAGAGAGAAAAAAAAAAACATTTCGATTGATTTGCAATTAAAAGTATAATTAAAATTTTGAAAAAAATTTTGTGTATAAGCACTTGCTACCAAAGAAGTAATTATATTTCAAATATAATAGCTCTAGTTTCAACAATCTGCTTTGTAGAACATTTTGAGTGATTTTTCATCTTGCATTTCTGGATTATTCGTTTCTTTGCAACCACTAACAATTTACAGTGAGGTTTCCAGTTAACTTTCAGAAATGCTGAAAAGAACAAACAAGAAATTTTGATTGTAATAAATGATCCCATATTAAACGTCATTTCAAAATATTTATTCTCCGTCATTCATTTTTTTTTCTATATAGAAGAGAAACAAAATATAATGATGTAAAAATAAACGAATAAATATGTAGTGGTGAAACCGACACGTATTAGATTTCGTAGTAGCGAAGTGAACTGAAATATTAACAAGTGAAAAGAAATGGCGATATTTTATGATTTCATTTGTTTTAAAGTTTTTTTTAATTTATTTACTAGGTGATATTTCTTTTGCCTTTAACAAATTGCACGAATATTTCTTTGTGCATATTTTTTAAATGTAAGTAATTTTTATATCTCAATAATTAGTGCATGATACATTTACGACAGATATATGAGTTTTACCTTCTTTAATTCCACTGTGATATTAAGATTAGATTTATTTAATAGTTTTTTAAAAATAGGTTACGTGCGCCAAAGTAATTGTAACTAATCATACTTACTGATGCGGTATTCTTCGATTGTGGTTTCGATTTGACGTTTGTAAAACGATAAATCGAACTATATTCTTAAACCTTGCTGCAATTTGTTTTCGAAACGGCATGTGAAAGCGTACATCTTTTTTTTATCTTTTGTTTAATTTTCATGATCAGTTTGAAATGTACACAAAGGTTTTTGGTTGACATAAGTAAGCATGATTTATAAAAGATTATTAATTCATTTTATATATACCACGGACATTTTTGCGAAAAGACTGATCAATTTTTAAGAAATTAACGATGTTTCATTCGATAAGTTTTTATTTTCATTTGATTTTATACCAACTAGGAGTAACACTGCTAATTGATTTTTAAATTTTACTTCTGTTTCTCCAGTCATATCAGGCTTGAGTTTATTTCATGGAGGTGAGTTGGACATACCCCCATCCCTTTTCCCTCAGCTATGCTTCACTTTTCAGCACATTCTGTCTTTTTAATTAATTCTGTTTAATTTCATATACCATTGAACTTTTTAGAAAATGATGCAAATACAATCTTGTATACATTTAATTTAATACCATGTTCAACTTAAAATTTTTTTATTCACTGAGTTGTTTATTTTATTTACTACCCTGAAATATATATACATATATATATTTCTCTCACTGTTCCCATCAATTTGCTGTATTTACTTAAACTTTCCAACTAAAATAAAAAAAAGTTCTAAAAGTTTCTTTTCTTTTAAGATTTTCTATATGATATTTAAGTTCATTCTGACTTTCATTTTCATTATTTACTTTTTAAAAATTTATTTTGTTCCATAGTGAAAAAAAAATTTCTTGGTTGTGACCCTCCAAAAACAATTTCTAATAAAAACCTTTTAATGTGGAGTCTAAACATGCAGTAAAAATGTTATTACACATGAATTTTTATTATTGTGAATCTCTTTTCCATTTGTATGTTCATGCAATATAAATCTTTTCTCACTCTGATGCGCACAAAAAAAATTCATCTGAATTTAGAAAATTTTGACTTCAGAACAGCATTTTACATATATGCATACCCTCCAATATAGTTGTGCTGTCATCGGCAGCACTTCCTACCAATATATTGCAAATAACATAGTATCAATAAATTGTTAGAGAATAGGTATTTCCAAAGATTAATTATTAATTGAAAGAAATATTTTCAAAGCACTATACAAAATTATTTAACTTACATTTATTATTGATTAAATATAAAAGTGAAATAATTTTATCACACAACACAATTTTGTTCATTAAGCTAATTAACACTCTTTGTTGGACATTTAAAAAAAAAAATTTCCATTACAAAGCAAACACTTCTGCATTTTATAATTATTGCTCAGTTTAACATCAAAAGAAAGACCCATATACATTTTTATTACGAGCAGTGTCTGCAAAGATTTTGCGTTAATGCCATATCAAAATCCCCCCGACCCCTTTTTTTTCCACGTAACTATTCTAAAATTACTTCCATTATTAGCATTGCTGTGAACGAAGATTTGGATATTTACAACACTCTTTTATAGTTCTTTGTAATTTTTTATTATATATCCATAACTTTGTAGTTTTCTCCCAATTTCCATAGCAAGTACAGAAATTTTGTAGCTGTTGGATGGTATGTAGGTATATTTTCAGTCTTTTATTAAAAATTTTTATTCACTGAAGTGGTTTCTTTTAAACCTGGAACTAGAAAATTTTGACTTTGGTATTGGATTTTGCATATATCTGTATATTTATAATATTTGAATTAATTTCTTAATGACTATTTACACACAAGAGTAAAACTAGATAAAAACTATATACATTTTGTTTCCTTACTCTGTATAGACATCAAGAACATTTATGTTACTATACATATATAAATATAATTTTATCACATTAATAAGGTCCATATATTGTATCCCTTGGTAGTTTTAAAGATATTTTTGATAAGTTAGTTTTTAAATTTGCTCTTTAGTCAAGCAAGATAAATAATTTGCATAAATTTAAAATTAAAAAAATGCCTGTTTTGGCATGTCATTTCTGTTTTCATTATTCATATTCTATATTTTGAAATGGGCTTTGAATAATTTTCTTTTAGATCGCTATTTTGTGTTATAATTCTGTTTATATTTCCCTTTTAATAAATTCTTCTTAATTTGAGAGTTCTTTTAGAAGGAAAAGGCTTCGAATCTATGATAAATATGACTAATAGAAACCTTTATTCTATTTTTAATATAATATAAAGGCATTAAGTCTACCAGTATTTTACTTTTCTGTTTGTTTTTAATGTTCATTTTATACAATTTTTCATATAAGTAAAATGTTTGTTGCAATGTGAAACACTTGCTATTGTGTCTTATTTATTATGTGATACTAAAATTAGATTTATGTATATTTTATATTTATTTTTCTGCTGGTTTTATCAGACCGTGCAAAAAAATCTTTTGCATATGATACTTTTATTTAATTTCAAATCTAGTGTCTGTTTATATCTGACCAAGGCATTTGTGGTCATTTTGTGAAGGTTGTATTTAGTTTTTGCTGAAACATTTGGCCACCTTTATTTTAATGCAAAATTTTTTTTCACTGAAGAGTATGTCTTAGGAATGATTTGAATGTAAAATGGCTTTCAATCTAATATATAAAACCTTCTATCACTCTATCTTTCAATATCTTAATATCTGATTTTTAACTGTTTTAATTTCTGCTAAAATTTGTATCCCTTTTAAAAATTCTTCTCTGAGAAATAGATTATATCACAGAAATAAATTGATTGAGGAAATATTGGACTATAGCATTAGACAACTAATTTGATTCTCAGACGAGACTATGATCTAGTTTAGTGAGAATAAGTATCAGGAATTAAACTTTATATTTACCAAGCAATTCAATATTGTCTAATAAAATTTTCAGTACATTTCGTTGTGTTCATTTGAGTATGCGTAAGTCATTTTAAATTCATCTAAAATTCTTATAACAGGTAACCTCATCCACTCATGTTTTGAAGAAGGAATAACATAGCCTGAATTTAAATAATATTAATAAGCATTTATATGGCAAGAAGACATTATTTAATAAAACCACATCATTCTATGTTATCGTCATATTCGTATAACATTATCTGAATAGCCAATAATTCAGTTATATCATTGGGATGAGTATTTGTTTGGGATGGTTTGAAAGTTAACATAAAAGGAAAAATAAAGAAACCTTTTAATCTTTATGTTGATACTAGGCTTAAACAATTATCCGTGACAAATTCTTACTTTAAATTTTAATTAAATACAATCCTAGAAATCACTTAACAAGTGGTTATATACAGATGATTATTAATTTAATAAAGATTTCCTGATTCAGATTACATTTTATTAAACTTTCAGTGTGCAATTTAAACACTTCATCAGTATGCTCTCTCAACAGTTTTACAAATCAAATCAGATAGATATCAGTTAACAAAAGAGCTTGGTTTTTTTTATATATATTTGATTTATCATCCACAATTGAAATGTTGAGATTTCAAAAGATCTGTGTTCTGTTAGTAAAAAAAAAAAAAAAAAAAAAAAAAAATACTTCTTAGAATCTTTATGTTAAACTTTTATTTGCCATAACTTTTTAATCTTAAATAAAATTGATTAGGTTATTCAAAAATCAAGACTTTTTCTTGTATTGGGGAAATCTTTAACAGGGCTCCTAGCTTAAACTACAGGATAATCTGTTGGAAAGTGGGACAAAAATTAGCATAATATGGATCTAGCAATATCCTTTTTGCTTATAGATCACAACAGCAGTATTAGTGTGCTTTTAAAAGATTCAAGAACAAAACAATACATAAAATGGGATTCATAAGTGACTTTTAAATGAAATCTCGTCTTACAATAAATTCATGAAGCAGAGGCACAGAATATTTATTATATATATATAAAAAAAAGATTTTTATTGAGAAAGAGTTCATAATTTATCAACCAGGTCACAGAATGTTATGTGTTTTATGAACAACACACACAATGGGATATCCACAATTTTCCTGCTCTTGGAGCAAGAAGATTGACTACCTGGGATTACAAGGTGCATATATTTGAAATGTATCCTGACTAAACAGCTGCGCCATACTATTTACTTGCTATGGAGCAGAAGTCTTATTTACTTATATAGAGTAATTTTGAATGTTGTACAATTGTTTTCATTCTGTACCTGCTTTTAATTATTGTATTTTCTATTGTACTAATTATTTGGCTCATTACAAATTAGTATAATATATATTATATTGTTGGAATTTTTAAATTTGAAAAGCCATATGCACATCATGTGCATGAAAATATTGTAATAGCTAGAGGTTTATTCCATCCTGCATAAAAGTGTTGGAATGTCATTTAATAGCTGCTATGGTGATTATTGTCCTTAGATGTTGATGCAACTAAATATATTTCTATTTCAAGTGGTGCTTTTGTACTTGAAGAATTGCTGATATACTTTGAATACTGAGCGCTGGCTTGTAATAATTTCCATCAGAAGATTTTTACTGCATGCTGCTGGATATTATATTCTTTATTGATAATTAATAGATACTTTTGGGTAATGTTTAAAAACAATGATTCCCACATGAATTAAAATTTATTGTGTAAATCATCATAATGCAAAATATGTATTTAAATCAATATTTCATGGGTAAAATTTTTTCAAAAAGTAGTATTTTTTAATTGAGAATGCTAGATGTGTTTCTCTAGAGAAAGGTAAATTTTTATAGGCAGAGAGTAAAAAGTATGACAAAGTGTTTTTTACCATGTTCAGAAAGATATATTTTCTGTATTTTTCTTTCATTAGTATGTAAAATCATATTTTCATAATAATGAAAATCTTATTCTCCTATTCATTGATTTATAGTATAATATTTCTTGAATTAGTTCAGAATTTTTAAAATACTTGTACAATAAATATCATTGTGCTAGAAACGTGCAACAACGTCATTCAATAAATTTCTAATAATTCTTTTGCATGATTTGAAGATCTTTGACCCTTTTAATCAAATATCTTGTGTATTGTGTAGGTAATAATATAAAGTTTATTTTTCCTTTGAATGATTCTTGCAAGTAAATTGCATTAAGTATATTTTACCTTAGTTTTTACCTCGAATAGTTTTTTTTTTTTTTTCTCATTTCGTATGCATGTAGTATTTATTAATTTTTTTACTCTAATAACAATAATGTCTTTTAAATGTATTTTTAGAAGATGCGACTTAAAATATTGCTTCTTTATTGGGATCGCCATATAAGATCTGGTATTGCTTTCAAAATAAATAAATACGCTGTGGAATAAATGTATAAAGATGTAAATGGTTATTACAAGGCTTCTTTTGTCACCACTTTAGTAAATTAGTATCTGATTTGTCATGAAATTTGAGAATTGCATTCTTTTTAAACATTCTTCATCTGAGAAAATATCTGATCAGTTTTAGATGAGTGAAATAAATAGTTTGAGGAAGTACTGAAGTGTGTCATTTTAACAAATAATTTCTGCCCAAAAGGGGCCTGTGAACTAGAGGTTTATTGTGATTGCACTGTCTTGATTTTGCTGCTCATCTTATAGGAAGTTTTCCCTGTCTGGAGTTGCAAGGTATATTTTTGTGCTGTGCGTATTATATTTTACCTGAATTAAACTTGCATTGAATGGCTATTTAATAGTTGTTTGGATTCTTATTACATCATTGAAAATCTTGATAATCTGACATTCCATATGTATGTTAAATACACAATTTGCATGTAATTGTAATAGCTAAAGTTTTATTTTACTTTGCATAAAAGTATCATAATGTAATTTATTCATTAGCTGTTAAGGTAGCTCTTGATGTTTCTCATAATAATTTTGCCATTTCATGTTGATGTAATTGTATATATTATAATATCTTTCTATTTCAGATGGTGCTTTTGGATTTGACTTGAGAAAATTCAGACATGTTTAGAACATTGAAGAGCGGTTAGTGATAAATTTTACTTGAAATTTAAAAAATGGTTGTTTTTATTAAATGTACTGTGCCTTCCTATTCTTTTAAAGCCAATTAATAGAATATACAATCTTACTAGATGTATCTTTTTGCTATATTATGAAATATTTTTGGACACAATTAATATATTTTGTGAATGCAATTGTATTTCTACTTTTCACATTTAAATAGAGTTCTCTTTTAAAAAAAATTCCATCAGTGCTCATTCTCAAATTCAGCTTTGAATTTGAGCTAATATTTATAAACTTCATTATTTTTTAAATTTGAGAATGAATGGTATCAGAATTAAAATAATTGTGCAAATTTATCATTGGATATATTCATTATTGGTTAATAATAGATGCTTTCATGTAATATTCAAAGACACTAATTCCAATTTGTAATTAAATTCACTGTACAGATACTGTTAGAACATGAATTTAGCCTTGTGCATTCCACCTTCTGGTGTCTCTGGATGTAAAATTCATAATTTAGTTTTCCTGAAATTGATGATATATATTATTATTATTATTTTTCCAGTTTATTGAAATTGATTTATTTGGTTGTATAAGTTATCTTGGACTTGGCTACCAGTCCTGTAGTAAAAACAATGGATTGAAAAGAGTGAAATAATAATTTTATGTTTAAAACTATATTCAAATTCTGTAATTTTTATTAAAGAATGTTAAGTGTTTCTCTACTTAAATTGAAAATAAATTATATAGGAAGCGATTTGAAATTAAGAAAAAGCATATTCTCTGTAATTTTCTCAAGGATTGATCAATATATTGTTACTTTCCTTTTATTAGCTTGTAAATCATTTTTGTTGATAATGAAAATCTTGTTTCGCTAGGAATTGAAATCAGTTCTAAAATTTTAAGTTAGTACTGAGGTTTTACTGTTGTGTTTACTAATTTTATTATTTGGAGCATTTCTTTTGGATTATTTGGAAATTTTCTTTTCTCTTAATGATATATTTTCAATTCTGTTTATGTAATATAAAGTTTTAGTTTGCTTTTGAATCATTCTTATCTTTTAATTACGTTATTTTAGACATATTTTTTCTCTTTTCTAATACTGATAAATTATTGTGCTCAATTTCTCCATATTTTGTGTATACTACACTTAATATATTTTAACCACGTTTTCTAATAATTCTTAAGTATTGTTCTTCATTCCCTCATTTTATGTATACAACATGTAAATTATTTTACTTGCACTCAATTGAAACGATATTGTTGAATTTTATTCTATCTCACAATATTTAAATTGCAAAATTTCTTATGGTTTCCTTTTTTAAATTTAACATCCACTTAGTGTGTTTTAACGGTTTAAAATATATCTTTATTAGATGAAAATTAAAATATTGCAACTTAATTCTAATCTCCATATGGTTTTTAAAGAGTTCTGGTATTAGTGAGTGAATCAATTCCGATTGAACTTTTTTATCTGGTGTTTATTTCAAAAAAGAAAATAAATACATTGTATAATTAATTATCCGTAGGAAGGTGTAAATTAGGATTACAGGCCTTATTTTGTTTAACCTTTCACTGGCTTATTACTGATATTTCTCATTAATTATATTTCACTGGTTGAAGATTGTATCCTCTTTAAAGATTTTATGTCTGAGGGAAAATTCTCATCAGGTTAGATAAGTCAGAAAAAATGTGTGGAAAAATATTAGAAATTGATGTTGTAACTGATCATTTGATTCCATGTGGGGTCTGTGAAGAATAGTCTTATCATGATAAAACTGTCATGACTTTGCTACTCATTCGACAGGAAGTTTCCTCTTCCTGAAAATGCACAGTGTAATGTGTGTATTTAAACTGAATAGCCAGTCTCATCGTATTATTTGCCTACTTTGTGGAAATTGTTTTAATTAGATTTGTGTAGACATTTTAAAAATTTCCAAAATTTTGAATGTGAAAGGATTGCTTTCATTCTAATTTCTCTTTTTATCATTGCATCATAATACTCATTCCATGACTTTCTTTACTAATTTTTTAAATTCATTTTACACCATTAAAAATCTTTATAACTTGAAAACTATATGCACATCAAGTATACTGTGTGCATGAAAGTTTTATATCAACTGGAATTCTGTTTAACTCTGTGTAGAATACTGTATATTTATAACTGTTGGGGAGGCCTTTTGATATTTCTCATTATTGTTTTGTTTCTTGATGCTAATGAAATTAAATATATATTTTTGTATCAGGTGTTGCTTTTGGAGTTTGCTCAAAGAATTTTCGATGCATTTTGAATGTTAAGCAGTGGTAAGTAATAAATTAAATTTTACTTAATTATTAAAGATGATAGCTTGCATTAAATGTGCTGTGGCTCCATGTACTTTAAAAACCAAAAATTGTTTTTAAATTCTTTCTAGGCATAAAAGTTTTGTTGTAAAACTATGAAATGATTTTGAACACATTTAAAACACAATTCTCTTAAGAAGGCTTGCGTCATTGATCATTGTAACATTTTGTTTCTTAAATATTTTAGGATTAATACTCATGAACATCTCTTTCATGTTTGAGAATTATGGCAAAGTTACAATACTTACAAATTAAATTTACTGGGTCAGGAGATTTTAGAACTAGTAGATGGTGCTGCATATAATTTTTTGTATTATTTTGTAAGTATTAATTCTCCATAATATTCAAAGCAGCTGTTCCAGTATGTGCAGAAATGTGTTGTGTAAATGTTCATGTTGTAAAGTACTGAAATAAAGAAAAAGAATGATGTCTAAAAATATTTGAAAGAGTTATTTTTTACTAGGGAATGGTAAATGTCTTTCTCTAGATAATTAAAATTAAATTTTTATAAGCATGGAGTTAAAAATAAGAAAATGCAAAATCTCGACAATCTTTACCAATATAACATCAGCAATTGAGTATTTTCTTTTATGAATATATAAAATCATTTCTGCTGATAATGAAAATTTCGTTTTGTTGTTCTTTGAAAAGTTGTGTGATTATTATTGAAATGAATTTCAGTCTTTTGGGGTGTTGCTAAATTTTATTCATAACTTCTTTTTTTTTACTGCAATATTTAATAAATTGATTATTTAAAATATTTCTTTTCAATGGTGTGATAATTCTCTTCTCTTTCAATGGCATATTTTCGATATTAGTTAGGCAATATATAGTTTAGTTTTGTTATGCTTCATTTCTAGAAGTAAATTGCTTTAAATACTTCTGTACTCTAATACTTTTTATATTTCATAATCCTTATAATAATTTGTTCTTTGATATTGATGGTTATGTTTCTATTTCAGATAGTTACTTTTTGATATCACTTGAGAATATTCTGATATATTTTGTGTATTGAGGAGTGGTAAGTTGTAAATTATTTTTTGTCTGAAATATTAAAAATGGTAGCTTTCATTTTATTTACTCTGTATCTATATTCTTTTAAAGTCCAAATATATGCAAATTCATACTGGGCATATGCTTCTTGGTTGCAAAATTATAAAATATTTTTAAACACTTTTAAATCTTTACTTTTCATATTTAAATACAATTTTGTGCAATTTAAATAAGTGATCTTTGTCACATTCAGCTCTGAATATATTAATACTATAATGTATGTTAATATTAATTTGAGATCATTATTTATTAGAGAATAAATAATGTTATTTAAAATGCAGGTTAAGTAAATTTAATGCACCAGAATGTTTTATAAATACTACTACACATGGATGGATGTAATTTCTTTCCTAGTGGGTTATATGTGATTCTCCATTTAGGTCATAAACAACTATTCCAGTATGTAGTGATATTTAATTTACAAAATAGTTATAATATAAAAAAGGTAATGAAAATGAAACTTTATATCTAACAGTATTATAGAATATGCTATTCTCCAGTATAAAATGTTGCATGTCTTAATTTAATAGACAAAGTCTCAAAAACTGATAATGAATGTTGGTTGGATTTAAGTACAGACTTAAGTGAAACTATTGTTTCATATAATTGTTACTACATACAGCTGGTAGCATGTGTTGAAATTTATTGTGAAGGTGCTAATAAGTTGAGTATTCAAATTAACATTTTATATCTAAAAGTTTATTGAAAAGTGTTTTTGAAAGTTTTAACTGTCTTTCTCTGGTTAAATTAAAAGTAAATTTTAGAGGCAAAAAGTTGAAATTAAGAAAAAGGTTGCTGTCTGCTATCTTCACAAGAATTGGGGCATTATTTGAGTACTTTGATTAATGTATAAAATAATTTCTGCTGAAATTAAAATTTTGCTCTTTCAGATTTGTTAACTTAGATCCTTAACTTTCTTTTTCCTTTCAAGGAATTGATATGTTAGTGAATTGGTAGTATACTATTTTTTTTTCTTAGTACATATAAATAAATATAAGAACTGTATTATGACAAGATAATTTTATGAATACATTGAAAGTGCTTTTTCATAAGGAACTTGCAAAATTAAAAAGTGTTGCTTCTATGTTTATGAAAAATATTTGACAATTGGCAATATGTTGTATTTATTTTGTATAAATCTTGCTCAACTTAAGGAATTTCATTGTTACATATAATTCTATAAACAAAACTCTTATATTAGTGTTTGTTCTTATATCTACTCAGAAGTCTTAAAAGGTGTATATTTTTAAAAATTTAGTTGTTCACCCTCAAAAGTGGTAGGAATAATTGTCTTCCTTAATTGTAGGAATACTGAAATCATGATTTACACATAATTATTATTTTATCTATATCATGTCAACAGTATGATTGCTTTTACACTAGAATAAAATACTCTTATAATATTGTTTTTTATATTGTGTTTTTAAGTATTATGTCATAATTGCATTCTTTATTTCTTATTTTATGAGGATTTGTATGAGATCTCTGTCTGATTTATATAAGTTTTTCATTTTAATTTATTTCATATATCTTGTAAATATCTTGCATATCTATACATATGTTTCTTTATATTTTTCAGTTTTGTCATTGAATATTGTTTTGTCCATTTTTAAGTGCTTTGCAAATTGTACTTGTAATGTTTTTTTGTATAATTGGATTTGTGTTTTTGCTGTGGAACTGCCTTTCATAACAGTTTCTGTTTCAGGATTATTCTTCTTGTCTCTTTTTGCTGAATATATATTTGTCATTTGCATCTTATATATTTGATGCAGAAAAGGTCTCTCAACTCAGCCTTTTCTCCAAATGGATACTGAATCTGAAGGATAAATATTTTTAGAATCCCTGCTTAAATTCTATCTGCAAGATGATCCACTCATTTGTGGAGACAATTATTTATTTGCTCCACATCTGTAGTAGATTTTCTTGAATTCCTTTAATGTAAGTAAAAAAACAATTTACCACAAAGAATCTTTTTAATTTAAGTTATTTAAAAATGTTTGAAATTTGGTTTCATGTATTATTCAGCACTTAAAAACTTGGCTTATTAAAATATTATGTTGTTTTCATAAAAGTATGCAATTTCTAGAATTTGTATTATGGCTTTTTAACTTGGGAGTGTTGTAAATTATATAATAAATAAATACATTTTGATGTTGGGACTTTGTAAATTATTATGTTTTCAATAATTTAAAGGTTTTATAAATTTTTCCCTTATTTTATTCTGTTTCTGTGTTTTATAGATTGTGAAAATATTGAAGTAATCAGTCATGATTTTTTAAAAACAATATTATGTGAAATTATTTTATCACTTAGATGGTTGTCTTTAATTCATTCTGAATTCAAATACAATTACTTCACAACAATTATTTTTTTCACTTTTAGTATGTTTTTGTTTTTTATTTTTATTTACTTGTAAATATTAGATGATGAAATTAAATTTGTATTCTTAAGGGCATTTTAAAGTTGAATTTATTTTTTTTTTAATAAAATAACTATATATATTATTTGTAATGTAGAAGAAAAAAATTCTTAATTTTCTTTCTCTATTCTTTCTTTCTTTCAAAACTAAGTTTATTAAAAACAGTGTCCAGAGCATTCTACTGCTAATGACTCTTCCTTGACTTAAAAATGGACATTACTAAAAAGATATTTCTCAGAAAAGTACAGTTAAAATATCGGCTTGATCTCTGTATAATTCAAAATTTGTGACTGTAATTATCTCTTTTGTATAATAAAGATTTACCGATGTATCATTTCTTGGTGTGTGACTCCTAACAAAATGGGGAAAAAGAATAAAAAAAGTGAAGGTGAATGTTTATCTGATTGGTGGGAGGGATGATACAAATATCAATTGCAGTAATATTAAGTTGTCTTAGTTACTGTATTAGGAATGTAAGGTTATGTTTCCTCTTTATTTCCCTTAAAAAAAAAAAGAAAAAAAAAAAGACAAACCTTAAATTTTTTAAATTTAAGTGTCTTATTTGAAAAAAACCTGCACTGTTACTTTTTGATAACCACGTAACTATTTGTGTTATTATGATGATAAATGGTATGATTATCATGACCTTTCATCCTCACAGCAACCACTGAATGCATCCATTTGACAGGAATGCTTTTAGACCGTTTTTAAAACTTATTGCAATCAGACAATGAACTGGTTGTTAACACCAAATAATAGTAATATTTCTGTTACCATGCATGATGTGGCTAAATTGGCTCCAAATAATATCACCTAAGTTTTCAATATTATATGCCTTTGAAAAAGTATATTACGTAGAAAATGATTCTTCAGAAGTTGAATTTTTTTAATTATATCTCAAATTAACGGAAATTCAGGATAAACATTAAAAAACTGGGATTGTCTCAGCTATTCTGTTCATTTAATTTATAAACTCAATTGTCACTATAGATAGTTTTTTCCTATCCTTCAAGGGATGTCATAATTCAAATTCTGAGCTATGAGTTTAAGGAAGATCTTTTCAATCTTTTATTACTTTCCCTCTTATACAAGAAATATCATGCAGTGTTGAACAACACGCACAATGATATAACTTGGAAAGGGCAAGGGGTGTATGCACGTGAAGGTCGAAAATCATAGGAAATGTCTTGGGCAAAATATTAATGCACTTTAGCTACTTATTAAAGTCAAAAATAATGGGGTGGGCACGAAAAATTGTCACTCTTCTCAGGGAGTCACCGCTCTTTGCTACACCACTGAACATATTAAATTATACATATGAATAATTTTTACGATTCCCAGAAAAAAATTTCTTGCCATTAACTGTCAAAATGAAAAAAAATCAGGATATCTCGAGAATTTACGCACATCGAAGCAGATTATTTTCACAGAAAATGACTGTTATAGGGGTTGTTTATTTCAAAGCCTGCATTAGTCAGAACCTTAATTTCATTCATGTGGTCTGTTGGCATATTAGCATCAAATACTAAAAATGAAATAATGAAGTCTGTTTGGCATCTTATTACCTACTACCAACTACTGGGTACTACTACCTACTTTGCTATATTCAGCTTCAAAAGAAAAGCAAATAATAATAATAATACGCCTTTAAACCATCAATCAAAAATTATAGAAACTGTTTATACTATCAAAATATTTTTGCCTGGCATTGTAATCAAAAGTGCTGATAAATTGAAAATCCACATACTGATAAATACGATGATATTCTTTCAAAAGCATTCCAAGAACTCATATTTGAAGAAACCATCTTTCTGAAATCAAAACATTATTTATTTATTTATTTTGAAACGACAAAGTAAATTCGATGTCCCAATCTCTCTGCTATAATATGCTAACAATAATATCTCTGCAATTGAAAAAAAAAAAATGTCACAAAGGAATACAGCTGATAAAATATTTAAAAATTGTATAGTAAAATATAATTAAAAATATTTATATAAATATGCCAAAATGAAAAAATAATTATATGAAAATAAAATTGATATCACTGAAGAATTAATTTTTCTGAATTGAAAGGTAAAGTAAAAAGGCCCTTGATATACTACTCAAATATTGAGAGAGAAAAAAAAAAACATTTCGATTGATTTGCAATTAAAAGTATAATTAAAATTTTGAGAAATTTTTTGTGTATAAGCACTTGCTACCAAAGAAGTAATTATATTTCAAATATAATAGCTCTAGTTTCAACAATCTGCTTTGTAGAACATTTTGAGTGATTTTTCATCTTGCATTTCTGGATTATTCGTTTCTTTGCAACCACTAACAATTTACAGTGAGGTTTCCAGTTAACTTTCAGAAATGCTGAAAAGAACAAACAAGAAATTTTGATTGTAATAAATGATCCCATATTAAACGTCATTTCAAAATATTTATTCTCCGTCATTCATTTTTTTTTCTATATAGAAGAGAAACAAAATATAATGATGTAAAAATAAACGAATAAATATGTAGTGGTGAAACCGACACGTATTAGATCTCGTAGTAGCGAAGTGAACTGAAATATTAACAAGTGAAAAGAAATGGCGATATTTTATGATTTCATTTGTTTTAAAGTTTTTTTTAATTTATTTACTAGGTGATATTTCTTTTGCCTTTAACAAATTGCACGAATATTTCTTTGTGCATATTTTTTAAATGTAAGTAATTTTTATATCTCAATAATTAGTGCATGATACATTTACGACAGATATATGAGTTTTACCTTCTTTAATTCCACTGTGATATTAAGATTAGATTTATTTAATAGTTTTTTAAAAATAGGTTACGTGCGCCAAAGTAATTGTAACTAATCATACTTACTGATGCGGAATTCTTCGATTGTGGTTTCGATTTGACGTTTGTAAAACGATAAATCGAACTATATTCTAAAACCTTGCTGCAATTTGTTTTCGAAACGGCATGTGAAAGCGTACATCTTTTTTCTATCTTTTGTTTAATTTTCATGATCAGTTTGAAATGTACACAAAGGGTTTTGGTTGACATAAGTAAGCATGATTTATAAAAGATTATTAATTCATTTTATATATACCACGGACATTTTTGCGAAAAGACTGATCAATTTTTAAGAAATTAACGATGTTTCATTCGATAAGTTTTTATTTTCATTTGATTTTATACCAACTAGGAGTAACACTGCTAATTGATTTTTAAATTTTACTTCTGTTTCTCCAGTCATATCAGGCTTGAGTTTATTTCATGGAGGTGAGTTGGACATACCCCCATCCCTTTTCCCTCAGCTATGCTTCACTTTTCAGCACATTCTGTCTTTTTAATTAATTCTGTTTAATTTCATATACCATTGAACTTTTTAGAAAATGATGCAAATACAATCTTGTATACATTTAATTTAATACCATGTTCAACTTAAAATTTTTTTATTCACTGAGTTGTTTATTTTATTTACTACCCTGAAATATATATACTTATATATATTTCTCTCACTGTTCCCATCAATTTGCTGTATTTACTTAAACTTTCCAACTAAAATAAAAAAAAGTTCTAAAAGTTTCTTTTCTTTTAAGATTTTCTATATGATATTTAAGTTCATTCTGACTTTCATTTTCATTATTTACTTTTTAAAAATTTATTTTGTTCCATAGTGAAAAAAAAATTTCTTGGTTGTGACCCTCCGAAAACAATTTCTAATAAAAACCTTTTAATGTGGAGTCTAAACATGCAGTAAAAATGTTATTACACATGAATTTTTATTATTGTGAATCTCTTTTCCATTTGTATGTTCATGCAATATAAATCTTTTCTCACTCTGATGCGCACAAAAAAAATTCATCTGAATTTAGAAAATTTTGACTTCAGAACAGCATTTTACATATATGCATACCCTCCAATATAGTTGTGCTGTCATCGGCAGCACTTCCTACCAATATATTGCAAATAACATAGTATCAATAAATTGTTAGAGAATAGGTATTTCCAAAGATTAATTATTAATTGAAAGAAATATTTTCAAAGCACTATACAAAATTATTTAACTTACATTTATTATTGATTAAATATAAAAGTGAAATAATTTTATCACACAACACAATTTTGTTCATTAAGCTAATTAACACTCTTTGTTGGACATTTTTAAAAAAAATTTTCCATTACAAAGCAAACACTTCTGCATTTTATAATTATTGCTCAGTTTAACATCAAAAGAAAGACCCATATACATTTTTATTACGAGCAGTGTCTGCAAAGATTTTGCGTTAATGCCATATCAAAATCCCCCCCCCCCCGACCCCTTTTTTTTTCCACGTAACTATTCTAAAATTACTTCCATTATTAGCATTGCTGTGAACGAAGATTTGGATATTTACAACACTCTTTTATAGTTCTTTGTAATTTTTTATTATATATCCATAACTTTGTAGTTTTCTCCCAATTTCCATAGCAAGTACAGAAATTTTGTAGCTGTTGGATGGTATGTAGGTATATTTTCAGTCTTTTATTAAAATTTTTTATTCACTGAAGTGGTTTCTTTTAAACCTGGAACTAGAAAATTTTGACTTTGGTATTGGATTTTGCATATATCTGTATATTTATAATATTTGAATTAATTTCTTAATGACTATTTACACACAAGAGTAAAACTAGATAAAAACTATATACATTTTGTTTCCTTACTCTGTATAGACATCAAGAATATTTATGTTACTATACATATATAAATATAATTTTATCACATTAATAAGGTCCATATATTGTATCCCTTGGTAGTTTTAAAGATATTTTTGATAAGTTAGTTTTTAAATTTGCTCTTTAGTCAAGCAAGATAAATAATTTGCATAAATTTAAAATTAAAAAAATGCCTGTTTTGGCATGTCATTTCTGTTTTCATTATTCATATTCTATATTTTGAAATGGGCTTTGAATAATTTTCTTTTAGATCGCTATTTTGTGTTATAATTCTGTTTATATTTCCCTTTTAATAAATTCTTCTTAATTTGAGAGTTCTTTTAGAAGGAAAAGGCTTCGAATCTATGATAAATATGACTAATAGAAACCTTTATTCTATTTTTAATATAATATAAAGGCATTAAGTCTACCAGTATTTTACTTTTCTGTTTGTTTTTAATGTTCATTTTATACAATTTTTCATATAAGTAAAATGTTTGTTGCAATGTGAAACACTTGCTATTGTGTCTTATTTATTATGTGATACTAAAATTAGATTTATGTATATTTTATATTTATTTTTCTGCTGGTTTTATCAGACCGTGCAAAAAAATCTTTTGCATATGATACTTTTATTTAATTTCAAATCTAGTGTCTGTTTATATCTGACCAAGGCATTTGTGGTCATTTTGTGAAGGTTGTATTTAGTTTTTGCTGAAACATTTGGCCACCTTTATTTTAATGCAAAATTTTTTTTCACTGAAGAGTATGTCTTAGGAATGATTTGAATGTAAAATGGCTTTCAATATAATATATAAAACCTTCTTTCACTCTATCTTTCAATATCTTAATATCTGATTTTTAACTGTTTTAATTTCTGCTAAAATTTGTATCCCTTTTAAAAATTCTTCTCTGAGAAATAGATTATATCACAGAAATAAATTGATTGAGGAAATATTGGACTATAGCATTAGACAACTAATTTGATTCTCAGACGAGACTATGATCTAGTTTAGTGAGAATAAGTATCAGGAATTAAACTTTATATTTACCAAGCAATTCAATATTGTCTAATAAAATTTTCAGTACATTTCGTTGTGTTCATTTGAGTATGCGTAAGTCATTTTAAATTCATCTAAAATTCTTATAACAGGTAACCTCATCCACTCATGTTTTGAAGAAGGAATAACATAGCCTGAATTTAAATAATATTAATAAGCATTTATATGGCAAGAAGACATTATTTAATAAAACCACATCATTCTATGTTATCGTCATATTCGTATAACATTATCTGAATAGCCAATAATTCAGTTATATCATTGGGATGAGTATTTGTTTGGGATGGTTTGAAAGTTAACATAAAAGGAAAAATAAAGAAACCTTTTAATCTTTATGTTGATACTAGGCTTAAACAATTATCCGTGACAAATTCTTACTTTAAATTTTAATTAAATACAATCCTAGAAATCACTTAACAAGTGGTTATATACAGATGATTATTAATTTAATAAAGATTTCCTGATTCAGATTACATTTTATTAAACTTTCAGTGTGCAATTTAAACACTTCATCAGTATGCTCTCTCAACAGTTTTACAAATCAAATCAGATAGATATCAGTTAACAAAAGAGCTTGGTTTTTTTTATATATATTTGATTTATCATCCACAATTGAAATGTTGAGATTTCAAAAGATCTGTGTTCTGTTAGTAAAAAAAAAAAAAAAAAAATACTTCTTAGAATCTTTATGTTAAACTTTTATTTGCCATAACTTTTTAATCTTAAATAAAATTTATTAGGTTATTCAAAAATCAAGACTTTTTCTTGTATTGGGGAAATCTTTAACAGGGCTCCTAGCTTAAACTACAGGATAATCTGTTGGAAAGTGGGACAAAAATTAGCATAATATGGATCTAGCAATATCCTTTTTGCTTATAGATCACAACAGCAGTATTAGTGTGCTTTTAAAAGATTCAAGAACAAAACAATACATAAAATGGGATTCATAAGTGACTTTTAAATGAAATCTCGTCTTACAATAAATTCATGAAGCAGAGGCACAGAATATTTATTATATATATATAAAAAAAAGATTTTTATTGAGAAAGAGTTCATAATTTATCAACCAGGTCACAGAATGTTATGTGTTTTATGAACAACACACACAATGGGATATCCACAATTTTCCTGCTCTTGGAGCAAGAAGATTGACTACCTGGGATTACAAGGTGCATATATTTGAAATGTATCCTGACTAAACAGCTGCGCCATACTATTTACTTTCTATGTAGCAGAAGTCTTATTTACTTATATAGAGTAATTTTGAATGTTGTACAATTGTTTTCATTCTGTACCTGCTTTTAATTATTGTATTTTCTATTGTACTAATTATTTGGCTCATTACAAATTAGTATAATATATATTATATTGTTGGAATTTTTAAATTTGAAAAGCCATATGCACATCATGTGCATGAAAATATTGTAATAGCTAGAGGTTTATTCCATCCTGCATAAAAGTGTTGGAATGTCATTTAATAGCTGCTATGGTGATTATTGTCCTTAGATGTTGATGCAACTAAATATATTTCTATTTCAAGTGGTGCTTTTGTACTTGAAGAATTGCTGATATACTTTGAATACTGAGCGCTGGCTTGTAATAATTTCCATCAGAAGATTTTTACTGCATGCTGCTGGATATTATATTCTTTATTGATAATTAATAGATACTTTTGGGTAATGTTTAAAAACAATGATTCCCACATGAATTAAAATTTATTGTGTAAATCATCATAATGCAAAATATGTATTTAAATCAATATTTCATGGTTAAAAATTTTTCAAAAAGTAGTATTTTTTAATTGAGAATGCTAGATGTGTTTCTCTAGAGAAAGGTAAATTTTTATAGGCAGAGAGTAAAAAGTATGACAAAGTGTTTTTTACCATGTTCAGAAAGATATATTTTCTGTATTTTTCTTTCATTAGTATGTAAAATCATATTTTCATAATAATGAAAATCTTATTCTCCTATTCATTGATTTATAGTATAATATTTCTTGAATTAGTTCAGAATTTTTAAAATACTTGTACAATAAATATCATTGTGCTAGAAACGTGCAACAACGTCATTCAATAAATTTCTAATAATTCTTTTGCATGATTTGAAGATCTTTGACCCTTTTAATCAAATATCTTGTGTATTGTGTAGGTAATAATATAAAGTTTATTTTTCCTTTGAATGATTCATGCAAGTAAATTGCATTAAGTATATTTTACCTTAGTTTTTACCTCGAATAGTTTTTTTTTTTTTTTTTCTTTTTTTTTCTTATTTCGTATGCATGTAGTATTTATTAATTTTTTTACTCTAATAACAATAATGTCTTTTAAATGTATTTTTAGAAGATGCGACTTAAAATATTGCTTCTTTATTGGGATCGCCATATAAGATCTGGTATTTATTTTAATGAGACTGAATGCAATTTGAACTTTATCTGGTATTGCTTTCAAAATAAATAAATACGCTGTGGAATAAATGTATAAAGATGTAAATGGTTATTACAAGGCTTCTTTTGTCACCACTTTAGTAAATTAGTATCTGATTTGTCATGAAATTTGAGAATTGCATTCTTTTTAAACATTCTTCATCTGAGAAAATATCTGATCAGTTTTAGATGAGTGAAATAAATAGTTTGAGGAAGTACTGAAGTGTGTCATTTTAACAAATAATTTCTGTCCAAAAGGGGCCTGTGAACTATAGGTTTATTGTGATTGCACTGTCTTGATTTTGCTGCTCATCTTATAGGAAGTTTTCCCTGTCTGGAGTTGCAAGGTATATTTTTGTGCTGTGCGTATTATATTTTACCTGAATTAAACTTGCATTGAAGGGCTATTTAATAGTTGTTTGGATTCTTATTACATCATTGAAAATCTTGATAATCTGACATTCCATATGTATGTTAAATACACAATGTGCATGTAATTGTAATAGCTAAAGTTTTATTTTACTTTGCATAAAAGTATCATAATGTAATTTATTCATTAGCTGTTAAGGTAGCTCTTGATGTTTCTCATAATAATTTTGCCATTTCATGTTGATGTAATTGTATATATTATAATATCTTTCTATTTCAGATGGTGCTTTTGGATTTGACTTGAGAAAATTCAGACATGTTTAGAACATTGAAGAGCGGTTAGTGATAAATTTTACTTGAAATTTAAAAAATGGTTGTTTTTATTAAATGTACTGTGCCTTCCTATTCTTTTAAAGCCAATTAATAGAATATACAATCTTACTAGATGTATCTTTTTGCTATATTATGAAATATTTTTGGACACAATTAATATATTTTGTGAATGCAATTGTATTTCTACTTTTCACATTTAAATAGAGTTCTCTTTTAAAAAAAATTCCATCAGTGCTCATTCTCAAATTCAGCTTTGAATTTGAGCTAATATTTATAAACTTCATTATTTTTTAAATTTGAGAATGAATGGTATCAGAATTAAAATAATTGTGCAAATTTATCATTGGATATATTCATTATTGGTTAATAATAGATGCTTTCATGTAATATTCAAAGACACTAATTCCAATTTGTAATTAAATTCACTGTACAGATACTGTTAGAACATGAATTTAGCCTTGTGCATTCCACCTTCTGGTGTCTCTGGATGTAAAATTCATAATTTAGTTTTCCTGAAATTGATGATATATATTATTATTATTATTTTTCCAGTTTATTGAAATTGATTTATTTGGTTGTATAAGTTATCTTGGACTTGGCTACCAGTCCTGTAGTAAAAACAATGGATTGAAAAGAGTGAAATAATAATTTTATGTTTAAAACTATATTCAAATTCTGTAATTTTTATTAAAGAATGTTAAGTGTTTCTCTACTTAAATTGAAAATAAATTATATAGGAAGCGATTTGAAATTAAGAAAAAGCATATTCTCTGTAATTTTCTCAAGGATTGATCAATATATTGTTACTTTCCTTTTATTAGCTTGTAAATCATTTTTGTTGATAATGAAAATCTTGTTTCGCTAGGAATTGAAATCAGTTCTAAAATTTTAAGTTAGTACTGAGGTTTTACTGTTGTGTTTACTAATTTTATTATTTGGAGCATTTCTTTTGGATTATTTGGAAATTTTCTTTTCTCTTAATGATATATTTTCAATTCTGTTTATGTAATATAAAGTTTTAGTTTGCTTTTGAATCATTCTTATCTTTTAATTACGTTATTTTAGACATATTTTTTCTCTTTTCTAATACTGATAAATTATTGTGCTCAATTTCTCCATATTTTGTGTATACTACACTTAATATATTTTAACCACGTTTTCTAATAATTCTTAAGTATTGTTCTTCATTCCCTCATTTTATGTATACAACATGTAAATTATTTTACTTGCACTCAATTGAAACGATATTGTTGAATTTTATTCTATCTCACAATATTTAAATTGCAAAATTTCTTATGGTTTCCTTTTTTAAATTTAACATCCACTTAGTGTGTTTTAACGGTTTAAAATATATCTTTATTAGATGAAAATTAAAATATTGCAACTTAATTCTAATCTCCATATGGTTTTTAAAGAGTTCTGGTATTAGTGAGTGAATCAATTCCGATTGAACTTTTTTATCTGGTGTTTATTTCAAAAAAGAAAATAAATACATTGTATAATTAATTATCCGTAGGAAGGTGTAAATTAGGATTACAGGCCTTATTTTGTTTAACCTTTCACT
This sequence comes from Argiope bruennichi, assembly GCF_947563725.1. Classification (NCBI taxonomy): domain Eukaryota; kingdom Metazoa; phylum Arthropoda; class Arachnida; order Araneae; family Araneidae; genus Argiope; species Argiope bruennichi. Next base: position 109,887,137 of record NC_079162.1, read on the forward strand.
GGCTTATTACTGATATTTCTCATTAATTATATTTCACTGGTTGAAGATTGTATCCTCTTTAAAGATTTTATGTCTGAGGGAAAATTCTCATCAGGTTAGATAAGTCAGAAAAAATGTGTGGAAAAATATTAGAAATTGATGTTGTAACTGATCATTTGATTCCATGTGGGGTCTGTGAAGAATAGTCTTATCATGATAAAACTGTCATGACTTTGCTACTCATTCGACAGGAAGTTTCCTCTTCCTGAAAATGCACAGTGTAATGTGTGTATTTAAACTGAATAGCCAGTCTCATCGTATTATTTGCCTACTTTGTGGAAATTGTTTTAATTAGATTTGTGTAGACATTTTAAAAATTTCCAAAATTTTGAATGTGAAAGGATTGCTTTCATTCTAATTTCTCTTTTTATCATTGCATCATAATACTCATTCCATGACTTTCTTTACTAATTTTTTAAATTCATTTTACACCATTAAAAATCTTTATAACTTGAAAACTATATGCACATCAAGTATACTGTGTGCATGAAAGTTTTATATCAACTGGAATTCTGTTTAACTCTGTGTAGAATACTGTATATTTATAACTGTTGGGGAGGCCTTTTGATATTTCTCATTATTGTTTTGTTTCTTGATGCTAATGAAATTAAATATATATTTTTGTATCAGGTGTTGCTTTTGGAGTTTGCTCAAAGAATTTTCGATGCATTTTGAATGTTAAGCAGTGGTAAGTAATAAATTAAATTTTACTTAATTATTAAAGATGATAGCTTGCATTAAATGTGCTGTGGCTCCATGTACTTTAAAAACCAAAAATTGTTTTTAAATTCTTTCTAGGCATAAAAGTTTTGTTGTAAAACTATGAAATGATTTTGAACACATTTAAAACACAATTCTCTTAAGAAGGCTTGCGTCATTGATCATTGTAACATTTTGTTTCTTAAATATTTTAGGATTAATACTCATGAACATCTCTTTCATGTTTGAGAATTATGGCAAAGTTACAATACTTACAAATTAAATTTACTGGGTCAGGAGATTTTAGAACTAGTAGATGGTGCTGCATATAATTTTTTGTATTATTTTGTAAGTATTAATTCTCCATAATATTCAAAGCAGCTGTTCCAGTATGTGCAGAAATGTGTTGTGTAAATGTTCATGTTGTAAAGTACTGAAATAAAGAAAAAGAATGATGTCTAAAAATATTTGAAAGAGTTATTTTTTACTAGGGAATGGTAAATGTCTTTCTCTAGATAATTAAAATTAAATTTTTATAAGCATGGAGTTAAAAATAAGAAAATGCAAAATCTCGACAATCTTTACCAATATAACATCAGCAATTGAGTATTTTCTTTTATGAATATATAAAATCATTTCTGCTGATAATGAAAATTTTGTTTTGTTGTTCTTTGAAAAGTTGTGTGATTATTATTGAAATGAATTTCAGTCTTTTGGGGTGTTGCTAAATTTTATTCGTAACTTCTTTTTTTTTACTGCAATATTTAATAAATTGATTATTTAAAATATTTCTTTTCAATGGTGTGATAATTCTCTTCTCTTTCAATGGCATATTTTCGATATTAGTTAGGCAATATATAGTTTAGTTTTGTTATGCTTCATTTCTAGAAGTAAATTGCTTTAAATACTTCTGTACTCTAATACTTTTTATATTTCATAATCCTTATAATAATTTGTTCTTTGATATTGATGGTTATGTTTCTATTTCAGATAGTTACTTTTTGATATCACTTGAGAATATTCTGATATATTTTGTGTATTGAGGAGTGGTAAGTTGTAAATTATTTTTTGTCTGAAATATTAAAAATGGTAGCTTTCATTTTATTTACTCTGTATCTATATTCTTTTAAAGCCCAAATATATGCAAATTCATACTGGGCATATGCTTCTTGGTTGCAAAATTATAAAATATTTTTAAACACTATTAAATCTTTACTTTTCATATTTAAATACAATTTTGTGCAATTTAAATAAGTGATCTTTGTCACATTCAGCTCTGAATATATTAATACTATAATGTATGTTAATATTAATTTGAGATCATTATTTATTAGAGAATAAATAATGTTATTTAAAATGCAGGTTAAGTAAATTTAATGCACCAGAATGTTTTATAAATACTACTACACATGGATGGATGTAATTTCTTTCCTAGTGGGTTATATGTGATTCTCCATTTAGGTCATAAACAACTATTCCAGTATGTAGTGATATTTAATTTACAAAATAGTTATAATATAAAAAAGGTAATGAAAATGAAACTTTATATCTAACAGTATTATAGAATATGCTATTCTCCAGTATCAAATGTTGCATGTCTTAATTTAATAGACAAAGTCTCAAAAACTGATAATGAATGTTGGTTGGATTTAAGTACAGACTTAAGTGAAACTATTGTTTCATATAATTGTTACTACATACAGCTGGTAGCATGTGTTGAAATTTATTGTGAAGGTGCTAATGAGTTGAGTATTCAAATTAACATTTTATATCTAAAAGTTTATTGAAAAGTGTTTTTGAAAGTTTTAACTGTCTTTCTCTGGTTAAATTAAAAGTAAATTTTAGAGGCAAAAAGTTGAAATTAAGAAAAAGGTTGCTGTCTGCTATCTTCACAAGAATTGGGCATTATTTGAGTACTTTGATTAATGTATAAAATAATTTCTGCTGAAATTAAAATTTTGCTCTTTCAGATTTGTTAACTTAGATCCTTAACTTTCTTTTTCCTTTCAAGGAATTGATATGTTAGTGAATTGGTAGTATACTATTTTTTTTTCTTAGTACATATAAATAAATATAAGAACTGTATTATGACAAGATAATTTTATGAATACATTGAAAGTGCTTTTTCATAAGGAACTTGCAAAATTAAAAAGTGTTGCTTCTATGTTTATGAAAAATATTTGACAATTGGCAATATGTTGTATTTATTTTGTATAAATCTTGCTCAACTTAAGGAATTTCATTGTTACATATAATTCTATAAACAAAACTCTTATATTAGTGTTTGTTCTTATATCTACTCAGAAGTCTTAAAAGGTGTATATTTTTAAAAATTTAGTTGTTCACCCTCAAAAGTGGTAGGAATAATTGTCTTCCTTAATTGTAGGAATACTGAAATCATGATTTACACATAATTATTATTTTATCTATATCATGTCAACAGTATGATTGCTTTTACACTAGAATAAAATACTCTTATAATATTGTTTTTTATATTGTGTTTTTAAGTATTATGTCATAATTGCATTCTTTATTTCTTATTTTATGAGGATTTGTATGAGATCTCTGTCTGATTTATATAAGTTTTTCATTTTAATTTATTTCATATATCTTGTAAATATCTTGCATATCTATACATATGTTTCTTTATATTTTTCAGTTTTGTCATTGAATATTGTTTTGTCCATTTTTAAGTGCTTTGCAAATTGTACTTGTAATGTTTTTTTGTATAATTGGATTTGTGTTTTTGCTGTGGAACTGCCTTTCATAACAGTTTCTGTTTCAGGATTATTCTTCTTGTCTCTTTTTGCTGAATATATATTTGTCATTTGCATCTTATATATTTGATGCAGAAAAGGTCTCTCAACTCAGCCTTTTCTCCAAATGGATACTGAATCTGAAGAATAAATATTTTTGGAATCCCTGCTTAAATTCTATCTGCAAGATGATCCACTCATTTGTGGAGACAATTATTTATTTGCTCCACATCTGTAGTAGATTTTCTTGAATTCCTTTAATGTAAGTAAAAAAACAATTTACCACAAAGAATCTTTTTAATTTAAGTTATTTAAAAATGTTTGAAATTTGGTTTCATGTATTATTCAGCACTTAAAAACTTGGCTTATTAAAATATTATGTTGTTTTCATAAAAGTATGCAATTTCTAGAATTTGTATTATGGCTTTTTAACTTGGGAGTGTTGTAAATTATATAATAAATAAATACATTTTGATGTTGGGACTTTGTAAATTATTATGTTTTCAATAATTTAAAGGTTTTATAAATTTTTCCCTTATTTTATTCTGTTTCTGTGTTTTATAGATTGTGAAAATATTGAAGTAATCAGTCATGATTTTTTAAAAACAATATTATGTGAAATTATTTTATCACTTAGATGGTTGTCTTTAATTCATTCTGAATTCAAATACAATTACTTCACAACAATTATTTTTTTCACTTTTAGTATGTTTTTGTTTTTTATTTTTATTTACTTGTAAATATTAGATGATGAAATTAAATTTGTATTCTTAAGGGCATTTTAAAGTTTAATTTTTTTTTTTAATAAAATAACTATATTATTTGTAATGTAGAAGAAAAAAATTCTTAATTTTCTTTCTCTATTCTTTCTTTCTTTCAAAACTAAGTTTATTAAAAACAGTGTCCAGAGCATTCTACTGCTAATGACTCTTCCTTGACTCAAAAATGGACATTACTAAAAAGATATTTCTCAGAAAAGTACAGTTAAAATATCGGCTTGATCTCTGTATAATTCAAAATTTGTGACTGTAATTATCTCTTTTGTATAATAAAGATTTACCGATGTATCATTTCTTGGTGTGTGACTCCTAACAAAATGGGGAAAAAGAATAAAAAAAGTGAAGGTGAATGTTTATCTGATTGGTGGGAGGGATGATACAAATATCAATTGCAGTAATATTAAGTTGTCTTAGTTACTATATTAGGAATGTAAGGTTATGTTTCCTCTTTATTTCCCTTAAAAAAAAAAAGAAAAAAAAAAGACAAACCTTAAATTTTTTAAATTTAAGTGTCTTATTTGAAAAAAACCTGCACTGTTACTTTTTGATAACCACGTAACTATTTGTGTTATTATGATGATAAATGATATGATTATCATGACCTTTCATCCTCACAGCAACCACTGAATGCATCCATTTGACAGGAATGCTTTTAGACCGTTTTTAAAACTTATTGCAATCAGACAATGAACTGGTTGTTAACACCAAATAATAGTAATATTTCTGTTACCATGCATGATGTGGCTAAATTGGCTCCAAATAATATCACCTAAGTTTTCAATATTATATGCCTTTGAAAAAGTATATTACGTAGAAAATGATTCTTCAGAAGTTGAATTTTTTTAATTATATCTCAAATTAACGGAAATTCAGGATAAACATTAAAAAACTGGGATTGTCTCAGCTATTCTGTTCATTTAATTTATAAACTCAATTGTCACTATAGATAGTTTTTTCCTATCCTTCAACGGATGTCATAATTCAAATTTTGAGCTATGAGTTTAAGGAAGATCTTTTCAATCTTTTATTACTTTCCCTCTTATACAAGAAATATCATGCAGTGTTGAACAACACGCACAATGATATAACTTGGAAAAGGCAAGGGGTGTATGCACGTGAAGGTCGGAAATCATAGGAAATGTCTTGGGCAAAATATTAATGCACTTTAGCTACTTATTAAAGTCAAAAATAATGGGGTGGGCACGAAAAATTGTCACTCTTCTCAGGGAGTCACCGCTCTTTGCTACACCACTGAACATATTAAATTATACATATGAATAATTTTTACGATTCCCAGAAAAAAATTTCTTGCCATTAACTGTCAAAATGAAAAAAAATCAGGATATCTCGAGAATTTACGCACATCGAAGCAGATTATTTTCACAGAAAATGACTGTTATAGGGGTTGTTTATTTCAAAGCCTGCATTAGTCAGAACCTTAATTTCATTCATGTGGTCTGTTGGCATATTAGCATCAAATACTAAAAATGAAATAATGAAGTCTGTTTGGCATCTTATTACCTACTACCAACTACTGGGTACTACTACCTACTTTGCTATATTCAGCTTCAAAAGAAAAGCAAATAATAATAATAATACGCCTTTAAACCATCAATCAAAAATTATAGAAACTGTTTATACTATCAAAATATTATTGCCTGGCATTGTAATCAAAAGTGCTGATAAATTGAAAATCCACATACTGATAAATACGATGATATTCTTTCAAAAGCATTCCAAGAACTCATATTTGAAGAAACCATCTTTCTGAAATCAAAACATTATTTATTTATTTTTTTTGAAACGACAAAGTAAATTCGATGTCCCAATCTCTCTGCTATAATATGCTAACAATAATATCTCTGCAATTGAAAAAAAAAAAATTTCACAAAGGAATACAGCTGATAAAATATTTAAAAATTGTATAGTAAAATATAATTAAAAATATTTATATAAATATGCCAAAATGAAAAAATAATTATATGAAAATAAAATTGATATCACTGAAGAATTAATTTTTCTGAATTGAAAAGTAAAGTAAAAAGGCACTTGATATACTACTCAAATATTGAGAGAGAAAAAAAAAAAAACATTTCGATTGATTTGCAATTAAAAGTATAATTAAAATTTTGAAAAAATTTTTGTGTATAAGCACTTGCTACCAAAGAAGTAATTATATTTCAAATATAATAGCTCTAGTTTCAACAATCTGCTTTGTAGAACATTTTGAGTGATTTTTCATCTTGCATTTCTGGATTATTCGTTTCTTTGCAACCACTAACAATTTACAGTGAGGTTTCCAGTTAACTTTCAGAAATGCTGAAAAGAACAAACAAGAAATTTTGATTGTAATAAATGATCCCATATTAAACGTCATTTCAAAATATTTATTCTCCGTCATTCATTTTTTTTTTCTATATAGAAGAGAAACAAAATATAATGATGTAAAAATAAACGAATAAATATGTAGTGGTGAAACCGACACGTATTAGATTTCGTAGTAGCGAAGTGAACTGAAATATTAACAAGTGAAAAGAAATGGCGATATTTTATGATTTCATTTGTTTTAAAGTTTTTTTTAATTTATTTACTAGGTGATATTTCTTTTGCCTTTAACAAATTGCACGAATATTTCTTTGTGCATATTTTTTAAATGTAAGTAATTTTTATATCTCAATAATTAGTGCATGATACATTTACGACAGATATATGAGTTTTACCTTCTTTAATTCCACTGTGATATTAAGATTAGATTTATTTAATAGTTTTTTAAAAATAGGTTACGTGCGCCAAAGTAATTGTAACTAATCATACTTACTGATGCGGAATTCTTCGATTGTGGTTTCGATTTGACGTTTGTAAAACGATAAATCGAACTATATTCTTAAACCTTGCTGCAATTTGTTTTCGAAACGGCATGTGAAAGCGTACATCTTTTTTTTATCTTTTGTTTAATTTTCATGATCAGTTTGAAATGTACACAAAGGTTTTTGGTTGACATAAGTAAGCATGATTTATAAAAGATTATTAATTCATTTTATATATACCACGGACATTTTTGCGAAAAGACTGATCAATTTTTAAGAAATTAACGATGTTTCATTCGATAAGTTTTTATTTTCATTTGATTTTATACCAACTAGGAGTAACACTGCTAATTGATTTTTAAATTTTACTTCTGTTTCTCCAGTCATATCAGGCTTGAGTTTATTTCATGGAGGTGAGTTGGACATACCCCCATCCCTTTTCCCTCAGCTATGCTTCACTTTTCAGCACATTCTGTCTTTTTAATTAATTCTGTTTAATTTCATATACCATTGAACTTTTTAGAAAATGATGCAAATACAATCTTGTATACATTTAATTTAATACCATGTTCAACTTAAAATTTTTTTATTCACTGAGTTGTTTATTTTATTTACTACCCTGAAATATATATACATATATATATTTCTCTCACTGTTCCCATCAATTTGCTGTATTTACTTAAACTTTCCAACTAAAATAAAAAAAAGTTCTAAAAGTTTCTTTTCTTTTAAGATTTTCTATATGATATTTAAGTTCATTCTGACTTTCATTTTCATTATTTACTTTTTAAAAATTTATTTTGTTCCATAGTGAAAAAAAAATTTCTTGGTTGTGACCCTCCGAAAACAATTTCTAATAAAAACCTTTTAATGTGGAGTCTAAACATGCAGTAAAAATGTTATTACACATGAATTTTTATTATTGTGAATCTCTTTTCCATTTGTATGTTCATGCAATATAAATCTTTTCTCACTCTGATGCGCACAAAAAAAATTCATCTGAATTTAGAAAATTTTGACTTCAGAACAGCATTTTACATATATGCATACCCTCCAATATAGTTGTGCTGTCATCGGCAGCACTTCCTACCAATATATTGCAAATAACATAGTATCAATAAATTGTTAGAGAATAGGTATTTCCAAAGATTAATTATTAATTGAAAGAAATATTTTCAAAGCACTATACAAAATTATTTAACTTACATTTATTATTGATTAAATATAAAAGTGAAATAATTTTATCACACAACACAATTTTGTTCATTAAGCTAATTAACACTCTTTGTTCAGGGGTGTTTGTGCTCCGGGGAAACCCCGGAATTCCGGGGATTTTGAACTTCGATGCCCGGAAATTCCGGGGATCGTTGTTCAAAAGGAAGTAGGAATAATAATGAATTATTTATTTTGATCTGGGTAATTTTGTTTGCTTTGAAAGCAGAAAATGCAAGGTCAGTGTGTGTGGTGAAAACTTTTCCTTTCTTTCTCCAAAGGCAGTGATAATGCGTGAAAAGGGGGAAAAAACTTCTTTTTTGTTCTTTCCTTATTGCGAGTTATGACTCATTCCCCCGGTTCTCGGACATTCTCTTCTGAATTCTTTTCGGCAAGTAGGCGCGGCAGAAAAAAAAGGGAGAGACTTCGTTCGACCAGATGTGCGATCACGTGACCTGGGTTCAAAGGTCTTAATTTTGCAAAAAAAGTAATTCATTGAACTTTTATAATTAGGTCATTCAATACTTCATAATCGTAATTTTTCATTTCTCCCCCCCCCCCTTCTCGAAACTCCAAAATGTCGGTAGTAAGTCCGTAAAAGTTTCCGGGGATTTTTTGGGGTCCCACAAACACCCCTGCTTTGTTGGACATTTTTAAAAAAAATTTTCCATTACAAAGCAAACACTTCTGCATTTTATAATTATTGCTCAGTTTAACATCAAAAGAAAGACCCATATACATTTTTATTACGAGCAGTGTCTGCAAAGATTTTGCGTTAATGCCATATCAAAATCCCCCCGACCCCTTTTTTTTCCACGTAACTATTCTAAAATTACTTCCATTATTAGCATTGCTGTGAACGAAGATTTGGATATTTACAACACTCTTTTATAGTTCTTTGTAATTTTTTATTATATATCCATAACTTTGTAGTTTTCTCCCAATTTCCATAGCAAGTACAGAAATTTTGTAGTTGTTGGATGGTAGGTAGGTATATTTTCAGTCTTTTATTCAAATTTTTTATTCACTGAAGTGGTTTCTTTTAAACCTGGAACTAGAAAATTTTGACTTTGGTATTGGATTTTGCATATATCTGTATATTTATAATATTTGAATTAATTTCTTAATGACTATTTACACACAAGAGTAAAACTAGATAAAAACTATATACATTTTGTTTCCTTACTCTGTATAGACATCAAGAATATTTATGTTACCATACATATATAAATATAATTTTATCACATTAATAAGGTCCATATATTGTATCCCTTGGTAGTTTTAAAGATATTTTTGATAAGTTAGTTTTTAAATTTGCTCTTTAGTCAAGCAAGATAAATAATTTGCATAAATTTAAAATTAAAAAAATGCCTGTTTTGACATGTCATTTCTGTTTTCATTATTCAAATTCTATATTTTGAAATGGGCTTTGAATAATTTTCTTTTAGATCGCTATTTTGTGTTATAATTCTGTTTATATTTCCCTTTTAATAAATTCTTCTTAATTTGAGAGTTCTTTTAGAAGGAAAAGGCTTCGAATCTATGATAAATATGACTAATAGAAACCTTTATTCTATTTTTAATATAATATAAAGGCATTAAGTCTACCAGTATTTTACTTTTCTGTTTGTTTTTAATGTTCATTTTATACAATTTTTGCATATAAGTAAAATGTTTGTTGCAATGTGAAACACTTGCTATTGTGTCTTATTTATTATGTGATACTAAAATTAGATTTATGTATATTTTATATTTATTTTTCTGCTGGTTTTATCAGACCGTGCAAAAAAATCTTTTGCATATGATACTTTTATTTAATTTCAAATCTAGTGTCTGTTTATATCTGACCAAGGCATTTGTGGTCATTTTGTGAAGGTTGTATTTAGTTTTTGCTGAAACATTTGGCCACCTTTATTTTAATGCAAAATTTTTTTTCACTGAAGAGTATGTCTTAGGAATGATTTGAATGTAAAATGGCTTTCAATCTAATATATAAAACCTTCTATCACTCTATCTTTCAATATCTTAATATCTGATTTTTAACTGTTTTAATTTCTGCTAAAATTTGTATCCCTTTTAAAAATTCTTCTCTGAGAAATAGATTATATCACAGAAATAAATTGATTGAGGAAATATTGGACTATAGCATTAGACAACTAATTTGATTCTCAGACGAGACTATGATCTAGTTTAGTGAGAATAAGTATCAGGAATTAAACTTTATATTTACCAAGCAATTCAATATTGTCTAATAAAATTTTCAGTACATTTCGTTGTGTTCATTTGAGTATGCGTAAGTCATTTTAAATTCATCTAAAATTCTTATAACAGGTAACCTCATCCACTCATGTTTTGAAGAAGGAATAACATAGCCTGAATTTAAATAATATTAATAAGCATTTATATGGCAAGAAGACATTATTTAATAAAACCACATCATTCTATGTTATCGTCATATTCGTATAACATTATCTGAATAGCCAATAATTCAGTTATATCATTGGGATGAGTATTTGTTTGGGATGGTTTGAAAGTTAACATAAAAGGAAAAATAAAGAAACCTTTTAATCTTTATGTTGATACTAGGCTTAAACAATTATCCGTGACAAATTCTTACTTTAAATTTTAATTAAATACAATCCTAGAAATCACTTAACAAGTGGTTATATACAGATGATTATTAATTTAATAAAGATTTCCTGATTCAGATTACATTTTATTAAACTTTCAGTGTGCAATTTAAACACTTCATCAGTATGCTCTCTCAACAGTTTTACAAATCAAATCAGATAGATATCAGTTAACAAAAGAGCTTGGTTTTTTTTATATATATTTGATTTATCATCCACAATTGAAATGTTGAGATTTCAAAAGATCTGTGTTCTGTTAGTAAAAAAAAAAAAAAAAAAAAAAAAAAAAATACTTCTTAGAATCTTTATGTTAAACTTTTATTTGCCATAACTTTTTAATCTTAAATAAAATTGATTAGGTTATTCAAAAATCAAGACTTTTTCTTGTATTGGGGAAATCTTTAACAGGGCTCCTAGCTTAAACTACAGGATAATCTGTTGGAAAGTGGGACAAAAATTAGCATAATATGGATCTAGCAATCTCCTTTTTGCTTATAAATCACAACAGCAGTATTAGTGTGCTTTTAAAAGATTCAAGAACAAAACAATACATAAAATGGGATTCATAAGTGACTTTTAAATGAAATCTCGTCTTACAATAAATTCATGAAGCAGAGGCACAGAATATTTATTATATATATATAAAAAAAAAGATTTTTATTGAGAAAGAGTTCATAATTTATCAACCAGGTCACAGAATGTTATGTGTTTTATGAACAACACACACAATGGGATATCCACAATTTTCCTGCTCTTGGAGCAAGAAGATTGACTACCTGGGATTACAAGGTGCATATATTTGAAATGTATCCTGACTAAACAGCTGCGCCATACTATTTACTTGCTATGTAGCAGAAGTCTTATTTACTTATATAGAGTAATTTTGAATGTTGTACAATTGTTTTCATTCTGTACCTGCTTTTAATTATTGTATTTTCTATTGTACTAATTATTTGGCTCATTACAAATTAGTATAATATATATTATATTGTTGGAATTTTTAAATTTGAAAAGCCATATGCACATCATGTGCATGAAAATATTGTAATAGCTAGAGGTTTATTCCATCCTGCATAAAAGTGTTGGAATGTCATTTAATAGCTGCTATGGTGATTATTGTCCTTAGATGTTGATGCAACTAAATATATTTCTATTTCAAGTGGTGCTTTTGTACTTGAAGAATTGCTGATATACTTTGAATACTGAGCGCTGGCTTGTAATAATTTCCATCAGAAGATTTTTACTGCATGCTGCTGGATATTATATTCTTTATTGATAATTAATAGATACTTTTGGGTAATGTTTAAAAACAATGATTCCCACATGAATTAAAATTTATTGTGTAAATCATCATAATGCAAAATATGTATTTAAATCAATATTTCATGGGTAAAATTTTTTCAAAAAGTAGTATTTTTTAATTGAGAATGCTAGATGTGTTTCTCTAGAGAAAGGTAAATTTTTATAGGCAGAGAGTAAAAAGTATGACAAAGTGTTTTTTACCATGTTCAGAAAGATATATTTTCTGTATTTTTCTTTCATTAGTATGTAAAATCATATTTTCATAATAATGAAAATCTTATTCTCCTATTCATTGATTTATAGTATAATATTTCTTGAATTAGTTCAGAATTTTTAAAATACTTGTACAATAAATATCATTGTGCTAGAAACGTGCAACAACGTCATTCAATAAATTTCTAATAATTCTTTTGCATGATTTGAAGATCTTTGACCCTTTTAATCAAATATCTTGTGTATTGTGTAGGTAATAATATAAAGTTTATTTTTCCTTTGAATGATTCTTGCAAGTAAATTGCATTAAGTATATTTTACCTTAGTTTTTACCTCGAATAGTTTTTTTTTTTTTTTTCTCATTTCGTATGCATGTAGTATTTATTAATTTTTTTACTCTAATAACAATAATGTCTTTTAAATGTATTTTTAGAAGATGCGACTTAAAATATTGCTTCTTTATTGGGATCGCCATATAAGATCTGGTATTGCTTTCAAAATAAATAAATACGCTGTGGAATAAATGTATAAAGATGTAAATGGTTATTACAAGGCTTCTTTTGTCACCACTTTAGTAAATTAGTATCTGATTTGTCATGAAATTTGAGAATTGCATTCTTTTTAAACATTCTTCATCTGAGAAAATATCTGATCAGTTTTAGATGAGTGAAATAAATAGTTTGAGGAAGTACTGAAGTGTGTCATTTTAACAAATAATTTCTGCCCAAAAGGGGCCTGTGAACTAGAGGTTTATTGTGATTGCACTGTCTTGATTTTGCTGCTCATCTTATAGGAAGTTTTCCCTGTCTGGAGTTGCAAGGTATATTTTTGTGCTGTGCGTATTATATTTTACCTGAATTAAACTTGCATTGAATGGCTATTTAATAGTTGTTTGGATTCTTATTACATCATTGAAAATCTTGATAATCTGACATTCCATATGTATGTTAAATACACAATTTGCATGTAATTGTAATAGCTAAAGTTTTATTTTACTTTGCATAAAAGTATCATAATGTAATTTATTCATTAGCTGTTAAGGTAGCTCTTGATGTTTCTCATAATAATTTTGCCATTTCATGTTGATGTAATTGTATATATTATAATATCTTTCTATTTCAGATGGTGCTTTTGGATTTGACTTGAGAAAATTCAGACATGTTTAGAACATTGAAGAGCGGTTAGTGATAAATTTTACTTGAAATTTAAAAAATGGTTGTTTTTATTAAATGTACTGTGCCTTCCTATTCTTTTAAAGCCAATTAATAGAATATACAATCTTACTAGATGTATCTTTTTGCTATATTATGAAATATTTTTGGACACAATTAATATATTTTGTGAATGCAATTGTATTTCTACTTTTCACATTTAAATAGAGTTCTCTTTTAAAAAAATTTCCATCAGTGCTCATTCTCAAATTCAGCTTTGAATTTGAGCTAATATTTATAAACTTCATTATTTTTTAAATTTGAGAATGAATGGTATCAGAATTAAAATAATTGTGCAAATTTATCATTGGATATATTCATTATTGGTTAATAATAGATGCTTTCATGTAATATTCAAAGACACTAATTCCAATTTGTAATTAAATTCACTGTACAGATACTGTTAGAACATGAATTTAGCCTTGTGCATTCCACCTTCTGGTGTCTCTGGATGTAAAATTCATAATTTAGTTTTCCTGAAATTGATGATATATATTATTATTATTATTTTTCCAGTTTATTGAAATTGATTTATTTGGTTGTATAAGTTATCTTGGACTTGGCTACCAGTCCTGTAGTAAAAACAATGGATTGAAAAGAGTGAAATAATAATTTTATGTTTAAAACTATATTCAAATTCTGTAATTTTTATTAAAGAATGTTAAGTGTTTCTCTACTTAAATTGAAAATAAATTATATAGGAAGCGATTTGAAATTAAGAAAAAGCATATTCTCTGTAATTTTCTCAAGGATTGATCAATATATTGTTACTTTCCTTTTATTAGCTTGTAAATCATTTTTGTTGATAATGAAAATCTTGTTTCGCTAGGAATTGAAATCAGTTCTAAAATTTTAAGTTAGTACTGAGGTTTTACTGTTGTGTTTACTAATTTTATTATTTGGAGCATTTCTTTTGGATTATTTGGAAATTTTCTTTTCTCTTAATGATATATTTTCAATTCTGTTTATGTAATATAAAGTTTTAGTTTGCTTTTGAATCATTCTTATCTTTTAATTACGTTATTTTAGACATATTTTTTCTCTTTTCTAATACTGATAAATTATTGTGCTCAATTTCTCCATATTTTGTGTATACTACACTTAATATATTTTAACCACGTTTTCTAATAATTCTTAAGTATTGTTCTTCATTCCCTCATTTTATGTATACAACATGTAAATTATTTTACTTGCACTCAATTGAAACGATATTGTTGAATTTTATTCTATCTCACAATATTTAAATTGCAAAATTTCTTATGGTTTCCTTTTTTAAATTTAACATCCACTTAGTGTGTTTTAACGGTTTAAAATATATCTTTATTAGATGAAAATTAAAATATTGCAACTTAATTCTAATCTCCATATGGTTTTTAAAGAGTTCTGGTATTAGTGAGTGAATCAATTCCGATTGAACTTTTTTATCTGGTGTTTATTTCAAAAAAGAAAATAAATACATTGTATAATTAATTATCCGTAGGAAGGTGTAAATTAGGATTACAGGCCTTATTTTGTTTAACCTTTCACTGGCTTATTACTGATATTTCTCATTAATTATATTTCACTGGTTGAAGATTGTATCCTCTTTAAAGATTTTATGTCTGAGGGAAAATTCTCATCAGGTTAGATAAGTCAGAAAAAATGTGTGGAAAAATATTAGAAATTGATGTTGTAACTGATCATTTGATTCCATGTGGGGTCTGTGAAGAATAGTCTTATCATGATAAAACTGTCATGACTTTGCTACTCATTCGACAGGAAGTTTCCTCTTCCTGAAAATGCACAGTGTAATGTGTGTATTTAAACTGAATAGCCAGTCTCATCGTATTATTTGCCTACTTTGTGGAAATTGTTTTAATTAGATTTGTGTAGACATTTTAAAAATTTCCAAAATTTTGAATGTGAAAGGATTGCTTTCATTCTAATTTCTCTTTTTATCATTGCATCATAATACTCATTCCATGACTTTCTTTACTAATTTTTTAAATTCATTTTACACCATTAAAAATCTTTATAACTTGAAAACTATATGCACATCAAGTATACTGTGTGCATGAAAGTTTTATATCAACTGGAATTCTGTTTAACTCTGTGTAGAATACTGTATATTTATAACTGTTGGGGAGGCCTTTTGATATTTCTCATTATTGTTTTGTTTCTTGATGCTAATGAAATTAAATATATATTTTTGTATCAGGTGTTGCTTTTGGAGTTTGCTCAAAGAATTTTCGATGCATTTTGAATGTTAAGCAGTGGTAAGTAATAAATTAAATTTTACTTAATTATTAAAGATGATAGCTTGCATTAAATGTGCTGTGGCTCCATGTACTTTAAAAACCAAAAATTGTTTTTAAATTCTTTCTAGGCATAAAAGTTTTGTTGTAAAACTATGAAATGATTTTGAACACATTTAAAACACAATTCTCTTAAGAAGGCTTGCGTCATTGATCATTGTAACATTTTGTTTCTTAAATATTTTAGGATTAATACTCATGAACATCTCTTTCATGTTTGAGAATTATGGCAAAGTTACAATACTTACAAATTAAATTTACTGGGTCAGGAGATTTTAGAACTAGTAGATGGTGCTGCATATAATTTTTTGTATTATTTTGTAAGTATTAATTCTCCATAATATTCAAAGCAGCTGTTCCAGTATGTGCAGAAATGTGTTGTGTAAATGTTCATGTTGTAAAGTACTGAAATAAAGAAAAAGAATGATGTCTAAAAATATTTGAAAGAGTTATTTTTTACTAGGGAATGGTAAATGTCTTTCTCTAGATAATTAAAATTAAATTTTTATAAGCATGGAGTTAAAAATAAGAAAATGCAAAATCTCGACAATCTTTACCAATATAACATCAGCAATTGAGTATTTTCTTTTATGAATATATAAAATCATTTCTGCTGATAATGAAAATTTTGTTTTGTTGTTCTTTGAAAAGTTGTGTGATTATTATTGAAATGAATTTCAGTCTTTTGGGGTGTTGCTAAATTTTATTCGTAACTTCTTTTTTTTTACTGCAATATTTAATAAATTGATTATTTAAAATATTTCTTTTCAATGGTGTGATAATTCTCTTCTCTTTCAATGGCATATTTTCGATATTAGTTAGGCAATATATAGTTTAGTTTTGTTATGCTTCATTTCTAGAAGTAAATTGCTTTAAATACTTCTGTACTCTAATACTTTTTATATTTCATAATCCTTATAATAATTTGTTCTTTGATATTGATGGTTATGTTTCTATTTCAGATAGTTACTTTTTGATATCACTTGAGAATATTCTGATATATTTTGTGTATTGAGGAGTGGTAAGTTGTAAATTATTTTTTGTCTGAAATATTAAAAATGGTAGCTTTCATTTTATTTACTCTGTATCTATATTCTTTTAAAGCCCAAATATATGCAAATTCATACTGGGCATATGCTTCTTGGTTGCAAAATTATAAAATATTTTTAAACACTATTAAATCTTTACTTTTCATATTTAAATACAATTTTGTGCAATTTAAATAAGTGATCTTTGTCACATTCAGCTCTGAATATATTAATACTATAATGTATGTTAATATTAATTTGAGATCATTATTTATTAGAGAATAAATAATGTTATTTAAAATGCAGGTTAAGTAAATTTAATGCACCAGAATGTTTTATAAATACTACTACACATGGATGGATGTAATTTCTTTCCTAGTGGGTTATATGTGATTCTCCATTTAGGTCATAAACAACTATTCCAGTATGTAGTGATATTTAATTTACAAAATAGTTATAATATAAAAAAGGTAATGAAAATGAAACTTTATATCTAACAGTATTATAGAATATGCTATTCTCCAGTATCAAATGTTGCATGTCTTAATTTAATAGACAAAGTCTCAAAAACTGATAATGAATGTTGGTTGGATTTAAGTACAGACTTAAGTGAAACTATTGTTTCATATAATTGTTACTACATACAGCTGGTAGCATGTGTTGAAATTTATTGTGAAGGTGCTAATGAGTTGAGTATTCAAATTAACATTTTATATCTAAAAGTTTATTGAAAAGTGTTTTTGAAAGTTTTAACTGTCTTTCTCTGGTTAAATTAAAAGTAAATTTTAGAGGCAAAAAGTTGAAATTAAGAAAAAGGTTGCTGTCTGCTATCTTCACAAGAATTGGGCATTATTTGAGTACTTTGATTAATGTATAAAATAATTTCTGCTGAAATTAAAATTTTGCTCTTTCAGATTTGTTAACTTAGATCCTTAACTTTCTTTTTCCTTTCAAGGAATTGATATGTTAGTGAATTGGTAGTATACTATTTTTTTTTCTTAGTACATATAAATAAATATAAGAACTGTATTATGACAAGATAATTTTATGAATACATTGAAAGTGCTTTTTCATAAGGAACTTGCAAAATTAAAAAGTGTTGCTTCTATGTTTATGAAAAATATTTGACAATTGGCAATATGTTGTATTTATTTTGTATAAATCTTGCTCAACTTAAGGAATTTCATTGTTACATATAATTCTATAAACAAAACTCTTATATTAGTGTTTGTTCTTATATCTACTCAGAAGTCTTAAAAGGTGTATATTTTTAAAAATTTAGTTGTTCACCCTCAAAAGTGGTAGGAATAATTGTCTTCCTTAATTGTAGGAATACTGAAATCATGATTTACACATAATTATTATTTTATCTATATCATGTCAACAGTATGATTGCTTTTACACTAGAATAAAATACTCTTATAATATTGTTTTTTATATTGTGTTTTTAAGTATTATGTCATAATTGCATTCTTTATTTCTTATTTTATGAGGATTTGTATGAGATCTCTGTCTGATTTATATAAGTTTTTCATTTTAATTTATTTCATATATCTTGTAAATATCTTGCATATCTATACATATGTTTCTTTATATTTTTCAGTTTTGTCATTGAATATTGTTTTGTCCATTTTTAAGTGCTTTGCAAATTGTACTTGTAATGTTTTTTTGTATAATTGGATTTGTGTTTTTGCTGTGGAACTGCCTTTCATAACAGTTTCTGTTTCAGGATTATTCTTCTTGTCTCTTTTTGCTGAATATATATTTGTCATTTGCATCTTATATATTTGATGCAGAAAAGGTCTCTCAACTCAGCCTTTTCTCCAAATGGATACTGAATCTGAAGAATAAATATTTTTGGAATCCCTGCTTAAATTCTATCTGCAAGATGATCCACTCATTTGTGGAGACAATTATTTATTTGCTCCACATCTGTAGTAGATTTTCTTGAATTCCTTTAATGTAAGTAAAAAAACAATTTACCACAAAGAATCTTTTTAATTTAAGTTATTTAAAAATGTTTGAAATTTGGTTTCATGTATTATTCAGCACTTAAAAACTTGGCTTATTAAAATATTATGTTGTTTTCATAATAAAAGTATGCAATTTCTAGAATTTGTATTATGGCTTTTTAACTTGGGAGTGTTGTAAATTATATAATAAATAAATACATTTTGATGTTGGGACTTTGTAAATTATTATGTTTTCAATAATTTAAAGGTTTTATAAATTTTTCCCTTATTTTATTCTGTTTCTGTGTTTTATAGATTGTGAAAATATTGAAGTAATCAGTCATGATTTTTAAAAACAATATTATGTGAAATTATTTTATCACTTAGATGGTTGTCTTTAATTCATTCTGAATTCAAATACAATTACTTCACAACAATTATTTTTTTCACTTTTAGTATGTTTTTGTTTTTTATTTTTATTTACTTGTAAATATTAGATGATGAAATTAAATTTGTATTCTTAAGGGCATTTTAAAGTTTAATTTTTTTTTTTTTTTTTTTTTTTTTTTTTTTTTTTTAATAAAATAACTATATTATTTGTAATGTAGAAGAAAAAAATTCTTAATTTTCTTTCTCTATTCTTTCTTTCTTTCAAAACTAAGTTTATTAAAAACAGTGTCCAGAGCATTCTACTGCTAATGACTCTTCCTTGACTCAAAAATGGACATTACTAAAAAGATATTTCTCAGAAAAGTACAGTTAAAATATCGGCTTGATCTCTGTATAATTCAAAATTTGTGACTGTAATTATCTCTTTTGTATAATAAAGATTTACCGATGTATCATTTCTTGGTGTGTGACTCCTAACAAAATGGGGAAAAAGAATAAAAAAAGTGAAGGTGAATGTTTATCTGATTGGTGGGAGGGATGATACAAATATCAATTGCAGTAATATTAAGTTGTCTTAGTTACTATATTAGGAATGTAAGGTTATGTTTCCTCTTTTTTTTTTCTTTTTTTTTTAAGGGACATAAAGACAAACCTTAAATTTTTTAAATTTAAGTGTCTTATTTGAAAAAAACCTGCACTGTTACTTTTTGATAACCACGTAACTATTTGTGTTATTATGATGATAAATGGTATGATTATCATGACCTTTCATCCTCACAGCAACCACTGAATGTATCCATTTGACAGGAATGCTTTTAGACCGTTTTTAAAACTTATTGCAATCAGACAATGAACTGGTTGTTAACACCAAATAATAGTAATATTTCTGTTACCATGCATGATGTGGCTAAATTGGCTCCAAATAATATCACCTAAGTTTTCAATATTATATGCCTTTGAAAAAGTATATTACGTAGAAAATGATTCTTCAGAAGTTGAATTTTTTAAATTATATCTCAAATTAACGGAAATTCAGGATAAACATTAAAAAACTGGGATTGTCTCAGCTATTCTGTTCATTTAATTTATAAACTCAATTGTCACTATAGATAGTTTTTTCCTATCCTTCAAGGGATGTCATAATTCAAATTCTGAGCTATGAGTTTAAGGAAGATCTTTTCAATCTTTTATTACTTTCCCTCTTATACAAGAAATATCATGCAGTGTTGAACAACACGCACAATGATATAACTTGGAAAGGGCAAGGGGTGTATGCACGTGAAGGTCGAAAATCATAGGAAATGTCTTGGGCAAAATATTAATGCACTTTAGCTACTTATTAAAGTCAAAAATAATGGGGTGGGCACGAAAAATTGTCACTCTTCTCAGGGAGTCACCGCTCTTTGCTACACCACTGAACATATTAAATTATACATATGAATAATTTTTACGATTCCCAGAAAAAAATTTCTTGCCATTAACTGTCAAAATGAAAAAAAATCAGGATATCTGGAGAATTTACGCACATCGAAGCAGATTATTTTCACAGAAAATGACTGTTATAGGGGTTGTTTATTTCAAAGCCTGCATTAGTCAGAACCTTAATTTCATTCATGTGGTCTGTTGGCATATTAGCATCAAATACTAAAAATGAAATAATGAAGTCTGTTTGGCATCTTATTACCTACTACCAACTACTGGGTACTACTACCTACTTTGCTATATTCAGCTTCAAAAGAAAAGCAAATAATAATAATAATACGCCTTTAAACCATCAATCAAAAATTATAGAAACTGTTTATACTATCAAAATATTATTGCCTGGCATTGTAATCAAAAGTGCTGATAAATTGAAAATCCACATACTGATAAATACGATGATATTCTTTCAAAAGCATTCCAAGAACTCATATTTGAAGAAACCATCTTTCGGAAATCAAAACATTATTTATTTATTTTTTTTGAAACGACAAAGTAAATTCGATGTCCCAATCTCTCTGCTATAATATGCTAACAATAATATCTCTGCAATTGAAAAAAAAAAATTTCACAAAGGAATACAGCTGATAAAATATTTAAAAATTGTATAGTAAAATATAATTAAAAATATTTATATAAATATGCCAAAATGAAAAAATAATTATATGAAAATAAAATTGATATCACTGAAGAATTAATTTTTCTGAATTGAAAGGTAAAGTAAAAAGGCCCTTGATATACTACTCAAATATTGAGAGAGAAAAAAAAAAACATTTCGATTGATTTGCAATTAAAAGTATAATTAAAATTTTGAAAAAAATTTTGTGTATAAGCACTTGCTACCAAAGAAGTAATTATATTTCAAATATAATAGCTCTAGTTTCAACAATCTGCTTTGTAGAACATTTTGAGTGATTTTTCATCTTGCATTTCTGGATTATTCGTTTCTTTGCAACCACTAACAATTTACAGTGAGGTTTCCAGTTAACTTTCAGAAATGCTGAAAAGAACAAACAAGAAATTTTGATTGTAATAAATGATCCCATATTAAACGTCATTTCAAAATATTTATTCTCCGTCATTCATTTTTTTTTCTATATAGAAGAGAAACAAAATATAATGATGTAAAAATAAACGAATAAATATGTAGTGGTGAAACCGACACGTATTAGATTTCGTAGTAGCGAAGTGAACTGAAATATTAACAAGTGAAAAGAAATGGCGATATTTTATGATTTCATTTGTTTTAAAGTTTTTTTTAATTTATTTACTAGGTGATATTTCTTTTGCCTTTAACAAATTGCACGAATATTTCTTTGTGCATATTTTTTAAATGTAAGTAATTTTTATATCTCAATAATTAGTGCATGATACATTTACGACAGATATATGAGTTTTACCTTCTTTAATTCCACTGTGATATTAAGATTAGATTTATTTAATAGTTTTTTAAAAATAGGTTACGTGCGCCAAAGTAATTGTAACTAATCATACTTACTGATGCGGAATTCTTCGATTGTGGTTTCGATTTGACGTTTGTAAAACGATAAATCGAACTATATTCTTAAACCTTGCTGCAATTTGTTTTCGAAACGGCATGTGAAAGCGTACATCTTTTTTTTATCTTTTGTTTAATTTTCATGATCAGTTTGAAATGTACACAAAGGTTTTTGGTTGACATAAGTAAGCATGATTTATAAAAGATTATTAATTCATTTTATATATACCACGGACATTTTTGCGAAAAGACTGATCAATTTTTAAGAAATTAACGATGTTTCATTCGATAAGTTTTTATTTTCATTTGATTTTATACCAACTAGGAGTAACACTGCTAATTGATTTTTAAATTTTACTTCTGTTTCTCCAGTCATATCAGGCTTGAGTTTATTTCATGGAGGTGAGTTGGACATACCCCCATCCCTTTTCCCTCAGCTATGCTTCACTTTTCAGCACATTCTGTCTTTTTAATTAATTCTGTTTAATTTCATATACCATTGAACTTTTTAGAAAATGATGCAAATACAATCTTGTATACATTTAATTTAATACCATGTTCAACTTAAAATTTTTTTATTCACTGAGTTGTTTATTTTATTTACTACCCTGAAATATATATACATATATATATTTCTCTCACTGTTCCCATCAATTTGCTGTATTTACTTAAACTTTCCAACTAAAATAAAAAAAAGTTCTAAAAGTTTCTTTTCTTTTAAGATTTTCTATATGATATTTAAGTTCATTCTGACTTTCATTTTCATTATTTACTTTTTAAAAATTTATTTTGTTCCATAGTGAAAAAAAAATTTCTTGGTTGTGACCCTCCGAAAACAATTTCTAATAAAAACCTTTTAATGTGGAGTCTAAACATGCAGTAAAAATGTTATTACACATGAATTTTTATTATTGTGAATCTCTTTTCCATTTGTATGTTCATGCAATATAAATCTTTTCTCACTCTGATGCGCACAAAAAAAATTCATCTGAATTTAGAAAATTTTGACTTCAGAACAGCATTTTACATATATGCATACCCTCCAATATAGTTGTGCTGTCATCGGCAGCACTTCCTACCAATATATTGCAAATAACATAGTATCAATAAATTGTTAGAGAATAGGTATTTCCAAAGATTAATTATTAATTGAAAGAAATATTTTCAAAGCACTATACAAAATTATTTAACTTACATTTATTATTGATTAAATATAAAAGTGAAATAATTTTATCACACAACACAATTTTGTTCATTAAGCTAATTAACACTCTTTGTTGGACATTTAAAAAAAAAAATTTCCATTACAAAGCAAACACTTCTGCATTTTATAATTATTGCTCAGTTTAACATCAAAAGAAAGACCCATATACATTTTTATTACGAGCAGTGTCTGCAAAGATTTTGCGTTAATGCCATATCAAAATCCCCCCGACCCCTTTTTTTTCCACGTAACTATTCTAAAATTACTTCCATTATTAGCATTGCTGTGAACGAAGATTTGGATATTTACAACACTCTTTTATAGTTCTTTGTAATTTTTTATTATATATCCATAACTTTGTAGTTTTCTCCCAATTTCCATAGCAAGTACAGAAATTTTGTAGCTGTTGGATGGTATGTAGGTATATTTTCAGTCTTTTATTAAAAATTTTTATTCACTGAAGTGGTTTCTTTTAAACCTGGAACTAGAAAATTTTGACTTTGGTATTGGATTTTGCATATATCTGTATATTTATAATATTTGAATTAATTTCTTAATGACTATTTACACACAAGAGTAAAACTAGATAAAAACTATATACATTTTGTTTCCTTACTCTGTATAGACATCAAGAACATTTATGTTACTATACATATATAAATATAATTTTATCACATTAATAAGGTCCATATATTGTATCCCTTGGTAGTTTTAAAGATATTTTTGATAAGTTAGTTTTTAAATTTGCTCTTTAGTCAAGCAAGATAAATAATTTGCATAAATTTAAAATTAAAAAAATGCCTGTTTTGGCATGTCATTTCTGTTTTCATTATTCATATTCTATATTTTGAAATGGGCTTTGAATAATTTTCTTTTAGATCGCTATTTTGTGTTATAATTCTGTTTATATTTCCCTTTTAATAAATTCTTCTTAATTTGAGAGTTCTTTTAGAAGGAAAAGGCTTCGAATCTATGATAAATATGACTAATAGAAACCTTTATTCTATTTTTAATATAATATAAAGGCATTAAGTCTACCAGTATTTTACTTTTCTGTTTGTTTTTAATGTTCATTTTATACAATTTTTCATATAAGTAAAATGTTTGTTGCAATGTGAAACACTTGCTATTGTGTCTTATTTATTATGTGATACTAAAATTAGATTTATGTATATTTTATATTTATTTTTCTGCTGGTTTTATCAGACCGTGCAAAAAAATCTTTTGCATATGATACTTTTATTTAATTTCAAATCTAGTGTCTGTTTATATCTGACCAAGGCATTTGTGGTCATTTTGTGAAGGTTGTATTTAGTTTTTGCTGAAACATTTGGCCACCTTTATTTTAATGCAAAATTTTTTTTCACTGAAGAGTATGTCTTAGGAATGATTTGAATGTAAAATGGCTTTCAATATAATATATAAAACCTTCTTTCACTCTATCTTTCAATATCTTAATATCTGATTTTTAACTGTTTTAATTTCTGCTAAAATTTGTATCCCTTTTAAAAATTCTTCTCTGAGAAATAGATTATATCACAGAAATAAATTGATTGAGGAAATATTGGACTATAGCATTAGACAACTAATTTGATTCTCAGACGAGACTATGATCTAGTTTAGTGAGAATAAGTATCAGGAATTAAACTTTATATTTACCAAGCAATTCAATATTGTCTAATAAAATTTTCAGTACATTTCGTTGTGTTCATTTGAGTATGCGTAAGTCATTTTAAATTCATCTAAAATTCTTATAACAGGTAACCTCATCCACTCATGTTTTGAAGAAGGAATAACATAGCCTGAATTTAAATAATATTAATAAGCATTTATATGGCAAGAAGACATTATTTAATAAAACCACATCATTCTATGTTATCGTCATATTCGTATAACATTATCTGAATAGCCAATAATTCAGTTATATCATTGGGATGAGTATTTGTTTGGGATGGTTTGAAAGTTAACATAAAAGGAAAAATAAAGAAACCTTTTAATCTTTATGTTGATACTAGGCTTAAACAATTATCCGTGACAAATTCTTACTTTAAATTTTAATTAAATACAATCCTAGAAATCACTTAACAAGTGGTTATATACAGATGATTATTAATTTAATAAAGATTTCCTGATTCAGATTACATTTTATTAAACTTTCAGTGTGCAATTTAAACACTTCATCAGTATGCTCTCTCAACAGTTTTACAAATCAAATCAGATAGATATCAGTTAACAAAAGAGCTTGGTTTTTTTTATATATATTTGATTTATCATCCACAATTGAAATGTTGAGATTTCAAAAGATCTGTGTTCTGTTAGTAAAAAAAAAAAAAAAAAAAAAAAAAAAAAATACTTCTTAGAATCTTTATGTTAAACTTTTATTTGCCATAACTTTTTAATCTTAAATAAAATTGATTAGGTTATTCAAAAATCAAGACTTTTTCTTGTATTGGGGAAATCTTTAACAGGGCTCCTAGCTTAAACTACAGGATAATCTGTTGGAAAGTGGGACAAAAATTAGCATAATATGGATCTAGCAATATCCTTTTTGCTTATAGATCACAACAGCAGTATTAGTGTGCTTTTAAAAGATTCAAGAACAAAACAATACATAAAATGGGATTCATAAGTGACTTTTAAATGAAATCTCGTCTTACAATAAATTCATGAAGCAGAGGCACAGAATATTTATTATATATATATAAAAAAAAGATTTTTATTGAGAAAGAGTTCATAATTTATCAACCAGGTCACAGAATGTTATGTGTTTTATGAACAACACACACAATGGGATATCCACAATTTTCCTGCTCTTGGAGCAAGAAGATTGACTACCTGGGATTACAAGGTGCATATATTTGAAATGTATCCTGACTAAACAGCTGCGCCATACTATTTACTTGCTATGTAGCAGAAGTCTTATTTACTTATATAGAGTAATTTTGAATGTTGTACAATTGTTTTCATTCTGTACCTGCTTTTAATTATTGTATTTTCTATTGTACTAATTATTTGGCTCATTACAAATTAGTATAATATATATTATATTGTTGGAATTTTTAAATTTGAAAAGCCATATGCACATCATGTGCATGAAAATATTGTAATAGCTAGAGGTTTATTCCATCCTGCATAAAAGTGTTGGAATGTCATTTAATAGCTGCTATGGTGATTATTGTCCTTAGATGTTGATGCAACTAAATATATTTCTATTTCAAGTGGTGCTTTTGTACTTGAAGAATTGCTGATATACTTTGAATACTGAGCGCTGGCTTGTAATAATTTCCATCAGAAGATTTTTACTGCATGCTGCTGGATATTATATTCTTTATTGATAATTAATAGATACTTTTGGGTAATGTTTAAAAACAATGATTCCCACATGAATTAAAATTTATTGTGTAAATCATCATAATGCAAAATATGTATTTAAATCAATATTTCATGGGTAAAATTTTTTCAAAAAGTAGTATTTTTTAATTGAGAATGCTAGATGTGTTTCTCTAGAGAAAGGTAAATTTTTATAGGCAGAGAGTAAAAAGTATGACAAAGTGTTTTTTACCATGTTCAGAAAGATATATTTTCTGTATTTTTCTTTCATTAGTATGTAAAATCATATTTTCATAATAATGAAAATCTTATTCTCCTATTCATTGATTTATAGTATAATATTTCTTGAATTAGTTCAGAATTTTTAAAATACTTGTACAATAAATATCATTGTGCTAGAAACGTGCAACAACGTCATTCAATAAATTTCTAATAATTCTTTTGCATGATTTGAAGATCTTTGACCCTTTTAATCAAATATCTTGTGTATTGTGTAGGTAATAATATAAAGTTTATTTTTCCTTTGAATGATTCTTGCAAGTAAATTGCATTAAGTATATTTTACCTTAGTTTTTACCTCGAATAGTTTTTTTTTTTTTTTCTCATTTCGTATGCATGTAGTATTTATTAATTTTTTTACTCTAATAACAATAATGTCTTTTAAATGTATTTTTAGAAGATGCGACTTAAAATATTGCTTCTTTATTGGGATCGCCATATAAGATCTGGTATTGCTTTCAAAATAAATAAATACGCTGTGGAATAAATGTATAAAGATGTAAATGGTTATTACAAGGCTTCTTTTGTCACCACTTTAGTAAATTAGTATCTGATTTGTCATGAAATTTGAGAATTGCATTCTTTTTAAACATTCTTCATCTGAGAAAATATCTGATCAGTTTTAGATGAGTGAAATAAATAGTTTGAGGAAGTACTGAAGTGTGTCATTTTAACAAATAATTTCTGCCCAAAAGGGGCCTGTGAACTAGAGGTTTATTGTGATTGCACTGTCTTGATTTTGCTGCTCATCTTATAGGAAGTTTTCCCTGTCTGGAGTTGCAAGGTATATTTTTGTGCTGTGCGTATTATATTTTACCTGAATTAAACTTGCATTGAATGGCTATTTAATAGTTGTTTGGATTCTTATTACATCATTGAAAATCTTGATAATCTGACATTCCATATGTATGTTAAATACACAATTTGCATGTAATTGTAATAGCTAAAGTTTTATTTTACTTTGCATAAAAGTATCATAATGTAATTTATTCATTAGCTGTTAAGGTAGCTCTTGATGTTTCTCATAATAATTTTGCCATTTCATGTTGATGTAATTGTATATATTATAATATCTTTCTATTTCAGATGGTGCTTTTGGATTTGACTTGAGAAAATTCAGACATGTTTAGAACATTGAAGAGCGGTTAGTGATAAATTTTACTTGAAATTTAAAAAATGGTTGTTTTTATTAAATGTACTGTGCCTTCCTATTCTTTTAAAGCCAATTAATAGAATATACAATCTTACTAGATGTATCTTTTTGCTATATTATGAAATATTTTTGGACACAATTAATATATTTTGTGAATGCAATTGTATTTCTACTTTTCACATTTAAATAGAGTTCTCTTTTAAAAAAATTTCCATCAGTGCTCATTCTCAAATTCAGCTTTGAATTTGAGCTAATATTTATAAACTTCATTATTTTTTAAATTTGAGAATGAATGGTATCAGAATTAAAATAATTGTGCAAATTTATCATTGGATATATTCATTATTGGTTAATAATAGATGCTTTCATGTAATATTCAAAGACACTAATTCCAATTTGTAATTAAATTCACTGTACAGATACTGTTAGAACATGAATTTAGCCTTGTGCATTCCACCTTCTGGTGTCTCTGGATGTAAAATTCATAATTTAGTTTTCCTGAAATTGATGATATATATTATTATTATTATTTTTCCAGTTTATTGAAATTGATTTATTTGGTTGTATAAGTTATCTTGGACTTGGCTACCAGTCCTGTAGTAAAAACAATGGATTGAAAAGAGTGAAATAATAATTTTATGTTTAAAACTATATTCAAATTCTGTAATTTTTATTAAAGAATGTTAAGTGTTTCTCTACTTAAATTGAAAATAAATTATATAGGAAGCGATTTGAAATTAAGAAAAAGCATATTCTCTGTAATTTTCTCAAGGATTGATCAATATATTGTTACTTTCCTTTTATTAGCTTGTAAATCATTTTTGTTGATAATGAAAATCTTGTTTCGCTAGGAATTGAAATCAGTTCTAAAATTTTAAGTTAGTACTGAGGTTTTACTGTTGTGTTTACTAATTTTATTATTTGGAGCATTTCTTTTGGATTATTTGGAAATTTTCTTTTCTCTTAATGATATATTTTCAATTCTGTTTATGTAATATAAAGTTTTAGTTTGCTTTTGAATCATTCTTATCTTTTAATTACGTTATTTTAGACATATTTTTTCTCTTTTCTAATACTGATAAATTATTGTGCTCAATTTCTCCATATTTTGTGTATACTACACTTAATATATTTTAACCACGTTTTCTAATAATTCTTAAGTATTGTTCTTCATTCCCTCATTTTATGTATACAACATGTAAATTATTTTACTTGCACTCAATTGAAACGATATTGTTGAATTTTATTCTATCTCACAATATTTAAATTGCAAAATTTCTTATGGTTTCCTTTTTTAAATTTAACATCCACTTAGTGTGTTTTAACGGTTTAAAATATATCTTTATTAGATGAAAATTAAAATATTGCAACTTAATTCTAATCTCCATATGGTTTTTAAAGAGTTCTGGTATTAGTGAGTGAATCAATTCCGATTGAACTTTTTTATCTGGTGTTTATTTCAAAAAAGAAAATAAATACATTGTATAATTAATTATCCGTAGGAAGGTGTAAATTAGGATTACAGGCCTTATTTTGTTTAACCTTTCACTGGCTTATTACTGATATTTCTCATTAATTATATTTCACTGGTTGAAGATTGTATCCTCTTTAAAGATTTTATGTCTGAGGGAAAATTCTCATCAGGTTAGATAAGTCAGAAAAAATGTGTGGAAAAATATTAGAAATTGATGTTGTAACTGATCATTTGATTCCATGTGGGGTCTGTGAAGAATAGTCTTATCATGATAAAACTGTCATGACTTTGCTACTCATTCGACAGGAAGTTTCCTCTTCCTGAAAATGCACAGTGTAATGTGTGTATTTAAACTGAATAGCCAGTCTCATCGTATTATTTGCCTACTTTGTGGAAATTGTTTTAATTAGATTTGTGTAGACATTTTAAAAATTTCCAAAATTTTGAATGTGAAAGGATTGCTTTCATTCTAATTTCTCTTTTTATCATTGCATCATAATACTCATTCCATGACTTTCTTTACTAATTTTTTAAATTCATTTTACACCATTAAAAATCTTTATAACTTGAAAACTATATGCACATCAAGTATACTGTGTGCATGAAAGTTTTATATCAACTGGAATTCTGTTTAACTCTGTGTAGAATACTGTATATTTATAACTGTTGGGGAGGCCTTTTGATATTTCTCATTATTGTTTTGTTTCTTGATGCTAATGAAATTAAATATATATTTTTGTATCAGGTGTTGCTTTTGGAGTTTGCTCAAAGAATTTTCGATGCATTTTGAATGTTAAGCAGTGGTAAGTAATAAATTAAATTTTACTTAATTATTAAAGATGATAGCTTGCATTAAATGTGCTGTGGCTCCATGTACTTTAAAAACCAAAAATTGTTTTTAAATTCTTTCTAGGCATAAAAGTTTTGTTGTAAAACTATGAAATGATTTTGAACACATTTAAAACACAATTCTCTTAAGAAGGCTTGCGTCATTGATCATTGTAACATTTTGTTTCTTAAATATTTTAGGATTAATACTCATGAACATCTCTTTCATGTTTGAGAATTATGGCAAAGTTACAATACTTACAAATTAAATTTACTGGGTCAGGAGATTTTAGAACTAGTAGATGGTGCTGCATATAATTTTTTGTATTATTTTGTAAGTATTAATTCTCCATAATATTCAAAGCAGCTGTTCCAGTATGTGCAGAAATGTGTTGTGTAAATGTTCATGTTGTAAAGTACTGAAATAAAGAAAAAGAATGATGTCTAAAAATATTTGAAAGAGTTATTTTTTACTAGGGAATGGTAAATGTCTTTCTCTAGATAATTAAAATTAAATTTTTATAAGCATGGAGTTAAAAATAAGAAAATGCAAAATCTCGACAATCTTTACCAATATAACATCAGCAATTGAGTATTTTCTTTTATGAATATATAAAATCATTTCTGCTGATAATGAAAATTTCGTTTTGTTGTTCTTTGAAAAGTTGTGTGATTATTATTGAAATGAATTTCAGTCTTTTGGGGTGTTGCTAAATTTTATTCGTAACTTCTTTTTTTTTACTGCAATATTTAATAAATTGATTATTTAAAATATTTCTTTTCAATGGTGTGATAATTCTCTTCTCTTTCAATGGCATATTTTCGATATTAGTTAGGCAATATATAGTTTAGTTTTGTTATGCTTCATTTCTAGAAGTAAATTGCTTTAAATACTTCTGTACTCTAATACTTTTTATATTTCATAATCCTTATAATAATTTGTTCTTTGATATTGATGGTTATGTTTCTATTTCAGATAGTTACTTTTTGATATCACTTGAGAATATTCTGATATATTTTGTGTATTGAGGAGTGGTAAGTTGTAAATTATTTTTTGTCTGAAATATTAAAAATGGTAGCTTTCATTTTATTTACTCTGTATCTATATTCTTTTAAAGTCCAAATATATGCAAATTCATACTGGGCATATGCTTCTTGGTTGCAAAATTATAAAATATTTTTAAACACTTTTAAATCTTTACTTTTCATATTTAAATACAATTTTGTGCAATTTAAATAAGTGATCTTTGTCACATTCAGCTCTGAATATATTAATACTATAATGTATGTTAATATTAATTTGAGATCATTATTTATTAGAGAATAAATAATGTTATTTAAAATGCAGGTTAAGTAAATTTAATGCACCAGAATGTTTTATAAATACTACTACACATGGATGGATGTAATTTCTTTCCTAGTGGGTTATATGTGATTCTCCATTTAGGTCATAAACAACTATTCCAGTATGTAGTGATATTTAATTTACAAAATAGTTATAATATAAAAAAGGTAATGAAAATGAAACTTTATATCTAACAGTATTATAGAATATGCTATTCTCCAGTATAAAATGTTGCATGTCTTAATTTAATAGACAAAGTCTCAAAAACTGATAATGAATGTTGGTTGGATTTAAGTACAGACTTAAGTGAAACTATTGTTTCATATAATTGTTACTACATACAGCTGGTAGCATGTGTTGAAATTTATTGTGAAGGTGCTAATAAGTTGAGTATTCAAATTAACATTTTATATCTAAAAGTTTATTGAAAAGTGTTTTTGAAAGTTTTAACTGTCTTTCTCTGGTTAAATTAAAAGTAAATTTTAGAGGCAAAAAGTTGAAATTAAGAAAAAGGTTGCTGTCTGCTATCTTCACAAGAATTGGGGCATTATTTGAGTACTTTGATTAATGTATAAAATAATTTCTGCTGAAATTAAAATTTTGCTCTTTCAGATTTGTTAACTTAGATCCTTAACTTTCTTTTTCCTTTCAAGGAATTGATATGTTAGTGAATTGGTAGTATACTATTTTTTTTTCTTAGTACATATAAATAAATATAAGAACTGTATTATGACAAGATAATTTTATGAATACATTGAAAGTGCTTTTTCATAAGGAACTTGCAAAATTAAAAAGTGTTGCTTCTATGTTTATGAAAAATATTTGACAATTGGCAATATGTTGTATTTATTTTGTATAAATCTTGCTCAACTTAAGGAATTTCATTGTTACATATAATTCTATAAACAAAACTCTTATATTAGTGTTTGTTCTTATATCTACTCAGAAGTCTTAAAAGGTGTATATTTTTAAAAATTTAGTTGTTCACCCTCAAAAGTGGTAGGAATAATTGTCTTCCTTAATTGTAGGAATACTGAAATCATGATTTACACATAATTATTATTTTATCTATATCATGTCAACAGTATGATTGCTTTTACACTAGAATAAAATACTCTTATAATATTGTTTTTTATATTGTGTTTTTAAGTATTATGTCATAATTGCATTCTTTATTTCTTATTTTATGAGGATTTGTATGAGATCTCTGTCTGATTTATATAAGTTTTTCATTTTAATTTATTTCATATATCTTGTAAATATCTTGCATATCTATACATATGTTTCTTTATATTTTTCAGTTTTGTCATTGAATATTGTTTTGTCCATTTTTAAGTGCTTTGCAAATTGTACTTGTAATGTTTTTTTGTATAATTGGATTTGTGTTTTTGCTGTGGAACTGCCTTTCATAACAGTTTCTGTTTCAGGATTATTCTTCTTGTCTCTTTTTGCTGAATATATATTTGTCATTTGCATCTTATATATTTGATGCAGAAAAGGTCTCTCAACTCAGCCTTTTCTCCAAATGGATACTGAATCTGAAGGATAAATATTTTTAGAATCCCTGCTTAAATTCTATCTGCAAGATGATCCACTCATTTGTGGAGACAATTATTTATTTGCTCCACATCTGTAGTAGATTTTCTTGAATTCCTTTAATGTAAGTAAAAAAACAATTTACCACAAAGAATCTTTTTAATTTAAGTTATTTAAAAATGTTTGAAATTTGGTTTCATGTATTATTCAGCACTTAAAAACTTGGCTTATTAAAATATTATGTTGTTTTCATAAAAGTATGCAATTTCTAGAATTTGTATTATGGCTTTTTAACTTGGGAGTGTTGTAAATTATATAATAAATAAATACATTTTGATGTTGGGACTTTGTAAATTATTATGTTTTCAATAATTTAAAGGTTTTATAAATTTTTCCCTTATTTTATTCTGTTTCTGTGTTTTATAGATTGTGAAAATATTGAAGTAATCAGTCATGATTTTTTAAAAACAATATTATGTGAAATTATTTTATCACTTAGATGGTTGTCTTTAATTCATTCTGAATTCAAATACAATTACTTCACAACAATTATTTTTTTCACTTTTAGTATGTTTTTGTTTTTTATTTTTATTTACTTGTAAATATTAGATGATGAAATTAAATTTGTATTCTTAAGGGCATTTTAAAGTTGAATTTATTTTTTTTTTAATAAAATAACTATATATATTATTTGTAATGTAGAAGAAAAAAATTCTTAATTTTCTTTCTCTATTCTTTCTTTCTTTCAAAACTAAGTTTATTAAAAACAGTGTCCAGAGCATTCTACTGCTAATGACTCTTCCTTGACTTAAAAATAGACATTACTAAAAAGATATTTCTCAGAAAAGTACAGTTAAAATATCGGCTTGATCTCTGTATAATTCAAAATTTGTGACTGTAATTATCTCTTTTGTATAATAAAGATTTACCGATGTATCATTTCTTGGTGTGTGACTCCTAACAAAATGGGGAAAAAGAATAAAAAAAGTGAAGGTGAATGTTTATCTGATTGGTGGGAGGGATGATACAAATATCAATTGCAGTAATATTAAGTTGTCTTAGTTACTATATTAGGAATGTAAGGTTATGTTTCCTCTTTATTTCCCTTAAAAAAAAAAAGAAAAAAAAAAGACAAACCTTAAATTTTTTAAATTTAAGTGTCTTATTTGAAAAAAACCTGCACTGTTACTTTTTGATAACCACGTAACTATTTGTGTTATTATGATGATAAATGGTATGATTATCATGACCTTTCATCCTCACAGCAACCACTGAATGCATCCATTTGACAGGAATGCTTTTAGACCGTTTTTAAAACTTATTGCAATCAGACAATGAACTGGTTGTTAACACCAAATAATAGTAATATTTCTGTTACCATGCATGATGTGGCTAAATTGGCTCCAAATAATATCACCTAAGTTTTCAATATTATATGCCTTTGAAAAAGTATATTACGTAGAAAATGATTCTTCAGAAGTTGAATTTTTTTAATTATATCTCAAATTAACGGAAATTCAGGATAAACATTAAAAAACTGGGATTGTCTCAGCTATTCTGTTCATTTAATTTATAAACTCAATTGTCACTATAGATAGTTTTTTCCTATCCTTCAAGGGATGTCATAATTCAAATTCTGAGCTATGAGTTTAAGGAAGATCTTTTCAATCTTTTATTACTTTCCCTCTTATACAAGAAATATCATGCAGTGTTGAACAACACGCACAATGATATAACTTGGAAAGGGCAAGGGGTGTATGCACGTGAAGGTCGAAAATCATAGGAAATGTCTTGGGCAAAATATTAATGCACTTTAGCTACTTATTAAAGTCAAAAATAATGGGGTGGGCACGAAAAATTGTCACTCTTCTCAGGGAGTCACCGCTCTTTGCTACACCACTGAACATATTAAATTATACATATGAATAATTTTTACGATTCCCAGAAAAAAATTTCTTGCCATTAACTGTCAAAATGAAAAAAAATCAGGATATCTCGAGAATTTACGCACATCGAAGCAGATTATTTTCACAGAAAATGACTGTTATAGGGGTTGTTTATTTCAAAGCCTGCATTAGTCAGAACCTTAATTTCATTCATGTGGTCTGTTGGCATATTAGCATCAAATACTAAAAATGAAATAATGAAGTCTGTTTGGCATCTTATTACCTACTACCAACTACTGGGTACTACTACCTACTTTGCTATATTCAGCTTCAAAAGAAAAGCAAATAATAATAATAATACGCCTTTAAACCATCAATCAAAAATTATAGAAACTGTTTATACTATCAAAATATTTTTGCCTGGCATTGTAATCAAAAGTGCTGATAAATTGAAAATCCACATACTGATAAATACGATGATATTCTTTCAAAAGCATTCCAAGAACTCATATTTGAAGAAACCATCTTTCTGAAATCAAAACATTATTTATTTATTTATTTTGAAACGACAAAGTAAATTCGATGTCCCAATCTCTCTGCTATAATATGCTAACAATAATATCTCTGCAATTGAAAAAAAAAAAATGTCACAAAGGAATACAGCTGATAAAATATTTAAAAATTGTATAGTAAAATATAATTAAAAATATTTATATAAATATGCCAAAATGAAAAAATAATTATATGAAAATAAAATTGATATCACTGAAGAATTAATTTTTCTGAATTGAAAGGTAAAGTAAAAAGGCCCTTGATATACTACTCAAATATTGAGAGAGAAAAAAAAAAAAACATTTCGATTGATTTGCAATTAAAAGTATAATTAAAATTTTGAGAAATTTTTTGTGTATAAGCACTTGCTACCAAAGAAGTAATTATATTTCAAATATAATAGCTCTAGTTTCAACAATCTGCTTTGTAGAACATTTTGAGTGATTTTTCATCTTGCATTTCTGGATTATTCGTTTCTTTGCAACCACTAACAATTTACAGTGAGGTTTCCAGTTAACTTTCAGAAATGCTGAAAAGAACAAACAAGAAATTTTGATTGTAATAAATGATCCCATATTAAACGTCATTTCAAAATATTTATTCTCCGTCATTCATTTTTTTTTCTATATAGAAGAGAAACAAAATATAATGATGTAAAAATAAACGAATAAATATGTAGTGGTGAAACCGACACGTATTAGATCTCGTAGTAGCGAAGTGAACTGAAATATTAACAAGTGAAAAGAAATGGCGATATTTTATGATTTCATTTGTTTTAAAGTTTTTTTTAATTTATTTACTAGGTGATATTTCTTTTGCCTTTAACAAATTGCACGAATATTTCTTTGTGCATATTTTTTAAATGTAAGTAATTTTTATATCTCAATAATTAGTGCATGATACATTTACGACAGATATATGAGTTTTACCTTCTTTAATTCCACTGTGATATTAAGATTAGATTTATTTAATAGTTTTTTAAAAATAGGTTACGTGCGCCAAAGTAATTGTAACTAATCATACTTACTGATGCGGAATTCTTCGATTGTGGTTTCGATTTGACGTTTGTAAAACGATAAATCGAACTATATTCTAAAACCTTGCTGCAATTTGTTTTCGAAACGGCATGTGAAAGCGTACATCTTTTTTCTATCTTTTGTTTAATTTTCATGATCAGTTTGAAATGTACACAAAGGGTTTTGGTTGACATAAGTAAGCATGATTTATAAAAGATTATTAATTCATTTTATATATACCACGGACATTTTTGCGAAAAGACTGATCAATTTTTAAGAAATTAACGATGTTTCATTCGATAAGTTTTTATTTTCATTTGATTTTATACCAACTAGGAGTAACACTGCTAATTGATTTTTAAATTTTACTTCTGTTTCTCCAGTCATATCAGGCTTGAGTTTATTTCATGGAGGTGAGTTGGACATACCCCCATCCCTTTTCCCTCAGCTATGCTTCACTTTTCAGCACATTCTGTCTTTTTAATTAATTCTGTTTAATTTCATATACCATTGAACTTTTTAGAAAATGATGCAAATACAATCTTGTATACATTTAATTTAATACCATGTTCAACTTAAAATTTTTTTATTCACTGAGTTGTTTATTTTATTTACTACCCTGAAATATATATACTTATATATATTTCTCTCACTGTTCCCATCAATTTGCTGTATTTACTTAAACTTTCCAACTAAAATAAAAAAAAGTTCTAAAAGTTTCTTTTCTTTTAAGATTTTCTATATGATATTTAAGTTCATTCTGACTTTCATTTTCATTATTTACTTTTTAAAAATTTATTTTGTTCCATAGTGAAAAAAAAATTTCTTGGTTGTGACCCTCCGAAAACAATTTCTAATAAAAACCTTTTAATGTGGAGTCTAAACATGCAGTAAAAATGTTATTACACATGAATTTTTATTATTGTGAATCTCTTTTCCATTTGTATGTTCATGCAATATAAATCTTTTCTCACTCTGATGCGCACAAAAAAAATTCATCTGAATTTAGAAAATTTTGACTTCAGAACAGCATTTTACATATATGCATACCCTCCAATATAGTTGTGCTGTCATCGGCAGCACTTCCTACCAATATATTGCAAATAACATAGTATCAATAAATTGTTAGAGAATAGGTATTTCCAAAGATTAATTATTAATTGAAAGAAATATTTTCAAAGCACTATACAAAATTATTTAACTTACATTTATTATTGATTAAATATAAAAGTGAAATAATTTTATCACACAACACAATTTTGTTCATTAAGCTAATTAACACTCTTTGTTGGACATTTTTAAAAAAAATTTTCCATTACAAAGCAAACACTTCTGCATTTTATAATTATTGCTCAGTTTAACATCAAAAGAAAGACCCATATACATTTTTATTACGAGCAGTGTCTGCAAAGATTTTGCGTTAATGCCATATCAAAATCCCCCCCGACCCCTTTTTTTTTCCACGTAACTATTCTAAAATTACTTCCATTATTAGCATTGCTGTGAACGAAGATTTGGATATTTACAACACTCTTTTATAGTTCTTTGTAATTTTTTATTATATATCCATAACTTTGTAGTTTTCTCCCAATTTCCATAGCAAGTACAGAAATTTTGTAGCTGTTGGATGGTATGTAGGTATATTTTCAGTCTTTTATTAAAATTTTTTATTCACTGAAGTGGTTTCTTTTAAACCTGGAACTAGAAAATTTTGACTTTGGTATTGGATTTTGCATATATCTGTATATTTATAATATTTGAATTAATTTCTTAATGACTATTTACACACAAGAGTAAAACTAGATAAAAACTATATACATTTTGTTTCCTTACTCTGTATAGACATCAAGAATATTTATGTTACTATACATATATAAATATAATTTTATCACATTAATAAGGTCCATATATTGTATCCCTTGGTAGTTTTAAAGATATTTTTGATAAGTTAGTTTTTAAATTTGCTCTTTAGTCAAGCAAGATAAATAATTTGCATAAATTTAAAATTAAAAAAATGCCTGTTTTGGCATGTCATTTCTGTTTTCATTATTCATATTCTATATTTTGAAATGGGCTTTGAATAATTTTCTTTTAGATCGCTATTTTGTGTTATAATTCTGTTTATATTTCCCTTTTAATAAATTCTTCTTAATTTGAGAGTTCTTTTAGAAGGAAAAGGCTTCGAATCTATGATAAATATGACTAATAGAAACCTTTATTCTATTTTTAATATAATATAAAGGCATTAAGTCTACCAGTATTTTACTTTTCTGTTTGTTTTTAATGTTCATTTTATACAATTTTTCATATAAGTAAAATGTTTGTTGCAATGTGAAACACTTGCTATTGTGTCTTATTTATTATGTGATACTAAAATTAGATTTATGTATATTTTATATTTATTTTTCTGCTGGTTTTATCAGACCGTGCAAAAAAATCTTTTGCATATGATACTTTTATTTAATTTCAAATCTAGTGTCTGTTTATATCTGACCAAGGCATTTGTGGTCATTTTGTGAAGGTTGTATTTAGTTTTTGCTGAAACATTTGGCCACCTTTATTTTAATGCAAAATTTTTTTTCACTGAAGAGTATGTCTTAGGAATGATTTGAATGTAAAATGGCTTTCAATCTAATATATAAAACCTTCTTTCACTCTATCTTTCAATATCTTAATATCTGATTTTTAACTGTTTTAATTTCTGCTAAAATTTGTATCCCTTTTAAAAATTCTTCTCTGAGAAATAGATTATATCACAGAAATAAATTGATTGAGGAAATATTGGACTATAGCATTAGACAACTAATTTGATTCTCAGACGAGACTATGATCTAGTTTAGTGAGAATAAGTATCAGGAATTAAACTTTATATTTACCAAGCAATTCAATATTGTCTAATAAAATTTTCAGTACATTTCGTTGTGTTCATTTGAGTATGCTTAAGTCATTTTAAATTCATCTAAAATTCTTATAACAGGTAACCTCATCCACTCATGTTTTGAAGAAGGAATAACATAGCCTGAATTTAAATAATATTAATAAGCATTTATATGGCAAGAAGACATTATTTAATAAAACCACATCATTCTATGTTATCGTCATATTCGTATAACATTATCTGAATAGCCAATAATTCAGTTATATCATTGGGATGAGTATTTGTTTGGGATGGTTTGAAAGTTAACATAAAAGGAAAAATAAAGAAACCTTTTAATCTTTATGTTGATACTAGGCTTAAACAATTATCCGTGACAAATTCTTACTTTAAATTTTAATTAAATACAATCCTAGAAATCACTTAACAAGTGGTTATATACAGATGATTATTAATTTAATAAAGATTTCCTGATTCAGATTACATTTTATTAAACTTTCAGTGTGCAATTTAAACACTTCATCAGTATGCTCTCTCAACAGTTTTACAAATCAAATCAGATAGATATCAGTTAACAAAAGAGCTTGGTTTTTTTTATATATATTTGATTTATCATCCACAATTGAAATGTTGAGATTTCAAAAGATCTGTGTTCTGTTAGTAAAAAAAAAAAAAAAAAAAAAAAAAAAAATACTTCTTAGAATCTTTATGTTAAACTTTTATTTGCCATAACTTTTTAATCTTAAATAAAATTGATTAGGTTATTCAAAAATCAAGACTTTTTCTTGTATTGGGGAAATCTTTAACAGGGCTCCTAGCTTAAACTACAGGATAATCTGTTGGAAAGTGGGACAAAAATTAGCATAATATGGATCTAGCAATATCCTTTTTGCTTATAGATCACAACAGCAGTATTAGTGTGCTTTTAAAAGATTCAAGAACAAAACAATACATAAAATGGGATTCATAAGTGACTTTTAAATGAAATCTCGTCTTACAATAAATTCATGAAGCAGAGGCACAGAATATTTATTATATATATATAAAAAAAAGATTTTTATTGAGAAAGAGTTCATAATTTATCAACCAGGTCACAGAATGTTATGTGTTTTATGAACAACACACACAATGGGATATCCACAATTTTCCTGCTCTTGGAGCAAGAAGATTGACTACCTGGGATTACAAGGTGCATATATTTGAAATGTATCCTGACTAAACAGCTGCGCCATACTATTTACTTTCTATGTAGCAGAAGTCTTATTTACTTATATAGAGTAATTTTGAATGTTGTACAATTGTTTTCATTCTGTACCTGCTTTTAATTATTGTATTTTCTATTGTACTAATTATTTGGCTCATTACAAATTAGTATAATATATATTATATTGTTGGAATTTTTAAATTTGAAAAGCCATATGCATATCATGTGCATGAAAATATTGTAATAGCTAGAGGTTTATTCCATCCTGCATAAAAGTGTTGGAATGTCATTTAATAGCTGCTATGGTGATTATTGTCCTTAGATGTTGATGCAACTAAATATATTTCTATTTCAAGTGGTGCTTTTGTACTTGAAGAATTGCTGATATACTTTGAATACTGAGCGCTGGCTTGTAATAATTTCCATCAGAAGATTTTTACTGCATGCTGCTGGATATTATATTCTTTATTGATAATTAATAGATACTTTTGGGTAATGTTTAAAAACAATGATTCCCACATGAATTAAAATTTATTGTGTAAATCATCATAATGCAAAATATGTATTTAAATCAATATTTCATGGTTAAAAATTTTTCAAAAAGTAGTATTTTTTAATTGAGAATGCTAGATGTGTTTCTCTAGAGAAAGGTAAATTTTTATAGGCAGAGAGTAAAAAGTATGACAAAGTGTTTTTTACCATGTTCAGAAAGATATATTTTCTGTATTTTTCTTTCATTAGTATGTAAAATCATATTTTCATAATAATGAAAATCTTATTCTCCTATTCATTGATTTATAGTATAATATTTCTTGAATTAGTTCAGAATTTTTAAAATACTTGTACAATAAATATCATTGTGCTAGAAACGTGCAACAACGTCATTCAATAAATTTCTAATAATTCTTTTGCATGATTTGAAGATCTTTGACCCTTTTAATCAAATATCTTGTGTATTGTGTAGGTAATAATATAAAGTTTATTTTTCCTTTGAATGATTCATGCAAGTAAATTGCATTAAGTATATTTTACCTTAGTTTTTACCTCGAATAGTTTTTTTTTTTTTTTTTTCTTTTTTTTTTTCTTATTTCGTATGCATGTAGTATTTATTAATTTTTTTACTCTAATAACAATAATGTCTTTTAAATGTATTTTTAGAAGATGCGACTTAAAATATTGCTTCTTTATTGGGATCGCCATATAAGATCTGGTATTTATTTTAATGAGACTGAATGCAATTTGAACTTTATCTGGTATTGCTTTCAAAATAAATAAATACGCTGTGGAATAAATGTATAAAGATGTAAATGGTTATTACAAGGCTTCTTTTGTCACCACTTTAGTAAATTAGTATCTGATTTGTCATGAAATTTGAGAATTGCATTCTTTTTAAACATTCTTCATCTGAGAAAATATCTGATCAGTTTTAGATGAGTGAAATAAATAGTTTGAGGAAGTACTGAAGTGTGTCATTTTAACAAATAATTTCTGTCCAAAAGGGGCCTGTGAACTATAGGTTTATTGTGATTGCACTGTCTTGATTTTGCTGCTCATCTTATAGGAAGTTTTCCCTGTCTGGAGTTGCAAGGTATATTTTTGTGCTGTGCGTATTATATTTTACCTGAATTAAACTTGCATTGAAGGGCTATTTAATAGTTGTTTGGATTCTTATTACATCATTGAAAATCTTGATAATCTGACATTCCATATGTATGTTAAATACACAATGTGCATGTAATTGTAATAGCTAAAGTTTTATTTTACTTTGCATAAAAGTATCATAATGTAATTTATTCATTAGCTGTTAAGGTAGCTCTTGATGTTTCTCATAATAATTTTGCCATTTCATGTTGATGTAATTGTATATATTATAATATCTTTCTATTTCAGATGGTGCTTTTGGATTTGACTTGAGAAAATTCAGACATGTTTAGAACATTGAAGAGCGGTTAGTGATAAATTTTACTTGAAATTTAAAAAATGGTTGTTTTTATTAAATGTACTGTGCCTTCCTATTCTTTTAAAGCCAATTAATAGAATATACAATCTTACTAGATGTATCTTTTTGCTATATTATGAAATATTTTTGGACACAATTAATATATTTTGTGAATGCAATTGTATTTCTACTTTTCACATTTAAATAGAGTTCTCTTTTAAAAAAAATTCCATCAGTGCTCATTCTCAAATTCAGC
Organism: Argiope bruennichi; assembly: GCF_947563725.1. Classification (NCBI taxonomy): domain Eukaryota; kingdom Metazoa; phylum Arthropoda; class Arachnida; order Araneae; family Araneidae; genus Argiope; species Argiope bruennichi. The sequence goes on from NC_079162.1 coordinate 109,930,303, forward strand.
TTTGAATTTGAGCTAATATTTATAAACTTCATTATTTTTTAAATTTGAGAATGAATGGTATCAGAATTAAAATAATTGTGCAAATTTATCATTGGATATATTCATTATTGGTTAATAATAGATGCTTTCATGTAATATTCAAAGACACTAATTCCAATTTGTAATTAAATTCACTGTACAGATACTGTTAGAACATGAATTTAGCCTTGTGCATTCCACCTTCTGGTGTCTCTGGATGTAAAATTCATAATTTAGTTTTCCTGAAATTGATGATATATATTATTATTATTATTTTTCCAGTTTATTGAAATTGATTTATTTGGTTGTATAAGTTATCTTGGACTTGGCTACCAGTCCTGTAGTAAAAACAATGGATTGAAAAGAGTGAAATAATAATTTTATGTTTAAAACTATATTCAAATTCTGTAATTTTTATTAAAGAATGTTAAGTGTTTCTCTACTTAAATTGAAAATAAATTATATAGGAAGCGATTTGAAATTAAGAAAAAGCATATTCTCTGTAATTTTCTCAAGGATTGATCAATATATTGTTACTTTCCTTTTATTAGCTTGTAAATCATTTTTGTTGATAATGAAAATCTTGTTTCGCTAGGAATTGAAATCAGTTCTAAAATTTTAAGTTAGTACTGAGGTTTTACTGTTGTGTTTACTAATTTTATTATTTGGAGCATTTCTTTTGGATTATTTGGAAATTTTCTTTTCTCTTAATGATATATTTTCAATTCTGTTTATGTAATATAAAGTTTTAGTTTGCTTTTGAATCATTCTTATCTTTTAATTACGTTATTTTAGACATATTTTTTCTCTTTTCTAATACTGATAAATTATTGTGCTCAATTTCTCCATATTTTGTGTATACTACACTTAATATATTTTAACCACGTTTTCTAATAATTCTTAAGTATTGTTCTTCATTCCCTCATTTTATGTATACAACATGTAAATTATTTTACTTGCACTCAATTGAAACGATATTGTTGAATTTTATTCTATCTCACAATATTTAAATTGCAAAATTTCTTATGGTTTCCTTTTTTAAATTTAACATCCACTTAGTGTGTTTTAACGGTTTAAAATATATCTTTATTAGATGAAAATTAAAATATTGCAACTTAATTCTAATCTCCATATGGTTTTTAAAGAGTTCTGGTATTAGTGAGTGAATCAATTCCGATTGAACTTTTTTATCTGGTGTTTATTTCAAAAAAGAAAATAAATACATTGTATAATTAATTATCCGTAGGAAGGTGTAAATTAGGATTACAGGCCTTATTTTGTTTAACCTTTCACTGGCTTATTACTGATATTTCTCATTAATTATATTTCACTGGTTGAAGATTGTATCCTCTTTAAAGATTTTATGTCTGAGGGAAAATTCTCATCAGGTTAGATAAGTCAGAAAAAATGTGTGGAAAAATATTAGAAATTGATGTTGTAACTGATCATTTGATTCCATGTGGGGTCTGTGAAGAATAGTCTTATCATGATAAAACTGTCATGACTTTGCTACTCATTCGACAGGAAGTTTCCTCTTCCTGAAAATGCACAGTGTAATGTGTGTATTTAAACTGAATAGCCAGTCTCATCGTATTATTTGCCTACTTTGTGGAAATTGTTTTAATTAGATTTGTGTAGACATTTTAAAAATTTCCAAAATTTTGAATGTGAAAGGATTGCTTTCATTCTAATTTCTCTTTTTATCATTGCATCATAATACTCATTCCATGACTTTCTTTACTAATTTTTTAAATTCATTTTACACCATTAAAAATCTTTATAACTTGAAAACTATATGCACATCAAGTATACTGTGTGCATGAAAGTTTTATATCAACTGGAATTCTGTTTAACTCTGTGTAGAATACTGTATATTTATAACTGTTGGGGAGGCCTTTTGATATTTCTCATTATTGTTTTGTTTCTTGATGCTAATGAAATTAAATATATATTTTTGTATCAGGTGTTGCTTTTGGAGTTTGCTCAAAGAATTTTCGATGCATTTTGAATGTTAAGCAGTGGTAAGTAATAAATTAAATTTTACTTAATTATTAAAGATGATAGCTTGCATTAAATGTGCTGTGGCTCCATGTACTTTAAAAACCAAAAATTGTTTTTAAATTCTTTCTAGGCATAAAAGTTTTGTTGTAAAACTATGAAATGATTTTGAACACATTTAAAACACAATTCTCTTAAGAAGGCTTGCGTCATTGATCATTGTAACATTTTGTTTCTTAAATATTTTAGGATTAATACTCATGAACATCTCTTTCATGTTTGAGAATTATGGCAAAGTTACAATACTTACAAATTAAATTTACTGGGTCAGGAGATTTTAGAACTAGTAGATGGTGCTGCATATAATTTTTTGTATTATTTTGTAAGTATTAATTCTCCATAATATTCAAAGCAGCTGTTCCAGTATGTGCAGAAATGTGTTGTGTAAATGTTCATGTTGTAAAGTACTGAAATAAAGAAAAAGAATGATGTCTAAAAATATTTGAAAGAGTTATTTTTTACTAGGGAATGGTAAATGTCTTTCTCTAGATAATTAAAATTAAATTTTTATAAGCATGGAGTTAAAAATAAGAAAATGCAAAATCTCGACAATCTTTACCAATATAACATCAGCAATTGAGTATTTTCTTTTATGAATATATAAAATCATTTCTGCTGATAATGAAAATTTTGTTTTGTTGTTCTTTGAAAAGTTGTGTGATTATTATTGAAATGAATTTCAGTCTTTTGGGGTGTTGCTAAATTTTATTCGTAACTTCTTTTTTTTTACTGCAATATTTAATAAATTGATTATTTAAAATATTTCTTTTCAATGGTGTGATAATTCTCTTCTCTTTCAATGGCATATTTTCGATATTAGTTAGGCAATATATAGTTTAGTTTTGTTATGCTTCATTTCTAGAAGTAAATTGCTTTAAATACTTCTGTACTCTAATACTTTTTATATTTCATAATCCTTATAATAATTTGTTCTTTGATATTGATGGTTATGTTTCTATTTCAGATAGTTACTTTTTGATATCACTTGAGAATATTCTGATATATTTTGTGTATTGAGGAGTGGTAAGTTGTAAATTATTTTTTGTCTGAAATATTAAAAATGGTAGCTTTCATTTTATTTACTCTGTATCTATATTCTTTTAAAGCCCAAATATATGCAAATTCATACTGGGCATATGCTTCTTGGTTGCAAAATTATAAAATATTTTTAAACACTATTAAATCTTTACTTTTCATATTTAAATACAATTTTGTGCAATTTAAATAAGTGATCTTTGTCACATTCAGCTCTGAATATATTAATACTATAATGTATGTTAATATTAATTTGAGATCATTATTTATTAGAGAATAAATAATGTTATTTAAAATGCAGGTTAAGTAAATTTAATGCACCAGAATGTTTTATAAATACTACTACACATGGATGGATGTAATTTCTTTCCTAGTGGGTTATATGTGATTCTCCATTTAGGTCATAAACAACTATTCCAGTATGTAGTGATATTTAATTTACAAAATAGTTATAATATAAAAAAGGTAATGAAAATGAAACTTTATATCTAACAGTATTATAGAATATGCTATTCTCCAGTATCAAATGTTGCATGTCTTAATTTAATAGACAAAGTCTCAAAAACTGATAATGAATGTTGGTTGGATTTAAGTACAGACTTAAGTGAAACTATTGTTTCATATAATTGTTACTACATACAGCTGGTAGCATGTGTTGAAATTTATTGTGAAGGTGCTAATGAGTTGAGTATTCAAATTAACATTTTATATCTAAAAGTTTATTGAAAAGTGTTTTTGAAAGTTTTAACTGTCTTTCTCTGGTTAAATTAAAAGTAAATTTTAGAGGCAAAAAGTTGAAATTAAGAAAAAGGTTGCTGTCTGCTATCTTCACAAGAATTGGGCATTATTTGAGTACTTTGATTAATGTATAAAATAATTTCTGCTGAAATTAAAATTTTGCTCTTTCAGATTTGTTAACTTAGATCCTTAACTTTCTTTTTCCTTTCAAGGAATTGATATGTTAGTGAATTGGTAGTATACTATTTTTTTTTCTTAGTACATATAAATAAATATAAGAACTGTATTATGACAAGATAATTTTATGAATACATTGAAAGTGCTTTTTCATAAGGAACTTGCAAAATTAAAAAGTGTTGCTTCTATGTTTATGAAAAATATTTGACAATTGGCAATATGTTGTATTTATTTTGTATAAATCTTGCTCAACTTAAGGAATTTCATTGTTACATATAATTCTATAAACAAAACTCTTATATTAGTGTTTGTTCTTATATCTACTCAGAAGTCTTAAAAGGTGTATATTTTTAAAAATTTAGTTGTTCACCCTCAAAAGTGGTAGGAATAATTGTCTTCCTTAATTGTAGGAATACTGAAATCATGATTTACACATAATTATTATTTTATCTATATCATGTCAACAGTATGATTGCTTTTACACTAGAATAAAATACTCTTATAATATTGTTTTTTATATTGTGTTTTTAAGTATTATGTCATAATTGCATTCTTTATTTCTTATTTTATGAGGATTTGTATGAGATCTCTGTCTGATTTATATAAGTTTTTCATTTTAATTTATTTCATATATCTTGTAAATATCTTGCATATCTATACATATGTTTCTTTATATTTTTCAGTTTTGTCATTGAATATTGTTTTGTCCATTTTTAAGTGCTTTGCAAATTGTACTTGTAATGTTTTTTTGTATAATTGGATTTGTGTTTTTGCTGTGGAACTGCCTTTCATAACAGTTTCTGTTTCAGGATTATTCTTCTTGTCTCTTTTTGCTGAATATATATTTGTCATTTGCATCTTATATATTTGATGCAGAAAAGGTCTCTCAACTCAGCCTTTTCTCCAAATGGATACTGAATCTGAAGAATAAATATTTTTGGAATCCCTGCTTAAATTCTATCTGCAAGATGATCCACTCATTTGTGGAGACAATTATTTATTTGCTCCACATCTGTAGTAGATTTTCTTGAATTCCTTTAATGTAAGTAAAAAAACAATTTACCACAAAGAATCTTTTTAATTTAAGTTATTTAAAAATGTTTGAAATTTGGTTTCATGTATTATTCAGCACTTAAAAACTTGGCTTATTAAAATATTATGTTGTTTTCATAATAAAAGTATGCAATTTCTAGAATTTGTATTATGGCTTTTTAACTTGGGAGTGTTGTAAATTATATAATAAATAAATACATTTTGATGTTGGGACTTTGTAAATTATTATGTTTTCAATAATTTAAAGGTTTTATAAATTTTTCCCTTATTTTATTCTGTTTCTGTGTTTTATAGATTGTGAAAATATTGAAGTAATCAGTCATGATTTTTAAAAACAATATTATGTGAAATTATTTTATCACTTAGATGGTTGTCTTTAATTCATTCTGAATTCAAATACAATTACTTCACAACAATTATTTTTTTCACTTTTAGTATGTTTTTGTTTTTTATTTTTATTTACTTGTAAATATTAGATGATGAAATTAAATTTGTATTCTTAAGGGCATTTTAAAGTTTAATTTTTTTTTTTTTTTTTTTTTTTTTTAATAAAATAACTATATTATTTGTAATGTAGAAGAAAAAAATTCTTAATTTTCTTTCTCTATTCTTTCTTTCTTTCAAAACTAAGTTTATTAAAAACAGTGTCCAGAGCATTCTACTGCTAATGACTCTTCCTTGACTCAAAAATGGACATTACTAAAAAGATATTTCTCAGAAAAGTACAGTTAAAATATCGGCTTGATCTCTGTATAATTCAAAATTTGTGACTGTAATTATCTCTTTTGTATAATAAAGATTTACCGATGTATCATTTCTTGGTGTGTGACTCCTAACAAAATGGGGAAAAAGAATAAAAAAAGTGAAGGTGAATGTTTATCTGATTGGTGGGAGGGATGATACAAATATCAATTGCAGTAATATTAAGTTGTCTTAGTTACTATATTAGGAATGTAAGGTTATGTTTCCTCTTTTTTTTTTCTTTTTTTTTTAAGGGACATAAAGACAAACCTTAAATTTTTTAAATTTAAGTGTCTTATTTGAAAAAAACCTGCACTGTTACTTTTTGATAACCACGTAACTATTTGTGTTATTATGATGATAAATGGTATGATTATCATGACCTTTCATCCTCACAGCAACCACTGAATGTATCCATTTGACAGGAATGCTTTTAGACCGTTTTTAAAACTTATTGCAATCAGACAATGAACTGGTTGTTAACACCAAATAATAGTAATATTTCTGTTACCATGCATGATGTGGCTAAATTGGCTCCAAATAATATCACCTAAGTTTTCAATATTATATGCCTTTGAAAAAGTATATTACGTAGAAAATGATTCTTCAGAAGTTGAATTTTTTAAATTATATCTCAAATTAACGGAAATTCAGGATAAACATTAAAAAACTGGGATTGTCTCAGCTATTCTGTTCATTTAATTTATAAACTCAATTGTCACTATAGATAGTTTTTTCCTATCCTTCAAGGGATGTCATAATTCAAATTCTGAGCTATGAGTTTAAGGAAGATCTTTTCAATCTTTTATTACTTTCCCTCTTATACAAGAAATATCATGCAGTGTTGAACAACACGCACAATGATATAACTTGGAAAGGGCAAGGGGTGTATGCACGTGAAGGTCGAAAATCATAGGAAATGTCTTGGGCAAAATATTAATGCACTTTAGCTACTTATTAAAGTCAAAAATAATGGGGTGGGCACGAAAAATTGTCACTCTTCTCAGGGAGTCACCGCTCTTTGCTACACCACTGAACATATTAAATTATACATATGAATAATTTTTACGATTCCCAGAAAAAAATTTCTTGCCATTAACTGTCAAAATGAAAAAAAATCAGGATATCTGGAGAATTTACGCACATCGAAGCAGATTATTTTCACAGAAAATGACTGTTATAGGGGTTGTTTATTTCAAAGCCTGCATTAGTCAGAACCTTAATTTCATTCATGTGGTCTGTTGGCATATTAGCATCAAATACTAAAAATGAAATAATGAAGTCTGTTTGGCATCTTATTACCTACTACCAACTACTGGGTACTACTACCTACTTTGCTATATTCAGCTTCAAAAGAAAAGCAAATAATAATAATAATACGCCTTTAAACCATCAATCAAAAATTATAGAAACTGTTTATACTATCAAAATATTATTGCCTGGCATTGTAATCAAAAGTGCTGATAAATTGAAAATCCACATACTGATAAATACGATGATATTCTTTCAAAAGCATTCCAAGAACTCATATTTGAAGAAACCATCTTTCGGAAATCAAAACATTATTTATTTATTTTTTTTGAAACGACAAAGTAAATTCGATGTCCCAATCTCTCTGCTATAATATGCTAACAATAATATCTCTGCAATTGAAAAAAAAAAATTTCACAAAGGAATACAGCTGATAAAATATTTAAAAATTGTATAGTAAAATATAATTAAAAATATTTATATAAATATGCCAAAATGAAAAAATAATTATATGAAAATAAAATTGATATCACTGAAGAATTAATTTTTCTGAATTGAAAGGTAAAGTAAAAAGGCCCTTGATATACTACTCAAATATTGAGAGAGAAAAAAAAAAACATTTCGATTGATTTGCAATTAAAAGTATAATTAAAATTTTGAAAAAAATTTTGTGTATAAGCACTTGCTACCAAAGAAGTAATTATATTTCAAATATAATAGCTCTAGTTTCAACAATCTGCTTTGTAGAACATTTTGAGTGATTTTTCATCTTGCATTTCTGGATTATTCGTTTCTTTGCAACCACTAACAATTTACAGTGAGGTTTCCAGTTAACTTTCAGAAATGCTGAAAAGAACAAACAAGAAATTTTGATTGTAATAAATGATCCCATATTAAACGTCATTTCAAAATATTTATTCTCCGTCATTCATTTTTTTTTCTATATAGAAGAGAAACAAAATATAATGATGTAAAAATAAACGAATAAATATGTAGTGGTGAAACCGACACGTATTAGATTTCGTAGTAGCGAAGTGAACTGAAATATTAACAAGTGAAAAGAAATGGCGATATTTTATGATTTCATTTGTTTTAAAGTTTTTTTTAATTTATTTACTAGGTGATATTTCTTTTGCCTTTAACAAATTGCACGAATATTTCTTTGTGCATATTTTTTAAATGTAAGTAATTTTTATATCTCAATAATTAGTGCATGATACATTTACGACAGATATATGAGTTTTACCTTCTTTAATTCCACTGTGATATTAAGATTAGATTTATTTAATAGTTTTTTAAAAATAGGTTACGTGCGCCAAAGTAATTGTAACTAATCATACTTACTGATGCGGAATTCTTCGATTGTGGTTTCGATTTGACGTTTGTAAAACGATAAATCGAACTATATTCTTAAACCTTGCTGCAATTTGTTTTCGAAACGGCATGTGAAAGCGTACATCTTTTTTTTATCTTTTGTTTAATTTTCATGATCAGTTTGAAATGTACACAAAGGTTTTTGGTTGACATAAGTAAGCATGATTTATAAAAGATTATTAATTCATTTTATATATACCACGGACATTTTTGCGAAAAGACTGATCAATTTTTAAGAAATTAACGATGTTTCATTCGATAAGTTTTTATTTTCATTTGATTTTATACCAACTAGGAGTAACACTGCTAATTGATTTTTAAATTTTACTTCTGTTTCTCCAGTCATATCAGGCTTGAGTTTATTTCATGGAGGTGAGTTGGACATACCCCCATCCCTTTTCCCTCAGCTATGCTTCACTTTTCAGCACATTCTGTCTTTTTAATTAATTCTGTTTAATTTCATATACCATTGAACTTTTTAGAAAATGATGCAAATACAATCTTGTATACATTTAATTTAATACCATGTTCAACTTAAAATTTTTTTATTCACTGAGTTGTTTATTTTATTTACTACCCTGAAATATATATACTTATATATATTTCTCTCACTGTTCCCATCAATTTGCTGTATTTACTTAAACTTTCCAACTAAAATAAAAAAAAGTTCTAAAAGTTTCTTTTCTTTTAAGATTTTCTATATGATATTTAAGTTCATTCTGACTTTCATTTTCATTATTTACTTTTTAAAAATTTATTTTGTTCCATAGTGAAAAAAAAATTTCTTGGTTGTGACCCTCCGAAAACAATTTCTAATAAAAACCTTTTAATGTGGAGTCTAAACATGCAGTAAAAATGTTATTACACATGAATTTTTATTATTGTGAATCTCTTTTCCATTTGTATGTTCATGCAATATAAATCTTTTCTCACTCTGATGCGCACAAAAAAAATTCATCTGAATTTAGAAAATTTTGACTTCAGAACAGCATTTTACATATATGCATACCCTCCAATATAGTTGTGCTGTCATCGGCAGCACTTCCTACCAATATATTGCAAATAACATAGTATCAATAAATTGTTAGAGAATAGGTATTTCCAAAGATTAATTATTAATTGAAAGAAATATTTTCAAAGCACTATACAAAATTATTTAACTTACATTTATTATTGATTAAATATAAAAGTGAAATAATTTTATCACACAACACAATTTTGTTCATTAAGCTAATTAACACTCTTTGTTGGACATTTAAAAAAAAAAATTTCCATTACAAAGCAAACACTTCTGCATTTTATAATTATTGCTCAGTTTAACATCAAAAGAAAGACCCATATACATTTTTATTACGAGCAGTGTCTGCAAAGATTTTGCGTTAATGCCATATCAAAATCCCCCCGACCCCTTTTTTTTCCACGTAACTATTCTAAAATTACTTCCATTATTAGCATTGCTGTGAACGAAGATTTGGATATTTACAACACTCTTTTATAGTTCTTTGTAATTTTTTATTATATATCCATAACTTTGTAGTTTTCTCCCAATTTCCATAGCAAGTACAGAAATTTTGTAGCTGTTGGATGGTATGTAGGTATATTTTCAGTCTTTTATTAAAAATTTTTATTCACTGAAGTGGTTTCTTTTAAACCTGGAACTAGAAAATTTTGACTTTGGTATTGGATTTTGCATATATCTGTATATTTATAATATTTGAATTAATTTCTTAATGACTATTTACACACAAGAGTAAAACTAGATAAAAACTATATACATTTTGTTTCCTTACTCTGTATAGACATCAAGAACATTTATGTTACTATACATATATAAATATAATTTTATCACATTAATAAGGTCCATATATTGTATCCCTTGGTAGTTTTAAAGATATTTTTGATAAGTTAGTTTTTAAATTTGCTCTTTTGTCAAGCAAGATAAATAATTTGCATAAATTTAAAATTAAAAAAATGCCTGTTTTGGCATGTCATTTCTGTTTTCATTATTCATATTCTATATTTTGAAATGGGCTTTGAATAATTTTCTTTTAGATCGCTATTTTGTGTTATAATTCTGTTTATATTTCCCTTTTAATAAATTCTTCTTAATTTGAGAGTTCTTTTAGAAGGAAAAGGCTTCGAATCTATGATAAATATGACTAATAGAAACCTTTATTCTATTTTTAATATAATATAAAGGCATTAAGTCTACCAGTATTTTACTTTTCTGTTTGTTTTTAATGTTCATTTTATACAATTTTTCATATAAGTAAAATGTTTGTTGCAATGTGAAACACTTGCTATTGTGTCTTATTTATTATGTGATACTAAAATTAGATTTATGTATATTTTATATTTATTTTTCTGCTGGTTTTATCAGACCGTGCAAAAAAATCTTTTGCATATGATACTTTTATTTAATTTCAAATCTAGTGTCTGTTTATATCTGACCAAGGCATTTGTGGTCATTTTGTGAAGGTTGTATTTAGTTTTTGCTGAAACATTTGGCCACCTTTATTTTAATGCAAAATTTTTTTTCACTGAAGAGTATGTCTTAGGAATGATTTGAATGTAAAATGGCTTTCAATATAATATATAAAACCTTCTTTCACTCTATCTTTCAATATCTTAATATCTGATTTTTAACTGTTTTAATTTCTGCTAAAATTTGTATCCCTTTTAAAAATTCTTCTCTGAGAAATAGATTATATCACAGAAATAAATTGATTGAGGAAATATTGGACTATAGCATTAGACAACTAATTTGATTCTCAGACGAGACTATGATCTAGTTTAGTGAGAATAAGTATCAGGAATTAAACTTTATATTTACCAAGCAATTCAATATTGTCTAATAAAATTTTCAGTACATTTCGTTGTGTTCATTTGAGTATGCGTAAGTCATTTTAAATTCATCTAAAATTCTTATAACAGGTAACCTCATCCACTCATGTTTTGAAGAAGGAATAACATAGCCTGAATTTAAATAATATTAATAAGCATTTATATGGCAAGAAGACATTATTTAATAAAACCACATCATTCTATGTTATCGTCATATTCGTATAACATTATCTGAATAGCCAATAATTCAGTTATATCATTGGGATGAGTATTTGTTTGGGATGGTTTGAAAGTTAACATAAAAGGAAAAATAAAGAAACCTTTTAATCTTTATGTTGATACTAGGCTTAAACAATTATCCGTGACAAATTCTTACTTTAAATTTTAATTAAATACAATCCTAGAAATCACTTAACAAGTGGTTATATACAGATGATTATTAATTTAATAAAGATTTCCTGATTCAGATTACATTTTATTAAACTTTCAGTGTGCAATTTAAACACTTCATCAGTATGCTCTCTCAACAGTTTTACAAATCAAATCAGATAGATATCAGTTAACAAAAGAGCTTGGTTTTTTTTATATATATTTGATTTATCATCCACAATTGAAATGTTGAGATTTCAAAAGATCTGTGTTCTGTTAGTAAAAAAAAAAAAAAAAAAAAAAAAAATACTTCTTAGAATCTTTATGTTAAACTTTTATTTGCCATAACTTTTTAATCTTAAATAAAATTGATTAGGTTATTCAAAAATCAAGACTTTTTCTTGTATTGGGGAAATCTTTAACAGGGCTCCTAGCTTAAACTACAGGATAATCTGTTGGAAAGTGGGACAAAAATTAGCATAATATGGATCTAGCAATATCCTTTTTGCTTATAGATCACAACAGCAGTATTAGTGTGCTTTTAAAAGATTCAAGAACAAAACAATACATAAAATGGGATTCATAAGTGACTTTTAAATGAAATCTCGTCTTACAATAAATTCATGAAGCAGAGGCACAGAATATTTATTATATATATATAAAAAAAAGATTTTTATTGAGAAAGAGTTCATAATTTATCAACCAGGTCACAGAATGTTATGTGTTTTATGAACAACACACACAATGGGATATCCACAATTTTCCTGCTCTTGGAGCAAGAAGATTGACTACCTGGGATTACAAGGTGCATATATTTGAAATGTATCCTGACTAAACAGCTGCGCCATACTATTTACTTGCTATGTAGCAGAAGTCTTATTTACTTATATAGAGTAATTTTGAATGTTGTACAATTGTTTTCATTCTGTACCTGCTTTTAATTATTGTATTTTCTATTGTACTAATTATTTGGCTCATTACAAATTAGTATAATATATATTATATTGTTGGAATTTTTAAATTTGAAAAGCCATATGCACATCATGTGCATGAAAATATTGTAATAGCTAGAGGTTTATTCCATCCTGCATAAAAGTGTTGGAATGTCATTTAATAGCTGCTATGGTGATTATTGTCCTTAGATGTTGATGCAACTAAATATATTTCTATTTCAAGTGGTGCTTTTGTACTTGAAGAATTGCTGATATACTTTGAATACTGAGCGCTGGCTTGTAATAATTTCCATCAGAAGATTTTTACTGCATGCTGCTGGATATTATATTCTTTATTGATAATTAATAGATACTTTTGGGTAATGTTTAAAAACAATGATTCCCACATGAATTAAAATTTATTGTGTAAATCATCATAATGCAAAATATGTATTTAAATCAATATTTCATGGGTAAAATTTTTTCAAAAAGTAGTATTTTTTAATTGAGAATGCTAGATGTGTTTCTCTAGAGAAAGGTAAATTTTTATAGGCAGAGAGTAAAAAGTATGACAAAGTGTTTTTTACCATGTTCAGAAAGATATATTTTCTGTATTTTTCTTTCATTAGTATGTAAAATCATATTTTCATAATAATGAAAATCTTATTCTCCTATTCATTGATTTATAGTATAATATTTCTTGAATTAGTTCAGAATTTTTAAAATACTTGTACAATAAATATCATTGTGCTAGAAACGTGCAACAACGTCATTCAATAAATTTCTAATAATTCTTTTGCATGATTTGAAGATCTTTGACCCTTTTAATCAAATATCTTGTGTATTGTGTAGGTAATAATATAAAGTTTATTTTTCCTTTGAATGATTCTTGCAAGTAAATTGCATTAAGTATATTTTACCTTAGTTTTTACCTCGAATAGTTTTTTTTTTTTTTTTTCTCATTTCGTATGCATGTAGTATTTATTAATTTTTTTACTCTAATAACAATAATGTCTTTTAAATGTATTTTTAGAAGATGCGACTTAAAATATTGCTTCTTTATTGGGATCGCCATATAAGATCTGGTATTGCTTTCAAAATAAATAAATACGCTGTGGAATAAATGTATAAAGATGTAAATGGTTATTACAAGGCTTCTTTTGTCACCACTTTAGTAAATTAGTATCTGATTTGTCATGAAATTTGAGAATTGCATTCTTTTTAAACATTCTTCATCTGAGAAAATATCTGATCAGTTTTAGATGAGTGAAATAAATAGTTTGAGGAAGTACTGAAGTGTGTCATTTTAACAAATAATTTCTGCCCAAAAGGGGCCTGTGAACTAGAGGTTTATTGTGATTGCACTGTCTTGATTTTGCTGCTCATCTTATAGGAAGTTTTCCCTGTCTGGAGTTGCAAGGTATATTTTTGTGCTGTGCGTATTATATTTTACCTGAATTAAACTTGCATTGAATGGCTATTTAATAGTTGTTTGGATTCTTATTACATCATTGAAAATCTTGATAATCTGACATTCCATATGTATGTTAAATACACAATTTGCATGTAATTGTAATAGCTAAAGTTTTATTTTACTTTGCATAAAAGTATCATAATGTAATTTATTCATTAGCTGTTAAGGTAGCTCTTGATGTTTCTCATAATAATTTTGCCATTTCATGTTGATGTAATTGTATATATTATAATATCTTTCTATTTCAGATGGTGCTTTTGGATTTGACTTGAGAAAATTCAGACATGTTTAGAACATTGAAGAGCGGTTAGTGATAAATTTTACTTGAAATTTAAAAAATGGTTGTTTTTATTAAATGTACTGTGCCTTCCTATTCTTTTAAAGCCAATTAATAGAATATACAATCTTACTAGATGTATCTTTTTGCTATATTATGAAATATTTTTGGACACAATTAATATATTTTGTGAATGCAATTGTATTTCTACTTTTCACATTTAAATAGAGTTCTCTTTTAAAAAAATTTCCATCAGTGCTCATTCTCAAATTCAGCTTTGAATTTGAGCTAATATTTATAAACTTCATTATTTTTTAAATTTGAGAATGAATGGTATCAGAATTAAAATAATTGTGCAAATTTATCATTGGATATATTCATTATTGGTTAATAATAGATGCTTTCATGTAATATTCAAAGACACTAATTCCAATTTGTAATTAAATTCACTGTACAGATACTGTTAGAACATGAATTTAGCCTTGTGCATTCCACCTTCTGGTGTCTCTGGATGTAAAATTCATAATTTAGTTTTCCTGAAATTGATGATATATATTATTATTATTATTTTTCCAGTTTATTGAAATTGATTTATTTGGTTGTATAAGTTATCTTGGACTTGGCTACCAGTCCTGTAGTAAAAACAATGGATTGAAAAGAGTGAAATAATAATTTTATGTTTAAAACTATATTCAAATTCTGTAATTTTTATTAAAGAATGTTAAGTGTTTCTCTACTTAAATTGAAAATAAATTATATAGGAAGCGATTTGAAATTAAGAAAAAGCATATTCTCTGTAATTTTCTCAAGGATTGATCAATATATTGTTACTTTCCTTTTATTAGCTTGTAAATCATTTTTGTTGATAATGAAAATCTTGTTTCGCTAGGAATTGAAATCAGTTCTAAAATTTTAAGTTAGTACTGAGGTTTTACTGTTGTGTTTACTAATTTTATTATTTGGAGCATTTCTTTTGGATTATTTGGAAATTTTCTTTTCTCTTAATGATATATTTTCAATTCTGTTTATGTAATATAAAGTTTTAGTTTGCTTTTGAATCATTCTTATCTTTTAATTACGTTATTTTAGACATATTTTTTCTCTTTTCTAATACTGATAAATTATTGTGCTCAATTTCTCCATATTTTGTGTATACTACACTTAATATATTTTAACCACGTTTTCTAATAATTCTTAAGTATTGTTCTTCATTCCCTCATTTTATGTATACAACATGTAAATTATTTTACTTGCACTCAATTGAAACGATATTGTTGAATTTTATTCTATCTCACAATATTTAAATTGCAAAATTTCTTATGGTTTCCTTTTTTAAATTTAACATCCACTTAGTGTGTTTTAACGGTTTAAAATATATCTTTATTAGATGAAAATTAAAATATTGCAACTTAATTCTAATCTCCATATGGTTTTTAAAGAGTTCTGGTATTAGTGAGTGAATCAATTCCGATTGAACTTTTTTATCTGGTGTTTATTTCAAAAAAGAAAATAAATACATTGTATAATTAATTATCCGTAGGAAGGTGTAAATTAGGATTACAGGCCTTATTTTGTTTAACCTTTCACTGGCTTATTACTGATATTTCTCATTAATTATATTTCACTGGTTGAAGATTGTATCCTCTTTAAAGATTTTATGTCTGAGGGAAAATTCTCATCAGGTTAGATAAGTCAGAAAAAATGTGTGGAAAAATATTAGAAATTGATGTTGTAACTGATCATTTGATTCCATGTGGGGTCTGTGAAGAATAGTCTTATCATGATAAAACTGTCATGACTTTGCTACTCATTCGACAGGAAGTTTCCTCTTCCTGAAAATGCACAGTGTAATGTGTGTATTTAAACTGAATAGCCAGTCTCATCGTATTATTTGCCTACTTTGTGGAAATTGTTTTAATTAGATTTGTGTAGACATTTTAAAAATTTCCAAAATTTTGAATGTGAAAGGATTGCTTTCATTCTAATTTCTCTTTTTATCATTGCATCATAATACTCATTCCATGACTTTCTTTACTAATTTTTTAAATTCATTTTACACCATTAAAAATCTTTATAACTTGAAAACTATATGCACATCAAGTATACTGTGTGCATGAAAGTTTTATATCAACTGGAATTCTGTTTAACTCTGTGTAGAATACTGTATATTTATAACTGTTGGGGAGGCCTTTTGATATTTCTCATTATTGTTTTGTTTCTTGATGCTAATGAAATTAAATATATATTTTTGTATCAGGTGTTGCTTTTGGAGTTTGCTCAAAGAATTTTCGATGCATTTTGAATGTTAAGCAGTGGTAAGTAATAAATTAAATTTTACTTAATTATTAAAGATGATAGCTTGCATTAAATGTGCTGTGGCTCCATGTACTTTAAAAACCAAAAATTGTTTTTAAATTCTTTCTAGGCATAAAAGTTTTGTTGTAAAACTATGAAATGATTTTGAACACATTTAAAACACAATTCTCTTAAGAAGGCTTGCGTCATTGATCATTGTAACATTTTGTTTCTTAAATATTTTAGGATTAATACTCATGAACATCTCTTTCATGTTTGAGAATTATGGCAAAGTTACAATACTTACAAATTAAATTTACTGGGTCAGGAGATTTTAGAACTAGTAGATGGTGCTGCATATAATTTTTTGTATTATTTTGTAAGTATTAATTCTCCATAATATTCAAAGCAGCTGTTCCAGTATGTGCAGAAATGTGTTGTGTAAATGTTCATGTTGTAAAGTACTGAAATAAAGAAAAAGAATGATGTCTAAAAATATTTGAAAGAGTTATTTTTTACTAGGGAATGGTAAATGTCTTTCTCTAGATAATTAAAATTAAATTTTTATAAGCATGGAGTTAAAAATAAGAAAATGCAAAATCTCGACAATCTTTACCAATATAACATCAGCAATTGAGTATTTTCTTTTATGAATATATAAAATCATTTCTGCTGATAATGAAAATTTCGTTTTGTTGTTCTTTGAAAAGTTGTGTGATTATTATTGAAATGAATTTCAGTCTTTTGGGGTGTTGCTAAATTTTATTCATAACTTCTTTTTTTTTACTGCAATATTTAATAAATTGATTATTTAAAATATTTCTTTTCAATGGTGTGATAATTCTCTTCTCTTTCAATGGCATATTTTCGATATTAGTTAGGCAATATATAGTTTAGTTTTGTTATGCTTCATTTCTAGAAGTAAATTGCTTTAAATACTTCTGTACTCTAATACTTTTTATATTTCATAATCCTTATAATAATTTGTTCTTTGATATTGATGGTTATGTTTCTATTTCAGATAGTTACTTTTTGATATCACTTGAGAATATTCTGATATATTTTGTGTATTGAGGAGTGGTAAGTTGTAAATTATTTTTTGTCTGAAATATTAAAAATGGTAGCTTTCATTTTATTTACTCTGTATCTATATTCTTTTAAAGTCCAAATATATGCAAATTCATACTGGGCATATGCTTCTTGGTTGCAAAATTATAAAATATTTTTAAACACTTTTAAATCTTTACTTTTCATATTTAAATACAATTTTGTGCAATTTAAATAAGTGATCTTTGTCACATTCAGCTCTGAATATATTAATACTATAATGTATGTTAATATTAATTTGAGATCATTATTTATTAGAGAATAAATAATGTTATTTAAAATGCAGGTTAAGTAAATTTAATGCACCAGAATGTTTTATAAATACTACTACACATGGATGGATGTAATTTCTTTCCTAGTGGGTTATATGTGATTCTCCATTTAGGTCATAAACAACTATTCCAGTATGTAGTGATATTTAATTTACAAAATAGTTATAATATAAAAAAGGTAATGAAAATGAAACTTTATATCTAACAGTATTATAGAATATGCTATTCTCCAGTATAAAATGTTGCATGTCTTAATTTAATAGACAAAGTCTCAAAAACTGATAATGAATGTTGGTTGGATTTAAGTACAGACTTAAGTGAAACTATTGTTTCATATAATTGTTACTACATACAGCTGGTAGCATGTGTTGAAATTTATTGTGAAGGTGCTAATAAGTTGAGTATTCAAATTAACATTTTATATCTAAAAGTTTATTGAAAAGTGTTTTTGAAAGTTTTAACTGTCTTTCTCTGGTTAAATTAAAAGTAAATTTTAGAGGCAAAAAGTTGAAATTAAGAAAAAGGTTGCTGTCTGCTATCTTCACAAGAATTGGGGCATTATTTGAGTACTTTGATTAATGTATAAAATAATTTCTGCTGAAATTAAAATTTTGCTCTTTCAGATTTGTTAACTTAGATCCTTAACTTTCTTTTTCCTTTCAAGGAATTGATATGTTAGTGAATTGGTAGTATACTATTTTTTTTTCTTAGTACATATAAATAAATATAAGAACTGTATTATGACAAGATAATTTTATGAATACATTGAAAGTGCTTTTTCATAAGGAACTTGCAAAATTAAAAAGTGTTGCTTCTATGTTTATGAAAAATATTTGACAATTGGCAATATGTTGTATTTATTTTGTATAAATCTTGCTCAACTTAAGGAATTTCATTGTTACATATAATTCTATAAACAAAACTCTTATATTAGTGTTTGTTCTTATATCTACTCAGAAGTCTTAAAAGGTGTATATTTTTAAAAATTTAGTTGTTCACCCTCAAAAGTGGTAGGAATAATTGTCTTCCTTAATTGTAGGAATACTGAAATCATGATTTACACATAATTATTATTTTATCTATATCATGTCAACAGTATGATTGCTTTTACACTAGAATAAAATACTCTTATAATATTGTTTTTTATATTGTGTTTTTAAGTATTATGTCATAATTGCATTCTTTATTTCTTATTTTATGAGGATTTGTATGAGATCTCTGTCTGATTTATATAAGTTTTTCATTTTAATTTATTTC
Organism: Argiope bruennichi; assembly: GCF_947563725.1. Lineage (NCBI taxonomy): Eukaryota > Metazoa > Arthropoda > Arachnida > Araneae > Araneidae > Argiope > Argiope bruennichi. The sequence goes on from NC_079162.1 coordinate 109,949,575, forward strand.
ATATATCTTGTAAATATCTTGCATATCTATACATATGTTTCTTTATATTTTTCAGTTTTGTCATTGAATATTGTTTTGTCCATTTTTAAGTGCTTTGCAAATTGTACTTGTAATGTTTTTTTGTATAATTGGATTTGTGTTTTTGCTGTGGAACTGCCTTTCATAACAGTTTCTGTTTCAGGATTATTCTTCTTGTCTCTTTTTGCTGAATATATATTTGTCATTTGCATCTTATATATTTGATGCAGAAAAGGTCTCTCAACTCAGCCTTTTCTCCAAATGGATACTGAATCTGAAGGATAAATATTTTTAGAATCCCTGCTTAAATTCTATCTGCAAGATGATCCACTCATTTGTGGAGACAATTATTTATTTGCTCCACATCTGTAGTAGATTTTCTTGAATTCCTTTAATGTAAGTAAAAAAACAATTTACCACAAAGAATCTTTTTAATTTAAGTTATTTAAAAATGTTTGAAATTTGGTTTCATGTATTATTCAGCACTTAAAAACTTGGCTTATTAAAATATTATGTTGTTTTCATAAAAGTATGCAATTTCTAGAATTTGTATTATGGCTTTTTAACTTGGGAGTGTTGTAAATTATATAATAAATAAATACATTTTGATGTTGGGACTTTGTAAATTATTATGTTTTCAATAATTTAAAGGTTTTATAAATTTTTCCCTTATTTTATTCTGTTTCTGTGTTTTATAGATTGTGAAAATATTGAAGTAATCAGTCATGATTTTTTAAAAACAATATTATGTGAAATTATTTTATCACTTAGATGGTTGTCTTTAATTCATTCTGAATTCAAATACAATTACTTCACAACAATTATTTTTTTCACTTTTAGTATGTTTTTGTTTTTTATTTTTATTTACTTGTAAATATTAGATGATGAAATTAAATTTGTATTCTTAAGGGCATTTTAAAGTTGAATTTATTTTTTTTTTAATAAAATAACTATATATATTATTTGTAATGTAGAAGAAAAAAATTCTTAATTTTCTTTCTCTATTCTTTCTTTCTTTCAAAACTAAGTTTATTAAAAACAGTGTCCAGAGCATTCTACTGCTAATGACTCTTCCTTGACTTAAAAATGGACATTACTAAAAAGATATTTCTCAGAAAAGTACAGTTAAAATATCGGCTTGATCTCTGTATAATTCAAAATTTGTGACTGTAATTATCTCTTTTGTATAATAAAGATTTACCGATGTATCATTTCTTGGTGTGTGACTCCTAACAAAATGGGGAAAAAGAATAAAAAAAGTGAAGGTGAATGTTTATCTGATTGGTGGGAGGGATGATACAAATATCAATTGCAGTAATATTAAGTTGTCTTAGTTACTATATTAGGAATGTAAGGTTATGTTTCCTCTTTATTTCCCTTAAAAAAAAAAAGAAAAAAAAAAGACAAACCTTAAATTTTTTAAATTTAAGTGTCTTATTTGAAAAAAACCTGCACTGTTACTTTTTGATAACCACGTAACTATTTGTGTTATTATGATGATAAATGGTATGATTATCATGACCTTTCATCCTCACAGCAACCACTGAATGCATCCATTTGACAGGAATGCTTTTAGACCGTTTTTAAAACTTATTGCAATCAGACAATGAACTGGTTGTTAACACCAAATAATAGTAATATTTCTGTTACCATGCATGATGTGGCTAAATTGGCTCCAAATAATATCACCTAAGTTTTCAATATTATATGCCTTTGAAAAAGTATATTACGTAGAAAATGATTCTTCAGAAGTTGAATTTTTTTAATTATATCTCAAATTAACGGAAATTCAGGATAAACATTAAAAAACTGGGATTGTCTCAGCTATTCTGTTCATTTAATTTATAAACTCAATTGTCACTATAGATAGTTTTTTCCTATCCTTCAAGGGATGTCATAATTCAAATTCTGAGCTATGAGTTTAAGGAAGATCTTTTCAATCTTTTATTACTTTCCCTCTTATACAAGAAATATCATGCAGTGTTGAACAACACGCACAATGATATAACTTGGAAAGGGCAAGGGGTGTATGCACGTGAAGGTCGAAAATCATAGGAAATGTCTTGGGCAAAATATTAATGCACTTTAGCTACTTATTAAAGTCAAAAATAATGGGGTGGGCACGAAAAATTGTCACTCTTCTCAGGGAGTCACCGCTCTTTGCTACACCACTGAACATATTAAATTATACATATGAATAATTTTTACGATTCCCAGAAAAAAATTTCTTGCCATTAACTGTCAAAATGAAAAAAAATCAGGATATCTCGAGAATTTACGCACATCGAAGCAGATTATTTTCACAGAAAATGACTGTTATAGGGGTTGTTTATTTCAAAGCCTGCATTAGTCAGAACCTTAATTTCATTCATGTGGTCTGTTGGCATATTAGCATCAAATACTAAAAATGAAATAATGAAGTCTGTTTGGCATCTTATTACCTACTACCAACTACTGGGTACTACTACCTACTTTGCTATATTCAGCTTCAAAAGAAAAGCAAATAATAATAATAATACGCCTTTAAACCATCAATCAAAAATTATAGAAACTGTTTATACTATCAAAATATTTTTGCCTGGCATTGTAATCAAAAGTGCTGATAAATTGAAAATCCACATACTGATAAATACGATGATATTCTTTCAAAAGCATTCCAAGAACTCATATTTGAAGAAACCATCTTTCTGAAATCAAAACATTATTTATTTATTTATTTTGAAACGACAAAGTAAATTCGATGTCCCAATCTCTCTGCTATAATATGCTAACAATAATATCTCTGCAATTGAAAAAAAAAAAATGTCACAAAGGAATACAGCTGATAAAATATTTAAAAATTGTATAGTAAAATATAATTAAAAATATTTATATAAATATGCCAAAATGAAAAAATAATTATATGAAAATAAAATTGATATCACTGAAGAATTAATTTTTCTGAATTGAAAGGTAAAGTAAAAAGGCCCTTGATATACTACTCAAATATTGAGAGAGAAAAAAAAAAACATTTCGATTGATTTGCAATTAAAAGTATAATTAAAATTTTGAGAAATTTTTTGTGTATAAGCACTTGCTACCAAAGAAGTAATTATATTTCAAATATAATAGCTCTAGTTTCAACAATCTGCTTTGTAGAACATTTTGAGTGATTTTTCATCTTGCATTTCTGGATTATTCGTTTCTTTGCAACCACTAACAATTTACAGTGAGGTTTCCAGTTAACTTTCAGAAATGCTGAAAAGAACAAACAAGAAATTTTGATTGTAATAAATGATCCCATATTAAACGTCATTTCAAAATATTTATTCTCCGTCATTCATTTTTTTTTCTATATAGAAGAGAAACAAAATATAATGATGTAAAAATAAACGAATAAATATGTAGTGGTGAAACCGACACGTATTAGATCTCGTAGTAGCGAAGTGAACTGAAATATTAACAAGTGAAAAGAAATGGCGATATTTTATGATTTCATTTGTTTTAAAGTTTTTTTTAATTTATTTACTAGGTGATATTTCTTTTGCCTTTAACAAATTGCACGAATATTTCTTTGTGCATATTTTTTAAATGTAAGTAATTTTTATATCTCAATAATTAGTGCATGATACATTTACGACAGATATATGAGTTTTACCTTCTTTAATTCCACTGTGATATTAAGATTAGATTTATTTAATAGTTTTTTAAAAATAGGTTACGTGCGCCAAAGTAATTGTAACTAATCATACTTACTGATGCGGAATTCTTCGATTGTGGTTTCGATTTGACGTTTGTAAAACGATAAATCGAACTATATTCTAAAACCTTGCTGCAATTTGTTTTCGAAACGGCATGTGAAAGCGTACATCTTTTTTCTATCTTTTGTTTAATTTTCATGATCAGTTTGAAATGTACACAAAGGGTTTTGGTTGACATAAGTAAGCATGATTTATAAAAGATTATTAATTCATTTTATATATACCACGGACATTTTTGCGAAAAGACTGATCAATTTTTAAGAAATTAACGATGTTTCATTCGATAAGTTTTTATTTTCATTTGATTTTATACCAACTAGGAGTAACACTGCTAATTGATTTTTAAATTTTACTTCTGTTTCTCCAGTCATATCAGGCTTGAGTTTATTTCATGGAGGTGAGTTGGACATACCCCCATCCCTTTTCCCCCAGCTATGCTTCACTTTTCAGCACATTCTGTCTTTTTAATTAATTCTGTTTAATTTCATATACCATTGAACTTTTTAGAAAATGATGCAAATACAATCTTGTATACATTTAATTTAATACCATGTTCAACTTAAAATTTTTTTATTCACTGAGTTGTTTATTTTATTTACTACCCTGAAATATATATACATATATATATTTCTCTCACTGTTCCCATCAATTTGCTGTATTTACTTAAACTTTCCAACTAAAATAAAAAAAAAGTTCTAAAAGTTTCTTTTCTTTTAAGATTTTCTATATGATATTTAAGTTCATTCTGACTTTCATTTTCATTATTTACTTTTTAAAAATTTATTTTGTTCCATAGTGAAAAAAAAATTTCTTGGTTGTGACCCTCCGAAAACAATTTCTAATAAAAACCTTTTAATGTGGAGTCTAAACATGCAGTAAAAATGTTATTACACATGAATTTTTATTATTGTGAATCTCTTTTCCATTTGTATGTTCATGCAATATAAATCTTTTCTCACTCTGATGCGCACAAAAAAAATTCATCTGAATTTAGAAAATTTTGACTTCAGAACAGCATTTTACATATATGCATACCCTCCAATATAGTTGTGCTGTCATCGGCAGCACTTCCTACCAATATATTGCAAATAACATAGTATCAATAAATTGTTAGAGAATAGGTATTTCCAAAGATTAATTATTAATTGAAAGAAATATTTTCAAAGCACTATACAAAATTATTTAACTTACATTTATTATTGATTAAATATAAAAGTGAAATAATTTTATCACACAACACAATTTTGTTCATTAAGCTAATTAACACTCTTTGTTGGACATTTTTAAAAAAAATTTTCCATTACAAAGCAAACACTTCTGCATTTTATAATTATTGCTCAGTTTAACATCAAAAGAAAGACCCATATACATTTTTATTACGAGCAGTGTCTGCAAAGATTTTGCGTTAATGCCATATCAAAATCCCCCCCGACCCCTTTTTTTTTCCACGTAACTATTCTAAAATTACTTCCATTATTAGCATTGCTGTGAACGAAGATTTGGATATTTACAACACTCTTTTATAGTTCTTTGTAATTTTTTATTATATATCCATAACTTTGTAGTTTTCTCCCAATTTCCATAGCAAGTACAGAAATTTTGTAGCTGTTGGATGGTATGTAGGTATATTTTCAGTCTTTTATTAAAATTTTTTATTCACTGAAGTGGTTTCTTTTAAACCTGGAACTAGAAAATTTTGACTTTGGTATTGGATTTTGCATATATCTGTATATTTATAATATTTGAATTAATTTCTTAATGACTATTTACACACAAGAGTAAAACTAGATAAAAACTATATACATTTTGTTTCCTTACTCTGTATAGACATCAAGAATATTTATGTTACTATACATATATAAATATAATTTTATCACATTAATAAGGTCCATATATTGTATCCCTTGGTAGTTTTAAAGATATTTTTGATAAGTTAGTTTTTAAATTTGCTCTTTAGTCAAGCAAGATAAATAATTTGCATAAATTTAAAATTAAAAAAATGCCTGTTTTGGCATGTCATTTCTGTTTTCATTATTCATATTCTATATTTTGAAATGGGCTTTGAATAATTTTCTTTTAGATCGCTATTTTGTGTTATAATTCTGTTTATATTTCCCTTTTAATAAATTCTTCTTAATTTGAGAGTTCTTTTAGAAGGAAAAGGCTTCGAATCTATGATAAATATGACTAATAGAAACCTTTATTCTATTTTTAATATAATATAAAGGCATTAAGTCTACCAGTATTTTACTTTTCTGTTTGTTTTTAATGTTCATTTTATACAATTTTTCATATAAGTAAAATGTTTGTTGCAATGTGAAACACTTGCTATTGTGTCTTATTTATTATGTGATACTAAAATTAGATTTATGTATATTTTATATTTATTTTTCTGCTGGTTTTATCAGACCGTGCAAAAAAATCTTTTGCATATGATACTTTTATTTAATTTCAAATCTAGTGTCTGTTTATATCTGACCAAGGCATTTGTGGTCATTTTGTGAAGGTTGTATTTAGTTTTTGCTGAAACATTTGGCCACCTTTATTTTAATGCAAATTTTTTTTTCACTGAAGAGTATGTCTTAGGAATGATTTGAATGTAAAATGGCTTTCAATCTAATATATAAAACCTTCTTTCACTCTATCTTTCAATATCTTAATATCTGATTTTTAACTGTTTTAATTTCTGCTAAAATTTGTATCCCTTTTAAAAATTCTTCTCTGAGAAATAGATTATATCACAGAAATAAATTGATTGAGGAAATATTGGACTATAGCATTAGACAACTAATTTGATTCTCAGACGAGACTATGATCTAGTTTAGTGAGAATAAGTATCAGGAATTAAACTTTATATTTACCAAGCAATTCAATATTGTCTAATAAAATTTTCAGTACATTTCGTTGTGTTCATTTGAGTATGCTTAAGTCATTTTAAATTCATCTAAAATTCTTATAACAGGTAACCTCATCCACTCATGTTTTGAAGAAGGAATAACATAGCCTGAATTTAAATAATATTAATAAGCATTTATATGGCAAGAAGACATTATTTAATAAAACCACATCATTCTATGTTATCGTCATATTCGTATAACATTATCTGAATAGCCAATAATTCAGTTATATCATTGGGATGAGTATTTGTTTGGGATGGTTTGAAAGTTAACATAAAAGGAAAAATAAAGAAACCTTTTAATCTTTATGTTGATACTAGGCTTAAACAATTATCCGTGACAAATTCTTACTTTAAATTTTAATTAAATACAATCCTAGAAATCACTTAACAAGTGGTTATATACAGATGATTATTAATTTAATAAAGATTTCCTGATTCAGATTACATTTTATTAAACTTTCAGTGTGCAATTTAAACACTTCATCAGTATGCTCTCTCAACAGTTTTACAAATCAAATCAGATAGATATCAGTTAACAAAAGAGCTTGGTTTTTTTTATATATATTTGATTTATCATCCACAATTGAAATGTTGAGATTTCAAAAGATCTGTGTTCTGTTAGTAAAAAAAAAAAAAAAAAAAATACTTCTTAGAATCTTTATGTTAAACTTTTATTTGCCATAACTTTTTAATCTTAAATAAAATTTATTAGGTTATTCAAAAATCAAGACTTTTTCTTGTATTGGGGAAATCTTTAACAGGGCTCCTAGCTTAAACTACAGGATAATCTGTTGGAAAGTGGGACAAAAATTAGCATAATATGGATCTAGCAATATCCTTTTTGCTTATAGATCACAACAGCAGTATTAGTGTGCTTTTAAAAGATTCAAGAACAAAACAATACATAAAATGGGATTCATAAGTGACTTTTAAATGAAATCTCGTCTTACAATAAATTCATGAAGCAGAGGCACAGAATATTTATTATATATATATAAAAAAAAGATTTTTATTGAGAAAGAGTTCATAATTTATCAACCAGGTCACAGAATGTTATGTGTTTTATGAACAACACACACAATGGGATATCCACAATTTTCCTGCTCTTGGAGCAAGAAGATTGACTACCTGGGATTACAAGGTGCATATATTTGAAATGTATCCTGACTAAACAGCTGCGCCATACTATTTACTTGCTATGTAGCAGAAGTCTTATTTACTTATATAGAGTAATTTTGAATGTTGTACAATTGTTTTCATTCTGTACCTGCTTTTAATTATTGTATTTTCTATTGTACTAATTATTTGGCTCATTACAAATTAGTATAATATATATTATATTGTTGGAATTTTTAAATTTGAAAAGCCATATGCACATCATGTGCATGAAAATATTGTAATAGCTAGAGGTTTATTCCATCCTGCATAAAAGTGTTGGAATGTCATTTAATAGCTGCTATGGTGATTATTGTCCTTAGATGTTGATGCAACTAAATATATTTCTATTTCAAGTGGTGCTTTTGTACTTGAAGAATTGCTGATATACTTTGAATACTGAGCGCTGGCTTGTAATAATTTCCATCAGAAGATTTTTACTGCATGCTGCTGGATATTATATTCTTTATTGATAATTAATAGATACTTTTGGGTAATGTTTAAAAACAATGATTCCCACATGAATTAAAATTTATTGTGTAAATCATCATAATGCAAAATATGTATTTAAATCAATATTTCATGGGTAAAAATTTTTCAAAAAGTAGTATTTTTTAATTGAGAATGCTAGATGTGTTTCTCTAGAGAAAGGTAAATTTTTATAGGCAGAGAGTAAAAAGTATGACAAAGTGTTTTTTACCATGTTCAGAAAGATATATTTTCTGTATTTTTCTTTCATTAGTATGTAAAATCATATTTTCATAATAATGAAAATCTTATTCTCCTATTCATTGATTTATAGTATAATATTTCTTGAATTAGTTCAGAATTTTTAAAATACTTGTACAATAAATATCATTGTGCTAGAAACGTGCAACAACGTCATTCAATAAATTTCTAATAATTCTTTTGCATGATTTGAAGATCTTTGACCCTTTTAATCAAATATCTTGTGTATTGTGTAGGTAATAATATAAAGTTTATTTTTCCTTTGAATGATTCATGCAAGTAAATTGCATTAAGTATATTTTACCTTAGTTTTTACCTCGAATAGTTTTTTTTTTTTTTTTTTCTTTTTTTTTTCTTATTTCGTATGCATGTAGTATTTATTAATTTTTTTACTCTAATAACAATAATGTCTTTTAAATGTATTTTTAGAAGATGCGACTTAAAATATTGCTTCTTTATTGGGATCGCCATATAAGATCTGGTATTTATTTTAATGAGACTGAATGCAATTTGAACTTTATCTGGTATTGCTTTCAAAATAAATAAATACGCTGTGGAATAAATGTATAAAGATGTAAATGGTTATTACAAGGCTTCTTTTGTCACCACTTTAGTAAATTAGTATCTGATTTGTCATGAAATTTGAGAATTGCATTCTTTTTAAACATTCTTCATCTGAGAAAATATCTGATCAGTTTTAGATGAGTGAAATAAATAGTTTGAGGAAGTACTGAAGTGTGTCATTTTAACAAATAATTTCTGTCCAAAAGGGGCCTGTGAACTATAGGTTTATTGTGATTGCACTGTCTTGATTTTGCTGCTCATCTTATAGGAAGTTTTCCCTGTCTGGAGTTGCAAGGTATATTTTTGTGCTGTGCGTATTATATTTTACCTGAATTAAACTTGCATTGAAGGGCTATTTAATAGTTGTTTGGATTCTTATTACATCATTGAAAATCTTGATAATCTGACATTCCATATGTATGTTAAATACACAATGTGCATGTAATTGTAATAGCTAAAGTTTTATTTTACTTTGCATAAAAGTATCATAATGTAATTTATTCATTAGCTGTTAAGGTAGCTCTTGATGTTTCTCATAATAATTTTGCCATTTCATGTTGATGTAATTGTATATATTATAATATCTTTCTATTTCAGATGGTGCTTTTGGATTTGACTTGAGAAAATTCAGACATGTTTAGAACATTGAAGAGCGGTTAGTGATAAATTTTACTTGAAATTTAAAAAATGGTTGTTTTTATTAAATGTACTGTGCCTTCCTATTCTTTTAAAGCCAATTAATAGAATATACAATCTTACTAGATGTATCTTTTTGCTATATTATGAAATATTTTTGGACACAATTAATATATTTTGTGAATGCAATTGTATTTCTACTTTTCACATTTAAATAGAGTTCTCTTTTAAAAAAAATTCCATCAGTGCTCATTCTCAAATTCAGCTTTGAATTTGAGCTAATATTTATAAACTTCATTATTTTTTAAATTTGAGAATGAATGGTATCAGAATTAAAATAATTGTGCAAATTTATCATTGGATATATTCATTATTGGTTAATAATAGATGCTTTCATGTAATATTCAAAGACACTAATTCCAATTTGTAATTAAATTCACTGTACAGATACTGTTAGAACATGAATTTAGCCTTGTGCATTCCACCTTCTGGTGTCTCTGGATGTAAAATTCATAATTTAGTTTTCCTGAAATTGATGATATATATTATTATTATTATTTTTCCAGTTTATTGAAATTGATTTATTTGGTTGTATAAGTTATCTTGGACTTGGCTACCAGTCCTGTAGTAAAAACAATGGATTGAAAAGAGTGAAATAATAATTTTATGTTTAAAACTATATTCAAATTCTGTAATTTTTATTAAAGAATGTTAAGTGTTTCTCTACTTAAATTGAAAATAAATTATATAGGAAGCGATTTGAAATTAAGAAAAAGCATATTCTCTGTAATTTTCTCAAGGATTGATCAATATATTGTTACTTTCCTTTTATTAGCTTGTAAATCATTTTTGTTGATAATGAAAATCTTGTTTCGCTAGGAATTGAAATCAGTTCTAAAATTTTAAGTTAGTACTGAGGTTTTACTGTTGTGTTTACTAATTTTATTATTTGGAGCATTTCTTTTGGATTATTTGGAAATTTTCTTTTCTCTTAATGATATATTTTCAATTCTGTTTATGTAATATAAAGTTTTAGTTTGCTTTTGAATCATTCTTATCTTTTAATTACGTTATTTTAGACATATTTTTTCTCTTTTCTAATACTGATAAATTATTGTGCTCAATTTCTCCATATTTTGTGTATACTACACTTAATATATTTTAACCACGTTTTCTAATAATTCTTAAGTATTGTTCTTCATTCCCTCATTTTATGTATACAACATGTAAATTATTTTACTTGCACTCAATTGAAACGATATTGTTGAATTTTATTCTATCTCACAATATTTAAATTGTAAAATTTCTTATGGTTTCCTTTTTTAAATTTAACATCCACTTAGTGTGTTTTAACGGTTTAAAATATATCTTTATTAGATGAAAATTAAAATATTGCAACTTAATTCTAATCTCCATATGGTTTTTAAAGAGTTCTGGTATTAGTGAGTGAATCAATTCCGATTGAACTTTTTTATCTGGTGTTTATTTCAAAAAAGAAAATAAATACATTGTATAATTAATTATCCGTAGGAAGGTGTAAATTAGGATTACAGGCCTTATTTTGTTTAACCTTTCACTGGCTTATTACTGATATTTCTCATTAATTATATTTCACTGGTTGAAGATTGTATCCTCTTTAAAGATTTTATGTCTGAGGGAAAATTCTCATCAGGTTAGATAAGTCAGAAAAAATGTGTGGAAAAATATTAGAAATTGATGTTGTAACTGATCATTTGATTCCATGTGGGGTCTGTGAAGAATAGTCTTATCATGATAAAACTGTCATGACTTTGCTACTCATTCGACAGGAAGTTTCCTCTTCCTGAAAATGCACAGTGTAATGTGTGTATTTAAACTGAATAGCCAGTCTCATCGTATTATTTGCCTACTTTGTGGAAATTGTTTTAATTAGATTTGTGTAGACATTTTAAAAATTTCCAAAATTTTGAATGTGAAAGGATTGCTTTCATTCTAATTTCTCTTTTTATCATTGCATCATAATACTCATTCCATGACTTTCTTTACTAATTTTTTAAATTCATTTTACACCATTAAAAATCTTTATAACTTGAAAACTATATGCACATCAAGTATACTGTGTGCATGAAAGTTTTATATCAACTGGAATTCTGTTTAACTCTGTGTAGAATACTGTATATTTATAACTGTTGGGGAGGCCTTTTGATATTTCTCATTATTGTTTTGTTTCTTGATGCTAATGAAATTAAATATATATTTTTGTATCAGGTGTTGCTTTTGGAGTTTGCTCAAAGAATTTTCGATGCATTTTGAATGTTAAGCAGTGGTAAGTAATAAATTAAATTTTACTTAATTATTAAAGATGATAGCTTGCATTAAATGTGCTGTGGCTCCATGTACTTTAAAAACCAAAAATTGTTTTTAAATTCTTTCTAGGCATAAAAGTTTTGTTGTAAAACTATGAAATGATTTTGAACACATTTAAAACACAATTCTCTTAAGAAGGCTTGCGTCATTGATCATTGTAACATTTTGTTTCTTAAATATTTTAGGATTAATACTCATGAACATCTCTTTCATGTTTGAGAATTATGGCAAAGTTACAATACTTACAAATTAAATTTACTGGGTCAGGAGATTTTAGAACTAGTAGATGGTGCTGCATATAATTTTTTGTATTATTTTGTAAGTATTAATTCTCCATAATATTCAAAGCAGCTGTTCCAGTATGTGCAGAAATGTGTTGTGTAAATGTTCATGTTGTAAAGTACTGAAATAAAGAAAAAGAATGATGTCTAAAAATATTTGAAAGAGTTATTTTTTACTAGGGAATGGTAAATGTCTTTCTCTAGATAATTAAAATTAAATTTTTATAAGCATGGAGTTAAAAATAAGAAAATGCAAAATCTCGACAATCTTTACCAATATAACATCAGCAATTGAGTATTTTCTTTTATGAATATATAAAATCATTTCTGCTGATAATGAAAATTTCGTTTTGTTGTTCTTTGAAAAGTTGTGTGATTATTATTGAAATGAATTTCAGTCTTTTGGGGTGTTGCTAAATTTTATTCATAACTTCTTTTTTTTTACTGCAATATTTAATAAATTGATTATTTAAAATATTTCTTTTCAATGGTGTGATAATTCTCTTCTCTTTCAATGGCATATTTTCGATATTAGTTAGGCAATATATAGTTTAGTTTTGTTATGCTTCATTTCTAGAAGTAAATTGCTTTAAATACTTCTGTACTCTAATACTTTTTATATTTCATAATCCTTATAATAATTTGTTCTTTGATATTGATGGTTATGTTTCTATTTCAGATAGTTACTTTTTGATATCACTTGAGAATATTCTGATATATTTTGTGTATTGAGGAGTGGTAAGTTGTAAATTATTTTTTGTCTGAAATATTAAAAATGGTAGCTTTCATTTTATTTACTCTGTATCTATATTCTTTTAAAGTCCAAATATATGCAAATTCATACTGGGCATATGCTTCTTGGTTGCAAAATTATAAAATATTTTTAAACACTTTTAAATCTTTACTTTTCATATTTAAATACAATTTTGTGCAATTTAAATAAGTGATCTTTGTCACATTCAGCTCTGAATATATTAATACTATAATGTATGTTAATATTAATTTGAGATCATTATTTATTAGAGAATAAATAATGTTATTTAAAATGCAGGTTAAGTAAATTTAATGCACCAGAATGTTTTATAAATACTACTACACATGGATGGATGTAATTTCTTTCCTAGTGGGTTATATGTGATTCTCCATTTAGGTCATAAACAACTATTCCAGTATGTAGTGATATTTAATTTACAAAATAGTTATAATATAAAAAAGGTAATGAAAATGAAACTTTATATCTAACAGTATTATAGAATATGCTATTCTCCAGTATAAAATGTTGCATGTCTTAATTTAATAGACAAAGTCTCAAAAACTGATAATGAATGTTGGTTGGATTTAAGTACAGACTTAAGTGAAACTATTGTTTCATATAATTGTTACTACATACAGCTGGTAGCATGTGTTGAAATTTATTGTGAAGGTGCTAATAAGTTGAGTATTCAAATTAACATTTTATATCTAAAAGTTTATTGAAAAGTGTTTTTGAAAGTTTTAACTGTCTTTCTCTGGTTAAATTAAAAGTAAATTTTAGAGGCAAAAAGTTGAAATTAAGAAAAAGGTTGCTGTCTGCTATCTTCACAAGAATTGGGGCATTATTTGAGTACTTTGATTAATGTATAAAATAATTTCTGCTGAAATTAAAATTTTGCTCTTTCAGATTTGTTAACTTAGATCCTTAACTTTCTTTTTCCTTTCAAGGAATTGATATGTTAGTGAATTGGTAGTATACTATTTTTTTTTCTTAGTACATATAAATAAATATAAGAACTGTATTATGACAAGATAATTTTATGAATACATTGAAAGTGCTTTTTCATAAGGAACTTGCAAAATTAAAAAGTGTTGCTTCTATGTTTATGAAAAATATTTGACAATTGGCAATATGTTGTATTTATTTTGTATAAATCTTGCTCAACTTAAGGAATTTCATTGTTACATATAATTCTATAAACAAAACTCTTATATTAGTGTTTGTTCTTATATCTACTCAGAAGTCTTAAAAGGTGTATATTTTTAAAAATTTAGTTGTTCACCCTCAAAAGTGGTAGGAATAATTGTCTTCCTTAATTGTAGGAATACTGAAATCATGATTTACACATAATTATTATTTTATCTATATCATGTCAACAGTATGATTGCTTTTACACTAGAATAAAATACTCTTATAATATTGTTTTTTATATTGTATTTTTAAGTATTATGTCATAATTGCATTCTTTATTTCTTATTTTATGAGGATTTGTATGAGATCTCTGTCTGATTTATATAAGTTTTTCATTTTAATTTATTTCATATATCTTGTAAATATCTTGCATATGTATACATATGTTTCTTTATATTTTTCAGTTTTGTCATTGAATATTGTTTTGTCCATTTTTAAGTGCTTTGCAAATTGTACTTGTAATGTTTTTTTGTATAATTGGATTTGTGTTTTTGCTGTGGAACTGCCTTTCATAACAGTTTCTGTTTCAGGATTATTCTTCTTGTCTCTTTTTGCTGAATATATATTTGTCATTTGCATCTTATATATTTGATGCAGAAAAGGTCTCTCAACTCAGCCTTTTCTCCAAATGGATACTGAATCTGAAGGATAAATATTTTTAGAATCCCTGCTTAAATTCTATCTGCAAGATGATCCACTCATTTGTGGAGACAATTATTTATTTGCTCCACATCTGTAGTAGATTTTCTTGAATTCCTTTAATGTAAGTAAAAAAACAATTTACCACAAAGAATCTTTTTAATTTAAGTTATTTAAAAATGTTTGAAATTTGGTTTCATGTATTATTCAGCACTTAAAAACTTGGCTTATTAAAATATTATGTTGTTTTCATAAAAGTATGCAATTTCTAGAATTTGTATTATGGCTTTTTAACTTGGGAGTGTTGTAAATTATATAATAAATAAATACATTTTGATGTTGGGACTTTGTAAATTATTATGTTTTCAATAATTTAAAGGTTTTATAAATTTTTCCCTTATTTTATTCTGTTTCTGTGTTTTATAGATTGTGAAAATATTGAAGTAATCAGTCATGATTTTTTAAAAACAATATTATGTGAAATTATTTTATCACTTAGATGGTTGTCTTTAATTCATTCTGAATTCAAATACAATTACTTCACAACAATTATTTTTTTCACTTTTAGTATGTTTTTGTTTTTTATTTTTATTTACTTGTAAATATTAGATGATGAAATTAAATTTGTATTCTTAAGGGCATTTTAAAGTTGAATTTTTTTTTTTTTTAATAAAATAACTATATATATTATTTGTAATGTAGAAGAAAAAAATTCTTAATTTTCTTTCTCTATTCTTTCTTTCTTTCAAAACTAAGTTTATTAAAAACAGTGTCCAGAGCATTCTACTGCTAATGACTCTTCCTTGACTTAAAAATGGACATTACTAAAAAGATATTTCTCAGAAAAGTACAGTTAAAATATCGGCTTGATCTCTGTATAATTCAAAATTTGTGACTGTAATTATCTCTTTTGTATAATAAAGATTTACCGATGTATCATTTCTTGGTGTGTGACTCCTAACAAAATGGGGAAAAAGAATAAAAAAAGTGAAGGTGAATGTTTATCTGATTGGTGGGAGGGATGATACAAATATCAATTGCAGTAATATTAAGTTGTCTTAGTTACTATATTAGGAATGTAAGGTTATGTTTCCTCTTTATTTCCCTTAAAAAAAAAAAAGAAAAAAAAAAGACAAACCTTAAATTTTTTAAATTTAAGTGTCTTATTTGAAAAAAACCTGCACTGTTACTTTTTGATAACCACGTAACTATTTGTGTTATTATGATGATAAATGGTATGATTATCATGACCTTTCATCCTCACAGCAACCACTGAATGCATCCATTTGACAGGAATGCTTTTAGACCGTTTTTAAAACTTATTGCAATCAGACAATGAACTGGTTGTTAACACCAAATAATAGTAATATTTCTGTTACCATGCATGATGTGGCTAAATTGGCTCCAAATAATATCACCTAAGTTTTCAATATTATATGCCTTTGAAAAAGTATATTACGTAGAAAATGATTCTTCAGAAGTTGAATTTTTTTAATTATATCTCAAATTAACGGAAATTCAGGATAAACATTAAAAAACTGGGATTGTCTCAGCTATTCTGTTCATTTAATTTATAAACTCAATTGTCACTATAGATAGTTTTTTCCTATCCTTCAAGGGATGTCATAATTCAAATTCTGAGCTATGAGTTTAAGGAAGATCTTTTCAATCTTTTATTACTTTCCCTCTTATACAAGAAATATCATGCAGTGTTGAACAACACGCACAATGATATAACTTGGAAAGGGCAAGGGGTGTATGCACGTGAAGGTCGAAAATCATAGGAAATGTCTTGGGCAAAATATTAATGCACTTTAGCTACTTATTAAAGTCAAAAATAATGGGGTGGGCACGAAAAATTGTCACTCTTCTCAGGGAGTCACCGCTCTTTGCTACACCACTGAACATATTAAATTATACATATGAATAATTTTTACGATTCCCAGAAAAAAATTTCTTGCCATTAACTGTCAAAATGAAAAAAAATCAGGATATCTCGAGAATTTACGCACATCGAAGCAGATTATTTTCACAGAAAATGACTGTTATAGGGGTTGTTTATTTCAAAGCCTGCATTAGTCAGAACCTTAATTTCATTCATGTGGTCTGTTGGCATATTAGCATCAAATACTAAAAATGAAATAATGAAGTCTGTTTGGCATCTTATTACCTACTACCAACTACTGGGTACTACTACCTACTTTGCTATATTCAGCTTCAAAAGAAAAGCAAATAATAATAATAATACGCCTTTAAACCATCAATCAAAAATTATAGAAACTGTTTATACTATCAAAATATTTTTGCCTGGCATTGTAATCAAAAGTGCTGATAAATTGAAAATCCACATACTGATAAATACGATGATATTCTTTCAAAAGCATTCCAAGAACTCATATTTGAAGAAACCATCTTTCTGAAATCAAAACATTATTTATTTATTTATTTTGAAACGACAAAGTAAATTCGATGTCCCAATCTCTCTGCTATAATATGCTAACAATAATATCTCTGCAATTGAAAAAAAAAAAATGTCACAAAGGAATACAGCTGATAAAATATTTAAAAATTGTATAGTAAAATATAATTAAAAATATTTATATAAATATGCCAAAATGAAAAAATAATTATATGAAAATAAAATTGATATCACTGAAGAATTAATTTTTCTGAATTGAAAGGTAAAGTAAAAAGGCCCTTGATATACTACTCAAATATTGAGAGAGAAAAAAAAAAACATTTCGATTGATTTGCAATTAAAAGTATAATTAAAATTTTGAGAAATTTTTTGTGTATAAGCACTTGCTACCAAAGAAGTAATTATATTTCAAATATAATAGCTCTAGTTTCAACAATCTGCTTTGTAGAACATTTTGAGTGATTTTTCATCTTGCATTTCTGGATTATTCGTTTCTTTGCAACCACTAACAATTTACAGTGAGGTTTCCAGTTAACTTTCAGAAATGCTGAAAAGAACAAACAAGAAATTTTGATTGTAATAAATGATCCCATATTAAACGTCATTTCAAAATATTTATTCTCCGTCATTCATTTTTTTTTCTATATAGAAGAGAAACAAAATATAATGATGTAAAAATAAACGAATAAATATGTAGTGGTGAAACCGACACGTATTAGATCTCGTAGTAGCGAAGTGAACTGAAATATTAACAAGTGAAAAGAAATGGCGATATTTTATGATTTCATTTGTTTTAAAGTTTTTTTTAATTTATTTACTAGGTGATATTTCTTTTGCCTTTAACAAATTGCACGAATATTTCTTTGTGCATATTTTTTAAATGTAAGTAATTTTTATATCTCAATAATTAGTGCATGATACATTTACGACAGATATATGAGTTTTACCTTCTTTAATTCCACTGTGATATTAAGATTAGATTTATTTAATAGTTTTTTAAAAATAGGTTACGTGCGCCAAAGTAATTGTAACTAATCATACTTACTGATGCGGAATTCTTCGATTGTGGTTTCGATTTGACGTTTGTAAAACGATAAATCGAACTATATTCTAAAACCTTGCTGCAATTTGTTTTCGAAACGGCATGTGAAAGCGTACATCTTTTTTCTATCTTTTGTTTAATTTTCATGATCAGTTTGAAATGTACACAAAGGGTTTTGGTTGACATAAGTAAGCATGATTTATAAAAGATTATTAATTCATTTTATATATACCACGGACATTTTTGCGAAAAGACTGATCAATTTTTAAGAAATTAACGATGTTTCATTCGATAAGTTTTTATTTTCATTTGATTTTATACCAACTAGGAGTAACACTGCTAATTGATTTTTAAATTTTACTTCTGTTTCTCCAGTCATATCAGGCTTGAGTTTATTTCATGGAGGTGAGTTGGACATACCCCCATCCCTTTTCCCCCAGCTATGCTTCACTTTTCAGCACATTCTGTCTTTTTAATTAATTCTGTTTAATTTCATATACCATTGAACTTTTTAGAAAATGATGCAAATACAATCTTGTATACATTTAATTTAATACCATGTTCAACTTAAAATTTTTTTATTCACTGAGTTGTTTATTTTATTTACTACCCTGAAATATATATACATATATATATTTCTCTCACTGTTCCCATCAATTTGCTGTATTTACTTAAACTTTCCAACTAAAATAAAAAAAAAGTTCTAAAAGTTTCTTTTCTTTTAAGATTTTCTATATGATATTTAAGTTCATTCTGACTTTCATTTTCATTATTTACTTTTTAAAAATTTATTTTGTTCCATAGTGAAAAAAAAATTTCTTGGTTGTGACCCTCCGAAAACAATTTCTAATAAAAACCTTTTAATGTGGAGTCTAAACATGCAGTAAAAATGTTATTACACATGAATTTTTATTATTGTGAATCTCTTTTCCATTTGTATGTTCATGCAATATAAATCTTTTCTCACTCTGATGCGCACAAAAAAAATTCATCTGAATTTAGAAAATTTTGACTTCAGAACAGCATTTTACATATATGCATACCCTCCAATATAGTTGTGCTGTCATCGGCAGCACTTCCTACCAATATATTGCAAATAACATAGTATCAATAAATTGTTAGAGAATAGGTATTTCCAAAGATTAATTATTAATTGAAAGAAATATTTTCAAAGCACTATACAAAATTATTTAACTTACATTTATTATTGATTAAATATAAAAGTGAAATAATTTTATCACACAACACAATTTTGTTCATTAAGCTAATTAACACTCTTTGTTGGACATTTTTAAAAAAAATTTTCCATTACAAAGCAAACACTTCTGCATTTTATAATTATTGCTCAGTTTAACATCAAAAGAAAGACCCATATACATTTTTATTACGAGCAGTGTCTGCAAAGATTTTGCGTTAATGCCATATCAAAATCCCCCCCCCCCCCCCGACCCCTTTTTTTTTCCACGTAACTATTCTAAAATTACTTCCATTATTAGCATTGCTGTGAACGAAGATCTGGATATTTACAACACTCTTTTATAGTTCTTTGTAATTTTTTATTATATATCCATAACTTTGTAGTTTTCTCCCAATTTCCATAGCAAGTACAGAAATTTTGTAGCTGTTGGATGGTATGTAGGTATATTTTCAGTCTTTTATTAAAATTTTTTATTCACTGAAGTGGTTTCTTTTAAACCTGGAACTAGAAAATTTTGACTTTGGTATTGGATTTTGCATATATCTGTATATTTATAATATTTGAATTAATTTCTTAATGACTATTTACACACAAGAGTAAAACTAGATAAAAACTATATACATTTTGTTTCCTTACTCTGTATAGACATCAAGAATATTTATGTTACTATACATATATAAATATAATTTTATCACATTAATAAGGTCCATATATTGTATCCCTTGGTAGTTTTAAAGATATTTTTGATAAGTTAGTTTTTAAATTTGCTCTTTAGTCAAGCAAGATAAATAATTTGCATAAATTTAAAATTAAAAAAATGCCTGTTTTGGCATGTCATTTCTGTTTTCATTATTCATATTCTATATTTTGAAATGGGCTTTGAATAATTTTCTTTTAGATCGCTATTTTGTGTTATAATTCTGTTTATATTTCCCTTTTAATAAATTCTTCTTAATTTGAGAGTTCTTTTAGAAGGAAAAGGCTTCGAATCTATGATAAATATGACTAATAGAAACCTTTATTCTATTTTTAATATAATATAAAGGCATTAAGTCTACCAGTATTTTACTTTTCTGTTTGTTTTTAATGTTCATTTTATACAATTTTTCATATAAGTAAAATGTTTGTTGCAATGTGAAACACTTGCTATTGTGTCTTATTTATTATGTGATACTAAAATTAGATTTATGTATATTTTATATTTATTTTTCTGCTGGTTTTATCAGACCGTGCAAAAAAATCTTTTGCATATGATACTTTTATTTAATTTCAAATCTAGTGTCTGTTTATATCTGACCAAGGCATTTGTGGTCATTTTGTGAAGGTTGTATTTAGTTTTTGCTGAAACATTTGGCCACCTTTATTTTAATGCAAAATTTTTTTTCACTGAAGAGTATGTCTTAGGAATGATTTGAATGTAAAATGGCTTTCAATCTAATATATAAAACCTTCTTTCACTCTATCTTTCAATATCTTAATATCTGATTTTTAACTGTTTTAATTTCTGCTAAAATTTGTATCCCTTTTAAAAATTCTTCTCTGAGAAATAGATTATATCACAGAAATAAATTGATTGAGGAAATATTGGACTATAGCATTAGACAACTAATTTGATTCTCAGACGAGACTATGATCTAGTTTAGTGAGAATAAGTATCAGGAATTAAACTTTATATTTACCAAGCAATTCAATATTGTCTAATAAAATTTTCAGTACATTTCGTTGTGTTCATTTGAGTATGCTTAAGTCATTTTAAATTCATCTAAAATTCTTATAACAGGTAACCTCATCCACTCATGTTTTGAAGAAGGAATAACATAGCCTGAATTTAAATAATATTAATAAGCATTTATATGGCAAGAAGACATTATTTAATAAAACCACATCATTCTATGTTATCGTCATATTCGTATAACATTATCTGAATAGCCAATAATTCAGTTATATCATTGGGATGAGTATTTGTTTGGGATGGTTTGAAAGTTAACATAAAAGGAAAAATAAAGAAACCTTTTAATCTTTATGTTGATACTAGGCTTAAACAATTATCCGTGACAAATTCTTACTTTAAATTTTAATTAAATACAATCCTAGAAATCACTTAACAAGTGGTTATATACAGATGATTATTAATTTAATAAAGATTTCCTGATTCAGATTACATTTTATTAAACTTTCAGTGTGCAATTTAAACACTTCATCAGTATGCTCTCTCAACAGTTTTACAAATCAAATCAGATAGATATCAGTTAACAAAAGAGCTTGGTTTTTTTTATATATATTTGATTTATCATCCACAATTGAAATGTTGAGATTTCAAAAGATCTGTGTTCTGTTAGTAAAAAAAAAAAAAAAAAAAAAAAAAAAAAATACTTCTTAGAATCTTTATGTTAAACTTTTATTTGCCATAACTTTTTAATCTTAAATAAAATTGATTAGGTTATTCAAAAATCAAGACTTTTTCTTGTATTGGGGAAATCTTTAACAGGGCTCCTAGCTTAAACTACAGGATAATCTGTTGGAAAGTGGGACAAAAATTAGCATAATATGGATCTAGCAATATCCTTTTTGCTTATAGATCACAACAGCAGTATTAGTGTGCTTTTAAAAGATTCAAGAACAAAACAATACATAAAATGGGATTCATAAGTGACTTTTAAATGAAATCTCGTCTTACAATAAATTCATGAAGCAGAGGCACAGAATATTTATTATATATATATAAAAAAAAGATTTTTATTGAGAAAGAGTTCATAATTTATCAACCAGGTCACAGAATGTTATGTGTTTTATGAACAACACACACAATGGGATATCCACAATTTTCCTGCTCTTGGAGCAAGAAGATTGACTACCTGGGATTACAAGGTGCATATATTTGAAATGTATCCTGACTAAACAGCTGCGCCATACTATTTACTTGCTATGTAGCAGAAGTCTTATTTACTTATATAGAGTAATTTTGAATGTTGTACAATTGTTTTCATTCTGTACCTGCTTTTAATTATTGTATTTTCTATTGTACTAATTATTTGGCTCATTACAAATTAGTATAATATATATTATATTGTTGGAATTTTTAAATTTGAAAAGCCATATGCACATCATGTGCATGAAAATATTGTAATAGCTAGAGGTTTATTCCATCCTGCATAAAAGTGTTGGAATGTCATTTAATAGCTGCTATGGTGATTATTGTCCTTAGATGTTGATGCAACTAAATATATTTCTATTTCAAGTGGTGCTTTTGTACTTGAAGAATTGCTGATATACTTTGAATACTGAGCGCTGGCTTGTAATAATTTCCATCAGAAGATTTTTACTGCATGCTGCTGGATATTATATTCTTTATTGATAATTAATAGATACTTTTGGGTAATGTTTAAAAACAATGATTCCCACATGAATTAAAATTTATTGTGTAAATCATCATAATGCAAAATATGTATTTAAATCAATATTTCATGGGTAAAAATTTTTCAAAAAGTAGTATTTTTTAATTGAGAATGCTAGATGTGTTTCTCTAGAGAAAGGTAAATTTTTATAGGCAGAGAGTAAAAAGTATGACAAAGTGTTTTTTACCATGTTCAGAAAGATATATTTTCTGTATTTTTCTTTCATTAGTATGTAAAATCATATTTTCATAATAATGAAAATCTTATTCTCCTATTCATTGATTTATAGTATAATATTTCTTGAATTAGTTCAGAATTTTTAAAATACTTGTACAATAAATATCATTGTGCTAGAAACGTGCAACAACGTCATTCAATAAATTTCTAATAATTCTTTTGCATGATTTGAAGATCTTTGACCCTTTTAATTATATATCTTGTGTATTGTGTAGGTAATAATATAAAGTTTATTTTTCCTTTGAATGATTCTTGCAAGTAAATTGCATTAAGTATATTTTACCTTAGTTTTTACCTCGAATAGTTTTTTTTTTCTTTTTCTTATTTCGTATGCATGTAGTATTTATTAATTTTTTTACTCTAAAAACAATAATGTCTTTTAAATGTATTTTTAGAAGATGCGACTTAAAATATTGCTTCTTTATTGGGATCGCCATATAAGATCTCGTATTGCTTTCAAAATAAATAAATACGCTGTGGAATAAATGTATAAAGATGTAAATGGTTATTACAAGGCTTCTTTTGTCACCACTTTAGTAAATTAGTATCTGATTTGTCATGAAATTTGAGAATTGCATTCTTTTTAAACATTCTTCATCTGAGAAAATATCTGATCAGTTTTAGATGAGTTAAATAAATAGTTTGAGGAAGTACTGAAGTGTGTCATTTTAACAAATAATTTCTG
The DNA here is from genome assembly GCF_947563725.1 of Argiope bruennichi. Lineage (NCBI taxonomy): Eukaryota > Metazoa > Arthropoda > Arachnida > Araneae > Araneidae > Argiope > Argiope bruennichi. Next base: position 109,973,503 of record NC_079162.1, read on the forward strand.
TCCAAAAGGGGCCTGTGAACTAGAGGTTTATTGTGATTGCACTGTCTTGATTTTGCTGCTCATCTTATAGGAAGTTTTCCCTGTCTGGAGTTGCAAGGTATATTTTTGTGCTGTGCGTATTATATTTTACCTGAATTAAACTTGCATTGAATGGCTATTTAATAGTTGTTTGGATTCTTATTACATCATTGAAAATCTTGATAATCTGACATTCCATATGTATGTTAAATACACAATGTGCATGTAATTGTAATAGCTAAAGTTTTATTTTACTTTGCATAAAAGTATCATAATGTAATTTATTCATTAGCTGTTAAGGTAGCTCTTGATGTTTCTCATAATAATTTTGCCATTTCATGTTGATGTAATTGTATATATTATAATATCTTTCTATTTCAGATGGTGCTTTTGGATTTGACTTGAGAAAATTCAGACATGTTTAGAACATTGAAGAGCGGTTAGTGATAAATTTTACTTGAAATTTAAAAAATGGTTGTTTTTATTAAATGTACTGTGCCTTCCTATTCTTTTAAAGCCAATTAATAGAATATACAATCTTACTAGATGTATCTTTTTGCTATATTATGAAATATTTTTGGACACAATTAATATATTTTGTGAATGCAATTGTATTTCTACTTTTCACATTTAAATAGAGTTCTCTTTTAAAAAAATTTCCATCAGTGCTCATTCTCAAATTCAGCTTTGAATTTGAGCTAATATTTATAAACTTCATTATTTTTTAAATTTGAGAATGAATGGTATCAGAATTAAAATAATTGTGCAAATTTATCATTGGATATATTCATTATTGGTTAATAATAGATGCTTTCATGTAATATTCAAAGACACTAATTCCAATTTGTAATTAAATTCACTGTACAGATACTGTTAGAACATGAATTTAGCCTTGTGCATTCCACCTTCTGGTGTCTCTGGATGTAAAATTCATAATTTAGTTTTCCTGAAATTGATGATATATATTATTATTATTATTTTTCCAGTTTATTGAAATTGATTTATTTGGTTGTATAAGTTATCTTGGACTTGGCTACCAGTCCTGTAGTAAAAACAATGGATTGAAAAGAGTGAAATAATAATTTTATGTTTAAAACTATATTCAAATTCTGTAATTTTTATTAAAGAATGTTAAGTGTTTCTCTACTTAAATTGAAAATAAATTATATAGGAAGCGATTTGAAATTAAGAAAAAGCATATTCTCTGTAATTTTCTCAAGGATTGATCAATATATTGTTACTTTCCTTTTATTAGCTTGTAAATCATTTTTGTTGATAATGAAAATCTTGTTTCGCTAGGAATTGAAATCAGTTCTAAAATTTTAAGTTAGTACTGAGGTTTTACTGTTGTGTTTACTAATTTTATTATTTGGAGCATTTCTTTTGGATTATTTGGAAATTTTCTTTTCTCTTAATGATATGTTTTCAATTCTGTTTATGTAATATAAAGTTTTAGTTTGCTTTTGAATCATTCTTATCTTTTAATTACGTTATTTTAGACATATTTTTTCTCTTTTCTAATACTGATAAATTATTGTGCTCAATTTCTCCATATTTTGTGTATACTACACTTAATATATTTTAACCATGTTTTCTAATAATTCTTAAGTATTGTTCTTCATTCCCTCATTTTATGTATACAACATGTAAATTATTTTACTTGCACTCAATTGAAACGATATTGTTGAATTTTATTCTATCTCACAATATTTAAATTGTAAAATTTCTTATGGTTTCCTTTTTTAAATTTAACATCCACTTAGTGTGTTTTAACGGTTTAAAATATATCTTTATTAGATGAAAATTAAAATATTGCAACTTAATTCTAATCTCCATATGGTTTTTAAAGAGTTCTGGTATTAGTGAGTGAATCAATTCCGATTGAACTTTTTTATCTGGTGTTTATTTCAAAAAAGAAAATAAATACATTGTATAATTAATTATCCGTAGGAAGGTGTAAATTAGGATTACAGGCCTTATTTTGTTTAACCTTTCACTGGCTTATTACTGATATTTCTCATTAAATATATTTCACTGGTTGAAGATTGTATCCTCTTTAAAGATTTTATGTCTGAGGGAAAATTCTCATCAGGTTAGATAAGTCAGAAAAAATGTGTGGAAAAATATTAGAAATTGATGTTGTAACTGATCATTTGATTCCATGTGGGGTCTGTGAAGAATAGTCTTATCATGATAAAACTGTCATGACTTTGCTACTCATTCGACAGGAAGTTTCCTCTTCCTGAAAATGCACAGTGTAATGTGTGTATTTAAACTGAATAGCCAGTCTCATCGTATTATTTGCCTACTTTGTGGAAATTGTTTTAATTAGATTTGTGTAGACATTTTAAAAATTTCCAAAATTTTGAATGTGAAAGGATTGCTTTCATTCTAATTTCTCTTTTTATCATTGCATCATAATACTCATTCCATGACTTTCTTTACTAATTTTTTAAATTCATTTTACACCATTAAAAATCTTTATAACTTGAAAACTATATGCACATCAAGTATACTGTGTGCATGAAAGTTTTATATCAACTGGAATTCTGTTTAACTCTGTGTAGAATACTGTATATTTATAACTGTTGGGGAGGCCTTTTGATATTTCTCATTATTGTTTTGTTTCTTGATGCTAATGAAATTAAATATATATTTTTGTATCAGGTGTTGCTTTTGGAGTTTGCTCAAAGAATTTTCGATGCATTTTGAATGTTAAGCAGTGGTAAGTAATAAATTAAATTTTACTTAATTATTAAAGATGATAGCTTGCATTAAATGTGCTGTGGCTCCATGTACTTTAAAAACCAAATATTGTTTTTAAATTCTTTCTAGGCATAAAAGTTTTGTTGTAAAACTATGAAATGATTTTGAACACATTTAAAACACAATTCTCTTAAGAAGGCTTGCATCATTGATCATTGTAACATTTTGTTTCTTAAATATTTTAGGATTAATACTCATGAACATCTCTTTCATGTTTGAGAATTATGGCAAAGTTACAATACTTACAAATTAAATTTACTGGGTCAGGAGATTTTAGAACTAGTAGATGGTGCTGCATATAATTTTTTGTATTATTTTGTAAGTATTAATTCTCCATAATATTCAAAGCAGCTGTTCCAGTATGTGCAGAAATGTGTTGTGTAAATGTTCATGTTGTAAAGTACTGAAATAAAGAAAAAGAATGATGTCTAAAAATATTTGAAAGAGTTATTTTTTACTAGGGAATGGTAAATGTCTTTCTCTAGATAATTAAAATTAAATTTTTATAAGCATGGAGTTAAAAATAAGAAAATGCAAAATCTCGACAATCTTTACCAATATAACATCAGCAATTGAGTATTTTCTTTTATGAATATATAAAATCATTTCTGCTGATAATGAAAATTTTGTTTTGTTGTTCTTTGAAAAGTTGTGTGATTATTATTGAAATGAATTTCAGTCTTTTGGGGTGTTGCTAAATTTTATTCATAACTTCTTTTTTTTTACTGCAATATTTAATAAATTGATTATTTAAAATATTTCTTTTCAATGGTGTGATAATTCTCTTCTCTTTCAATGGCATATTTTCGATATTAGTTAGGCAATATATAGTTTAGTTTTGTTATGCTTCATTTCTAGAAGTAAATTGCTTTAAATACTTCTGTACTCTAATACTTTTTATATTTCATAATCCTTATAATAATTTGTTCTTTGATATTGATGGTTATGTTTCTATTTCAGATAGTTACTTTTTGATATCACTTGAGAATATTCTGATATATTTTGTGTATTGAGGAGTGGTAAGTTGTAAATTATTTTTTGTCTGAAATATTAAAAATGGTAGCTTTCATTTTATTTACTCTGTATCTATATTCTTTTAAAGTCCAAATATATGCAAATTCATACTGGGCATATGCTTCTTGGTTGCAAAATTATAAAATATTTTTAAACACTTTTAAATCTTTACTTTTCATATTTAAATACAATTTTGTGCAATTTAAATAAGTGATCTTTGTCACATTCAGCTCTGAATATATTAATACTATAATGTATGTTAATATTAATTTGAGATCATTATTTATTAGAGAATAAATAATGTTATTTAAAATGCAGGTTAAGTAAATTTAATGCACCAGAATGTTTTATAAATACTACTACACATGGATGGATGTAATTTCTTTCCTAGTGGGTTATATGTGATTCTCCATTTAGGTCATAAACAACTATTCCAGTATGTAGTGATATTTAATTTACAAAATAGTTATAATATAAAAAAGGTAATGAAAATGAAACTTTATATCTAACAGTATTATAGAATATGCTATTCTCCAGTATAAAATGTTGCATGTCTTAATTTAATAGACAAAGTCTCAAAAACTGATAATGAATGTTGGTTGGATTTAAGTACAGACTTAAGTGAAACTATTGTTTCATATAATTGTTACTACATACAGCTGGTAGCATGTGTTGAAATTTATTGTGAAGGTGCTAATAAGTTGAGTATTCAAATTAACATTTTATATCTAAAAGTTTATTGAAAAGTGTTTTTGAAAGTTTTAACTGTCTTTCTCTGGTTAAATTAAAAGTAAATTTTAGAGGCAAAAAGTTGAAATTAAGAAAAAGGTTGCTGTCTGCTATCTTCACAAGAATTGGGGCATTATTTGAGTACTTTGATTAATGTATAAAATAATTTCTGCTGAAATTAAAATTTTGCTCTTTCAGATTTGTTAACTTAGATCCTTAACTTTCTTTTTCCTTTCAAGGAATTGATATGTTAGTGAATTGGTAGTATACTATTTTTTTTTCTTAGTACATATAAATAAATATAAGAACTGTATTATGACAAGATAATTTTATGAATACATTGAAAGTGCTTTTTCATAAGGAACTTGCAAAATTAAAAAGTGTTGCTTCTATGTTTATGAAAAATATTTGACAATTGGCAATATGTTGTATTTATTTTGTATAAATCTTGCTCAACTTAAGGAATTTCATTGTTACATATAATTCTATAAACAAAACTCTTATATTAGTGTTTGTTCTTATATCTACTCAGAAGTCTTAAAAGGTGTATATTTTTAAAAATTTAGTTGTTCACCCTCAAAAGTGGTAGGAATAATTGTCTTCCTTAATTGTAGGAATACTGAAATCATGATTTACACATAATTATTATTTTATCTATATCATGTCAACAGTATGATTGCTTTTACACTAGAATAAAATACTCTTATAATATTGTTTTTTATATTGTGTTTTTAAGTATTATGTCATAATTGCATTCTTTATTTCTTATTTTATGAGGATTTGTATGAGATCTCTGTCTGATTTATATAAGTTTTTCATTTTAATTTATTTCATATATCTTGTAAATATCTTGCATATCTATACATATGTTTCTTTATATTTTTCAGTTTTGTCATTGAATATTGTTTTGTCCATTTTTAAGTGCTTTGCAAATTGTACTTGTAATGTTTTTTTGTATAATTGGATTTGTGTTTTTGCTGTGGAACTGCCTTTCATAACAGTTTCTGTTTCAGGATTATTCTTCTTGTCTCTTTTTGCTGAATATATATTTGTCATTTGCATCTTATATATTTGATGCAGAAAAGGTCTCTCAACTCAGCCTTTTCTCCAAATGGATACTGAATCTGAAGGATAAATATTTTTAGAATCCCTGCTTAAATTCTATCTGCAAGATGATCCACTCATTTGTGGAGACAATTATTTATTTGCTCCACATCTGTAGTAGATTTTCTTGAATTCCTTTAATGTAAGTAAAAAAACAATTTACCACAAAGAATCTTTTTAATTTAAGTTATTTAAAAATGTTTGAAATTTGGTTTCATGTATTATTCAGCACTTAAAAACTTGGCTTATTAAAATATTATGTTGTTTTCATAAAAGTATGCAATTTCTAGAATTTGTATTATGGCTTTTTAACTTGGGAGTGTTGTAAATTATATAATAAATAAATACATTTTGATGTTGGGACTTTGTAAATTATTATGTTTTCAATAATTTAAAGGTTTTATAAATTTTTCCCTTATTTTATTCTGTTTCTGTGTTTTATAGATTGTGAAAATATTGAAGTAATCAGTCATGATTTTTTAAAAACAATATTATGTGAAATTATTTTATCACTTAGATGGTTGTCTTTAATTCATTCTGAATTCAAATACAATTACTTCACAACAATTATTTTTTTCACTTTTAGTATGTTTTTGTTTTTTATTTTTATTTACTTGTAAATATTAGATGATGAAATTAAATTTGTATTCTTAAGGGCATTTTAAAGTTGAATTTTTTTTTTTTAATAAAATAACTATATATATTATTTGTAATGTAGAAGAAAAAAATTCTTAATTTTCTTTCTCTATTCTTTCTTTCTTTCAAAACTAAGTTTATTAAAAACAGTGTCCAGAGCATTCTACTGCTAATGACTCTTCCTTGACTTAAAAATGGACATTACTAAAAAGATATTTCTCAGAAAAGTACAGTTAAAATATCGGCTTGATCTCTGTATAATTCAAAATTTGTGACTGTAATTATCTCTTTTGTATAATAAAGATTTACCGATGTATCATTTCTTGGTGTGTGACTCCTAACAAAATGGGGAAAAAGAATAAAAAAAGTGAAGGTGAATGTTTATCTGATTGGTGGGAGGGATGATACAAATATCAATTGCAGTAATATTAAGTTGTCTTAGTTACTATATTAGGAATGTAAGGTTATGTTTCCTCTTTATTTCCCTTAAAAAAAAAAAGAAAAAAAAAAGACAAACCTTAAATTTTTTAAATTTAAGTGTCTTATTTGAAAAAAACCTGCACTGTTACTTTTTGATAACCACGTAACTATTTGTGTTATTATGATGATAAATGGTATGATTATCATGACCTTTCATCCTCACAGCAACCACTGAATGCATCCATTTGACAGGAATGCTTTTAGACCGTTTTTAAAACTTATTGCAATCAGACAATGAACTGGTTGTTAACACCAAATAATAGTAATATTTCTGTTACCATGCATGATGTGGCTAAATTGGCTCCAAATAATATCACCTAAGTTTTCAATATTATATGCCTTTGAAAAAGTATATTACGTAGAAAATGATTCTTCAGAAGTTGAATTTTTTTAATTATATCTCAAATTAACGGAAATTCAGGATAAACATTAAAAAACTGGGATTGTCTCAGCTATTCTGTTCATTTAATTTATAAACTCAATTGTCACTATAGATAGTTTTTTCCTATCCTTCAAGGGATGTCATAATTCAAATTCTGAGCTATGAGTTTAAGGAAGATCTTTTCAATCTTTTATTACTTTCCCTCTTATACAAGAAATATCATGCAGTGTTGAACAACACGCACAATGATATAACTTGGAAAGGGCAAGGGGTGTATGCACGTGAAGGTCGAAAATCATAGGAAATGTCTTGGGCAAAATATTAATGCACTTTAGCTACTTATTAAAGTCAAAAATAATGGGGTGGGCACGAAAAATTGTCACTCTTCTCAGGGAGTCACCGCTCTTTGCTACACCACTGAACATATTAAATTATACATATGAATAATTTTTACGATTCCCAGAAAAAAATTTCTTGCCATTAACTGTCAAAATGAAAAAAAATCAGGATATCTCGAGAATTTACGCACATCGAAGCAGATTATTTTCACAGAAAATGACTGTTATAGGGGTTGTTTATTTCAAAGCCTGCATTAGTCAGAACCTTAATTTCATTCATGTGGTCTGTTGGCATATTAGCATCAAATACTAAAAATGAAATAATGAAGTCTGTTTGGCATCTTATTACCTACTACCAACTACTGGGTACTACTACCTACTTTGCTATATTCAGCTTCAAAAGAAAAGCAAATAATAATAATAATACGCCTTTAAACCATCAATCAAAAATTATAGAAACTGTTTATACTATCAAAATATTTTTGCCTGGCATTGTAATCAAAAGTGCTGATAAATTGAAAATCCACATACTGATAAATACGATGATATTCTTTCAAAAGCATTCCAAGAACTCATATTTGAAGAAACCATCTTTCTGAAATCAAAACATTATTTATTTTGAAACGACAAAGTAAATTCGATGTCCCAATCTCTCTGCTATAATATGCTAACAATAATATCTCTGCAATTGAAAAAAAAAAAAATGTCACAAAGGAATACAGCTGATAAAATATTTAAAAATTGTATAGTAAAATATAATTAAAAATATTTATATAAATATGCCAAAATGAAAAAATAATTATATGAAAATAAAATTGATATCACTGAAGAATTAATTTTTCTGAATTGAAAGGTAAAGTAAAAAGGCCCTTGATATACTACTCAAATATTGAGAGAGAAAAAAAAAAACATTTCGATTGATTTGCAATTAAAAGTATAATTAAAATTTTGAGAAATTTTTTGTGTATAAGCACTTGCTACCAAAGAAGTAATTATATTTCAAATATAATAGCTCTAGTTTCAACAATCTGCTTTGTAGAACATTTTGAGTGATTTTTCATCTTGCATTTCTGGATTATTCGTTTCTTTGCAACCACTAACAATTTACAGTGAGGTTTCCAGTTAACTTTCAGAAATGCTGAAAAGAACAAACAAGAAATTTTGATTGTAATAAATGATCCCATATTAAACGTCATTTCAAAATATTTATTCTCCGTCATTCATTTTTTTTTTCTATATAGAAGAGAAACAAAATATAATGATGTAAAAATAAACGAATAAATATGTAGTGGTGAAACCGACACGTATTAGATCTCGTAGTAGCGAAGTGAACTGAAATATTAACAAGTGAAAAGAAATGGCGATATTTTATGATTTCATTTGTTTTAAAGTTTTTTTTTAATTTATTTACTAGGTGATATTTCTTTTGCCTTTAACAAATTGCACGAATATTTCTTTGTGCATATTTTTTAAATGTAAGTAATTTTTATATCTCAATAATTAGTGCATGATACATTTACGACAGATATATGAGTTTTACCTTCTTTAATTCCACTGTGATATTAAGATTAGATTTATTTAATAGTTTTTTAAAAATAGGTTACGTGCGCCAAAGTAATTGTAACTAATCATACTTACTGATGCGGAATTCTTCGATTGTGGTTTCGATTTGACGTTTGTAAAACGATAAATCGAACTATATTCTAAAACCTTGCTGCAATTTGTTTTCGAAACGGCATGTGAAAGCGTACATCTTTTTTCTATCTTTTGTTTAATTTTCATGATCAGTTTGAAATGTACACAAAGGGTTTTGGTTGACATAAGTAAGCATGATTTATAAAAGATTATTAATTCATTTTATATATACCACGGACATTTTTGCGAAAAGACTGATCAATTTTTAAGAAATTAACGATGTTTCATTCGATAAGTTTTTATTTTCATTTGATTTTATACCAACTAGGAGTAACACTGCTAATTGATTTTTAAATTTTACTTCTGTTTCTCCAGTCATATCAGGCTTGAGTTTATTTCATGGAGGTGAGTTGGACATACCCCCATCCCTTTTCCCCCAGCTATGCTTCACTTTTCAGCACATTCTGTCTTTTTAATTAATTCTGTTTAATTTCATATACCATTGAACTTTTTAGAAAATGATGCAAATACAATCTTGTATACATTTAATTTAATACCATGTTCAACTTAAAATTTTTTTATTCACTGAGTTGTTTATTTTATTTACTACCCTGAAATATATATACATATATATATTTCTCTCACTGTTCCCATCAATTTGCTGTATTTACTTAAACTTTCCAACTAAAATAAAAAAAAAGTTCTAAAAGTTTCTTTTCTTTTAAGATTTTCTATATGATATTTAAGTTCATTCTGACTTTCATTTTCATTATTTACTTTTTAAAAATTTATTTTGTTCCATAGTGAAAAAAAAATTTCTTGGTTGTGACCCTCCGAAAACAATTTCTAATAAAAACCTTTTAATGTGGAGTCTAAACATGCAGTAAAAATGTTATTACACATGAATTTTTATTATTGTGAATCTCTTTTCCATTTGTATGTTCATGCAATATAAATCTTTTCTCACTCTGATGCGCACAAAAAAAATTCATCTGAATTTAGAAAATTTTGACTTCAGAACAGCATTTTACATATATGCATACCCTCCAATATAGTTGTGCTGTCATCGGCAGCACTTCCTACCAATATATTGCAAATAACATAGTATCAATAAATTGTTAGAGAATAGGTATTTCCAAAGATTAATTATTAATTGAAAGAAATATTTTCAAAGCACTATACAAAATTATTTAACTTACATTTATTATTGATTAAATATAAAAGTGAAATAATTTTATCACACAACACAATTTTGTTCATTAAGCTAATTAACACTCTTTGTTGGACATTTTTAAAAAAAATTTTCCATTACAAAGCAAACACTTCTGCATTTTATAATTATTGCTCAGTTTAACATCAAAAGAAAGACCCATATACATTTTTATTACGAGCAGTGTCTGCAAAGATTTTGCGTTAATGCCATATCAAAATCCCCCCCGACCCCTTTTTTTTTCCACGTAACTATTCTAAAATTACTTCCATTATTAGCATTGCTGTGAACGAAGATTTGGATATTTACAACACTCTTTTATAGTTCTTTGTAATTTTTTATTATATATCCATAACTTTGTAGTTTTCTCCCAATTTCCATAGCAAGTACAGAAATTTTGTAGCTGTTGGATGGTATGTAGGTATATTTTCAGTCTTTTATTAAAATTTTTTATTCACTGAAGTGGTTTCTTTTAAACCTGGAACTAGAAAATTTTGACTTTGGTATTGGATTTTGCATATATCTGTATATTTATAATATTTGAATTAATTTCTTAATGACTATTTACACACAAGAGTAAAACTAGATAAAAACTATATACATTTTGTTTCCTTACTCTGTATAGACATCAAGAATATTTATGTTACTATACATATATAAATATAATTTTATCACATTAATAAGGTCCATATATTGTATCCCTTGGTAGTTTTAAAGATATTTTTGATAAGTTAGTTTTTAAATTTGCTCTTTAGTCAAGCAAGATAAATAATTTGCATAAATTTAAAATTAAAAAAATGCCTGTTTTGGCATGTCATTTCTGTTTTCATTATTCATATTCTATATTTTGAAATGGGCTTTGAATAATTTTCTTTTAGATCGCTATTTTGTGTTATAATTCTGTTTATATTTCCCTTTTAATAAATTCTTCTTAATTTGAGAGTTCTTTTAGAAGGAAAAGGCTTCGAATCTATGATAAATATGACTAATAGAAACCTTTATTCTATTTTTAATATAATATAAAGGCATTAAGTCTACCAGTATTTTACTTTTCTGTTTGTTTTTAATGTTCATTTTATACAATTTTTCATATAAGTAAAATGTTTGTTGCAATGTGAAACACTTGCTATTGTGTCTTATTTATTATGTGATACTAAAATTAGATTTATGTATATTTTATATTTATTTTTCTGCTGGTTTTATCAGACCGTGCAAAAAAATCTTTTGCATATGATACTTTTATTTAATTTCAAATCTAGTGTCTGTTTATATCTGACCAAGGCATTTGTGGTCATTTTGTGAAGGTTGTATTTAGTTTTTGCTGAAACATTTGGCCACCTTTATTTTAATGCAAAATTTTTTTTCACTGAAGAGTATGTCTTAGGAATGATTTGAATGTAAAATGGCTTTCAATCTAATATATAAAACCTTCTTTCACTCTATCTTTCAATATCTTAATATCTGATTTTTAACTGTTTTAATTTCTGCTAAAATTTGTATCCCTTTTAAAAATTCTTCTCTGAGAAATAGATTATATCACAGAAATAAATTGATTGAGGAAATATTGGACTATAGCATTAGACAACTAATTTGATTCTCAGACGAGACTATGATCTAGTTTAGTGAGAATAAGTATCAGGAATTAAACTTTATATTTACCAAGCAATTCAATATTGTCTAATAAAATTTTCAGTACATTTCGTTGTGTTCATTTGAGTATGCTTAAGTCATTTTAAATTCATCTAAAATTCTTATAACAGGTAACCTCATCCACTCATGTTTTGAAGAAGGAATAACATAGCCTGAATTTAAATAATATTAATAAGCATTTATATGGCAAGAAGACATTATTTAATAAAACCACATCATTCTATGTTATCGTCATATTCGTATAACATTATCTGAATAGCCAATAATTCAGTTATATCATTGGGATGAGTATTTGTTTGGGATGGTTTGAAAGTTAACATAAAAGGAAAAATAAAGAAACCTTTTAATCTTTATGTTGATACTAGGCTTAAACAATTATCCGTGACAAATTCTTACTTTAAATTTTAATTAAATACAATCCTAGAAATCACTTAACAAGTGGTTATATACAGATGATTATTAATTTAATAAAGATTTCCTGATTCAGATTACATTTTATTAAACTTTCAGTGTGCAATTTAAACACTTCATCAGTATGCTCTCTCAACAGTTTTACAAATCAAATCAGATAGATATCAGTTAACAAAAGAGCTTGGTTTTTTTTATATATATTTGATTTATCATCCACAATTGAAATGTTGAGATTTCAAAAGATCTGTGTTCTGTTAGTAAAAAAAAAAAAAAAAAAAAAATACTTCTTAGAATCTTTATGTTAAACTTTTATTTGCCATAACTTTTTAATCTTAAATAAAATTGATTAGGTTATTCAAAAATCAAGACTTTTTCTTGTATTGGGGAAATCTTTAACAGGGCTCCTAGCTTAAACTACAGGATAATCTGTTGGAAAGTGGGACAAAAATTAGCATAATATGGATCTAGCAATATCCTTTTTGCTTATAGATCACAACAGCAGTATTAGTGTGCTTTTAAAAGATTCAAGAACAAAACAATACATAAAATGGGATTCATAAGTGACTTTCAAATGAAATCTCGTCTTACAATAAATTCATGAAGCAGAGGCACAGAATATTTATTATATATATATAAAAAAAAGATTTTTATTGAGAAAGAGTTCATAATTTATCAACCAGGTCACAGAATGTTATGTGTTTTATGAACAACACACACAATGGGATATCCACAATTTTCCTGCTCTTGGAGCAAGAAGATTGACTACCTGGGATTACAAGGTGCATATATTTGAAATGTATCCTGACTAAACAGCTGCGCCATACTATTTACTTTCTATGTAGCAGAAGTCTTATTTACTTATATAGAGTAATTTTGAATGTTGTACAATTGTTTTCATTCTGTACCTGCTTTTAATTATTGTATTTTCTATTGTACTAATTATTTGGCTCATTACAAATTAGTATAATATATATTATATTGTTGGAATTTTTAAATTTGAAAAGCCATATGCACATCATGTGCATGAAAATATTGTAATAGCTAGAGGTTTATTCCATCCTGCATAAAAGTGTTGGAATGTCATTTAATAGCTGCTATGGTGATTATTGTCCTTAGATGTTGATGCAACTAAATATATTTCTATTTCAAGTGGTGCTTTTGTACTTGAAGAATTGCTGATATACTTTGAATACTGAGCGCTGGCTTGTAATAATTTCCATCAGAAGATTTTTACTGCATGCTGCTGGATATTATATTCTTTATTGATAATTAATAGATACTTTTGGGTAATGTTTAAAAACAATGATTCCCACATGAATTAAAATTTATTGTGTAAATCATCATAATGCAAAATATGTATTTAAATCAATATTTCATGGGTAAAATTTTTTCAAAAAGTAGTATTTTTTAATTGAGAATGCTAGATGTGTTTCTCTAGAGAAAGGTAAATTTTTATAGGCAGAGAGTAAAAAGTATGACAAAGTGTTTTTTACCATGTTCAGAAAGATATATTTTCTGTATTTTTCTTTCATTAGTATGTAAAATCATATTTTCATAATAATGAAAATCTTATTCTCCTATTCATTGATTTATAGTATAATATTTCTTGAATTAGTTCAGAATTTTTAAAATACTTGTACAATAAATATCATTGTGCTAGAAACGTGCAACAACGTCATTCAATAAATTTCTAATAATTCTTTTGCATGATTTGAAGATCTTTGACCCTTTTAATCAAATATCTTGTGTATTGTGTAGGTAATAATATAAAGTTTATTTTTCCTTTGAATGATTCATGCAAGTAAATTGCATTAAGTATATTTTACCTTAGTTTTTACCTCGAATAGTTTTTTTTTTTTTTTTTCTTATTTCGTATGCATGTAGTATTTATTAATTTTTTTACTCTAATAACAATAATGTCTTTTAAATGTATTTTTAGAAGATGCGACTTAAAATATTGCTTCTTTATTGGGATCGCCATATAAGATCTGGTATTTATTTTAATGAGACTGAATGCAATTTGAACTTTATCTGGTATTGCTTTCAAAATAAATAAATACGCTGTGGAATAAATGTATAAAGATGTAAATGGTTATTACAAGGCTTCTTTTGTCACCACTTTAGTAAATTAGTATCTGATTTGTCATGAAATTTGAGAATTGCATTCTTTTTAAACATTCTTCATCTGAGAAAATATCTGATCAGTTTTAGATGAGTGAAATAAATAGTTTGAGGAAGTACTGAAGTGTGTCATTTTAACAAATAATTTCTGTCCAAAAGGGGCCTGTGAACTATAGGTTTATTGTGATTGCACTGTCTTGATTTTGCTGCTCATCTTATAGGAAGTTTTCCCTGTCTGGAGTTGCAAGGTATATTTTTGTGCTGTGCGTATTATATTTTACCTGAATTAAACTTGCATTGAAGGGCTATTTAATAGTTGTTTGGATTCTTATTACATCATTGAAAATCTTGATAATCTGACATTCCATATGTATGTTAAATACACAATGTGCATGTAATTGTAATAGCTAAAGTTTTATTTTACTTTGCATAAAAGTATCATAATGTAATTTATTCATTAGCTGTTAAGGTAGCTCTTGATGTTTCTCATAATAATTTTTCCATTTCATGTTGATGTAATTGTATATATTATAATATCTTTCTATTTCAGATGGTGCTTTTGGATTTGACTTGAGAAAATTCAGACATGTTTAGAACATTGAAGAGCGGTTAGTGATAAATTTTACTTGAAATTTAAAAAATGGTTGTTTTTATTAAATGTACTGTGCCTTCCTATTCTTTTAAAGCCAATTAATAGAATATACAATCTTACTAGATGTATCTTTTTGCTATATTATGAAATATTTTTGGACACAATTAATATATTTTGTGAATGCAATTGTATTTCTACTTTTCACATTTAAATAGAGTTCTCTTTTAAAAAAAATTCCATCAGTGCTCATTCTCAAATTCAGCTTTGAATTTGAGCTAATATTTATAAACTTCATTATTTTTTAAATTTGAGAATGAATGGTATCAGAATTAAAATAATTGTGCAAATTTATCATTGGATATATTCATTATTGGTTAATAATAGATGCTTTCATGTAATATTCAAAGACACTAATTCCAATTTGTAATTAAATTCACTGTACAGATACTGTTAGAACATGAATTTAGCCTTGTGCATTCCACCTTCTGGTGTCTCTGGATGTAAAATTCATAATTTAGTTTTCCTGAAATTGATGATATATATTATTATTATTATTTTTCCAGTTTATTGAAATTGATTTATTTGGTTGTATAAGTTATCTTGGACTTGGCTACCAGTCCTGTAGTAAAAACAATGGATTGAAAAGAGTGAAATAATAATTTTATGTTTAAAACTATATTCAAATTCTGTAATTTTTATTAAAGAATGTTAAGTGTTTCTCTACTTAAATTGAAAATAAATTATATAGGAAGCGATTTGAAATTAAGAAAAAGCATATTCTCTGTAATTTTCTCAAGGATTGATCAATATATTGTTACTTTCCTTTTATTAGCTTGTAAATCATTTTTGTTGATAATGAAAATCTTGTTTCGCTAGGAATTGAAATCAGTTCTAAAATTTTAAGTTAGTACTGAGGTTTTACTGTTGTGTTTACTAATTTTATTATTTGGAGCATTTCTTTTGGATTATTTGGAAATTTTCTTTTCTCTTAATGATATGTTTTCAATTCTGTTTATGTAATATAAAGTTTTAGTTTGCTTTTGAATCATTCTTATCTTTTAATTACGTTATTTTAGACATATTTTTTCTCTTTTCTAATACTGATAAATTATTGTGCTCAATTTCTCCATATTTTGTGTATACTACACTTAATATATTTTAACCACGTTTTCTAATAATTCTTAAGTATTGTTCTTCATTCCCTCATTTTATGTATACAACATGTAAATTATTTTACTTGCACTCAATTGAAACGATATTGTTGAATTTTATTCTATCTCACAATATTTAAATTGTAAAATTTCTTATGGTTTCCTTTTTTAAATTTAACATCCACTTAGTGTGTTTTAACGGTTTAAAATATATCTTTATTAGATGAAAATTAAAATATTGCAACTTAATTCTAATCTCCATATGGTTTTTAAAGAGTTCTGGTATTAGTGAGTGAATCAATTCCGATTGAACTTTTTTATCTGGTGTTTATTTCAAAAAAGAAAATAAATACATTGTATAATTAATTATCCGTAGGAAGGTGTAAATTAGGATTACAGGCCTTATTTTGTTTAACCTTTCACTGGCTTATTACTGATATTTCTCATTAAATATATTTCACTGGTTGAAGATTGTATCCTCTTTAAAGATTTTATGTCTGAGGGAAAATTCTCATCAGGTTAGATAAGTCAGAAAAAATGTGTGGAAAAATATTAGAAATTGATGTTGTAACTGATCATTTGATTCCATGTGGGGTCTGTGAAGAATAGTCTTATCATGATAAAACTGTCATGACTTTGCTACTCATTCGACAGGAAGTTTCCTCTTCCTGAAAATGCACAGTGTAATGTGTGTATTTAAACTGAATAGCCAGTCTCATCGTATTATTTGCCTACTTTGTGGAAATTGTTTTAATTAGATTTGTGTAGACATTTTAAAAATTTCCAAAATTTTGAATGTGAAAGGATTGCTTTCATTCTAATTTCTCTTTTTATCATTGCATCATAATACTCATTCCATGACTTTCTTTACTAATTTTTTAAATTCATTTTACACCATTAAAAATCTTTATAACTTGAAAACTATATGCACATCAAGTATACTGTGTGCATGAAAGTTTTATATCAACTGGAATTCTGTTTAACTCTGTGTAGAATACTGTATATTTATAACTGTTGGGGAGGCCTTTTGATATTTCTCATTATTGTTTTGTTTCTTGATGCTAATGAAATTAAATATATATTTTTGTATCAGGTGTTGCTTTTGGAGTTTGCTCAAAGAATTTTCGATGCATTTTGAATGTTAAGCAGTGGTAAGTAATAAATTAAATTTTACTTAATTATTAAAGATGATAGCTTGCATTAAATGTGCTGTGGCTCCATGTACTTTAAAAACCAAATATTGTTTTTAAATTCTTTCTAGGCATAAAAGTTTTGTTGTAAAACTATGAAATGATTTTGAACACATTTAAAACACAATTCTCTTAAGAAGGCTTGCATCATTGATCATTGTAACATTTTGTTTCTTAAATATTTTAGGATTAATACTCATGAACATCTCTTTCATGTTTGAGAATTATGGCAAAGTTACAATACTTACAAATTAAATTTACTGGGTCAGGAGATTTTAGAACTAGTAGATGGTGCTGCATATAATTTTTTGTATTATTTTGTAAGTATTAATTCTCCATAATATTCAAAGCAGCTGTTCCAGTATGTGCAGAAATGTGTTGTGTAAATGTTCATGTTGTAAAGTACTGAAATAAAGAAAAAGAATGATGTCTAAAAATATTTGAAAGAGTTATTTTTTACTAGGGAATGGTAAATGTCTTTCTCTAGATAATTAAAATTAAATTTTTATAAGCATGGAGTTAAAAATAAGAAAATGCAAAATCTCGACAATCTTTACCAATATAACATCAGCAATTGAGTATTTTCTTTTATGAATATATAAAATCATTTCTGCTGATAATGAAAATTTTGTTTTGTTGTTCTTTGAAAAGTTGTGTGATTATTATTGAAATGAATTTCAGTCTTTTGGGGTGTTGCTAAATTTTATTCATAACTTCTTTTTTTTTACTGCAATATTTAATAAATTGATTATTTAAAATATTTCTTTTCAATGGTGTGATAATTCTCTTCTCTTTCAATGGCATATTTTCGATATTAGTTAGGCAATATATAGTTTAGTTTTGTTATGCTTCATTTCTAGAAGTAAATTGCTTTAAATACTTCTGTACTCTAATACTTTTTATATTTCATAATCCTTATAATAATTTGTTCTTTGATATTGATGGTTATGTTTCTATTTCAGATAGTTACTTTTTGATATCACTTGAGAATATTCTGATATATTTTGTGTATTGAGGAGTGGTAAGTTGTAAATTATTTTTTGTCTGAAATATTAAAAATGGTAGCTTTCATTTTATTTACTCTGTATCTATATTCTTTTAAAGTCCAAATATATGCAAATTCATACTGGGCATATGCTTCTTGGTTGCAAAATTATAAAATATTTTTAAACACTTTTAAATCTTTACTTTTCATATTTAAATACAATTTTGTGCAATTTAAATAAGTGATCTTTGTCACATTCAGCTCTGAATATATTAATACTATAATGTATGTTAATATTAATTTGAGATCATTATTTATTAGAGAATAAATAATGTTATTTAAAATGCAGGTTAAGTAAATTTAATGCACCAGAATGTTTTATAAATACTACTACACATGGATGGATGTAATTTCTTTCCTAGTGGGTTATATGTGATTCTCCATTTAGGTCATAAACAACTATTCCAGTATGTAGTGATATTTAATTTACAAAATAGTTATAATATAAAAAAGGTAATGAAAATGAAACTTTATATCTAACAGTATTATAGAATATGCTATTCTCCAGTATAAAATGTTGCATGTCTTAATTTAATAGACAAAGTCTCAAAAACTGATAATGAATGTTGGTTGGATTTAAGTACAGACTTAAGTGAAACTATTGTTTCATATAATTGTTACTACATACAGCTGGTAGCATGTGTTGAAATTTATTGTGAAGGTGCTAATAAGTTGAGTATTCAAATTAACATTTTATATCTAAAAGTTTATTGAAAAGTGTTTTTGAAAGTTTTAACTGTCTTTCTCTGGTTAAATTAAAAGTAAATTTTAGAGGCAAAAAGTTGAAATTAAGAAAAAGGTTGCTGTCTGCTATCTTCACAAGAATTGGGGCATTATTTGAGTACTTTGATTAATGTATAAAATAATTTCTGCTGAAATTAAAATTTTGCTCTTTCAGATTTGTTAACTTAGATCCTTAACTTTCTTTTTCCTTTCAAGGAATTGATATGTTAGTGAATTGGTAGTATACTATTTTTTTTTCTTAGTACATATAAATAAATATAAGAACTGTATTATGACAAGATAATTTTATGAATACATTGAAAGTGCTTTTTCATAAGGAACTTGCAAAATTAAAAAGTGTTGCTTCTATGTTTATGAAAAATATTTGACAATTGGCAATATGTTGTATTTATTTTGTATAAATCTTGCTCAACTTAAGGAATTTCATTGTTACATATAATTCTATAAACAAAACTCTTATATTAGTGTTTGTTCTTATATCTACTCAGAAGTCTTAAAAGGTGTATATTTTTAAAAATTTAGTTGTTCACCCTCAAAAGTGGTAGGAATAATTGTCTTCCTTAATTGTAGGAATACTGAAATCATGATTTACACATAATTATTATTTTATCTATATCATGTCAACAGTATGATTGCTTTTACACTAGAATAAAATACTCTTATAATATTGTTTTTTATATTGTGTTTTTAAGTATTATGTCATAATTGCATTCTTTATTTCTTATTTTATGAGGATTTGTATGAGATCTCTGTCTGATTTATATAAGTTTTTCATTTTAATTTATTTCATATATCTTGTAAATATCTTGCATATCTATACATATGTTTCTTTATATTTTTCAGTTTTGTCATTGAATATTGTTTTGTCCATTTTTAAGTGCTTTGCAAATTGTACTTGTAATGTTTTTTTGTATAATTGGATTTGTGTTTTTGCTGTGGAACTGCCTTTCATAACAGTTTCTGTTTCAGGATTATTCTTCTTGTCTCTTTTTGCTGAATATATATTTGTCATTTGCATCTTATATATTTGATGCAGAAAAGGTCTCTCAACTCAGCCTTTTCTCCAAATGGATACTGAATCTGAAGGATAAATATTTTTAGAATCCCTGCTTAAATTCTATCTGCAAGATGATCCACTCATTTGTGGAGACAATTATTTATTTGCTCCACATCTGTAGTAGATTTTCTTGAATTCCTTTAATGTAAGTAAAAAAACAATTTACCACAAAGAATCTTTTTAATTTAAGTTATTTAAAAATGTTTGAAATTTGGTTTCATGTATTATTCAGCACTTAAAAACTTGGCTTATTAAAATATTATGTTGTTTTCATAAAAGTATGCAATTTCTAGAATTTGTATTATGGCTTTTTAACTTGGGAGTGTTGTAAATTATATAATAAATAAATACATTTTGATGTTGGGACTTTGTAAATTATTATGTTTTCAATAATTTAAAGGTTTTATAAATTTTTCCCTTATTTTATTCTGTTTCTGTGTTTTATAGATTGTGAAAATATTGAAGTAATCAGTCATGATTTTTTAAAAACAATATTATGTGAAATTATTTTATCACTTAGATGGTTGTCTTTAATTCATTCTGAATTCAAATACAATTACTTCACAACAATTATTTTTTTCACTTTTAGTATGTTTTTGTTTTTTATTTTTATTTACTTGTAAATATTAGATGATGAAATTAAATTTGTATTCTTAAGGGCATTTTAAAGTTGAATTTTTTTTTTTTTTAATAAAATAACTATATATATTATTTGTAATGTAGAAGAAAAAAATTCTTAATTTTCTTTCTCTATTCTTTCTTTCTTTCAAAACTAAGTTTATTAAAAACAGTGTCCAGAGCATTCTACTGCTAATGACTCTTCCTTGACTTAAAAATGGACATTACTAAAAAGATATTTCTCAGAAAAGTACAGTTAAAATATCGGCTTGATCTCTGTATAATTCAAAATTTGTGACTGTAATTATCTCTTTTGTATAATAAAGATTTACCGATGTATCATTTCTTGGTGTGTGACTCCTAACAAAATGGGGAAAAAGAATAAAAAAAGTGAAGGTGAATGTTTATCTGATTGGTGGGAGGGATGATACAAATATCAATTGCAGTAATATTAAGTTGTCTTAGTTACTATATTAGGAATGTAAGGTTATGTTTCCTCTTTATTTCCCTTAAAAAAAAAAAGAAAAAAAAAAGACAAACCTTAAATTTTTTAAATTTAAGTGTCTTATTTGAAAAAAACCTGCACTGTTACTTTTTGATAACCACGTAACTATTTGTGTTATTATGATGATAAATGGTATGATTATCATGACCTTTCATCCTCACAGCAACCACTGAATGCATCCATTTGACAGGAATGCTTTTAGACCGTTTTTAAAACTTATTGCAATCAGACAATGAACTGGTTGTTAACACCAAATAATAGTAATATTTCTGTTACCATGCATGATGTGGCTAAATTGGCTCCAAATAATATCACCTAAGTTTTCAATATTATATGCCTTTGAAAAAGTATATTACGTAGAAAATGATTCTTCAGAAGTTGAATTTTTTTAATTATATCTCAAATTAACGGAAATTCAGGATAAACATTAAAAAACTGGGATTGTCTCAGCTATTCTGTTCATTTAATTTATAAACTCAATTGTCACTATAGATAGTTTTTTCCTATCCTTCAAGGGATGTCATAATTCAAATTCTGAGCTATGAGTTTAAGGAAGATCTTTTCAATCTTTTATTACTTTCCCTCTTATACAAGAAATATCATGCAGTGTTGAACAACACGCACAATGATATAACTTGGAAAGGGCAAGGGGTGTATGCACGTGAAGGTCGAAAATCATAGGAAATGTCTTGGGCAAAATATTAATGCACTTTAGCTACTTATTAAAGTCAAAAATAATGGGGTGGGCACGAAAAATTGTCACTCTTCTCAGGGAGTCACCGCTCTTTGCTACACCACTGAACATATTAAATTATACATATGAATAATTTTTACGATTCCCAGAAAAAAATTTCTTGCCATTAACTGTCAAAATGAAAAAAAATCAGGATATCTCGAGAATTTACGCACATCGAAGCAGATTATTTTCACAGAAAATGACTGTTATAGGGGTTGTTTATTTCAAAGCCTGCATTAGTCAGAACCTTAATTTCATTCATGTGGTCTGTTGGCATATTAGCATCAAATACTAAAAATGAAATAATGAAGTCTGTTTGGCATCTTATTACCTACTACCAACTACTGGGTACTACTACCTACTTTGCTATATTCAGCTTCAAAAGAAAAGCAAATAATAATAATAATACGCCTTTAAACCATCAATCAAAAATTATAGAAACTGTTTATACTATCAAAATATTTTTGCCTGGCATTGTAATCAAAAGTGCTGATAAATTGAAAATCCACATACTGATAAATACGATGATATTCTTTCAAAAGCATTCCAAGAACTCATATTTGAAGAAACCATCTTTCTGAAATCAAAACATTATTTATTTTGAAACGACAAAGTAAATTCGATGTCCCAATCTCTCTGCTATAATATGCTAACAATAATATCTCTGCAATTGAAAAAAAAAAAAATGTCACAAAGGAATACAGCTGATAAAATATTTAAAAATTGTATAGTAAAATATAATTAAAAATATTTATATAAATATGCCAAAATGAAAAAATAATTATATGAAAATAAAATTGATATCACTGAAGAATTAATTTTTCTGAATTGAAAGGTAAAGTAAAAAGGCCCTTGATATACTACTCAAATATTGAGAGAGAAAAAAAAAAACATTTCGATTGATTTGCAATTAAAAGTATAATTAAAATTTTGAGAAATTTTTTGTGTATAAGCACTTGCTACCAAAGAAGTAATTATATTTCAAATATAATAGCTCTAGTTTCAACAATCTGCTTTGTAGAACATTTTGAGTGATTTTTCATCTTGCATTTCTGGATTATTCGTTTCTTTGCAACCACTAACAATTTACAGTGAGGTTTCCAGTTAACTTTCAGAAATGCTGAAAAGAACAAACAAGAAATTTTGATTGTAATAAATGATCCCATATTAAACGTCATTTCAAAATATTTATTCTCCGTCATTCATTTTTTTTTCTATATAGAAGAGAAACAAAATATAATGATGTAAAAATAAACGAATAAATATGTAGTGGTGAAACCGACACGTATTAGATCTCGTAGTAGCGAAGTGAACTGAAATATTAACAAGTGAAAAGAAATGGCGATATTTTATGATTTCATTTGTTTTAAAGTTTTTTTTTAATTTATTTACTAGGTGATATTTCTTTTGCCTTTAACAAATTGCACGAATATTTCTTTGTGCATATTTTTTAAATGTAAGTAATTTTTATATCTCAATAATTAGTGCATGATACATTTACGACAGATATATGAGTTTTACCTTCTTTAATTCCACTGTGATATTAAGATTAGATTTATTTAATAGTTTTTTAAAAATAGGTTACGTGCGCCAAAGTAATTGTAACTAATCATACTTACTGATGCGGAATTCTTCGATTGTGGTTTCGATTTGACGTTTGTAAAACGATAAATCGAACTATATTCTAAAACCTTGCTGCAATTTGTTTTCGAAACGGCATGTGAAAGCGTACATCTTTTTTCTATCTTTTGTTTAATTTTCATGATCAGTTTGAAATGTACACAAAGGGTTTTGGTTGACATAAGTAAGCATGATTTATAAAAGATTATTAATTCATTTTATATATACCACGGACATTTTTGCGAAAAGACTGATCAATTTTTAAGAAATTAACGATGTTTCATTCGATAAGTTTTTATTTTCATTTGATTTTATACCAACTAGGAGTAACACTGCTAATTGATTTTTAAATTTTACTTCTGTTTCTCCAGTCATATCAGGCTTGAGTTTATTTCATGGAGGTGAGTTGGACATACCCCCATCCCTTTTCCCCCAGCTATGCTTCACTTTTCAGCACATTCTGTCTTTTTAATTAATTCTGTTTAATTTCATATACCATTGAACTTTTTAGAAAATGATGCAAATACAATCTTGTATACATTTAATTTAATACCATGTTCAACTTAAAATTTTTTTATTCACTGAGTTGTTTATTTTATTTACTACCCTGAAATATATATACATATATATATTTCTCTCACTGTTCCCATCAATTTGCTGTATTTACTTAAACTTTCCAACTAAAATAAAAAAAAAGTTCTAAAAGTTTCTTTTAAGATTTTCTATATGATATTTAAGTTCATTCTGACTTTCATTTTCATTATTTACTTTTTAAAAATTTATTTTGTTCCATAGTGAAAAAAAAATTTCTTGGTTGTGACCCTCCGAAAACAATTTCTAATAAAAACCTTTTAATGTGGAGTCTAAACATGCAGTAAAAATGTTATTACACATGAATTTTTATTATTGTGAATCTCTTTTCCATTTGTATGTTCATGCAATATAAATCTTTTCTCACTCTGATGCGCACAAAAAAAATTCATCTGAATTTAGAAAATTTTGACTTCAGAACAGCATTTTACATATATGCATACCCTCCAATATAGTTGTGCTGTCATCGGCAGCACTTCCTACCAATATATTGCAAATAACATAGTATCAATAAATTGTTAGAGAATAGGTATTTCCAAAGATTAATTATTAATTGAAAGAAATATTTTCAAAGCACTATACAAAATTATTTAACTTACATTTATTATTGATTAAATATAAAAGTGAAATAATTTTATCACACAACACAATTTTGTTCATTAAGCTAATTAACACTCTTTGTTGGACATTTTTAAAAAAAATTTTCCATTACAAAGCAAACACTTCTGCATTTTATAATTATTGCTCAGTTTAACATCAAAAGAAAGACCCATATACATTTTTATTACGAGCAGTGTCTGCAAAGATTTTGCGTTAATGCCATATCAAAATCCCCCCCGACCCCTTTTTTTTTCCACGTAACTATTCTAAAATTACTTCCATTATTAGCATTGCTGTGAACGAAGATTTGGATATTTACAACACTCTTTTATAGTTCTTTGTAATTTTTTATTATATATCCATAACTTTGTAGTTTTCTCCCAATTTCCATAGCAAGTACAGAAATTTTGTAGCTGTTGGATGGTATGTAGGTATATTTTCAGTCTTTTATTAAAATTTTTTATTCACTGAAGTGGTTTCTTTTAAACCTGGAACTAGAAAATTTTGACTTTGGTATTGGATTTTGCATATATCTGTATATTTATAATATTTGAATTAATTTCTTAATGACTATTTACACACAAGAGTAAAACTAGATAAAAACTATATACATTTTGTTTCCTTACTCTGTATAGACATCAAGAATATTTATGTTACTATACATATATAAATATAATTTTATCACATTAATAAGGTCCATATATTGTATCCCTTGGTAGTTTTAAAGATATTTTTGATAAGTTAGTTTTTAAATTTGCTCTTTAGTCAAGCAAGATAAATAATTTGCATAAATTTAAAATTAAAAAAATGCCTGTTTTGGCATGTCATTTCTGTTTTCATTATTCATATTCTATATTTTGAAATGGGCTTTGAATAATTTTCTTTTAGATCGCTATTTTGTGTTATAATTCTGTTTATATTTCCCTTTTAATAAATTCTTCTTAATTTGAGAGTTCTTTTAGAAGGAAAAGGCTTCGAATCTATGATAAATATGACTAATAGAAACCTTTATTCTATTTTTAATATAATATAAAGGCATTAAGTCTACCAGTATTTTACTTTTCTGTTTGTTTTTAATGTTCATTTTATACAATTTTTCATATAAGTAAAATGTTTGTTGCAATGTGAAACACTTGCTATTGTGTCTTATTTATTATGTGATACTAAAATTAGATTTATGTATATTTTATATTTATTTTTCTGCTGGTTTTATCAGACCGTGCAAAAAAATCTTTTGCATATGATACTTTTATTTAATTTCAAATCTAGTGTCTGTTTATATCTGACCAAGGCATTTGTGGTCATTTTGTGAAGGTTGTATTTAGTTTTTGCTGAAACATTTGGCCACCTTTATTTTAATGCAAAATTTTTTTTCACTGAAGAGTATGTCTTAGGAATGATTTGAATGTAAAATGGCTTTCAATCTAATATATAAAACCTTCTTTCACTCTATCTTTCAATATCTTAATATCTGATTTTTAACTGTTTTAATTTCTGCTAAAATTTGTATCCCTTTTAAAAATTCTTCTCTGAGAAATAGATTATATCACAGAAATAAATTGATTGAGGAAATATTGGACTATAGCATTAGACAACTAATTTGATTCTCAGACGAGACTATGATCTAGTTTAGTGAGAATAAGTATCAGGAATTAAACTTTATATTTACCAAGCAATTCAATATTGTCTAATAAAATTTTCAGTACATTTCGTTGTGTTCATTTGAGTATGCTTAAGTCATTTTAAATTCATCTAAAATTCTTATAACAGGTAACCTCATCCACTCATGTTTTGAAGAAGGAATAACATAGCCTGAATTTAAATAATATTAATAAGCATTTATATGGCAAGAAGACATTATTTAATAAAACCACATCATTCTATGTTATCGTCATATTCGTATAACATTATCTGAATAGCCAATAATTCAGTTATATCATTGGGATGAGTATTTGTTTGGGATGGTTTGAAAGTTAACATAAAAGGAAAAATAAAGAAACCTTTTAATCTTTATGTTGATACTAGGCTTAAACAATTATCCGTGACAAATTCTTACTTTAAATTTTAATTAAATACAATCCTAGAAATCACTTAACAAGTGGTTATATACAGATGATTATTAATTTAATAAAGATTTCCTGATTCAGATTACATTTTATTAAACTTTCAGTGTGCAATTTAAACACTTCATCAGTATGCTCTCTCAACAGTTTTACAAATCAAATCAGATAGATATCAGTTAACAAAAGAGCTTGGTTTTTTTTATATATATTTGATTTATCATCCACAATTGAAATGTTGAGATTTCAAAAGATCTGTGTTCTGTTAGTAAAAAAAAAAAAAAAAAAAAATACTTCTTAGAATCTTTATGTTAAACTTTTATTTGCCATAACTTTTTAATCTTAAATAAAATTGATTAGGTTATTCAAAAATCAAGACTTTTTCTTGTATTGGGGAAATCTTTAACAGGGCTCCTAGCTTAAACTACAGGATAATCTGTTGGAAAGTGGGACAAAAATTAGCATAATATGGATCTAGCAATATCCTTTTTGCTTATAGATCACAACAGCAGTATTAGTGTGCTTTTAAAAGATTCAAGAACAAAACAATACATAAAATGGGATTCATAAGTGACTTTTAAATGAAATCTCGTCTTACAATAAATTCATGAAGCAGAGGCACAGAATATTTATTATATATATATAAAAAAAAGATTTTTATTGAGAAAGAGTTCATAATTTATCAACCAGGTCACAGAATGTTATGTGTTTTATGAACAACACACACAATGGGATATCCACAATTTTCCTGCTCTTGGAGCAAGAAGATTGACTACCTGGGATTACAAGGTGCATATATTTGAAATGTATCCTGACTAAACAGCTGCGCCATACTATTTACTTTCTATGTAGCAGAAGTCTTATTTACTTATATAGAGTAATTTTGAATGTTGTACAATTGTTTTCATTCTGTACCTGCTTTTAATTATTGTATTTTCTATTGTACTAATTATTTGGCTCATTACAAATTAGTATAATATATATTATATTGTTGGAATTTTTAAATTTGAAAAGCCATATGCACATCATGTGCATGAAAATATTGTAATAGCTAGAGGTTTATTCCATCCTGCATAAAAGTGTTGGAATGTCATTTAATAGCTGCTATGGTGATTATTGTCCTTAGATGTTGATGCAACTAAATATATTTCTATTTCAAGTGGTGCTTTTGTACTTGAAGAATTGCTGATATACTTTGAATACTGAGCGCTGGCTTGTAATAATTTCCATCAGAAGATTTTTACTGCATGCTGCTGGATATTATATTCTTTATTGATAATTAATAGATACTTTTGGGTAATGTTTAAAAACAATGATTCCCACATGAATTAAAATTTATTGTGTAAATCATCATAATGCAAAATATGTATTTAAATCAATATTTCATGGGTAAAATTTTTTCAAAAAGTAGTATTTTTTAATTGAGAATGCTAGATGTGTTTCTCTAGAGAAAGGTAAATTTTTATAGGCAGAGAGTAAAAAGTATGACAAAGTGTTTTTTACCATGTTCAGAAAGATATATTTTCTGTATTTTTCTTTCATTAGTATGTAAAATCATATTTTCATAATAATGAAAATCTTATTCTCCTATTCATTGATTTATAGTATAATATTTCTTGAATTAGTTCAGAATTTTTAAAATACTTGTACAATAAATATCATTGTGCTAGAAACGTGCAACAACGTCATTCAATAAATTTCTAATAATTCTTTTGCATGATTTGAAGATCTTTGACCCTTTTAATCAAATATCTTGTGTATTGTGTAGGTAATAATATAAAGTTTATTTTTCCTTTGAATGATTCTTGCAAGTAAATTGCATTAAGTATATTTTACCTTAGTTTTTACCTCGAATAGTTTTTTTTCTTTTTTTTCTTATTTCGTATGCATTTAGTATTTATTAATTTTTTTACTCTAATAACAATAATGTCTTTTAAATGTATTTTTAGAAGATGCGACTTAAAATATTGCTTCTTTATTGGGATCGCCATATAAGATCTGGTATTTACTTTAATGAGACTGAATGCAATTTGAACTTTATCTGGTATTGCTTTCAAAATAAATAAATACGCTGTGGAATAAATGTATAAAGATGTAAATGGTTATTACAAGGCTTCTTTTGTCACCACTTTAGTAAATTAGTATCTGATTTGTCATGAAATTTGAGAATTGCATTCTTTTTAAACATTCTTCATCTGAGAAAATATCTGATCAGTTTTAGATGAGTGAAATAAATAGTTTGAGGAAGTACTGAAGTGTGTCATTTTAACAAATAATTTCTGTCCAAAAGGGGCCTGTGAACTATAGGTTTATTGTGATTGCACTGTCTTGATTTTGCTGCTCATCTTATAGGAAGTTTTCCCTGTCTGGAGTTGCAAGGTATATTTTTGTGCTGTGCGTATTATATTTTACCTGAATTAAACTTGCATTGAAGGGCTATTTAATAGTTGTTTGGATTCTTATTACATCATTGAAAATCTTGATAATCTGACATTCCATATGTATGTTAAATACACAATGTGCATGTAATTGTAATAGCTAAAGTTTTATTTTACTTTGCATAAAAGTATCATAATGTAATTTATTCATTAGCTGTTAAGGTAGCTCTTGATGTTTCTCATAATAATTTTGCCATTTCATGTTGATGTAATTGTATATATTATAATATCTTTCTATTTCAGATGGTGCTTTTGGATTTGACTTGAGAAAATTCAGACATGTTTAGAACATTGAAGAGCGGTTAGTGATAAATTTTACTTGAAATTTAAAAAATGGTTGTTTTTATTAAATGTACTGTGCCTTCCTATTCTTTTAAAGCCAATTAATAGAATATACAATCTTACTAGATGTATCTTTTTGCTATATTATGAAATATTTTTGGACACAATTAATATATTTTGTGAATGCAATTGTATTTCTACTTTTCACATTTAAATAGAGTTCTCTTTTAAAAAAAATTCCATCAGTGCTCATTCTCAAATTCAGCTTTGAATTTGAGCTAATATTTATAAACTTCATTATTTTTTAAATTTGAGAATGAATGGTATCAGAATTAAAATAATTGTGCAAATTTATCATTGGATATATTCATTATTGGTTAATAATAGATGCTTTCATGTAATATTCAAAGACACTAATTCCAATTTGTAATTAAATTCACTGTACAGATACTGTTAGAACATGAATTTAGCCTTGTGCATTCCACCTTCTGGTGTCTCTGGAT
Source organism: Argiope bruennichi (assembly GCF_947563725.1). Taxonomy (NCBI): domain Eukaryota; kingdom Metazoa; phylum Arthropoda; class Arachnida; order Araneae; family Araneidae; genus Argiope; species Argiope bruennichi. The sequence continues at coordinate 110,003,729 of NC_079162.1, forward strand.
GTAAAATTCATAATTTAGTTTTCCTGAAATTGATGATATATATTATTATTATTATTTTTCCAGTTTATTGAAATTGATTTATTTGGTTGTATAAGTTATCTTGGACTTGGCTACCAGTCCTGTAGTAAAAACAATGGATTGAAAAGAGTGAAATAATAATTTTATGTTTAAAACTATATTCAAATTCTGTAATTTTTATTAAAGAATGTTAAGTGTTTCTCTACTTAAATTGAAAATAAATTATATAGGAAGCGATTTGAAATTAAGAAAAAGCATATTCTCTGTAATTTTCTCAAGGATTGATCAATATATTGTTACTTTCCTTTTATTAGCTTGTAAATCATTTTTGTTGATAATGAAAATCTTGTTTCGCTAGGAATTGAAATCAGTTCTAAAATTTTAAGTTAGTACTGAGGTTTTACTGTTGTGTTTACTAATTTTATTATTTGGAGCATTTCTTTTGGATTATTTGGAAATTTTCTTTTCTCTTAATGATATGTTTTCAATTCTGTTTATGTAATATAAAGTTTTAGTTTGCTTTTGAATCATTCTTATCTTTTAATTACGTTATTTTAGACATATTTTTTCTCTTTTCTAATACTGATAAATTATTGTGCTCAATTTCTCCATATTTTGTGTATACTACACTTAATATATTTTAACCACGTTTTCTAATAATTCTTAAGTATTGTTCTTCATTCCCTCATTTTATGTATACAACATGTAAATTATTTTACTTGCACTCAATTGAAACGATATTGTTGAATTTTATTCTATCTCACAATATTTAAATTGTAAAATTTCTTATGGTTTCCTTTTTTAAATTTAACATCCACTTAGTGTGTTTTAACGGTTTAAAATATATCTTTATTAGATGAAAATTAAAATATTGCAACTTAATTCTAATCTCCATATGGTTTTTAAAGAGTTCTGGTATTAGTGAGTGAATCAATTCCGATTGAACTTTTTTATCTGGTGTTTATTTCAAAAAAGAAAATAAATACATTGTATAATTAATTATCCGTAGGAAGGTGTAAATTAGGATTACAGGCCTTATTTTGTTTAACCTTTCACTGGCTTATTACTGATATTTCTCATTAAATATATTTCACTGGTTGAAGATTGTATCCTCTTTAAAGATTTTATGTCTGAGGGAAAATTCTCATCAGGTTAGATAAGTCAGAAAAAATGTGTGGAAAAATATTAGAAATTGATGTTGTAACTGATCATTTGATTCCATGTGGGGTCTGTGAAGAATAGTCTTATCATGATAAAACTGTCATGACTTTGCTACTCATTCGACAGGAAGTTTCCTCTTCCTGAAAATGCACAGTGTAATGTGTGTATTTAAACTGAATAGCCAGTCTCATCGTATTATTTGCCTACTTTGTGGAAATTGTTTTAATTAGATTTGTGTAGACATTTTAAAAATTTCCAAAATTTTGAATGTGAAAGGATTGCTTTCATTCTAATTTCTCTTTTTATCATTGCATCATAATACTCATTCCATGACTTTCTTTACTAATTTTTTAAATTCATTTTACACCATTAAAAATCTTTATAACTTGAAAACTATATGCACATCAAGTATACTGTGTGCATGAAAGTTTTATATCAACTGGAATTCTGTTTAACTCTGTGTAGAATACTGTATATTTATAACTGTTGGGGAGGCCTTTTGATATTTCTCATTATTGTTTTGTTTCTTGATGCTAATGAAATTAAATATATATTTTTGTATCAGGTGTTGCTTTTGGAGTTTGCTCAAAGAATTTTCGATGCATTTTGAATGTTAAGCAGTGGTAAGTAATAAATTAAATTTTACTTAATTATTAAAGATGATAGCTTGCATTAAATGTGCTGTGGCTCCATGTACTTTAAAAACCAAATATTGTTTTTAAATTCTTTCTAGGCATAAAAGTTTTGTTGTAAAACTATGAAATGATTTTGAACACATTTAAAACACAATTCTCTTAAGAAGGCTTGCATCATTGATCATTGTAACATTTTGTTTCTTAAATATTTTAGGATTAATACTCATGAACATCTCTTTCATGTTTGAGAATTATGGCAAAGTTACAATACTTACAAATTAAATTTACTGGGTCAGGAGATTTTAGAACTAGTAGATGGTGCTGCATATAATTTTTTGTATTATTTTGTAAGTATTAATTCTCCATAATATTCAAAGCAGCTGTTCCAGTATGTGCAGAAATGTGTTGTGTAAATGTTCATGTTGTAAAGTACTGAAATAAAGAAAAAGAATGATGTCTAAAAATATTTGAAAGAGTTATTTTTTACTAGGGAATGGTAAATGTCTTTCTCTAGATAATTAAAATTAAATTTTTATAAGCATGGAGTTAAAAATAAGAAAATGCAAAATCTCGACAATCTTTACCAATATAACATCAGCAATTGAGTATTTTCTTTTATGAATATATAAAATCATTTCTGCTGATAATGAAAATTTTGTTTTGTTGTTCTTTGAAAAGTTGTGTGATTATTATTGAAATGAATTTCAGTCTTTTGGGGTGTTGCTAAATTTTATTCATAACTTCTTTTTTTTTACTGCAATATTTAATAAATTGATTATTTAAAATATTTCTTTTCAATGGTGTGATAATTCTCTTCTCTTTCAATGGCATATTTTCGATATTAGTTAGGCAATATATAGTTTAGTTTTGTTATGCTTCATTTCTAGAAGTAAATTGCTTTAAATACTTCTGTACTCTAATACTTTTTATATTTCATAATCCTTATAATAATTTGTTCTTTGATATTGATGGTTATGTTTCTATTTCAGATAGTTACTTTTTGATATCACTTGAGAATATTCTGATATATTTTGTGTATTGAGGAGTGGTAAGTTGTAAATTATTTTTTGTCTGAAATATTAAAAATGGTAGCTTTCATTTTATTTACTCTGTATCTATATTCTTTTAAAGCCCAAATATATGCAAATTCATACTGGGCATATGCTTCTTGGTTGCAAAATTATAAAATATTTTTAAACACTTTTAAATCTTTACTTTTCATATTTAAATACAATTTTGTGCAATTTAAATAAGTGATCTTTGTCACATTCAGCTCTGAATATATTAATACTATAATGTATGTTAATATTAATTTGAGATCATTATTTATTAGAGAATAAATAATGTTATTTAAAATGCAGGTTAAGTAAATTTAATGCACCAGAATGTTTTATAAATACTACTACACATGGATGGATGTAATTTCTTTCCTAGTGGGTTATATGTGATTCTCCATTTAGGTCATAAACAACTATTCCAGTATGTAGTGATATTTAATTTACAAAATAGTTATAATATAAAAAAGGTAATGAAAATGAAACTTTATATCTAACAGTATTATAGAATATGCTATTCTCCAGTATAAAATGTTGCATGTCTTAATTTAATAGACAAAGTCTCAAAAACTGATAATGAATGTTGGTTGGATTTAAGTACAGACTTAAGTGAAACTATTGTTTCATATAATTGTTACTACATACAGCTGGTAGCATGTGTTGAAATTTATTGTGAAGGTGCTAATAAGTTGAGTATTCAAATTAACATTTTATATCTAAAAGTTTATTGAAAAGTGTTTTTGAAAGTTTTAACTGTCTTTCTCTGGTTAAATTAAAAGTAAATTTTAGAGGCAAAAAGTTGAAATTAAGAAAAAGGTTGCTGTCTGCTATCTTCACAAGAATTGGGGCATTATTTGAGTACTTTGATTAATGTATAAAATAATTTCTGCTGAAATTAAAATTTTGCTCTTTCAGATTTGTTAACTTAGATCCTTAACTTTCTTTTTCCTTTCAAGGAATTGATATGTTAGTGAATTGGTAGTATACTATTTTTTTTTCTTAGTACATATAAATAAATATAAGAACTGTATTATGACAAGATAATTTTATGAATACATTGAAAGTGCTTTTTCATAAGGAACTTGCAAAATTAAAAAGTGTTGCTTCTATGTTTATGAAAAATATTTGACAATTGGCAATATGTTGTATTTATTTTGTATAAATCTTGCTCAACTTAAGGAATTTCATTGTTACATATAATTCTATAAACAAAACTCTTATATTAGTGTTTGTTCTTATATCTACTCAGAAGTCTTAAAAGGTGTATATTTTTAAAAATTTAGTTGTTCACCCTCAAAAGTGGTAGGAATAATTGTCTTCCTTAATTGTAGGAATACTGAAATCATGATTTACACATAATTATTATTTTATCTATATCATGTCAACAGTATGATTGCTTTTACACTAGAATAAAATACTCTTATAATATTGTTTTTTATATTGTGTTTTTAAGTATTATGTCATAATTGCATTCTTTATTTCTTATTTTATGAGGATTTGTATGAGATCTCTGTCTGATTTATATAAGTTTTTCATTTTAATTTATTTCATATATCTTGTAAATATCTTGCATATCTATACATATGTTTCTTTATATTTTTCAGTTTTGTCATTGAATATTGTTTTGTCCATTTTTAAGTGCTTTGCAAATTGTACTTGTAATGTTTTTTTGTATAATTGGATTTGTGTTTTTGCTGTGGAACTGCCTTTCATAACAGTTTCTGTTTCAGGATTATTCTTCTTGTCTCTTTTTGCTGAATATATATTTGTCATTTGCATCTTATATATTTGATGCAGAAAAGGTCTCTCAACTCAGCCTTTTCTCCAAATGGATACTGAATCTGAAGGATAAATATTTTTAGAATCCCTGCTTAAATTCTATCTGCAAGATGATCCACTCATTTGTGGAGACAATTATTTATTTGCTCCACATCTGTAGTAGATTTTCTTGAATTCCTTTAATGTAAGTAAAAAAACAATTTACCACAAAGAATCTTTTTAATTTAAGTTATTTAAAAATGTTTGAAATTTGGTTTCATGTATTATTCAGCACTTAAAAACTTGGCTTATTAAAATATTATGTTGTTTTCATAAAAGTATGCAATTTCTAGAATTTGTATTATGGCTTTTTAACTTGGGAGTGTTGTAAATTATATAATAAATAAATACATTTTGATGTTGGGACTTTGTAAATTATTATGTTTTCAATAATTTAAAGGTTTTATAAATTTTTCCCTTATTTTATTCTGTTTCTGTGTTTTATAGATTGTGAAAATATTGAAGTAATCAGTCATGATTTTTTAAAAACAATATTATGTGAAATTATTTTATCACTTAGATGGTTGTCTTTAATTCATTCTGAATTCAAATACAATTACTTCACAACAATTATTTTTTTCACTTTTAGTATGTTTTTGTTTTTTATTTTTATTTACTTGTAAATATTAGATGATGAAATTAAATTTGTATTCTTAAGGGCATTTTAAAGTTGAATTTTTTTTTTTTTTAATAAAATAACTATATATATTATTTGTAATGTAGAAGAAAAAAATTCTTAATTTTCTTTCTCTATTCTTTCTTTCTTTCAAAACTAAGTTTATTAAAAACAGTGTCCAGAGCATTCTACTGCTAATGACTCTTCCTTGACTTAAAAATGGACATTACTAAAAAGATATTTCTCAGAAAAGTACAGTTAAAATATCGGCTTGATCTCTGTATAATTCAAAATTTGTGACTGTAATTATCTCTTTTGTATAATAAAGATTTACCGATGTATCATTTCTTGGTGTGTGACTCCTAACAAAATGGGGAAAAAGAATAAAAAAAGTGAAGGTGAATGTTTATCTGATTGGTGGGAGGGATGATACAAATATCAATTGCAGTAATATTAAGTTGTCTTAGTTACTATATTAGGAATGTAAGGTTATGTTTCCTCTTTATTTCCCTTAAAAAAAAAAAGAAAAAAAAAAGACAAACCTTAAATTTTTTAAATTTAAGTGTCTTATTTGAAAAAAACCTGCACTGTTACTTTTTGATAACCACGTAACTATTTGTGTTATTATGATGATAAATGGTATGATTATCATGACCTTTCATCCTCACAGCAACCACTGAATGCATCCATTTGACAGGAATGCTTTTAGACCGTTTTTAAAACTTATTGCAATCAGACAATGAACTGGTTGTTAACACCAAATAATAGTAATATTTCTGTTACCATGCATGATGTGGCTAAATTGGCTCCAAATAATATCACCTAAGTTTTCAATATTATATGCCTTTGAAAAAGTATATTACGTAGAAAATGATTCTTCAGAAGTTGAATTTTTTTAATTATATCTCAAATTAACGGAAATTCAGGATAAACATTAAAAAACTGGGATTGTCTCAGCTATTCTGTTCATTTAATTTATAAACTCAATTGTCACTATAGATAGTTTTTTCCTATCCTTCAAGGGATGTCATAATTCAAATTCTGAGCTATGAGTTTAAGGAAGATCTTTTCAATCTTTTATTACTTTCCCTCTTATACAAGAAATATCATGCAGTGTTGAACAACACGCACAATGATATAACTTGGAAAGGGCAAGGGGTGTATGCACGTGAAGGTCGAAAATCATAGGAAATGTCTTGGGCAAAATATTAATGCACTTTAGCTACTTATTAAAGTCAAAAATAATGGGGTGGGCACGAAAAATTGTCACTCTTCTCAGGGAGTCACCGCTCTTTGCTACACCACTGAACATATTAAATTATACATATGAATAATTTTTACGATTTCCAGAAAAAAATTTCTTGCCATTAACTGTCAAAATGAAAAAAAATCAGGATATCTCGAGAATTTACGCACATCGAAGCAGATTATTTTCACAGAAAATGACTGTTATAGGGGTTGTTTATTTCAAAGCCTGCATTAGTCAGAACCTTAATTTCATTCATGTGGTCTGTTGGCATATTAGCATCAAATACTAAAAATGAAATAATGAAGTCTGTTTGGCATCTTATTACCTACTACCAACTACTGGGTACTACTACCTACTTTGCTATATTCAGCTTCAAAAGAAAAGCAAATAATAATAATAATACGCCTTTAAACCATCAATCAAAAATTATAGAAACTGTTTATACTATCAAAATATTTTTGCCTGGCATTGTAATCAAAAGTGCTGATAAATTGAAAATCCACATACTGATAAATACGATGATATTCTTTCAAAAGCATTCCAAGAACTCATATTTGAAGAAACCATCTTTCTGAAATCAAAACATTATTTATTTTGAAACGACAAAGTAAATTCGATGTCCCAATCTCTCTGCTATAATATGCTAACAATAATATCTCTGCAATTGAAAAAAAAAAAATGTCACAAAGGAATACAGCTGATAAAATATTTAAAAATTGTATAGTAAAATATAATTAAAAATATTTATATAAATATGCCAAAATGAAAAAATAATTATATGAAAATAAAATTGATATCACTGAAGAATTAATTTTTCTGAATTGAAAGGTAAAGTAAAAAGGCCCTTGATATACTACTCAAATATTGAGAGAGAAAAAAAAAACATTTCGATTGATTTGCAATTAAAAGTATAATTAAAATTTTGAGAAATTTTTTGTGTATAAGCACTTGCTACCAAAGAAGTAATTATATTTCAAATATAATAGCTCTAGTTTCAACAATCTGCTTTGTAGAACATTTTGAGTGATTTTTCATCTTGCATTTCTGGATTATTCGTTTCTTTGCAACCACTAACAATTTACAGTGAGGTTTCCAGTTAACTTTCAGAAATGCTGAAAAGAACAAACAAGAAATTTTGATTGTAATAAATGATCCCATATTAAACGTCATTTCAAAATATTTATTCTCCGTCATTCATTTTTTTTTCTATATAGAAGAGAAACAAAATATAATGATGTAAAAATAAACGAATAAATATGTAGTGGTGAAACCGACACGTATTAGATCTCGTAGTAGCGAAGTGAACTGAAATATTAACAAGTGAAAAGAAATGGCGATATTTTATGATTTCATTGAAGTGGCATCATCACATTTCACTTGTTTAACAACAATAATATTTCGAAAGCGGGACCATTTAATTATTCTCGATATTTAAGTGTGTTTATAAGGAAAAAGAACGGAGGAAGGAAGGTAGACGGTTGTGTTTTTCCGGCTCTCCTTTCTGTATTAATTTTTGGTGCGTGGAAGGAAGGCAGCTAGAAGTAAAGGCTGTGCATGTTCGTGTGTTTGTTTTTGCCATTAGTTTGTTCACAGTTTTTGCTTTTTGTTTTCTCTTAAAATATTGTTATGGCGTTTCTGTTGGGGGTGTTTCCCTAGTTTGTTTTTCAGTTTTTGAGTTGACTTCAGCTGAAGTTTTCTCTTTATTTTTGGGGTGCCAAGGTGGCTGGCACTGGATTCTTTAAAATCAAGGTAGGATTTTTCTAGTTTTTCCTTTTAATTGTTTTCGGTTTCTGCTAGTTTGATTCTGGCTGCATCGTATTAGATTCTTCGTCAGTAATGACGAAGAGGAAACCAGAAGACTTTGAGTCAGAGGGGAAATATAAGGATAGGAAAATAAATTATATCCTTACAAATGAGTTCTCGGAGAGAGACAAAGCCAACATTGCAATTCAAAGGGGTTGCCCCAAAATAAAATTGTGCATTGATAGTAACAATGGCCCGTCGCCATGGATTAAACCCAAATCAATCAATGACACGTTCGGACCACTGACCCACAAAGAAGACACCTTTTCCCTAAACAAATACAAAAAATTGGTTCTAGTTACTCGGCACTTTAGCTCAGTGGAGAAAGTAACTGATTTTGTAAAGAGTGTTCCGGAAGCAAGGATTCGTATCATTGATACGAATATTGTAACAAAATACATCATCCGTGATGTTGACACGGATTACAGCATAGTGGAAATTAATGAAGAACTCGCTTCACAGGATATTATCGCAACAAAAATAGTTAGATTTAAAAAGAAGGGGACGGCAGAACCTATCCCAATTGTTCTTATTGAAGAAATTGGGAAAACAAATCGATCTGAAATAAAGATCGGCAGACTTATCTTCAAAGTGTCCAAATTTATTGAAAACCCTAAGGTTTGTTATAAATGCTTAAGATTCGGTCATACACAACTCCGGTGTCAACAAGATAAGAGGTGTAAAAATTGTGGGGGCTCACATGCCGAGGACTGTAAGTTACCCACTAAATGTTTTAGATGCGAAGAGAATCACGATGCGCTCGACAAAAAATGTAGTTTTTACAATCTAGAAAAAGAGATTATAAACCTGGTCAGAGAAAAAGACATATCATTTCAGGAAGCAAGGAGGATAGCGAAATCGCAATCTTTTGCACAAAAGGTTAAGGGCGATCTGCCGGTCCAGTGTACCGAAATCCCCCAAAAACAAATAACGGACCTCTACTCGGCGTTACAGAACTTAACTAAACTAATTTCTGCTCTACTACCCCAAGGGAATGAACTCGTAAAACTCCAAGAAGTCAACAGACAGTGCATTGCACGTATTGGGGAAACTCAGGGAAATTTAGAGAAACAAGTTGAAGAGAATTTTACTCTCCGGAAACAAATCGAGACTCAAAGGGCAACGATTGACTCGCTACAATCTAAAATTGCCCTTCTGGAATCCAATCTGGAATATAGTCACGTTCTGAGCCCAGGCGTTGTGCACGATCAACGGTCCCTCGCTGAAATAAATCATTTCAGTGTTGCGGAGGATTTCTCGGGTATCGGATAATTAAGGGGAAAAATTGAAAGTTTTTACTTTTTATTATAATCTTTATTAATTTTTTTCTTATTTATTTTTTTCCATGAGGTTTATTCAGTGGAATGTTAGGGGGATCAAAAATAAGATCCCTTGGCTGCAGGCCCCCCCTTTTTCGGCGGCCCAGTGTTTAATTTTGCAGGAAACATGGCTCAATGAGTCTGCATCCTTTTCTCTTAAAAACAAAAAAATCTTTCGAGCTGAAAGACAAAATTCTACTAGAGGTGGATTGTTAATTGCAGTAGAACAGAATATCCCTGCCCAGATTTTGTCACACTCACTTCCTCCGTCAACAGTGGAGGTCTTAGCGGTTAAAATATGGATTGGACCAAATTCAGAATTCCCACTAACGGTTATCAATATTTACTCTCCTGGAGGTAAATTTGATGACAACTGGTTGGAATCCTTGTACTCGCAAATCTCTTCTCCTTTCGTTTTACTGGGGGATTTTAATATACACCATCCAGCACTTGGGAGCGATCATTTATCTTCCGATGCAAACCGGGTCCTGGATTGGATTAGCACAAAACATATGTGCTTGCTTAACACGAAACAATATACCAGATACCAGGGGACTCAAGCCCCTTCGTTATTAGATTTGTCCATCTGCTCCGCAGATATAATTAATAAGATTAATATTGAGATCTCGCATGATATGTATGACAGCGATCACTGTCCCATTTTTATTTCCTTTTGCAATTTAGATGCAAAGTCTATCTATACTCGAAAATACATCAATTGGGGCCAATTCTCAAAGAAGGTCAATGCTCTTATTCAAGGTAATGGGGATGTCTCTTCCCTTGATAGACTTACCAATATCTTCCAGGTAAGCGCAAACTCATCATCGTACTCGTTTTCTAAATCAACACACTCGCACTGTCCTTGGTGGGACGCTAGATGTAACTACCTTAAGGCCCTCAAAAGGAAATTGTTAAGAAAGGCGAAATCATATCCCTCCATCTTAAACTGGACGGCATATAAAGAAATGGCGGCAGCTCTCAGAAAATATGTTAAGTGTAAAAAACGCAGCTTTTGGGAGAAAACTTGTCAGGAGGTAGCTTCTTCCCATCAGGCTTTTAGCATCGTTAAAGCCCTACTAAACAAAGATGAGTCTCCCTGTGAATCCAATCTTGTTCTCTCTTCGGGTACTACTCTGATAGCGCCGACTGCTCAAGCAAATGCAATTGCAGCTAACTTAATTAAGAGAGCACCAAATGTGCGTATTCCTTTAGATTTCTCAGTAGATGATCCAGAAAATTTTGATGAAATGAGTTTGAACCGTCCGTTTTCCTATAGAGAATTCCAAAACGCATTAAAAAGAACGAAAAACAAATCCCCTGGCATGGACAAGATAAATAAGAAAATGTTGTCTTGTCTTTCCGATGAAAATAAATTTAAAATTCTCGATTTATTCAATAACTTATGGGCGAACACGATTGTTCCAGAAAGCTGGAGAATAGCAAAGATTATTCCTATTTTAAAACCCAAGAAAAATGCAGCAGAGATCACATCCTACAGACCCATCGCGTTAACATCAGTATTGGGAAAGATTTTTGAACGGATTATTCTGGACAGGCTTTTGCGGTATTATTTGGAAAAAAGATTTTTCTCTCCTTTTCATGCTGGTTTCCTCCCGTACAAAGGCTGTGACAGTCTCTCTGCAGCCCTACTCAATAAAATTTTAACAGCCAGAGCTAATAAGAAACTTGTGTATGGTATGTCTTTTGATCTAAAGTCTGCGTATGACAACGTATGGCATGACGGCTTGATGCTAAAAATTTTACAATCGGGGATTAAGGGTAATATTGCCCTGTGGATCTCACAATTCTTACATGAAAGGAAAGCATTTGTTTCATGGAGAGGAGTGTCTTCCTCACTTTTTAAGCACGAAAGGGGCGTTCCGCAAGGAAGTGTTCTTTCTCCGTTGCTCTTCACAATTTTTATGAATGACATATATAGCATTTTACCCAATGATGTTTTTTGCTTTATATATGCAGATGACGTTTTTATTTTAGTTGAAGAAAACAATATCGAAGCGATCAAAAATAAGATGCGGTTCTGTGTTACTAAACTGGAAAGCTGGTGCGACGAATGGCATATGGATATTGCTCCCCAGAAAAGTAATATTATAAACCTCTCATCTCGTAAATCGCCAGTGGGGTTTGGAGTCCTTTTTCACGGCTGTAGTATCCCTTGGTCTTATAACGTTCGCTATCTAGGCATTCAGTTTGCTTCAACCTTGTCTTTCCGTTCACATATCGACCAGATCAGAACTAAAGCCTTTAAAAAGTTAAATGTGATCAAAAGTTTGGCTGCTCCCAGATGGGGTGCAAACGCATCTAATTTGATAAAGATTTGCAATGCGTGCATTACACAATCCATGGAATTTGGAGCACATACGGTTGGCATGACAAATAAAGCTGGTTTTGCAGCTTTACAAACGATACAAAACAACATCCTTCGTTTTGCTCTTGGACTCCCACGGTGGACACCTATCCCAATTTTATTTAAAATATCAAATGAAATAAATATGAGACTTAGGTTTGAAAAGAAAAACGTGTTATTCTTTGTTAATCAGTTTTCAGCCCGCGAATACACTGAAGTTTCGAGATCAATTTCCGAGGTGAAGTCTGTAATCTCTAACCGCATTTTCCAAAGACTTCCCTGCGCAGGCACTTTAGAAGAATATTGCCATCAAAAAAACCTGTCCCTGGACCAAATAATCCCGATTATGGTCCCGGTTAGTTGGGATGATTGTGAGCATTTTACCATTAAAACCCATGACTTCGGCTTCCAACAAAAGAGCTTGGATTCGACTACAATTAAACGTTTGTTCACCGAGTTCAAATCACAGCTACCCCCAAATCAAATTATACTGGCCACAGACGCATCCAAGAATGAGAATTCTACTGCGGTGGCGGCTATAAACTGCTCCTCGAAGGAAGTCATTAAGGGAACGGTTCACAACATTAACTCTGTGTTTTCAGGGGAGGGTTTTGCCATAGCTCTGGCTGTAATGAACTTTGTCAAAGAACATAAAGATTATATTTTATTGACTGACAGTTTATCTAATTTGACAGCCCTGAGATGCCTAAATTTCCATTCTCCCAAAAGTGCCCTTTTTGTGGCCCGCGTTATATTTGATGCCTTAAAGACATGTTCCTCGTTAGAACTGATATACACTCCTGCCCACGTGGGAATTGCAGAAAATGAACGGGCTGATGATTTAGCTAAGCAAGCTTTAACTTCTTCAAATATTTGTGACTGGATCTCGCCCGAAGACACTTGTTCAGTTTACACTAAAATCATACGACATAAACAAGATTTAGAATGGGAAAATTCTAAATACTATGAAAAATACAAATGGCTTGTTTCTTTCAATCTTAAAAAAATTAATTTATCTAGACGTAATGAGGTTTTAATATTACGATTAATATCTAGGACTCTTCCAGTAAATGCAGTTCTTCATAAATGTAGGCTCATTGAATCACCAAATTGTGCCCATTGCCAGATTCCAGAAACTTGTGAACATTTTGTTCTTTCTTGCAGTAGATACGAGTCAGCGAGAAATTCTCTCCGTGCTAAGTTGGGTTGTGTTCCACTCTCTTTTGACTGGATTTGTGATTTCTCCGTACAGGGTCGTGATAAAGTGAAGGCTATGTTGGCTTTCCTTGTGGCTTCTGACAGATTTTAAAAAAATTTTTGTGATATTCGAGTTTTGATTTTTGTGAACCCGGCACAAGCTAAGAATCCGTTCAGGAGCATACGCCGGAAAACAAACCTCATTCCTTCCTTCCTATGATTTCATTTGTTTTAAAGTTTTTTTTTAATTTATTTACTAGGTGATATTTCTTTTGCCTTTAACAAATTGCACGAATATTTCTTTGTGCATATTTTTTAAATGTAAGTAATTTTTATATCTCAATAATTAGTGCATGATACATTTACGACAGATATATGAGTTTTACCTTCTTTAATTCCACTGTGATATTAAGATTAGATTTATTTAATAGTTTTTTAAAAATAGGTTACGTGCGCCAAAGTAATTGTAACTAATCATACTTACTGATGCGGAATTCTTCGATTGTGGTTTCGATTTGACGTTTGTAAAACGATAAATCGAACTATATTCTAAAACCTTGCTGCAATTTGTTTTCGAAACGGCATGTGAAAGCGTACATCTTTTTTCTATCTTTTGTTTAATTTTCATGATCAGTTTGAAATGTACACAAAGGGTTTTGGTTGACATAAGTAAGCATGATTTATAAAAGATTATTAATTCATTTTATATATACCACGGACATTTTTGCGAAAAGACTGATCAATTTTTAAGAAATTAACGATGTTTCATTCGATAAGTTTTTATTTTCATTTGATTTTATACCAACTAGGAGTAACACTGCTAATTGATTTTTAAATTTTACTTCTGTTTCTCCAGTCATATCAGGCTTGAGTTTATTTCATGGAGGTGAGTTGGACATACCCCCATCCCTTTTCCCCCAGCTATGCTTCACTTTTCAGCACATTCTGTCTTTTTAATTAATTCTGTTTAATTTCATATACCATTGAACTTTTTAGAAAATGATGCAAATACAATCTTGTATACATTTAATTTAATACCATGTTCAACTTAAAATTTTTTTATTCACTGAGTTGTTTATTTTATTTACTACCCTGAAATATATATACATATATATATTTCTCTCACTGTTCCCATCAATTTGCTGTATTTACTTAAACTTTCCAACTAAAATAAAAAAAAAGTTCTAAAAGTTTCTTTTCTTTTAAGATTTTCTATATGATATTTAAGTTCATTCTGACTTTCATTTTCATTATTTACTTTTTAAAAATTTATTTTGTTCCATAGTGAAAAAAAAATTTCTTGGTTGTGACCCTCCGAAAACAATTTCTAATAAAAACCTTTTAATGTGGAGTCTAAACATGCAGTAAAAATGTTATTACACATGAATTTTTATTATTGTGAATCTCTTTTCCATTTGTATGTTCATGCAATATAAATCTTTTCTCACTCTGATGCGCACAAAAAAAATTCATCTGAATTTAGAAAATTTTGACTTCAGAACAGCATTTTACATATATGCATACCCTCCAATATAGTTGTGCTGTCATCGGCAGCACTTCCTACCAATATATTGCAAATAACATAGTATCAATAAATTGTTAGAGAATAGGTATTTCCAAAGATTAATTATTAATTGAAAGAAATATTTTCAAAGCACTATACAAAATTATTTAACTTACATTTATTATTGATTAAATATAAAAGTGAAATAATTTTATCACACAACACAATTTTGTTCATTAAGCTAATTAACACTCTTTGTTGGACATTTTTAAAAAAAATTTTCCATTACAAAGCAAACACTTCTGCATTTTATAATTATTGCTCAGTTTAACATCAAAAGAAAGACCCACATACATTTTTATTACGAGCAGTGTCTGCAAAGATTTTGCGTTAATGCCATATCAAAATCCCCCCCCCCCCCGACCCCTTTTTTTTTCCACGTAACTATTCTAAAATTACTTCCATTATTAGCATTGCTGTGAACGAAGATCTGGATATTTACAACACTCTTTTATAGTTCTTTGTAATTTTTTATTATATATCCATAACTTTGTAGTTTTCTCCCAATTTCCATAGCAAGTACAGAAATTTTGTAGCTGTTGGATGGTATGTAGGTATATTTTCAGTCTTTTATTAAAATTTTTTATTCACTGAAGTGGTTTCTTTTAAACCTGGAACTAGAAAATTTTGACTTTGGTATTGGATTTTGCATATATCTGTATATTTATAATATTTGAATTAATTTCTTAATGACTATTTACACACAAGAGTAAAACTAGATAAAAACTATATACATTTTGTTTCCTTACTCTGTATAGACATCAAGAATATTTATGTTACTATACATATATAAATATAATTTTATCACATTAATAAGGTCCATATATTGTATCCCTTGGTAGTTTTAAAGATATTTTTGATAAGTTAGTTTTTAAATTTGCTCTTTAGTCAAGCAAGATAAATAATTTGCATAAATTTAAAATTAAAAAAATGCCTGTTTTGGCATGTCATTTCTGTTTTCATTATTCATATTCTATATTTTGAAATGGGCTTTGAATAATTTTCTTTTAGATCGCTATTTTGTGTTATAATTCTGTTTATATTTCCCTTTTAATAAATTCTTCTTAATTTGAGAGTTCTTTTAGAAGGAAAAGGCTTCGAATCTATGATAAATATGACTAATAGAAACCTTTATTCTATTTTTAATATAATATAAAGGCATTAAGTCTACCAGTATTTTACTTTTCTGTTTGTTTTTAATGTTCATTTTATACAATTTTTCATATAAGTAAAATGTTTGTTGCAATGTGAAACACTTGCTATTGTGTCTTATTTATTATGTGATACTAAAATTAGATTTATGTATATTTTATATTTATTTTTCTGCTGGTTTTATCAGACCGTGCAAAAAAATCTTTTGCATATGATACTTTTATTTAATTTCAAATCTAGTGTCTGTTTATATCTGACCAAGGCATTTGTGGTCATTTTGTGAAGGTTGTATTTAGTTTTTGCTGAAACATTTGGCCACCTTTATTTTAATGCAAAATTTTTTTTCACTGAAGAGTATGTCTTAGGAATGATTTGAATGTAAAATGGCTTTCAATCTAATATATAAAACCTTCTTTCACTCTATCTTTCAATATCTTAATATCTGATTTTTAACTGTTTTAATTTCTGCTAAAATTTGTATCCCTTTTAAAAATTCTTCTCTGAGAAATAGATTATATCACAGAAATAAATTGATTGAGGAAATATTGGACTATAGCATTAGACAACTAATTTGATTCTCAGACGAGACTATGATCTAGTTTAGTGAGAATAAGTATCAGGAATTAAACTTTATATTTACCAAGCAATTCAATATTGTCTAATAAAATTTTCAGTACATTTCGTTGTGTTCATTTGAGTATGCTTAAGTCATTTTAAATTCATCTAAAATTCTTATAACAGGTAACCTCATCCACTCATGTTTTGAAGAAGGAATAACATAGCCTGAATTTAAATAATATTAATAAGCATTTATATGGCAAGAAGACATTATTTAATAAAACCACATCATTCTATGTTATCGTCATATTCGTATAACATTATCTGAATAGCCAATAATTCAGTTATATCATTGGGATGAGTATTTGTTTGGGATGGTTTGAAAGTTAACATAAAAGGAAAAATAAAGAAACCTTTTAATCTTTATGTTGATACTAGGCTTAAACAATTATCCGTGACAAATTCTTACTTTAAATTTTAATTAAATACAATCCTAGAAATCACTTAACAAGTGGTTATATACAGATGATTATTAATTTAATAAAGATTTCCTGATTCAGATTACATTTTATTAAACTTTCAGTGTGCAATTTAAACACTTCATCAGTATGCTCTCTCAACAGTTTTACAAATCAAATCAGATAGATATCAGTTAACAAAAGAGCTTGGTTTTTTTTATATATATTTGATTTATCATCCACAATTGAAATGTTGAGATTTCAAAAGATCTGTGTTCTGTTAGTAAAAAAAAAAAAAAAAAAAAAAAATACTTCTTAGAATCTTTATGTTAAACTTTTATTTGCCATAACTTTTTAATCTTAAATAAAATTGATTAGGTTATTCAAAAATCAAGACTTTTTCTTGTATTGGGGAAATCTTTAACAGGGCTCCTAGCTTAAACTACAGGATAATCTGTTGGAAAGTGGGACAAAAATTAGCATAATATGGATCTAGCAATATCCTTTTTGCTTATAGATCACAACAGCAGTATTATTGTGCTTTTAAAAGATTCAAGAACAAAACAATACATAAAATGGGATTCATAAGTGACTTTCAAATGAAATCTCGTCTTACAATAAATTCATGAAGCAGAGGCACAGAATATTTATTATATATATAAAAAAAAAGATTTTTATTGAGAAAGTTCATAATTTATCAACCAGGTCACAGAATGTTATGTGTTTTATGAACAACACACACAATGGGATATCCACAATTTTCCTGCTCTTGGAGCAAGAAGATTGACTACCTGGGATTACAAGGTGCATATATTTGAAATGTATCCTGACTAAACAGCTGCGCCATACTATTTACTTGCTATGTAGCAGAAGTCTTATTTACTTATATAGAGTAATTTTGAATGTTGTACAATTGTTTTCATTCTTTATCTGCTTTTAATTATTGTATTTTCTATTGTACTAATTATTTGGCTCATTACAAATTAGTATAATATATATTATATTGTTGGAATTTTTAAATTTGAAAAGCCATATGCACATCATGTGCATGAAAATATTGTAATAGCTAGAGGTTTATTCCATCCTGCATAAAAGTGTTGGAATGTCATTTAATAGCTGCTATGGTGATTATTGTCCTTAGATGTTGATGCAACTAAATATATTTCTATTTCAAGTGGTGCTTTTGTACTTGAAGAATTGCTGATATACTTTGAATACTGAGCGCTGGCTTGTAATAATTTCCATCAGAAGATTTTTACTGCATGCTGCTGGATATTATATTCTTTATTGATAATTAATAGATACTTTTGGGTAATGTTTAAAAACAATGATTCCTACATGAATTAAAATTTATTGTGTAAATCATCATAATGCAAAATATGTATTTAAATCAATATTTCATGGGTAAAATTTTTTCAAAAAGTAGTATTTTTTAATTGAGAATGCTAGATGTGTTTCTCTAGAGAAAGGTAAATTTTTATAGGCAGAGAGTAAAAAGTATGACAAAGTGTTTTTTACCATGTTCAGAAAGATATATTTTCTGTATTTTTCTTTCATTAGTATGTAAAATCATATTTTCATAATAATGAAAATCTTATTCTCCTATTCATTGATTTATAGTATAATATTTCTTGAATTAGTTCAGAATTTTTAAAATACTTGTACAATAAATATCATTGTGCTAGAAACGTGCAACAACGTCATTCAATAAATTTCTAATAATTCTTTTGCATGATTTGAAGATCTTTGACCCTTTTAATCAAATATCTTGTGTATTGTGTAGGTAATAATATAAAGTTTATTTTTCCTTTGAATGATTCTTGCAAGTAAATTGCATTAAGTATATTTTACCTTAGTTTTTACCTCGAATAGTTTTTTTTCTTTTTTTTCTTATTTCGTATGCATTTAGTATTTATTAATTTTTTTACTCTAATAACAATAATGTCTTTTAAATGTATTTTTAGAAGATGCGACTTAAAATATTGCTTCTTTATTGGGATCGCCATATAAGATCTGGTATTTACTTTAATGAGACTGAATGCAATTTGAACTTTATCTGGTATTGCTTTCAAAATAAATAAATACGCTGTGGAATAAATGTATAAAGATGTAAATGGTTATTACAAGGCTTCTTTTGTCACCACTTTAGTAAATTAGTATCTGATTTGTCATGAAATTTGAGAATTGCATTCTTTTTAAACATTCTTCATCTGAGAAAATATCTGATCAGTTTTAGATGAGTGAAATAAATAGTTTGAGGAAGTACTGAAGTGTGTCATTTTAACAAATAATTTCTGTCCAAAAGGGGCCTGTGAACTATAGGTTTATTGTGATTGCACTGTCTTGATTTTGCTGCTCATCTTATAGGAAGTTTTCCCTGTCTGGAGTTGCAAGGTATATTTTTGTGCTGTGCGTATTATATTTTACCTGAATTAAACTTGCATTGAAGGGCTATTTAATAGTTGTTTGGATTCTTATTACATCATTGAAAATCTTGATAATCTGACATTCCATATGTATGTTAAATACACAATGTGCATGTAATTGTAATAGCTAAAGTTTTATTTTACTTTGCATAAAAGTATCATAATGTAATTTATTCATTAGCTGTTAAGGTAGCTCTTGATGTTTCTCATAATAATTTTGCCATTTCATGTTGATGTAATTGTATATATTATAATATCTTTCTATTTCAGATGGTGCTTTTGGATTTGACTTGAGAAAATTCAGACATGTTTAGAACATTGAAGAGCGGTTAGTGATAAATTTTACTTGAAATTTAAAAAATGGTTGTTTTTATTAAATGTACTGTGCCTTCCTATTCTTTTAAAGCCAATTAATAGAATATACAATCTTACTAGATGTATCTTTTTGCTATATTATGAAATATTTTTGGACACAATTAATATATTTTGTGAATGCAATTGTATTTCTACTTTTCACATTTAAATAGAGTTCTCTTTTAAAAAAAATTCCATCAGTGCTCATTCTCAAATTCAGCTTTGAATTTGAGCTAATATTTATAAACTTCATTATTTTTTAAATTTGAGAATGAATGGTATCAGAATTAAAATAATTGTGCAAATTTATCATTGGATATATTCATTATTGGTTAATAATAGATGCTTTCATGTAATATTCAAAGACACTAATTCCAATTTGTAATTAAATTCACTGTACAGATACTGTTAGAACATGAATTTAGCCTTGTGCATTCCACCTTCTGGTGTCTCTGGATGTAAAATTCATAATTTAGTTTTCCTGAAATTGATGATATATATTATTATTATTATTTTTCCAGTTTATTGAAATTGATTTATTTGGTTGTATAAGTTATCTTGGACTTGGCTACCAGTCCTGTAGTAAAAACAATGGATTGAAAAGAGTGAAATAATAATTTTATGTTTAAAACTATATTCAAATTCTGTAATTTTTATTAAAGAATGTTAAGTGTTTCTCTACTTAAATTGAAAATAAATTATATAGGAAGCGATTTGAAATTAAGAAAAAGCATATTCTCTGTAATTTTCTCAAGGATTGATCAATATATTGTTACTTTCCTTTTATTAGCTTGTAAATCATTTTTGTTGATAATGAAAATCTTGTTTCGCTAGGAATTGAAATCAGTTCTAAAATTTTAAGTTAGTACTGAGGTTTTACTGTTGTGTTTACTAATTTTATTATTTGGAGCATTTCTTTTGGATTATTTGGAAATTTTCTTTTCTCTTAATGATATGTTTTCAATTCTGTTTATGTAATATAAAGTTTTAGTTTGCTTTTGAATCATTCTTATCTTTTAATTACGTTATTTTAGACATATTTTTTCTCTTTTCTAATACTGATAAATTATTGTGCTCAATTTCTCCATATTTTGTGTATACTACACTTAATATATTTTAACCACGTTTTCTAATAATTCTTAAGTATTGTTCTTCATTCCCTCATTTTATGTATACAACATGTAAATTATTTTACTTGCACTCAATTGAAACGATATTGTTGAATTTTATTCTATCTCACAATATTTAAATTGTAAAGTTTCTTATGGTTTCCTTTTTTAAATTTAACATCCACTTAGTGTGTTTTAACGGTTTAAAATATATCTTTATTAGATGAAAATTAAAATATTGCAACTTAATTCTAATCTCCATATGGTTTTTAAAGAGTTCTGGTATTAGTGAGTGAATCAATTCCGATTGAACTTTTTTATCTGGTGTTTATTTCAAAAAAGAAAATAAATACATTGTATAATTAATTATCCGTAGGAAGGTGTAAATTAGGATTACAGGCCTTATTTTGTTTAACCTTTCACTGGCTTATTACTGATATTTCTCATTAATTATATTTCACTGGTTGAAGATTGTATCCTCTTTAAAGATTTTATGTCTGAGGGAAAATTCTCATCAGGTTAGATAAGTCAGAAAAAATGTGTGGAAAAATATTAGAAATTGATGTTGTAACTGATCATTTGATTCCATGTGGGGTCTGTGAAGAATAGTCTTATCATGATAAAACTGTCATGACTTTGCTACTCATTCGACAGGAAGTTTCCTCTTCCTGAAAATGCACAGTGTAATGTGTGTATTTAAACTGAATAGCCAGTCTCATCGTATTATTTGCCTACTTTGTGGAAATTGTTTTAATTAGATTTGTGTAGACATTTTAAAAATTTCCAAAATTTTGAATGTGAAAGGATTGCTTTCATTCTAATTTCTCTTTTTATCATTGCATCATAATACTCATTCCATGACTTTCTTTACTAATTTTTTAAATTCATTTTACACCATTAAAAATTTTTATAACTTGAAAACTATATGCACATCAAGTATACTGTGTGCATGAAAGTTTTATATCAACTGGAATTCTGTTTAACTCTGTGTAGAATACTGTATATTTATAACTGTTGGGGAGGCCTTTTGATATTTCTCATTATTGTTTTGTTTCTTGATGCTAATGAAATTAAATATATATTTTTGTATCAGGTGTTGCTTTTGGAGTTTGCTCAAAGAATTTTCGATGCATTTTGAATGTTAAGCAGTGGTAAGTAATAAATTAAATTTTACTTAATTATTAAAGATGATAGCTTGCATTAAATGTGCTGTGGCTCCATGTACTTTAAAAACCAAATATTGTTTTTAAATTCTTTCTAGGCATAAAAGTTTTGTTGTAAAACTATGAAATGATTTTGAACACATTTAAAACACAATTCTCTTAAGAAGGCTTGCATCATTGATCATTGTAACATTTTGTTTCTTAAATATTTTAGGATTAATACTCATGAACATCTCTTTCATGTTTGAGAATTATGGCAAAGTTACAATACTTACAAATTAAATTTACTGGGTCAGGAGATTTTAGAACTAGTAGATGGTGCTGCATATAATTTTTTGTATTATTTTGTAAGTATTAATTCTCCATAATATTCAAAGCAGCTGTTCCAGTATGTGCAGAAATGTGTTGTGTAAATGTTCATGTTGTAAAGTACTGAAATAAAGAAAAAGAATGATGTCTAAAAATATTTGAAAGAGTTATTTTTTACTAGGGAATGGTAAATGTCTTTCTCTAGATAATTAAAATTAAATTTTTATAAGCATGGAGTTAAAAATAAGAAAATGCAAAATCTCGACAATCTTTACCAATATAACATCAGCAATTGAGTATTTTCTTTTATGAATATATAAAATCATTTCTGCTGATAATGAAAATTTCGTTTTGTTGTTCTTTGAAAAGTTGTGTGATTATTATTGAAATGAATTTCAGTCTTTTGGGGTGTTGCTAAATTTTATTCGTAACTTCTTTTTTTTTTACTGCAATATTTAATAAATTGATTATTTAAAATATTTCTTTTCAATGGTGTGATAATTCTCTTCTCTTTCTATGGCATATTTTCGATATTAGTTAGGCAATATATAGTTTAGTTTTGTTATGCTTCATTTCTAGAAGTAAATTGCTTTAAATACTTCTGTACTCTAATACTTTTTATATTTCATAATCCTTATAATAATTTGTTCTTTGATATTGATGGTTATGTTTCTATTTCAGATAGTTACTTTTTGATATCACTTGAGAATATTCTGATATATTTTGTGTATTGAGGAGTGGTAAGTTGTAAATTATTTTTTGTCTGAAATATTAAAAATGGTAGCTTTCATTTTATTTACTCTGTATCTATATTCTTTTAAAGCCCAAATATATGCAAATTCATACTGGGCATATGCTTCTTGGCTGCAAAATTATAAAATATTTTTAAACACTATTAAATCTTTACTTTTCATATTTAAATACAATTTTGTGCAATTTAAATAAGTGATCTTTGTCACATTCAGCTCTGAATATATTAATACTATAATGTATGTTAATATTAATTTGAGATCATTATTTATTAGAGAATAAATAATGTTATTTAAAATGCAGGTTAAGTAAATTTAATGCACCAGAATGTTTTATAAATACTACTACACATGGATGGATGTAATTTCTTTCCTAGTGGGTTATATGTGATTCTCCATTTAGGTCATAAACAACTATTCCAGTATGTAGTGATATTTAATTTACAAAATAGTTATAATATAAAAAAGGTAATGAAAATGAAACTTTATATCTAACAGTATTATAGAATATGCTATTCTCCAGTATAAAATGTTGCATGTCTTAATTTAATAGACAAAGTCTCAAAAACTGATAATGAATGTTGGTTGGATTTAAGTACAGACTTAAGTGAAACTATTGTTTCATATAATTGTTACTACATACAGCTGGTAGCATGTGTTGAAATTTATTGTGAAGGTGCTAATAAGTTGAGTATTCAAATTAACATTTTATATCTAAAAGTTTATTGAAAAGTGTTTTTGAAAGTTTTAACTGTCTTTCTCTGGTTAAATTAAAAGTAAATTTTAGAGGCAAAAAGTTGAAATTAAGAAAAAGGTTGCTGTCTGCTATCTTCACAAGAATTGGGCATTATTTGAGTACTTTGATTAATGTATAAAATAATTTCTGCTGAAATTAAAATTTTGCTCTTTCAGATTTGTTAACTTAGATCCTTAACTTTCTTTTTCCTTTCAAGGAATTGATATGTTAGTGAATTGGTAGTATACTATTTTTTTTTCTTAGTACATATAAATAAATATAAAAACTGTATTATGACAAGATAATTTTATGAATACATTGAAAGTGCTTTTTCATAAGGAACTTGCAAATTTAAAAAGTGTTGCTTCTATGTTTATGAAAAATATTTGACAATTGGCAATATGTTGTATTGTATAAATCTTGCTCAACTTAAGGAATTTCATTGTTACATATAATTCTATAAACAAAACTCTTATATTAGTGTTTGTTCTTATATCTACTCAGAAGTCTTAAAAGGTGTATATTTTTAAAAATTTAGTTGTTCACCCTCAAAAGTGGTAGGAATAATTGTCTTCCTTAATTGTAGGAATACTGAAATCATGATTTACACATAATTATTATTTTATCTATATCATGTCAACAGTATGATTGCTTTTACACTAGAATAAAATACTCTTATAATATTGTTTTTTATATTGTGTTTTTAAGTATTATGTCATAATTGCATTCTTTATTTCTTATTTTATGAGGATTTGTATGAGATCTCTGTCTGATTTATATAAGTTTTTCATTTTAATTTATTTCATATATCTTGTAAATATCTTGCATATCTATACATATGTTTCTTTATATTTTTCAGTTTTGTCATTGAATATTGTTTTGTCCATTTTTAAGTGCTTTGCAAATTGTACTTGTAATGTTTTTTTGTATAATTGGATTTGAGTTTTTGCTGTGGAACTGCCTTTCATAACAGTTTCTGTTTCAGGATTATTCTTCTTGTCTCTTTTTGCTGAATATATATTTGTCATTTGCATCTTATATATTTGATGCAGAAAAGGTCTCTCAACTCAGCCTTTTCTCCAAATGGATACTGAATCTGAAGAATAAATATTTTTGGAATCCCTGCTTAAATTCTATCTGCAAGATGATCCACTCATTTGTGGAGACAATTATTTATTTGCTCCACATCTGTAGTAGATTTTCTTGAATTCCTTTAATGTAAGTAAAAAAACAATTTACCACAAAGAATCTTTTTAATTTAAGTTA